>NC_134415.1:75501299-76751299 GCF_030867145.1 Opisthocomus hoazin | reverse complement strand
TGTATTTTGAAAAACGCTGCTTTGTTTTGTATTGCTGCCATTTTTCCCCTCAACATTTTCCATCAGAACACTGACAAAAAATAGAAAGAAAATCTGGAAGATACTAATTTTTCTCTAGCCAGCTGGACAGATACCAGCAAAAACAAATAAACAATCATTTCAAGAGGCAGTTCGTAATGTAGTTTCTAATCACAAACATTGTCATTAATAATGCTCCTATTTATTATTGAAAATCTTTTCAGGTGAAAAATTCCCAGCAATTTGTAAATACAATATTGAAGCCCTGTTTCTGCCTGTAGGCTGATGAAACAGTGTATAGCTATGAGTTAAATAAAAGTTCAGATAAGTATGGATATGAGTGAAAAAGGAAGCAAACTTATACTAATCTTTCTTTCAAGGTAATTTTATATCCCCCCAGGTAACAGCTGAAAAGACCAGTTTTCAGTAAAAAACAAACCCAGTTCCCAAGGCAGAAAACTGCTAAGAGCTAGAAATTATGAAAATCAAAAACTGGTTTACATAAAGCTGAGATGTGTGCAAACAAAATTTGCGTCCTTCCTTTCCATTTATTCGATGGAGGGAGTGGGCTACCCCTATCTGTCCCTTGCCCAGCTAATTTCCACTTCCATAGCAGGGCTGGGAGGAATTAAGGAGGAAAGACACAAGGCTTCTCCCATCCATGGCTACCATAATGTTCTCACCAACGCAAGACTGAGAGTAACATGCTGGGAACAAGTGGTGGGAGGTCCCTTTCTCTCCTACATGAATGCACAGGCAGTTCACCAGTGAACACACCGTCTCTGGTACTCTCACCACTGCCTGGTATCGCCACCAGCATGGATATGTGTGGTGGAGGTCTGGTGGGCATCCATAGGGCAGCACTGCTTGTTTCATTCAGGCAAACTATGGCAGTGAGAGAATGACTCAGGCACAATACTGAGGAACATGTCTCAGCTTAAAACCTCTTCCCGTTGCATGACATTAATTTGGTAATGGAAGAGTATTTAGAATCCCTTTAGTCCTGGGTAACCTTTTTCCATAATGATTTTATGAAAGTGACTAAAATAAGCTGGGCTTGCTTCTTAGTACTGTAAGGCTGATTGTCACTAGTTGCGTATGGCTTCGCTGCACGCTATCCCTCCTTTGCTCTAAGATGCTGACTCAGTGCCAAGCACATGGATGAGTCAAGTGCGTTATTGCAGGCGCCTTAACTTCTGTAGCTTTGGAAAGCAACTATTCCACAGTGCTTTCCACCCCCTCACAACAGACATCTGCATTTCTTCTATATATAGACCAAGAAGAAGACTTTGAAGGAAGGAAGAGCCCCGGCATTTCGAGCAGGTGCAGGAACTCATGCTGGGAAGTTCCCTTTTGCATCACTGACTACTCATGATGTCTGCAGGGAGTTCTTGACTGGCTGCGCTTTCCTGGTGGCAGCAGGGACCACAGCGGTGCTGATCGCACCTCTTGTTTTCCATGAAGTTCCACTTGTTTTCCAAGAAGTTGACACTTGTAGCCAGCAGTGGCCTGAGGGGTATTGCCTTTCACTTGCCTTGCATCAAGGTAAAGTTTGTTGGGTTTGGATTTTTTTTTAACCTTAAGGTTAAAGTACATGAGACAGCATAATTTCTAGTTTCCTTTCCTGGCACTGCTCATTATGTCATTACTACTTGGGGTATATGATGCCCTGCTTATAGAGGGGGGATAGCATTCTTTCCTTTCACACAAGGTAGATGTGAGAGAGAGGTGCTGAGCAGCTTTTCAAATTTTCCTTACATAGTTTGATTAATGAATCTCACATCTCTAGAGAGGCAAGCCTAGATCCTGTAAAGACTTCAGCATGAGACTTTCCATGAAAAAAACCCACATGCGATTCCCTGCACACTGGACCAGAACCTTAGGCGAGAAGTGACACTGGGCAAAACAACCCATAACTGTGGTTATCCGCATGGTTTCGTGCAATGTGGCTTTCAGCATGGTCGGGGCCTGCCTGTGGTGCTCAGCACAGCAGAGAAGCGTGAGAGCCTTCCCGCCCTGCCCAGTGTGCAGGGAATCGCATGTGGGCTGTGGTGCTGTGGGGCGAAGGGGAACCAACCTCTCACCTCTGCATCATCCTTCTGCGGGGTCCAGGGCGCTTGCTTAAGGGAAAAGCAATTGCGCTCATGGGAATCTGGAATATAACTGGGATGTTGCTTATTAGATTTCACGCAAAAAGATGTTGTGCGAAGATTTAAGGGGCCATGGTCTTACCTATCTACCTAAGGAGGTTTTAAGAATTAACACTTGTTTGATAAGGCACTCCTTTAAGAATAATACCAGTAACACAAACTAGGGAAAAACACTTTTGAAACCTCTGGAAATTAAAAACTAACTTTGCTTTAGTGCATCAATCCTCCACATTGCTTTTAACAATCCTCTGAATTTCCTCTACGAATTTCAGACACTTTTACTATTTGTATGATATATTTGTTATTTTTAATCTAAATCTTCAAGACAGTTACACTGAGAAAATTGTAGCAAACAGAACAGCATCATGAAATAAGAATGGCCTTCAGGAAATAACAAATCTACAAGGCTTTAAATAATATATGAAACTTTCTGTTTCAAATTGCCTTTTACAGCTGAGTGATAAGACAGACCATTTGGGGATTTAAGCTACTAAAGATTTTTCAAAATTTCAGCTCCTGGAGAACATGCAAACCTAAAATATTTTCTTTCCTCTTTTTCTTCACCAAAAGAATGTTATTTAGTGTTTGCCAGAATGAAAAATAGCTTATGTTTCCTGCTAGATGTAAGGAAAAAAATATAGTCTGAATTTATCAGAGTGATTAATCCAGTGAACTATATTGCAGAGAGAGCACGCTTTATCTAAGGCCTTCTTGTGTGCGTACACAAAATGACACACCTGCCTCCATCAGACCTGTTGAGCTGCACTCGCTCACACCACCAGAGAGTGAAGCCTGGTGTCTCCGTCCTGTCCCATGACATGCGTTCCCGCAGAGCTTCGCAGTCACCCCAGCGGTCCGCCGCTGCAGGTGGCTGTGCTGAGCGCTGCCCAAGGGGATGGGGATGTGGTGCTCAAGCACAGACCAGGGATGTCTTCTCAGGAAACACACCGCCCAGCCTCAGGCAGGAGACCTGGTCTTCTCTTCGCTAGGAGCACGCCTCTTCTGCTGCCTGGTGTTGTGGGCTTTCACAGTAAGTGGTCCATGAAGGAGGTGGGGGCAAAAGGCTGGACTGGTTTTGTCCTTTCTTTGGTTTCACAGAGCGGGAGCCGGAGAGGTGTGCAGCGGGATCCAGAGGACCTAAAGGCAGTCCTCAGCAGTTACGTCAACTGCTGGCGAGGGTAAAGCTACCCCAAGCCCCACAGCCAGCCTGACGCCAACACTTGTGCTTACAAAGGAGTTTTCAGCTTTCCAGTACAGCTGTTTTCCAGGGTGCCAACCCTGAGGCAAACATTTCTTCTCCAGGGAATCAGATACCTTGTGTAGAGGTGATTGTCCTGTAGGTCCTATCTCTGCTGGGCCAGCTTATTTGTTAATGAGCACTTGTGGAAGGGACTGAGAGTCATTAGCTCCCTTTGAGCTCAGTATGAATAAAATTATTCAGCGTCACAGGCCTGAAATGTTTTTGAGTGAAATCCTGGCATCAGTCAGGCAATGAAATGAATGGGTTGTTATTTGGTCTTTCGTCCAACAGATGTACATTTTTACCACCTGAACATGACCCTTCTGTTCTCTTGCATTTTTTGGCACATCTGCTGCTCCACTAGAAAGGAAGGACTTAAAGGTGAGGTAGATATTGCTGACCTTAGTAAAAATTTCCTGGTATAACACTAGAGCATGCTTTTTGCAGTGTCAAACTTTCTTGGAGTTTGAGGAAGCAGGATTGAATTTTCTACGTCTGGTGTCTTTATCAGCCTCAGTTTTGGGCATAGAAAAAATTTCATAGTCAAAATAATTCAGCTGTTTCAGAGAATAGGAAAAGAACCAGTATTGAACTGTGTCTCAAAAAAAAAAATAATTGGAAAAAAGCACAAGGAATTTATGATGGAGAGAGCAAAGAGGGACAGAATATAGAAGCCAACAAGGAGAGTAAGTGAAAGAGTGAGTATGAAAAAGAAGTAAGTATGCACAGAGGCAGACGATAGGATCTGAATTGAGTGTTAGGGTGCTCATAAAAGGAAAATTAATCATTTTGCCATTTTCAGAGTGTAGTACATGTCTAGGACTTATTTCATACAGTCTTTTATCAAACTTGTGCAAGGTGACTTGCAGCCACAAAGGAGTAGGCAATAAGGCAGCGTTGTCTCATTGTCATCTCTTCCCAATTACATCTGAGAGAACATTAAAGAATTGTTTCTTTTGCTGGTAAAACACGTTTCTGCTCTAAATCTATTCAATTTGTCAAGTCTGTTGAAGTGGGAATGATTACCTGCATTTTGAAAATAAAAATCATTATAGATGTGGAAACTATTCATTTGGTTTCAGCATGACTTCAGACATCTTGGGGAGAAGTCCAGATATACAAACCACCCCAACGTCAGAATCACAGATTCTCCAAACCATGAACTGATTTTCTGGTATTAAGGTTTGAAAAAATAGGGAATGATCACATGGAAAACTGAAATACTGTGTTTAAAAAGTGTTGAAGGGAAATCTTTCTTTTTTTTTTATTCTGATTGGAAAAAAACTTCTGTTAATTTTTGAATTGTTTGCAATCACCCCAAATGCTAAGCTTAATATTTTCACCTGAAATCTCTTACCCAATTTTACTCCACAATGTAATATTGCTAACTGTCAATAGCAGTTTGTAGATGATTTTTTTTTTCTTCAAATCTTTTTTCTTCCTCACTACTGTATTTTATTTGTGACCTACAAATTAAAAAGGTGTTTGCACTTTTATGAGTGGGGGAACCTGAGTCCCTTCCCTCATCACAGAGTGAATCCCCCTTGTTTGTCTCCATCATATTTTACTTGCATTGGAGCATTTTCCTGACTTCATCCCTTAGCATAAAGTCCTTTCTCTTATCAGGAAACAAACTCCTTTTTTTAATCCCTCGTGGCATTAAGCCAAGTCATTTCCCTTAGTGTGGGCTTTCTGAGATAGAAAATTATCTGAATATTTGCTTTCAAGAAAAAGTATTTTAAAAGCATGAAGGTTATGTGAAAGGATTGCTGTGAAAGCATCTGTAAAAACACCTGTGAAAGCAGAATAATTAAGTGGTTATTGTTAGCAATGCTGTTAATGTGTTTCATTGTCGTGGGCAGCACACCTACATATCTGTCATAAGAAACTCTCTTTCCTTCACCTTTCACTGTTTCTGTGTTAGTCATTATACAGTTATAAATTTGCTTTTCCTGCGTAAAGCATGTAGTGGCAACACTTTCAGGATTTCTATTGATATGACGCTACATTGAAGGGATTAGAAGAAACACAGGGGCATAGGAATTGCCAAGGTAGATTAAATCTGAGGTCTATGTAATTCACTGCCTGCAGGAAAACTACCGGTATTGGACAATCCACAGTCTTTAGGTAACCTTTCCTCCATGGAAAGTTGATGTCTGAGATCTAGCTTGTGAAACAAATTGAATCATGAGAATTGTGACCTCTTTTCTTGAAATAACAACCAACATGTGAACAATGAGTATTCTCTGGGGGGATATTATAATGCACACATTTCTGAATATGACTATCTAGCCTCTTGAAAGAAAGTTTTCATTTTTTAAATACAAACTCACACACATCATGCTACATACTATCAAGAAAATGACGGCTCTTTTCACTGACATGTAGTATGTTCATTGTGTTTCATACTTTGCATGAAAGGAAATTCAAAATATGTCCTGATCTACCAGGAAATACAGTATTCGGTTGATAATATGTCAGTATGAGTGACAAGGAAAATATGTGGAAGCCTTTAATAAAGGCTGTTCTTAAATGCAGACTCCATTACAATATTATCAATTTGAAACAGTTTTCCTCTCATTTTTGTTTGTCTGTTGCTGCTTGCACCTACAAGGCGGAGTACAGAGTTCTATCTTGTAATTTGTTGGAGAGAAGGCTAAACTAGCCCAGAGGAAATGCTGCAACACACCTGGGACATCTAGCTGTTCTTTAGATATAAAAATTTCACTGAGGCACTACGGAACATGCAGCCTGCAATGTGCTTTCCCTGTTCACCTCCATGTGCAGAGAGATTTGTTTTTAACAAAATTGTAAATTTTTGTTTCTTATTTTTTTTTAATACAGCTCTCTAAATATGGTTCTAAAGCCGCTAACGAAGCAGATAACAAAATTCAATTAAACCTTGATATTTTCATTATAACTATGACTTCTAACACTTTCTATTTTAATTCAGGCACACAACCTTTCCACATAGCAAAAGAAAATATTCTAATAATGAAAATAGCCACTTTATATACCCAAATAATAACTAGCAAAGACTTAATTCAGGTATTAATTTTCTCTTCATAGCTATCACTAAGACTTCTACCTTTTTTCAAGTTTGGTCAGTGGTTTCAAAAATTAATAGGAAGGCATAAGAACCTGCCAGACAAATATGGAGAGCATATTCAAGTAAATCACATTCTCTTCAGAAAAAAAGGATAAAAAGGCAGATGATTTCATTCATCCCATCAAGTAATTCACATAGGCTGACATGTTTGGTATCAGTTCTTGCTCAAGAGATATACTCACACGTATGATGTTTTTTTTACTCAAGAAGTGTACCACTCCCAAATTTCACATGCATATGTAAACTAAAAAAAGCCTCACAACTTTTTGACTTTGGCCCATCCCTGGGAAAGAGATGTTTCTCATCTGCTGGCAAGGCATATTTGTCACATTTCATGCAAGAGCATCTGAGCGTGTTTTAGTTATCTATTTATTTGCTTGCCAGAAAGAACAGATGATGTTAATCACAGCAATGATGGAAGAGAGCATCCAAAAGGTCCACGTGGCTTTTGATTAAAGCATGTTAGATAGTATGTTAACATCAAGGGTTTTGTTGTATTCACAGTTCCCTGCAGGGATGCACCTAATTTATCTGTGCTTTTTCATCAAGTAATGTATATGGTGTGCTAGCTCTCTTGCTGTTACTTTTCATATACCTTTTTCTGTTTAAGTCCCTTGATGCTTTGGTATGCACATCTAAAGCTTTATCCAAAGCTTTAAAATATTTTGGAAAGCCCCAGAGCTGAGTTTGCCTACTGCTTATTCCCCACCTCCTTAACTCAAGAGATTCAGCTCCGCAGTTCCTCCTGGAACACGGAGAAATCCTCCACGTGCAGCAAGATTCAGCCTTACCTTACCCCTGAATTACTACTCCCTGTACTGACACATGCCATTTTCCTTTACACACCTGTATTATTTTGTGGGCTTTTCTGTGGCCTGTATTAGGAAATATTTGGACGGTTTTGTAGATAGACACAGAAAAATTGTTATACCTTGGCTATGCATGTGGAAGGAAAATATTCTTCAATAATCCAAGTTTTGATCTGAAACTAATACCCTTGTATACTAACTCATATGAGCACTTATAGACCTGGCACAGCAGAGGCTTGTGTTCGAAAGGGTTACCAGAAACAGATTTGCACAAACGCCACAATGTACCACCCAGGCTAGAACACATCAAATGCCTTGCTCAGAGAAGCTCCGTTGCCAGTACCAATAGGGCCTCTGAGATAGGCACTAAAAGCTACATGCTCAGTGTGGAGAACAGAGTCCAGCTCTGCTGGCAGATGGGATTGTGGCCACTCTGAAGCCTTGGAGGAAGGGTAGTTGGACTGGCTGGAGGATGCCACTCCTGAATGCTCACAATTGCCACTGAAAGAAGTAAACACTGGTTTAATCCCAAATTAAAAATGCTAAGGCATATTCACCTGTCTAGGGTGAGGGAATGGGTGAGAATGTATCAGAGAAAGAAAACTTTGAGGAGCCAGGATTCACACAGAGACCCATCTTGGAGGATGCATTTCCACAGACAGGTGGGAGGCTATGACACTGTAAAACTTCAGCTCAAGGACTACATCAAAATTCTGGTTCTTTCTAATGAACAAGTTTAACCACTAATGAACAATAACCAGCTCTCTAAAGAGTCTCTGTTGTGATTTGTCATTACACATAGACAAAATTGACTCGGAAACTGAGTTGAATAGTGAGCTTAAAAGTGAGATAGAATAGTGAAACAGTTGGTATGACAAAAATTTCATGCTAGTCAGAAAAAAACTGATTTAGAAGAGTTACAGAAGGAATTTTGTGGTACCAAATGACAGGAAAAGGAGATACCATACAAAATTCAATACTGAAGAAGGCAAATTACTGTATGTTGGTGGGAAGAACCTTAAGTATACATGTACACTAAAGCATGGTCATGAAAATCATCTCTTGCCCATCAGGAGAAATGGATGCAAATAACTCTGTTCAAAATCACAGAATCACAGAATCACAGAATGGTAGGCGTTGGAAGGGACCTCTGTGGGTCATCTAGTCCAACCCTCCTGCCAAAGCAGGGTCACCTACAGCAGGCTGCACAGGACCTTGTCCAGGCGGGTCTTGAATATCTCCAGAGAAGGAGACTCCACAACCTCCCTGGGCAGCCTGTTCCAGGGCTCCATCACCCTCAGAGGAAAGAAGTTCTTCCTCACGTTCAGACGGAACTTCCTGTGCCTCAGTTTGTGCCCATTGCCCCTTGTCCTGTCGCTGGGCACTACTGAAAAGAGCTTGGCCCCATCCTCCTGACATCCACCCTTCAGATATTTGTAAGTATATATTAGGTCCCCTCGCAGCCTTCTCTTCTTCAGGCTGAACAAGCCCAGATCCCTCAGCCTTTCCTCACAGGAGAAATGTTCCAGTCCCCTCACCATCCTTGTAGCCCTCCACTGAACTCTCTCCAGTAGCTCCTCATCTTTCTTGAAGTGGGGAGCCCAGAACTGGACACAGTACTCCAGATGAGGCCTCACTAGGGCTGAGTAGAGGGGAAGAAGAACCTCCCTCGACCTGCTGGCCACACTCCTTCTAATGCACCCCAGAATGCCATTGGCCTTCTTGGCAGCCAGGGCACACTGCTGGCTCATGGTTAACCTGTCGTCCACCAGGACACCCAGGTCCCTCTCCGCAGAGCTGCTCTCCAGCAGATCCACCCCAAGCCTGTACTGATGCATGGGGTTGTTCCTCCCCAGGTGCAGGACCCTGCATTTGCCCTTGTTGAACCTCATCAGGTTCCTCTCTGCCCAACTTTCCAGCCTGTCCAGGTCTCGCTGAACAGCAGCACAGCCTTCTGGTGTGTCTGCCACACCTCCCAGTTTGGTGTCATCAGCAAACTTGCTGAGGGTACATTCTAACTCTTCATCCAGGTCGTTGATGAAGAAGTTAAACAAGACTGGGCCCAGTACTGACCCCTGGGGGACACCACTAGTTACCAGCCTCCAACTGGACTCAACGCAGCTGATGACAACCCCCTGAGTTCTGCCATTCAGCCAGTTAATCCACTTCACCGACCACTCATCCAGCCCACACTTCCCGAGCTTCCCTAAGAGGACGTTATGGGAGACTGTGTCAAAAGCCTTGCTGAAATCTAGGTAGACAACATCCACGGCTCTCCCTTCATCTACCCAGCCAGTCATATCATCCTAGAAAGCGATCAGATTGGTCAGGCATGATTTCCCCTTGGTGAATGCATGCTGACTACTCCTGATAACCTTCTTTTCTTCCACTTGCTTGTTAATGACCTCCAGGATAAGCTGCTCCATCACCTTTCCCGGGATGGAGGTGAGGCTGACCGACCTGTAGTTCCCTGGGTCCTCCTTCTTGCCCTTTTTGAAGTTTGGAATGACATTGGCCTTTCCCCAGTCCTCGGGCACCTCTCCTGTCCTCCAGGACCTCTCAGAGATGATGGAGAGTGGCTCAGCAATGACATCTGCCATCTCCCTCAACACTCGTGGGTGCATTCCATCGGGGCCCATGGATTTGTGGGCATCCAGATCGCTTTAGCGATCCCTCACACAGTCCTCCTAGACCAAGGGAAAGTCATCCTCTCTGTAAAATGTCAGCTTAGTGCTCAGGGCAGCTGAAATAACAAAGAAATGGTAGAAAATAAAGGGATAATAAGAGAGGAAACACCGTCATGTAAGTGTGTGCATTCCTGGTATGCCTATATCTTGAATTCTGCAGAGAGTTCTGGTTGTGTCGCTTCAAAAGGGACAAAGTAGAAGTACAAATTCTTCAAAGAAGAATGATAAGGTTGGGCAATGACCTCCCTGTGAGGGACAGTTACATAAGCTGGAACTCTTCAGGTTGAAAAAGTAATATTGGTATAAGGAGAACCTGATTTAAGTCTATAACATTACGAATTGCATGGAGATACTGAAAAAGAGACTGATTATCCATTATTTTTCAGCATGTAATAACTAGGAAGAACCGAATGAGATTATCATTAGAAGGTTTAAAATAAACAAAAGGAAATACTTTTTCAAATAAGGCATAATTCAGTTGGAACTCTTTGTGAATGTCAAAAGTATAAGTGGATTCAAAGACAGATTGAAGACTTTCAATGAAAAATCCATCAAAAGCTATCAAATATAGTGAAGTGATTACAACATATAGCTCACAAAGTCTGAAATGAAAATTACTGGGAGTAGCAAAGGTACAAGGTAAAGTACCATTCTGTATTTGCCCTGTTTCTAAAGACTTCTTCCATAAACACTCCTTATTCGTTCTTGTTAGAAATGGGATACTGGAGTAAATGCACTTTTGAGCTGATCCTGCACAGCTGTTCTCTGTGTAGTAGAAAAGTCAGCTTTCACTGAAGCCAACCAGGTAACTTCATTGACTTTAATGGGAGCTGAATTAGGACACCTGAGAGAAGGGTATGAAAGCTAAAGTTGTTAGATTGGTAAATGTAAATTCAAAGGAAATGACAAAGTTGTCCAGACCACAGAGTGCCTGTGATGTAGCTGCAAAGAAAAACCACTGTAGAGATTTATTTTAAAACCGTATGCAAAATCTATAGGTTCATGATTTAACTATACTTGATTTTAAGTGACTGATCAACTGACTGCTTTTGCTCTCTGGAGTGGTAGCTGATCTGGTTGCATAACTGTTCATCTGAGCTTATAAAATGCATGGTCAATTCAAGGCCAATCCATAGTTTTATGAAATTAAGATGAAAATATATATGACCAAACTACAAACATGTCACCTTCTTTGCCCGAACTATTTGCTTTCCTGAGACACTCGTTAGTAAGTGCACAATTGGATCAATATTATTTGATTTTCTTTCCTTTTAGAGAAAGAAGAACTCTTTTTGAAAAGAAGTCGTGTGTTTGCAGACAGAACATGTTCTTAGAGAAGAAATAAAACAAAACCAGACCAGAATAATTATTTTAAGACTGAAAATAACAGAGTTATTGCTTTAGTCCTGCTACCATGACTAAGTTACCTAAGGCAGGCTAAATACCAGTGGTGCGTCAGGGTGGACAAACATAAAACTGACTGACCAAAAAAAAATTATTTGCATGAAAGAATATTTTTAATTTTGAGGAAATTTTTTTTTTGCATGTGAAAACATGTTCTCAAGATATTTCTTGTCCAAGCGCTGTAACATTGTGCCTATGTGTATAACTCACTGTATGCTGCCTGAGGAGAAGGACGAATTCCTTCAACTGCAGTGCCCTAAGAAGGTGAAGCACGATTCAGGTACCTAGACACAGAGAGTTAACGCTAATTGAGATGCTCTGTGATATTTCAAGATACATGCGTAATGCTAATGGGTGTGATATAGGTATGACAGAGGACTCCCACCTTTCAGAGCTGTGATACTCTTGGGAACCTCTAAATATACTAGGGACATATATTTAGATACCAGATTCATTCCCTAGGTTTCAAATTCAGGCTACGGGGGCTCTCTCAATGGAGAGTAGCAGTTGGGTCCTGAAGGCAGTTCATCTCAACCTACGGTACTATTTTGAGATAGATAGTACCTGTCACTTGTGGAAGGTTGCCTTATTCTGTAGCAAGCAGGTCTTAACCAACTACCTCAGTCTTGACTCCTAGTTCTTCTTCAGTCAGTGTCAAGCAAGATGAATCCCACCCAGTTATTCTACTGGGGGGCCGTTACACTATTGCCACACAGATATTAATAATGCATTAGGGGTTTTGTTTCCCAGAGCTCGGAACAAGCTCTAAGGACTTAATGTTAAATGTTTCTCTTTCTTGATGAGGGAAAGGAATGAGGGGAATAAAGTGACTTAACCCAGTTCACTTGGCGGGCTATCACCAGAGCTAGCAATGCAGTCATTGCTTGTGGATGACTAAATATGGTATATAAAATCTACTTTATCCTAATAATGAATTGTTAATAACCTGGCTCAAAACAAATATGGAATTAATTAGATTTATTTCATGTTTCATGGTGAGTCGAATATTGAATATAACTAATATAGGTGAACAAATAAATATGCTAAGAACATTAAGCTTCACAAGGATGTTTATTGAAAGACAAATGCAGGAAATTGAATGGGAAATAAGAGCAGTAGGTTTCACATTTAGTGTCTGGACTTCCTGGGGAGGTGTGAACATGTATCACCTCAACTAAATATCACAATGAAGACAGAGGAAATTCATTGCCATCAGAGGGGAATAGATTAACCATACTGCAGTCTTCCACTACTCAGTAGAATATCTCTCTAGAGAGGTATTGCAGGGCTTCTGCACACTGGGAACACCTTCACGGCCTAAGTACAAAGGAAACAGCATTTTTTTTTTTTAAATATGTCCTGTTAAAAGGAAGGCCACAAACTCCAAGCTGAGAGTATTTCCACCTTTCTCTGTGTAATAAAAATATATTCTTCAGTTTTATATTGGTTAATGGTTGCTTTGTCTTTAAATTTTATATCTTCATACACAGTAAGAATGCTGTTCTCAAAAAAACCTTTATTTTAGAACTAAAGAAAGAGAAGAATGTGTTGGAAAATGTCATTTTTTAAACAGTGGCTACACATACAAAACCATACAGTGTTTGTCAGAGAAAAAACTCACTTACTATGCATAGAAGTCTCAATATGCATATGCATGGAGGTGATAGGTACATGACAAAAGTGTTAATACTTCCATCTGAAGTTCCAAGAGGTGCCAATATGATATTTAAAAGCAGTGTGTGCCGTATTTTTACCAACTTGGGCTCCACTAAAAGTATGCTTTGAATATATTTATACATTGCTTGAAATGGGCCAGTATAATCTAGTTTTTCATATCTCTGTGTATGTGTTTATTTACCTACACACACAGACACACACACGCAAACTTACACCCTACATATCCTCAAAAATATTATATAGCAAAATTAAAACACAAAGAAAGGAAAATATATGGCTTTTCCTGTTCTCTCTTCTCTTCAGGAAAAAAAAAAAAGAATTTGAAAGAAATTCTGCCTATAAACATTACAATTTTGAGTAAAAAGGCCAATTAGCCCAAAATATTTTAGACATAAAATTTTGAAAAATAGTTGCAGAAACCAAATTATGTCTTATTTTCTACGAACTTTGTTGAAAACAACAACAACAACAATTTCTCCATTTCTAAAAACTGAGTTCAAATATGACTTGACACAATCCCTTTGAATTCAGAACCTGAAGGCTAGAGTCACTCCAGAGTTCTCAACAGGCTGGGGAATCCTGGACAGCAAAAGTGTTGGCTCTCCTTCTTTAATTCTTGAGTTTTCCAGCTGTTGAGCTCTTCTGGATCCATCTGTCCTTCTTGGCAAATTTTTGGCATCTACATGCCTCCCTGGGCAATAGATGAGACATAGTCACTTATGTATTTGTTCTGGAGTCTCACTGAGATAATGATGCAATGTCTCTGTATTTTTAAAATAACTTAGTGTTTGAACATGTGCATCTGTATAAACAAACAGTTCTTGAACTCAGTTTTTCTGCAAGCTCAGAAACCTGTACTTCTTCACACCAATAATGGGCTTTGCCAGCTCGAAGACAGAGTGGAGCTCCTCTGCTATTCTGATGCATCAATATGTGAGTACTCAATTGGCAGCTGGATTAGTGCACAGCATGCATTTTCTTTGTGAGTATTTTTTTTTGAAATTCAAGGGTAAATGTCAAAACAATGCTGTAAAACCAATTAAGGAGAAAGAAAACAAGATTAGAGGTGCTACTTGAATTATTTATTGTTGTTCACTGTTGCCAAGTCTTTAAATAAGTACTTAATAGACCTTACTGTGAGTCTCTGAGCAATACAGTAATTTATTTAATGCACAGTTCAGCAGTTTCTTAACATGAAACTGAAATAGTCCATATAGTATGTTGTGAGCCTTTTTGAAGCCTCCTAAATTTGGACGGCTCACCATTTATGAAAATCTTCATGCAGAGCGAAATTTATTAATTTCCTTCAATAATCTGATATACTAAACAGATATTGATTTCTGTGGAAGGGAATACCAAGATTTATTGACCAGAAAGATTAATTCTGACCAATTTAAAGCCAAGGTCAATATTTATCTTCAGGGGAAATAAATCTTGATATTCAGAAAAACAAGAGGCTACTATGTAGATATTGTTATTTATAGTCTCAGAGTTTTCATCAGAAATATTTAGAAATTGCTCCTCCATGGATTTGAATTTCAGGTGTGTAACCTTTTTCATTGATACTAATATGATATAATGGGAAAAATATTTATAGGACTGGGGAAAACCATTTTTCCTAACTCATCTCCACCAGCATTTCTAGGGAATATACTGAATAGAGTCAGGAAGGATTTACATTTAAGAATGAACAGATTGGTCAACACAACCACGGACTTACTGATTTGTGGTCTGGTAAAACCAGGAACCTCGTGATGTACGCACAGTTCAGCACTGTTCAGCAACATTGTGTGAATATTCACAAAGGCCCTATCCAAACTGTGTGGAGGGTGAAGGAGGTGGCCCAGGGTCTGGATAAGGCTGGGGCACACACCTCCTCGTGGGGCCCCGAGGCAGACCAGCTCCATGGTCTCACACACAGCACCGCCAGCTTGTCCCAGCTAAACCAGGAACATTGCCCTGTTCTCCTGCAATATGCTCTGTTTCTTATCCATAAAACCATACAGCCTTTTGTGAACAATGGCATTCTATAGGACCTGTGGCTAAGGCACGAAGCAGCAATCTATACATGACTTATTACAAACTTAAACTATTCCTGTACATCACACAGAAGATGAATTCATCATGGCCTTACCCTCCACGCTGCCATGCAAATCAGCCTAATGAAATGGAGGATGAAAATCAATAATATCTGTATGGAAGTTTGCCCTTCACACAGCAGACAGAAGAGGGGTTTATGATAGTGAAAGGGCAGAAGTTCCAGTTTTGAGGGAAGATTATTTCTGATGCCATTATCTGACTATTTGAGCTGTAGGTGTCTTACTCTCTAAACATTTGGGCTGAGTTCCAAATCTTTAGCTATACATGCACTTGCTTGAAAAATAGTGTCAGACACTCATTAGCAGTAACCTACAACTTCTGAAATTGACACCATTTACCTACAGGAAATTGTCTTTTTGAAATAGTACTTCGTACTAAACCATTCTGAGATAATTGTTCCAATTAAAAAATACATGGGGTATTGCTGTGCACCTCAGGATGGAAACTTTATTGTGCTGTGAAGGAAGTCAATAGGAGTTCAAAGTATTCAGCCACCTGCAGAACTGATGACAGAGAGCCAAAAATTTGTACTGAATACTGGAAAAAGAAACTATTCTACATGCAGATAGTGTTGAAAAGGATGGGAGCTTTAGCTTTGCTCCTTCTCCTCCTCCACCCCGGCTCCCCCTCTCCCTACTTCCAAAAAAAAAAAAAAAATTTAAACGATGAATTTCTTCTGTCTTGGAGTATTGCTGAGATCTACGTAAATAGGAATATGCTCACTGTAGGGAAACAGTGAGATTCAACTATTCCCATTAAAATGCTAATTACTGCCCTTTTATAGATCAGTTGGAGAGGATTTGGGGAACAAAAATAGCACCCAGAGATTATCACAGAAAGAAAAAAATCAAAGAAGAAAACATGACATTAAGAAAACTTGCTTCTATATTTAGAAGCCCACTAAAGTGAAGCTAACCATTTATTCTCCCTGGAGCTGCTCCATATTTTAAACTGATATTGAGAAGTCATGAATTGCTATGCTTCCAAGCACAGTTCAGAGTTTGGATTATTTTATTTTCATATATTTTGTGTCCTGTCCAAGCTATCACTGACATCTTAAAAGAAAGTCCTCCAGTCCCTACTACATAGAAATAAATAATGTGGGACAACAGCATTAAGCAATATAATCATAAAATTACCTGTTATTAAAAACAGAGCACAATTTTTTAGAGGAAATATATTACTCAGCTGTAAAATAATATGTTTGCCATTCACTCTAATGTTTCAACATTATGATTCAATCTTCTAAAAAGCTGACATGGAAAATAACGGCGTAATAAACCAATTCATCATAATGTGTAAAAGAAACTACTGGAATAAATTGTAATAACCTTTCAAAAACTAGCAGCTTTTAAAAGTATTAATTTCTACTCCAGATAATTGGAAAAGACACCTGGGCGGCCAGGCAATATTTTTTATGGGATTGCCCTGTCAGGGACTCAGATTGTCTTCAGAGTCAGGAGTGATCGTTTAGCACTAAGTGACAGTGAATCTTGCAAATGGGTCTTCCTGGATGGTGTTTGCCATAAATTACCAAACTGAACTCTGCTTCAAGGTCAACCATAAAAGAAGGCAGATATCAAATGGCCTTCATAGAGACCCAAAGTAGTCTTCAGGCCTCACATAAGCAGGTGCTGGTTGTGTTGGATCCCATAACATTGACTTAATATACTGACAACATAAATTTTTATCAAACTTTGAAGATATTTTTGGGAACTAAATAGCTGAAGAATGTAATTAGGAGATGTAGTTCACAGGAAGAAGGACTAACACATGTTGCTCCCCGTTATGTGGCAGTATGTGCAATGATACTAAATTAATAGCATTAGACTTGAAAACATCAATATGCTTCAAGGCACAGACGCAGAAGAACTTCTCAAAGAAAAGTAAGACATCCTAAGTCTGTCAACTTATTTTACCTTTTGCCTTTCACAAAATCTCTTAGCATTTTTTTCTCCAAATGAATACCAAGGCCATCTGTGCTTACGTAAGCATTGTTAGTTCCAGTGTTTCTGCTTTGAAATCACAGTTCTGGATTAATGAAAGTTTAGTCAGTGATGTTTATAAAAGCAGCCAGCAGTGGCATAAACCTGTGCTGCAAAAGTGATTTTAGTACTTTTTTCTATGAGAGACAAGAAAGGGTTATAAAAAGTCTTAACCCTGATGTCTTTAGATGGCAGAAAGTTCTTTATTGCCATCCCTTTTTCTCCAGTATGGAAGAAAAAAAAAAAACAAAAACATAGGCAAATTTTGTGACCTGGCCTGTTTGGTGGCATTCACATTTTAAGCAGAGCTCCATGTCACTTGCCATTGGAAAGTCTGAGTACCAACCAACAGTGTGCTACAGAGCACCATCCTAAAGGCTGCTCACTTGACCTTCCATTGCCACAACGGCAGAAGAAAAATCCCACTCAGTACGGTGTGTGTTTGCAAAGGAAGGGAAAGCAGGAGGGTGGGAGGAGGCTGAATGAGCAGCTCAGTGCAGACAGCACCCGCTGCAGGGACACGGCGAGCCCACGGGACCGTGGTGCCAGAGGGTGCACTGAGGATGCTTCAGCCTTTGATATGTGTTGGTTCAGGTCATGCACGGGGATGTCACAGTCCCATTGTAACGCCTGCTGGCCCCTTCCAGCTCCACTGAAATGTATCCTCATGCTAATGTGCTTTTAGATAATTCTGTAGTGAAGTATTGGCCTGCAGCAGCCTATTGAAAATCTTTAAGGAGCTTCTGCATTGCACAAAGTAAAGACTCAGCTAATGCAGAGTGCTGACGTGTTTTCCCGAAGCCTCTAAAAATGACAAATTTCTCTTTGCATATATTATACTGTTTAGCCTTAAAGCAGCAACAGATTTCATGTTAAAAATAAATCATAATAGAAGTTTGGGGATCTATAGAGCGAACTCCAGCTTAACTATAACACCTCAGCCAAACATCCCCAACAGCATCCCTGTCACAGCTGTATAGAACATTGTGTAGTATGAAAACAGGGCTTTTTTTAACTAAACTTTTGATAGTTGTACAATAGTTCTGTAAGAGCCCATGAAAGGATAGAAACTTTACTGGACAAAGCAAAGGCTTTTGAATTCCTGTGGTTACCCATATGAATAAAATGACTTACAAAAGTTTCATACCGCGTATGTATCTTTCTTTGCTTTGCAGTGCTGCTTCTTTCCTTCCCTCCCTCTATGGTGAGCCAGTCCTTCTTGTGCTATGATAATATTTTGTGTCTGCGATGACCTCTAGAACTGAATAGCTATTTCATATAATTACAAAGCTACCTTACTCTTTCCCACCTCGATGCTGAGAAATGAAACAAAGAGAGATTCTCCTCACAGACACTCTTCAGTGAGCTCTTGTATCTGAGCCACAGCCAAAACTAGGTCAAACAGCCTGTTTCCACATCACACACTGACCTCTTAACAGTTTTGCTCTGTGATATTCCTAGTGGGTCTTAGCACAGACATTTACAAGATATGGGAGGAATAAAATCCTCTCCAACACTTTCTGCAGTTTCGAAATAAATTGGTGACATAGTTTGAAGTTCAGACTAAAGATGTGCTAATTATACAGGGAAAAATCTAATTAAGCAAATCAGGAAACCCATAGCAACTATTGTCACATTCTTGTATGACAGAAGCATCAATCTGGCAGTCACTGGAGCATACGCTCAATAACTGCCTGAACTCAGATCCTTTTTCATCAAGACCTGCAAAGTTAAAAAGAGATACCAGCTATGACAACAGTTCAGCTTCACAGACCATATTGCATGAAGCAGCACTTCCTTCTCTCCTCTTTTCTTTCATCTACAAAATAAATAAATATCTAAGAAACCTCCCAAACAAAATACAGTTTGCATACTTGTATGTTGAATGTCTTGAAATGTCACAAAAATGACATTCCCTGCTAGTGAAAGGGGCTGAGGTTGTAATGTAATGCAATATATATCTTTTCTTTCTGCAGCACTGAGCATATTCCACTGAAAAACGTTGAATTCCTGGTTACAAAAAAGTGAGAAATTAAGAGAGAGAGTGAGAAAGTACCAGAGAGACAAAATCCTGTGTCTGGAGGACAGATGAAGTTGCACCACTGGTGAAAATTACCACTTCTTCTGCAATTCAGCTCTTTCAGCACTCATTACTGTAACTACAAGAAGAAGTTAAAATATTATGGTCATTTTGAAGGCCCTTCCCTCTCCAAAAATATCTCTATAACATAGGAAGAAGAATTCTAGTCTCAGAGGCAGGAAGAGTTATACAACTTCTAATAAGGTAAAGAGGTAGGACATATTTAAATAGGTTTGGTACATTACATTTAAAATGTTCATTGCTGGTTAAGGACCAGAAAATGTTTTTAGGGAGAGTAAGATTTTTTTTTTTTAAACCAGCTGATACAGCTAGAAGGAATAGACCAGCTTCCAAGCATAAAAGAAAGTCAATACACTTAATGGTATGAAAATAATGATATAGGGCAACACAGCATTTGGGAGAAACCAAAACTCCCTGCAAGGCTGATGAATGTGTTGCTGATATCCATGAATTAGCAAGCTCAGGTGTAATATACATGTAAAGAAGAGACTATCAATGAAGCAGTAAATTCTCAGCATTGTTTAACCAAGGAACTAACAAAAACCCCAGCCTGGAACACTGCAACATACAGAAGGGAAAATGAAAGATCTGAAAAAAGGGTCGGTCCGAGGCAAGGAGCACACAAGGTGTTGGGTAGGATATGAGAAATGCAAAACAGCATTGCAAATAAAAGCAATGAATGGAGACACTGGCTACCCAAGATTTTTCAGAACTGATATAATGGAAATGGGAGGAGGGGAACTGTGTTAAACCTGAACTGAGCAGCCACGTCCTTCCACGGGAAATGGTGTCCATGACATGCATCTTCTGGTCAGAAAAACTGGACTGATTGTTATTCTCCAAAAGACTCATCCGCACATTCTAATGAAGCAGAAGTGAGATACACTGCTTACCTGTGTAGGCTTTACTTAAGGACAATAGGATAAAAAACATAACAGGACTATAAATCAATTTCTGAGCATGTCTAGGTTATAAATTCATTAAACAGGTAATGTCAGAGATGTATTTCTGTTCCATTTCCACTAAGATACAGTAAGAAAAACAGCACATTGAAAGGACACATATATATTTCATGGTTTAGGGCAGTTTTCTGGATCATGTGTTACAGAAGATACTTCACAACTTAAAAAGCATTAAGTGCACTTATTTACAGATGGTCTTACAGAATAATGAAGCAGAGAATACAGAACTAAGACTGTCTTGCTGTTCTGTAGTTAGACGATTTTATTTCATCTCCATGTGATACGGAAGCTTACTGTAAAGTATAGCTTACAAAATTTGGCCTGTAAATTAACCACTGTCCATTTTTTTGGTATATTGCATAAGGCAACTGAGCGATCCATCAGATAAAAAAGAATACGAGGTATTTCTTTATTGATAATTACACTTAATACTTGACGAAAGAGGATGTAGTCACCCTTGCTATTACTTAATGTAGCTTCAACCTGAGAAGCGTTTCCAAAGAAAGTGAACAAAGCCAATGCTTGCAATCAAGTGACTGGAGAATTGTGTAAGAACATGTTGATAATCCATGTACCATGCTCCAGAGGAAGAAGTAGAACAAATGTAAATGCATTAGCATACTGTGATATAAATTAGGAGGTAGTAACTCTGCGTGAATTCATTTAAGTATAGGCATGAGACTCTTAATGCTTGAAAGGGAGAGGGTCATTTATACATTACCGCTTTTCAGGGACATCAAGTCTTGAAAAATTGTTGCAAGAAGTACTTTGGTCAGTATATAAAATGGAGGAAAGCCACTGAGAATCCTTTGGAGTCAATCAGAAAGATAAGTATTTGTAGCGGTATCAGCAAAGTTACCAAGAATAGTTTTGTGCTAGTAGAAATCCAAGATTGTCAAAGGCAAACCAGAAATGTTGTGGTAGTTGCCAATACTGGACACAGGTTTTCTGTAGCAGAGATGGCAGTATGCTACAATCTTCTAAAGTATGAGTCAATTTAGAACTAGACACTCTGTATGTGTCAAGAAGCTAAAAGCACTAAGCTGTTTTTGACTGACGAGCTACTAACGTGTGCTACTAGAAACAAAGATTGCTGATCTGCCAAGAGAAATGCTTTGTTTGCCACAGTGATGGGGTCTCGGATATTTGTAAGGAACAAACACATTTTAGAGGCAAAAGATATGGTACCATGATCACTAGAATTAGAAATAATTATTTTCATCCTTTCCTTCACTATTTTGGCTTGGGCTGGATGCAAAAAATCAAAGCGAGTATGTAGGTTGTCGTTGTTGATCACAGCATCCCCTGACTTGATCACTTTGTCAAGCCTACACTTGTATGTAACAAAAGGTAGTATCAGTTTGTTTGGTTTTTCAGATTCTGAGAAGCTTGAAACTGTCTTATAGTAATTTTTAAGGCAAATGATGAATTTGCTGCTGAATTCCTACTACACAGAGTAGCTAATACTCAGTACCTGAGACACTGCTCTCAGATGGCACTTCCCAGCATGACTTACTGGACAATAGCTCCTGTTAATTACGAACAAATGAGGAAATAAATAAATCTTTGTGAAATGATTGCTAGAAACCAATGACATCTGTAACAAACTAGAAAGAAAACCAACCCATGAAACACTTACAAATCAAGTTAAAGAAACCTAACCTTTGCTGTGTGGGATTGTACCCAACATACCAACAGACAACAGGATCATGTAGTTTAGTGATTATACTCCACTACCTGAATTCAGGGTAGGTTCTTCCTGATCATCAGGAAATCCGTAAGTTGTCATTCCATTAATCAGCTAGGGGAAAGTTTATGTCTAAGCATGTGAGCCATTCCCCCACCTACAGTGGTTAAAATGGGATCATATGCAACAATATAACATGCCATTGTCTTCAACGTAACAAACACATCATTCAATATAGACAGGACCCCTGTGTAGGTAAGATTCCTTAATGAAGTCTTAACTCCTAATCTCTTGTAAAACAGCTGTTAGGTTTCTCCAATGTTCTCTGTTGTATCACATCTCTCAGGACATTCCTTTTTTCATAGGGGACTCTCCCGCGAGATCTTTTTGTAAGGGTCTTTAAAAGCATTCAGTATACAAGAAGTTAAATTCGTTCAGCTTTGAAGATATTTATTTGTGGTTTTTTTCCAAGGTTAATCCCTCTAGGATGACATGATTATCAGTCTCAAACATTCATGCCCGTGATACTAGAATATATGCAGCAGCTGTTCTTTCAAAGGAACTAAAAGGTCACTAGAAGACTGTAAGCAATGACCAGCTGCAGTGATGCGTGTTTTCTTCCAACTCAGAAACGAAGAGAGAGAGGGAAGGTGAGAGACAACATGTCTAGATGACCAGCAAGTAACAATGGAAGGTAATGCTGTGGGTCTTAGGAGGAATACACCCAGCTCTGTACTTACAGCAGTACTTATTATCTGAGATTTTAAGGATGTAATTATTTAAATAGCAAAGTTGTCTCTTTAAATGTGTCATCACATGTGTGCTCTGCTTAGCTGTGTTGTGTAAGACATCTTGTGCTCTTGCTGCACTGGTATGTTTTTGGAACAAAGTTTAGTACGAATCCTCTAGAGAAAGGCCTCATTTGTGACAATTCTCGATGCACTATCATTTTCTTTTTGGTTAGAGCTGTTCTTCCATGGACTGATGAAGCTGAGGGTAATGCACCATGGTGAGCCAACAGCTGTGAGGTTTTAAAATAAATTTGCACATCTGTGTAGAAGAAATCCAGTGACAGCAGAAATATGAAGCCAGTTCCATATATCCCCTGTATTAACAATGAACAGGCAACAAGGACCAGCCACCTTCTTTCATCCCTGCTGTCAGACAGACCCAGCGTGCCCAAACTCTCACACAAGTGGTGGAAGTGAGAGCACAGTCCATTCAAGTGCAGTCCCTTCCCCTCCAAGAAGGGCCCACATTTCTGGGCATAAAATCTTTAAATATTCATAGGTTGCCTCAGAGACTGTGATGTGTGGTCTCTTGTTTCAATCATCATTTTCACAGATGTGAAGACAGGCTAGGTATTGTGCTTCAGTGGTTCCCATTGAAAAATACAATATTTTAAACCAGAAGGTGCTGTACGACAGGCCTGAAGGAAGATGTGCGGACGTATCAGCTCCAGAGGCACTCCCAAGGCACATGGTAACACAGCGCAAGAGATCAGAAATTCATATAAAGGGCCACTGGGAGCAATAATTCAGGTACTCTGTGGGCCACCGTGTGAAATCTCCACAGAGCTGCCAGAGCAGCACAGAGCCACAGAGGCACATCCTCACAGCACCAACCACTCCCCACACCAGAAAACTCTTCAGGTCTTCATACTGAAAAATTCATCACAGACCAATCAGGCAACATTTTTGTTTCTGTTCTGATTCTTGTTGATAAGAAAAAACTGAGATTTAACTTGGGTTTGAGGAAAAATTGTCTTTTGAACTGTCCTTTGCTTAAGGCTTGACGTTACTATTACAAGTGTGTTATTAATAAATGTGTAAACAATTCAAACCAGCTGCAGCCCAGAGGGCCTGTTTTAGACACTGCTTTGAGAGTGTTCATAAGAAAACATTCAGAATTTTCTTAACCCTGAGGAAACAGGCTGGGGTCAATCAACACCTTGTTGCTCTGTTGCAACGAACACCTGGAAATTAAAACCTGTTCTGTGTAGCTGCTCTGTCAAGATGTAGACAGGCTGCTAGTACACAAGCTTATTTCTGGTAATACCCATAATGGGCTGAGCACTGTCTGAGCAGTAGAAGGCACCTGGCCTGCCTTGTGAAGCACTCAGGAACGTGCTGAGAAAGCAGGAGACAAGAGCCTCCAATGCGGTAGAGGGGTGCTCTGTCAGACACCTGCTACATTTTTCACACATGCTGCACTGACCCATACTTTGTAAAGAATCTGTACAGTGGAGCCTTAGATATAGGCAGCTGAAGTGCACTACGCGTGTTTAGTAGACCAGTGCACTACCGTTATTCCCTAAAACCTTCCTGTGATGAACTGGTAAGTATGTGATCTACCCCGGGAGATACTTCTGTTTAGCAAAGTCCTGACATAAAATAGCAAGGAGGTATTAAATGAAGAGATAAAATGATATTGTGCAAACAATGAGAGGAATCCTGGATTTCTTTAATTTCTCTGCAAGGACTGAAAGAAGGAATAACAAGCATAAGCATTTTCAGGTGTTGAATTTGAATGGAATGATGCAGACATTTTACTGGCAGGTGATAAGTAAGTTATAGCATCCTGAAAGGGAAGCAACTGGGAAAGGAACAATAGTTCCAACCATAAAAATAGAAAGCAAATTATAATGGATTTTTAATTAAAGCTTAAACCAATTTTCTTTAACAGTGCAAAGTTTACACATGTAAGCTGTTTCATAATTTTCCCTAAGAAAAACCTATAAATGCTTTGAGTTAAAATCTGAGCTTAAATGAAAAGAAATCATTAAATGATTTTTTTTCAATTTTTGAAGGAGGTCCTTTCTGTCGTGTACTGTTTCTAACAGCATGGGTACTTTCCATATTAACTAAAAATAAAAGATAGAGTAATTGACATTGTCATTGAGCTGAAGGCATTAGATCAATATTAGCTTGAAAGCTCCCATAATTCTTGCAGTTTTAAGGTTTAAATGACATTGTTGAATATAAAGTGTATCAAATGTAGATTATTTAAGTATTAATTCCTCATTATTGTGGAAAGGATGATTAACTTTATTGAACTGTCACCTGAATTTCTTTGGCAAGGCATTGAAAATTTATCGTAATTTTCTTTTAGTTTTCTTTCCCATCCAGGTAAAGATAATATGAGCAAGTTAAATGTTCAAACTTAGATGTTGTTTACTTATATAGTTTATAGAGATAAGGATGCTTATTTTGTGATGTGAAATAACAGGGAATTCTATGTATTCCAATTTGAACAGTTGATATCATTGCTGCTAATAAAGTCTCTTTAGTTCACAAAAGATGGTATGCTATTTAAACAAGACCAGCAAAATACATAAATCAGCACGTATGAAACAAAAAGGGGAAAATAAATCCTGGTGCTGGCATATTTCCTTCTGAAACTCTGCAACAAATCAGAAATAATTCCAAAGAAAGGGTTATCTTTTACCAGATGACACTTTGATGAAATTGTTTTAGCTTTTCTCTTTAGTGCAGGAAAGGAATCATTACAAATAGGACACAAGTGAGCTACAGATGATAAATCTCCTCCTAGCTATTTCTTTGTGTTTGGCTCTTCGGGCTTTATATTTAATGAATACAGTTATTTTAAATATGTTTACTTATATTTAATTTTGAAATAATTACTACAAAAATATGTAAGCCTTGATGTTACTGCTGCAACCATTTCACATTCATTATTTATGAAACAGCATATAAAGCGTATTAAAGCTTTGATCATGAGAAGGCCTAGATATAATCTGGCCTCTTTGTTGGTTTTGGCTGGTGATTGTCTACAGTAATCTGTTTATATTTGACACTATCACAATCCTCTAACTTGCTAATATACAGCAATATTAGACAACTACAAAGACTGTGGGATGGAAATTTCCATTTACTCTGGAAAATATTCATCAACTCTACGATGACAAAAAACATAATCACTGTAATTAGTGCCGTTCGATATACAATGAATTTCCACTCGTCATGCTTAGCTGGATTTTCTCCAGTTTTTCCTGCTCTAACTCAAAAGTATTTCTTTTTTGCCTTCTGCAGAGGTCTTTGTTATTTCAGTGATTCTGTGAGATGCTTTGGAAATAACTGCTAATCATACTCAAACAACTAGATATTCTAGTATCATAAGTTCCCTAAATCTTAATATCATTACAACTACTGTTATGGTTTAAATATCCATATAGATTCATGGGTTAGGTAGGTTAGAACATTCTTATTCTGGTTCCCTCACATGACATCCAGAGTTTTCTCTAGAACTTCACTGACATTAATAAATAAGCTTTGAATCAGGAATTTTGGACCATTAGTTGACTATCTTTAAGAACAGCATGAGGATATCCAGATTGATTTACTAGTAATGTCTACACTTGGGAAATACACTTATGGGGCAATCAGAGACGGAAATGGAGAATTTTCTGTGGAGGTTATTTGAAGAAATTACTTCTCAGATGCCACAGTCCCAAGGTCATGGTAATGGCAGTGGCCCAAGAAGTTAGGAAGAACAGAAATTTAGCAGGTCCAGGAGACACTTTTGCAGGGAAGTAAAGAGTGCCCAGATGATGGCAGGTGGTGTGCCCTGGGCAGCAGCAGCTCCTGGCTTTGCTAACACCACCTGCTCCTGGGCTGGCTGGCAGATTTTGAAAAGTGTGAAATTAAAAAAAAAAACAATACCAAAAACCCGACAGAAAAACAGTCTCCTTTGGATTAAAAGGCCCAACAAACTCAGCTTAAATTTTAATTCTCTGCTTCGTCTTCAGCACATTGAAATGCAGTTAACAGTAGCAAGTGTTCACACTAGATAAGGGAATTGTTGCTACTCGTATAATTATGCTGTTTCTATAGCTGAGCCTGGCAGTGAGACAGAGCAAGACGTAGCATCATGCTATGAGGACAGTTAGTGCCTTTGACAAGAATCCATTTTCCAGTGATCAGAGATGCAGTTTCTACTACTTCTTCTGTGCAAGCTCAAACATCAAAGAAACAAATGTTTTCCAGAAGACAAGTTGCTTTTAAATCCTTTTTTGCAATGCTGATGTTTTTAATGTGTTTTTATAAAACTCCAACAAAGAAGACAAGTGTGAAGATCAGCAAGAAGTGCATACAAATAGCATCTTTAATCTGTATCTGTAATAGGAACTGAGTTTTCTCAATACTGCAGACACACATTTTTTTAATGACTCAGGCAAATCCTTTCCTAAATGTATTCATCAGTTTCGAGTTCTTTTGCTTTCTCCTTACCTAGCATAACGTCTTCAGAAATCTCAGTTTCCAGAGTAATGTTCGAAAGTTGTGCACAGTAAGTCATCTGGGGTACTGCAGAAAGTTTTGCTTCTGAACTCTCCCCCTGACCTGTAAAAACCACAGCCGTGGACTCATGCATGCCATCTGCTGGCACTTTCTAAACCTCTTATGGGCACATTCTTGTTTCGTGTCCTCTCAAGTGTTTCTCCCAGTGACACTAAGCACTCCCAGTACCTGCTAAGGTAAATCACATTTCTAGTTAGGTGTTCCTAAAAGGCAGCATCTCCCCAGCTAGATGTCCAGCTCTTGAGCCATCCAAATTTAATAGCCACTTTCAAAAAGATTTGTTTGCCTGAATTTCTGTCTCTTTAAAATATGTTTTTTTAATAATGCTGGTGTAACTATTTCTTGCGTTGGTGGGAAAAGTGTTTGAAAAATACTAGTTAGTATTTACACATTCCTTCATAAAAAATATTTTATTTCAGAGTGATTCAGTGTCATACACATACATCCATCTGTGTGGGTAAAGAGTTTTTGGTGTATAGAACATGCACGCTTGGTGCCAGTGATTTATAAAACCTCGTGACAGTACAAAAATGTTGAAAAAGGCATGCTGACATAATGGAGAATTGCATTTGAAGACATTAGTTGCTTTCAAGACTATTACGAGCTACATTTTATTGATGTCTTCTCAATCACTTTAATAATACAGCGGTTAATTACAATTTTAAATGTATGCACTGACAGTTAAAAAACTTGTTTGTCAATGTCTACAAAAATACATGTCTTTACATGAATATGCAAACACATGTATTCATATAAAGATAGCTACGAATTTGTGTGTCTGTTTGTTTGTGTAAGGCAAGTAAACCAGCAATGTTTGAATACATTTTGAGCACCGCTAGAATTTTCTTGAATTTAAAGGTATGTGTATATACACACGCACACACATATGTACACGCACCCTCAGGTAATATCCCTCCTTGTGTCAGCAGGCTGAAAAGTAAGCAGCTGAGTCATAGGTAATAGCAGGCAAGCTGAACAGCGCTGTTTCATATATACCCACCCACCATTCTTCAGGGAAAGAGTGAAACCTGCCTGAGATTCTTGTTCAGTAGTGACAGTAATCATGGGGGAGGAAATTTTTAAGAGGCTGCAGAGATAATCTAAGAGAAGCACTACGTAGTAAAGGCTCCTTTGGATGAGGAAAATGCGTCATGGTAAGATCAACAAAATAAATGGGCTCCTCCATCCTGTCTCTACGAACAAACTGCCTTGTCCTGGGGATGGGGACGAGGGCTTGTGCTCTCAGCTCCTACACAAATGTGCCAATCTTATACAAACCATTTGCCATAAATTAGTTTCTGGCTCATCAGAAATGGCGTCAAAATAACAGAAAGACCTCAGTTCAGCCAACAACTGGAAGTGAGTTAAAACAGTAAAACATCTGTCATTGAACCGTCTTTGTGTCTGTTTTATGGAATCTTTGAAGGAGAAAACCATGCTTATTTGCTTTTTTGCAAGGGGTTAATGAAGTTGCTAGTGCTAAACAATGAGAAAATAAAAAGGCAAACAGACATGCAAGAGTGACTTTGTGTAAAGAAAACACTGCAACGCTCAAAGCAATGCAAGGATGCCTGAATCATGTTTCTTGAAAAGCAAGACATGGGTTTCCTGAGCCAGCCAGTCACTCTACCTCTAAGCATGTTAGTCTGTGGAAATTCAAAACTTAAATGACGGACATTCCAGCTGAGAAAATGTAAGAGTAGTTAAGTAATTATTTTAGAAATAATCTCTTGAAATGTAAGCACATGAGAAATAAACAATCAATAAGTTCTATCACATGCACTGAAGAAACACGGCAAAAGAATAAATCCTCTAATCTCTGCCCCTCACTCTAGCTCCCACATTATTCCAACAATGAAAGTCTTACTTTTTGGATTTACTTGTTCTGCTTAGGTTATCTCTAAAAGGGAAAAATGGCACACATTGAACTTACATTGGTTTCTGCAAATGAATATATTACATGTTTTTAAGAATTGGTTTGATAATCTTATGAAAGTTTTCAAGGCACTAAACCATTAAAGTTAAGCCTCTTATTAAGACCATATTTAGAAAAATGTCACAGTGACACATTTCTGGGAATCATAATTAACAGAAGAGAGACTGACAGAGAAGACATTATTCTTCACAGACGAACAGGAAAAGTAGCATAAAATAATTTTTATGTTACTTATATAAATCATTTGGTACAATTATAACGGTGTTCAAGGATTAATATTGGAACCTTAAAATGATAACATTCAAAATAATTGCTTTTGTTCTTTTAATCTCCTAGTTTCATTGTTCTTTCATCTTCTGCTAAAATCCAAATGTCTGCATTTGAAAACTTTTAAAAACATTTCACCAGAAAAGCTCATGGAGATATATTATCTCACTTTCGTTTGTGTCCTGAGGCTACCGTGTTTGACAGTGACAGAAAATAGTTTCAAGGACAATATAATGACAGAAATGGAATAAATTAAAGGAAAGTACAAACTACTTAGTTGCAGAAATAATTTGCTCTTGTTCTAGAATGGTAGCCTGGAATAAATATTTTAGATGGAAAAAATGCCTTTAAACCATGATCAGGCTTTTGAAAAGCTGCAGCTATTTAATTCACCGAGAGACATGTTTTGAAGGCACTTTCCTAACTTTATCCAATTACTACTTTGTCTGCAAACTATAAAATTGGAGTGAAAAGTTGATTATATATATATCAAGAAAGTCTTTAATCATACCATCAACAGGGTTTTGCTAATCAGGTATAAATCTGAGAGATTAGTTAAAATACAGTGGTTATTTTCTCAGTGCTGAAACACAGCAGATAATCCTGTAGTTGCTACTTCTACAGGGGCTAAAGCTGCTTCCACATGTCATGGTGGAGCTGAGCGCAGCAGGCTTTCGCCTCAATAGCTGAAAGCCTTTCTCTCCCCTTCACATCACACACCATGACCTTCTCCTAAAGTACTCTGCACAATTTATAGGTGAGGGGAACCTGTCTTGGGCTGAAGGACCTGCCACTGTGCTGACTGAGACACCTCTGAGCCACCGCCAGGGCTCTTGCTGGCTCTCTACTAGGTTGTGCCCTTGCTCTAAATATGTGTATTCATGACTTCCCTGTTGCCCAAAGGCCATCTGAAGGTGGATTTAACCACCCATCTGGAATACCTTTAGTCTAGATGGGGTTTGCAAAAGCAGAAGCTTCAGTACTTTGGGACTTCAGACGCTGACAGAGTTAGGCTGCATGTTCTTCTAAGATAAGGTTAAATTCTCACTTTTCCAGCTGAGGTGGGCACTTTCAGGATTTCCTCAACTGTGGCACCACTGTCATGGGCAAGGACTTGCTTCAGTTAGGAATTTCAATGCTGGGCCCATAATACAGTCAGAAATACCATGTATTGTCTAATGTGCAATGCAACAGAGAGTTGTGCATCTGGGAGTGGTAGCGTATGAAGCAGAAGTTGCTTGAGCAAAACAGAAGGAAACACCAAGTGCAGAGGTAGGTGCAAAATCTCAGTCCCAGCCCAGGGTTAGGAACCTGGCTCACGCGATGGGCAGGTACCTCCATGACCCTGGGACTGAGAAAAAAAAGCTAAGAGAAATGACTCAAGGTTGATGAGATATGTACTGATAACCAATATGTATCAATTAGGTCTGAACTCACTAATAACTTTGAAAGGTGCTGCTTTATTTCAGACCTGAAGCTTGGCTTTTCTAGCTTTAGTGCTTTAAGCAGTTGGTCTCAAATGTATGAAGCTTCTGCTGACTGTGTTGTGGCTACAGCAAAATAAATCGAGAGGCTGGTGGTTAATGTACTTTCCTGTGCAGAGGAAATATTTAAATTCCCTAAGGCCAAAGACCTTTGATGCCTCTGCAGAAACATAAAAAATGGATCAAGAACTTTAAAAACTGAAATAAACAACTGCTACTGAAAGATTTTCAGCACCTCAGAAGTGACAATACAGAAGTGGATATCCTTTTATTTATTTTTTCAAGATGAGTATGGAAGTCCTCATGACTACTTTCTAAAATTCATTCCAAGTCCTTTATTGTTTCTAGTGGTAAAGGCTGGGGTGATTTAACCCAGGGTGTCTATTATCCTTTAGCTCTTTTGAAAGTGTCAGCCATAATTAATCTCTTGTACGGGAACAGAAAACGTGACTGTTTATTGCTTTAAAAATAAACTTAGTTATTTACGGCCTAATATACCACAATTGATTAATTATGTCAGGTAGCTAAGTTTACACACTTAAGGAAACCTGATATTAAATGTTGATTCAATACTCAGTGATTTCTTTCTATGCATATCAAATAGAGCACTCACAGTGTGAATTACTGACTGCTTTTAAAAACGTAAACCTATATGTCTTTCAACTCTGATTAATATACATAAAGGCAACAGTATGCAATTCTTTTTGGAATGGTTATGCTTTCAATGCATAGGTTAAATCATTTTGCAGATGTTATGACGAAAACACACACAAAAAAAAACCCCACAACAAAACCAAAGCAAAACAAAATCTGAACCTGGAAAAGTGTTTTAGAAATACTTATTTACTTCTTTATATGTTTACACTTTTTGTACTTTCCATAAAAGCATCCAGTAGAAAAGATAAAGAAACAAACTTTTATGAAGACAAGTTTATTTTGGGGAATCATGGCATAACTTTTAACTACTGTATGACGACTGTGTCTCTGTAATAATTACATAAATGAATTCTGCTTTATTTTGTACTATATTCCCGCAATGCCTTGCTGTTTCCTCAAACGCCATACCCTTTCTATTTTTCTTAATACTTCCCCAGTAGCGGCCTACTAAAAGGCTTTTAAATAACTTATGCAAGCCTCTTTTTCTTTCTGCTTTCTTTTTTTTTTGAATTAATCACCTATAAAACTGCATATTCTCTAGATACTACAAGATGAGGATTGCCCCCATTTTGCATAAATTGCTTTTTTGTTACTATTATAAGGCTTATAGGCTCAGCTCCTTGTTAACAAGTCTCACAATAAAATTGAGTTTGTTCAGGTCACACTAGAGACTAGCACTTGCCCAAAGATATTTCCGTGCATATTGCTTTTTATCCTTGAGAAATCCTCCTCACTGAGCAATAACATTGTTAAATTTGCATCCATTTCACCTGTGTTTGCAATCAGCGGGCATTTCTAATGTACTCCCTTCTCTTGGTTTCATATGGGCCACAACTTTCACTTTCTAATTTCTTCTGGCTGACTGACAGCTCAGCAGTGGAGGAAAAAGAGGAAGCTTTTATCCATCCATCCTTCCATCCATCCATCCATCCATCCATCCATCCATCCATCCATCCATCCATCCATCCATCCATCCATCCATCAACCCACCCACCCGTCTATCCATCCATCCTTCTTTCCTTCCTTCTGTCTATCTGACAAACTCTCCATCACCTTCAGGCTTTTTGCTTTTTAAGTCATGCTGTAATTTTGATTATGATCGCCATTCCTGCGCAATGATAAAGGTTGAAATGAAGCCACTGGCAGTGGTAAGGTGAGATCAGACTCTGCTCAGGGGGAACCTGCCTCTCCGGCTGCTTGGTGGGGGGTGGCAGCAGAATCTGAGAGGCCAAAGTTTCCTTCCTAAAGCTTGAGGTATCTCTACAGCTTGCCTCCCACCATCAGCAGAAAAAATACAGAATGTTAATTAAATCAAAGACGGGTTTAGACATTCTTCCACATGTGACCACATACAAAAGCATGTTTCCTAATTCATTTTTCTGTTTCTGTTCAAACAAGAGGGGCTGCAATTCTCGTAGATATCAGGCCCTTTGATTTTACTGACTTGTTATTCTGTTTTCTAATCAATATCCTGTTTTAAACAACTATCCTTCAATTCTGGAACAATTCCATTACAGTGACAATTCAGTCATACTTAATATTGAGTGTATGCTTTTCTCTAACTTTCCTCTTATTTACAACATGCAATATATAAAAAAATTGTAAATTCCTAATTTTAATATGCATAACGCTAAATTTGCCACCTCTCACCATCCTCGATACATGGGGTAAGCTCTACTCTCTTGCTGAACCAATATGTACTACAAGAAGAAAGTACAGGCAAGTGAGGAAAAAAAAATCTTGTTGCTCAAATAAGCAAGATATGTATATTTATATATTCACAAAGAAATTCAGCAATGTTTTTAAAATGAGAGAGCTCTGGAGATTTTCCAGCTTTCTTCTGGCACTATCAGTAAGGGATATTTCAAACTGCTGCTTCTTCACCACAAATGTAGAGTCACTATTAGGAAGCACCGAGGAAGATAACCGAGCCGATGTGTCTTGCTTGCTTTACCGTATGATGATCAGATCAAAGGAATGTAAACAATTGTTACATCTAGTGATGATATATGGCAAATTTCCAGAAAATAAATCAATCACATATTTTACTACATTATCAGCTTAACCAGTACCAAGAAAACACATCCCGTTGGCTGAAATCAACACATGAAATATAGCTTGTTGGCAACTGTATCAGTTTCCCAATCAGCACTACCTGGAGTTGGCAGAATGATGCTAGCCAGTGCAGAAAACAAGGCACACACAGAAAGGCACTCTGAAATATTGGGAAAGGAGACATTCTACTCCTGAACGAAGAAAAAGAAAAGAAAAGGCAGACAAGACTCTACATACATCCTTTCACTCACACATTGCAAGTGTGAAAAGAATATCCAAGTATCATTTGCCACATGGTTTGAAGAGCAACTTTAAAAAAAATTGTCATTTTTTTTTTGTCACATTCAAGAATTTTACAAGTATGAGAGAAAAAGCTGAAATCGGACAGCGGCACACAACAGATGGGATGAATTTCACTTTATTCCTCTAATAGGAGTGACAGTTTCCTTAAACGAAGTCTTTCCGTGATGAAGTTCTTTATAAAATCCAATAAATATATTTTAAGAAGGCCTACATGAGAAGAGAGCATTGCTAGTGTTCACATAAGACAGTGAATCAACTTACAGGGGTTCAAGATGAATTGCCAAAAGTATCAGCTAACATGAAACTCAGTCCGAGAAGGCTGCAACCTGGCTTTATTCTGCTGGCATCTTCGGAGGAGGGTATCATGAATTTCAGCTGCAGGTGGGAGTTGTTCACAATTTCTGTCAATCAGACCCGAAGTATTTCCTTTTGCTTAGCCAAATGGACTGAATTGGGAATAAAATGCACTTAGTGGACAGCTGTGAACACTTAAAATTTTAGTCACTTGCCCACCATCAACCTATGGCAGAGGACAGGAAATACCCAAGGCAGAGTGTTCTCTCTAGGTACATCTTCTCCGGGATAGAGTTAGAAGCAATTTAAGAAGTTGCCCTCCCCTGCGGTTACAACATCCACAGCTACACTGTTTTAATGCCCTCATCAAGAGTTCAAGTCTGCTTCAGCACAAAGTCACTGGACTTGTTTTAAACTGTCAGCAGTGAATGGAACTCAGTTGTGGAGGTAGAAACCTCCAGCTAAAGGATAGTAATGAACAGCTGGCGGGCAGTAGCTGCTAAAAATGCTATACCCACTTCTGAAGCCTCAGGTGCTTTAATTTTTTCTTCCTGCGTTTTTCCTCTTTAACAGTCATAGAACTTCCATTTTTACCACATATGACAGAGGCATCCTACAGAGATTAGCATATTTTTTCTGTGTATTGCTAGTTTATTCTCAATGCATAGTCCCTCCTGTGCAGTGTACGAAGCAGAGGTCTGAAAAAATAGTATGTAATCATGAACTAAAGACTGTGCTATAATGCATACACTCAAGGGGAGCAAATCACTGTTGCATTAGGCTACCCTAGTCCCTGGGTACTTACCTTGGCTGCATTTCAGGACAAAAATCTGTAATTTCTCCATGCACTCTTGCTTTTCAAGGTAGAAAACTTGGGCTTGTAAATAAGAAGCAATCTGAAGCATTTGCCCGTCTACGCGGGAGTACTGAGAGGTGCACTGGAGCACACAGCGGCATCTCTGGGTCTCTGTACCTAGGGAGCACCCAGACTGCTTCACCACGTGGCGTAAGTCTTTTCTCTTTGCTTGAAGTGTGTACTTGAAACCATACTGTACACTACTTCATGGAGGTCCCACCAGAGAAGAGGGAGCAAACACTTCACTGTGGCTGGAAAGGTGCCCGGCGGAAAAGGATCTTGGAATGGTGGTTGACAGCCAGATGAACATGAGCCAGCAGTGTGCTCAGGTGGCCAAGAAGCCCAACGGCATCCTGACTTGTGTCAGGAATAGTGTGGCCAGCAGGAGTAAGGAAGTGATCATGTCCCCATACTCGGCACTGGTGAGGCCGCACCTCAAGTACTGTGTTCAGTTTTGGGCCCCTCACTACAAGAAGGACATTGAGTTGCTGGAGCATGTCCAGAGGAGGGCAACAAGGCTGTTGAGGGGTCTAGAGAACAAGTCTTATGAGGAGAGGCTGAGGGAGCTGGGGCTGTTTCGTCTGAAGAGGAGGCTGAGGGGGGACCTTATTGCTCTCTATAACTACCTGAAAGGAGGTTGTAGTGAGGCAGGAGCTGGTCTCTTCTCCCAGGTAACTAGCGGTAGAACGAGATGCAGTGGCCTCAAATTGCATCAGGGGAGGTTTAGACTGGATAATAGGTTATCAGGAGTAGTCAGCATGGATTCACCAAGGGGAAATCATGCCTGACCAATCTAATAGCTTTCTACGATGACATGACTGGCTGGGTAGATGAAGGGAGAGCCGTGGATGTTGTCTACCTGGACTTCAGCAAGGCTTTCGACACAGTCTCCCATGATATCCTCCTAGGGAAGCTCAGGAAATGTGGGCTGGATGAGTGGTCGGTGAAGTGGATAGAGAACTGGCTGAATGGCAGAACTCAGAGGGTTGTCATCAGCGGCGCTGAGTCTAGTTGGAGGCTGGTGACAAGTGGTGTCCCCCAGGGGTCAGTACTGGGCCCAGTCTTGTTTAACTTCTTCATCAACGACCTGGATGAAGAGTTAGAATGTACCCTCAGCAAGTTTGCTGATGACACCAAACTGGGAGGTGTGGTGGATACACCAGAAGGCTGTGCTGCCATTCAGCATGACCTGGATAGGCTGGAAAGCTGGGCAGAGAGGAACCTGATGAGGTTCAACAAGGGCAAATGCAGGGTCCTGCACCTGGGGAGGAACAACCCCATGCACCAGTACAGGCTTGGGATGGACCTGCTGGAGTGCAGCTCTGTGGAGAGGGACCTGGGTGTCCTGGTGGACGACAGGTTAACCATGAGCCAGCAGTGTGCCCTGGCTGCCAAGAAAGCCAATGGAATCCTGGGGTGCATGAAGAAGAGTGTGGCCAGCAGGTCGAGGGAGGTTCTCCTTCCCCTCTACACTGCCCTAGTGAGGCCTCATCTGGAGTACTGTGTCCAGTTCTGGGCTCCCCAGTTCAAGAAAGATGAAGAGCTACTGGAGAGAGTCCAGCTGAGGGCTACGAGGATGATTAGGGGACTGGAGCATCTCCCCTACGAGGAGAGGCTGAGGGATCTGGGCTTGTTCAGCCTGAAGAAGAGAAGGCTGTGAGGGGACTTAATAAATGCTTATAAATACCTGAAGGGTGGGTGTCAGGAGGATGGGGCCAAGCTCTTTTCAGTGGTGCCCAGTGACAGGACAAGGGGCAATGGGCACAAACTGAGGCACAGGAAGTTCCGTCTGAAGATGAGGAAGAACTTCTTTCCTCTGAGGGTGATGGAGCACTGGAACAGGCTGCCCAGGGAGGTTGTGGAGTCTCCTTCTCTGGAGATATTCAAGACCCGCCTGGACAAGGTCCTGTGCAGCCTGCTGTAGGTGACCCTGCTTTGGCAGGAGGGTTGGACTAGATGACCCACAGAGGTCCCTTCCAACCCCTACTATTCTGTGATTCTATGATTCTGTAATAGGAAAAATGTCTTTACTGAAAGAGTGGTGAGACATTGGAACAGGCTGCCCAAGGGAAGTGGTGGAGTCACCATCCCTAAAGGTGTTCAAAAAACATGTAGATGTGGCACTTTGAGACATGGTTTAGTAGGCACGGTGGTGTTGGGTTGATGGTTGAACTTGATGATCTTAGAGGTCTTTTCCAACCTATGATTCTATGATTCTATGATTCTATGGTTCTATGATTCTATGAATGAATGATTTAGCTACAAAGAAATGCTGGACTGGTAACTGCTGGCATTAGTTCATGCTGATTGTCCTTCTGCTACTGTCCCCGACACCTGCCTTCAGCAAGCCCTTGCCTCACTCTGCAGCAATTCTTCCACGGGCTTCACTGCTTCTTCCACTTTGAAAATCTAAAAGTCTTTTCACTCTCCTCTGCCTATCATGCCCCAGATTTTATTCCCTGTAAAAGCTTATTTGTGTGCTCCCCCAGCATCCATTTATTTCTGTTCAAAATGGTTCTTCACAATCCGTAGTAAGTAATAGAAGGAAGAATGCCCTGTAAGCAGATGTCCATTCTATTTATGTTTTCATATAATCCATTCACAGCCCTTTTGTGCCTTGAAACTTCAAAAATCCACATTAATAACACATCCGTAGGGTCACAGAAGTACATCTGAAAGTGCCAATTCACTTTTATTTGCACACTACACTGGAGAAGCAAAAGGCCAGAGGCAATAGAACGAGCAAGACTGAAATGTTATTTGCAGTTCAGTCTTCCCTTGTCTTTTCAAAAGCCTAAATTATTATTATTCTCTCACGTGGTAGGCCTATGGATCTGTTTGTGTCTTGAATTGTGAGCTTCCTATTTATGGCTTTTCCTGAGTTTTGTCATTTGCCTTGCTTGCAGTGTCTGACTGCAAAAGCTGGAACATGCTTCCTCTGTGGAGCAATTGCAAGAGTTGCTAAATATTATGAACACGATCCCACAACACATCTGGCAGTGCGCTACGCGGCATAAGCTTGTTACCTCTTTGTATGAGGGAGGCCCTCAGGGAATCATCAGAAATGTGCCAAAAGAATATCTACCGATGACATCTGCAAAAAAAAATTCCTCTAATGAAACTGGGACAACTGAGAAGCATGCTGAATGGAAGCAAAGGTCCTCATTCAATAAGCCATTCCAGTGGCGGGGGTGTTAAGAAACCCAGCAAGTATGACGGGACTGAGCATGACATTGCAGGGATGGCAGAAGTGAGCAACAGATGAGTTGGAGTGACTCATGTGTTTGCAAGCCCCGTTCCCTGTTAGCGGTGTACTTACTCATACAGAGTTTATCTTATGTATTCTTTGTTACTTTCATTCATTTTAACCTGCAGGCTGTAAACACATTTGTTATGAAAAGAATAAAATTACGCAAACTCTGTGTGAAGCCCTGAAATCTTGCTACAGGACTATTCATCACCTTCGCATTCTCATCACAAAGGCACTGCACCATTTGTTATTATTAGATAACATGAGAAAGAGAGAAAAACAAGAAAGAAAAAAGAGACAACGGATAGAGTGGGGAAAATGTACAAAAGGCAGAAGAGACATGGAGGTGGTGCTGGAAGACAAATTAAAAACAGAGGAGATGGGCATGACAGAGCAATGAGACTCCATTCAGCAACAGGCTTCCTTTATGAAAATATGTTTTCTCTTGCCTCACTACTTTTCCTGTTGTAATAAGGTGAGGCTTTTGAGTAATTTTGAATAGTGCTGTGGCAGTCATTATCAGAACAGTCTCATGAGTACTTTTAGCCAAATAGTCTTCAGAAGTTCCTAAGTCCATTTTGTCAATTCAATGGGAATTTTAATTGACTATTAAAATACAGCATTACACAATAAAGACATTACTGCACTGCTGCAGAAATACCAGCAAATGTGCTGTCAACAGAAAAGGCAGTTGTCTTCTGTGGGTTTATTGGAGCTGCTACAACAGCATAAATAGCCTGGAGCAGCAGTAATTGAGGACAGAGAAGAGCTTTCCAAACACACTTTTCCCCCAAACACGACCAAAACAAAGCAAAAGTCCACTCATTAGAGCACTAATTTTCATATGATTGGGCTATTTCTCCCTTTTCATTATTGCATATATAATAAGTCATATTTTACTGTGTGATATAGTATGATGGGCTGCACATCTGTACAACAAAGGGTAAAAATTACATGACTAAGCAAAATTGCCATAAGATGAGACTGCACAAACCCCAGACTCTTTGAGCGTATTTGCTCTCTTTCTGATTTCCAGAACAAACATCTCGGTAACTGCACTGATTTAAGATGCAAGGATTTTTAAGTCTTCAGTGCCACAAGCTTGGAGGGGTAGGCTGAACCCCAGTTTCTCCAGAGACCTGTCTCAGCTGACAGTTCCTTCCACAGCAGGTTCCTCCGAACACCACCACGTGCAGGAACATGCCTCACCATTCCCTGTGAGCTCTCTCACATGCACAGCACAGAGAGATGCAACAGTGTGCCAGGCATCATGTCAGCAACAGTCTGTACCAAAATCAGCCCACGGCTGAGGCCAGCAAAGCTTAGCGTCCTCAGTGAAAGATTTAAACCATGGTCTCAACCAGCATAAGTAGTAAATAGAGAACTTGCATTTTGAAGAAATGATGTGTTCACAAGAATATACATATCATAAAATCACATTAACCAGCTGAAATTGTATTTCCAGAAATCACAGAAATGAAACAACATTTCTCCATGCTGCGTTTGTACTGAAGTTGTGTAAAGTAGCAGTGGCCTTCCATTTAATCATGAATTTGCTCATTAGACAGCAAACAGTTGTGAAGAAAGAGTGGCAGACTGTCGATGAGCAGCACAAAGACCATACACAGACCCAAAGCAGGAATATTACACACTGCTGCTGGTCTCAAAGGGCTTTATTAAAAACAAAAGCATGTAAAGTATTTCCTGAACAGGATGATTTTTAATTGTGTCCTTTTGGGAAAACTGTACAATGCAGACTTGCTCGCCTCCCTTGTAGTCTAGAGGGACCTAACAAGCTCTCAACAGATTCCCTTTGGTCTAAGAAGAGTTACTCCTGAGTTTCTGGACTCTAGTTAACTCTTAGTGACAAATTATGTTTAGCTGGTTCTGAAACAAACGCAATTTTGTTGACATCTTTTTTACAATAAAAGAAAAAAGTTAAATATATAAAGGGTCTGGTGTGACAGCTTCTTCTAGTTCTGCTTTCTTTTTAGCATAAGCCTCTGAGCATACACAAACAGCAGTGTAAAACTAGCAAATTGTGTACACAATTAAACACTGATACCTGCAACATGGCTGCCTATGCTGGGGCTGGTGACCAGTCTGATTTGTCATACAGCTCTCAGGAAGCCAGGCTACCCATTTTCTTTGGCCTTTGTACAGTCTAGGGCTTCTTGAGCCAGATCCAGAGCAGGCGGCTGGGCACAGCACTGCAATGCCATGCTTTACAACCCTTCATCATCTACACTCTGTGCTCTGCATACAACACATACGCAATGCACGAGGAAGGATGGAAGAGGAAAATCCATAATAACTCTGGTAGCTGAGTAACAAGGGAAAAGCACAAACAAACCCTGTAGGAGAAACCCTCTGCAGCTAACCAAACTAAACAATAGGAAGCACCAATGGAAAGGAGCTGGCTTTAATTTTGATCCTGCTTTTGTGTAATTCCAGATTTTTTCCTGTGCTAGCAGTGGGTGCTTCCCTCCCATTGAGATCTGAAGACTAACATCTGTAGCAATATCAATTATTTATCACAAAAGATAACCAGAAGAGAAAGAGCAGAGCGCTCCTCTGCCTTCCCTGGCTTATATCACAGCTTTATAGCTAGTGCCAGACAAAAAAAATGCACCGGACAAGCAGGACTCTGATGATTAGGCACCAACTTGGAAAGAGGCAAACCAGGCTCCAGTGACTATTTGGCAGAAAACGGGACAAAGCACTCCAGCAGGAGGGCCTGGCAGTCTTTGGTTTACGTTACCAAAATCTCTATGCCAAGAGGTCTCAGTGTGACAGCCTGTAACTGGCCCGCTTCTACTGAAACCAGGGGGCTTTGCTCACTGGCACTGGCTGAGAATCTGTCCCCCCAATTATTTATATTTCCTATGATACAGTAACAACATGGTACGTTCCCCCACCATACCATTGCCTTACATTGATCTCTCAGATGTTGTGAAAGACGATGAAAGGAGCAAGATGAAAGAAAAAGGAAAAACTCAAAACAAGTTTACATTAAATATTCATAACTGGTAGTAATTACAAACAGAAAATAGGAAATAAAGCACTAGTGATTATACAGTGTCCAAATGATGTATCTGCAACTCCCCCTGGGAATTTCTTTCCATAAATTTTTGCTGCTGGAGTTAGAAAGTGAGTCAGTCCTTTTGGCCTGTATCTTTGGTCAGATTTTGCTACTTTATTTCCCTGTTAAATAAATGTCGACTAGCGTGATGAGGCACTACACCTTATTTATACTCTCCACTAAAATCTATGATGAAACTCCGCCTTGAGTAAAAACAAGATGGCACCTCAACTGCGCAAATCCTGTAGATTTCAACAGCTAAACTGCTTTGTCTGTCACTTCAGAAGTTAAAAGTGTTCTTTTGTGCATTCACAAAAGGAACTGACTTCTACATTTTTTTTATTCTCATACATTAAGAGTTTTTTTTTTAATTATTTCTGCTTATTATGATAAATCAAGTGATCATGATTGGACATTAAGTCTGCTGACCAAAATCTTTTTAGAAAGCACATGTTTAAAAGGTTGCTTTTCAAATAGATGACAGTAAATCAAGAACTTTATCTGAAGGTTTGTTATACATGTAAAGCTTATATATATTTCATGCAAAAAGTGATGAACTTGTTGATTTTTTGGGAATTACTGTTTTTTCAGCTACATAAAATCACGTTTATTCCATTCTCTCTGTGTTTCTGTGGTGTAAAAGCTAGTGCTGCTTAACCAGTGTTAAATACCAATGCACGTAGAAGAATCCTGAAACATATCCCAGGATATTCTTACAGGTCAAGATATGCAGAACTGCTGGGTTTGAATCCCATGTCAGTGCTAGAAAACAAGACTTTCAGCCAGATCAAGGGTGAAAAAGTTTGTTGAACTCCAGTATTAGTTTCCTGAGCCATAACAGTCCTCTCAAATTACAGAAAATCACAGATAACTCACCCTGTTACTACTTTGAATCATTTTAATGTTCCCATGAAGAAGCCTCCCCCTCTGATACAGAACATCAGTTCATAGAAAAAACCCATGAATTCTGCCTCCATGGTGAACTTGTCAGCTTTTGCCATCTGAACACTCCACTCAGCTTTGGAGACCACAGTAGCCTTGTTAGGTTTCTAAGCGCCCTAATTACACACATTTGAGATTGCAGAATGCGTTAATTTAAGCCAGCAGACAATCAGATGCTGTGCTTTCACAAATATTCAGAAACATCATCTGCCAGGATCAAGAGTAATTGAACTGATATCTACTGGGTTTTATCTGCAGCTTTGCTGCATAATTTTTCATTTTCTTCAGAAGGCTTTAGCACAAAGAGAGAACATGCCTAGAGTCCCACAGAGGTGTTTTGACATTAGGCTTAATAAAGCATGAAGAACGCATTAATAAATAATGTTCTGCTAGGTTAACAAATAAAGCTGAATGCATTTGTGAGACCCAGAAGTAAATCACATCATGCACGCAGCCAAATAACTTGTTAAAATGATTGCAATTGTCGCATTTCTTCAGTGTGTTTGGCACAGCCCAACACAACATTGCACTAATAAAAAACACTGCAGCATATATGCATGCACCTTCAATTATAATGTTACCTGTCAATTTTTATTTGCACTCTGTGGGCTTGAGGGGCTTGTAAACAAGCATTCATGACAGTGACAAAGAGATATTTATGTATTGTTAAGCTTTGCTGAGAGAGCACTGCTGTCTGGAGTTTCAAAGGAAAAGACCTCTTGTATTCATTGAGTTATGCATCATCCCATTCCTGTGTCAAAGCTACAAGCTTGATACATTTTGCTGCAGACGTATTTGAGTTACAGCTTTCAAGGCTGTGTCAATATTTCTGTATGCCCTTATTTTCCAAGGTTAAACATTCTGGCACGTTTTGAATAAAGGTCTGAGGAAAGCTTCTAGGTGTTTCGGGTCAATGACACAACTCCTGTCAGCTTCAGCTACTCCAGGATTTCATGTAGAAACTGGAAGAGGATTGTGATAACATCAGGGTGTGGATTCACCCTCCATCACGACAACATTCTCATTTAAGTGCCTACACTTGGAACTGAAGTCACCTTAAACTCTCCCTATAATCAATTCCAAGAGATGAACACTTCCAGAATGTGATTCAGATCTGGGCTGATGATTACAGAATCAGCTTAAAATGAGCAAGTTCTGAATTTAGAGACTTCTGCTATGTGCTTATGCTTCTAGGCAGGAGAACTCCTCAGTCCCTCCAATGAGGCCAAGGAACAGATTGCACAATTCGAATTTGGGCCTGTGAGATCTACGCAGTTTGTCGGGGGGGAAAAAAGTGGAAAATGTTTCCTTTTCTATTTTTATCTTATATTTGAGATATAGTCATATTCTAAATAAAGGAGTCATGATATTCAGAAACAAGGACAAAGAATCCAAATGCATGTCTTCAAGTCTCCACCACAGTTTCTATAAGCACAGAAATTCTGCATTCCTCTATATTAGTTCACTATCATTTGTAAGTAAGACAACTATCTTGGAATGAATATTGATTTTTAAAAAAAAAAGTATTTCATGTCATTTATTTACTGAAAAACCAAATTCCAGTATATTTAGAGTGCTTACAAAATTGAGATTATTCTTCACACCTGACTGATCTTCCAGGTTCCAAGAGTTACTGTGAATAAGAGGACAGGAAGAAGCTATAATATCTTCCGAAAATGACTTAAAAATTTCTGTTATATTTGATGAAAGAAATAGCTATTTAAGTGGGGCAAAAATATCTTTCCTCTATTTTTTTGAGAGACAATATTAAGAAAATAGACTTCAGATCCATGCCATTTTTGGAACATGAAATCGAAAAGAAATGTACCTATTCTTCTGAGCCACAAATGGGGCAATTTTCATATGACATTCTGAATTTTGCAAAACAGGACAAAAGTAGAAACACTTTTTTTAAAACACCCACAAATTTGAGCCGCTCAGGGATATGGAATGTTAAATAAGCATCTGTGATATGGGACAATAAGCAGAGGTGGGTAAAGTGCAGGGCCCATTTATTTTTCTTGGTTTTCTTCCATTTACCATTGAATACAGTTTCTATTCATGATAACAGAAGGCGGCAAATGCATAACCACAAGTCAGTGAAAACTGAAGCAGTGAAGTATTTTAGTGAATACGCTTTCCATACGTTATCCTACGGCTCCACAATCTCTGCTGGCTTGATGTTGGGAAGCAGGCTTGGTGTCTGTTACTTCCGAAAGCAAGAGGGATGTAGAGTTGAGACTCCAGTCTCTCTTCCCTTTTTTTCTTCAGCAAAGCCTAAGTACTTGGCCATGTTCTCTAGTGAGAAGCATGGGATTGCTGAGAAACATTCAGTGTCTGGTCAATGCAGAATACAAGTGTTTAGAGATACCTGGCTTGTGAGATCTGAACTGCCTGCAGAATATGAGAGTTAGTTGAATACACAGCACAGCCAACACAGCAATGCTTCTGGGTTGTGTGATCACAAGATTTGAAGCTTTCTTGCAAGCTAAGGTACTTGTGAATCCTCAAATACTAAATGGGCACTAAAATTTTTTGTGCGGTGTTTTTTTTTGAAATTACATTGGTAGGTTTCTGTATCCAAATACTGCTTGCATTATACTTCAGCTACTTACATGCTTCTAGGACCATGCCAATAATCCAGAAACATATATAAGGACATTGACTTCTGTTCTTAAGGACATAACTCAGGAATAATTTAACATTACACGACACTGGACAGCAAAATTGCATCAGAAATTTCTATCCATTGTATGCATTTACACAGTTTTAGAAGGCTACATCTACAAGTTGTTAAAAATGTAAATATCCAAGATTTATTTATGGTAAGCCTTATGACTGTATGAGGGTGTAGCTGACACTTTCAAACAAGCTGCAACAAATATTCACGTAGCAATACTCCTATGTTACCATGAGATGGAATCACACAGTACATACAGCTGTAAAAGGAAGTGCTTTATGGAAAGAAAATACTCTTGCTACCTCATTTCCATGCACCTTAATCTGCAAGGAGAAAAAATCAGAGAATGGTATTTGTGCCACACAATATAAAAGTCAGCTAGCACAACAAACACAATAAGAAAAAGAAAGCTATTTTAATATTTTTTTCCTTTTCTGTTACTAATTTTAAAAGAATCTCATGATTAATTTTTTGTAAACAACATGTACATAACTTTGCTATATTTGAAATATTAATAGATATTTGAAGCACTATGCAATAGCTGCTAAGCAGGGTTCACTTTGTCAGGCCTATTAAGACAGTAGCTTTCTTGATCTCAATCAAGATACCAGCATATTAATAAAAGAGAGAATAATGACAGAATAATGAGGAAGGACACGGAAAGCATTTGGTATCCTATAGTATACACATCTTGCAGTTGAATTTGTAACTCTATTTCAGGAAAGGAAGGAGGATGTAGGCTTTGAAGTAATGTGGAAGAAAACACCAACCAAACCAACAAGCACAAATTCCCCAAGGAATCCAGAGTTTTTAAGGCAGTATTTTCTATAAGTGTCCTAGCAGACCAAAGCACCTCAGCTCTCATTACACCCCCTTGAGAGCAAAATGTTCCCACCTCAGCTTCTGGTTTATAAAGACTTGATAGGGAGAGGCTGACCAGAAAGTGTTTTGGCGTGCCTACTGCCCTCGGTTCTGCTAGGACTCCCCACAGCGACAGCGTGGGTGTTTTGGAGGGGGACGACACTACAGGACCCCGAAGTGGATCAGTTGGCCATTCATTTCTCCGAGGAGCTGGGTTACACCAACAGTCAAGGAAAAGAAATTCCCCATTTTCTGGAGGAGTCCCCTGTGCCCTTTTAGCTGGTCGGACTTGCAGTCAGGATTTATGATTATACCTTATGATTTGAGTACTGAAATGGGAGAAATTCTGCATTGTTTCCATGCCTCCTCTAACAAGCTCTGTCTTGTAAGTACCCCTCTAGGAATATACACACAATTTAGAAAAACAAATGCTTTATTCATGATAGCAATAAGTACAGCATGGCTGTACACATACCAACTGAATAGTAGTTTTGCATTTTTTATTTTATTCCTCCCAATAACTACATGTTCCTACAAGTGCCTCACAAACGTGCATCGAGTTTTCTACACAGCCTTTAATGGTGAACATTTTAAATAGTTTTCATAAAGTGAATGAAGCTGTGATAAACAGCACAGCTGGTAAGCCAGTGAAGAGACTACAAGGAAGAAATTACCAGGAGGAAAATATTCTAGGAATGTATTTTCCTTATGAGGCCCAAAGATTAACCAATTAAGATTAGTATTCCAGTTCATAAATGTAAAATATATATGGAAAATAAACAGAGTCACTGGAATACTGTCTGGAAACATCTTTGTTTGACAGAAATTTCTCTGACAAGTCTTTACCAAAAATCAAAGCCATGCAATCACCAGTAAGAAAAGTGAAAAGCTAATGACATGTGTTATCGTTTTTCTCTTGCTTAGTCACAAATGTGAAATGGCGGAAACACAAGAGAAATATTTAGAGGAGCATGTCTTATTTGGGTCATGCTGTGACCTCAGAAAATCCAGGAGAATAAACATGCATACTGCAGGTGGCTGCTAACACCAACGAAATCCTCACTAGTGAGACCCCAGCATGCCTTTTTTCTGCTCCCTGTTGAGGGAACTGAGTAAAGCAAAGATAATGCTGCCAGGGAGCAGGTTCAAGATTTTGACTGTGAAAACCAACAGTTTTACTGTTATTTCTTCTCCATAAAGATGCTCATAACTTTTCATTAATGTTTGGGACCAGACTCATCCTGAAATTAGACTCCAGCTTCCCCAAGAGTATCGCATGCTGCTTCTCCAACTGTGTGGTTTCATGGGGTGTTATTTGCTTGCAGCTTTCACATATGATCTCACCTCTACTCAGCAGTTATTTCTACAGGCTACTACTGTTGTGTCCTGGCACTTCACAGATGTTGGATGGTTTTATGACCACTTAAAGTTTAAATCACCTGCCTTTCACCTTTCTCCTACCAAGAGTAGAAGGCTTTGTTTTAGCAGATGTACAGCAGTTCCAAAAGTTAGATTCTTTGTTGAAAGGACTCTGCAGTGCATGCAGACCCTAAAAGCTCACTGCATAACCATTATGCCTCTCTCATGAGCCCTCTTTGCTCAGAAGGTTTTAAACTGTTTCTTCTAGAAGCTATCCGTTTGTGTAAAATGTAAAAGTAATCATGGATATCAAGAGATCCAAAATGACGGTTCCTTTAAAAACAAGATCAATGCTTTCTATCCAAAATGCAAATAGACTGGGAGCCTGAGAGACGTTGTGGTTCAGGAGCAATGTTTTCTTATTGTGAAGAATGAAACAGCCCTGGATACAAGGAGTTAGATCAACCACTTACAAAGTATGCAGAGATCTCTGTGGCTAGGCTTTTGTCTTGGAGGCATGGAAGAGTTTCTACACATTATCTTTGCTGCCTCATTTTCTAAGCTCAGTGAAAAGCTAAGAAAGGCTGAAAAAACTCCTGTTTCAGATGCTTTTAACTGGAGTGGGAAGAGTTCTTGGTTCATTCTCTGGGGCCACAGCTGAACAACATGCTTATCCCTGCCTTTTTCCAAGGATGTAAACAGTCTCGTTGCAAACTAATGCTTAAAGGCATATGCCTAGGAATCTTGCTCAACTGGCTGGCTGTCTGGATCATTTCTGTCTTTCAACCAGTATGGTCTGGATCTCACCCAAGTTCAGTCTCAGCCACATGCTCTTCTCCAGGAGCCACTTTCCTCTAGGCAGTGCAGCGTCTTTAGATGGCTCTGGTTGCATCTGTGGAAAATGAGATATACACTTGGGTGTCATCTGCAAAGCCTGTAGCAGCTTAGACCCTCTCTGAACAGTCTTCTGGAAGTATTGAAAAGGGATGTAGGGAGAGCCTTTATAGCCCTAATGTCAGAATGCAGGTGCAGGATATTGGGAAAGAAAAACGATTTTACCAGTGTTGTTTTTGGTTCTTATTGAAACCAGGTTTTGTGTCTGAAAGGTATACAAGATTGGGATACATTCATTCAGCATTTGAAGGGAGAAGAAAGACAAAAAATTCCTTGTCAGTGTCTAAAATTAAAAAGTCTTTGCAAACTAATACAGCCACAGGAAGCTGGATTAATGATACCAGCAAATGAAAACATGGTACACAATATAAAACTCTCGGAATAAAACAGATAGAATAAAGACTATTGTTTCTTACTGCAATATATTTTGGCTACTGTGTATTTTACATTTAATTTTACGGTGCAGAAGACATTACTGAAAGAACAGCTTTACTTGATAATTTTCTTGTTTGGTAGAGCTGGTGTATTAAAAAGGTTAATGTACTAAATTTACATTTTTCTGAACTGATTATTTCTTACTCCAGTCTCTTCTTCCTCATTCTTAACCACTTTAAAAAGAAATGATACAAAATAGGACTTATTTTTGACAGTTTTAGAAAGAAAGCCTTATTTTCCCTGCTGATTTTCATGCTCTACAAGCTTTGCCATCATAAACCACTTTGCATGTATTAAGAAGGAGTATTGTATTAGATGAGGCAATTTAAGTGTATCCCATTTAACTTGGTGAAACTAAGCAGCTTTGCATTATAACCAAGTTGAGCTAATGAGAATATGCTTGAAGCGTGTGTTACCTGGAACTGAAGTTAGCTAGTCATTCAATACTGCAACCTGTGAGTTTGCAAAACGATGGCAGGAATCCTGCTGTGAGGGAGATAGGAAAATTATTATAATCTGCATTCCTAAATTGAATGAGTATTTTGCTCAGCAGAGGCCTCTTACTGCAAATAGTCTGAAATTACATCCTGCTGTTTAAAATGCTTTTATTTCAAAGTGAGTAAAAATGCCCACATTTTCTTAAATCAAATATTTTTTAAATCTTATGTGAGTAAAATTACTGAGAAAGGGAAAGTCACATATCCTTCACTTCCTCTTGTAAAAGCTATTTAATATTCAGATTTTTGATAGCAGGGACAAAGTGTCTAGAATTCATGGTTGTATATTTTGATCATAATTATTGGATTGATAAAGCTTGTAATCATATCTCCTTCATCACTTTATTACTGAAAAAATTCCATGTTTCTGAGTTGCTTATTTTGTACAAAAGGGAATTGTAATATAGATACTTCACCAAAATCAGCTGATAGGTGTGATGCTCGACACACTAGTAAGCTAAAACACATACCCAAAGTATATAGAATAGACTATTCAAACACAAGCAAAAGACCATGATCTAGCAAGCAGAAACAGGGAACAAACTTCCCCCACAACAGTAAAATGGAAAACATAACTGCATTCATGCAAATTCTTCTTCTCATTGAAGCTAGAGATTGTACCAAAAAAAAGAAAGGAAAAAGGCCTGGGGATAAGTATTAGAGGTCACCATAACTGTCTGAACAATCATGTTCTGCTATGTACTATGTAAAAGCAGCAAACGCTGCAAGGATCCATTGCATTGCATCCTGCCTGAGAGTCCAAAATGAAAGAGTGGGTGGCTCAGCTTGTCTTCCTCAAATTCTCTGCCCTTTAGTAGTGGACAGTGACAAGGTTAAAGATAAAGGAGAATGGCAGAACAACTTGTACAGACATCAGTGGTTCACAGCTAGACTCAGCAGAGGCCGCAGCTTTCCAACACTCGGCTGTGTGCATGTTCGTAAGTAGAGCAGACCAGGGGTAATTCTTTTGCCCAGAACGTGGGTGTTCCAGTCTCTCCACCCCGAAACAAGGTGGCCGTATGCTTAGCTGATCCCTGGAAACTGTCCCTACCCCATGCTGCTCCGTGAACTATTCAGCTGCTCACCCTACTACCCTGGCACTGCGTGGGATTGTGGGGCAACACCATGTAGGGAATATGTGAACAGATGGGATAGATGAGCAGAAGCCAGGGATGAAACTAATGTCCAAGCCCTATTTTACTGCTATAGATAGATGTATGTAGTTTAGGTTTGCTGTTGAGGCATAATGGTCGAGAGGAAGATACACTTACTCTTGTGTGAAAGATGGTTCTCATGAGAGCCAGCAAGTCAGGCAAAGGTGATAACAAGAGCAGAGACATACCTTAAACACAAGACTTTTTTCTGGACCTTAAGGGACCTTATACTGAGTTGCAGTCCTGTTGCTGTGGATTAGGATTCACAGCTCTGACCTGCTTCTGAAGTGGTGGAAGTATTTCTGTTTTCCCTCTCCTCAAAATACATGTGACATAAGGCATCTTTTTTTCCCATACATTAGGTCAACCTCCCAAGACACGGAAGGGCACGCTTCAGTCTTCCCCACATCAGGGGACTCTCTTCCCAACCTCCAGGAGGCTGCTGTAACCTCCAGGACTCAGTCTGTGTGCTGTAGGCTTAGCAGAAAATTTCCAGGATCAGTTTTAAATCTGGGGTTATGCCAAACAGTCCCACTTCAGAAGCAATTGTATCTTTTTTTTTTTGGTGCTTCTTCATTAAATGCACAAAGTTTCTTTTGACCTAACCAGGGAGGTACTTGCAAAAGATAAAGGTTAGCCAGTAATATAATTCATCATAGAAAATTTGGACAGGTGAGACTCCACTGGATTTGCAGCCAGTCATATAGTTTAGCTCATTCTTTTTCACTTGCGCTGTTTAAATTAACATCTCCATTATCTATCAAAGAAAGATTGTTCTCCAATCTATCAAATAATGTTTGTAACATTTGATATAGCATAAAGCACAAAATCCACAAAACTGAAGAATAAAGCATTTTTTTGCATATTTTTCCATCCAAATTTATATATTGGTATTAATGAATGTGTGCTTTAGTAGCAACACTGTAAGCAAAATGAAAAATATGTAGGATCTTCCAACGTTACCTATCCTAATATAGCAAGGCTCTGTCAATAATTGTACTGAGTTTGCAGAACTCATAATCCTATACATTTAACAATCCATACAAACACGTATTACACAAATCCCCCAGGAAGTACAAACATACATGCAGTGCAAGGAGGTGGAGTTCATGACACTTTTGATATTTCCACTCTGCAACTGTGTGAGATATTCACCTCTTAGTGTACACGCAAGTATAAAGATGTAATATTATAAGAAAGAGTCTACACGTTAAAGCTACAATAGATGCCCACATGAATTTTAATTTCTCGGAAAATATTTAGGTATTGCAGTGAAGGCACACCACAGAATTAACATAGCTCTCCTCCATATGGAAATCTTTGCAAAATCTTGCAACTCCTCTAACGTTCTGCTTTTAAATGGAGTCTGTATTTTCATAAGCATGTTCCTGTTCTTACTGAACTCTATTACAAAAAACTCTCAGTAACTTCAACAGAAGTTAGATGAAAGAAAACGATATTGTTACTTTTTTTTTTCTCCTCCTGTCTGGAGTAGATATTTGGTGCCAAAGGGGAAACAATTCCTTTTGATGAGAGATGATATTTTTGTCTTCTATTTACTTTATAGAGGGAGGAGGCATTTAGAAGGCATAAAAAAATGCTAGCTAGAGTAGCACACAAAAAGAGATTGATTAGAAAGCTATCATTGAGATGACATCGCTAGAATCCCTCCACAAAAATGAGAAAGCAGAACTCGGTTCATGTAGTTCTAATTGCACCAAGTTCGAGCCAATAGGTTTCCTGAAACCATTTTAATAGGTTGTATAGATGTTTAATAAGAACAAAGAGTGTTTGTAAAACTAATCATTTTTTAAAAATGGCCAAATCAAATAAAATGAGGTTGACAGAGTAAAACTGAAGCCACCTCCTCTCCCAAACCCAGACAGAGCAATAATCCTGAAGAATTTATGCAAAAGTTGAAAAACAGATGGCAATCATAGAATAAAATCAAGGTTACATGACTGTTCACTTTTCTTCTCTACTGCATGTAGCATTATCCACATCATTCTAAACATATTTTTTTTATAATGTTGTGATTGGTGATGAAAATCCTGATGTATCTTTATGATCTTGTTACTTTCCTTGTCAGTTATGTGTCTGAGACATAACTAGATGTGCACATATGCCCACACAAATTCCATCACCTTTCTGAGCATGTATCTGTTTGTAGAATGGTTTCTTCTACATTTTCAATCATAGCACAGAAAAACAACATCAGTGAATTGTCCTTATTGAGGGTGATCTCCTGAGGTGGCAAAGTGGTGAGAGACCCATATCCGTAGATTACATAATTTAACTGAAATCAAGGGATAGAAAAAGCGTTTTACTAACATCTCACAACTTCCAGGAAGTGAATAGCTGCCACTAGGAAGAAATTATTTTTTTCCAACACGTTATGTATGTCTGTGGCATTCCCCTGAAGCCCACTTGCCATCTAGAACAACTGAGCACACAGGTGGACAACATTTACCCCCTCATCCCCATTGACTATGAATGAGGACCATCTTGTGAACAGAGGTAAGTAGAATACTCTTCTGGTCCCCTTTTTACCAGTCGTAAATCAGATGAGTGTGATTGCAATGCACTAAACACAAGCTTAGAAGAAATACCACAGAAAAGGCTAATGGCAATGAAGTTCAGAACATGGGTAGACCTTGCTCTTGTCGGCCAGCAAGTCATTTACAGGGCTTGAAGTTGCACCAGCTCACTAAGTACATTTACTCTGTGGCAGTTAAGAGCATGATCTCAACTACATATGTGATGTCAATCACCATTTTATCCACCTGTGGCTATGTTTAAGCAACAAATTGAAACATAGTCTGCACTGCTAATGGTTAAATGAAACAGTTATGAAACTTCAGGCTTTTAAGCAATACACTAACCTTTGTGTCCTTATGCACATCCAGAAAGTCCAGTACATCCGCATATGACGAAGAACATTCAGGAAGAATTTAATTCATCTGTTCCAATGTCCAGTCTCAAGAAGTCTTCAGTGGTTACTGAAAAGACCAATCAAGGGATAAAGCAACTCCAGGTACGCAGATGGGAAGATCAGACATCTCTGCTGAAATGGTGTGCAACTCGCAAAGCCTGTACAGAAAGAGAAGACACTTGTTGCATATTTAAAAAAACACCCAAACCAATAAAACAAATACTCCGTTCCTTTCTAAGGTCTGAAAAGAAATTTTATGCATTAGGGCCCCAGAGGTGGTACTTCCCAGCTCAAGCTTTTGGAAGTACTGTCTCTGTATCTTGTGAGCATTGGCAGCCTGGAATCTGGAGCGCAGTTTAGAGAGGAAGGGGAATTAAAAATGACGGCGAATGTGTTTCACAATGGTAAGCCTCAAACAAAAACCATTCCAAATAACAGAAAATTGCTAATTACACGTATTTTAAGAGGGCTGCAGGAAAAAGAATGTTAGATCTTTGCTGGCAAGAGGCAATGTACTGCATGTGCTACTGCTGCTCTGCTGCCTTTTACCTTTGACATCGACCAGAAATGTGTTTTGCAGCCATTTTGTAAATCACTAGAAAAGCTACTTTTATAATGAGAACAATTCCAGACCCATCTGAAGAAAATGTTAATAGTGTTTAGCGAGAATTGCTTGACTGTTCCTGTCTTTTTTCTGTTTTCTTTTTTTTTTTTTATAATCTATCTGTGCCTCCATACTGAAGAAATGGGACGCAGACACAAATGTGACTATGGTATTTAATTGCAAACCCTGTACTACAATTTCTAGCTTTAGGCATGAATATATCTACTTTCTTTCAAAGTAAATCAAGTCCCAAGGAATCTGGAATACAGTTAAGCCCTCAAAATCATCATTGCCAACGTGACCTGCCAAAAGACATTAACTCTGTAATTATTCTGTTACTCAGGAAAAAATACTTGTGAGTGGAAAAGCAGAATTAAATCAAAATGTTTCTACAGAAATATTACAAAGAACCACCAGTTTGAGCACCTTACAGTATGGTCAGAGTCTAACAAGTGCAGATGCCTTTGCACACTTCAAACTAAATTTTTTTTATGTTTGATAGACCAGTAAAAGAATATAGAAATGTACAATGCAGAAACTGCAGAATCTGATATAAGTCTAGGAAAATAACAGCCATCTTTTATTTGCAGTGAAGTGTTTATTTCACTACATAATTTCCATCTACATTACATAAACTACTTGGCTCAAGAGTAGTTTACTTCTGACTGCTGTTGCCTGATACATGATTTACAATGCTGAATTACTTGTTTTTCCCATCAGAAACATTCATTTGTTAATAATTTATCAGACAAATGGCTTCTGATTAAGCAATTTAAAAAATGTAGGCAAATCAATGGCAAAAGACAGCAAGCAGCATATTATAATGATACAATAATTCGAGCTCATACATTAGACTGAACTGATAATGTCCCAAAAGCCCTCTTTTGATAGCTCAGTTTCATAGAGTAAATGTTGAGCTGAAATAACTAATAAAACCTCTCAACTACTGCTCTGTGAAATCATGCCAGTATCATGAATAGTATCTTTGAAAACTGATAGGTTGGCTCCAGAAAACAAACAAACAAACAAACAAACAAACAAACTAACTAACTAACTAACTAACAAACAAACCCTACAAAACTTCTCTGTAATTATACAAGCTCTCCCTGGAAATGAGATTAATAGTCACATGAAGACAAACGAACTCCTCTCTCAGACGTGAGAATGGGACTTTGGAAATCAGAAGGATCTGATCCCTTTGATGTCATGACAGAGATATAGACTGTAGCATTAGATCCAAACAGTGTTTGCCATCACTCATATGTGTGACACAGACAGTGAGGGAAGCAAATGCGATAGAACCTTTAAGAGGAAGCTCTCAAGGGCTCTTGATGTATCACAAATAAGTCATGGTCTGAGTTACAGGACTTTCAGCTAAGTTGATCACGAGAATAAAATGTATTCTGAGGGCTGTGCTTTGACAATCTTCACTACCTTGGAGGTTTCAGAGACAAGAAGGGAGATACGAAAACACTTTTGGAGGAAAGATGCATATATACATTTCCGCTCTTTCCTATAAGTGTATTACATGAATTAAATAACTTAAAATTTTCCAGGGCAGTACTCAAGCTTCCTAAGAGTAATGCTGCTGAAAGTCCTATCATTTTATAGGCATTCTGCAATTGCAGAATGGACTGGTTTCCCATCAGGCTTAAGGAGACTAGTCAATAATGTGTTGACAGTATGTACAATTATTTATAAAATGGATACTGTTCAGTTTAAATGAACACACATATTCTGCCAAGAATAGATTGTTTTCAGACTGAGTAACAGATAGGATTTCTCTTCTGTTATTTGATGAAATTTCATATTGATTATAAACAATAAGTTTCAGGAATGACAGATCTACCAATAAAAGCCACAATTCAACACAGAATGTATGCAAATATCAATATCTGTAATTACATATAATGATCACAAATGTCATCAATTTATTTATTGTAAACAGTTTAAATGAATATATATGAAGTGAAAAATCAAATTAAGTGGGGTAGCATCATTTTTTTTTTCTTATTTGACTTCTAATTGAACATTTTCTTTTTCGGCTAATGAGAACACTACAGATGTGTCCATTTTCAATGTACATTTACCCACTCTACCTAAGACTAGATTCTCTGGCCAGTGTGTCCTTTCCGACTCCATGCCCAAGATCCACAGGGGCCTACATGCCCTACAAGAGGGTAAAAGGACATGGTAGATCCAACCACTTTTAGTTCTTTCTCAGACTAGGATTCTGTTCAACGGACTGATTGCTTTTCTTGTAAGGATGTTAGCATTAGTGTCAACAGTATTAACCAATAAGCTGTGTCATTCTTTTTGCACAAAAAATCTTCTAGCTCATTTCTTTAGAAGCCATATGATACACTCCGACAGATCCAAGGGCTTTAACAATAAAGAAGCAGCAAAATATTTAGGGATCCAAGCAGTTCCTGCTTGCAAAGCCTTATCTACTGCTTTAGTCCATGAATTGCTGCTGGGTCCTAGTCCTCTGACTGTGCTCACTTGCCTCATGTTCCTTTGCTGCTGGGCTCCCTTTTGAAATGAGCTGGTTGGTTCCCCACCTGGCCATCACCTTGGCCAGAGTTCACATGGACATCACTCCGCATAGGTCGTAGGGACTAGACCTTGCCAGGCTTGACACCTTCTGTCCTACACAGTGTTTGAACATAACGCAGCCTGCTGTGGTTCTCACATACTCCCACATGCCCTTATGATGCATCTCCCGCCTTTCCTCCACTCACTTAGTGGAGAGACAGCAGGAGAGAAGGACTAAACAATAAGAGAAAAAACAATTGGTGTAGATATATCATTCCCCTCCATTAAGACAGCAAACCCCTTACTCAGCCACCTGATGACTTAAAAGCATTTCAAAAGCTCATTGAATTCAAAGCAAAGGACATCACTGTCTCTCATTCGAAACTACTCAAGAGGAGCCACCTGCACTGCATAGAGGTTTGAACTGTTCCACGCTGAGCTGATTCCCACTCCTACCAAGGGCAGCTAGATGCTGCGTAGCTGTGTGGCTCCACCAGTGTCCAGTATTGTGGACTCCAAGCATTAAAAATCATAAGTCAAGGCACACCAAAAAGTAAGATCTGCTGAAAGTTATCTTTGTTTATTTGTTTGTTTTTTAACAATGAACTTGAGTTGGTCTACTGGTTTCCTTCTCCGAATCGGCTAGATGCATTTTTTTGTGTCTTTCAAGCACAAGAAAGCATTCTGCAAGAAAACTTATAAAAACAGATGAAAAGACAAGAGTCTCCTGATTCCGGAAAGGCAAAATTTAAAAAGAAGTATTACTATTTTTTTTTCAGTTTTGAAAATAGCAAGCAACTGAACACTTGTACATTTTAAGAAGTGACCTCTTCTTTCTTCACACAGGAATGTTACTCTCCCTCAAATAATACACAAAAACTGGTCACGTGCATGCACCTTGTCCATTGCAATGTATAATATGAATTAGATTAGACCATGACAGCTGAATCATACATGCTGCTTCATCAGAGTGAGATAGAAGGCACTAAATCTCAAAGGGTAGACATTTTTTCTCTTTTACTTATCACTGTGATCCCTTGCAGTAGTAACTACCTGAGGTAAGTCTAAACACCAAAGATCATTCACATGAAGACTGAATGAAAAGTACTTCATTGTTTGGTTTTAGTGCTATTTTGAGCCCACATTCAGATTTCATAGTTGAATAATACAACAGTTAACGTGTGTCTAAAGCTACATTTCCTTGTAGATGCTGCTGTGTAAACTGCACAGAGAGCGGCTATAGCTGCTTCCCTGGTAGTGAAGAGGCTGTCCTGGCAGCAAGTGTCACAGCTGGTCTGGCAGGTTCAAGTCACAGTCAGAGCTGTTCCCTAAAAAGACAATGAATTTGCTATGAATGCCATGGAAACACATACAGAGCCATAATTAAGTCACTGGGGACAAAAAAAGAAAAAAAACATTAAATACATGAAAAATTCTGGGGTTCTCACCTGCACAGATTTTTCACTTCCTGGCTTCCCTCTGCTCACTGAAAGTCATTTGCAGAATAACCCAAAGTTTCTGAACCTATGGAATCTGTCCAACCCTGACAATCACGCTGCCCCAACTTCTAAGAAAGCAGAGCTTCCAGTATTTGTATCTCGGGGGTAAACCTTTCTGACAGATTGTCTTAGGGCAGTAGCATTGGGAAGCCCTCCAGCACAGACCTGCAGAGCTGACCGCACATAGTCTTGAAATTCTTGATGAAATCTGGGAGGAATTTCTATAGATTGCTTCTTCCACCTGCCACATACATATGAAGTGCAGTTACCCACAGAGAAAACTCTCCATTCTTGGAAATTTTGACATGCCACTTGTTACCTATTCAGCTGTTATTCAAAATGTTTTAGAGACATGTGAAGCCATGGCATGTCATCATGACTACCACACCACCATGTTCATCCCCAGCTTTTCAGTTCCAAGTTAAATTGTGGTTGCATGACGAAATGAATTTCAAGCAGCTCGATAATTTGCCACCAAAAAGCTGAGTACTAGCAACATGCATTTTTAAAAAGGTACATTTTTCCTTCTGAACTCACATTTGAGTGTGATAAAACACAACTTGGACTATTTGCATCAATGTGTAATAGAGGCTGGTAAACACACTGTGCTAGTGTGTCCACATTTTAAAATAAGCATAAACCTCCTGTTTCTCCTGTTTAACTGTCATACAAAATTGGCATCCACATCCTATGCTGATTAACGTGTTACTATGGTGTCAACCTAGTGCAGTGTGTCTACACTAGGAAAGCTACAAGCCAAAAAAAATTCTCAAACTAAAATAACATTAAAAAAACCTGTGAAATGTGTAGTAAATCTCTTGAGACAGTAGTCTGAAATAACAAGGTTCTATTCTAATAAATGTTTAATAAGAAAAACAAGAATAAATTAGTCATGAACAAACTTTTTCAATGTACCCTTCAACAGCGGTATGTACAACAAACAAAACCTCATTTATACCTGAGAACTGTTCAAAGCACCACAAAAGAGCATGTATATACCTTTAATCCACCATATTCCACATGTACACCATATATGCAATACCTACGTATCACACACGATTTGTATGTGACCCAGAGTCTCAGCCCCATCCGCTTTCTGGAGGAAGTTCAGCCTCATGTAAACCGAACTTCACAGACACGAGCTGACTCACAAAGATGCACAGACAGTAGGAAGCAGTAAATACATTCTCAATGCAAGTATCATGATGGCTTATCTTTTCGGTACTTTTGCCCATTATAGTAAGTTTTTTTTTTTCTCATTTAGGAATGAAGCACAGGCCATTTATAAAATGAGTTAAGTGTCTCTCCTTGACGACCCTCTCTCCCTAAACTGATAAGCATCTAGATTAGATGAATCTTTATTTTCCAGTTCTAATTTCTCTGACTGCTGAGCTTATTTGTTCCATCTGTTATTTCAGCAGTTTCACATCTTCTCAATGTGAAAGGTTTTAGTGTGGTTCCAGGCAGGCAGTGAAAAGGACGTAGTCCTGCACTGAACCTCCTGTGATCTGATTTAACCCCTCTCCCTCAAAGGCAGCATCCCTTGAGTGCGGTACCTTGCCTACTGACCCCTCCTCTCTCTTGGCCGTTGCAGCAGCCACATGCAATGCCGGCAGCTGGTGGAGAGACAGGAGTTTTCCACGGGCATGCTGAGGGACAGGCAGCGCTGAGGCTGTGGATGAACCCGGTATCTTATCTGCGTACCTCATAAAAGCAGCCTATCGTTCCCCAGACAGTTGTTTAAGCAGTCTAAACAGTCACCTTTTCAGAAACCAGTTTTGCACTTTGAGCAAAGACATTGTCAGCCATGAAGAATGCAAAAAAATTGCCTGTGCTGACAAAATTATCTTGCTGTTTCCTGGTTTCCTTCATAAGCACACACAGACAGAACTGCTCTGTGTCACGTAACAGCCGCGTTTGAGACAGAGCAGCAGTTTTTATTTCTAGTTTGCTTTTATGTCACTTCCCATCCTGCCCAAATGTTGCCAATCATTATCACACTAACAGCAGATTTGAAAAGAGTTTTTCCTTTCCAGACCAGAGGTATTCAGTCCAGTCTCAGAAGAGATTGTTGAAGTTTCACAGTGTTCTCCCATTACGTCAGATTAATTAACTTAGCTCTGATTAATTAAAATTTGAAGTTTCTTTTATTCAACTATCTAAAATACCAAATTCCACTGATTTCCTGCAGAGATACACAGGCACAACAATTCCCACTGCAATCTTTCATTATTCTTTACAGAGATACTGTGCCATTTTCCATACTCCCACTAGAATTTGACTGATGTGGCTGTACTGATGTTGGTAAAATTATTCTTGATTTACTTTGCCACAAAAACGATCAGCATCAGGCCTGTTGGGATAAGACAGTTCCTCCCCATGGTCATATTTACTTTACTTAAGACTACAAAATAACCCCAAACACAAAACCTTGCTCAGACAGCTTTAATACACCATCCTTTCTCATGGGAAAAAAGAAAAAAAAGAATTTCTATCTGCTCCAAGGTGATCTGCTGCTATTTGCGGTTACCTGGAAGAATGAGAACAGTATCAATCCAGTAAAATACAGAGTTAAAGCTGATGTTCAGTTTTACATGTCCATATGAATTTCTTTATCAAGTGGTGCTGAAGAACTAGCCAGTTCTCTTTAGTGACATATCTGGAAACAAGAATTTTTCTTCAAAAAAATAGGGAAGGTTTTCTACAAAAATTGAAAAAGCAACTGAAACGAAAACAGGGTAAGCTTAAGCTGTTCCCACTTCCCGTGTTATTTCTATGCACATGTGTTTACCAGCTCTGGTAAAAACCAACAAGTTCTCTAGAGCAGACCACCAACAATTGCTGTCTTTTGCTTATGGTGTTTCATCAGCTGAAACGGGAAGGCTGGGGAAAACAACTGAAAAAGAGGCTTATGACAAATGAAGATTGTCAGGGACAGGCAGGTGAGTGACAGAAGCTGCTTCACTGAGAAAGGAAGATGAATGCTTCAAAAGACTTTCTTTTCACTTTGGTGGATATTTTCCTTTCTATTTCCATTAAACTTATCAAGATCAGCACTATCTGAAAAGCTTTTTGTTTTTTGTAAGCCAATCAGCATTAGTGAGTAACCACATTGCTTCTCATGCATGTCCGTTTTGGAAATTGTTAATCTTTAGGGTGCTCACGCTCTGGGGTGGTAAGAAGAACACAAGAACTTGAAATGAGCTGAAACTGTAAACATATTGAAGGAATGTCACTTGTGATAATGCTGCAGCAGTCTGTGTGGAAGAGTGGTGGAGCTTCTGTGGATGCACGGAAGGTTTGTTTAGCCACAAAACTAGAGCTCTTACAGCTCTTACAGCTCTAGTTTGCAGCCATAACGTCTCCTAATTAATTTATGAAACTTTTAGTTCAGTGACAGAGCCAAGAAGCCTTAAAGACAACCCTAGAGGACCTTTCCAGTAAAACATTTCCATTTACGTTAATATGATACTTTGCACAGAGAGCTTTCAAATGGGGTGCAAGAAGTTAAGCAGAGACTCTGCTAGCCCCAGTTCAACAAACTGGACATGAAGAGCACTGATTTAGCTCCACATGTGTACTACTCCACCCATGAGCTTTAAAAACATGCAGAATATACATTTTTTAGGAGTTCTCACCACTGCTGCAGCATGAAATACATCTGCAGCTGAAAAACCTCCTTTGAATTAAAATAAGAAAAGAGGATTTTTTTCCCCCTTCTGATAAAAGCAGCATTATTTTCTATACTCTTCTGGTGACCAAGTTTTCCCTGTGCAATCAGGGCATGCTTTCTAGGTTTTATTTTGCCTACAACGTGAGGTCTATTTTAATTCTTTCTTCAATGACAACTGAGGTTCTTATGTGCTCACTTAACTCTGGGCTTTAAAAAAGACCACAAAATATCATTGGGCTTACAATCAAATCAAGAGCACTGGCAACACTGAAAAAACACAAAACAAAATACCCATCAGCAAAACACCATCTTTTCAAAGCAGGTGCTTATGGAGAGAGAGGTCTCATGTTTTCTTACAATTCCCTCTCCAGTTAATTTTGCATTCCACACCAGCTATGCATTACTGGCAGATTGGGTTGATCTGGCATAGTGTGTGACCCAAAAGGAACATCAACGGCCATTCCCCAGGTCCTAAGGCCCACTCTGTATACAACAGCAGAGACCACAATGGAAGTCAGAGGCAGCTGGATGCCAGAACATGGAAACAGTTGTGTGGGCCTACCAAAATGCTAGTGTCAGCTCTGGTTCTTACACTGCCTTTCACTCAGGCTAAAGTGACATTAATGACATTCCGCAAAACTTCCACTTCTACCTCTGATTTTCTTGAAGCATCAACATAAAGGCAATGGGAAAGACAGAGCTGAATTAAACACTGACTAGTCATAGACGTATTTGCAGCTGTGTCCTCTAACCCTGCCCTGAGCAGGTATTGTCTCAGTGTAGTCACGGACTGAGAGATAGTCAAAAAAAGGAAAATAAAATAAATATTTTCCTGTATTTTTGGGGATCAAAATTTTAAACTTTTCAAGGTAGTTTTGCTGAAAAGGCAGAAGAATAAACTTATTTGCAAATATATTTACGCAACTGAGTTTTACCTCTCACATGAATACTTGCACAGACAAACTTTCAGGTTGAAGAACTCGGGTGTAACAGCCGTGGTCATTTAATTAGTTTCTACAGGTAAGTTTCTGATCAAACAGACTAATTTTAAAATGTATAAAATGGACAAGAGGTTCAGCAGTTCACACTACATTCAAAACAATTCCTGCTCAGCATTGCTAATTAGGAAATCCCAGCAGAACAAGTAATATGACACTGTACAGCACTACTGAAAGTCTGAAAAGCAGCAAATTCCAAACACTCCAAACAGAAAGTCTTATGAACTCCCAGTGCAACAAATCCGTTCCATATGAAAGCTTTACAGCTCTTGTTCAAAGCCTCAACAAATGCAAATATCATCACCACGTACAGACTCTGAGCTGGTGCAATTTGCCATAGCTCCATAGAAGTCAATGACGATACATTGATTTCCACTAATGAGGGTCTGACCTAAAAATGCTGTGTTCATTTACCAAAGACATGCTTTTTTCCCCTCTCACTTTCAATCTTTATTTAGCTCTTCTCCAGGGGAGCAGAAATGCTGAATTAACATGTAAGTACACTCGACATCTACACCTTCAGCCAAGCAGATCATAAGTGCAAGGAGGGCACTGTGCCTCTCCTTACTATAGATTGAGATAATCACTGTCATAAAGATGAAGAAACAACAACATAGAAGGTGTTCTGTAAAATTTTCAGTTGTCTAGAAAACTCAGAGCAGTAACTGGGAAACAAGGTAGATGATAGTTTTATAAAACTCCAGGTACAAATAAAGTTGTTAGCTCCCGTCATTGGCATTTAGGAAGAAAGAATAGTAGAAAAGAGTTTACTTGGCTCATTCCACAAAAACTTTTCTGGGAGAAAACTTCAGAGAAGCAAGGTGGACTGGAATAATAAAAATAATTTGTAATCTATCCTGCTGTTTTCGCAGTGATTTTTTACTCCTATCAAAGTACTGTGTTTTTCCTGATATACTCTAAGACTGGAGCAGAACTTTACTTAAGAAGAGTGACAAGTGACCCAGTTTTTGAGGTAGTATTCATATCGTTATCCTCTGGGTTTTATGTTTGAAATATTATCTTGACATTAGGGAAGAAGCTTTTCTGTATTTTTTCCCCAGTTAAATTTTGAACTCTATGCTTACAGGGAAAACTAAGCTGAAAAGAGAGAAGAAAAAAGGTTTCAAACAAGAGTTCCATTAAAAAACCCCTGCTTTAAAGATACAAATTTCTGAAATTTCCTTTTGGGTCCCATTTCCTAAACAGAGCACTTGTTGGTTGACTTATTTGACAGTATCCCCCTATCTAGGACTCAAAAGTTATGTAGAGTGAGGCTCCTTAGGTTGCTGAAATTTTAAGTAGGTCACTTATTCTCCCTACTGAAGAGAGCAAAGCCCCAGGCACCCAGTGTACTTGCCTGCCATTTGTCAGAAGTATTCACTTTGGTTTAGAAGCTGGGAATCTACCGCAGCTAGGAGTCACGGCTGTGACTCTATTTAAAGAAAGCATTTTACTATGTTTCTCTCCTTGGTCATACTCTTGCACCTTGATAAGACTGGAGCCTACAGCATGGTCAGGTCACAGAGTATTCTCCATTTAAAGAAATGATTTCACCAGTGTCACAGGTGTGAAACTTTTATTATCCAAGAGAGAAACCTATGTAAGTAAAACTTTTATTATCCAAGAGAGAAACCTATGTAAGTAATTTATGCAAAATCCCCAAATTTGCCTGTCCAGGCAACAAATGAAAATGTGCACACACCCAATTTGCTGACATACTTTTCTTCTTTTTTTTCTTGATCAGTAACACAACGACAAGTCTTTTTTGAATTTGGCAGTGATCAAAATCTAGTTGGGAGTGAGATTTTAATAAGGTGTTGGTTGCCAGGCCAGATAAACAAATTCAGACGGATTTCAGTGTTTCAAAGGTTCTAGTCATTTGCTAATTTCATACCTTTAATGCAAGGATGATGTATTCCAAAACTATTTCTCTTTTATTCCTGTTAGGTACCTAAATCATCCACTATGCTTATCATATAGACTGCAGGGCTTACTGCAGTGGTTACAACCTACAGAGGATCACCTGAAATATACAATAAACCGTCTGATTTGAGGCCAGAAGGAAACTTGTGCCCTTCACTTTCCTATGAGAGTAACTCAGACATGTAATGTTATTATAATATTTTTATAGTTTTGAAATGTAAAAAGCTGACCATATAATCATCACTTTCTTTTCTACATAATTATAGTAATTTTGTAACATATCCAGAATGTAAACACAAAAGAAATGTAATTGCAGTTTTCTGCAACAGCTAGTAAAAACACTCTTTTAAACTTAAACCCACGAAAACATTGTCTTTCCTTACGCTAGTTGTGCCTGGAACAGCAGAAAACAATCCTAAAGCGTTGTTGTTTTATAAAATGTATCGATTAAAGAGATGTTTGAAGCTAGAAATTTCAAAGTTCAAAAAGCGGAACATCTCGGGTGATATAAGAAGGCTTTTGCATATTGTCAGTGGAACAAAGAAGCACAGAGCATTTGCACAAAGTGGTTTTGATATCAATAGGCTGAATTGTCAAAGCTATGAATCATCATAAAAAAGCGCCTGTAACAAGCAATACAAGACTTTGCAAGATGTTCTGTAGTGAATCACAGGTTTAAAAAGAAAAAACAACAAACTCAAACTATTTTACTTCTTTTAACTGTTTTTTCCCCTGTCAGAATAATATTACACAACACAGAAAACTTATTTTTACATTTTAGTGTCCTGTCGTGTGTGCCCTCAAAAGAACTATACCTGTTCTCTTTTCCTTTATGGTTGCTATGAATCTTTCAGAAAATAAAACCCCCAGCATTTCTTTCAATACTGTTGCTGTATTGATTGGATTTAAAGATTAGCATTCACTGAATTGTTTCTATCTTTTTTTGGTGATAGTTCCATAACATCACTCGTTTTTTATCTACCTTTTTGTTATCTTCTCTGAACATGCTTTCATAACTTCTGAAGGCAGACAAATATGATAGAAATAGTATTCTAGTTTTTTCAGCTTTTCTCATCAGGAAGAAAACTGACACTTCTGCATGTAATAGGTAGGCTCCAGAAATACAGTACACCAACCCTACCACGGTGAAGTGAAATGCGATTTCTACAGATGAATCAGATAGATAAATTCTGTGCTGTGTACACATTTGCAATATTCTGCTTTGTCCACCGCTCAAGCTGCAACAAACAGGGAACTGTTTTATACATATCCATATTTTCAAAAAGGAGAAGAGGCCCCAAAGAGGCTTGGTGGCATGAAGCAGAGCTGCATGGCAGCACGAACACGCAGTCCATGGACCAGGGGAGCCGAACTGATCCAGTAGGTGCATCTACAATTGTGGGCAGGACTTCCAAGGATTTCTTCCCCATTGTCCCAAAGGAAACCTCAGTTCCAAGACCAGCTGTGAGAAACACAGTTTTGCAAGTTTGGCTTGTCTTATATGACACTTGCATACAGGACAGAACTGATTGATGAAACTAAGTAATGAAAAATTCTCCATTGTTGAAATTTTCTTCTTTTAATGAACTACGATCTGTTTTCTCATGAAAAGTGCAGAAGCTTTACAGCAGTAAATAATATATAAGCAAAAATATATTTCTTATTCATGGATCTGCTGGGAGTTTTTTCATGATCGGTTTCAGCTCTGCAAAGCAAGCATTTAAACAGCGAACACAGACTTCATCAGATTAGTTGGCAGATAGCTACTACTTCTTTCCCTTGTTCTGGACCATCTTATCAAAAATTCATAGAAAGGAATCCATAACCTGGTGGCTTTTAAAGACAGAAGGTAACACTATAGGTTTCCAATGCAATCTGAAAATATAGTAAGACGAATTCTTCAAAGAATTTCCATGGAGTTGGAATGTCATAAGTAAAACCTCAAAGTCTGTGATGACAGTTAATCATCTAAAACAAGGGAGTCCGTTTTCTAAACAGGGCACCTCCCAGAACTGAATTGCTTCATCAAGCTTTAAGCTTAAGAGCACTAAAGTCTAATTTAAAAAACTATCTCAGTGAAAGCTGATTTTGATGAGAATGACAGATCTTTAAGGTCCCTCAAGTCTTCTTATGCAATACTTGGCAAGTGTTATGGCATATTTAGGAAACAATAAATACAGCACAAAAAGGCTTTTGTGAAATACTAGAAGTATTCTTTTTGCGTGTTTTGCATCTCTGTCCTATTCCTAGAGAAAAAATATCACTCACTGTAAAAAATTATATTGTTTCTGTACATGTGCTTAATTGTAAATTAGTATCAGTACAAAAATTGTTCTTTAACTGTTGACTAGTAACTGTGAGTTCTTCCAGTAACACTAAAGGCAGTGATCTCCATTCCCAGAACATGTGTAAAAATATTGTTACACAAAGCAACAAAAATTAAATAGTGAAAAAGAAACACTAGATCTTCTATACTGCCCACTGGTGAAAAAAAATTCTTAGACTAAAAGCATCAACCATGTGAATACAGTCTTTGCTCAACAGCCATACCAAGAAGTTCTTGCACTGGGCACAGACATGTGGAAAGCTCAGTCATATATGCAATAACCTACAATGAACCTACAAGTGAGTGAGCTCTGAGGAGGAAGAGGAAATGAAGATAACAAGGCGTGATCAAACAAAATAGAGGCTGAAAAAATGCACCAAGATCAGAAAAATCAGAAAATGAAACTGATATCTGTATAGGTTGGGGTGTTAAAATTAATTTTACAATATTATTTGTCACAAATAATAGTTTAACATAATTCTGAACTGAAATTAACTGTCTATTGCATCAGCTGAAATAAGTGTTTTTCTTGATCCTCCTATCTAAAGAAGAACTAGTCTCTTATACTTGTGAAACACTCATTTTTTTCCACCATGTCCAGATAGACTCTTGTGATTTCTTGGCAATGTAGCTCATCCATTTGATGAGGAAAGGCTGAACCTCAGCTGAGGTTCCACATCCCATTCGAGGAATAGAGAAATGAATGCTGATGGTGAGCATGTGCCTTGGGAGGTGCGTGAGGGACGCTCCTTGCAGTCTAACAGAATTTACTGACTTGTAGAACAGTCTGGTCAGCAGAAAGCAGTCTCAACTCTCCTGACTTACAAACACAGTGTTGATAGTGGTGGGATCCGTATTAGTCCCTCATGATTTTTCTCTGACTTTCTGAGGACTTTTAGCTGATTATGTTGCTCCAGGATGGAGCAACCAGTAATATGCTGATGTGGCTCCCAGGAACAAAAACCTGGATGAAGTTAAAGGGCTTGTCGAAGCAGAGGGTACAGATACTGTTCTCCTTGGCTCCACTTCCTGCCTAAAGACAATTTTGGAGTTTTATATTTTGGACAACATGACCATAGAATTATAGAATCATTTAGGTTGGAAAAGAACTTTAAGATCATTGAGTCCAACCATAAACCTAACACTGTGAAGTCCACCACTAAACCATGTCCCTAAGCACCACATCTACACATCTTTTAAACAGTCCAGGGATTATGACTCAACCACTTCCCTGGGCAGCCTGTTCCAATGCCTGGTAATCCTTTCAGTGAAAAATTTTTCCTAATATCCAGTCTATACCTCCCCCAGCGAAACTTGAGGCCATTGCCTCTCGTCCTATCACTTGATGAGAAACACATGAGCTGGGTCAGGGAGCACTATAGCCATGGCCATGATTTCATGCTTTCTCAGCAGAACATATTCATTTCGGCACAAATGTGCTTTTCCACCTCAGGTCCTCTGAATTGCTGAAAGTGAATGCATTGTCTCCAGTCAAGGATATCACCATCATATACAAGTTCTGCAGCTTTTTTCTGCTTCACTGTCTTACAGCATGGTCTTAGGCACTTGGGATCAGAACTAAGCCAAACAGAAGAGGACACTGTTACCTAAAAGTAACAGGAATTCTTTCAATCATCTTTCCTACCACATCTCCTTTCTTTCCTCTACCTCCCCCCAGGCAGTAGGCACCAGGCAAACTTTTGTCCCGGTGTACTTGCCACCCAAATATTGGGTGACACTACATCCAGCTTCCTTGAAGGCTAAGTGCTGAAGATATGCAGATCACAGAACACTCAAACCTCATGAAATGTGACTAAACTGTATGAGCAGTTATTTAATATTTAATATGGACAAAAATGCATTTTTGTCCGAGACAAGCTTATTTAGAATAAACTGTTATTTTTCTTGAGTTCTTATGCTTAATGGAATTTTTTTTGCCTGCAGCAGCTTATCTCAATAGTATAGCTCTTCTCACAAATTGTCACCTAATAACTTCTGTTTAAGAAGGCTGAGTTTTATTAGTGATTTCTATTGACTCTAACAAAAAACCCCACCTGTAGCCCTAAAAATCAAGAGCTAGTCCCTCTGGGCTTTGGTACCGGGTGAGATCTTGCAGGAAACCTGTAACAAGCAGCATTAGAAGAGGTCAAGCAGCCAGGAAGGGTATATTTTTACACCAGTGCTGATGCTTTTGATTGCTGTAAACACCTGCTGCCTGCTCTCTAGAATGACTGTGTTAAGCCTTTGACTACTGGACTATTGACAATAATAAGAGCATAAACACCAAGTTCATCTGGACACCTACATTTGAATGGCTAAATGTAGTTCTTTGAAACACGATCTGAATCTTTCCAAAGTATAAGTATATGTGTCCAAATGTTAAACATAGCTTTCAGTCTCATACGTATCTAAACTCCACATTCACTCATAATCATCAACTTTATGCTAAAAATGAAAATGAAAAAAAATCCTGAAACACTCAATTTTCTCCTTGCTATCTAATTTTCAGGAAGTATAAATGCATCAAGGTCTATGATCTGGAAGGAGCAAGGTCCCAGGCTACAGGGATTTGGAAAGGTAGGGCAAACAAACAGGGCTAGAAAGACAGGGTTCTCTGGTTTACGCAAAGGCCATTGTAAGAACATTTATACCAACTGCATCATGCTACTGAGTAAAATGACAGATCTGTTCAGCTTACTGTCTTTTACGTGCTTTTCAGTTATGCTGCTATAAATGCAGAGCCAACAATTTCACTGTTTTGTATTACACATATTTGTTCAGTAACAATCCATTATTAAAAAATATTAATGAACCCTATGTTAGCAAGTCCTGCGCTCTTATCCAGTAATAAACTCATCTTTTTCCTGTATCTGTAACTCAGAGTATTAGACTCCCCAGGAAGATGGAGCTGCGCTCAGTTTTACTGCAAGTTATTGCCCCCTAAAGCCAGCATAACTTCAGAAAGAAAATTATCCTGGGTAAGGGAGAACATCATACGGTGAAGAGTCAGGCTGTTCTGCTGACTGCTGTCCTTGAAGCTCACATGCAGTAAAGCAGAGCATGCCTGGAAATAAGTGATACAATGAGGTGCCAGCATCACATCTCCAGGTGCCTCATCAGGAAGACTGGCCGACATCGATGTTGCCACCTTGTGCTGCTGCTGCACACATAACCCTAATTTCCCAGCAGAGCACCAGCTGCACCCGTGCACCTGGCCATTTCCTCCTTGCACAGCACAGATACATCTTGCCTAACGTTGTCTAGGTGTCTTTGTGGAGCTTTTTCAGGGAAAGTGCTGAAGCAGCAGTCCTGCTTGTGGATCTGCTTGAACTGCCAAAACTCAAATGAGCGATGTGTACATTTTAAAATACTCCAGCTCACAGACAAATCTCTTTCTTGACAGATAACACTGATTTCAAATTTGCACTTCTCTCTGCTGCTGCTCCCGCAGACAGCACAAGCTCTGTGGCAGTGATTGCAATCCCTGATGATAACAGCAGGATTTTTATCTGCCCTGCAACACCACGCTACCAGTGGGAGCCTATTTAAGCCTGTGAAACATGCAAGATCGCTCACTGCCACCACACTTCTGTTTTCAGATTTCTCTGGGGAAAAAAGTTTTCTTCACTTCATTATTCTCCTAAAGTTTAAATTTAGTGATGAAACTTCTCCAGACAAAGGAAGAAATGTGGCAATTTAAATTTTAGTCCATTAACTACACCTATTACTTCTACCTTATCAACAAATATCTATTACTTTGCACAGTCATGCGTGAATCTATGTAGCTGCCAGCACAAGAGGTTATACAGTCATCTTTCGCACTCCACAGATACGCGTTTTCCATTATTACTGTACTCAGAAAGCTTTTCTCCCTGGGGGGCTTCTAATGTGATATTTAGCTTGAATCCTAATGCAGCTAAACCCCATTAAATCTCTACATATGGACTCAAGGGCAACTGTAAATAATGCAAAAATAAATCAATACTAATCTTGAATTTTTTATTTGTAATTCCCATAGAGCTCTATATTTATTACTCCAGACACATCCCATGCTGTAAGTTTTGACTGGCTGCTCCTACCCAGTCGTGACAGGGACTTTAGGAGTGTTCAACATCAGGGTTGCTTTTACGGATCATATACGAAATATAAGGAGAATTGCATTCTATCCATATAAATGCATATGAAGATACATAGAAGATATATTCTCTAGAATTTATTCTTCTCTAGAGAAGAATAAAGTTAAGGATGGAAAATAAAAAACATACCTTCCATGTTGCTCACTCTTGTGGGGCTTAACTTTCTGATTATATTAGGTAATTATATTTATCCAGACTCTCAAGAATAAATAAAATAGGAAAACAACTACATTTTATTCTAAATGTTAAAAGAAGCAAACTGTGTTTCTATATTGTACCTGTTATGTCAGTATACTGTATTTCGAGTGTATATTCTATGCTAGAAAAAAGTCAACCATTCACAATTGTTTACTGAAAAAAATATTTGAATCCACTTTTGGAATGCAAAAGTACAACCTGATTAAGTAATAATTAACATTTAATTTTTAAAGCATGTATTCTTCTTCTAAAGCTAAATTCCATTAACAAACTGCTTTAATGATTCTCTAAAGGTGATCTATTCAGAAGTCATTCTGAATTATGCAGCTCCTTGGACAGTAAAATGACTTCCTTCTTCTACCCTTTGTCCCATTCTGTGATGTTTCTTGTTTCATTTTTCTCCTCACGAACCCCTTTTAGGAATGCCAACCAGAAAGCTGCTTTTTCAAACACTAAAAAAAGTATGATTTTGAGGAAAACAGCTCCTTGTAAGGTTCTAGCAGTATATTTTGCTCATTAAAATGTAACAGACAGATTGCTGATGAAAATTCTAATAGGTGATATTAAAGCATTAATACCATCAGCTCAGGGTTTTGTACAACATAGCAAACCGTATGCTGCAGAGCTTGGGATCTCTTTCCAGCTGTCAGCTGACAGTGTCCCTGAGTTCATGCTAATTGGCGACACACCAAGGCAAACAAGTGAGCTAATTCCAGAACAGTGAACTGATTAACTTTGGGTGTATATACATATTTATAAAGACAATGTTGGTTTTGTCTTGATAATCAAAAATAGGTTTAGTTTTCAGTTTTAAAAGTTGTGGACTACAAATTTATTAATGGCATAAAAAACCCTCGGGACTAATTCTTTCAAAAAATGTTTTAAAGCTGTATAGTGTAAAAAAGAGAAAATGTACGGGTATGTAGAAAATAGAATAATCAGTCATTATGTCATTCCTGATAACTCATAAAAGCATCACAATTATCTTTCCACTATATTTGATGAAGAAAATACATACATTTTGCAAGAGTATAACATTTTCCCTGTTTTAGTACTGAAAAATTACCTTAAAATAGACTAATTTTATTTTCATTTTTTATGTCTTTATATTAATACACTTTTATCATAAGCCATAAACTGGTAAAAATCACATCTTCTTAGATCTATAACATAGTAAACTTTTTACTTTGATTTTCTTTAGTGTAAATATGAATGACTGGGTCAACAGATGTCACTCTCCACTGCTGTGTACACTGGGCAGTCCCGTGGTTCATACCTAGCGGCTGGAGATCCTATTGAGCAGTCAGTAAAAGCAGTTCTACTTTGTGACCAGAATTCTCTGGTCTGGTAAGAAAGAAAATTAAAGAAATTAAATTGCTGGGAAAGTAAAATGACATTGGGGTGGCTGCCGTAGATGGTGAAGACAAACGGTGGCCTAAAGCAACTTCTGATTGTATTTTGCTCCCATTCATATCTGATCCCTGTATAAACCAGACTGTAAATTTTTGGATAGGCCCACATAAAGATCATTTTTTTTAATGACCATGCTGAGAGCATCTGTGGTATATTTTTAATACAACAATACTGCACAAGAGAGGCGCAAAAGTTCTGAGAGCAGAGGCTGGAGCCCTATATCTGGCTAATAGCAAAAGGGTCTTCAATTTTAAACCAGAAATGGGTCTCTTGTGCTTATTCTTCTAGCCCCACCACTTCTGCATTCCTGGTTTCAGTGTGGCCCAATTAAAAGAGAGAGCTAGAAGATGCTTTTTCAGAGAAAGCCCACTAGTCTGGCAGTGTTATCCTGGTGGAGGGAACTGTGATTTTAAACTCCCTGAAGACGGGAATGGCCTTGAGATTTGGCCTCCCACTTCCTAGCCCAAATCAACAGAACACATCTGTGGTTACAAGTACAAGTATTGTCCTGACACATGGTCAGCTATCATTAGCTTTTTTATTTCTGAGAAAACAAATATATACACACACACACTCACACACACATATATGTAATCACAGAATCACAGAATGTTCGGGGTTGGAAGGGACCTCTGTGGGTCATCTAGTCCAACCCTCCTGCCAAAGCAGGGTCACCTACAGCAGGCTGCACAGGACCGCATCCAGGCGGGTCTTGAATATCTCCAGAGAAGGAGAATCCACAACCTCTCTGGGCAGCCTGTTCCAGTGCTCCGTCACCCTCAGAGGAAAGAAGTTCTTCCTCATCTTCAGACGGAACTTCCTATGATTCAGTTTGTGCCCATTGCCCCTTGTCCTGTCGCTGGGCACCACTGAAAAGAGTTTGGCCCCATCCTCCTGACAAATCAGACCCTCTTTTCTGCTCAAAGATGGACACTAGTGTTTAAATCTGTAGTTTGGCCTGTGTTCTATGGCAAGGTTCGTTGTACATTTATTAGTGTGACTTATCAACTGAAAATCAATCAGCTTGACCCCAACTAAGATCAATTAGCTGAGAAGTTTGGGGACATTACACTTCGTAATTATAGGACCAAAGACCTTATTCTAAGACTACATCTGCACCATCTCTTTTATGATTTAGAGCAACTCCACACTAACAAAAAAATATTTCTGCATGCACCAAGTCCTTGCTACTGTGAGTTGCCAACCACATTTCCTTCTAACAGGTGTTCTTATTGGTAAAATGATAAATCGGATGATTATTTTTAAGTGTTTGTGGTTTTTTCCCCCAAATCTAGTCTTAATTTTGTATGAACACTTCTCTCCCTGGATATCATTATGTACCTTCTGAACACTGTCTGCATTCATTAAATTGAGCTATTAAATAGCAGAGTGCGCTGCTATGGCTGCAGGCAGGAGCAGGAATCCTAAAAGATACGTACTCAAATATTAAAAGATGATATGCAATATTTTCTGCTTCCTGAATTAGTAAATCAACAGAAGGAAAGGCTTTTGCTTATATAAAGTATTTCCGCTTGAGTGTGACAACATTAATTATCCACTATAACATGCTGATTTATGATTATGAAATCAGTAATTTAATTGGCATCTAGTGCAGTAAAAACATTCCTGCCAGTGTCATTATCTAAATGCCGGTGCCTGATGGTTTCAAACTTAGTTAAGCTGCCAAAAAACATTATTCTGTTTAATCCTTATACCTGCAAAACTGATAACTATTTGACAAAAATGTTTTAAAAAGGACTACTATATGACTGCTGAAGACACTATCTATACTTTTCAGACAAACCAGCCAAGCTCACTGCTGGACATCAAGCGCGTGTCTTACTGCTGATAGAAACAGTGAATATATATACTCCTTAGGAACAGAAGCTGCCACCAAATCATATAAAAATGATTGATATGTGAATTACTGACTATGTCAATCTGACCAGCAGAACTTCATTCCTGGATACAACTGCGTGTTGGCATCTGTGTATTTGTAGGTTTGGGATTGGGCAGTATGAACCACACGTTAATTTAACACCCACCAAAAAATGAGAATAGCCACTTCAATGAAGCGGAGATGAGCAGTACAGGAGCTGGGATAAGGTAAGCCAGTTCACTATACTGGAGATACTGTATGTTAAAGAGCCTGGGGACTAGTCTTATTCCTGCTAGTCCTTTCACTCCTGAACTAGAGATCATAGCTAGAACAGCAGGCAGTTCTTCAACCTTGTAGACTTGGGTGAAGGGCCTGATCTTCAGAGAGGGAGGCACACAAAGGGAATAGATCAGAATAACCTTAACAGGACAGTGATCTGCATGAGTGATGCTCTGTCAAAGGAAGAATCCAACTTAAAAACTGGCTACAGCAGGTGGTAAAAGGCAGGGAAGAGAATAAAAAACCCAGTGCTGTAGTCAGTAAATCATCCTACAACGGTTTCTTAGTCCTGTTCTACATGACGTATTGTGCCTGTGTAACTGTTTCTGTGATGGAAGGGATTCCTTCTACTGAAATTGCTTTACCTCTCCAGCTGCTAATGGGACTGAAGTACTACCACTCTAAGCAGTTCATTAAACCCTATGGGAACAAGCCTGGATAAGCAAGATATAACTGATGACATAACAACATGAGCTGCTGAAATATTTAGGCATAATTTTCAGTTATTGCATACTGGCCTTTTTCAGCTTCCTGGCACAGCTGAAGTGCTGCAACTTCTGAGTGTGGACAAGGCCATTTTCTCAGATCGTTTCAGAGGAGTGTCAATTCTTTACACAATATGTCATTCTGATATAAATAAAAGTATTCTCCTAAAAGCTGCTAAGCTAAAGATAGTTATAAATATACCAAGAAAAATATAGTATTATCAGGAGCATGGCCTATGAAGATTACTGAAGGCAGATATATAACTTCACATTAAAAGTATCATGCTGTCAGACGTGTATATATGGAGTAGCATTTTACTTGCATTAACTAAAAGCTAAGCAACAAACTTCATTGTGAATCCCTCCACAGCCAGTTGAGACAGGCATCTCCCTGGAATGGCCCCTCTCTTCCCAAGGTAGTGTTCCACAATATCTTTGTGTTTTCTATAACCAAGGGCCTTCTATTCGCAACTCTGGAGCATGCCTTTCACTCATAGCTCAAATCTCTCATCGAAGTCACCATGGCAGTGTTTTCTCAAAGTCTTATGGCATTATTTTCCCATTCACAGATCCTTGCACCTGAAAGCCTCAAAGTTGTTGTTACGTCACTTTCTTATGGGAAACAACTACCACTGGTGTAAGAGCCACCCTTCTTCCATCCTTTCCTTATGCTTTGATTACTCAGTGGACACAGGAAAATGCACACACACAGCTTAATCAGCCTGCAGCACCCGTCCCTCAAAGTGGTCTTCCTTCAGCATCAACAGCATTATGACTGTAAACAACTGACAGTTTGAGCAAGTCTCGAAGAGATCCACGTAGTTACTAGAGAAGTTCATGTGTGTGTGTTGGTAAACCACCTGCTACTGGTGGGAGCGGAGCCTGGGGGCTGGGGGTGCTCAGCTGTGGACCTTGTCACTTCTCTCCCCTGATGGCCACCGGGGATAGTTTTCACTTTCCCTTTTCCCTCTCTCTCCTCTTCTGTTTTTGTATATTCCTAAAAGCTACTTTGACTGTCGATATATGCCACCAGCTATGGACCCCACTGATAAATCTCTATACACGTGAACCTGTCTTCTTTGTGCCACAACAGGTGACTGATATTTTTCAGACATCTAATTTTCTTACAGTTGGAGTTCGGTCAAACAAATCCGACCCTCAGGCAGTGCCGAGATGGAGGAAGCTGGCAGAAGCCATTTTCTAACGTCTGACTTCTAAATACTTAGCTGATGCGCACAGTCCTGAAGACTGTAACCGACACACAGCAGCAATAGGGCTATAGCGTATGCTGGTAGAATAACTTAATTTTCATGCTCCTTCTTTCCAATGTTTCCCACAGCTTCAGTTCTGTTTGAAAGTAAGCCTCAGCCTCACAAGCACTTTTAAGCCTTTGGTAACATTAATAGACCATAATCATAGAAGAATCAGAACTGTGAGAAGTAAACTTTCTAGTTTAGCACTTGTAAATCACGATTCCTAGGCTTCTTTGATCACTATAAAAGTAATTAACCACAACATAAAAGAGAAATAAATACGAAAAAAACTTACTGAAAAATGAAGCTATTATTTAGACAATTGAAAAAACAGGATATGCAAAAGAATGTAGAATACTTAATTCCATTTCTTTGTATAATTTCATTATCGATTGTCATTACTAAGAAGATTCACAATGGGAAACATCATCCCAATTTTTAATCATTTTAAACACAGATTTGTGAAGCATCACATAATTACCTTTTATTTTCCCTTTTGTACCACAAGAATGATACAGAAAGAGCTATTTTTAAAGTAGCATACTGCAATACACAATGGCCATGTATTTATAAAACATGAACTGTTAGTGAGACTCCTCAACATAGTGATTTGCTACCCACTGTCTAATGAAAATGGAGCAGATTCAAAGCAGTCACTGCTGCAAAAATGCAAACTGCAGCACAGGGTACATATTTTAATGAGAAACCAAACATCTTTAAAATAATAGGAAAGAAATATGAAATACAAGAAGTTTCAGATAAAGTATTCAAAACACAAAAACCTTCTATTATAACATTTTAGAAAGGGGCCTGACCCACTAGCCTCCCAGACTAGAAGGACAGTAAGTGAAACACAGCAGAGCAAATTAGAAACACACAGACATAGTTACGTAGTTTCTGGACTAGAGTTGATTCATATCCAGCCTAGGAGAAGGTTGGGGAATAAGCTAGCCTGGCAGTAGTCTGTTAAAGCATTTGCTTACTCATTTTGCTATTAGATGTAATCCATAATTCAGCATTAAGTAGTTTGTTCGAGACAACTCAATATTGAGAGCCCCTGTAACTTTTTGTGAGTCTCCTGGCGTTCTTTACTTAAAGAACTAGCTTCTAGGAGTTATTTTTACTTGTTGAGTTATTGTTGTTAAGCATATTTCTGGCCTCAATAGTTGTGCTGAAATTTGGAAATATTATCAGAATATATAAAAACAGAAGGCAAATAAAAATAAATGCAAATGTTGTTGGATTGTTTTGACTTACTTTTACATTGTGATTTTTGAACAGCAAGGCTTAAGCACACACCTATATGCTTTGCTAAACTCGAACTGAAATGTGCTGTAAACCAGGGAAGCAAACTGGAGTAAATAGGATTCAAGTAGGTCTTAAGGACTGAAAACTAAGGACATTCTCAAGGACTGTCTGGAATCGGGACTTTGTCTGTCTTTTGCATAAGCTAATTTAGATTCTTCTTACCTAAAATACAACTCAACTACATATTAATTTATTCAGATTCTTCAAAAGTGATTACTGAATTAATAAAAAGAAACAATGTTACAATATAGCTTGTGTCTGAAAAATAAAAATAAGCTACAAAGTATGTAAGGAAAAAGTAGCTTTCATCTATATTAAAGAAAAGTTACTTCAAGTAAATACTAAAATTAGGTTAAAGCCAAGGGAAATCCTGTGCCATGATCAACAGCATTAAAACTGACATAACATGAATGATTTTCAAAAATTGATGGTATATGTCAGCCTTAATAAATATTAAAAAGGCAAGAGATTTTTTATAATATTTTACCATTTTTGACAGTTTATATGCCTAGAAAGAATGCTCTTTAATAGTTATAAAATGCCGCCTATTCAATTTTATTTCATATTCTCTGAGGCACTTCAGCAGCAATGAAAAGATTATTTGGGCTCAAGTAAAGGCTTTTGTAGTAGCTGTCAACTTGGCCAAATACTGTTTTGAGCAATCTGGACACGAAATTTGACAGTAAACTTAATTCAATGCAAAATTACTAAAGGCATTTCAAAGCAAAAGCTTTTTCTTAAGGGGGGAGGCAAAGAGAAGGAATCTGCTATTTGCACACAGTTTTTGTCTTTCTTTCCTGTTAAGCACTAAAACCCGTTAATTTTGATCTACAAGTTCCGTTTGGATGAATGGCTGCCTCCAGGAATTAGCCTGTGTTCGAGACACGAGTTTCTGAAAGAAAAAACAAAGTCTTTGGTATTGAGTCATTCATTGATTTAGGGTTATGTGAACACAGCATTAACAAGCTTGTTCTCTTCCATTTAGATTTAATAAAATACGGTTGATTGTCACTTCCTGCTTTAACCAAGTGACACACGGTTTTTGTTTTCCAAAAATGCTCCTTCTTCGTTATTTTGCCGTCCCCCATCTTCCCCTCACTTGCTAATTTCTATTCTACAAAAAGAATGGCGCTCAGGAGGGAAACAGTGGAACCAAAACTCCAACATTGGGTCTTAAATTAGTTGATATAATTTTTATTTGACTATTAGGACCAACAGTGCCTTAGTATTTATGGAAGACAATGAGATATCTATTTCAAAAAGAACCTGTGGCCTACATAACAGAGGATTAGAACTATAAAGTCCAAAAGTTGTCTCCTCCTTGATCTTTGTTGAATATAAAAGTTTTCGAAGACTATAAAAAGATAAAATACCATATTAACCACAGAAGCTTTTATACCTTAGTAAGAGACAGATGATCAGAAAATGTTGCTGTATTGTCTGAAGCTGCATTTGAACTCCAAAACACAAATTCTCAAGAATACACACCCTGTAAATATACACATTGGAGCAAGAAAAAAGAAATTTAAATCCATAAGGCCATGCAGCACAACTGCTCCTGCTGTCAGCATTAGTGATTTTTCCTTGCTTCCCTAAAGGCTGATTGCTAACACTGTACATCACCAGTATCATTGATGTAGTAAAAGAAGAAGCCATTCCAAGAGCCAAAACTTCCTTTGACCCATTCAGAGGTGTGTTTGTATCCACAAGATCACATTCTTCAGATTGTTTTCTGATAAATTTTACCATGCAATAATTGTTCCAAAATACTATAATCTGGACACCAACAACCCTTGAAAGGAAAACAAACATAATCACATCACTTCAATAGCCACACCAAAAAAGCATACACAAAATCTCAGTCATTGAAGAGGTAAAGAAAAAGGCAAAGTCAAAGCAGCAAGAGATGGAAGGATGTGAACAGAGTATCTCATAGCAAAGGTGTATTTGTGCAGCGATGTGCTGCTCCACTCAGGTATCTGAACTGAGAAAGACCTACAGCTCTGGAACAGAGACGTAGTGGAGTCGGTACGGCAGGATGCTGAGGCCAGCTGACCCTACATGTCCCTGTGCCAGCCAGGTGCAGCTGAACCACTCCTAGGGTACAACCTTGCACTGAGCTACAGAGACATCTCAGCTCACCTGCAGCTGATGCATCTCAGCAGTTTTTGCTGAAAAGGCAGCTCAGGCTGTGCTTTCACACACGGCTTTTTTCTTCCATTTGTGTCTATCCAGAACATTTCATCCAAATCTGCTGGTGTTTAAATCTGTGCTATCCGGATCACTAAATCGGACAGCCTAAAATCTAGAGAGTTTCTTTTGGGTCAGCATTTCTTTCATTTTGTGGTGAGGGCACATGCTAAACCACTGATAACATCTTTTGCAATTCCAGTTTCCCCCAGGAGGCCAGAACAGGGAAGTGCTGTCACAAGTCACCACAGCAACTCATATTTACCATATCACAAGAAGCCATAAAAATATTCTTCCAGAAAATGCACAGGTGCACACAGAGGTCTGCCAACATTGTTTTTTGCTGCTCATCAAGGAGGCCTCCCTTACCCTAAAGCAGGTACCCTGAAATTGCAGCAAAGATGGCAGAGAGTTCCGAGGAGAGGTTGCATAGTCAGGGTCTCCAAACTAAGTGAGTCTTGTCCCAAGCTTAAAAAATAAACACCGTTTATACAGACAGACAGGGGAGAAAGAAGTGCTGTCAACATCACCTGTCTCAGAGAGAGGCAGAATTCTTAGGCAATGTGCTCTAATGGGGTCTAGTTGACACGCATCTCTTCAGTTATATAATGTCAGCCTTTAGCTATCTGACTCACATCTCACCTCTCAGTGCTGGGTATGAATCAAAGCCACCTCTGGTCAGAACACATTATCCTTTGCCACTGAAACACCACCTGATTAAACAAGAATTATATAAACTCTCAGAGCTTACGTTTTAGGCAGTAACACGTTTTCCCTCAGTGGCAAAAAAATAGTCTTGAGTAGTTGAAAGTAGAATTAATTATGAATTTACTTGTTCATGTAGAATAATCTGTCTTTAAAATAGCTCAGCATTGAAATTGCCTCAAAGGCAGAAACATCTGCTGTAGAGTATAAGCACATACACCCTGGCTAAAAAGAGAAACCTGAGATTTTACTGTTGATCAGCTCTGCCTTTGCTTCTGCTTACGATTGCTGCCCAACTGTATTGCAAACACTACAGAAGTTTCGTGATTACTCTGAGTGGCACCTAAAACACAATATGCAGGTGGGACTAGTATGTGGATGCAGAAAAATAATGTCAAAATGCATTTACATAAAATGACACAGTCCTAAGAAAACTGCCTCTTCAGCAGAAAAAGCTCATGCATACATAGATCTCAGAAGGATTGTATTCAAGAAACAGATGGAAGTTTGCATATTTTTCAAAATGAAAAGTGAAGCAATAAGAAATAGCCTGCAGAGAGCCAGACAATCCAGACAGTTTACCAGTAGCTTACCACTCGGCGAGGAGGAGGGCAGGGAGGAAAAAAAGCCAACAGTGCGAAAAATCTGAACACACTGCAACATACTTTAGTATTTGACTTTGAGCTTGCTTATTTTTCTTTACAAGAAGGAAGGAAAGTTCATTGTGATAGGGCGAGAGACACTAGCTGTGCAACTGAATACTGCTTGCAGTAATAACTTCTCAGTCAAAAGGAGCTTGCAGCAGGCAGTGAGTTTGTTATGCAGCCTCTTGCCTTGAAATGACAGCTGGGCTTATTCTGAGACTTTAGAACTTCAGCAGAGTCTTTCATGCCAATGTGAAAATGCATAGAAACAGATCAATATACAAATATGCCATCTATGGCTGTTTCCTTGCTATCTGGACTGCAGGTCCTCAAGAAGCTTTGCAGCCTTTCCTGTGTACCGCTCTAAGCCGGTAGCTCCTGGCTTTGTTTTCATCGTGAACGGAGCAATGGGAACACATTCTCCTCACAGAGGCCTCTGCTCTTGATGGTTTCTAGCCCTCTTCACAGTAACATGGGGTGAAGGCAGTTTCAGTAAGCAAATGCTTGTATGCTGGACAGACTTGCTTGAAATTTATTGTTGTTTGCTGTTCTAACCTCTTGCAATACCTATCAGTAACCTCTTACTGCTTTCAGTACACGTGTACAGAGTTGTTACAGTCAGCTCCTGATCTTCTGGGATAATGGAGGGCCCCAGACAATGCAAAAACATGGCTCACACAGACCATATGTAATTGTAAGTATATATAATTAAAAAGTAAGTGAGAAAAGAAAACAACAGAGTATTGACCTAGATATCCTAAGTGATGTGTCAGCTCGCTTTGGAAGCATTATAACACAGAGCATCACCTCACCCCTGGTACAGTTAACTTGCAAGCCAGATCACATCCCTATTCAAAAGCAAATTTACTGAGTTTAAATTATTGACTTACAATCAAGGTAACATAATACGTCTTTCCTGATAGCTTGAAAGAATTGCAGCTATCCTTCTCTCTCACTGTACACAATGCAGGAAAGAAGAGAAAAACCACTTTTATATACCTGAATATCAGAGTCCCATTTTGCCTCTGATAACAAACAGGAAAATCCACACAACATTAGTCTTTTTGTGATGTGCACCTGAGAAGCAGACAGCAGAATTTTTTAGCATAATAACTCACTGTTAGATTACCTCTTCCCATGCACCCGTGACAGTGACAAGAAGAAACAACATCTGTGTTTTCTAAATAGCTGCAAACTTAGAAAAACCCTTCTAGAAATACGGAAAGCCAAGGTCCCAGAAGGACACAGTAGAACAGAGCTTATACAAAGGATTTTTAAACACTGATTTAGGTCTGGCTGTGTTAACAGCTGACTCTCTTAAATCAGACCAAATGACGACCAGTATAGCCCTGTGCCATCACTGGTTAAGGATAAAGAGACCTGGATGTCCCTAGCTCTTCAGCCTGCACAAGAGCTCTGCTACCTTTAAGAGGGAATGAGTGTAGTACATGCAAGCGAAAAGGAGTAGGGAATGGTCATATTTAGTAGTAGATTTACACAATCCATTGCCTGATGAATTGGAAATCAAGTGCAATTCAAGTGCAACCATTCTGGAATTCAGAAAACTAAGTCCTGAGAAAAATGACATGTAAAGGGTTTAAACAACAATCAAATCACAGGCCTGTACTGAGACCATACTCTGATCTTATTTATTAGCAAAACAAAAAATATAGAGAAAACATACTGAAAAGCTACAGTAAATAATAAAGTGCTAAGGAAAATATTGTCAGAATAAGAACAAAGGAGAAACTTATTTGCAGCTTCGAACCACAGTCGTGATGATGGTGATAGCTTAAATACGGTCAGGAAGATGCAGAGATATAGTCACTGGCTTTTTTTTTTCCTTCTTTGATTTTTTCCATTACATCTTCTGGACAAAGGAAGAGGAAAACCCCAGCTAAGGAGTTCCCCTGCGACATAGTTAGCTCAAGTGCTTTCCCCAAGTCCCACTGGTGTAAAGGAACATATTGGCAGGGAAGGGAGATTGTTATACTGCTCTGGCAACCTCCATCTGGCGTATTTGTCCCAGGGGTACTGCAGACAGCTGGCATTAAATTCAATAGGCAGATTCAAGTCTTTCTCTGGATCAATGTGTACAAATCAGACCTGTAACTCTGTTGGTTGCTGTTCTCCTGCACTAGGCAGATTTTGCCACTACTGGAAAATACGGGGTTTTGTCTTATTTGTTCACTATTATATCTAAAATAGTACCTCTTATAACACCAGTCACTCAGCATCGTCTTCCCATCTTCATTGCCCTTCTAAGAAAGAAAACTGAGTTTAAAATCCTTCAAAGGGGAACTGTCTTAATCTGTCCTTATCTGCTAAAAATGGAAATCATTAAAAAAATATCCCAGTCCTTACAAACTCAGGATATCTGAGTTCTCCTAGCAAAAAGACCGAGTCAGCTAAACTGAACCTCTTCTTCCACAGGCAGTACTGAATGCTAACAGACTGAATCAACTTTCTCTACAAAATTCTCTGTAAATAAAATCTGGCTGAAGTCATACCTGAAGAACCTGTGTGCTATCTTAAAAGTTTTAATGAAGTATATTTAAAAAAAAAAAAAAAAGCTGTTACTCCTTTGTTTGTCCCAGACATCCTGTGTTCATACTTTTATTAATTAATTTCATTAATTTGATAATGTAAATACATATCAATATTAGAGTAAGGAGTCAAATAACATATAGAAAAAGAACATTATATCTCTTATATAATCTGTTCATTACAAACTATCATTATTCAAGACTGTAATGCATTACTCTACAGAAACATGGACAACATAAATAGCCAAAAATAATAATAAATAAAAAGATACGTATTATCTATGGCAGTGAAATTTTTCTATCAGGAGGAAGTCTAGCAGCAAAGAGCCTTCTTTCACAGTCTTATATCAGTGGCGAAGAAATTTTTGCCCCAGTGCTGCAGTCATTAGTCCTTGAGAACAATCCCACTGAAGTTAAAAAGTTTCAAATGTTCTTTTTTCATTATGCTTAAAGAGGTCTTTTTTAGAAAAAAACTTTGAAATTATTCCAATATCTAAAGCCATCATAGAGGACACAATTGCTGCTTCCATGTGAGATTTCTTTTAACAGAGAAGGAATTCAAAAGCTGTGATGTGAAGTTTAAAAAAATGCCTTCTTTTATGTAAGATTTGCTAATAGTATGAATAATGATGCAGAATTAGATAGGAAAAAAAAAGGTAAAATAAATTTCAGGCTTTCTTTCACACAGTTTTGCGTGCCTATCATTCTCTTAACAGCTACACATCGGCAGAGCACCAATTGGGCACAAATTCCAGCTCTTTCATGATTCAGCTATTTAATGTGAAATTAACGTCTCATATTTATACCACAGTGAAAAATAAGAATTTGCTTGAGACACTTCTATGTGGTGTCATATCCAGATTTCATGTGGCAGTTTTGTTACTTAATGTTTTAAAATATTATGATCAAAAGGGTAATTAGTCTTAAAATAACAAAAAACCTGAAATACTCCCTCTTCTTCAATACTATCCTTCCTTCCCTTAAGGCTACCTGTGAATCTCTTCGACTCTTTGCTAAAAAAAAAGAAAGGAATGAGATGATAGGCTTTTAGGTCTATCTGCTGTGGTAAGACAAGGGGTGCACAGATTTTTAATGGTGTGTTTCTTCATTAACCATATCCAAAACATAATGGCTTTTCTATCAGAACTTTATTTTCACCCTCTCTAAGACACTGTTTCCAGTGAGACACTTGAACTGCCTCTCAGCTACCAAATAACACTGCCATCAAAAGTTATGTCCATTAGAACTTCATTGAAAAAAATGCACTCTAAGAGGGGTGTATGTGTGCATGTAAACCTTAAAGGGGGGGGGGGAGAAAAAAGAGAGAGCTCCATTGGCATAATGTGACCAAAAGAGGAAAGGGAGGTAGCTTCCATAAAAATGGTTTCCAGCTTGACTAATGACATCTCATTCTTTAAGATGCAAAGGCATTTGGATCATTCTTAACATTAGGTTCTTTCATTAATTTCTATTAAAATCATTTCTCTGCATATCCCAGAGCTCTTGAATTTTTTTCCCCAGATAAATAAAGTCATTTTGACAGAACTGAGGTAACAATTGCAATGTAAGTAACTTAAATGTAATACTTCTGATCAAAAGCCCTTTCTTTTCCTGGATACATTTTCATTTATCTCAGTGAGCTTCGGTTGAGCTCCAAAGGAGATTATTAAAGTGTTTTGATTCAAAATCTAACTAAAATGCAGAAAATCAAGACTTGGTAGGGACACGTTTGTAGCTGCTGTAAATTTTCATAGCTATATTGACTTTAAGAATGTTTAAATAATTCATGCTAGCAGATGATTTGCCTTAAAAACTCACAAAGAATTTTTAATCCCCTTCTATTACTCTTCCACACTGCACAGACCACATTTTGGACCATAAATATGAATGTACATTCAGTATTTTTTTTTTTATCAGCTATTAGAAGATGAGTAAGTTGTGTGCACATTGATTTCCTGCTGTTCTGTATGTGGAGAGGATAATAAATCTGTATCACATCAAGTGTGCTTTAAAAAAAGATGCACTCTGGATTTTAGAGCATATAATTAGGTCAAAAAGGCAGCCTGCATAGCTGACTTGTTTGGAATCAAAGAGTTTATCTGGAAACAAATTGAATATAGCTCGTAGACATTTTCATTAACAAGAGAACGTGACTGAGAGTTTGATTTTTGTATATATTTTAAGAAATCAGTAGGTAGTAAAGAAAATAATTTGTGGATCTTGTTGTGAGAGGTAAGATGCAAAACTTTTGATTGCTATGAGTTATTGTGATAGGAACCAAAGAAGTCTTTCATAAATCCACAGAGAACATTTGATAGTGCTGGCAGAGAAAGATTATAAAGCTAGGAAGCGTGCAGTTTTATATCAGAATCATAGAATAGCTTAGATTTGAAGGGACCTGTGGAGGTCACTTCAACTCCCTGCTCAAAGCAGGGCCACCTTTAAAGTTAGATCTTACTTTGAATTTAGATGAGATTACCGAGGGTAGTACATAGCCAAGTTTTGAATATCTCCAAAGAGGAATCATTCGTCAGCCTCCCTGGGCAATCTGTGCAATGTTTGATCACCCTTACTTTGAAAGGATCAAAAAATTGTTTCCCCAGTATCTAACTGGAATACCAATCATTGTAACTCCTGTCCTTTTGTTTTGCATCTTTCAGAGTAGCCTGGCTCCACCTTTCCTGCTATCAGCCTTTCCATATATCTCATGTGCTCCATCCCCTTTATCATGTTGGTGGTCATCCTCTGGACTTGCTCTACCATGTCAATGTCTTTCATGTCTTGGGGGTCCCAAACTGGACACATTTCTCCAGATGAAGTCTCACAAGTGTCAATGTTAGGAAAATAGTCACTTGAATGACTGCAAGTAACATAACAATGCAGACTGGTCTGTAGTTAGCCTTCATCGCTGCAAAAGCATACAGCTGACTCAAGTAGCACATTGCTGACCATGCTCAGATATAACCTAGGTCCAATCTTTGGTGTTAGGGACTGAATTTTAGGCTGCCTCTTGCAGGCTCTGTACACATGGCTGAGAAAATGCCTTGACTTCCTGGTTCCAGCTCACTCCCTAGACAGTCTTTCCACTTGTAAGGGGGCCGTTGCTTCAAGGGAAAGGTAGAAGGATGTCTATTACTGTTTGCTTAGCTCAGTTTTTAGCTTTTGTTTTAAATGTAAAAGAAAAAGATGGGTATTCAAACGCCTTTGAGATACAGCTGTGTTTTAAAGCATGTGGAATGTTAAACTTTAAGATAATCACAGATTATTAATTCTGCAATACATTGCTTTCCTATCCATCATATGGGGCATGAGGTTTCTCAAAAGGGTAGGAAAAAGGGAATGTCTTGTCTCTAATATGCGCAGGATAGTCATACAGGCAGTAGAACTTGGACGAGCGTTGATATTAATAACGTGAAAGAAGCAAGTTGGAAATGCAGATTACATCACATCTGTACAAGCCACATAACGTTATGTAGATTCAAAATGTGTGCAGCTTTTCAGATTTTTTTATTGCTCTTCAGTGTTCACATAGCAGTTAAGTAACAGTGAGTTCTTCCACCTCTGTATGGTGAGATAGAAACATTTCTTTGAGATGGGAATGCTGCTTCTGTTACCTGTGCCTCTGTCACCTTGAGACAAGGCTGCCAAAATACAACCTGTGTGAAACCATGTATTGATGAGAACATTTGTAAGCTTATGAATGCTGTTTCCTGAATGTTATGGGGCAAATACTACTGTGAACGCACAGATACAACAATTCAGAAATAACACTGGCTATAAATTTAAGAGATGCATTTGAACTTCTAATACCCTAATATTTAGATCCAGATAAACTGTCTTTGTAAGCTGTGAGTAGATCTAGGGCTTGAGTCAGTTTAAACTTTGTGATATCTCATCAGGGTCTGTATTTAGGGCTGCTCAGGTCTCAGATTCACTATTCAAATTTACACAATTAGGTTTTTTTCACCCATAAAATTATGTAGTTTTTTTAAAAAAACATAAATATGATCAAAGACATAATTTATGGCAGACCTAGAAAATTTTTTAGCAAGACCATCTGTATGACGTTGAGATGACCTATCCACTTGCCTTCTAAATTTTTCAAATACTTCATTACTTAAAAAAAAGAGTCTTTCTTTATAAACCTCTAAATATTACTAGATTCTGAATGACATTGAGAGTGATCTAGTGATGTCAGAAATACCTCTGGTGGTATCACAAACACTTACAAAAGACTGGCAGGTAGACCTGGCAGGTAGACCAAATATTGATAGTGGAAAGCAGGGTGAAATTCATAACCTGATCTGAAGCTCATTGAACTTATTACTTTGAATTGTTGAAGCTATCTAGTTCGACAGGCTTTAGATTGGCCTTATGAAAGATGTTATTTTTTCAAAAAAAACTTTGCACGAAGCAAAGCATATTTAAGGAATGTATGTTATACATCGGCTTTTTAATGTGTCTCAGTCACTTCAGTTATAATAACTATCAGGACAAGGCTACCTGTAATATTATTGACTCTGTTGTTATTGTTACGACATTCCCTTTAGAATCTCATGCAGACAGATGACTGTTACAGGAGAGTCATAGCGAGCAAGCACTCTTCCGACAGCTCCCAGCAATCAGGTGTACAAAGGACAGGGAAAAGCATGGAAAGGAAAGCACTTCTGCTCCAACAGGCTACTCTTTAGATTGCTGTAAATTATTAAAACTGGAGATGGCCCTTGAGAATCAAAAGACTGTAACTGGGTTTCTGAAAGCTCCCACTCCTTTACTCCCCAAAGAAGAAACGAGATATCAATGAATGTCATTATCATCACCAGTGGAAATTTTTACTGGATTAGTCTTTACATGTGATCTCTACTGGTGATTTATAGAAATACAACCGCATATCAGAAAATCTTCTGATAATCAAGTACTGCAGTAGCTAAATTACAACTTTAATAGGGAAGAACAAATCTAGTCTTTTTAAAAAACTTTCTAATCTCAAGACAGTGTTGCTATATTATATAGATTATTTTAACAGAATTACATACCTTGCAATCCTTTCTGACTTTTTTTACTGTGTGATCCATGACTTACACAAGTACACAGTAATTAAGCATCAGCACTATCCATTCTGCTTAGCTGACAACAATGCACCTGGTCTAAAATCTGTAAATCCAGTCACCCACCCCACTGTCTCGCCTGAGCCGAATCACAGGAATTCAAACTTGTCTTATTTGCAGCAGCAGCAGATGGACTATTATTGATGGAAACAAGCACTGCTGATTTGTCACTGACCCTAGGGACAGTACACAGAAATTTGATTCAGTCTCTCTAATAGTCTCCTGACTCTGAAACCATGTTGAAGGTTTGCACAGAGGTATAATATTACACAATATCTAGGGTAGGACATGGTTTTGTAAGATCATTTTCAAGATGCTCCGAGCTTTGGCCAAAGATTAAAAGTACTGGAGAGATCTGTTCTTTAACTTCAAATTAGTAATTGGTGTTGTTGTTTATAAACACTACATGCATGGTGTTCTCTAAGACAGCAGAAGGGAAAAACATGGAAACAGGAACTGATGAGAAGGATACTACACTGAACACACTACCTGTGGCATTCTAGACTTTATAATATTGGGGATTTTTGAGTCCTCAGTAAAATGTGTGCATATCTAGATCTCTAGTGAAGGGTGCAGGGTGCAGGATTTTGTTGTTTGGTTTTTTTTTTAATTCTGTTTTATAGTTTTGTAATTTTTTGGTAGTAAGCATATGTTCTAATAATAGGCTATCTATCTCCAATAACAATTAAAAATACAAAACTGCTCTTTTTAGTCTTTTCCAAACTTTAAATGAAAGTGATTTTAAATGAAACAAGAATTACTTTCGCCTGTTAGAGATTGACACATAGGCAAATGCCAGTATTATTTGACCCCTTAATTTATGGTTGATGCTTTAGGCAATATTCTCTTGTTTGATGCCATTCTAAGCTGCAAAATTTTCACACATCCAGCAGATCTCATTACACCTACAAATTCAATGTATCCAGAAAACAAACATACTAGAAAAATAAAGTCCTTGGAGTGTAGAATTTTACACAATTTATTTAGAGTGACACACTCAGATATAGTTGGAAAGTGCTGAAACTTTAAACATTGCTTTTCCTCATAAATGTAGTTGAATACTCTGTCTGTGTTTTGTTTAAAAGACCAGTAAGGTAAAAGTTTTCCCATGGTTTGGGGAGGACAGGGGACTAGTTTTCAAAAGATCTTGTAATAAAAATTACACAACTTTACAAAAAACAGAGCACAGCAAAATATTTTGGATTTCCATTTCTTCAAAGAATAGGAAAAAAAGTCTTGATCAAACTATATATCAGGCATCTTAGGCATAATGACAATATTTTCAAGGAAGAAAAACTGACTGAATATTTGTTTCTAACTAGCGGTGATGACCTTGCTAAGAAGAAAAATCTCTCCTTTCTCTTACTGCTATTTCAACATCCTGTGCACTAGGGTAAGGGAAGTTCTGTAACAGTAGGAATATTGATGTTTTAAGAATGGGAGCAGTAGGATAACTGGAGACAGCTGGGTTATGCAAGCACTATAGTGGCTGGTGGAACCTCATGAACCGTTCAATTGCTCCTACAGGTTTATCCATGTGTTGGAGGGTGCAAGTATTCTTCTACACTATTGATGGATCAAGGTCTACTTCTAGCCATTTACAAAATTCATAGCAACATTTTCACTTAAATTTGGAGTGCCTGAATCAAATATTTCACAAAATTATACAATTTATTAAATTGATTGAACACATCAAGCTTGTACTCATCTCTCATCTTTCTTGACTATTTTTTAAGCTTCCCTCATTTTCTGTACTGTACTTCCCTTCTGGATGATTCAAATGACTGGCAACTTTATGGTGATTGGTGTGTTAGGATCATGCTGAACTTTTCAATAGTTTTCCTATTATAAAAGTGTAGTTTAAATATTATGACAACCATCATATCCTTGTTCTGAATAGAGAGCACTAGTCACAGAGATCACCAATTGCTCTTCACGGTCTTAGTAGAAACCAAGAATGTATAGTGATCTGCAGTGCATTATTGGATCTACTCTGTTTTGATGGAAGAAAAATGCAATTTGCTTCAGAACTAGTGACTATTTTTCTTGCTTTTTATTCCAAAAAGAAGTAAAATATGCCCAAATCATTTTTGTGAGTAGAATATGAATCCATAATACTAACAGTTGCGAGACTTCTTTGTGTAATTGTAGCTATCTTGTAGAAACAAAATTGCCAAACAAATCAATGGGTAATTTTCCAGATACAACCAGAAAACTGAAATTTATGCTCTGAGCCATAGACTATATTTTGACAATGCACTGGATTTTGAAGAAAACATTAAAAAGATTAATATTTTTTTATCTGTATTCCTGTCAGAAAAGAAAAACATTGAGGAAGAATGGAAGTAGACAGAATTTTTTCTTTAGTCAATATTTGCCAAAACATTAGATAACACAGAACTAAGCAGACAGTAAAATATGTTTTTTCCCTTTTACAAATTAAAATAAATGCTTATTGCTTTAGGCTATAGGTAATATAATTTAAATCTCATTTGTATATACCAAATTAAATAAGTTGTAACAAGTGAACAAGATGAACAAAAAAGTCAGATATTTTCTTGTGGGATTTATCTTACACTTCTGCCCCACTTTTTTGTTGTTATTCCTTCTGATAGAAGCACAACACAGAACAATCTGTCTGTTGCATGCCACTGTGATTCATCTTAACGTTTGTTATGAGTTTGATGAGCGAGTAGTGACAGAGTGAATACAGTTTGCTAATGAGTATCTGACAAATACATTTTAAAAAGCATTCGATTTTTGTTTACTTGCTTGTTTTTCATAAGAACTATGAGCTTAAAGTTAAAGGAAAATTAAAAAAAAAAGAAAAATGTACCTCCAATGAAACATCCAAACAAGAAATATCTTTCAGATGCTGAAAAAAATTTTCTGCTGTGACCAATAATTTGGCTCAACTTATTATTCTGTCTTGTACTTTATGTCATCAAAGTTATGAAGATATTAGAGTAATGACTTCGGAGAGCAGAAAAAAAAAAAGGGAAGACAGTGTTGTCAGATTTTGGTGAGGCTGGACTTCAACAACAAATGGACATCAACAAGTCTGAAAACCTTGATTTTCAATTACTTGCATCTCACCTCTAGAGAATGGGATGTGAATCCGATTCACAAAAAAAGGAGATTAACCAGTTTGTCTGTGAAACATGTTAAAGGGCACTTGAGTTTGGAGCTATATTCTTTTAGACAAGTCCCAGATGGTAGCAGGTATCTGTGATACCAAACAAGAGAAGTGATGTTGCAGATCTACCAAGGAAAAGAGATCTTTTTTGGGATTTCTCTGTCCCATACAGTACTGCTCAGCAAGTACAAACAAACTCTAGAAAATTTAATTCCAATACATGCAATTCAAAATGTGTCTAACGTGGTTGATGACATTGGCTTGATTAAATATAACAGAGCTTTCCAACTGGTGGAGCCGCACCCTGCCCTCCATGAGGCCGAGGCAGTAGGAGGCAGCTCCACGAAAAGCAAACAACCCCCTACCCTCTTGCCACCGAGCAGAAAGAGGGGACCTAAGAGACAGGGGGGAATGGAAAAAGGTCCCTGCTCGGGGGGGCAAGCGAATCCCCTCCCGGCCTCCCTCACCTGCCCAGTTGGCCTTAAGCAACAGATATGGGGCTCTGGAAGGTGAGGGACCGGCCACAGAGGATGTGGGTGAAGGTGAAGCTCCATCCAGGGGGTTGCCTAGAACAAGTCAGTCAGCCCCACGTATTACAACTGACTCGGCTAAGAAAAAAAGGAGGGTCATTGTCATAGGCGATTCCCTTCTGAGGCGAATAGAGGGCCCGATCTGCTGACCGGATCCATCCCACAGGGAAGTCTGCTGCCTCCCTGGGGCCCGGGTCAGGGATGTTGCTAGGAAACTCCCTGGTCTGGTGTGGCCTTCTGATTATTACCCCCTCTTGGTAATGCAGGTTGGCAGGGACGAAATAGCAGAGAGAAGTCCCAAGGCCATCAAAAGGGACTTCAGGGCACTGGGGCGACTGGTTGAGGGATCAGGGGCGCAGGTGGTGTTTTCCTCTATCCCATCAGTGGCACGGAACAGCACTGAAAGGGGCAGGAAAACTCACCTGGTTAACAGGTGGCTCAGGGACTGGTGCCATCAGTCAAATTTTGGCTTCTTTGATCACTGGGAGGTGTACACAGCACCGGGCCTGCTGGCAACAGGTGCATCACAGCTATCTCAAAGGGGAAAAAGGATTTTTGGCCACGAGCTGGCGGGGCTCATTGAGAGGGCTTTAAACTAGGTTTGAAGGGGGAAGGGGACATCGCCCTGCTCACTAGGGATGAGCCCAGGCTTGGCGTGCGAGGGTCAGGGGTGAGACTGACAGCCCAGCTCAAGTGTGTCTATACCAACACATGTAGCATGGGCAATAAACAGGAGGAGCTGGAAGCCAATATACAGCAGGATGGCTACGACTTGGTCGCGATCACAGAAATGTGGTGGGACCACTCGCATGACTGGCATGCTGTCATGGATGGCTACAGACTCTTTAGGAAAGACAGACCAACAAGGAGAGGTGGGGGAGTTGCTCTATATATGAGGGAGCAACTGGAATGCATTGAGCTTGGCCTGGGGGCAGATGAGGAAAGAGTTGACAGCTTGTGAGTTAGAATTAAGGGAAAGGCTCACACGGGTGACATTACGGTGGGTGTGTACTACAGGACACCTGACCAGGAAGAGGAAGTTGATGAGGCCTTCTACAGGCAGCTGCAAGCAGCCTCACAGTCACAGGCCCTGGTTCTCATGGGGGACTTCAGCCACCCTGACATCAGCTGGGAAGACCATACAGCTAGGCAGGCGCAACGCAGGAGGTTCCTACAGAGCATCGATGATAACTTTCTGATGCAAGTGGTGGAGGAACCAACAAGGAAAGGCGCTCTTCTGGACCTTGTATTAACAAACAAGGAAGGACTGGTGGAGGATGTGAAGGTTGGAGGTAGACTCGGCTGCAGTGACCATGAAATGGTCGAGTCCAGAATCCTGCGTGGAGGAAGCAGGGCGATAAGCAGGATCAAAACCTTGGACCTCAGGAGAGCTAAATTTGGCCTCTTCAAGGAGCTACTTGGAGGAATCCCGTGGGCCAGGGCTCTCGAAGGCAGGGGGACCAAGAGTGTTGGTCACTCTTTAAATGTCACTTCCTCCATGCTCAGGAGCGGTGCATCCCCCTGAGAAAGAAATCTAGTAAAGGAGGCAGGAGACCTGCATGGTTGAACAAGGAGCTTCTAGCAGAGATCAGGTGGAAGAGAAAGGTCCATGGAATGTGGAAAGAGGGGCAGGCCACTTGGGAAGAGTACAGGAATGTGGTCAGAGCATGCAGGGATGCGACGAGGAAGGTCGAAACCCACCTGGAATTGAAGCTGGCAAGGGATGTCAAAAAGAACAAGAAAGGCTTCTTCAACTACATCAGCAGCAAAAGGAAGGCTAGGGACAATGTGGGGCTGCTGCTGAATGAGGCGGGTGTCCTGGTGAAGGAGGATGCGGAGAAGGCAGAGCTACTGAATGCCTTCTTTGCTTCCGTCTTCAGTGCCAAGGCAGGCCCTCAGGAATCTCAGGCCCCGGAGGTAAGAGAAGAAGCCCACAGAGAGGATGACTTTCCCTTGGTCTAGGAGGACTGTGTGAGGGATCGCTTAAGCGATCTGGACGTCCACAAATCCATGGGCCCCGATGGAATGCACCCACGAGTGTTGAGGGAGTTGGCGGATGTCATTGCTGAGCCACTCTCCATCATCTTTGAGAGGTCCTGGAGGACAGGAGAGGTGCCCGAGGACTGGAGAAGGCCAATGTCACTCCAGTCTTCAAAAAGGGCAAGAAAGAGGACCCAGGAAACTACAGGCTGGTCAGCCTCAACTCCATCCCGGGAAAGGTGATGGAGCAGCTTATCCTGGAGGTCATCAACAAGCAAGTGGAAGAAAAGAAGGTTATCAGGAGTAGTCAGCATGGATTCACTAAGGAGTAATCATGTCTGACCAACCTGATAGCTTTCCACGATGACATGACTGGCTGGGTAGATGAGGGGAGAGCCGTGGTTGTTGTCTACCTCGACTTCAGCAAGGCTTTCAACACTCTCTCCCATAATATCCTCCTAGGGAAGCTCAGGAAGTGTGGGCTGGATGAGTGGTCAGTGAGGTGGATTGAGCACTGGCTGAATGGCAGAGCTCAGAGGGTTGTCATCAGCGGCGCTGAGTCTAGTTGGAGGTCTGTAACTAGTGGTGTCTCCCAAGGGTCAGTACTGGGCGCAGTATTTATGCAACCCCATGCATAAGTACAGGCTTGGGGTGGACCTGCTGGAGAGCAGCTCTGTGGAGAGGGACCTGGGTGTCCTGGTGGACGACAGGTTGACCATGAGCCAGCAGTGTACCCTGGCTACCAAGAAAGCTAATGGGATCCTGGGATGCATTAGGAAGAGTGTGGCCAGCAGGTCGAGGGAGGTTCTCCTTCCCCTCTCACTGCCCTAGTGAGGCCTCATCTGGAGTACTGTGTCCAGTTCTGGGCTTCCCATTTCAAGAAAGATGAGGAGCTACTGGAGACTGTCCAGCGGAGGGCTACGAGTATGGTGAGGGTAGTAGAGCATCTCTCCTACAAGGAGAGGCTGAGGGAGCTGGGCTTGTTCAGCCTGAAGAAGAGAAGGCTGCGAGGGGACCTAATATATGCTTATAAATATCTGAAGGGTGGGTGTCAGGAGGATGGGGCCAGACTCTTTTCAGTAGTGCGCAGCGACAGGACAAGGGGCAATGGGCACAAACTGAAGCCTAGGAAGCTCCGTCTGAACATGAGGAATAACTTCTTCCATCTGAGGGTGATGGAGCCCTGGAACAGTCTGCCCAGGGAGGTTGTGGAGTCTCCTTCTCTGGAGATATTCAAGACCCACGTGCTGTAGGTGACCCAGCTTTGGCAGGAGGGTTGGACTAGATGACCCACAGAGGTCCCTTGCAACCCCTACCATTCTGTGATTCTGTGATTCTGTGAACAGTGATCAATCTCAGATGTTTTGGAAGAATACAATTCACTTCAGCTACATATTCAGACACATCCATATATGTGTGATAAAGCAAAAGAACATTTTTTCTGTGTCCTCAATTTAAATTGGATAACCTCTAAAATCATGGAAATGATAAACTAATTTTATCTAGCTATATTGTTTTGAATGAATCTCACTTACGAATTTGGAAAGAAATTGGTTTTTTTTAAATATGTCTTTTGCGAAGTATTTACTTCATGCTTTCCAACTGTAGGCAAATAGAAATACCCATAGTTGCTTATATATTTCATGGAACTTAATTATGGCTTTATAGGAAAAAAAAATCTCACTTTTTGAATGCTCTTTTGAAATCATGTCATGAACGTTACTAAAGCATTTCCCTTTCTCCATAGGGCCCACTGATCTGTAAGAATAAAATCAAATGCAGTATCTTCTTCACAAATTTGTACAGACTTCTGCTCATCTCTCTGTTATCAGCCTGACATTTATAAATAGTTAGATCTGTTTTTTACTTTAGAATTTGAATGTGCAAGGGCAGGTTTATAATTTTTTATAAACTCCTCCTTTTATTTTCCTAATTAGAGAGGGGCACACATCATTCCTCCAGGATCCCAGTTCCATAATTGTCTTCTACAAATTCTCCAAGCTATGAGCTAATAATTTCACCTTTTCATCATCTGGTTCCTCGTGGATGGCTACTTTGAAAACATAAATAAGATACTGAATGTTACTAGTTTAATATTCTAGAATGCATTAGTTCTCTATTCTACCCTGATACCTAATGTGTTAAAAGAGTCAATATTTTTGCGACATTATTAAACTATTTGGCCTTCCCAGAATCATCTATTAGTAGTTTTCTTTTTAATATCAGCTTTTGCTTGTTAATCTTATTACAAACGTACTTAATAGTTGGGTTTTTTTTCTGAGAGAGAGGCTTTCGTATCCCTCCTAACTATAGCTCTGTGTACGGTATGTCTGTGGTCTTTTGCTTTGTTCCTACACTTTGTTCATGGTAATCCAATCTACTTTTCCTCTTCCTTAGCTTTTCTGCTTGTCTGAGAGTCATTAAACAGCTTGTGTTCTAGCCATATTGGTCTGTTTCTATGTCTCCTTTAGAATGGAACAGTTTCAACCTCTACGTTGAAATTGCTTGTTAAAGGAACAGCCTGTTCTGCTTAAATCCTTTCCCATTAAGCTTACTTCACAAATCTTAGTGCTTGCTGAATTTGCCTGCTTATTTTTGTTTTGTTTTTCTGCTCTCTGGGCTCTCTTCTGAAAAGCTGTGACCTCTGTCAATTCACTGTCATTCTCATCCAAGTTATCTTCAGCCCTCAGAGTATCAGTGAATAACTTCTTGTTGGTTGGAACCAGTCCAGAAAAATGTCTGCCTCTAAATACTTGCTTGAAGTTTTGTATCCAAATCTTCTGACAGCCACTTTCTTAGAAAATGATGGACATCATACCCCTGCAGTGCTCTCTATCTATGGTCAAAATCCCCAACTGCCACTGGGTAATTCTGCCACATGTTCATAAAAAATACTCACAAAAAGCCTCATCCTTTCGACCTATATTGGGTCTATTGTCTTCTAGTGATCCAAGCCAGAAGTTAAAAAGAATCATTTGTCATGTACCACACAAAGAACATTTCCTTTATTCCACTGTCTGTCCTTGGATGAACCGTAAACTTCTACTTGAATATTTATGTTGCACGAATTAAGGGGAGTAATTGGTATGTCTCTCTTATACCAGTGAAATAATATTTTGATCTCAAAGTGAGATTTCCAGCTCTTGTTCTTCATTTCTGCCTTAGAATACTTCTATGTATCTTAGATTTTCAGCAGACTGATATGTTATCATCCTTCATGTTCCCCTTATGACCCTATTCTCATTAAATTTTTCTTTCCTAATTTCTGTGATTTGTGCAGGTTTCTGCTCTTTATCATTACCTTTGGGCTTTCGTTCCTCAGTTGTCTCAATTCTTTACCTCTAAAACCTTTTTCCAAAACTTTATAAAGATATTGCTTTCTTCTTTTAAATCCCTGCCCCACTGCTCATGGAACTTCATCTCAGGTAAAGCAAACTGAGTTCTCTTAGTAGCATCCTCTGTGCAGCCACACACCTGTCTCCAGGACACATCCAGTCTGCAGGCAGCTACTTGGAAGTTGAACATCATCCACTACATACAGTTAGAATACACAAGGGCTTTCACATCTTTTCAACATTTCTAGATTTTTGTATCTCCTTATGAGGGAGCTCAACACTTTCCCTTACAGTTTGCTTCCATTAGTTAGTTTGTCTTGGGAAAAATTTTAGTTTTCTGCCCTGCTGCAATGTTTCATTTCTGAGCTAAGATAATCAAAATGCAATTACTTAGAAAAAAACACAATCTACAGATTGATTTTTATATAGTCCATAGTCAGGATGCTCTCATATTTTTACACATCAGACAAATGTTTCAGGCACTTTTGCAACATCAGGGTTTTATGACCTCTAAATTTGACTACATCTGTATTTGTTTCCCATTCTCAAAGTCTTCTTAACTGAGATAATCACAACAATACATTTTATCAGAAGATCCAAAGTCAACTGATTAGTCATCAGATTACTGATAAAAAAGTAATCCATATTACTAAATTTAGTATTGATTATTTGAAATGCTAAAATATATGCACATTCTAAAACTGACAGGTGCTATATAGTCATTGTAAACTATGATGAGAACTCCCAGAAAAGGTTGTAAACTTTTGGTGATTTTAATGTGCTTTATCCATTACCTAGCAAGATGGCAGCAATAATTACCACCCTACAGATGGCATTTTATTTTTGATAAAACATTGATCAAATTTTAAAGTCTTAACTTGTTTTTAAAGAAAGATGCTGAGTTCAGAATCTGATTCAATAGTAAAGGTATGATGTTAGATACAGTATACCCGTGAGACTTGTTCTGTCATATAAAATTTTAAGAGAAGCCAGGATGGAGAATTAAAAGTTAAATTACTGTGAAAGTCCTTGGAGTGAGTATTATTAAATAGCAGAATACACTTTATTCCCTCTACCTGCAAAAACTCTAAAGTTTCATAATTCTCTAGATATCCGTGTATATATTCTTCACTCTCGGACCACTGTGAGGTTTTTTTGATTTAATTGCAGCTATATTGGAAAATATTTCATAGAATCATAGACTGATTTGGGTTGGAAGGAACCTTATAAATCATCTAGCTCCAACCCCGCCCTACCATGGGCAGGGACAACTTCCACTAGACCACATTGCTCAAAGCCCCATCCAACCTGGCCTTGAACACTTCCAGGGAGGGGGCAGCCACAACTTCTCTGGGCAACCAGTTCCAGTGTCTCACCAACCCTACAGCAAAGAATTTCTTTCTTCTATCTAATCTAAACCTATCCTCTTTTAGTTTACAGCTGTTACCCCTTGTCCTGTCACTACATGCCCTTGTAAAAAGTCCCTCTCCAGATTTCTTATAGGGTACTGGAAGGCTCCAATAGGGTCTTCCTAGAGCCTTCTCTTCTGCAGGCTGAACAGCCCTTCTGACAATTTTTGTGGCCCGCCTCTGGACCCACTCCAACAGGTCCATGTCTTTCCTGTGCTGAGGGCTCCAGAGCTGGATGCAGGACTCCATGTGGGATCTCATGAGGGTGGAGTAGAAGGGCAGAATCACCTCCCTTGACCTGCTGGCCACGCTTCTCTGGATGCAGCCCAGGACACAGTTGGCCTTCTGGGCTGCGAGCACATACTGCCAGGTCATGTTGAGCTTCTTCTCAACCAGCACCCCTAAGTCTTTCTCCTCAGGGCTGCTCTCATTCCATTCTCTGCCCAGCCGGTATTTGTGCTTGGGATTGCCCCAACCCATGTCCAGGACCTTGCACTTGGCCTTCTTGAATCATGAGATTCACAGTTTGAATAAGTAAATCAAACTTGCATTTGATTGATTGAAATTAAATTCTCTGCCCTTAAAAATTGTAACTTACTCTATATGAGGCTGTACTTCAAGACAATTTTGAAAATTAAGCTAGTAGAGAGTTTCTGACAAGTTACAGAGTTCTTTCTTTCACAAGTTTATGCCCATCCTCCTGCTTGTAAAGAGAGTGGTAGTCTGTGCTCTGTCTACCTGAACAACTATGAAGAGTGCAGTGATTGTCACTAGCAAAAGGCCATCTCCCTGATTTAAATACAGAGGAAAACGGGCAATAACTTCTTAAAGAGGGACCCTTAATCTCAGAAAGGCCTTCTTCCCTCATCCAACATAGCTGAGTCTTGTTGCAGATCTCATCAGGGTATAATAAAATGAACTCCTTTGTAATCAGCATCTTGTCTCTGTGCTACACTGAATACAAGGAGTATCAGGTTAAAATGGACTACAAATGAAATCTACAAATATTTTCTCCAGCTTTCAATCCTTTTCAATGTTCAAAATTTATCTACTCCTCTGCTTTTCATTTCATTTTTCTATTCAGAACTGATCTTGGCTTTCATTTTAAAGTAGCAAGGAACAACTTCTGTTACAAAAAATAAACGGCATACTTCTTGACAGTCTTCATGAGTGCATAAATTACTGAAGCCTCCCTACGGTGGTGCAGCTTTCCAGTTTACTCTTATTTTTTACTAAAACTCAGTAGATAATTGCGAATCACACTTCCCTTTAACCTTCCTTCCCTTCTCTCTTTCATACTTGTGTACAGTGTCAACATGTTGACGTAAGATACATATAAATCCTCTCCCATAGTTAGCTATTGCTATTACATTTTCAGATGCAATCTAATTGACATTCAAAGAGCAGTCTAGAATGATGCGCTAAACACTGCATGAATCAGCTTTTAAAAGTGTTCACTGTACCAAAAACAATAACTGTTCCATATCGTGCTGGGGGCTTAAAATGACAAATACTTTGTTATTGTTCTTTTTGTAGGCTCGGAATAATTAGCAGTTGATTAGACTTAGAAGGGAGGATTCAAAGATCCCTTCTAGATACAATTATGAAAATATTGTTAAAGGAACAGAATATAATTCTAAATGCCCTCTGCAAACTACGCTTTTCAGCTTGAATGTTGCATAAAGCTGGGGCTGCGTTAAGAAGAATCTAATCAGATAGAGCAGCAAAATAAAGAAAAAATGTTTTAACCAACCTTTTATATACTGATACACAGTCATCCCTCAGAAAACCTGCTGAACTAAAAGAAAATACATATGTTGTATATCAGTTCAATTTTTAAAGAAGTTCATATTGTTATGTGATAAGTATTTTACAGTATAAGATTCTAGATTTAAAACAGTGTGCTAGTGTTCTTTGGCTGCACAGGTTAAGTAGGAATTCACTTTTATTAGCAAGCAATCACTTAACTACTGTTTACTTCTGTACCTTTTTCAGCCGCCTTATAGCAGCAACTAGGAAGAACGATTCCTTGTGAAAGGATCATTTCTCTTCAAATATACCATGAAAGGTAGCTTGAAGAAGCAACAGTGGTGTACACTTGCACTGCAGGACAAATCTTGGAAATTTATGAGTAGTTATAAAAACATAAATTAAATGATTTTTTAGTAGGAATGATCTTCGATTAATATTTTAGGATATTTAAAAGTAATGAAGTCAATGGAACAATTCATTGCTTTATGAACAAGTGATTTTAATGGTAAAATTAAAACTTTTAATTTAGTCAGAACAATATGAGAATCCTAAGCAGAACTGGCCTGTGATTCTGAAAGCTATAAGCTGACAGGTGGATGCTAAATGAACTATTCTTTACCACAGAAACAATTTTTTCTTTCAGTATAAAACCCACTAGAAATAATAATATAAGAATGTATATCCGGATTTGAAATATTTTTTTGTCTTGTTACACAGTGCAACATTGCCATAGAAAAATACAGTGTAAGTACAGATTCCTTTTTGTCAAATCAGCAAAAAAGTCTATGCCCTCAATATTTCAACAAGCTAGATATTTTTTTAATCTTATTGCATGTATAATCAGTCTTAGAGAAAACGGCAACTCTGTAGGATGAGCTAACCTTAATATCAATCTAATTTTAGTAAAAACTTCAAAGGAGAGAAATAGTAAATCAGTGACTATGACTAGCTATTGCTTTCCATATGTACAATCCACTTTTCCCAAGCAAACCAGACTTGAGGACAAATGTGAAATATCAGCCACATAAATAATGACCATAACCTTTAGCTGTTGAGATTACCAGCAATGTGAAGCCAAATAATAAGAAAAAAAGAACACTTCATTAACCATTCATGCAAGATTATATCTGATACGAAGCCATACGTATCTTCTGGTATATGCACTTTGTTGTGTTTTCACTAGAATTAAGTAGTCTAAACACCAGGACAAAGATTAGGCTTTCAGATGTTTAGGAATATAGAAATTAAAACTTTAGATGAAAAGTGGAGAAAAGAAAGCCAATGTTTACAACAAAAACTGAAATTGATGTGAAAGGAGGATTTCAGGTATTGGTCTCTGCAATATTATTCCTATTTCTAGTACAACAAACTGTATAAAAGCTCCAGCATCAGAGTCCAGGTCTACCCTATTAATTCATCCTTACAGTAGGATACCCTAATTACGCTCTGGGTGAGGACTTCTGTTTGGTGCTTTTCCTTTGCTGATGACTTGCACTGTCTCCGTCTCAGCTGAATAGGTCTAACAGCACGAGGGAGGCCACCCACAGACCCAGACCCTAAGTGGAGAGTCAGGGCATGCTGACCCTCATCTCAGGAAAAGACTTGGGATTCAAGCTCAAGTCTCTTGCTGCCTGCAGGGAAAGAAACAAGGCAGGGTTTGCCCAATATTTTGCTTCAGACACTGCCGAGCATGCCTTATGTTTCCTCTTTTTTTTTTTGCTTGTCTTGCAGTCAGCGTGCTTTAGATTTAAAGAAAATTAGGTTCATTCTATTGATTAAGATAATGACCCTTTCCCTAGTCTTTTTTTCCAGTGTGTGAACTTATTAACTGTGCTGAGTTTACTTGAAGTCAATGGGTCTAGTCACATAAATGAGAATGAAGCGTGACTGAACTATGTGGCAACCCCAGCAGTCACAGCTTTACAAGTCTTCATGTTTTGCTCATGAAAGGGCCTACATATGAGACAGCATCGTTGGCACGTGCTTTATTTAGCACAAGGAATGAAAACCATCTTGCTATTGCTTATGACATAAGGGCATCCAAGACCCCTCTGATGGGGCAGCTGCACGCAGTGACGGCGCAGCTTCCCGTTCCTGCCCCTGCTACGGTGCAGACTTGCCTGCTGCTTCTCGCATGGCAGTTTGCTGAACCAGTGCATCTCACCAGTCCAGCAAAAAGAGCAAGTAGATTTCTGACAGGATAGTGAGCTGAATACGAGTCCTGTGAGGCTGGAGGTGCACCAGAGAAAGAGGGAGGGAGCAAGAGAAGTGGCAAAGAGGACAGGGAGTAGCTGAGGCTGGGGTGAGAAAGAGGAACATCAGAGCAGGCAGATAGTTTGTGAGCCGCATCTTTCATGATATTGATGCGGTTACATTGGTTCATCATCTTTCTGCCATCTTTCATCCATCATATTATGACCTCCTGATGTTTGAAATTTAACTTCTGATCAGGAACCCACTGGGAACAGAGAAGCAAGTAAGGGGCTGATCCTGAGATGAGGCACCTGCAGACTGTGGTTTAACATTAACCATGCCATTTATAATAGCCCAAACACCATTCACCTTCTCTACATTTAGCCACTCATTCCGTTTCCCCCTTGGAGATTTCTCTCCTCCCAGTTATGCCGATTCAGCTCTTCACATGGCTTTGCTCTAAACTGGACCTGAGAAATTAAGTGCTCAGAGAAAAAAAAAAAAAAAAAGAAAAGGTCTTGCCTATAAATAAAAACATGCTATTATTTCACCAGTCTGATATATAGTCAGGGGAAAAAAATGCTGAGTTGGCATAAATAAACACCAGGGCTCAAAGAGAGGCAGGAATGCATGGCCACTTGTGGGGAGGGGCAGACACCTCTTAAACATGATATGGTCCTGACAGAATAGGAGCATGAAGAAACTACAAGCATTAGTTCAAACTTGTGAAGAGTGTAGACAGGAGGTAGATTAGACTGCTTAGGGAGGCTGTGAAGTCTTCTTCGCTGAAGGTTTCTAAGAACACATTAGACATGAGCCTGTCAGGATGTGCATAGCTTATCTGAGCTTGGAAGTTGGAGTGTTATAGCCTTGTTGTCTAACAGTTGGTGGAGTCTTCTGAAATATTGTCAATATTTAGTTATTTCTGTGTCCCCAACATATTTTCAAAATTTAAAGAAATAATGTTTATTTATGTAGCTTTGTCTGAAGTAGCAAAAATGTGCTACAATGGTGTAACATTTTATTGGTCCTGTATCTCCATGAAGTTTCCTTTTAACAAAAGGATAATAAAAGCCATAAATCAATGCCTACATCATCTTAAAGCAAAAAGAATCTCAAATATTTTAATATATCCACCTTTATGTGTACTTGGCACATGTCAAAGCTAGCATTAGAAAATTATAAAAACTGATTGTAATTACGCAGGCAATTTGGTATACACTGTCAAAAAGCCAGCTTTACAGAGCTGACTGTACTGCAATTTTTAAATGTGATGCTGGGTGTTCATTTCAGGTGGCTCAGAGCAGAATTCCAGGCTCCAAGGGGAGACAGGCAGTTCTTGAAAAAATCGGGCTACTTTGGAGAGTCCCAGACATCCATACTTGAAATATTCAAAATAACTGCAATGGAGTAGGACAGAGTTAGCCATTTCAGTGTTTCACCTCATGAGATTTGAGCTAATTTGGACATACACTCTACATTTCACAGCTCTCATACAGGAGTTTATGAAGCACAGAAGAGTGCCTTGTTTAAGAGGCTAATCCTTTTCCAGTTTGTTTGTTTCTCTAGAGACCAAATCTTTACATAATGAAATTATTATTTTTTAAAACAAGCAGGACTTATTTTGCAAGAGAAGCAGATCTGGTTGCTTCAGACTCCTTTGAATTCTTGAGACATGGTTTCAGGAGTGCTAGATATTTAAGAGTCATACATGAATGCCAAATCAGTCAGCTCCAAAGTTAGGACTACTTGCATGTAAACAATGGATGGAATTTCATATCCTTTTGGATATTAAGAACATCAGCACAAAAAGAAGTTGGATATTATTGATAAATTAGGGCATAACAAAACAAACACTTCCCTGATTTTAGAACAGTATAAGGTTTCTTGTGCTCCATTTTTTACATAGTTTATATCTTACCCAAAAACACAGATTTCCATTTGCAGTATTATATTCTTGTTTACTGAAACAGTTTGTACTAAGTTAGAGAGTGGAGGAATGAAAGCCAAAAGGAAACATTCATAAAGCCAAAAAGTCTGAATACCACTCTTGAGGCATTAGATGCCAAGGGGGAAAAAAAAAAAGAAGGAAAGAAGAAAAAGAATGAACACATTATAAGTGGGGCAGGATCGTTGCCCCAGCCTTCTCTCGTGTGTACAACATTTCTAAAAGCAATAGCATATTATAAATTTGTGCCAAAGCTACTAAGCCATTCAAAAGAGTCCGTGGAAAGCTGATTGATTCTTTTTATGTCTTCTGCATGCTCATTAACTCTACAGCTATTAATCAGTTGGTAGTCGGAACTTTGCTTCAATCACAGGAAATGTGAAGTTGTCTAATACTTCGCACCACAAGTTCATAATTTCAGTTGTTTGTAACTTAGAGCATTCAACATAAGTATCTGGCTCAGACTGCAACATTTTGGTAAAATCCAGTCATTTCAAAAAAGAAACTTGGGAAACAATACTGCTAAAAAAACCCCACAAAACAAATACCCCCCACACACACACCTGTGGGGACAGCTCATTTTATAGATCTCAGAGTCCCTAGAATGCTTTGGGAGCAAGACCCCCAAATCTTGTACAGATACAACCTTTGTGCCACAGATACATCTTTTACCTTTTCTTACATCCAAACATATATTATCATGTGGGGAAAAAAATCAATACTTTTATACATAGTAGGTTAGATTTTTGTAGCTGAATTTTTTCTTGAAAAGCCTGTTCTCAGTAGACATGCACCAGCTCTGGGCTGCTGTGTGACCCACCCCAAGCACCAGTCTGAGTCTATGAAGTGAGCATAGGGAGCTGGGATCCCAGCCAGCAAGGTGGGAGAAAGCCACCTAACTCAAGTGGCTAGGTACACTGCATGCATGTGCATGTGCTTATGGAGGTGTGGGTGTAAGGCAAGAAGAAGGTTTGGAGGTGAGGATGGAGCCTGAATGAGTGCTATGGGAATGGAAGAGGAGACTGCCAACAGGACAGTTCAGCCAGAGGTGTAGGACACGGGGACAGGATGAGGAGATTTCAGATTTGGATGCGTGAATTGGCTAGGACTGACTGGGTACCAATGGTTTTCAGAGGTATATTCAGCAGGAATACCTGGAAAGACAATGATGAAGCAGATATGGGGCTAGGCGTCTAGGAAGCTGAGAGATGGAACCGGATAAAAAAGTTGGAACGGGATGGCCAAGACAACCTGAAAGCTGCGGATGCTGAGTAAAAAGAGAGAAAGGGCAAAATGAGGTAAGAAAAATAAAGACTAGATGGGTGAAGAGGTAGTTAAAAGGCAGGCACTGAGGGAAACTGCTACTGGAGATGGCCTGTGAAAAATATTTCGTAATATGGTAAGACATAAGTATAAATCAAGGCAACAAAGACTAACAAGTTGGGTGAGGAGCAAGCAACTGAGATTGTCTAGGGAATAACATCAAGAAGTCTAGGGAAGAGGTTGAAATGGCTGTCAAAGTATCTGTGAAATCACCTGGCAATCTGTGCTTGTTTCTCCTGTAATGCTGATCCATGCTGATCATAACCACTCACTTTTGCCATCAGTTGTATAACACTGCAGTACTCTCACTATCTGATGTGTATAACCATTTCCTCAAGGAAGAAACATTTGGAAGGGAATCTGGAGTCTCTCAGCTCTGCTGAGGTACTCTCAAGTATCTGTTTGATGCCATAAGGTCAATTTTTGAAAGATGCAACATATTAACTTTAAATTTTATTTCTGTTGTCTTTTTTAATAGGAGCCTTGTCTGGTTTAGTGACAGACCTACTATACAAATGACTCTGGATTATGCAGAGGAGAAGACAGAGACCTGCACGAGCAATTGATTCACTTCCTATGGGAGATGGAAGGTGCTTAGTGATATGGCAAACATTTCCAGAACTGGAATAGAACATATTTTTATGTTAAAGACATTCTGAAGGTATGATCAAGTAACAGAATTTTTATGTGATGCTGTAAGAGTTGTTTAAATCAGATTAATCTCTGCTCATTTTTTCCTTATTTTCCTGGTACCAGATCTGCAGAGTTTCTGACAATTGCAGGTGCAGCAAATGCTGTTTTTGTTAGGCAAAATGGTAATGAACATCTGAGGAGGGAAAAACACATAGAAAAACACACCACTAAATTCAGAATAAGCACAGCTAGTACATAGTTAAGACTGGGTAAAGACATACTAAACCATGAGGACAAAGAACTACTCTATGCAGCTGCATATGAAGCTCTTCTGTGTACTGGAAGAGTGCACGGAAAACAGGCTGTGAGTGTGTGATCCCTGTGTCCTGGTATGCACCCTGTGGAACAGAATGAAGATGTCACAAACACTGTAATTCCGGCATCTCCCTGAATACCAGTTCTCTCTATAGTGGTGTTTTGTGTGTACATGTTTCTGTACAATATGGCTGTATATGTAAATGTCTGAGCTGGAGTTTATGTACAAGTGCAATAACTGAGATGTATATATTTCTAGTCTCCTTTTCAGACTTTAATGACAGGACAAAGCACATGTCAGAAAAGTATCTCAAAAGAGACTGCTACTATGCCCTGACTAAATCGCAGAATCACAGAATCACAGAATGTTCGGGGTTGGAAGGGACCTCTGTGGGTCACCCAGTCCAACCCCCCTGCCAAAGAAGGGTCTTCTACAGCAGGCTGCACAAGATCGCGTCCAGGCGGGTCTTGAATATCTCCAGAGAAGGAAAATCCACAACCTCCCTGGGCAGCCTGTTCCAGTGTTCCAGAGAATATCTCCATATCTCCAGAGAAGGAGAATCCACAACCTCCCTGGGCAGCCTGTTCCAGTGCTCTGTCACCCTCAGAGTGAAAAAGTTCTTCCTCATGTTCAAACAGAACTTCCTCTGCTTCTGTTTGTGCCCATTGCCCCTTATCCTGTTGCTGGGCACCACTGAAAAGAGTTTGGCCCCATCCTTCTGACACCCACCCTTAAGATATTTATAAGCATTTATGAGATCCCCCCTCATTCTTCTCTTCTTCAGGCTAAAGAAGCCCAGGTCCCTCAGTCTTTCCTCATAGGAGAGATACTCCAGTCCCCTAATCATGTTTGTATCCCTCCGCTGGACTCTCTCCAGTAGCTCCTCATCTTTCTTGAAGTGGGGAGCCCAGAACTGGGTGCAGTTCTGCAGATGGGGCCTCACTAGGGCAGAGTAGAGGAGGAGGAGAACCTCCCTCGACCTGCTGGCCACACTCTTTTTAATGCACCCCAGGATACCTTTGGCCTTCTTGGCAGCCAGGGCACACTGCTGGCTCATGGTTAACTTGTCTCCCACCAGCACTCCCAGGTCCCTCTCCACAGAGCTGTTCTCCAGCAGGTCCACCCCAAGCCTGTACTGGTGCATGGGGTTATTCCTCCCCAGATGCAGGACCCTACACTTGTCCTTGTTGAACTTCATCAGGTTCCTCTCTGCTCAACTCTCCAGCCTGTCCAGGCCAGAAATCCCTCTGGGGATTCGAAGAAACACATTTCCAAAATTCGGTGGTGCTCGTGGACTCCATTATTAATGATCTTCACTCTGCAATTCAGTATTTCCAGCAAAGAGCAAAACAACCTAGCAGTCTGGAGCTTCATTTTGAAGTTATTTTAGGATATGATAACAGGAATGGGGATTCATTGTGTGCAATGGCCACCATGAAAAGTGGTACCATTAAAATCTTAACTGGAAATTGTGTAATTGGCTTTTACTATAGAAGAACTACAGGAATCGTCGACTACCATACACAAGAAATTAAGTAACCACAAAATCAAGCTGATTTAGTTATGGGAGACTATCTTGTGGCTTTGAGAAGGTCATTTGAGGCTCCCCTGCGAATTGTATACTGCATGACAGCAGTAACACTGCTGGCGTAATGACAGGTTCTTGTTTTGGGAAGAAACAAGCTCAGCTTGGTGAAGTTCAAAGCATGAGCACACCCTTGAACTCATCTACAAGTTAATTTCTGTCCTTCATACAGTTGAGTAGTAGTACCCATGAGGAAGCACTGTCTTCTTTAGCTTCTTAACTATTTGGGTTGTTGCCCTGTGCCTTCCTTGAATTAACTGAACAACATGAACTTTACAGTAAAGTAGGGAGGTAGATTAAAAACTGCCTGCAGCTTCAGAAACAATTTAATGTGGGGTAATTTATGCAAACATTTTGCAGTTCAAAATAGTTTGATCTCTATAAAGCAAAAAAAAGCTTCCTTTCAGTTAACCATACCAGAAAAATAACTGTAGTGTGCATATAGGATTTGCTAAAAATCTAGTTACCTGATCCCTGATCTATATGCAATATCTTAAATTTTGCAATTCACAAAAGCCTGTCCTTGTTTTGAACAAGTTGTATTATTACCACATTTTCACACATTTGCTTTCAGTCATAACTGGGAGACAGTGGCTTAAAAGCACTCCAAAGGCTGATCTTATAGACAGTCAATATGTTCAGACAAAATTAGGTTTTTTCCCAACTAATGTAGGCTGCCAAAATTCTTCATATCAGTGGCATCTTGGCTTTTTACAGTACTAGTATGACAGTGCCCTATAATTAAAGGGTCTTTATGTCTCCACATTGCCATTAGTATAAAATTGACTTGTATGGCCAAAAACTTGTGAAGTATTTGGTTGAGAAAAAACAGCTGAGGGAAACTCATACCATTAAGCTCTCTGGACTGTTAAAAAAACCACACCTAAGAGATTAACGTTTATGTTTCACCTTTGTTCTGCAGTTTAATTCTATGGAACTTGAATTAAAAATTACACTGTTTAATTCTCACATAAGTTTTAGGTAGTCTGTATTTTCTCTCCTTGAACTGAGGCATTCTGGTCACTGTATGAGACTTCTGCATTGTTTTATGGACAGTATGTCTAGCTGATTTTACCATCACTGCTTCCTCATGTGTCATTGATTTCAGGCAATTTAATACCAGAAAGAACATTTCATCATTGAGTCTGACCTCCTGAATATCACAGCTCATTAAATGTCATCCACTTGACAGTTTAGAACCTAATATTTTGACTGGACTGATTTTTTTTTTTTCGTCTGCAGGTGATTAACCTGTTGTCATCAAGGCAAGAAACTAGCGTGTCACTGCTCCTCAAAACCCTAGCAATAACTGAGAGCAGAACAGGTATGGCATGCCCAGTTTATCATACTACAGGGCTCATACTGCACAGTGCAGAGAAGTCAATAGAATAGAATAGAATAGAATAGAATAGAATAGAATAGAATAGAATAGAATAGAATAGAATAGAATAGAATAGAATAGAATAGAATAGAATATTTCTGTTGGAAGGGACCTACAATGATCATCTATTCCAACTGCCTGACAAATTCAGGGCTGACCAAAAGTTCAAGCATGATGTTAAGGGCATTGTCCAAATGCCTCCTGAACACTGACAGGCTTGGGGCATCGACCACCTCTCTAGCAAGCCTGTTCCAGTGTAGTGTTTGACCACCCTCTCCGTAAAGAAATGCTTCCTAATGTCAAGTCTGAACCTTTCCTGGTGCAGTTTTGAACCATTCTTTCTCATATGTCTTATCATTGGATACCAGACAGAAGAGACCAGCACCTGCCTCTCCATTTCCCCTCCTCAGGATGCTATAGAGAGCCATGAGGTCACCCCTCAGCCTCCTTTTCTCCAAACTTGACAAACCCAAAGTCCTTAGCTGCTGCTTATAGGACATTCCTTCCAGCCCTTTCACCAGCTTTGTTGCCCTCCTCAGAACGCATTCAAGGACCTTCACATTCCTCTTAAACTGTGGGGCCCAAACCTGCACACAGTACTCAAGGTGAGGTCACACCAACACTGAATACAGCAGGGTAATCACCTCTCTTGACCGTCTGGTTGTGCTGTGTTTGATGCACCCCAGGACACAGTTTGTCCTCCTGGCTGCCAGGGCACCCTGCTAGCTCCTATTGAGCCTGCTGCCGACCAGCACCCCCATATCCCTTTCTGCAGGGCTGCTCTCAAGCTACTCCTCTCCCAATTTATACTTCTGTCCAGAAAAAGTCTATTGCACTCATGATGATCTCTACTGACCTGTGGTGGGAAAACATTCCTTCTTGATCTCATGAATAGTGTAGGGATAAATGCGTGAACAAGGCTGACCACAGAAAAGTATTCTTTATGCTTTCTCTAATTACTGGTCAGCAACAGCTAGCACGATATGCCAGTTGCAGTCCATCTCTAAAACCTCAAGAAGAGATGACAAATAACTCCAGGTATACGTGGTCCAGCTTTTCACCAGGAAAAATTTCTTTTTTTTTTGCTGTGCAAGGTTAAAAGCTTCCCTTATTTTTGCATAGATCTGTATACATTTCTTTCTCAAGTGAACATTTTAATCAGCTTGCAAAGCCTATATCAACTTGCTTCAGTTATCAAGTATGAAACTATGAACGATGCTACAGTGATTTTCTGGTGAAGTACTTAAGTTATTTACATTACCATTAACTTTGGAATTATTCGATAAGTAATATTTTCTGCTTCTTTTATCTATTTTTTTTTTAAATAACAATAGAGCCTTAAAGTGACTACCTAAATGTAGATAGAATGTCCAGAACTAAAGCTGTTGGTTTACACATTGGGACACCCCAACTGGCAAGGCTATTACAGTTGTTTCAGGTTAGGATGCAAAATCCTACTGGGTGAAATTCTGTAAAATAACTGGCCAAAATTTCTTCATAAAAAAAAAAAAAAAACAGAAAAAAGAAAAAAGGGATAGACTTCCCATGAAAGTATTTTAAACACCAATGAAAACAGTACTGGCTAAATTTTGATGAATGGTATTCATTGTTGTCAATGAGCTCATTCTTCCACATTTTCCATGCTTTCTTCCAGGAGAAAAGGCTACCTACTCAACACAAAACTGAAATAAAGACTAGTTGTTTAAAAAAAGTTCACTATCTGTAAATAGTTCTTAAGAACCTCACAGTACAAATAGTTCCTTCATTTATAAAAAATATTAAATTTACCCCTATTGTGGTCTTGTTAGCATCATGTGAATGATACTAATCTGTATTACCAAATACCCAAGCAGTGGTGGCTGGCTAGTACAGCCTTTTCATGTACCAGAACTGAAAGAGGAAAAGAAGATGACTACCACTGAGTCCTCCCTTTTTCTAAAAAGCATCCCATCTGCACTTCTATTTTTGTACGGGTTATGTAAAGGTAAGCATTACTTTAAGTGCCAATGCTTTCATTGCAGTATAGGTTTCTGAGATACAGGATATACAGGAAAATATAGTAATGCTTTAATGTTGCGTAGTCAATTATAAATACATCTCAGCTATTAGAATTAGAAATGTGAAGATACGGGAATCGTTGTATCAGATTATTATTTTCAACAAAGTATAATAACTAGGCCCTGCATCTGGGTCAGGGCAATCACCAGTGTCAATACAGGCTGAGAGATGAAGGGATGGAGAGCAGCCCTGCAGGGAAGGACTGGGGAATAGTGGTAGATGAAAAATTAGATGTGAGTTGGCAATGTGTGCTTGCAGCCCAGAAGGCCACTCTTTACCTGGGCCACATCAAAAGAAGCATGGCCAGCAAGTTGAGGGAGGTGATTTTGCCCCTCTACTCTGCTCTAGTGAGACCCCGCCTGGAGTTCTGCGTCCAGCTCTGGAGCCCTCAGCACAGGAAAGACATGGAGCTATTGGACCAGATCCAGAGGAGGGCCACAAAAGTGATCAGAGGCATGAGGCACCTCTCCTATGAGGAAAGGCTGGGAGAGTTTGGGCTGCTCAGCCTGGAGAAAAGGCGGCTTTGGAGAGACCTTATTGCAGCCTTCCAGTACTTAAAGGGGGCTTATAAGAAAGATGAGGACAAACTTTTTCCCAGGGCCTGTTGCAATAGGACAAGGGGCAATGGTTTTAAACTGAAAAAAGGTTGATTTAGATTGGACTCAAGGAAGAAATTCTTTACTGTGAGAATGGTGTGACATTGGGACAGATTGCCCAGCGTGGCGATAGATGCCCCATGCCTAGAAACACTCAAAGTTAGGCTGGATGGGGCTCTGAGCAACCTGATCTAGTTGAAGATGTCCCCGCTCATTGCGGGGGAGGTTGGACTAAATGACCTTTAAAAGTCCCTTCTAACCCACAATATTCTATGATTCTATGAACTACAGGGTTTTGGCTGTCTATTCTATTGTGAAGAGAGAGTGTGTCTCTCTTCTGAACTTGGTAAATGTGAGAACTGAGATAAAGTAGCTCATCTTCCAGAAAAACTGAGTTAAAGTTACTTGGAGTAATAACGTTGTTAGCTTAGCCTGGCACCCTTCAGCACAGGAAAAAACAGTGAAGAGCAGGACTCCTGGGAAGAGATCTTGATGAAAGAAATAGCTGGTAAATCTTGGACAGAAATGAGGAAGAAATACACAGAAGTGCAAGTTCTTGCTAAATCCCAAATTAAACATGTGTCTGAAGAGACAGGTTTGCTTTGAGCATTTTCTTCAACCATTGCAATTAAATTAAGTCTGTAGATTATTCTCTTAAAAAAAAAAAATTAAAAATCCCAACTCATTTTATAGTTTTCCCTGTGCCATACCTACATATGTTAATATATCTATGTGAAACTTGTCTCGCAGAGAATATGAACAAAAATTTGGAATCCTCAGGATGCAGCACATGAGTGCGACCCCAGGCAAAGGAGGACACGTCAGAGGACATCAGAAGCTTAGCTATCATCAAAATAAGATCTGTATTTATTCTGGTAAAGAACAAGTTACAAATAGCCTAAAAGACACTGGAAGTTAACTATCAGGACCAGAGTACAACACTTAAGTGGTAATCTACAAAAATATTCAGTCATAACTTCCAAAGAAAAATATTTGAAGCCTAAATATTGGTCTACACAGAGATTGTTTTACACAGTCCCACACACAAACTACATAGCCACTGTAGTTATTACTTTATTTGTGAGAGCAATATATTGGTATAAGCCCTGATAAGACCACTTACACAATAAAAAGTTTTCTAAGATCAGGGCCACTACAGGAGTACTTTGTGCTGGAATATGACAAGCAAAATGCTTCTCTTGAGAAGGCAACTTAAATCAGCAAAACTGTACTCCTGCCAATATACTTTATTCCAGCACACCTTTCCTCTTCCTATGATAAATAAGTTATCTTGAGAGCCCGGCTGCACTTAACAGGTTTAGTGATAAGAGCTACACTGATAGAATTACACCAGCCACTCCTTTGTAGTACAGAAACAGATCACTCTGATAAAATTGCTTTCTTTGCAGGTACAGCTTAAGCCAGCTCCTTGAACAGAATAACACATACTATCAAAATAAATTTTTTCTGGCTCTTGGTCTAGCACTTCTACCTTCATTACTGCTTCGCTTAGGGATGTTACATCTAGAGTGACCACAAACACTGCATCTTTGAATGTAGATTACTGCTGGCAAAAGCTTAATATTCTTGGCTTAACTGCTTCTTTACATGCTTTTAAGTGATTTTAGCCCTGTGTGTCAACCAGAGTGTGCACTATCAGGCTTTTGGCTAACATAGCTACGCCAATAAAACCTGTAATGCAAATTTGGCCTTAAACCAGTGACTTATTCCCTTTCCATATGGGATTGAACTAATATGTGCCCACTTACAATGGGTGGCTGTTTAAATCATAGGTTGTACCAATATAGCTTTTAGTGTGTACAAATGCACCGATCTTAATGTCCTGTCTGCAGGGCAGAATTGCACTGATTTAACTTAAATTGGATTTCAATCTGGCTTTAAGCTTTAACACACAAATGTAGTCCTGGGAACCAGCTGCTCTGATGTTCTTACACATAATCTTACTCTGCAGCATCCTCCGTACATATCAAGAAGCTTACCCTCCTTACAAAGGGTAACCCATATCAAATACCTCACATTTATCATGAGGAAATGGAGCATGCACAATGAACAGTTATCATGGAGTCGCTGATGCCTGGCAACATATTGTCACCCGGTCGCTTGCTAATATGTCAAAGCTGATAGTTATACTGTGATAGACACCTGCATGTGCATTAAAAAAAAGAGTATGTCTAAATACTTCACATAAGTAGGGTAAATCAGTCTATCCCAAGTTTTATGTTGCCATACCAATACAATGTAGCAGTAGTCTGTACGATTTAATTCTAGATCTGTGTCTCCCTGTTACACTGAAATTGCCTCTGGTCCTGCACTATGGACGTATCCATTAATCTTCAAGCATATGAATACATCAATTTTTGACAAGGGATGACTTGTCAAAAAGAATAGCTTGAAGAAAGAAGACTATGAAGAGCTTAAAACTCTTTAGAGACATGAAGCAGCATCCACACTGCACTAGCTGAGGGTTAATATGAGAACTTTTTTTTGTTTGTTGGTTTTGCATGAAGTTACTGTGGAGTGATTTGATTGATGCCTTCACCTCTGTGTCTGCATTCATATGTCCACGGCTTTATGCCAGTGCAAAGGTGATTTCATTCATAAAACTGTTCCCAGCTGACCCATAAAATACACTGTTAAAATGAAAACAGTGTCCACAGACAGATTTTAACCCATGTAGCAAGGTCATTTTAATTAATCTTTTTGGTTTATACCTATGTAACTTTCCTATGTGGCCAAGGCTAGGGAAGGAAATGCAGGAGGCAGAAATAATTTTTTTTTTTTTTACTGCTGTGTTCTCTTTTTCAAGAGATAAGTGGGAAGAAGGAATTTGCATTTTTATTTAAAGCAGCAAAAGTGAATTTGCATTTTACGAAGAACTGCAAGTTTTTTCTCAATGCCTAATAAAATATTGATATTAAAATAAACAATGAAGGCACTGAACAAACAAAAATTTTAATTAGTGCTGCTAAATTATGAATTTAATTTTCTTTTCATATTTAGAATCCTTTCATATGCTGCCCACTGCGCATTTTGGATTCAGGAATATTTAGGTTTTTAACTAACTACTGCATCTAAAACAGAAACATAGCTTAAACAACTGGAAATGAAAAATAAATAAATTAACTCTCTGCTGTTGTGAACTAGAGCTTCAAAGGTCACATTGGAGCTGCAAAGAGTGGCTAGAAAGATTATCAGCATGGAAAAGAAGGCTCAGTGGGAGGATGAGCAACAGGCAAGTGTGGATCTGGGAAGGACTTGGGAAGCTTTGAGGAAAGGTTCTGGCTGACAGGAGAGAGGAAGACAATATCTTTTTGTTCTCCTTCTCCTGTTCTGAAATGAAGGACTGGTCCTGGCTGAAGGTGGCGGGTTATTGCTTGGAATCCCACTATTTATTTAACAATGACAAAGGGATTAAGTGAAGCCTTTCTGCTCCTCCAGTTTTTGTAGACTGACTTCTATCAACTGTTTCATCGTAATTCCTTGGTTAGTGCTAAAACAGGAATGTCATATTTCCTTTCTCAGTGCTAAATGGGCCCAACCATACTTTACTTCCAAGAGCAAATAGCAGTGTACAGTCAACACAGTAAGGCAGAAGGCCTTGATTTTAACTGAGATTCTTGACTCTGCACTACAGATTCCTCATTTCCAGATCAGTAAGAGCAAAGGAATAGATCTCCTCCAGAAAAAAAATGAATACAACAGATGATAGATGGGGAATGAATACACAGAAGACAACAGGGAGCCCAAAGCAGAAAAAGCACAAAGTAGAGCAGGTTTAAATAATCGAGTGTGCAGCAGCTTCTGCTGGGATTAGAAATGGACACTTGTGACACATATATGGAAGAGCTTTAAATTAAGAAACAGTGTTATAAAAAATAAGGCATTTGCACCAAAAAATAAATGAATAAAGCAAGTATTTTAAAGGCATATTATATGCATTTAATGTCCTCTTGGAATGTGGACTGTATGCTTGAGGTAATCCACTTACTGTACATGAGCAAGAACAAAGACAGTGTCAATATTTGTGTTAGTGGTGATGCTCTTTAGAAATCTATTCAAGATTATAACATACTTAATATTGCAGAAATTTCTACTGGCAGCTTTTCAAACCCTAGCAATTTATGTGACTAAATTTTGCTTTGCCCAAACTGGCACACATCAAAAACTGGTTCTAAAAGACCTATGCTCACGACTTTTAGGGATACTTCAAGCTGGGTGTGTGGAAGACATTGGAGTTATTATTCGGGTGATGCTTTTCCAGCTGCTGTCAGTACTTTTGACATTCTCAGTGTGAGAAAAAATCATAGATGCTTGACATGTGTGTTTAGGACAAAAGTTCTTTTGAACATTTACTGAACTTTCAGTTTGTATTGACCTACGTCGCAGTTTGTGGCCTTCTTTTATTGTCTGTACCCTGTGTTCTTAAGAAGAATAATTGTCAACATGCTTAAGAGAAACTAAATAACATCGAGAGTGTTGTCTCTGTTTTCTATTGCAAATCCTGTGTGCTTAGTAGTGATTTCTTTATACAATAATAAATATATTAACTACCAAGCTTACTGTTTGTAAGGACATTATAAGTGTAAATATTTTCTTCAGTAAGACTGACATATGACCCCCTAACAGGCAATCACTTCTTTCTCTCACTCATTGCTAGATAATGATACAAAGATTTCTGAAAATTTATGGATAAAACCCTTGCTTTCCCTGTAATGACGTACTCACCTAAAAGCAACACCTGGTAATCTCAAATCTTGATTAAATTTTGATAGTGCACAGGCTACCAAGTTGGACAGGCAGACATGAAAGGATCATGTTACACACAGCTTCAAAAATATCTCCAAAAGATGAGGAGTAGAAAGATTAAAAATAAAGAAGCAAAATAAAAGATGAGAAGAGTACTGGAGACAAAAAGGAAGTAACAGAAGGGGAGGTTAGGATGAAAAAACTCTTTTTTGATCCCTGTAAAAATCAGCTTCAAATAAAAGGCACATACATGTTCAGCGATTGTATTGAATGCGAAAGATCTTCAGTTTCTGCCTTTTCCAGTGGCTCTTTTTGTTTCAGCTTTCCCTCTCCTCTTTTGTGTTGTCTTTTCCGTGTACGTTATGGTTCTTGTAACTTATTTATGTCCTTGATCACTGCATGCAAGGTCAACTATTATCACAGCATCTTCCCAAATCCTCCCACTCTGTACTTCACCAAACTCTGAGAACATGGTATAAATGGGACATAATACCCAAATATCTCTGCTAAACAGGGCATTATGCAGAGAGCCAAGTAAGTTGTACAGAGCTCTGAACTCCAACGGTATGCTGAGAGTGCAGGTGCATGATGTTTTTGTATTCAAATTTTCTGTGGACATAGTGTAAGTCAAACTCTGAAGAAAAGCCAAATAAAGGAGCTTCATGAACAGATTTTGTAAAATTAAGAAATAATTGAAAAGTTGCTCATAAATAGGCTGGTATTCAGTTAAAAAATAAAGACACAATGCGTTTTTTTGGGTTTTTTTTCTTTTTTATTCTTCTTTTTCCAAATTGATATGGTGCAATAAAGATCTTTCCATTGAATTTCATCTCACTGTAAAGTTACAGAAGTCTCCCTGCATGGCAAAAGGCCTAGAAGAAGATGGCACCTCGACTTCAAGCAAGACTATCATGAATTAAGGGCAGATCTCAGGGCATGTGTGATCATTCATATTCTCCTTAATGTTCTTAAACTGAGGAGCAGGAAACTAGGAGATTGAATTCAACTCCTGGAGCTTTATGTCTGTATGTCTGTATATATTTTTAAGGAGCTACCAGTATATGCCTGACCTCTCCTTGTCTCTTTAGATGCTAGTACGACCTCAGAATTGAAGGAAACCTGCAAATTTCAGCCTTCTGGGTTTGCTAAGACATTTGTGCAGAAAATGACTTCCTGCATGTTATTGCCTGAAAATCTCACAAGATTGCTGTCCGGGGAGAAGTAGTCCCCTAAGCAGTATAAAAGCATATGCCTTGAATACTTATTTCAGGGAAGGGAAAATGTACTAAGCATGTAAGAGTGCAAGTCAGGCATGACTAGCTAGATTCCTTGGATACTAAAGGGAAAAAAAGACCTATAAAAACAATTTGATACTTAGCTAATTGCTGTTATTTGTTGAGATTTTTAACATGCAGGACCCTGCCCAGGATAGCACTCCATAAATCAGTTACTTTTATTAAAAGCTAATCATCCACCTGTTAAATTCTCTTAATAGTTGGTTGGAAGAGAAGGGGGACCATTCACTGCTCCAGCCAAGGAGAGGGCCACAGCAGGGTTGCTGTGGTCAGGAAACGCTGCTGACCTGGTGAAGTGAGAAAGCTTTCAGTTTCAGTTGACAAAGCAGAGTTATGTTTCCTTCCATACAGTTTCCCAGTTCCTCTAACAAAGAGGCTGTAACAAGGCCTAGCAGAATAAAACCAGCATTATCTCATACTGCAGTGTGATAGCACTTCTCCCTATCTCTTCCAAAGTCTGATCTTGAAAGATGCTGAACCCCAGTAACTCCTCCAAGCTTTCAAGAGGACAGTGGTTCCTGAGGACCTCTGAAAAAGCCCATGTTTGGCCAGTCAATGCTCTACTCATCCCAGTTATAAGGGGAAAGAATGAAGCTTTGCCACCTTGAAGAATGCATTTTGATATTTACAGATGAATATGTGCTGTATGGATTAAATTATTATTTCTTCTGCAAAGAGAAACATGTCTAAGTGGCATTAGAGCCAGGAAAATGCACAAAGACAGAAAAAGATATAATTCCTTCCCCCAAATACAAGTCATCAATACTCTCTTTTCCTTCAAAACTGTGTAAGGACTTGTATATCATCCATACAATGGCTCTGGAGTGGACAGAAAGAAGCAGAAAACATTGTCTGCACTTGAAGTGACTTCTTGTTACAGCTGTTTTGCTAGAACAGATAAAAATACTACTTCTTCTAAGGTGGCAGGGCACAACAAACAGGGCTACAAAATCTATTTCCTAAACATCGTTGAGTTGTGTTTGAAGTATGGACTGGAACTTGCAGCAGTAGCTAGTTAGTTCCCACAATGTCGACTAGCCTCCCCAGGGTACCCACCTGTGAAGCAACACCCACGCAATAAAGGAAGGGTTTCTGGTGAAGCGTATTTTCACACTGAATAATAAATTTCTAAGCATTGCAGCTGAAATCTGTGGAAATTTGTTGGAGATTAATCTGGGCTCTTTATCAGTTTGTAAATAACCACTAATTTACGAGGACATTGCTGGAGGATTTAAAGTCTGACCTTTTATTTCTTATCCTCTGAAATACCCGTTGACATAAATAGTAATTTTGGGTATGCAACAATGCAGGATTGGGTCCATAATACTCAGACATAATTGAAATATTAAAAGGTTATTCCAGACATGTAGTGCTCTTGACTGCAAAATTCTATAACTAGAAGTACTTGGAAAGCATTTTGATTGTAGCAAATTTACTACTTTCAGCCAGTGATTTATTTCATGCCCTAATGTGCTAAAAGGTCAGTAGCCTAAATTTATCTTGGCGCATTTCAACAGGTTATGGCTTCTACAGTGTGTTCATACATCAGCTAGCTTTGGATGCTAATGTTCAATCTAATTTCCAAAATTCTTCAAGTTAATGGGAATTCCTTTAGATCTGAACTTTGCCTTTTTTTTCTCCTGTTTTAGTCTGCACAGAAAATCACCTTGCAGCAAGATGTTACATTCTCACTTTTTGCCTTGTTTTGAGCTGCTGCTAACAGCTTTTAATTTGGAAAGACTATCTCCGAGTTTACTGCGCGTGACTGGTTTCAGCTCAATTGTTTCCCTAGCCAGCAGAGCATTTCATTTCTCCTGAAGGTCACTGCAAGCTGCCAAGGCATTGAAACACACCAGCTTTTCATATATGCTTCAATCTAATGTTTTACTACCATTAAGATAAATGGAAGCAGGCATGTGTGTATGATTTTTTCTATCAACAATTACCAAATTTATTATAATACAAAATAAATTAGGCCATCAGTGAATGAGCAACTGGCAATAACCTACCCTCTTGGACTCCAACCCTTTCTTTAAGTCACTAGAAATTAATCCTTTCATTACAGTGGTTTGACTGCATGCTGATAATTATTTGTATAAATTACACAATCAGGTCATCTGCTTGTGGAATTGGCTCTTCCAACTCTAGCACAACTAGTTGCAATATGCCGGTGACGCAGTAAGCTGCACGGATCCAAACTACCCCATAAAACAAACACAGTAGACATCTGTTGGAGGAGGGCAGCCACTGACTGTTTTAAGGGCCTGGATGTGGTCCAGTATTGTTCATTCCGCCACCAAGATGAAATGAACATTCTAATCAACAATATGCATTTTAAAACTGGGTCATCATGTGTCTCCAATGCCTGTGTTGTTTGGAATCAATACCTACACTTCTGGCTCACACTGCTAAAAGGCAAACTACTCTAGTCTGTTTTCAAGCTGAACTGTTTTCAAGTTTTTGTTCCCTCAAGTTTTCAGAATGCCTTTAATCTGAGAAATTGCTTAAAATTTTGTTAAGACTCAAATTCAAATAAAAAATACAAGAATAGAGAGTCTGCCAAAGTAGCCTTAATTTCTTGACAGCTTTTATGAACATTTCACTGAAGTAGCAAAATACAGTGGTCAATAATGACCACAAGGATGAATGATCTATAAGAATCCACAATAATATTAATATTTAAAAAAATCTTAGATAAGACAGACAAATTCTGAAAACCGTACAATAGTTACTTATTTTAAATCATTACTCTATTTTATTTAAAAGACAAAACAAGGAAGGAGTTTGTTTCATTGACCTTCCATTTTTCCCATTGAATATTCTATTTAAAGTTGGACTTTTGAGTGAATTTGGAGATTTTTCAGGAGCTCTTGGATCTCCTGTCACAGTGGTAGGAAACCCATTAACTAGGTGTGAGAATAACATAATGTAGGCACAACACTGCAAATTTCCTCACAAAAGCCTGCCAAAAGGCACAAAATGGGTCTATCAACACCTTTGCTGTTTTACAAGTGCTATCTTGGGAAATGTTGTAAATTACGCCTAAGTCTCTGACAGTCTTGTCATACAGATAAATACTTACTACAATCAAAATCAATTAAGTTAATTTTATCCATGGTTTCGGTCAAAACTAAGTGTAAATCTCAAACAGTGAATAGCTAGCACATTGCATGCAGTCCAAAATGGAAAAGCTTGGCTGATAGTTACTGACACAAGGTAAAGAAGGGAGGCTTCTTTCACACAAATACTTTAATGTATTCATTCCTTATGTAAAACTCCAGCTAATTAAATGTTAGATAAATATTAGAATAACTAAATATTGTTTGCATTTGAATTTCAGGCACAGAAATCTAGTGTGAGCTTCCATATCTGAACGCTGGTACTAATGTATTTATAAAGTAAATATTTAAGAAAAAAATTAGCCTTTTATGGGGTTTTGATCTATCAAAGCAACCATATTACAGATGCATTACTTGCTGTAAAGAGCTAATTAAATGATTCATCAGTGGAACTGGTCTGGTCCTCACCCAACAGTAAGGTCACCTTTCTTAACTGACTGAAGTTCTGAAATGGAAAAGGAAGCCAAACTGTATATAATCACTCTGGGTCAAATAATTCTCAAAACATGAAGAAAACTTGCTGAAGTACACCAAGCCCAGAAGAACAACTGCAGATCATTCTTTTAGCTTTTTACACAGAGGATTTATTTTTCAGTTAAGCATGCTGAGGGAATGGTGACTTTTTTCTCTTACCCTTCCAATGAAGTGAGCTAAGGCTGAAGTCCTTGAACTTGGTGAAGAGCGCAACCATTTCTGATCGTCCAAGTGGGATGCTTCTTGGCCATCGGCACTGAAATCTTATTTTAAAGATGAAAATTATATGAAGAGGGATTTTGAAGTCATGCTGCCTCAGGCACAGAGATCTTCTGTGGAGTTGAATTGCATGTATGTATCGGAGAAGAAACAATCTGAACAGCATTGTTTTATCTAACCTATACAGTTAGGATGCACACTGCTGATGTGCAGCTAAAGTACCTGTAGGTTTTTTGACTCACTGTTCGGCTCACTCTGGTCTCCCTACTCTGTATTTATTTCATACAATTATTTGTACCGGAGCAGTGGCTGAAAAATATGTCATCACAGTATTTTACAAGCCCTGTTGCTCTTATTTTGAGTGACTTGAATTGCTATCCAAACATGAAGTAAACCCAGAACAGGGAGCAAACATCTTTTTTTCCTCAACTTCACTGTTATATGAAAAGGGATGAAAGGAGAGGAATAGAGAGACACTGATCTCACCAACTATTTTATTTCTGTGCATGTAATAGCTAGAAGGGGCAATCACTCAGTGATATACTTGTATCTTTTCAGAAAAGAAATGAGCCAATTGTAAGTAATCTCATCGTGGACACCTTAATGTCAGTGTGGACATTTGATTGCCATCAAATAGAAGAAGAGCAATTATGGTAGCCGGAACAAACTCAGCACCAATATAGTTCTAAACCCAGCTTAATCAGTGTCTGATCTCTGCTGCTAAGATATTTCAGCCCCACTCCTATAATCTCATCTCTCAAACAAGAGCAGTACGAATGAGTATCTGATTCACTGGGATTCCTAGTTAAGTGATTGCCTAAGGTGGTGACTCATGTTAGAACTTGGAGGAGCTGCTGGGAGATTGCTTTCCCTCTTCCTACAGACTGTAGACCAGTTTGCTGGTGGCTGAAATTAGCCTTTGCTTAATACTCCCCAAAATGACTGGCTGTATGTGAGACTGGCTCTTCTTATGCACATTTTGGACGTGTCATGTTTACTAAGTGCTAACCTAATAAGACAGAACTGGTCCACAACTCAGCCATGAAGCATACTTGGAGGAAAAGTTACCTGCTGGGCTCTACAGAGCTACCTGGACACCCTGTTTCTTTTTGCTGGTTTTTTTAACTTTGGCCAAAGGTTCTGCACCCGCTACAGAGCCAGCAGCACAATTCATACAACTGTTTCCCGTTTTTCAGCTTAGTTCCATCTAGCAGTTTAAGCTGTTTAAACAGCCTGTTTCTCGCTGCCCTGGAAGCTGGCAGAGGCCATCTGACATGCACACCACTCAGCAGGGCAGTGACAAACATGGAGCAATGAGCGCTGTAAAGTTTTCACCCCTGCACCAGAAAAAAAACAGCTGCCGCCTCGTTCCTCTTTGGCCTAAAGGTTCCAGCGCAACAGGGATAACAGAAAAAGAAAGCAAACCAGAAAAGTGTTCCTATAGTTATGGAAAAATCCCAAGCTGCTATCTGAACTTTTACCTCATACTGTCTTTTATTCACTGTATTCTTGCTCAGCAAGAAGCAAGAAAAATCAGAAATCTCCCTCTAGTGATTTGCTCTCGTTAGAGTTCAGTCTCCTGTCTAATTAAAGAGCCTCAGGTGCCAGACAGAACCTTGTTTGCAATAATTTATCCTGTTTTGGTCAGTTCCTCAGCTCTTCTAGTGAACAGCATCATAGCAGATACTTCTTTCTATTGTTGTTCTACAGTATAACAAAATCAGAGGTAATGAAACCTTCCAGTTGAATCAACATAAGTGGCATCACATATCTCAGGTCCTGCCATTTTTGCAGCCTTAGGACACTTTGATACGTGCAGGAACTTGTTCCTCTCTCTTTGGACTCTAGTTTGTAACAGTAATATTATGGATTATACTGTTTGACCTGAGAGACATAGTACTTTACATTTATCAGGAACCTAACATGATAAGAGTGTAACAAATTTGTTTCTTTTGAGGTGCTGCTGCCTATGGAAGAGTTAACTCAGAGAGAAAACATAAGGTAAAAGAACAGAGGCAGCAAGTTATGAGGAATCTCCAGGATAACGCATGTGATGTTATGTAGGTGATTATGTATTAGAAATCCCCCAAAGGAATTTGGCAATATTTAGTAATAAGAGCAAACACCATTAAGGGCTTGGCAGAAGATGAGATTTTCGGCACACCTCTCATAAAAAAATCTATTAGACACAACTGAATGAGATCTCATTTGTTTTTTATTAGGCTGCACTGTCAACACTGAGTTTGTGCTCCACCTCGTGCTGTGGTCCACAAAAAGCTTAGCAACTTCATACTGAAATGCATGGATCCTAGGGAAATCTCAGGTCAGCTGGAATAGTGCCATTTTTCTGCCCCACGGAACCACATCTCTTGCTCTGACTTTCACCTGGATCATTTTTACAGATTTAATGTAGCTAGCAGTCAAACAGTTATGCTGGAGTACCTGATGAGACAGTATAATCCGGCAGAAGAGAGAGTCCAGGCAGCTGGGAGCAAGCTTACTGCTTTGCCATAGACAGCCCATAAATCAGTTAAAAGTAGGGAGGCTGTTTTACCAGCAGAGATATTTGTGGACCGACAGAGTAAAGGCAGTCATTGAGACAACTTCATGTACAGGATATCCTGGTATAACCACCCCTCCAGTGGGGCATTATGCTAACACAGGGTACAAATCAGGATCCTCCTGAGCACAGCAGCACACCTTTGCCACACTCAGAAGAGCAGGGCAGCCTTGGTGAGCTATAAAACATTTCTTTCTAAGGGCTTGTCTGTTTTTGCTCACAAACATACAAGTCTTACAGGTATAACTCCTCATATGAATGCTCTCATGGTGGAGTAAGAACAGTTGCTTTGGGGTTTTCTTGTAGCTTTGTATTTTCTGTCTAATTTTGAAAAGAAGCCCACAAAAAATCCAACTTAAACCTATTAAAATAAGGGAATTTATGAATTGGATTTAGTCCTGTGGACTTACATCTTTAAAACCCTGTCCTTGCTTACACGGGTTTACTTTCCCTGAGCTGACAAGACCATAATGCTTAACAAGCCCACTGTGCTCTGACTAGCAAAAGCTGGTGTACTCAAAATGGTGTGAGAAACATGCTGCTGTGAGGGATACTGACCCACCTCTTCTCCAGCACACAGAGCAGCATGAAACTTCCCCTCGCAATATAACAAACAGCTTCTGTGAACTTTACAGAAGGTTACAGGACCAGGTATGACACAAAATGAATGTCCTGAATATGCAAATCCTACTGTATTCTGGAACTAAATACTCTCAAGAATTAAACATGGGAGTTTCCTGATAAGTAGTTCACTTTCTCCCACCCACTGAAAAGGAAGAGATAAAAGCTCTGTATAACACACATACATATGGATACAGTGAGGTCATACATAGTGACAAAACACAATATGCCAGAAATTCTGAAGTAGTTTCATACTGTTTGACAGAAATGAAGAGGGGAAGTAAAAAATTTTGGCACACATCCAGCTAGACAGCACATCTTTATCAAATGAATATACATAGCTGATAAGTGACCACTCAAGAGACCCAGTGTAAATTGGCTGAATGGCAGAAAAGGTGTTCAACAAAAGGTCAAATGCATGTGTTCCAAAGACCACATAGGGATATTTTTATGTGGTCATTTAAGAAAAAGGTTGTTCACTGGAGATAATTCCTAAGGTTACCAAGAAGCAAGAATACAAGGGTTGATTCTTCCAAAGGACAGAAGGCCTTCTCTAGATTTACAAGGGCTCACTGAGAAAGCTTTACTCTATAAATCCTAACCACGGAGACAGAACAACAGCAAAGGAGTTTCATTCTGGGAATTTAATAAACTGTACTTGCAAAATGTATTTTTTGCTGTTTTATAAGCATTTCTGCATCAAGGGAGTTGCTATCGTACTTATGTCAGGATGGTGAAAACACCTCACCCCTCCTCAGCCCAGCTATGTCAGCAAATTGTTTTAAGGGCATGGTCTAAGTCAAGAAACTATCAGACTCATGTTTGTTTTAAGGCCTGCTTGTTTTAGTAAGACACATTGGAAATTTTTTCAGCTTTGTTGCATTAGATTTTGTTTGCAAGATATAAATTCTACTTTGTATTTCAAGCAATTCCTTCTACTGTCCTTCTGCTATTTCCCGTCACTCTATTTCTTTCTTTTTCCCACCCCCTCCATAACAATGTAACCCTCTGAAGGCAGGGTTCATTTGTGGGAAAAGGCACAGATAACAATGACATTCAACATTATACAAGAAAGCAAATCAAATCCTGGGCTGCATCAAAAGCAGTGTGGCCAGAAGGTCGACAGAGGTGATTCTGCCCCTTTACTCCACTCGCATCAGATCCCACATGGAGTCCTGTGTCCAGCTCTGGAGCCCTCAGCACAGGAAAGGCACACAGCTGTTGGAGCAGGTCCAGAGGAGGGCCATGAAAATGACTAGAAAGATGGAATGCCTCTCTTATGAAGAAAGTTCAAGGCCAGGTAGGATGGGGCTTTGAGCAACCTGGTCTAGTGGAAAGTGTCCCTGCCCATGGCAGGTGGGTGGGACTAGATGATCTTTAAAGGTCCCTTCTAGCCAAACCAAAGAGAAAAAACATATTCTCAAATTAAGGTCTGCTTAATAAAAATTACTCGTATACCAACTCGTTACAGAAGTGGGTGCCATTAAGTAATTCAAATGACTAAATTGAGATTTCTAATTTGAGTAAATGTAAAAACAAAATAAAGAAATTTACATTTGATCTAGTCCCTCTAGGTTTTCTTTGCAGTTAGTGGAGAGAAATAGGTACTTGTATGGCATGTTTCATCTAGTCCTAAAATAGACATTTGAAACAGGTCAAATGAATCATATCCTAAAAATGTCTCTTTCTTTTCTTCAACTGTAAAGGCCATCTCACTGAAATACCATAGATGTTGCAAGTTAGGTGACATGAATCGCAATCCTACTATATATAACCAACACAAGATAAAAGGCAACAATAAATGGAAAGACAGACTTGGTCATGGAGACTGAGAAGGCAATCTGAGCAAGTTTCGTAAATCCATCTGTAAAAACTAAGCCTCAGCTGATAACCATTATTATCCATAAGAACTAAGGAGAACAATATCCTTTTTTTTAACTCACTGGCAACTGCTTACTCAGGAATGGATGAAGACAGACAGGAAGATTTCCCTTTGCTTACTGATCAGCCATGCTGATAAGGCCTCTGGTTCAGCATAAGACATTTCTTTGTCCATAACGCTTTTGCATATCGCATATGACCAATGTTCCAAATTTCAGAAAATATTCAATGGACAGAAATGTACTGATTTTTCAGAGACAAAAAAAAGTGGAAAACATGAAAAGAAAAAATATATCACACATTAAGCCTTTACCATCTATTTGCCTAAACAGCTACAAACACCTTTTCAGTTACCTGCAGCTCAAACAATAGGGCTGATAACATAAATTAATACCTTGCAGCAAAACAGTGCTCTCACATTGGCTCTAACCATCTTCCCAATAGATATTTGTAGGATGATGCTCTGAATGATCTATCTTTCAGAGAGGAAAATAAAATTACAAGAAGAGGAGAGAGAGGGAAGAAGCTGCCAACGCCATAGCAGAGAGGAGAGTGTTTAGGCACAGGTAGAAGTTTCACCTACTATGGAACTGAGAACAAAAGGAGTCCCAGCATGGCTGGCCATAGGGACCCAAAGCTCTAGGTTCATAAGACAGGGTGTGATGAATCTTGACAAGAGGAAAGCAGAAGAACAAAACCATACTGAGTAAAAGGAAACTGGGAATATTAGTATAGGGAAAGAGGGTCTGGGAAGAAAAGAGGGGCCAGAATGTATAGGAAATCACATCAAAGAATGAGAAGTGGAGACCTGGGATGGGAACCAATGAAAAGCAAAGTGCAATCAATGCCTCTAGGGAAACAAACCAAATGAACAAAAAGTGATGAGCAGACTACAGGAGTCCCTGAAATAGAAGGCAGGACTCATCTGGGCAGGGACAGAACATGAAGAAGTCAGTGATGATAGTGCTTCACAAACCAGTGGAGTTTGAGGAGAGCACGCACTTTTACTGTCTTGGCTCAGAGTTTCCATATCACACATCTACTGCTAAATCTTTAGAGGGCCATCAAGAGGTTAATTTAACTTTAGCATATGTATCTTTACAAATATTAATGAACACCATAGAGTTAAACAACATGTTTCTTCCGAAGACTGGTGTCAACGCAAGCAGTTAGCCATTTTGTTCTCAGGACAGTTGACCAACTTTTTGTTTGACTGTAGTTTTTAAGAGGATCTACGAGGCTCTAATAAAATCACACCTAACTATCATCAGTGCCAATTGCAGTGTCCTCTTAGTAGCTAAAGACATTATTTATGTGGACATAAAATATGCTGGTCCAACCTCAGTAGAGTAGAACTTCAGATTTAGTTTAAGGATTGCTATTTTTCTTAGGAAAATTAATTCAACTTTTGTTAGAAACAAGCCTGTCCCAAACTATTCATTGTGGATCTAATGCTCAGTCGAGGTCTTAGCACTAAGTTCAGTGCGGAACAATGTAATACTTGGTGCAAGTTGCTTTGTTTAATATGATTTAGCTTTTTTTAGCCTAAGGCAAGTAAATTAGTATTTTAAAATCACTTTGCAACACTAACTCTGCAGCACCTACAAGTTAAACTGGGTTTACATTCTAAAAGGGAATAATTTAACTGTTATTGTTTTCTAGGGATTTACACATCATCTGTGACCAGCTTACAAAGGCTTTGTTTGTTATTGTTCCTAAGCATCAGCCAAACAACCTCACCCTGGCTTCTGAAGGCCAAGCTGTGCTCTTTGCTTTGCAAACATCATTGCCAGTAATAAAGATTCTGAAGGTAAAATTAACCCCCAAGATAATGCTGGGCCACCCCCCTGTCTTTAGATTAAGTCTGCAATTGAATTCCATAGGTGTAATTGACTGGAACTTAAGTAAATAATTCTGCTAGGGAAGAAAAAGGAGAGACTGGGCTCACTCCATATTACCTACATTGTTCTACAGTACTAACAGAATTAAGATAAGCCTAGATTTTAATTCTTCAAATGTTTTCTTTAATTATTAAGGCTTCTTTATTGGACAATCACTGTTAAATTTAATTGTATACAATGACATTGAAATAATTTCTATAAGAATTTCATTTTCCACACGTAACAAATGCATCCGTACATACATATATCCATGATCTACAATGAGCCTGAAGATTCCTTGTGACATTTAGATTCTTTTGGGTAATTATTGTGATAAAGAGAAATTGTAATCAATTTTAAGCACCAAGTTAAAAGGAGTCTACACTACCAGTTCTTGCAGAAATGCCCTCGAATAAACCATAAAGGAAAAGAAAAGTCGCATTTCCCATCAATTCAGTGCTAGAAAAAATGTTAATTTGCCACTTTTTCACATAGAAAAGGGAGGAAAAAAACATGACTTTCTGGAAATCTAAAAAAAATTACACTACATTGGCTGAAACTGTTGACAACTTCAGTGCAGAACATCACAAGCTCTGGTTCACATCCTCCCCCCCCCAAAAGAAGTATATGTTTACGTCTAAATTTAGCTGTGTAATCAACACTGTGAAGTGTGTGTGAAGAACGCAGTACAAGACAACAGGTGAACTCCAGATTTCAAGGTGAGAAAGTAAAGGAAGGGGTTAAAAGGGATTTTAATAGAAGTAGCATTACCTAATAGTTGCTGTGCATTTAAAAAAACTGATAGTGCTTATCTATTGTCTAAATTAACTGAAGCAGAGAGTCTTGCATTTCAATACAAAGGGGTTAGTTCCTGATAGGGGCTGGGAGTCGCCTAGAACCGGTCAAGACCGACCCAGCTGTATGGACGGAAGCCAGAAGAGAACTGAGTTTGCGCAGAAACAAAGGTCAATCAGCGGACACCGTGATGAAGAGGATGAGCCTTCATCTTGGGACCCCCGACAACCACCACCAGGAGGCACTGCGCAAGCACAGCTGGGAGGAGTCTATGGAAATTACTTCTTGGAACTAATTATAATGTGGAAATTATTTCTTGGAACTGATTTTGATATGAAATGAGGATAGATGCATATGTATAGGCGAAAAATCTAATCTAATCTATATGTAATCTAATATATATGTAATATCTGATTGTATAAATTGAAGAGACAAGTTGCTGCTCGGCGCGCACGACTTTGGTGGGACAACCCCCCGTGCCGCGCGGTTCCGAATAAACATACCTACTTTACAATCTTACAGATTGTGGAGTCTGCTTTCCGCAGGTCAAAAGGATGGAAGACACTAAGCATTAGGAGACAGGAAACTATAATCTCTTTGACTCTCACGGCTTCTGCATGGCACTAGGGATGAGGGCATGAAAAAAAGCAAGGATCCCTGCAGAGTTTATATAATCTCATTTTCAAAGTCACTGAACCCATACATATCTCACTCATCTTAACAGAGCAACACTACTGCAAGAGAAGCCAAAGGTCTCTGGTAACTCCAGATTCCTTGCTTTAAAAACACCCTCCATGGGCCAGTCCCCTCGCCTCGCTCTCTGTGAATGTCTAGGCCATTTCCACCGAAATTAGCATCTTTCTGGCCTTTAGGAAATCCAAAGGAACAATGACCCTGAAGTGTAATTTAAGGAAGAAAAATTTTATAGCCTGGTGCTAAGGCAGTTGTGTACTTCTGTGCAGTTCAACATTATTTTGTTGCTGAAGGTTTCAGTAAGTTTGCAGGGGTACTAGTCAAAGAAGGCAGGAAAGAAGAAAGAGGATCACACACAGAGATGTTAAATTCCAAAAGGCTATGCAAGACACAAGAGTTTGAGAGACATTTTTGCTTTTTCTAAGTAGGCTCCTCAGTTTTGCATTTTACACCTTATTACAGATCCTCCTAATAAAGCATTGTGTTTGTGGGCTTTCCAAAGCGATTAGGAAATATCCAATTAACATATTACAATGTCCACTCTCTAGAAGGAATCACTGAGCCAAGTACAATTTGTTCTCTATTGGTGGAGGAAATTAATCTAATCCTTTAATAATATTCTGATACCTGTGGCTGATAAAACATAGTGAAAACAAGTTGATAGCTCCCATTGATTTTTAATAATGGCCACTAAAAAAAAAGCTCCAAGAGCTAACAATCAGAGAAATTTGAGAAATTACGTCAAAATGTAGCTGTGCCAAAGACATGTGTTTGCACATAACACTTCAGATAATATTCTTGTCAGCATCAAGTAGTAGTCATATAAATATGGTCACTGGCTCTAGATATGTGAGACAGACATTGAAAGGACATGTCAAAAGATATTGAAAGCTTTTTATTTATTTATTTATTTAAGTTTGTGGACAAACTACAGACTTCCTTAGTTCAATAATGAAAGTAATTACTTTTGACTTTTAAGCTAGCACCTTCGTCACAACTGTGTCCTCTTCCTTAATATTTTGGTTACTTGTTGACAGATTTAGATTAAAGTATCAAAGAACTATTTTATGCATTCAGAAAGAACAGAAAGCACTATCTCCACTCATAAAATCCATATTTAGGTGGAGATATCCATGTGTAAATGTTTATTTCCTATTTCTTTTGGGTTTTTGAGGTGCTCCCCAGTATTGAAAATAAAAAAAAAAAGGAAAGAGGGAACTGAGGGGTAATATTTCTTTGGGAAGGGAGGGTGAATGTTAGTGTGTTCCGATAGGCATACAAGCTGTTGCCTCACAGCGGAGTGACCTGAGAGAGGCAGCAGCTCCCAGCCCCTGCTGAGTTCTTCTGGAGCAGGCAGCCTCACACTGTGACAAATTATCACTCTATGAATAACATCATTAAGCAAACTCAGAGGAAAAAAATAAATTGCCATTCAGAAAGCAGCTATTTGCCTAAAAGAAGCAGTAGGATGGTGTACCACCTCATGACAGTTCCTGCATTCACTGGAAAAAGTTTTCCTGAAAAAACTCCAAGACTTACCTACTTAAAATTAGGATGAACTGAGGCAATATATTCAATTTTGTCTAAGATACTCTGTCATGGCTAAATCCAGAAGAGTACATAATGAAAGCATATACAATTGTATTTGCTTCAGATTAAGTACTTTCATAATACATTTGTGGATTGCATAAATGTCTCTTCTAGCCTTCAGTTATTCAGACTAATACAGAATATTCTGCTACTGTTACTGAATATATAATGTAATACAATGATCACAGTTATCATTAAAGCAACTTGCAAAATTCTTACAGTTAGCATCATTTAAAAAATAATGTGAATTAGTTTTATGAAACTTTCAAAACTGTAGACCTTTTTTTCACACCTTCATAACACATTAGCCTATAGTGTTTTCTTTTTGATAACAAAGCAGTTTCTTGTAGGGACTTCTGGTGTGAAAATCTGGTGTTTTTCCAGTTTAAGATCATTTTCCTCATTGTCAATGAATGTATCCATTTTTTCTTAATGAACAGTCATATACCTACAGCGGCTTTAGAAATTGGGGCACTGGTAATGGATGGCACAAGAGTGAAGTTAGCCCATAAAAGTTCTAGAGAGTGATACTCTTCTTCAGTTTTGAAGCCATTCTGTTACTGTAAATTTAAAAAAGAGACTACGTGAAATGAATTGGTGTTACAGTGATATAAACTAACAGTTATGCCACCTAAAAATATTGACTGTCTGTCTTTTCCTGTTCTGGTCTGAAAAAGCCTGACCAATAGCACTGTCATTCATCTACCATCCCCTCTATATCAAGAGTGAAGAGTTAAAAATGAAAGGAAAAAAGCTCAGAACCCTAGAGTCAGACACAAAGAATATAACAGAAAAATCTAACCATCACAGCTCATTTCCTATTCATGATGGCAACATACAACCCAGATAATCATATTCTCTCCTAAACAGACAGGAGGAGGTGTGTCAGAGTGCTGAAACCTGTCCTTTTGAACGTTATACCCTGTGACAGGCAACCCTAAATTGTGCAGCTGGCTTTGGACCCAGCAGGGGCTCCAGCAGAGACAGATTTCGGCTGCAGAGTTGTGCTCTGGTAGATTATTTCTCCTGTCAGTCATACAGGCTGTGTGACCCGAATGAGAAGCCCCAGTGCAGCCACTACACTGCTGCATATCCGAGCTTCCCTATGCGTGGTCTTCTGCAGCAGGGCTCTGCACAGCAATGATCCAGACCAGAACCTTCACAGTAATTACTTCCGCTGAGAGGCTGGAGTTTTCAAGAGACTCGGTAACAATATTGAAGCTTGATGACACAAGATCCTTATAGCTACATTGGAGAAATACATTGCTCCCTATATTGCTACTCTGACAGCGTGAGGCTAAAGCAAGATGAAGACCTGTGACACTTGCACTGAGTGAATGACCCTTCCAAAGGACACCATATCATAGTCAATATTTTTGGGGGCTTTTCTGACCCTGAGCTTTGGGGACTTTCAGTCAGTAGCTACGACCAACAGGTCATAACGACTTGTAATGCACCTGAGTGTCTTAAAACCCTGATATTAAAAAAAGGCACAATATCATCAAGGATCATGACAGTATTAAAACTTTCGGACAAGTGTCATTAGAGTTTGGGGAGATCGTGTGTAGAGGCAGAGGTCTCTCCTTGCCCCGCTAATGCTCCAGGCTGCGGATAATCCAGCCTTGCTGTAGGCTAGGACCGGAGTAGGCTGCAGCATGATGTGGCATCAGGCCCTCTATTTTTCCCCCAACCATCAGGGGTTTACATCTGCTTACCTCATGGCCAAAAAAACACTACCAGCCCAGACAAGTGCTATTTTCCCTCTCTGACTGATGTTATCTCCTGCTCACTTTCATTCTCCAAAGAAAGAAGCAATTAGCTTCTGGTGAGCTGTGCTGCCCTGCCACATAATGGCCTCCTGCCTTTCTTACCTTAGCGTTTTTTCTTGTAACAAGGCTTCGTCTTCAAACCCTTTCTGCCAGCGAGATTCTCTCCTCAAATCACTGTCTCAGAGTACTCTGTGAAGGGGAGGTGGCAGATGAGGACCAAGCCATGGATTTTTCTGTGCTAAAGCAGGTGAGGCATTGAGATTCCCCAGGATTATGTAATGTGATTTATCACTAGCCCTTGCCATTTAGAGACTGACTCAGATAAAATGAGTGTATCGGTAGCTCTGAAAATTCATGTGCCAATGGGCTGGCAGCCCAAGTCACCAGGAACATTTTTCAGATCTCTCAGTGATAACTGATCCTTCTGGCTCCAGTATCACCAGGAAAGCTACAGCAACCTGGGCTGACTAAAGCATGGCATCCCGGCAGGGTGGAGAAACCAGATCTGCATCAGAGACTGGATGAAAGTTCCCAGTGAAATTCCTTTCAGAATTCAGAAGAGACCCAGGCCTCGACCTCTGTTTTCAGCTTGTCCCTAGTTATCTTGATTTGAGTGACTATGTAATTCAGAATTACACGGTTGTGCAGCCCCAGGCTGGGGTGGGCAATTGTCTCAAAAATCCATCATGAGAAACTGATTAGATGCTTGAATTAAGCAAACTCCTAGATCAGGCATTGAGCTTTAGGAACTTCCTCATCTTGATAAGAGAGCGTGAAAGACGATGGATACCCTGCGGAGGCAGTGTGTCGGCTTGCAAAACCCACCTATGTCACATAGGCAAGGAAGTCAAGCACTTGTCTTCAGGGGGGACAGGACTGTGAGATCATCAAGACCTCCCCCATGCCCACTGACTCATTTTCAAGAACTTTCAGGAAGCTATGAGACATGCAGCCAAAGGGTACAAAAGCAGAGGGAGCCAGCCCCTTGCTGCGCTTGCCCACCACCAGAGGACCCTGACCACCAGCAGAGACTGATGCTCGATCCAAGGGTGGCGATAGCTTTCCTCTTATTTCTTCTCTTGCTTTCCTCTCTGTCTCTGGTTTTCTTGGCACGTAAGGGTAACGTTCGTAAAAGTTTGTTAATCTGCTATATTCTGTGATTTTTGTGAAATCAAACATTGTGTTGTTGAAACTTTTGCTAAATCAATATCCATTTCCAACCCCCCTGTGCTAAAAGTAATGTTCAAAGTTATTATCTTTTGTAATTCCGCTGCCATTCCAAGTAAAGCTTTGGTTTTAGTCAAGCCTCTTGATCATTGTTATGACTCTCAGTACCACGCAGAGAACTAAACAGATCAACTTCCTCTATTCCCACTGAGTGGGATGGGACAATGGTATGCCCACAGGTTGGTATCGTTGGTATTTTACAGTCCTACCAAAAGCACCTTCTCTAAAAATCACATCACGAAAACCAAACCAACGGAAATCCATCACTTCTTTGGCTAAAGACCCTCAGGTCCTTCCACAAATTCCTTCCTCCTACTCATACCACAGGAAAAGACCCAACAACTTTGAATGCAAAGATATTGATCTTCAGCATCTCTTACAGTTGGATTACTGAGTATTTATATTTTGTAAGATAAAAGAGACCAGAAGAGAAAGAACTGGTTCGTTGAGGGCATACTTCTCCTTTGTTGTCTCCTAAACCACAAGATGAAACACATATCTATCACTGTATTTTTAGTTCCACCTCTATTTATACAATGATATTGTTGGATTTTAAAAATGTAAAATTGCTGTTACAAATTGCATCATGTATTTTCTGTATTGCACTGGGGTAATTCTCAGTTATATTATCCAAGTGGCAGGTGTGGGAATCAAGCACAACACAGAGCTATTGGTAAGGGAACTGCAGCAGCAGCATTTCAGAGGGAGCAGCAGATGCTCTTGCTCTGATCTGCACAGGCCAGCTGTGCTGTTCAATAGAAAGGAAAGTGTGTGCAACACCCCATCTCCTGCAAGTCCAGAGAGCCACTTAGCAATCCTGGGCACAACTGTGGTGAAGGACTCCGGTTGCTCCTGTCCTCAGAGGGGTCAGTAAGGTCACAGGAATCTCAAAATCCATGTTGGTTCATCTTTATGTGATAACATTGTCATGTTACTTTACCATGTGTACCACCAATGTCTCATCTAAAACCTGGTCTTTTACATGAAGCTGAATTTACTGTGAAATATAGAATCATAGAATCATTAAGGCTGGAAAGAAACTCTAAGATCATCAAGTCCAACCATTAACCCATAGTAACCATGCCTACTAAACCATGTCCTGAAGTACCAAATCTACACGTTTTTTAAACACCTCCAGGGGTGGTGAGTCCACCACTTCCCTGGGTAGCCTGTTGCAATGCTTGACCACTCTTTCAGTAAAGACATTTTTCCTAATATCTAATCTAAACCTCTCCTGATGCAACTTGAGACCAGTGCCTCTCATCCTATTGCTAGTTACTTGGGAGAAGAGACCAACACCCACCTCACTACAACCTCCTTCCAGGTAACTGTAGAGAGCAGTAGGGTCCCACCTCAGCCTCCTCTTCTCCAGACTAAACACCCCCAGCTCCCTCAGCCGATCCTCATAAGACTTGTTCTCTAGACCCTTCACCAGCCTCATTGCCCTTCTCTGGAGACACTCCAGCACCTCAATGTCCTTCTTGTAGTGAGGGGCCCAAAACTGAACACAGTACTCGAGGTGCACCCTCACCAGTGCTGAGTACAGGGGCACGATCACCTCCCTAATCCTGTTGGCCACACTATTCTTGATACAAGCCAGGATGCCATTGGGCTTCTTGGCCACCTGGGCACACTGCTGACTCATGTTCAGCCGGCTGTTGACTGGCACCCCCAGGTCCTTTTCCACCGGGCAGCTCTCCAGCCACTCTTCCCCAAGCCTGTAGCATTGCATGGGGTTGTTGTGTTCCAAGTGCAGGACCAGGCACTTGGCCTTTTGAACCTCATACACCTGACCTCAGCCCATCAATCCAGTCTGTCTAGATCCCTCTTCAGAGCCTTCCTACCCTCAAGCAGATCGACACTCCCACTGAATTTGGTATCATCTGCAAACATACTGAGGGAGCACTCAATCCCCTCATTCAGATCATTGATAAAGATACTAAACAAGACTGGGGCCAAAACTGAGCCCTGGGGAGCACCACTCATGACCAGCAGCCAGCTGGATTTAACTCCTTTCACCACAACTCTCTGCACTCGGCCATCCAGCCAGTTTTTTACCCAGTGAAGTGTATACCCATCCAAACCAGGAGCAGTCAGTTTCTCCAGAGGGATGTTGCATGAAACATTGTCAAAGGCCTAACTAAAGTGCAGGCAGATAACCTTCACAGCCTTTCCCTCATCCACTAAGCAAGGTATGATATCCTGCAACAGGTAAGCGTTGCTCTGAATAGCCAACCTTAGTTTCTTGTGACATACTAACATTTCTACAATTATTTTTCCTCAAAGTTGGAAAGGCTTCATAAAATTAAATTGCATTAAGAAATGCATTTTTTTCTGCAGGGCAATGTACATTCGTTGCTATGAGTCTAAATAAAGAACAATCTTTTCCTTTGAAATTTTGGAGAAACTATGCAGAATATTAATTAATCAACCTGGAACACAGCCAGGACTCCAGAGTTTAACATCGTTGTCCTTGTAAAAAGTACCATAGCATAATTTTCCTATGACATGAGAGGTTGAGGACCTTGCAGAATAATTCCCATATTAATACAAATCAAAGTGTCATACTAGGGCATTGTTTTGTTAGTTCCTTCTGAGAAGATAAAAAAAGAGTCAAACAAAAATCCCCCAAAGATGCACCACTAGAATCAATTACTTGGAGATCTTGGATTTTTTTTTTTATTATTTTTTAATTTCATCCAAATTGAGCAATAATTGGAAATTGATAATGTAATTAAAAAAACAAAAGGTTCCTTTCAAACAAAACACTTCTGGTAGTGGAAAAGGCCTATACAGTAGCTATTTCTAATGTGGTTTATGTGGAAACAAGGGAATTAAAAATAATTATTGAAAACATGAGTTATACACATTTGGCATATTAATGAAATACACCTTTCAAATATGCATTAAAAAAAGGCCAGCATTTAAATTCCAAGCATTTTGAAATTATAATAGATCTTCAATACAGATCTTAGGTCGACCTCTAGATCTGTTATTGATTAGGACTTTTATGGACTCTAGGAAAACATATACTTAAGTAAATGAGTCAATCTACATTTTAAAAAATTAGGCTAGCATTTTAGTAGTAGAACATATTGTCCAACCACAGCCCCATCTACTCTCATAGACTTTCTGAGTTGGTTACTACTTCATGGATTAGCGAGGTACCATTGCACCCTCCCACTCCACACAGACTACAAGAATTTGTCATTTCAATAAGTAAAGCTCCTAAATGTGTTTGTTTGGGGTTTTTTTGTTGATTTTTTTTTTTTTAGGAAAGAAAAATCATTTCTTTGGTTTTGGTTTCAAACATAAGAAATTTGCTTGAATGAATCATATTCTGGAACTGAATGTTTGAACAGCTAGTGTGTTCCATCGGGAGTTTTTTTTTATATGAAAGAATCCAGTTTTCTTCTCCACCTCCTACTTTCTTTTTCCCTTTGAGCTCTTCATACCTGTATTGCAGAATTTGAAGCTGAAGAGCAAAAATGAGTTCATATCCTAACATTCAGTTGAGCTTCAGTTCTGAACTGTAAAAATGGACTAATGATAACCTGTTTCCTCTTCTGGATTTATGAAAATCAATAATTACATCAGTGACGTTTTCAAATTACAGCAATGAACACTGGAAAAAGCCAATGAGAAAATCAGTATTTCTGTCTTCAAAATAAGGCCTTCACGGCATGGAGTGAATAAGGCATAGGTTCACTCAGTGAACAACAAAAAGAAAAAAAAGAATTGAAATATTGCTCATCAGAGAACCAGTTGTTATCATCATACCAAATGAATGAAGATTCCTTCAGAAAAAGCACTACGCACTCATGTAATTGAAGTCTGAATCATAATGCATCCATATAAGAGGGCTGAAAGCAAAGTGCCCTGGTTGTGATGTTTCCTAACATTTGAGCTCTTGATTTCAAAACTTTCCTAGTATTTTTAAGTGTTTGCATACAGCTGCTTACTTGCTTACATCTTGGTTAAAAAGCAAGTTACTTGTTTGATGTCATGATCCTTGATTTTGGTTTCTTCTGGTTTTGGATGACTAAATAAGGTTTCTCAAACTGCATAACTGAAAGCAGTGGCTATTTTTGAAATCTGTTCTCTTTTTATACAGACAAGCTGTTAGTGCAACCAACAATTATATACACTCCCCATCATTGTAAGGTTGTGTAAGATTACACAATACAAGAAGGATTATTAAGAGAGCCAAAATTAGTATACTACTGAATCAATTTGACAGTTTCATTATGTATAATGCAGATAAAAACTAATAGAGAAATCCTTTTAAATTACTCCTGCCATGTGCTGAACAAGACCACTAAACCAACCTAGAATACACTAGCTTATATTCTTTTGTAATAAATTTATCATATTGGTGCATATGTAAGCAGCCACATTATTTTTCCTTTTATACCAAATGTTCAGGACAGTATTTTGATCTAATTATATTTCATCTAATTATAGTTCATCATGGTTAAAATATCAGATTTAATGGTATGTCATGGATTAACAGAATAATTTGATTTCTACACTGTTGATTAGAATGTACATTTACATGATTACTGAAAGTTATATATGAATTATAAAATTCATACTTAATGTTTAAAAAAACCCTTCTGTCCACCTCTAAGAGGAACTGTAGACAAATTAAATTATTCAAAAATACATTTAGATATTTAAAGCCAACTAATGGGTTTCTTGGAGAACTACCCTCTACTACAGACATTATAAAAGTAAAAAACTAGTGTATAAGAAATTAGTCATTTACACGTAACAAACTCAGACATAAGCTTGGAACATCCCAGGGATTGTCCGGCTAATTAGCTCTCTTGTCTTTTTCTCCCGGTGCCCATCCCCCGGCACTGAGGCAGGAATCTCCCCCGCCCCCCGGTGCACCCACACAGTAGCCCAGGCAGAAGCAGAACCAGGGGTGTCTGGATGTGCGCAGGACAAACCCGCTTCCAGGCTCCTGTGGTGCAAAATCACACATGTCCCATCACACTGCCATTTTAGAGGTGTGGAAAAACTGGCAACAAGTCCACAGCTAAAGAAAAGAGATATTTTCAGGATTTCCTAGGATAGACAAGCAAACAAGGACGTTCCAATCCAGAAAGAAGATGCTAATAACTACATGGACATGGACTATTCTGGCCTGCTGCAGACCCATAGCAGATGAGTTTATGATGTCTGTAGCCAGCTAAAAATGGTGTGCTGCTGGTCGTTGAAGAGACAAGTCAATCTGTGGTGTAGGGCCAGGCAACATGGTGCTCTGCATTCACGTCTGCCCTCAATATGGGGCCAGGAGAAGATTTTTTTCACCTCTCACTTCCGAGCTGGAAAAATTTTAAGGTCCCCTAGTTTAAAGGCAGTGAGTATACACTTTCCACGCCAGAAAGAGTGAGCATGTGAACAGCATAATGGTGACAGTCACTCTGGAGGCTGCAGTCGGTCATAGGGGCAGTGGCATATGACACTCTGAACTGTGCAGGAACGTGCAACATGCTGAAGAGATCCAGCATTCATCTGCAAGGACAAGCAGGGGTTTCATTCCTTCCCAGTAACACAACCATCAGCCCTGTTTGCAGACTCAGTACAGGAAGCAAGAGAATCCAGCAGTTACTACCGCGGGTGAGGAAGACCAGCAAAGGAAAGACAGTATATGTTACGGTTTTTTTTTTTTTTAAATGTATGACAGGTAAGCTTATGTGGTAAATGATAGTCCACTGTCACGTGGGAATGCCGCAGCGTGTAGCTGACTGTGAGAAACACCCCCATTGTGGGGATGGTTTGATTTTGGATCATTTTAGAGTACTTTAATACATCACAAAAGCAATCTCCTGTCTTTTACTCCTTCTTATTTTTACCTTCGCAAACTCAAGTACTATTTAGTATGCAAACCTATTTACTGCCAGGATTTAGCAAGAATATCAGTTACTTGTGTACAATTCTAGAAGAGTTATAAATATTCAAAGGAAATTAAAGTCCAAAGTTTTGCAAAGCAAGGAATGACTCAGATGGACCCCTGGCCATCATAGCCATTTTCTGAATTCAGGACCTCAGAGTATCAACCTAGTATAAATGACATTGAAAGAATGAGAAACATTTTAACTTTCCTAGTCCTTTTATTTCCCTTTTTCTTTAACAAAGAACAAAGAAATACAGAATATCTCCTCTTTATATTCAGTGTCAATAGAAAGAAAAGTCACTTCCATCAGGCTGATATGCTTTTATTTCTTCTTCTGTTGCACTGGACTACTCTGAATTCCTCCTGGGAAAGAAGACTCAAGGAAAAGCAAGGTGAAAACTTAATGCAGTTAAAATCCAAAAAATTTGGAGGCATCTGGTTTGAGTCTTAATAGTACCGGTTCAAACACACCATCACTCTGGGAAAGCTTGGCATTATATCACACTTTCAGCAACCCTAGGCTGACAGAAAAACAGGATACAGGTAGAAAATATGTAAATAAGACTTTTCATCATGTAGTGACTGAACCACATATCAAACCCTGGATAGGGCTAATTAGGTATTAAGGCAGCTGTTGAAAATTTGTCCTACCTGGAATCTTAAAGGGATATCTATGCTGCAGTCATGCTGGGAGTGCAGCTTATGTCACACCGGTTCACGCACAGGAGAGCCGCCACCACAGAGATCCCGCTGTCTTCCCATGTTTTCACCCAAGGTGGGACCTATCTCAGATTACAGGCACCAGATGCAATGGGCAGAGAGAGGCCTGTCATCAAAGGTAGTTGCAATTACTGGTATGGGGGATATTACAGATTTGAGCTGCGTTGACTGATCGGTTGTACATTAAAGCTCGTTCCCTGTTATGCCACAGGTTCTGAAAGTAGTGAAATACATCAGGATCGTTTCTGTACTGATGCAGGACACCCTCCTTGCCGAGCCACGGCCGCAGTGGTCCGCCTGCTGCTCTGCAGAGCTGGGCACAGGGCATGGGAGCATGTCCTGGGCACCTGAGGGTCCAGATGCTGAGCAAACACAGGCGAACTAGAAGGTTTGAGAAGAAGAAAGGAATGAGTAGGAAATGATGCATATGGGATGTTGTCTACACATGGACGCACTTTTTTTGCTGTGATCCTAAGGACAGTGAGCACAGGAATGGCTTACTGCTCAGTACATGCTTTATCTCATACACCGCTCATAAGTGTGACAACAGGGCTCGGCAAGAAGGTATCTGGGGACACGCTTCTGAATTACAAATATGAACGTTACTGTAGTTATGCCTCTCTCCACATATGTCACTTTTCAATGCAGTCAGACTTAAAACCTTAATACGGGATCAGATTCTTCCAAAAACTTATAAAGAAGCCTACACATCTTGCCTCAGACTTCACCTTTACCTATACATGGAATCACCATTACTGATGCTGCAGAAGCTGTAATTAACTTTTTATATGATAGATTAAATCTTTAGATCTCAACATACTCCAAAAGCGAGACAAAGGTTCTATGTTTAGTGATAGCAATGCTCTTATCATGGGACCATGCTCCTCTTACCATGCTGTCAATGTGATATGCAGCGTTCTTTTTTTTTACTCACCCTGTAACAAGTTAATACTGCAGAGTACCCAACTTTAATAGAAAAGGTAAGGAGTTAGTTCTCTTATGTTAGATGCAGGAAATACATGAAGAGTCCTTAGGCTGGATATGGTAAAGTTTTTTTTCCCCATGTTTTTCTTTAAAATACTTTTTAAGTTCAGATTGTGAAAGAACACCCTGAAAAGCAGGTTCCTTATTTTGGAAGTCATTGTAATTTGTTCTAATTATGGTATAATGTCCAATAAAATTAATTTGTTCCAGTCATTGGTCACATATTCAACTGGTAGGTGTGTGAGCTAAGAGATGCAAGAGTTTTATGAAATAGTGTCAACCTTATCAGAGAGAAGTCTGTGATTTCAATCATATTAAAAAGTGACAGGGGCTGTTGACCATTTCTAGTACAGACATCTCCTGCCTACTAGTGGAGTAGTGTCCTTTTTTAATGATTATTTGAACAATTGCAGTCCCATTAGGTATCTTATGTCTCCTTATAAACTGTTGGGAATATCATATTTTGAAAAATGAAAATGAACAAATACATAAAAAGGGAGGAAAATAAATTCAATAACTCAACTAGGTGAAAACCTAATTTGCTCAAATGTACATTCTACAGGAATGTACGAAGTAATGAAATTTAATGATAGACTAAAAAAAATTTATTCCAACTTATAACTGGAAATACTTAAAGATATTATTTTTAAAACTAGTGTTAAATATTAAAGTAACAGCAGTTGAAAATCTTTCCAAAACTCAGTCCGTGTTGAACTACAATATATGTTTCTGCACGAATTAGTTTATATATACAAAGAAAGGAAAAGACTGAAATACGCAGCTAAGCATTTGATCTCATGTAAGGGCGTTCACACTGGCAGAGCCCATGGACATGCTCCTACGAAAAACACAGATGTGACAATTTTCTGAATACATGCTCAACTGAAAACGAAGAGCAGCTATTTTTATAAGTTCACAGTGAAGAGCACCTTTTGCAGGCACAGTTTGGAGAGAGCCTTACCTTTTGCTGACAGCGGCCAAACCCTCTCACGGGTAAGACCAGCCCCTGGGGAGAGCGAGGGACCAGGAGCGCGGGCGAGCAGAGCCGGCAGAGGCGGCGCAGCAGCCGGGGAGCGGCGCAGCAGTTGGCGCGGCAGTTGGCGCAGGCAGGGCGAGCGGGTAAGGGGACAGGCAGGGTGCAGCCGCCCCTCCTGGCAACTCAAGTAGTGGGCATTGCCTATCCAGGAGATATTCTAGCCATGGTTACCACCCGTGGTAAAGCTGTTGCTAGAAGGAGTGTGGGGACCCAGACAGAGCCCCCACGAAAGAACACAGGTGTCCAGGTCTCTGGCTGCAGGGAGTGCCTGAGCCTGGCGCTCGTACCGGCGGACAGCAGAGACAACGGCTGTGTTTGATGCGAGCAGGTGAATGACCTGCTCAGCCTGGTGGCAGAGCTGAAAGAGGAAGTGGAGAGGTTGAGGAGCATCCGGGAGTGTGAGAGGGAGACCGACTGGTGGAGCCGCACCCTGCCCTCCATGAGGCTGAGGCAGCAGGAGGCGGCTCCACGAGAAGCAGAGAACCCCCTACCTTCTTGCCACCGAGCAGAAAGAGGGGACCTAAGAGACGGGGGGGGGAATGGAAACGGGTCCCTGCTCGGGGGGGCAAGCGAATCTCCCCCCGGCCTCCCTCACCTGCCCAGTTGGCCTTAAGCAACAGATATGGGGCTCTGGAAGGTGAGGGACCAGCCACAGAGGAAGTGGGTGAAGGTGAAGCTCCATCCAGGGGGTTGCCTAGAACGAGTGAGACAGCCCCACGTATTACAACTGCCTCAGCTAAGAAAAAAAGGAGGGTCATTGTCATAGGTGATTCCTTTCTGAGGGGAACAGAGGGCCCGATCTGCCGACCGGACCCATCCCACAGGGAAGTCTGCTGCCTCCCTGGGGCCCGGGTCAGGGATGTTGCTAGAAAACTCCCTGGTCTGGTGCGGCCTTCTGATTATTACCCTCTCTTGGTAATGCAGGTTGGCGGGGACGAGATCACAGAGAGAAGTCCCAAGGCCATCAAAAGGGACTTCAGGGCACTGGGGCGACTGGTTGAGGGATCAGGGGCGCAGGTGGTGTTTTCCTCCATCCCATCAGTGGCAGGGAACAGCACTGAAAGAGGCAGGAAAACTCACCTGGTTAACAGGTGGCTCAGGGACTGGTGCCATCGCTCGAGTTTTGGCTTCTTTGATCACTGGGAGGTGTACACAGCACCGGGCCTGCTGGCAACAGGTGCATCGCAGCTATCTCAAAGGGGAAAAAGGTTTTTTGGCCACGAGCTGGCGGGGCTCATTGAGAGGGCTTTAAACTAGGTTTGAAGGGGGAAAGGGACATCGCCCTGCTCACTAGGGACGAGCCCAGGCTTGGCGTGCGAGGGTCAGGGGTGAGACTGACAGCCCAGCTCAAGTGTGTCTATACCAACGCACGTAGCATGGGCAATAAACAGGAGGAGCTGGAAGCCATTATACAGGAGGACAGCTATGACTTGATCGCCATTACAGAAACGTGGTGGGACAGCTCGCATGACTGGCATGCTGTCATGGATGGCTACAGACTCTTTAGGAAAGACAGGCCAAAAAGGAGAGGTGGTGGAGTTGCTCTATATGTGAAGGAGCAACTGGAATGCATTGAGCTTGGCCTGGGGGCAAATGAGGGACAAGTTGAAAGCTTGTGGGTTAGAATTAAGGGACAGGCTCACATGGGTGACATTACGGTGTGTGTGTACTACAGGCCACCTGACCGGGAGGAGGAGGTTGATGAGGCCTTCTACAGGCAGCTACAAGCAGCCTCACAGTCACAGGCCCTGGTTCTCATGGGGGCCTTCAACCACCCTGACATCAACTGAGAAGACCACACAGCTAGGCAGGTGCAACGCAGGAGGTTCCTACAGAGCATCGATGATAACTTTCTGATGCAAGTAGTGGAGGCACCAACAAGGAAAGGCGCTCTGCTGGACCTTGTATTAACAAACAAGGAGGGACTGGTGGAGGATGTGAAGGTCGGAGGTAGACTCAGCTGAAGTGACCATGAAATGGTGGAGTTCAGGATCCTGCGTGGAGGAAGCAGGGCGATAAGCAGGATCAAAACCTTGGACCTCAGGAGGGCTGACTTCGGCCTATTCAATGAGTTACTGGCAGAAATCCCGTGAGCCAGGGCTCTCGAAGGCAGGGGGGTCCAAGAGTGCTGGTCACTCTTTAAACGTCACTTCCTCCATGCTCAGGAGCGGTGCATCCCCCTGAGAAAGAAATCTAGCAAAGGAGGCAGGAGACCTGCATGGTTGAACAAGGAGCTTCTAGCAGAGATCAGGTGGAAGAGAAAGGTCCATGGAATGTGGAAGGAGGGGCAGGCCACTTGGGAAGAGTACAGGAATGTGGTCAGAGCATGCAGGGATGCCACGAGGAAGGCCAAGGCCCACCTGGAATTGAAGCTGGCAAGGGGTGTCAAAAACAACAAGAAGGGCTTCTTCAACTACATCAGCAGCAAAAGGAAAGCTAGAGACAATGTGGGGCTGCTGCTGAATGAGGCGGGTGTCCTGGTGAGGAAGGATGCGGAGAAGGCAGAGCTACTGAATGCCTTCTTTGCTTCAGTCTTCAGTGCTAAGACTGGCCCTCAGGAATCTCAGGCCCCGGAGGTAAGAGAGGAAGCCTACAGAGAGGATGACTTTCCCTTGGTCTAGGAGGACTGTGTGAGGGATCGCTTAAGCAATCTGGACGTCCACAAATCCATGGGCCCCCATGGAATGCACCCATGAGTGTTGAGGGAGCTGGCAAATGTCATTGCTGAGCCACTCTCCATCATCTTTGAGAGGTCCTGGAGGACAGGAGAGGTGCCCGAGGACAGGAGAAAGGCCAATGTCACTCCAATCTTCAAAAAGGGCAAGAAGGAGGACCCAGGGAACTACAGGCCGGTGAGCCTCACCTCCATCCCGGGAAAGGTGATGGAGCAGCTTATCCTGGAGGTCATCAACAAGCAAGTGGAAGAAAAGAAGGTTATCAGGAGTAGGCAGCACGCATTCACCAAGGGGAAATCATGCCTGACCAATCTGATAGCTTTCCACGATGGCATGACTGGCTGGGTAGATGAAAGGAGAGCCGTGGATGTTGTCTACCTGGACTTCAGCAAGGCTTTCGACACAGTCTCCCATAATATCCTCCTAGGGAAGCTCAGGAAGTATGGGCCGGATGAGTGGTCGGTGAAGTGGATTGAGAACTGGCTGAATGGCAGAACTCAGAGGGTTGTCATTGGCGGCGCTGAGTCTAGTTGGAGGCCAGTAACTAGTGGTGTCCCCCAGGGGTCTGTACTGGGCCCAGCCTTGTTCAACTTCTCATCAACGACCTGGATGAAGAGTTGGAGTGTACCCTCAGCAAGTTTGCTGATGACACAAAAGTGGGAGGTGTGGTGGATACACCAGAAGGCTGTGCTGCCATTCAGCGTGACCTGGACAGCCTGGAAAATTGGGCAGAGAGGAACCTGATGAGGTTCAACAAAGGCAAATGCAGGGTCCTGCACCTGGGGAGGAACAACCCCATGCATAAGTACAGGCTTGGGGCGGACCTGCTGGAGAGCAGCTCTGCGGAGAGGGACCTGGGTGTCCTAGTGGACGACAGGTTGACCATGAGCCAGCAGTGTGCCCTGGCTGCCAAGAAGGCCAAAGGCATTCTGGGGTGCATCAAGAAGAGTGTGGCCAGCAGGTCGAGGGAGGTTCTCCTTCCCCTCTACTCAGCCCTAGTGAGGCCTCATCTGGAGTACTGTGTCCAGTTCTGGGCTCCCCAGTCCAAGAAAGATGAAGAGCTACTGGAGAGAGTCCAGCTGAGGGCTACAAGGATGGTGAAGGGACTGGAGCATCTCTCCTACAAGGAGAGGCTGAGGGATCTGGGCTTGTTCAGCCTGAAGAAGAGAAGGCTGCGAGGGGACCTTATAAATGCTTACAAATATCTGAAGGGTGGGTGTCAGGAGGATGGGGCCAAGCTCTTTTCAGTAGTGTCCAGTGACAGGACAAGGGGCAATGGGCACAAACTGAAGCATAGGAAGTTTCGTCTGAACATGAGGAAGAACTTCTTCCCTCTGAGGGTGATGGAGCACTGGAACAGGCTGCCCAGGCAGTTTGTGGAGTCTCCTTCTCTGGAGATATTCAAGACACGCCTGGACGAGGTCCTGTGCAGCCTGCTGTAGGTGACCCTGCTTCGGCAGGAGGGTTGGACTGGGTGACCCACAGAGGTCCCTTCCAACCCCTACCATTCTGTGATTCTGTGATTCTGTGATACTACACTGAATGTTGCAATAGCACTTGGTAATCTGCAGAATTATTAAACTAAAATATATAGATTATGAAAAAAAAAAGAAGAAAATGTCCTGTAATATGGCAGAGAAATCAAATGTAATGGTTTCTGCAATCATTTTTTTAGTGTATTTTATTAATTCCCTACTTATTTCTCTTAAGTGAATCCAATGAAGAAGATTAATTTTTTAGGAATAATTCCTTAGCTCTTATACAATTTAGACATAGTTCTAGTTTTGGAAAACTCAATAAGTATACTAGGGAAATATCCTGGGTATGAGAGTAATTCAGAGATGATACTGAAAGCCATGCCATGATTTTATGAATTTGTATCATCAGCGAAATTATTTGAAAGATGGTATACTGATTATTTTCAGAATCTCTCTTTATGTAAATTATCTTCATGTCATATTTCTTCAGAAAGTTTCCTACAGCAGAGAAGTTCTTTCTCAATTAACTGCAAAAAAAAAATGGCATGGCTTAGTTTTGTAGCAGGGTTCAGGCAGCTACAAGCAGAGCCAGAATTCTTGTACCTCACAAAGGCGAATTCAGGCCCAGTGCAGATACAGAGAGCTTTGTTCACACTTAAAATTAGACTATGTCAGGTAGTAAAATTCAAGTGCCAATCACTGTCTCTTCAAAAAAGACAAAATCTTAACTCTTTTTTTTTTAAGTTTTCTTTGTCACCGTCACAGCTAGAGACTTACCCTTTTTTTTTCAGATTTTCTGCTTTATTTAAAAATAAAAGATAGTACCTTCAGAGAAACACCAGAGAAATGCCAGTGCCAGGTTCCGACAAAAAAGGAAATGCGCTGACACAGATTCTAAGGTCAGAAAGAAACAACATGATAATTTAGTCTGACCTTTTTCAAAACTCAGGGCACAGAAAATTAGGAGGTAATACTTGCAATAGGAGTTATTTTTACTAAGTTTACATTTTTGCACAATGACGTATTTGATTTTTTCTCACTGAATGGACTTTTAGTAGGATTTTTCAGAGGCTATCTGGCGACACTGCTTTAAAGGAAAACATGAGAGGAAGGTAACAAGAGAAAAAAAAAGATTTCTCGGTTTGAAACATGCTGACTGTGTATTACACAATGTCACTTGACTGCTTGTCTCAGATATGGACTATCCCATTTTCTGTAAGAAATCCACAGGATAGTTTTCTTCTTCAACGAAAAGCTGAAAATGTGCACTAGGACACCCTTCATGCCAAATACAGAGTACAAGAGATCCAAATACAGAGTACAAGAGATGCCTCTGTTTCCTTTGAATGCTCAGTATACTCGACGTAATTACAAAAATATATATAGAACTACATTTTTTATAAGTTTAGAGAAAAATCTTGCACGATATACTTTTTGAAAAGCTGGAGCTCAGTCAAATGTCACTGGAATGACCAAATACCTTTTAAGAAAGATTTATTTAGGTGATGGCTTTGGATTTAACTTTTTCAGCTTCCCAGCCCTGGATGTTTCAGTTTTCATAGATGTTAAAAACATTCTAGTCTTTTGCTTTATGATGATTAATATGATTGCGAAGTTAAAGGTAAAAAGTGAAACCACTTCCCTTGAACTTTCCAGGTACCTACAGAAATAGGCCCATCTTGGAAATTTCAGTTCAGAGACGTTTTCAGAAACTTATAACCCCTGCAAAACTGAGCGTTGACACCTCACAGTTATTAAACTTAACTGAGGTAGTTGGAACCACCCCACTGATGGTATTTTTATGGCAGCTGTCACCAAGTGGTGCTGTTCCATACAGTGTTCCTGTTCTCTGCATGCATACAAGTGTTCAGCTCTGGCTGTGCCAGGCTCTGTGTAAAGGCAGTCACCTTCTTCCAGCAGCTTTGCATGAATAACTAAGGAGTTTGTTAACTGCAGGGTCACTTTTTATTGCATAGCTGCCACATGGGAACTAGGTAGGAGCTTTGGGCTGTGTCTCCCAGAGATAGTGCTGGATGTTTTTGCCCAGGAGAGACATGCATTCGTTCAGGAACAAGGTACACATGGAATAGATCTAGATTATCTGTCATTCACTTTTCAGCTAGGGAAGCAACCGCAAGGCTCCAGATAGTGGTAACTCCTCATAAGCAACAGTAATGTCAGCGTGCTTTCTCCCTGTCTGCTTACCTGTGCAAGAGCTGTTTACTTTATACCCAGTGACAAGTTACACAAAGTTTGAGAGGACATGAGTTAATTAAAAAAGATAGTCAGGATCCATTAGATTTATAATTAAATCTTTAGTGGCAATGCAAAATCATTCCACAGAAATCCCAAGACCTCCACATAAATGAGCTCAGTTTATAATATTTATTGACAGAACAGTGATATAATCTCACTGATATTTGCAAATTTCAATTACAAGGAGGGCATGAACATGTTAAGTAGTCACAGTTTTCCATTATGATTGGAACAAACACCAATTTATTAATTCGTCGTCTAATTTTGAAAAAGGTGAAAGTGTGATGCTACTGAGAATGATATATGATAAAGCAGATTATTTTTGCATGGATGTAATATTATTTTCTTCCTGTGACACTGAAATTCTGTGTCAGACTCTGTGAGAGAGGAAAGGATAGGAAAGCATAGGTCATTCTTCGTATAAGTGAAGAATTGAGATGGATCACTCAGCATGATGAAAGAAAGTAATACAGTATTTCATTATTCAAGACCTGAATCTGTTGGATAACAATCACAACCGCAGTTCACAAAAACAGGTATGAATCTATGAGTATTTCCCAAGAGGAAGAAAAAGGCAATGAAATGCCATTTTGATCCTTATTTTTTGCAGCAAAGATATCCCCAAAAGAGAAAAAGGACAACTAATCAAGCAGAATAGTTTGGCAGGAGGACTCTGTCTTCATAAGAACCCCAACCAGAACTCTTGAAAGAGGTGTCTAAACATCAAAAGATATAGAGATTTCTTGATGCACCTTTACATCTTCTATACAACTGCATGCTTATATATATTAACAGAAGAGTTTGTATACCGAAGTAATGGATTGTCTATCTGTGGAGTTGTATAATCTTATTTTTCCTTCTGTTTTGTTTTGTAAATAATATAAAGCGTAATCATCACTCTCTTACTTGGATTATTTGGAGCATATATGTGCCAAAAGGCTCCAGTGGAGAATCAGAACCATCATCTTCCTCAACTAACAACCAAAAGAAGTCACCCGTTTCCTAAGGAGCCAATGATTTTAGATCAGGACAAGGATAAAATAAACCCTTTGAAGCAAACCCTGCACTCCTTCTACTCCAAGAGCAGAACTGGAGTATTATGCATCACACATCTAGCACAAAAGCAACCATTCAGCCCCAGAAAGAATAGCTTGCAGATGTCACTGCCAGGCACAGTTTGCTGTCAATCTAAAAATAAGACACATGATCTTAGAGGGAGCCGAAGAAGCATTCTAGAAACTCTTTGCTAACTAGCAAAGGGCTAGACACATGATGAAGTTAATAAGCTTTTTCCAACACAAAGTAGTTGAGCAGCTTCTGCCTAAAGTTTGCTGGAGCACTCAATAAAGGCTGTGACTTATCTGGGAAGCCAAAGGAACTCTTTTATTCACAATCCAGGTACATGGTAAGCTGCAAGATTTCACTGTAGCACCTACCCTAGGCTCTTTACTTCATTCTGCTCCTGAAAGCACAACAGTGAAACACATCTGCTTTGGCATTCTTCATTAGATGTGACAAAAAAAAAAAGAGGTTGGAACGATAGCCTCATCACCTATCATAGAAAATGTCACTCTGTCTCATCAGGGTGCACAGTGTGAATGGATCCAGACTCACAGTTCCTTGGAGGGAAGATGAATACATTTGGTGGCAGCTGGTAGAACAGGGAATATATTGAACTCATCCTTCCTTTACCTCTGGCTCACAAAGACCTCCTCCCAAAGGAGAACAGCTCCAGTCAAGCTGAGTAAGAAGATGTGCTGTGAGCTGGGAACTGTTTTCAGTTTTTCAAAATTTTATTTCAATACAGAGAAAGTTAAATCTAGCATGCCTCTAAGGCTGTTAGTAAGAGAGGGTTCAGATAAACCAGAAAGGTACACTTGCTCAAGACCTTGCTAAAAACTATCTCTGGGTAGGCTTTATCCCTAATGATCCGGCAGAACAGATGGCTAGCGGGTTGCAGTCCCTGCCTAGAAGCAGTGGGGTTTATTTTGTGCCCAAAAGCTGGTCCCATTCCATGGCTGGATGCCCACTGCAATCTGCAGTTTGGAAACAGAAGTCTGAGGGCGAGGGCAGGGTCAGACCAGAGGAGGTGGTAGAGGACCAGACAAGGAGCCCAATGGGTTGGGCTGGACAAGCAAGGATCATCAGATTCACTTCTGCAACAGAAAAGGCCACAGAAGAAGAAGAAGAAGAAGAAGAAGAAGAAGAAGAAGAAGAAGAAGAAGAAGAAGAAGAAGAAGAAGAAGAAGAAGGAGAAGAAGCAGCTGCAAAACACCGGCTGGGGGCATGAGGATTGCTGCGTTGAGAATGAGCAACATGAGAACGAGAATCAGTAACAATACAAGTAGAGCACTGGGAGAAGCAACAAATACTGGATAAAGTATATAAGAGATACTTACATAAATCTTTCTCAAGACAAAGAGGTAGTAATCTTGTTTTTTCTTCATATACATGTAAGGGAATGGATTAAGGAATGTCATTGTTTAGAAAAATGGACCTGTATCTTTCATCTTGCCAAATTCCAGATTATAAAAGGATCATTTCCTATATAGGTTTCAAAATAATCCCATGTATCTGAATAGGCAGTCAACTACAAAACCAACAGTTAATTGAGATGCAAATATTAACAATTACAGTAACACAGAACTCCTATAGTTAGCAATCTACAGGCCACATAATGAAAACTAAACTAGCTGCTGGTATCTATAAATTCAGAGATTATTACTCTGCATTTTTATAAATATCAGCTTGCATATCAGTGTGTTATTAACCGAACTGAGCTTAAAATTCTGTGTGCAGTCTAAAAGATAACTTTCAAAAAGTGTGGCCTGCTGAGGATAGTTATTTAAAATTCAGAAGGCTGCCCAGAATATCAGAGTAAGTTCAGCATTAGTGTAATTTTTCAGCCTGACCCCAGAGGCCTACGAACTAAAATGCTAGCAGATTAAAATGCCTTTTAAGAACCATACTGCACTAAGTGTATGTATGACAGAGTCGTACTTTGAGTTATAAGCGGACAGCATCACTTTCGAGGCAGCAGCTGACACAGTCGGGCTAGAACAATTTTGCTATGGAGTGTGCCAAAGGGTTGCAGGACCAGGCTAATAGGGAGGTCTCCATTACCGTAGCAGCAGCTTCAAGGTTAGTTCAGTGGGTGAAATCAGAGTCAGGCCTACCTCCCGCTGAAAGCAGTCAAGAGGAAGGTACAATTTTGGCCAGAGTAACAGCTGCTTTTTCATAGTTTATAGGAAGCTATTGGCACTGGTACCACATTGTCATCAAACATGTCATGATCTTTCTCCCTGGATGACTGAACCTAACATCTGTTCAAAGCACCTTTATAAGGTAGGCTGAAATATTTAATAGACACTTACACTTATTGCCACAAATGACAGTGTTTTGATATTGAGGCAGTCTGCAAAGAGATCTGCAGAGCTAAGATACAATTTTGGAGCTTTTTCCAAGCAACAGGCTGAATGAAAAAGCCTCATCTTAGAAAGAAAGGCACCTAAAAAAAATCTCAAACTTGTGGTACATTCTGTGTCTGCCTCCGATTTGAGGCTAGTTCACTATCCAATAGCAACTGTTTGGTAAGAATTCCTCTTCTTCTGGACTGCATGACTTGTATTCATCAGCTGAGAGCTACCATCCCTGCAAACCAAACTGAAGGAAGAGAAGAGATAAAGGCAGAGGCACTGGAGGCATTACAGCATAATGCAAGGAGCAGGATGCTCTCTAGAACATGGATTACAGTTGTAGTCAGTAGACATGCTTCAGCCACACACCAAAGAAGCTCCAGGACAGCTTTAGACCTACTTATTTAACTATTCCTTTTTAAGTATCACTGATAAAGAAGTTAAACTTTTTAGGACACACTCACTTCTCCTTAATCATGACACCCCATACCTGGCGATAAAATGCGTTTATATTTTGGTAAGAGTGTGTACAATATATATGTAAGAATAAATTAAAAATCAATATTGACAGGTATAACATAAATAATCGTACAGTACCTTTCTCAGATTTTTGCCGGGGGTCCTTCAGTATCTGTTACTATCCTATTGTTTTTAAATATATTTATGGAGTTGCATATTACACATAATTTTCCAAGCATGAAGAATTTTAGGGAGCTCAGTGATTTCAGTAGGAAAGCAAAGTAAGTGACTTACAACTTCTAAATGAAAGCTAAGCTCAAAATCCTGGTACACTTCATTAAGTTTCAATTTTCTGCAAAAATCTTCACTTCTTTGTTGGCCAAGCCAATCAGCTCCTACTGAATAACAAAACTGATAATTAACTATTGTCTATTTGTCAGATTCAGATCCAATTTTTTCTGTAGGTTGGGTCCATCAGGTCCGTTGTGTATGTACTTATGCAATAGTTAAATCAGACTCCTTGAAAATCCCCATAGACATATCCTAAAAGCATCACTTGGAGGAAGAAATGGCTAAAAGATTAAGGTTTGTTCTTTCTCCCAGTTTGAAACCACCAAACATATTAAATGAACGCAGCTTGCCCAAGTCCTAGCTGAAAGCATTGTCCAGCACTGGGACCTGATGATCTTCCCCCTGAGATACGGTCTTACCACACACCTGGGGTCACGGCATTTGGAGGCAATTATTTTACCATTGGTAGGAATTATCTCTCTGCTATGTAATTTTCCCCCAAGAGTAATTTATGTATGCAACCCATGAACCACAAACTGGTACTGAAGGATTACAGTGAGAAGTAGAATCTCTCCCAGGCAACATTTTTACTTACCCATACCCAGACTAATTTTCACTATGTTTGAAGTTGTTCTATCCTGCATCAGTGAAAGAATCATAAAAACTTTGCAAAAGCTCACCAGTAAAAGATGAAGGAGTAGAAAAGATGACTTGTAGATGTTGCAAAAGATGCACCAAGAAAACCAAGAACACCAAGAAATAAAAACCTGTGATAAGAACCACTGTCAATGAATGTATGTTTCCTCCGCAGCTAACTGAAATATTATTTTTGTTATGCAATTAATTCACAGTTATACCATTATATATTAAATTTTTTACAGTTTTCCTGTGTAAGCATGATTTTCAGTCAGCTGAAAATGTCTGTATTTTAAAGCCTAAAGGAGTGTGATTTCTGAGACCACACCCTAAAAGGTTTGTCATGATTTTTTCTGAGACACAGAATATTGAATATTCTACCAAATAAGGATTTTGTCTCTATTTGCGTTCTCTGGCAAAAGTTAGTAATGCATCTTTGAGAAGAAGTGTTTGTACCCTCACATTTCCAAACCAGATTTTTCAATACTTTAGAAACTTCTGACAACAAATGCACTGTAAATAGATAATAGTTTTCCTATAACGGTGATTTCTGGATAAACTGACCCCAGCATTCAATGAGAAACGTAACTATAAATAATGAAAAATATGCAGAAAAGTAGCTACCATTTTACCATGTTTAAATCTTCCACTACTTTCAGAACATTATTGCATATACCACAGTCAAGGACTGCTTGCAAACAAATATTAAGCCCCTTTTACACTATTTGTAAAAACATCATGCTGTGCTGTGGTAACACCACTTAAATCAGTGGAGTTTGTTCCTAACGAGAAGCATGAATAAACAATGTGTATGGATTTGGAGCCACAGTGACCTAAATAATACTAAGACTACATCTATGCAAGTGAATTAAATACTGCTAGGGCATGAATGCGTGCCCTGGAACTGTTTTTTTCTAAACTATAAAATCTCAGGGCAGTCCCTGACACTTTTTTTATCTTGGCTACTTGACCAGCCATCTCCCAAGGGTTTCCTGGGCATGGCTAGGGCACAAGCCCAGCCCGGGGACCGTTCCCAAGAGGCAGGCTAGCTGCAGCCTGTGCTCGGGAGGCTAAGCGAGCTTAACCATATGGAATTGGCCACGCTTAGCTGGCCTCCAGGCTAGAGGGAGGCCTTGCATCATTCAGTTTATTCATAAAAAATATAGGCAAGGAGCAGAAATGCGGTTGTAATAAAAAAAAATAATTAAAATCTAAACAACAAACATTCCCAATTAGTCTCCCAACAGTAAACATTCCCAATTAATCTCTCATTATTACTGGAATAAAAGAGACAAACCCTGACAAATCTGTTCTCTTATGTCCCTGGGGTATAAACAGAAGAGAGTGGCCAGCTTCTGTCTACCGCCGTGCTGGGGATTTACACTGTATCTCCATGCTGTGCTTTCCATATTGATCCAGTGCACTGGTGCTGATACACCTCCGAGTCCAGAGGCAAGCTGTCTCATCCATAGGCACTACTTACTGATACATGTCAAGTCACATAAACAACACATATCCAACTTAAATTCCTGAAACGGTAGACTAAGTAAATTAGATTTCTTTCCAGCTGGCCACTAAATGTTTTTTAAACCTGCATCCTGAGCCTAAATACGCTTCGGTCATTAAGAGGACATTTCACTCCTAAAGTTGTTAAAAAGACACACCTGATTTCCCACTCACTATTTTCTTTAATTATGGCAAAAAGACACTTTTTTCCCTCTTTCTTTCTGTTAAGGCCTGAAGTCTGCCTCAATGCATGAGCTGTACTCAGGAATAAAATAATAAGCAACCTTCCACTAGTAAGTGCCTTTCCAAGAAAGTGCCTGGTTGCCTTTCCAATACTTCCACTTTATCCAGTATACTGAAATCATGTCCTGCCCAATGGTGTGTGCTCTAGAACTGGGCAAGAAGTATTCTCCCCAACAGGAAAAATGTTTAGAGCTTTTGAAATTCTTTTTTGGAAGTTGTGAAAGGAAATTAAAAATCTTAAAAGTTTAGAAAAAAAAAATTTTGATGAGTGACACATCAAGAGTGTTGTGTCAATATTTTGGGGACATTTTTTCAGGTTTTATTTTTTTCCTATTTTTACAAAAAATCACCTTATAGATAAAAAAAGAAAAAAGTATATCTTTTAATTTATACATGATCACAGCACAGAGAAAATATATGAAAATATGCCTTTTCTACAGACACCTTTAATTTCAAGGTCTGAAAAACATAAATTTCAAAGAAATTTCAACCAGCTTCAAGTTTTCATGAGAGCTGACTGAAATATCTTCAAAGGATATATTTTTATAATAGAAAGTTGTGATCCATTCTGAAGTGACATTAAAAAATGGATTTTTTCATTGCATACATAATATTTTCAAGGTGATAAATAATAAAGAGGTATTAATCAGATATATTTACTTTGTGTAAAGGATAAAACTGTTTGAAAGCTTAAGAATATTTTTATCCCTTTTTCTTTTTCTTCTCTTTCTCACCAAAATCTTCCCTGCTTCCCCACAAGTAGAAAAGAAAAGAAAAACGACATATCTGTAAGAAACCTGTATGTTATTTGGTTCTGAACCAAACAAAGCAAAGATTTCTAGTTTGCTTTGTTACAGAAGAAGAAAGTTGACAAATCTGAATGACAGATAAATCTTTTTCAACCCATTTTTGTTAAAGAAAATAATTCCCGCTCAGGGATGATGCTGGCAAGTAAAGTTTCTGTTATGAAATCCATCCTTTGATGTTTCTTGCTATTAAGTTGTGTGAGGCAAGGTATACAAAAATGTCTCTGAAGCATCTGCACGATAAACCGTCTCTTTGCTAGCCTTCAGGACAAAAGCAAAGGCGGTTACAACACTGTAGACCAGATATATAAGGGAAGAAGGAGTTGCTGATTCATGTTCACCTGGATCTACCTTTCTAGCAGCCAGGCAGCAGTCATGAAGGAACTGCTGGGAAATCAACCACAGAAATGGAACATGTTTTTAGGCAGACCTGAATGAAGGTCTGGGTTTTCATTTTCTGCAGTTGCACAATTCAACTTTTGGAAGCCCCGGTTGTTCAGCTATACCTGAAGGAAATTAATTTCACTCTTAGGTCAGAAACCATTGAATATAGGATACTGAGAGAGGGGTTAGCGATGTCCGTTGTAACCAGAATTGTGTTGCATATGCAAATTTAGAACTTCTAATCCTAGAATGAATTTTCCCCAATTGTCCTCAAATCTTTTCTGCCTCTGAGTGAAAACTCTGTGGCTGGTAAAAAGCTTGTCAGTCACATTTTCTTTTTCTGAATTATTTACCAAAAAGATTATAATAGCTTATTTTATCTAGATTGTGCATCACCATTCAGGAATGTAATTTTCCACCAGAAGACAAATAAAGGCATGTAGTTTTACTATACTGGTAGACTCTACACTGACAGACTTTTTTCCTACTGCAAATCTGTTTTACTTTACATTGGAGATTAATCACTTTACAAGAGGCAGGAATGTGAAATTAGAAATAGGAAGGATTTGCTGCCACCTCTGACATTATTCGTACTTACACAGCAGTTACAAAGGTGAGAACATGCAGCAGCAAATTATTTAAAATAATTTTTGCCAAATCTTACTTCTGACATCATGCCAAAGTTAGCTGCACTCAATCCAGTCAACTGTCTTTTCGGCATCAAAGGTTGATATTAAAAAATGGCATATCTATTTACTGTATTAAATGCAGTGCTGTATTAAATGCTCCTCTGCTCTCCTGTCAACGTCTGTTTTCCTAAAGCTCCACATTACATTCACTGATAATCTTCCCTGGTCCTTAAATATAAAACTGTAGTTGCTTTTTCAAGTCTTAACAGGAAGATCTTGACTATGATTGTAGATGACACTAGCCTGTAGCTGGCAAAATATCTTTCAGATTCACGTTTTACAGGACATAATGTAACATTGGCTTCAGACAGTGAGGTGAAGATTCATTTTGTTTCCTTCTTTTTTTTTTTCCCCCAGCACTAGCTATTATTTATAGCCTTGGGTTTAAAACATTCTGCAGGAGAACCATTGGACCCTGCTGTTTTACCTCCAGGAAATAGTTTAACCACTGTCAGCTATTTATTGTGCTGTCATACCTTCCTCTGTATCTTCATGGTCAGAAAGGAGGAACAACCAGCAAATCATTGCTGGGGTGAGAAAACCAGACAGCAACAAAGTAGGGCATTATACAGATTTTGGTATGAGAAAAAAAAATATATATATATGTATGCACATGTATACACACAGATAAATATGTATACACATACACACAAAATCTGCTAGGGCCATCTGGATTTCCAACATGGGAAATGGTTATTTTCTGGCTTTTGCCTTCTTTTGAAGCTCCCATCCTATCAGTACGTCAGATTTAATTACTTCTCCTGTGGCCAGAACATGTTAGGTAATTCCACTTTTGTATTTTATTTTTAACCTCAGTTGCATTTATTTTTATGTTTTACTTCTGTCTTTAGGATCTTTCATAAAAGAGGGGAAAAATCTTTCATTTTTTCCTCTCTTGAAAAAAAAAAACAAAAACCCACAGCCTTACATATTTTTACCTCATTTTGCCATGTCTCCACCATTTCCAACTTTGTTTTTAGGTTCATTTAGGGTTTTGCCAAACTCAGTTGTGTCTGTACAGCTGGTGAAAGTCAGAGCTTCTACAACAGTATTGGTAAGAGAAAAAAATAAGAACAAACCTGTCTGCACAGAATCCAGGATGCAGTGTAAATCCATTTTCACTGATGTAAACTGACTTGTCTCCCATGAGATGCCAGTTTTCTAATGCTGCCATCATAGTAGCAATGCTAGGTTGCAAAGGGAGGTTTTGATGTAGGTTGAAAGTCCGTCAGCTAGTGCAGAAAGTTTACATGCTGCTGAGCCAGCCTGAGCACCTGTTGTAGAGGTCAAATCTCTTATTCATTGACTCAGTTTCCACTTAATTCTACACAGGATTAAGCCATTAATATTAATATTTCCTTTACATACTGTTAAAGAAACATAACATATATATATACAGATTATAAATTGGTTCCTGAAGTCCTTCTACCAATCATTTTTGGTATTCATAGACATTCTTTAGCGATTTGCACTGTAATGTGAAATCCTGTCATCCCTTGGTAGACTCTGAATATGTGTCTGCTATAATACAGTCTAATAGTTTTATTTATGACAGTTCTTTGGAGACTCCAGCAACTGTGTGCAGACAAGATTGTTCAAGCCATTATAATACAAGATTGTATTACAGTGACTTGAATGGATAAAAGTTCATTCATCTCCAAAAGAGAAAGGGATGGATAGACGCTGTTCTGTAACGTACCAGGACAAATGTGTTCCTGTAATTCCCCAGGCAGAGAGCTGTATTTTCTCAGGCGACACTGTGCAAACAGTAAGATGCATACACACTAAAGGTGCTAGTGCACAAAAAGTACAGGAATTACCACCTGTTTGTAGTGTGAAACTTTCTGTATCAACTCAGTCACCTTAAAAAACCTTCAACATGTTTGGGGTTATTCAACAGTTTAAACACCAGGTCATTCCTTCAATTTGCCTCTTTGAAAAATGGCTGGATCTTACAAAATTGCCTATTAAAGTCTACCTTAGGACGTATTAGTTCCTGATACTATATCTAGAGTTCACTTTGTGGCAGTCCTTCATTTTAAACTTCATCCTTCACATCTTATCTACAAAAGTTCATTTTTCCTAGAAATATCAGAGTACAGCTGTGCAACTCTTTTTAAAAGAGTTAATTGCTTGCAGTACTTCTAAAGTATACAAAACATTAAAAAAAAAAAAAAGGTAGAAATACTTCGAGCATTTCCCCTGGAAGTTAAAAATTGAAGTTGTCTGATGCTGACAATATTTTATTACCACAGATTCAGACACTTGATTAAACTTCTGAAAATTATTACTTTTCATGGTCATTGATCTCGAAAGCATCTTTGTTCAACAAAACATGTGATTACATCCCTTTGAGGTCAGCACATGCTTAAAGACTAATATTTATTTAAGGGTTTTGCTGATGTGAATCTTTCTGCAATTACCATTTCATCTGATTGTGTTAACAATGCACAGTAATGCTTGTTTGTTCTGGAAGAAATTTTGTGCTTACAGACTTGTAATACTTGAGAGAGAGAGTGTGTGGAGCTCACACAGTATTTATGCAACAGGACAAGCACTGTTAAGTGCTGCTGCTGGGTTGGGCAAACCAAGTGCATAAATAATAAAGAAAAACACAATTTCTGTAGTAAATGGTGTCTGGCCACTTTCCTTAAAGGATTAAAAGTTCTGTTCTTGATCATTTTTCTAACTTGCATGCATCTGTATTCTGAACCCAAACTAATCTAAAGTTGTTTTTCTTGCATCTGTCTTTATTTCATTTAGCTAGTAGCATATCATTTCAATCAGCATGCTTTTCTAGGGAAGATCACATTATCAAGGAAATGTCCTGACTGAAGAGAAAACTGAACACACACATGCTCGCACGCGCTGCTTTGGCAGGGGGTTTGGACTAGGTGACTCCAGAGGTCGCTTCCAACCCCTACCATTCTGTGATTCTGTGATTCTGTGAAACAAAGTGCAGTTGAGACTAGACATAGGCAAGTAATTGATATTTTAAGTTGCATGTGACTCTCTTTCCTTGTTCTGTTGCACCGCATTTAGACATTGTATGGCTCTCCAGACACGCTATGCATAATTTTACATACCATCTGCTTTACATGCCAGGTTCCATATGTACAATGTATAACCTAAAACCAATATTTTGATTGATTTGAGATACAGTGGAGGCTTTTGTTCTTAAATTGTTGAATAGAAGAAAGCAGTCCTAAATAAATAATCTAACAAATGTGTTCTAAGATTAACAAACAACCAAATGTATTTTGAAAAAGCTTTGAAAGGCATAATAATCACAAAATTCAGGTAACTTTCAACAATCCCACTCAAACTGCTTCCTAAATGCATACACTGAAAGACCCACAAGCACTTACTACCATTCGCTTAACAATCACAGCAATACAATGGCATAAACGTGTTTCAGTCAGGCAAGGGACAGCAAATTCTCAATAGTCCAGAAAAACATATAGCTGAATAAAGATTGGCAGCACTTATTCCTCAAAACAGGATGAGGTTTATGAAGATGCTGAAAGTGAGTAATGCTTGTTCAGAATCACCTCCTGGAGTGTCCCGGTACTTCATTAACCGGCTTCTTTCAACCACATTTTAAGTATTCAAATCTTAGTTACTCTTCAGTTGCAGGTAAGCCTAACAAACCTAACTTTCTGTTTTAGAGATGCCGTCCACAAGAACATCTGGCTGCATTTCCATATGCACATATGAAGAATAAGTATTGGAACGCCCAAATGAAAAGAATACAGAATTTCAAACCAATGGCTTTCAGAGCAAAACTGAAGATTTATGCAAATATATACCCTCATTTTTAGAACTGCTGACTCTCTCCATCCAGGAAAGCAAAGAGGATTAGGTATTGCTTCAGACCTTAAAAAAAACATCACCATCACCACCCCCCCAAAAAACCCAGCCCAAAACTCTTCATACAGAAATAATCACCATATTCTTCACATTTGACTTGAAATGGAAGCCTTATCAACAAAAATATATTGTGGCATTACAATGTGTTAGTCAACAGCAGATAGAGTGGAGAATATAGGAAGCAATAAAGCAGCTCAAAGAAAATTTTTCTCCACGCAATGTCCCATAAAATATGTATCCTTCACCTCCCTATATGGCACATGATAAAAGCAACATTTGAGTTCATGGGGAAATTAGAAAGGAACCTGTAACACGACATTTTAAAAAGGAGGTTTCTGTCTTCCCTATGTAACTGCAAGAAGAGAAGAGATAACCAGTGAAGCATTTGTCCGTTTCACAGGGTTTTTTTCCTTTGTAACATCAACATCTTAAATGTTCACAGTTAAATGTTAGTGGCACATTCAGGTTAATTCAATGACAATTCTACCGTATGGCTACAAATAAAGCTGAACAAGAGATGCAGCACCTCAAACTTCTTCTATACTTGCTTATTAACACACACTTGTGCTTAGAAGGGAAATATTATTATCAGACCATAACTGAGAAAGGTGGATTTTCTTATCAATGTCATAGTCACATTCTTCATGGAGTATAGGCATAATTCTGTTACTTGACAAGCTGTTGACCACATGCAGCATTTTTGGGGTTCTTTCAACACTCAGATTTGAAAAAAATTTCAAAGTGTGTCTTCACACTTTCCTTTTTAAGGCATTCCAAGCAACTGAAAGTGGTTAGTCAGCTTACAGGAATAAGACTAGCTTCTGCCATTTGAATATCAATATTTTTATTTGGTGTTTCATTATATATGTGACTGCCCCCAACCTGAACACTGTGCTGAACAGAGTATGTTCTGTGAACTAGAACTTCCATTTGCTAATGGATTTTTTTTTGCATAAAATCTTCTTCATAGTCTATATGGATATGGGCATTTTAATTATTAATCCAAAGCATTCTTTCTTATTTGCGTCTGTGTTGTAGAAGAGTTCTTAAAAACAGGAGAAGAAATTAATGTACATTTAGATTTTTCCCCTCCCTAGGGAGAGGCTGTTCATGAGTTAAATGCTTATGCCAACACCTTTGCTTATAAACTGTACTACATTTCTCTTGTTACTTCTCTGTCGAACCTTTCTGGGCCTGATCCACAGGCCACTGAAGTCAGCGGGAGCCCATCCAGTTGTCTCAGTGGTCTCCCTCTGCTTCCAACTTCTTAGTGAGAAAAGAAGACAAACAGCACCGGAAAAGTATAAGATACTAATCTGGTAATACTTCATAATGTCTGTGGGTAAAACAACGGGCTTCAGTCCATCTTGAGGTCAAGCATGTCAAGAAATCTTTCTGACATTTCTCCACTGCAAAGTGGGAATGAAAATCTAGAGGGCATTCCTGGCACAGTGCAGCTAAATCTCTCCGCTTAAAACGCTGTCTTTCAAAACTGAAGTTTCTTTTATACATCTCACTTTGCCATCTCTCAGCCTTCCGCCCAGTCCCTTTCATTCAAAAAGTGTTTGGTATTGGCCAGAACCTTCTTCCTCTGAAGTCAGTTGGGAGTTTTGCCATTGACTTCAATGGCAGAGTTATCACATCCAGGATGCACAGCAAACACAGCAAGAAGACACCGTTGTCAAAGCAGACATTGTAAAAGTACGAAAAAATATTTAAATGATTTAGCAAAATCCGCTTAAAAATCTCGAGCAACAGTCAGCTTTTATATACGCTTCCCACGAATCGCACCAGTCGGTCCAGGAGGGCAAAACGCCCCCCGCCCGGTGCCCCCGGCGTTCGGAGCGGAACCCCAGCCCCGCGCACAGCCGGGCTCGGCAGAGCCCCGCACCGATCTGATTTCGCGAACACTCAGCCTTCCCCGGGGGACGAGCGTTTTGCCGCCGGAGCCCACCGCACCGCGCGGGAGCGAGCAGCCGGGACGGGCAGCAGGCGGGGGAGCCGCGGGCACCCCTCTCGCCGCGGTGCCGGGCACCGGCCGGGGCTCCGGTCCCGTCCCTTCTCCCCATCCCGCAGGTGAGACCCCCGGTGGAGCTCCCTCTGCCCCCCGGACGGCGGCACCGCGGCTCCCGATGCCGGGGAAGCCGCCAGAACGGAGGTCGGGGGGAGCAGCAGGGCACGGTCCCCGGGGCGCGCCGGGGACACCGTGCCCTTCGCGCCCCGACCCCAGCACGGCGCGGAATGGGGCGAGGGGGGCAGGGAGGGAGGGAGCCCCCAGACGGCAGCGCTCCCTCCACACCTCCCCCGTCCCCGGGGGGGCCCCGGAGCCCCGTACTCACCGCGGTGCTGCAGGCAGCAACCCCCCGGCCCGGCCGGTGCCCGCTGCGGTGCGCAGACCCCGTCCCTCGCCGCCCACATCCAAGCCCCGGCCGTGCAGCTAAAAACTCCTCCCGAAGAGCGCCCGGCGAGCCCCGCCGCCTCCCGCCTCGGATCGCTGTCACGTCCCCTCCCCTCCCCTCGCCCCCCCTCCCCGCGCCCACCCCCGGCGGGCGGCAGCATTATAAAGCGGTCCCCGACCCGTCAGATCACGCACCGGCAGAGGTGCCGGTCCTCGCCGCTACTTACCGGGCATCCTCTAGAGCGGCGGGCGGGAGCGAGGGAGAAGGAGGAGGAGGAGGAAGAGGAGGGAGGCCGCGAAGGAGGGAGGGAAGGAGGGGGCTGCCGGCGGGCTGCGCGGCGCGGCGCTGCGCTGCGCTGCTCGGCAGCCTGGGCACCTCGGCAGTGAGGGAGCGAGTGCGTGAGTGCGCGGTGCTGGGCGCAAGCGAGCGGAGGCTCGGGCACCGGGGGGGCGGCGGGGGAGTTCAGGGGGCGCAGCCCGGCGCACCCCCGGCCCCGCGGCCCCCCGCGGCCCCCCGCGCCCCGCCGCCGCGGCGGGAGCTGCTGGGGAAAGGGCTGGGGGAGGCGCGCATCCTCCCCGGTGGCACACGCACCGCGGGCGCGGGGGGAAGGGAGCGGGGAGGAGGGGTTAAAAATAATGCTAATAAAAAAGCTCAATCACCAAGACAGAAAAGAAAAAAAAAAACACAAACAAGCAAAACTCTGTCTCCACTTCGCGGCCGAGGTCTGAGCACCGCAGACCCGGAGCTGCGGCCCCGCGGCAGCGCGCCGGGACCCGCCACCGCCCGCGGTGCAGCACGGCAGCGGCTGCCGGTAGCGCCCAGCTGAGAGCCGGAGCCTCTCCCCGCGCACGCAGGAGCCTCCCTCCTTCCCTCCCTTCCTCCCTCCATCCCTCCCTCCCTCCATCCCTCCTTTCCTCCCTCCCTCCCTCCCTCCAGGCCCGCTGTGCAGGTGCTGCCGGCTCGCCCGGCCACCGAACGAAGGGCAGGGCCGGGCCCTCCGCCGGGTCTGCGCGGGGCGCGGCGGCCCCTCGGCGGGCACCGGGGCGGCGCCGGGAGGCGGCCCCCGCCGGGACGCGCCCGGAGGCGGGAAGGCGAGGGGCGGGGAGGGGGAGCCGGCTGCCCAGGAGAGCTGCCGGAGGGCCCCGGAGCGACGGCGGCCGGGAGGGCCCGGCTGAGCCGCGGGCAGCGGTGCGGTGCCCCGCGGCGTGCCCGCAAACGCGGCTTTCCCCGGCTCGGCTCACCTTCTGCCCGAGCGGAATGACCCGCTGGAGAGGGCCGGGGGCAGTGGCATCACTGCTGCCTGGTTGTTTTTTTTTTTGGGGGGGGGGCAGGCGGAGAAGGGAGGGAGGGCATAAGTACAACAATCGCACGGAAAGGGGGAGGGGGGGAGGAAAAAAAAAAGCAATACGCACACCAAAAAAGCCCGTTCCCGGGAGGGAAACCAAAAATAGCCACAACGGCACTGAAAGTTGCTCGCTTTGTGATTTGCGTTACAGCGCTGCCGCCGCCGCCTGCCAGCGTGCCCGAGAAACGCGCAAGGGGGTCGGGGGCCGGGGGGGGGGGGGCTGGGGGGGTGCGCTCGCCCTGTCCGGCGGTGGTCCTTCCGGGCTCGGTCTCCCTTCTCGAAACCCAAACCCGAAGCACGCACCCCCGCCTGCACACGCACTCCCCGCTCGCTCCGAGGGGTGGTTTCCGAGTTGCGAGTGGACTCTGGGGGGGGAGCGCATCAAGACCGGTAATAAGTGATGCTGTTTTTGGGAAAAAGAAGGTTGGATAAAATCAAACTTTTGTTTACCAACAACTCAAGCCCTGGTGAAAAAAAATGGCACCAAGCCTTAACCCGCATTGCACAGTTAAATGCGTGGAGCCGGAGGTAGCGTGGCTGCTCGCCAGGCCCGTGATCCATTCACCTCTTTGGCTCGGTGTTGGCAGGCAACAACAGCGCGCGATCAAATGATTATCTGCTAAAGACAAGCCTTTTTCTTTCCACGGTAAACTCCCCTCTCCCGAGCTGCAATTAAAAAGGGTCTCTTGGACAATAGAAGCACTAAGAAAGTAATATACTGCGGGGTTTTCTTGCTACTTTGTGTTCATTTTACGGGTAAAAATTGTGCTATGCTTAAGTTAATGTGTAGAAAAGTGCGCAGCAGCATGTGAAAAATTCTTACTTCATAACGAGGATTTTGGACAATTTTACCTTCACCAGACTGTGTGCCATTTAAAGTTTTAGTTCCAGTACTTTTACGGAGAGAAACCAAGCAAAGCTCACCATAATCAAAATTAGAGTATGAAAATGAGATATATAGGGCCCTTTTTTCCTTCCATATATTTTATAGATGTAGATACACATATATGTGTATGCCCTTTAATCCAAATAAATTCTGTCTGAAGTTGTATATTCATATGTATATGTGTGTGCATGTGTACATGTCATATATATATACCCACTATATAAATGACATACTTCAAAAGCATTAATAAAATTAGTACAGAAAATGAATGTGGAAAAGAAGCAAAGCTAAAAACACAGCCCTCAAACCCCTGCTGAGCGCTATAAAAAATGCTAGCACTTGGAGGAGAAGTAGAATCACTGATACAGAAAGAATATGAAAGCTATACCTTGCACCTTATTCTTTACACTAGAAACTTAGTTAATATAAACGCATCTGTGGAAAAATGGAAGTACAATATTTTCTGGGTTTTTTTGACATAGGATGTTTTGACATTAGGCTGTGGTCCTAATAGCCATGTGCCAAAACATTTATTTTTGGGAAGTCTGGATTCAGAGAAGTTGAACCTTTCACTGCTTACTTGAGCTGTCTGGTCTGGGCGTGGAAGATAGTATGTGCGAAAACATGACTGATCACATGAGGATCTGGGGAAAAGGAACTGGAAAGAAGATGAGGATGGGGGGCTAGTTAGGTGACAACAGTGAATGTGAGAAGCTGGTGTGTTACAGGGGAAACTGGGCCTGGAAACAAAGTGCTGTCTCATGAGGAGGAGATAGAATGCAAGAAAACCTTCTTCTCGCTTCTCATGGTCAGGCTGTGCTGTAAAACACGTCCCATTGCGCATTAGGGGATGAGGGGTGTAGGATAACACCTACATCTTCTCAAGACCTCCATGCATTGCTTTTAAATCCTCTGTGGCTTAGGAGAAGTCTTCACAAAAAGAACAGAAATAAAACTCTGGGAAATGCTAAAAAATCTAAGTTCACAGAACCACTTCCTAGAGGATCTTTGTTTATTTGTTTTCCCCAAGGAGGAAGATTTTAGGGTTGGGTTTTGTCACCCTGACCAACTCCTTGGATGTAATCACCTGGCACTATGCTGTCTTAGCCTGAAGAGAGAAAGGCTCAAGACTCTTTGATGGGTATTTTATGGTTTTAACCCAAGAAAATGAAGTCTTCATTCCATTTTCATTAAGATCAGTAACAAAATCAAGAAGTGACTGATACATTAGCAGAATGTTTTGAGTGCGTGAGACTGCCTGGCTTCAAGAGCAGACGTTTGGGATGGGAAAGAGATGTAAATCTACACTGTGTAAATAGTTCTAAATTTAGGCTATATTTCAACCTGTTGTGGCAAGAGCAGTCATTAATAGCTCAAAAATGAATGAGTGCTTATCGCTACTGTAGATCACCTGTTAAATATTGAAAGTAGGGATATTTTAGCTGGTTTCTTTTCCACCATGTTTTCTTTACTAAGGCCAGTGTGTTTTCTCCTTACTCGAGAGTTGCCTACTGTAATGTGGGAGAGGTACAGGGCATCACACACTGGTCCCTCTTTGCATATATTGTGTAGGATAATAGCACTGATATTAGCTGATGCTAAACTGTGAAGTTCCTTCTTTCTTCCTTTCACATGGTACAAAAATAGTCAATAATTGGTAGCCATTATTTTAAGGAAAGACAAAGTTAAGCCCTCTGTTCTTTCATAAAATCCTTTTATTTCATTTATATCTTTTTCTACTACAAAGCATACTATCCAATACCTTTATTGTATTTATTTTCAGTACTGTAACTTGAAGAAGTATGTATCCATTTATTACAAACAGGTTTTGATAAAAAAACAGTAAACAAAACCTGTTGTCCTCTGTAAAAAAGCAAAGCCAGCAACCATAGATAAGAATGGTAGGATTTAAACTCCCAGCCTTTACTGCACTTGCTATATGGCTGCATTGGCTTGTAATCTCATTGACCCCTTTAAACAAGTGAGCTTTTTGATACCCAAGAGGGTTTTCTAAGAAAATCAAATGGTGGAGAAAATGGCACTGATTGGTACAGGATGGCTATTCTTCCCTATATAACCTTAATGAACCAAGATGGTAGCTTGAGATGGTGGTGTTTTGACAAAATATGAAATTCAGTTCACAGTTCAAGGTCTGACCATTAAAAGCCATGCTGTTTCATCACACATAGATACATGATCTCAGTTGTTAAAAAATAATGTAGCTAATAATAATAGAAATATATTCTGCTTGTAGTTTAAAATTCAAGTTTCCGTAAAAGTTCTGTCGATTAGAAGAGGGTGTTGCTTTATTTGTTAAACATCTGGTCTGTCATAAAACTATGTTTTATGTAACTATATCCCATTTTTTCAAACCGCATTCTGTTCCATGTGAAGTGTCTCATACCCCAATATTCTATTAATTTATGGCAGGTTGCCTTCTTTTTTGGAATGAAGTTGTGCCATTCAAGAACTTCCTAAAAAGTTAAGGTGTTTACGGAGCTCATAGGATTATGTAAACTCATGCATTTCAAGAATAGATATAATTCTTAAGAAATCTAACCAATATACTTCCGTTAGGTTGGAACTTGCTGTCATAACCCACTAAAAACATGCTTCACTGAATCGGTAAATACTACATTTTTGAGCTGTCTGCATATTATTGACTTTCCAGGCTTCTGCAAAGCATTACATCAGAAGTCCCTTCCCCCCATTGTTTTCATACCAGAAAAATCAATTCAAATCTTAGATATACAAAGCAACAAAGGTAATCTAACTTTGAAATATTTTAGAATTTATAGCATCTCCTTTTTTATTTTATTGAAGCTCTTCTTTGCAGGCTTAGCTGCAGCACCTGAGAGTTTTGACAACTTTTTCTAAGTATACAGGAAAACATACTAAACCATAATAGGTTGAGAGGTATCTTATTTAAAATCGTAGTGAAATGTGACCAGCATGTTAAAGAGAGACTTTCATGTTGGGAAAAAAAAAAATCCAAACATGCTAGGCTTAGAATCAAATTTCTACCTTCAAATGTCCATGCATGACTCCCTTTAGAAAGAAAAAAAAAAAATGCAATGATCTAACATTAATTTTAGTAGAAGATCAACGGGTATGTGCAGGGTTATTTGGTCATTGGGCGCCCATACTTGTCATCATTTTCACAGGTTTATGACATTTTTACTGCTCTGTTCAGTTCCAAACTAACATGCGATGCCTACTGACTCTTGTTTTCCATTCAGATAGGCATTGACAAAATAGCTGAGGTTTGCATGTAAGAGGGGCAACTCTCAGCTATTTTACTGTCCCTTTAATGTTCCTTCCTGACACTGCCATTATCTTACACTACTTTTAGCTTCTTATAAGTTTGCTAAACTTCAGTGATTAAACCTGAAATTCTGTATGCTGGAGCTGTGCCTCAGGCTGCATGTTTTTAACATAACCAACAAAAATGGCTCAGCTGTACCCAAGAACGACATTGAGGGACATTGTTTTGTTTTATTTCTTGCTAATATATTCCTTGTAAGACTTACTTTTTTAAGAAGGCTAGCACCTGCAGTTAATGGAAAGGAGACTTTTAACCTGATGGGGTGATAAGTATTAGTTGAGGACCACTTGGAATATTCCTAAAAAGTCATTTAAATTTTTCCAGTTCATGAACATTTGGAAATTCAGTTCACACATGTTAAACAGCAATTTGTTAGAGTTTTGCAGCTAAATGTGTATATTTAGCTGTTCTCCAGCCGGGAATATTCAGATGTTGCCTGGTTTTGTCTCTCCCAGAGCTGCTGTTCTCAAGCAAGCAGATCTGTCTTTCCTCTGCTCCTCATGTGAATAGGGCCAAAGCTGCACTGAGAAGCAGGCTGGTTCAGCTGAGCACAGGAGCACAAGAAGGCTTCCCTGGATTTCTTGGGACTGGGAAGCTGTCAAAGATGAAGTGACAGGGATTTCAATGGTAAAAAGTATGGGAGAAAGATCTGAGACCTGGGAGGAACTGGTAAGGAAGAGACTGAATTCAGATGATTAACAGCTAGGCGCAAGAAAAGCGCATGGGAAGAGACAACAGATCTGTCTGTGTGGCAGTCAGATGGGAAAACTATGTGAGAAGTTTCTAATTTTGGATATGCTGATAAGGAAAAAGAAGAAATCTAAATACTGAAGACCATAGCTGGCTAAGTGAAAAAAGTCAGGTGGAAACAAGCCAGTGAAGATGTGAAGATGAGAATGAAGTCCCAGAAGTGGGGGAGAGAGCAAGAGAACTGGAATAAGACATGAAGGCAGAAAAAGGAACAGAAAAGTCTGTAATACCAGAGCATACTGCCATGCAGATCTTGGAAATGAACCAACCATCCTAAACCTCAGCATTTCGCTGTTATCAATAAATATCTGTGAAACCTGTTGGCAAAATGTGCGCCTCGCTCTCCTTTGGTGCTGCTCTACACAAGGGGTGACCATCTGTTACCATTGTCAAGCTTGACGTTAGCTCTACTGGCAGAAACATATCCTGTAGGTCTAACTTCCCGACCTCGACGATGAATCTTTGTTGGTATCAGGTCATTTTTTGCAATATCTATGCTCATTCTTCTTTGGTGAACAGAAAAGGCATGGAAAATGGAAAGGAAGCAAAAGAGAGAGAGGAAGGAAAAGAAAAGGGAAGAAGGGGACCTTCTAATTCTTTTTACAATAAAGGGTTGCTGTCATGTTAGGCAACATTAGAACTGAAGTTGCCTTTATTGACTTTATTAATCTTCTCCTTCTCTACTTGTGGATATACATTATGACACAGTTTAAAATTGTAAAACTTTGTATTAATTTTTCTTCCATCATCATAGGACATCTATCACTGCAGAAGATGAGTCCTGCTCAATGACTAAGCAGCTGTGTGATGTTATGTTTTATTTTCATTGGTCTTTGTGCAGATCAGACACTTTTTACCAATTTATTCAAACTCTGCTGAGAAAAAGTATTCATTGCATCTTCAGAAGATTTTCTCTGATACTAGTTAATATGGCATCTGCATACCTCACAAATGAATGTGACTTTATTTTCACAGTGCTTCCATTCCATTCCCATTGTAGAGATGAGAACTGAGACAGAACAAATTAAAGCAAGAGTATCCACCAATTTTGAGTGCAAATGTAAATTATCTAGAAATTAGCATTTTACTTTTTGAACAGCTATTTTGCGCTAACTTCAGCTGAGAGGTGAGCAGTTCCACAAATGAGACGAAGGCTTTTAAGTAGGGCATACAAAAATAAAATACTCATTACTTGTGAGAAATACGTGAACACTCCAGTTTTGGTGGCTTTTTCAGCTTACCGCTGGAACTTCTCAGTGATGCAAGGGGATAGTATCCCACTCTTCATGTCACCATGAAACATTCATTGAAATGCATAATGAAACTTCTTTCAATGTATAAGTTCTAATTTTTTTTTTTAAAGGCAGGCAGAAAGCAGATGGCAGCATTGTTAGAAGACACTCCCCACTTTATCCCCAGAGGTAAGTCACCCTGTGCGCTGATGAGGAGGGGTCCTGCAGAAACAAAAAATACCTTCACAATCCACATACAAGCTAAACTGGAACCCACCTATGCTTTGGGCTTTGGTCATAACTGAGTATTGGTTCTTGAAGCGTAGTGAAACTCTAAATCTCAGATTAATCTGCTACTTAAAAATTTGCTAAACATTTATTTTGGAGCCAAACTGGTAAAGTTCATCTACTATCTAGAAGTCCCTGGAAAATTTCTAGCTTTGAAGTCGACAGCCCACTTCACTTTTAGTGCTGTCATCCCATTTTTTTTGAGGACTTAAAATATGGCACTTACAAGGGGAGAAAGGATCCAAGCAGAGGTACAGGAGAGGGAAATTGCTGGGGGCTGAAAACCCTTCGTTTTCTCTCCAAGTTTTCTAACAACTGTGATGCCAGGACAGAATCATAGAATCATAGAATCATAGAACGTTTTGGGTTGGAAGGGACCCCTAGAGGTCATCTAGTCCAACCCCCCCTCAGCAAGCAGGGACACCACTAACTAGATCAGGTTGCTCAGAGGCCTGTCCAACCTGGTCTTGAATGTTTCCAGGGATGGGGCCTCCACTACCTCTCTGGACAACCCGTTCCAGTGTTTCACAACCCTCACTGTAAAGAATTTCTTCCTTATATCCAGCCTAAACCTACCCTGTTTTAGTTTAAAACCATTACCCCTCATCCTGTCACTGTTGTCTCTACTAGAAAGATTGTCCCCATCTTTCCTATAGGCTCCCTTTAAGTACTGAAAGGTTGCAATCAGGTCTCCCCGCAGCCTTCTCTTCTCCAGGCTGAACAAGCCCAACTCTCTCAGCCTGTCCTCATAGGAGAGGTGCTCCAGCCCTCGGATCATCTTTTTATAGCCCTCCAACAGTTCCATGTCCTTCTTGTGCTGAGGGCTCCAGAGCTGAACGCAGTACTCCAGGTGAGGTCTCACCAGAGCAGAGTAGAGGGGCAGAATCACCTCTCTCGACCTGCTGGCCACGCTTCTCCTGATGCAGCCCAGGACACGGTTGGCCTTCTGGGCTGCCAGCGCACGTTGCCGGCTCATGTCCATTCTTTCGTCTATCAGTACCCCCAAGTCCCTCTCAGCAGAGCTGTTCTCGATCCTTTCATCCCCCAGCCTGTATTGATAGCGGGGATTACCCCGACCCAGGTGTAGGACCTTGCACTTGGCCTTGTTGAATCTCATAAGGTTCACACAGGCCCACCTCTCCAGCTTGTCCAGGTCCCTCTGGATGGCATCCCGTCCTTCTGGTGTCTCAACTGTACCACTCAGCTTGGTGTCATCTGCAAACTTGCTGAGGGTACAACTCGATGTCGCTGTCCATGTCATTGATAAATATATTGAACAGCACCGGTCCCAGTATGGACCCCTGAGGGACTCCACTCGTCACTGCTCTCCATCTGGATATTGAGCCGTTAACCACTACCCTTTGGCTGCGACCATCCAACCAATTCCTTATCCACCGAACAGTCCACCCATCAAATCCATGGCTCTCCAATTTAGAGAGAAGGATGTTGTGGGGGACCGTGTCAAAGGCTTTAATCTCTCCTGTTTTCTGGTTTGGAACAAGGATTGAAGAAAAAGTGAAATATGACCATTTTTTCCTTTGTTGTCCACAAGAAGAAAATGATTTTGCTAAATTAGGTCTTCAGCGAATTTCAATGGGATGTAAAAAGTTACAGTTATTTTGGTACTCATTTTCCACCGAATCTGAAAATCAAAAGCGTTTAGCTTGACAACGACTGATTGACTTACAATAGGGGGGCTCCTTTTTCTCTGCTAAAACCGAGAGGTGGGGACTTTCATCTGTGGGAAGTTTTGTGAGAATCACCAAGCAAATATTTCCTCTGAACTGATCTCTTGTTGGCTAGGATCTTGTTGGCCAAGAATTGCTTTACCGGACCAAGATGGACAATCACCTGATTCACCTGTAAGCCAAAACCAGCCTAATTCAGGTCAGAACTGTGGGGAATAAAGCTAGGGACCCTGTTTTTTTCATAATTTCTGTAACCACCTGTAGTTTTCTGAGTTTACCAGTTCTGTTGGAGCCATGCTGCAGACTGCTGCTCTGAACTTTGACTGAGCTATGTGCCTATTTGAATCCACAGAACTCGATCCCAGTGGAGAGATGCTGCAGAGCTGGGATCTCCGCTCTTCTCTACAGAATTCAGAAAATTCATCGTGCACATCTCGGCACCCTCTCCTAGCTGATGTGTTTTCCTCCTTGAACTAGCGATCTACAACAAGCTCTGGACAATGGAAACAGCTGAATTTCTTTAACTCAGACTCTAGGTTTACAGGAAAAAGCAGTAAATACATACAAGTATGTGTTGAATAATGTATTTCAAGAGCTGCCCGTGAGCGTGACTGTTTATGTTTACTTCCATATTTAACAGATTTTTTTGGTAAAAAATCCAAACACGCAGCATCACATGCTTAGTAAATTTGCATTTCATGATACAGGTAGCTGGCAGAAATACAGATAAGTGGCACCTGCGTTGCAGGTGACATCCTATAAAGTGTACATAGTCCTTGTAGATGCCATATTTAGAAGCTGGTGTACAAATTAATCTTAACCTTTCAAGTCCAACTTTGGGAATATGAGCTTTGGTATTGTTCAGTTTTCCCTTAAGAGACGCACATCACTAATTACCTGGGTTCAGTCTCTGTACCTTTAGGGATTACAGAACCATATACTATCATTTTAGCGCACTTGATGCCCCTGGAGTCTTGCTGGTGAGAATGGAAGGGACATGTATCGTGTATCCCACTTCCCTCCTGGCTCAGGCATATGTCAAATAATCCCATTCATGATGGGATTAGATCTACCAAGATCTCTTTTAAAAGCTTTCTTCCTATGAAGTCTAACTGGAAAGCCACTGTAAAATTTGTTCGGTGTAATGGCTAGATGCCTTTTTCATTCCCACCTCAGTATGTTTATGTCCATCTAGAAAGATTTTGTTTCAATATTATCATTTAATTCTCTCTTTTTTCTTATATTTATCCACTGATATATTTATGGACCTCAGTCACCTCCCTCTCTGCTGCATTTTTATATGTATTTTCCTACCAGGAAAACAGTTTCAGGCTCATCCTGAAAATTGGGCCTCTCCTCCTGTTTTCTTCCATAACCTTCTCTGCACCTGTTCTCATTCAGGGTTCCTTTCCCTGCCAAAAAAAATCAATACTGTATGTCATCCAAGGTTTAACCAGGGCCTAGTGTAATGGTACCGATGCTTGCCTGTCTCTGATGGATTCACCTTTTGCAATACATTCTCAGTATGCATTTGCCATTTTTATGCAGCATGATACTGGCAGTTCATTCATTTGGAGATTGACTATCGCACCCCATTTCTACAAAACATTTCCAACTGATAAGCCTCCAGCATACCGGAGAACGTTTTATTATTAACTCCACGTACATGACCTTGCATTTCAATCTAGTCCTATTTCTGTTCATCCAGATCTTTTGGTATTCAGTTCTAATCTCCTTCATCCTACCTTCCACTTTCATAGCATCGACAAACTTTATCATTACGGATCTAAAACTGTGCCAGATTGAAAACAATAAACCAGATGAGTTCCAAGATCATATTCTGAGGGACTTGGGTACACAAGTCCCCTCTCCTTATCTTTTTTGTTTTCTTTTAGATGCAGTGAGAGGGTCTTGACATTTTTGTTTGTGTGTTTTTCCTCTCCCCCAATAAATTCTCCAGTGAAACCGGAGGATGTCTGATGGTTTAAAAACTGCATCATCTATGTTTCTGATTAAGCCACTGAAAGAAAAATTGTGAAAGGTTCTCAGCACTCTGTCTTCTTTGAAAAGCTGAGAAACTGTCTATGTGTCATTGAGGGATGACGAGATTTGGTTATTCGCAGGAGAAAGCAACTCTCACATCTCATGTATGTGAGAAACAAAACTTAAAATGTCAAAATGGAAAAATATGGACAGACCTATGCAAAACAATGCAGCCCATGTATTTACTAGAAAGCGAACAATCTCTGAGAGGACTAAGAAAGCATTATAAAGAATTTAATTGAATTCTAACCACGATGTGATAAAATTTTAGCTGCATGGTAAAGTTTTTTCATCTCCCTACTGGTTTCAGTAAATGAAATTTTAACACCAGAGTTAAAAAGAACAGGTGAAAACCTGGTAATTTCCTAAACAGATATATATATAGAGAAAGCTATCTCAGCCTATGAAACTTTTGCAGCTAAAATAATCTGCAAGCAAAAGCAGAACTGATGCTTAAGTTAAAGTTGAAGTGCTAGAGACAAAGCGTGGGGCAGAACTGGAAAGAAACGTCTGTAGGGGAAACTGAAATGAAGACAGTAACTGCATACAAAAGAAAAAGGGGGGGGGAAGTTTCTGGGCAGAAATGGCAGGAGGCTTTTAAATCTAAACAAGATTGGGTTGGACTAGATGACCCACAGAGGTCCCTTCCAACCCCTACCATTCTGTGATTCTGTGATTCTGTGAACCATCTTGATACTACCATCTGAAACCTCTGTGGGCTGCTCTCCCTAAAATTGCATCGTTGCCAATTTTACAATTTCTCTATTAATGATAATATTTTTTCCAGATATACTAATAGTATACCAAGTGTTACTATATCAAATATACCTATCCAATGACTAAATAGAAAAATACATTACATTGTCTGGGAAAAAAATTTACATTGTCAAAGAAATATATGGAACAGGAAAAATCTCAGTTCTCAGGGAGACAAGAAGCTGTTGTCGCATTGCTTTATTACAGTGAGAACGCTTTTTCAGCTGTTGAAAAAAACAAAAAATGGAAAACACCTATTTGTGGCTGCTTAGATATTCAAGCAAAACAAAACTTATGATTTTGATGCTAGAGTAGTTAAGTACTCAATGACATGTGGGGAAACTATGAAATCAAGGTGATCCTTTCTAGTTTGCTATCTGTGGACAACTCTAGCTTTGTGAAAATCTTACCTTTTGAGCTGCAATTTTCAAGGAGTTAGGTGAACTCATGGTCTTTCACTAAAATCCAAGGGTCATTCTCACACTGATTTCAGCGGAATCAAGATTAACTTTTTGAAAAAGAGAACACATCAGACAAGGTCTCTTGTAATGAACAGGAGACAGAGGAGTCAGGAAAAAGATAAATTTCCCCAGGCATTTAACGAAAAGACCAATTGGCTTTTGTTTTGTTTTGAAGAGCTCTAAAGCAGCTGTGATACAAAGAGTAAAAAAGACATAGAATTAGGTCATGACCTAACCAAGAATCATCTACAGTATGCAATAGTTTAATAAATATTCTCTGAAGTCCTGTAGTCAGGATTACTATGGTGGGCAGTGACTATACAATGTTCCCATAAGATCTTTTTACCAATTAATTGTGTATCTCACAACACACTTTTCATGTAATGGAGGATATATGTTGTTTCCTACCCATTTCCATTACATTTTCTGTCAAAATAATTCATATATCTTTATTACTTTTGTGACTGATCATATATATTGCATAGAGTTTGAAATGGATTATTAAAAAATTCATGTATGTTGTGTAATTTCTTTTGTACACAGCTGCATGAACTGCCAGTGTTACTGCATCTTGAAGAGGGTTTTTTTTTCCATAGCTCGGGCTCTCTTTTGCAGCTTTATATGTATATTTCCCACAGAGAAACAAATGTTCTCATATTCAGCCTAAATAAGCACTTTAGCAGGCACAAGTTCTGCTTATTCTTGTCAGAGCAAAATTAGATATTAATCCAATGCCAAACAGAGTTTACAAGAATGTAATTCAGACATCAGATTGCAAAGTGCTTTTAAGTACTCCTGCACTATTTCCCTAAAGAGATCGGTCTCTTAAAATGCTGAAAGGGAAGAGGTATAGAATGTACGGTGGAAATATGGAAAATATTTCTTCCCTGTTAATTTATTATGGTGAATTGACATAATGAAGGATGACAAATAGGTCTTATTTCTTTCATCCACAGAGCACTTCCCATTAAAACGTGAATGTTTTCTGTATGAGTGTCAAGAGTAAAGCATTTAATTACACAACAGCCATGCGTCATATGTTGTGAATGTAATAGGGAGCACAAGAGAAAATGTACTGTGTATTGCTGAAGTGTTAAAGGGGTACCAGAGGCCTACACTTTAAAAGTGAGCCTCTGTAGTGTTTGAACTCACTGAAAAAATAACTTTTTTTTTTGTCTCCTTACAGCTAGCAGTGGAAAAAATTATATAAAGACTTTGTCTTGAGCTTTTCTTCTGTCTTTTAGGGTTGAACTTGTTGCTGCCATTACAAATTAGAGATTGGTACACTGAAATATCCATACTTAATATATAAAAATGGTATGTTCTGTGTAATACAGTAGTATGTAATGATATATAGTCTGTTGATAATAAATATAGGCTATTCATTGTTCTCTCTATATACATATATAATATACACACATTAATAAACACATAGGAAAATATATCAATTCAATTCTTCACTGAATTTGATGAAAGTAAAATGAACATTCAACCTTGTTCATTTTAATTTCTTGTCTGCAAGCTCACTATGAAACTTCATAATTTACTGTGTAACGTGTCTAAAAGAAAAGTGAGTCATTAGCGTTGCTTATTCAGTAAAAACATCTCTATAAATAGCTTTAAATTAATATAGCAAAAAAAAGCAGCACAATTTTTTCATGCTATATATATTTACAGGTATTTGATACCTATCTTTTATCAGCAAGCCTAATAGAAACACAATCAAAATATAGACAAGATTTCAATAGTTAAAGAATGGTTAGTATTGTTAATTAAAGCATTTTCTTATTTGATTTTGTTGAGTGTGATACAATTTTTATTGTGGTGAAGTCCAAGAAGAAGTGAAAATTACCACATATAATGCAACAAAACTAGATCTCTGTGAACTTTGAAATAAATGAAGTCTTGAAATAAAACTAAATACAAAGTAAGTTAAATGTACTCATCTTCAGTTTGTATATTTCTACATGACAGCATTTCCAGATCTTTCAATTTTTCTATTTGCTTTTCTATACATATCAAAGAATAAGAAAAGAAAATCAGTTTGTTGCTTGGTTGGTTGGTTTTCTTTGCCTATGCAAAGGTTTTTGTAAAGGGTACTGGGACTTCAAAAAACATACCTACTTGTAGGTTAGTGAACCCACTGAAAATCCACTGAGTCTAAGATCATCTTAGGCCAGTCCTTTCTAGAGAGAAATGTTGGTAGGATGCAGGGAGCATTACAGATCTATTATATGAACTGGAGAATTTTTGCCCCAGAATCAGGAGTTTTTACTATTTCTGATTATTTCTAGCTATTTCTTATGTTTTGTTTCCCTGACAAGGGAGAAGAAGAAGCTGTATTACAGTGACAACATCAGAAACATACGAGCACAACTTTCATTGCTGCCTTGATCTAAATGGGATGTGTTCACAGGTCTTGCTTACAGTCTTTTTCCTCAATCCCATCAGTGGCAGGGAAGAGCACTGAAAGGGGCAGGAAAACTCACCTGATTATCAGATGGCTCAGAGACTGGTGCCGTTGGTGGAATTTTGGTTTCTTTGATCATGGGGAGGTTTACATGGCACAGGGCCTGCTGGCGACAGGTGGAGTCCGGCTGTCTCAAAGGGGTAAAAGGATTCTTGCCCATGAGCTGGCGGGGCTCATCAAGAGGACTTTAAATTAGGTTCAAAGGGGGAAGGGAATATAACCAGGCTCACTAGCTATGAGACCAGGCATGGCATGCCAGGATTGGGGATGAGATCGATAGCCCAGCTCAAGTGCATCTACACCAATGCATGCAGGATGGGCATTAAACAGGAGGAGCTGGAAGCCATTGTACAGCAGGACAGCTATGACTTGGTCACCATCACAGAAATGTGGTGGGATGACTCTCATGACTGGAGTGATGCAACGGATGACTACAAGATCTTCAGAAGGGATAGACGAGGAAAGAGAGGCAGTGGGGTGGCACTGTATGTTAGGGACTGCTTCGATTGTATAGAGCTTGACGATTGTGATGACATGGTCGAATGCTTATGGGTAAAGATGAGGGGGAAAGCCAACAAGGCAGACATCTTGCTGGGAGTCTGTTATAGACCACCCAACCAGGATGAAGAGGCAGATAAAGTTTTCTACAAGAGGCCGGCAGGAGTCTCACAATCGCTAGCCCTTGTTGTCGCGGGGGACTTTAACTTACCGGACATCTGCTGGAAATACAACAGAGCAAAGAGAAAAGAGTCTAGGAGGTTCCTGCAGTGTGTGTGGAAGATAACTTCCTAACACAGCTGGTAAATGAGCCTGCCAGAGGGGGTGCATCACTAGACCTGTTGTTTACTAACAGAGAAGGACTGGTGGTCTTAGCGACCACGAAATGTTAGAGTTCTTGTTTCATGGTGAAGTAAAGAGGGTGGCCAGCAAAACCACCACCATGAACTTTTGGAGGGCAGACTTTGGCCTGTTCAGGATGCTGGTTGAGAGGGTCCCCTGGGAGAGAGTCCTGAAAGGGTAGAGGGGTTCAGGAAGGCTAGGCATTCTTCAAGGAGGAAGTCTTAATGTCACAGGAGCAGGCTGTCCACATGTGCCGCAAGACAAACCAGTGGGGAAGACGACCGACCTGGCTGAACAGAGAGCTCTTGCTGGGACTCAGGAAAAAAACGAGGGTCTACCACCTATGGAAGAAAGAGCAGGCAACTCAAGAGGAGTACAGGGGTCTCGTTAGGTCATGTAGAGAGGAAATTCGAGAGGCAAAAGCCCAGCTAGAACTCAGGCTATCCACTGTTGTAAGGGACAGTAAAAAATGTTTTTACAAGCACATCAACAACAAAAAGACAGCCAAGGAGAATCTCCATCCCTTATTGGATGCGAGAGGAGATATTGCCAACAAGGATGAGAAAAAGGCTGAGGTACTTAATGCCTTCTTCGCCTCAGTCTTTAGTAGTCAGACTGGTTATTCCCAGGGTAGTCAGCCCCCTGTGCTGGAAGATAGGGAAGGAGTGCGGAACAAACCTCCCATAATCCAGGATGAAGCAGTTAATGACTTCCTATGCCACCTGGACACCTACAAGTCTATGAGGCTGGATGGGATCCACCAAAGAGTGCTGAAGGAACTGGCGGAGGAGCTGGCCACACCACTCTCCATCATCTCTCAGCAGTCCTGGGTGACAGGGGAGGTCCCAGATGACTGGAGGATTGCCAGTGCAACAGCCATTTACAAGAATGGCCGTAAGGAGGATCCTGGGAACTGCAGACCTGTCAGCCTGACCTTGGTGCCAGGCAAGATTATGGAGCGATTCATCCTTAGTGCTCTCACCGGGCATATGAAGCACGACCAGGGATTCAGGCCCAGCCAGCATGAGTTCATGAAAGGCAGGTCCTGCTCGACCAACCTGATCTCCTTCTATGACCAGGTGACCTGCCTAGTGGATGAGGGAAAGGCTGTGGATATTGTCTACCTGCACTTTAGTAAGGCCTTTGGCACTGTTTCCCACAGCATCCTCCTGCAGAAACTAGCTGCCCGTGGTTTGGATGGGTGTACACTTCGCTGGATAAAGAACTGGCTGAATGGCCGAGCGCAGAGAGTTGTGGTAAATGGAGTTAAATCCAGCTGGCGGCCAGTCACGAGTGGTGTTCCCCAGGGCTCAGTTCTGGATCCGGTCTTGTTTAACATCTTTATCAATGATCTGGATGCGAGGATTGAGTGCTCCCTCAGTATGTTTGCAGATGACACTAAATTCAGTGGGAGTGTCGATCTGCTTGAGGATAGGAAGGCTCTTCAGAGGGATCTGGACAGGCAGGGTTGATGGGCTGAGGCCACCTGTATGAGTTTCAATGAGGCCAAATGAGTGTGTCCAGATCATCTTTTAGTGCCTTCATTTAGTGGTTTTCACTGGATCTGGTTTTGTTAACTGATTGTACTACTATATAATGGCAGGGGTCTACCTGAATGGCTTTAGCAATCTGTCTCTGAAAAGCAGGGATCAGGTTCATACCATGAAACCACAGACAGCATCTGAGGCTGTGCCAGTGTTTGAAGGTCAGAAAAACTGGGGTTACAAACCCAAGGAGAATGGTGTATCTCAGCCTACCTACCTAGGTGGAGCGACACTGCCAGGGAGACATCAGCTATGAGGGAAATATTCAGTTAAGGATGACTGTGAATGAAGTCTGTTCATTGAAAGGGTTGCTGATGACATCTCGTGAGCTGGGTGCCCTCCACCAGATGAAATAGCCCAGTTGTTATGAGGGAGTTGTGTGTGTTGCCCAGCGCTTGCAAGATTGAGGGGAAACCTTGGCTGCAGGGTGAGGGGCTGCGTTGGTGAGCTGAAGCACTTGAGCATCCAGAGATGAGGATGGTTTTACAGCCCATCAAGGCACTGTGCAGCTGAGAGAGGCCATCAGAGAGCACCTGAGAGAGAAATTCTGAGTTTGTGATCCATATAACAGAAGGGTGGTTTTGTCCCCACCGTTTCTTGACAAGTTAACAACTAATCTTGAATGGTTTTATTCTGTGTAATTAACACGAAGAATGAAGGGTGTTAATTCAGCAGTGTGTACTGCCACAGTAAGATATATTAGGCTTAGGCAGAAATGGCAGTGTGAGAAGTCACTGATACCCTTGAAAACACAGTGGCTCCCTAACCCCATGTATTGATAAGCCCATGTAGCTGCTGCGGGCAGATCAGACGAAATAGAGACTTTTCTCACTCAGCCTGAATGAAGAGCTGCAATAGTCTCTGTAAAATTTCAGGGGTGTTTATATTTTTTCTAAATAAGAATATTTCTTCATGACTGCTAGAACTGGTTAATCTAATATGTTCATTTAATGTCACATAGTGTCCTTTCATGTGTCTCTCACTTTGTATCTGTTCACTCTTTCAATATTTAGTACCGTCACATTATAGTATTATAGTAACACAACAATCAAGGCTGAAAGCAAGTTTTGGAAACCATGGCAGGCACAATAAACACTTGTTTTTCACATTAAGTCATATATGTCTTCTTGAAATAATTATGTACCTTTTTCATCTAAGGATGTGATATGTTGCTGAAGTAAGTCCACTAGGGCTTATTGTAAATGGTATTTTTGTGGCTTGTTTCCTTATGCTTTTGTCATTCTGCACTTGATTTAGAGATTCATGGAAAGTCATAATTATTTTAAGAAGTCAGCAGGGAAAGTGTTCTTTCACCATGTCTATAAATCTTTTCTTGTGCTCTACAGAGAACTCTGCTCCCTGTGTCTGCTTTAACAGTGTAAGAGGAGTATATCATAGTGCCTTGAGTTGTCAGAGCTTTGGGAATCTTTATAATATGAGATCACAAGTGGAGACAATTTCATTGTAATAGTGCTGGCAACCAAGAAAAAAGGATACATAGTCAGCTGGCACACTGACATGATAGCAAGGATATGTTCTTTTGTAGAGTTAAAATATGTGTGGGATTGGAATACGAATATCTATATCTATGTACATAGAGACACACACATATATATGTATAGCTAGGAAGCTAGTAAATCTGAGACTTAGAAGAGAAACTGACTACTGAAAATATGGACTGTTTGGGGGATAATATTTCTGGAGGAAAGCAAAATGTAAAAATTGTCCCCCTCAGAATGATAAATAACTGCCTTTCAGAAGAAGAAAACACTGTTTCTCCTGATGAAGTCCACAGCAGACAGTAGCTTGGGCTATTGCTTTTCATTCTTCTAAACACACCTTTTCAAAAGACGGTTTTCCTTTTCTTTTTCCCTTCTGCAAGGAATGATCCCTTTGTAAGGCTTACAGCCCAGGAGAGAAAAAGTGTATTTTTGGTGGTTAAATAGGGACACAGATTTCTTGTGGAGGTTAGGGATTCTTTTGCACTGCAAATTTGGAGTGCAGTGTAGAGAAATAACTGTCAGGAATTTTTTAGGCATAGCTAATCCTGCTTTAGTTAACAGTTAAGCTAAATGACTTGCTAAATAATTTTTTATGTCCTGTCCACTTTTTTTTTTAAGCTCCCAGTGAGATCATACTGGCAAGCTATTAATCAAAAGCTCTTTTTTTTAGACCATCACAGTATTTACTGCCTCTGTTTGTGTAAAGCCACCTTATGGTCATTTGCATGGAATTAGTTGTCCAAGAATGGATGTCCCAAGGACCTGTCTGTAGTCTTAGCGGCTGCTCTGCAAGATAGGTGTGTTGCACAGTAAATACTGTATTCTGAATGCATATTAACAGTATGAGGTGAGAATGAAATAAAAACAACAAGAAATATTCAAATTGCTGGATTCTGATATTCAGACATTTAATTTTCATACATTATTTATAAAAACGGGAGATCTAAATAATAAAAAAAATCTAAAGAAAGCTGAGAAAGATAAAAATTAGGTCAGTCAGAAAAAACAGCTGGAGTGACAATATATTTTTGATGGGTTCCAGTGTACAATTTTCAAACATGTACAAAAATCTGAATATGTCTTAGTGGTTACGTAAAGAAATCTTTATTCATTGCTTTAGCAAATATTTAATGTATAATGCTTTCTCCTTTCAATCCCTTTTTTTCATTAGCAGTATGACTAAAAAAAATTAAGTTCTGTCACACTTACTTCATAATTTCTTTTTATTCTGTAAGTACGAAAAACATATATATGTAAGTGCATATCCTTACTGAGTGAAAAATTTGCAGTAAAAACTGTTATTTACATTGGGGTAAAATCTAGGAGTATTTTTTAATGTCAGTCTTTTATAATGGCCTTTCAACTGAAAAAAATCCTATTTGCGTGTAGGGGATTTATTCTGCAGATTAAACCACTTACTATTTTTGTTACCTCAATAAAATATAAACAAGTAATAATTTTGCTGAAGCATGGTATAGATAACTTCACAGTTTAGGAAACTTTGTAATGTTCTGGTTGTTACAATACTACGTATTTAGAGTATTCAGTATTATAACATGAAAGTATTCTCTTCGTAAACTGAAAAAGAGCCTTTCTTTACAAGAGGGCCACACAACAAAATTTATTTTTCTGACAAATTTTAAACAAAAAATTAAAGTATTTCTGATGATTTTCTGGTGCCAGATGTAAATACACTGTATATATTTTATGTATACTTAAATAAAGAAAATATTGTTATGGCTATCAAAAATACTGAATGTGTATCTAAAATCATTGTATGAAAAGAATTAATTTTGTTATTTTTCATCTTACAAATTTCAGAAGGTTTCCAAAATCTCAGCAGAAAAACAAACAGCTGTTATGGCTCTGCTTCATGATTGTGCAGCTTTGATGCATTAAAACCCATAAGAGTTCTATCACATAAAATACCTTTGCCCAATTAATACTTCACCTGACTACTACCAAGACAGGGAAATTGTCTCCAAAGACACTGATTGACTGACAGAAAAAAACAGAGAAAGAAAGAAGCACTTGACATCAGAATAGAGCACAATTTTTTTTTGTCGGGGCCCTTTTTTATGCAATAGGGCTTTGCTAAATTGTCTTATTAACAGTTTTTGTTTCCAGCAATATGCAATTAGGAATGTTGGTACCACTAGCTAGAAGCACTAGAATTTCTACGATCTAACCAAACATATGATTGCCATAAACTTGGGAGAATGCCCTTTTGTAAGACTGTTGGTACTCTTTATCAGGCTAATTTTTATTACTGATTCTGTAATCCTTCTCCTGTTATTGTTAATGACTTAATCAGACCCAGTCATCTTTGAGATCATGAAAATATCTTGAAGTGTTAAGTAACAGTTGTTGGCATCAGAAATATTCTAGGTGAATCTGGTTATTTTCCCGTGTTCCTTAAGGAAAGATCATCATGAGATTTATTGTGTCTCATTAAAATATTTTTTATATCAAGCTTCAGAAAGTTCAGACATTCAAGTTTTCTTTTTTCTCTGGATGCTAGCCTCACAGAGAACTGAGGCTTATTCAGACCAGGTGTAAGAAGTCAGGCAAGGAAGGGAAGAGACCAGCATGGCTGAGTTGAGACCTGCTGGTCAAACTAACAGGCAAGAGGGAACTGCACAGACAATGGAAGCAGGGAGAGGCATCTTGGGAAGAGTATAGGGATGCTGGCCGGTTGTGTAGGGATGGGGTCAGGACGGCCAAGGCGCAGCTGGAGCTGAACTTGGCCAGGAATGCTAAGAATAACAAAAAGGCCTTCTATGGGTATGTAAACCAGAAAAGGAAGGTTAAAGAAAGCATACCCCCCCCCCCCAGATGAGCAAGAATGGCAATCTCTTATCAACAGATGAGGAGAAGGCTGAGGTACTGAACAACTCTCTCACCTCAGTCTTCACTTGTGACTTCTCTCCTCGCCCCTCTCCAGTTGATGGACTGCAAGATGGAGACCAGAAGGGCAAAGCCCCTCCCACTGTAAAGGAAGACCAGGTTCGGGATTACCTGAGGAACTTGAACATACATAAGTCAATGGGACCTGAAGAGATGCATCCCAGAGTCCTGAGGGAACTGGCTGATGTCATTGCCAAGCCATTCTCCATGATATTTGAAAGGTCATGGCAGTCAGGCAAAGTCCCTGGTGATTGAAGGAAGGCGAACATTGCACCCATTTTTAAAAAGGGTAGGAAGGAGGACTCTGGGAACTACTGACCTGTCAGCCTCACCTCTGTGTCTGGGAAGATTATGGAGCAGATCCTCCTAGAAACTATACTAAGGCACGTGGAGGACAGGCAGGTCATTAGAGAATGCCAGCATGGCTTCACCAAGGGCAAGTCCTGCCTCACCAACCTAGTGGCTTTCTATGATGGCCTGACCAGATCAGTGGACAAGGCAAGAGCTACGGATGTGATCTATCTGGACTTCTGTAAAGCCTTCAACACAGTCACTCATAACATCCTTCTCTCTAAATTGGAGAAATATGGATTTGATGTGTGGACTGTTTGGTGGCTAAGGAATTGGTTGGAAGGTCGCAGCCAGAGGGTAGTGGTCAAAGGCTCAATGTCCAAATGGAGATCGGTGACAAGTGGTGTCCCTCAGGTGCCCTTACAGGGACTGGTGCTGTTTAAGATTTTCATCAATGACTTAGCGAGATTGAGTGCACTCTCAGCAAGTTTGCAGCTGACACCAAGCTAAGTGGTGCAGTTGACACACCAGAAGGATGGGATGCCATCCAGAGGGACGTGAACACGCTGGAGAAGTGGGCCTGTGTGAACGTCATGAGGTTCAACAAGGCCAAGTGCAAGGTGCTGCATCTGAGTCGGGGCAACCCCCGCCATCAATACAGGCTGAGGGATGAAGGGATGGAGAGCAGCCCTGCTAAGAAGGACTTGGGGGTACTCGTGGATGAAAAGCTCAACATGAGCCGACAATGAGCGCTTGCAGCCCAGAAAGCCAACCGTGTCCAGGGCTGCATCCCCAGCAGCATGGCCAGCAGGTCAAAGGAGGTGATTCTGACCATCTACTCCACTGTAGCGAAACCCCACCTGGAGTCCTGCTTCCAGCTCTGGAGCCCCCAACATAAGAAGGACATGGAGCTGTTGGAGTGGGTCCAGAGGAGGGCCACAAAGATGATCCGAGGGCTGGAGCACCTCTCCTATAAGGAAAGGCTGAGAGAGTTGGGGCTGTTCACCCTGGAGAAGAGAAGGCTGCGGGGAGACCTTCTAGCAGCCTTCCAGTAACTGAAGGGGGCCTACAGGAAAGATGGGGAAAACATTTTTTACCATGAGGTTGGTGAAACACTGGAAAAGATTGCCCAGAGAGGCAGTGGAGGCCCCATCCCTGGAAACATTTGAGGCCAGGTTGGACAGGGCTCTGAGTAACCTGATCTAGCTGAAGATATCCCTGCTCACTGCAGGGGGTTTGGGCTAGATGAATTCTAAAGGTCCCTTCCAATCCAAAGCATTCTATGATTCTATGATTCTATGAATTGGAAATCTCATAGACCTAAGTCTGTATAGTGGTCCCCAATCTTTAGACTGCAATAATGGTGTATATCACTTAGCCCTGCTGAAGACAACAGGTAGAGTCAAATCAATAAATCATAGAATCATAGAATCATAGAATGGTAAGGGTTGGAAGGGATCTTAAAGATCATCTGGTTCCAACCCCCCTGCCATGAGCAGGGACGTCTTCCACTAGACCAGGTTGCTCAGAGCTCCATCCTACCTGGCCTTGAACACTTCCAGGGAGGGGGCAGCCACAGCTTCTCTGCGCAGCCTGTTCCACTGTTTCACCACCATCATGGTGAAGAATTTCTTCCTCATATCTAATCTAAATCTGCCCTCTTTTAGTTTAGAGCCATTCCCCCTTGTCCTATCACTACACACCCTTATGAAAAGTTTCGCTGCCTCCTTCCTGTAGTTCCCTTCAGGTACTGGCAGGCTGCTAGAAGGTCTCCCCGCAGCCTTCTCTTCTCCAGGGTGAACAGCCCCAACTCTCTCAGCCTTTCCTTATAGGAGAGGTGCTCCAGCCCTCGGATCATCTTTGTGGCCCTCCTCTGGACCCACTCCAACAGCTCCATGTCCTTCTTATGTTGGGGGCTCCAGAGCTGGAAGCAGGACTCCAGGTGGGGTTTCACTACAGCGGAGTAAAGGGGCAGAATCACCTCCCTCGACCTGCTGGCTACACTTCTCTTGGTGCAGCCCAGGATATGGTTGGCTTTCTGGGCTGCAAGTGCACATTGGTGGTTCATGTCAAGCTTTTCATCCACCAGTACCCCCAAATCCTTCTCCTCAGGGCTGCTCTCGAGCCACTCTCCACCCAGCCTGTACTTGCGTTTTGGATTGCCCCAACCCCAATCCACCTGAAGATTCTGCTGTAGCTGCCATTCAGGTTAGCATCAGCCCTTCTCATCCTCCAGACAGATATGCCAAAGCAGTATTTTGTTCATTACAGTTCAAAATCTTTACTAAAACAGACCACTTGCCAAAGGTAACAGGAATTGCATTGGTCTAAAGACTTAATACACATCACATCATATGTACAGGACTAAGATATTTCCATCTGCTCTCAACTCTTAGTACTCAGCTTCCAAAAAGATTCAAACTTTGCAATATATTTTCCTTAATATCTATCTGTGTGATGTTTTTCTTAATTAAAAAAGTGCAACACGATTATATTTTGTATGTGTGGGTAGTAGAATACATAAACAGAAGAGAAAAAGCTTATATTCAACCATAACAGGCTTTCAAAGCAATTGCAAAGAAACAAACATCATATGTCATGCTTTATTTTTTTTATTTAGTGACATGCCAAGCTGTTCAAGCTTGGTTTTTTTATTCCTTTGATAGTAAGATAGCTGCTGCATTAGCAAGCTCTCCCATATAGGTGATTTAGGCAAGACTACAGTTTGGTGCATTCAAACTGGAATCGACAACCAGTTCAGAGAGAGGAAGAGCAGGTTTCTAATATGAAAAATTGTCTGCTTCTTCAAATTTTACCAGTCATGTCATGTTACATTAGACAGAGTAATAGAACGTTAGCTGTGTAATGAGACATGACTGCTAAAATGTAAAGGAGAATGCACTTTCAGATTGGCTGGTCCCGTTGAAAGTGATGGCTTGCATCTAATCTGCAATGCTTGTAGATATTATGCAAACCAGCTGTTTGTGAATTCCAGATCATTTGGAAATTGGAAGAAGTGTCAGATACATTATCAACTTCTCAAAACATTGCTGTGTCTTACTTTTTGTTTCTAGATAAAAGGATATTTTTTGAGAAACACAATTATAGGTTATTTTCGTTTAATGCTTGACAGTTTTTCTTAGATCCTTTGGGCCAGAACTTCAATTGAATTAAAAGGGGTTTTGTTTTGCTGAAGTCAACAGAGCTTCAGACATTTAAACAATTTCAATTTTAGTCTGTTTTAGAGGCACAACTGCATAAAGTTTTGTAGTACTTAACAATGCAGTAGTTAACAGTGTCGGTCCAAAATTATTTTTTCCTTGTTATGAGATGATGATTCATTGCAACCAAAATACTTCATAGAAAGTCTTCACAGAAATTTTATCAGGAAAGAGGAAAGGAGTGATTTTAATTTCAGATGATTTTGAGTAAAGGTGTGACCCTTGAACTTCATGGTGTGAGGAATATTCGATAACTAGTGAGTTGCCAGATATTTTGAGGCGTACTGGATGGTCTCCTCTGTTCCATGACAGATTTCAAAAGGTTTTATTTCCTCTCCCCTCTGAACCACTAGTAAACAAGAAGAAATTTCAGACCCCTTATGTTTTCTGTGTGCTACAGCTGTGGTTTTCAGCCATATCTCACAGAAAAACAAACCAGCTGTTCCAAAATCTGAACATTTCTAGTATTTTTTCTTTGCAGTACTACTACTTGTCACAGAAATGTTTTGCATCACGCAGGAAACCTTTAGAACTTGATCACATTCAGAAGTTGCATTTTGTGTCTGGAAAGGGAGAACAAAATGGTCGGCATCTCGTAATGGACCTTTAAAAACTAGGCACTAGATTCATGGTTTGACTGTGTTGAATAACACTGACACGATAAATGATGAAAATAACCCCAGCAGTAGGAATGTGAAATTAATTTGCTCAGTAGAAAGAACATTAAAAAAAGGAAAGATTACATATATGGAAATACACGTCTAGAGAATGTCAGGAGATGCAAGCTTCTAATGCTATCAAATCAATCTGCTTATTATGTCCCTTACATTTAACATTTAGAAAAGTGATTCTACTTTCAAGTACTCCAGTTTATTCACAGTGCTGCCATTTTATTAAGATATGTGTGCTGGGCAAACCTAGCTTCCTCTGAAATCACTAGGAATAGTCAATCTCATAAACAGCAACTCGTATTTAGAACAAGAAAAAATCCCAAGAAAAAAAGTTTCCTTTTTTAAATGCTGATTGAAGATGAACACTTAGAAGGAAAACGGAACAGACTGAGTCTATGAACTGTTATGTGTGTAGTTTTTGTGAGTTTCTCATTTATTATTACTGTGCAATTACGGTATTATGTATCTATACCAAACATCATTTAGCATCAGTGTAGATAAATTGCCAATACTTGGCTTCCTCTGAACAGAAAATGCCAAATTGCTGAGCTGAATTATATTATCAAGCAATGTACAAGTTTTTAGCTGTTCTGTCTTTATTCACATCTTGGGAGTCACATTGCTAAATCCTCATGCAGTATCTTGAAAGAGTACCTCTGTATGACTGGTTTTTCCCTACATATACTTTTTTTTTAAATTGAAGATGTCTCAACTTACATTTTTAATAGCAGTGAAATCCTTTGGGTTCTTATTAGATGGAATCTAAGCACAAAATTCTCTCATCTGCTCTGCTGTACAGATCTTTTATTTGAAGGGTAAAAAAATCTCTTTTATTTGTACAGTTGTGGCTACTGACTGATATGCTCATGTCTTTACACTGCCGAAATGACCAAGTTTTACACATGCTGTTGAAGTCACAGTCAAACAGGAAAAAAAAGGAGGGGAGAAATCAGTGTATGATTTCTTTGGATCCTGGTTTAAAGTTCTGCAGTTACAGACCTCTTAGAATTTGTATTCATAGAGCGGATCTTGTTCAAGTTCTGGTATAATTACTTTTTTCTTTTTGTGAGAGTTTTGCGTTGACCTTAGCAGAAGTTCCCTGACAGGACACGGAGTAATGATTTTAAGCTAAGGGAGGGTAGTTTTAGACAGAGTATAAGGAAGAAATTTTTTACGATGTGCATGGTGAAACACTGGAATGGGTTGCCCAGAGAGGTAGTGGAGGCCCCATCCCTAGAAACATTCAAGGCCAGGTTGGACGGGGCTCTGAGCAACCTGGTCTAGTTGAAGATGTCCTTGCTCACTGCAAGAGGGTTGGGATAGATGACCTCTGAAGGTCCCTTCCAACCCAAAGAATTCTATGATTCTATGATTCTAAGCCTTGCACTGAAAACAGATCGAGAAGCAGGACTAACCATAAGATCGTGTTTAGGACATAGATACTGAAGTTGTAAAGAGAATTTTATTGTAAAAAGATAGCTCCAGAAGACTGCATGCCTGGCCTTACTTCCAGCAAAACAATTTGTTTACGACTTCTAATACATAGATTTCATCATTGAAGGCATTTAAATATAAAAAAGTAGAATTTGGAAGTGTATTGTCAGGGCAGCTCATCAAAGCCAAAAAGGAAATCCATTAGAGAACCTGTCTGAAAGCCATATTTCCTAGTCCATTGATTTATGATGCTGACCAGAAATTGGATAACTATGATGACTAGAGTAAGTGAGAGTTAGAGACAACTGTCATTGATAAAAAGAAAAAAGAAGAAAAAAGTGATGCTGTAAAAAAGAGTAAGAATCATTAAGTTATTAAGCTGTGTAACTGCAGGATCTCTTTTCCCCATGAAATATTGTTATTACTATTATTGCTATTATTATTATTATTATTATTATTATTTACACAGGTAGACGCAAACACATGTTAGTTCCAGGAGATTCCATTCTGGGATTACTAATGAAATAGGCAGTGATTTTTGTGCGAGTGCAACATCTTACAAATCACTATGTAATATAGTGATACAGAGTCTTTCTCACTGCAGGCAATAAAATAAAACAAAAAACAAATATAAAAAACTAGGCTACGTAATTGAAGTTCCTCTTCATTATTCTGACATTAGCTAGCCTCAGGCTTTAAAATCTGCTCAATTGTAATGAATCGTGAAGATTTCTGTTGGACCAAGGAGAAGATAACACCTCATTGTATTTTGTTGTTTGCAAGATTTTAACAAAATAACATCTGCTGTCTTAGATTGTGGATGATTTAATTTTTAAACACTTGTTCCCAACCTTTAATTTTCTGCAAAACAACCACATAAATTATTAATTCATCTATATTTCCTCAAGGCAAGCTAGACTTAAGGTCCTTCATAAATATTTAAGAATTCTACTGCAAAATAAACAAAAAACTTTCACTTAACTTTTAATTGCAAGTCCCCAAAACCAGCAGCAGCATCACCAGTAATAGTAAAGAGAAAGAGTTCAGGCAGAAACACATTTTTTGTGAAAGGATCCAGCCTTTTTAACTTGTGAAAATTCAATGTGCTTTTGCACCAAGTTTGCAAAACATGCATTTCATTAACAATAAACACCAGGAGAAAAGGAGCAGTGTTCAAATCTAATCCAGTCTTGACTTGAAAGGCTCTCTAGTGGTTCTCAGGAGCACGAAGTGCAACACACATGTACGCCTGCTTATATGCTTTCTCTGGGAAGACATCTGTCGGTATTAATATGCTGTACTCTCCATGCCCAAATCTGAGTTGCTGTTTAATTCTGGCACTGGATCTGAGACGTGAAGGCGGCCTGAAGCTTCAGGGCTAGCCTAACATAATCTCAGCTGCCAACTTCTGCCCTTTGCCCAGAAGAATTGTGCTAGTAACTGTGGATCGCTGCATTTGCTACAACTCAGCCCCACACCAGAACAGTCCTCGCTGGATAAAACAGCTCTCTGAACCCTTTGGAGTGGTGCAGAGATCACAACAAAATTAAGATCTGGGTCATGTGAATAGAAACAAAATTACTTAAAACCTTTTTTGTATAGTATTTTCTTTTTACAAAATCTGTGCTTTTTCATAAAATTTGTCAGGATTTTCCCCTGCATTGCTCATGAGAAAAATATTTTTAAAGTATTGTTTTCCTGTTTCAGTATTACTTTGAGGTAGATCTAATATTTAAAAAATATTTATTAGTTGAATTTATGTATTTAGGCATAAAAATAATGTTTAGAAATTTTTTTCTTCCGCTTGATTTTGAAAGTTCAGGTCATACATCACTTCATTTAAGAAAGAATTTTAGGAACACAGTAACTAAATAAAGGTTTTGGTTGTTATTCCAAAGGAAGGAAAAGAGAAAGACAATGCCATAAAATGCAAAAACTCAGTGTCAGCATTTTCAGTTTTCCTCTAGAAGTGTAACAAAAATATTTCCCTAAAAGGTAACTCGATAAAAATCCAAGCCTGTGTAAAAGTGGAGAAATCAAAATACGCTCCACGGTATGGAAGAGTTTTACCTGTAACTACTTTTGCTCTTTGCTTTCTCTTCCACACAGAGCATTTTGGCCATTGTTCCTCACAGTTGTGGACTCATCGGGTCTGACCATGCTCTTGTCTTTCTAGTGCTGTCCAGAACCAATTCCAAGGAAGTACACAGAATACAGGGATGTGAGAGTGCAGTAAGGGAGATTTAAAACAGGCCCATGAAAGTATTCCTCCTGCCTTGCCATATGGATATTGATTTCTCTCCCTCAGGCTGAATATAATTGCCTGCTCTAATTTAGCATTGATCTACCCACCCAAGTTTCTTAAAGCACTACACAGGCATCAATTAAATTGTTCCTAATACCACCTTTGTGAAGCAGGATAGCTATAATTATTCACACTTAAAAGATGGCTAGGGGTGAAAAGTGATTCGTCCTGAGCTATGCAGTGAAAAAGCCAGGATTAAAGCATGAGACAATTATACTGTGCCATGTTCCCATTATCAGATCATTCAGAGTTCTTCTAAAGGCAAAATATTTGCTCGTCTAATGATTTGGGATTCCAGTGAAACATACTTGGTTAGATAATGAGTGTATTATGACTGCTGCTGATCGTATCAAATGGGCCTATTGCCTTGACTTCTTTCTTCCCTTTCTGGGATTTTTCCACTGTCTTATTTTCTGTCTTTTTCTACTACCCACTGAACTTTAAATGTAAAAGGCCTTTATTTCACATACTTAATCTCTTGGCACTTGATTGTTGGTATGTTCCCTGATAAAAACTTCTATGCATTATTGCATGCAAGAAATAACACCTCCTGCTGTTAAGGATGACAAACAGGGGTTTGCTGCTCTACTTTTTAGTGTCATTTTATTTAGTACTTCAAGAGAAATCAGCTAGGGTGCTAATGAGGAGAAAAAAAGTACAAAGTATTTCATATACACATCCAGGAATTCAGAAAAACAACAAGTTCTAGTGCATTTACTGAGAAAGCCCAATGCTAAAGCAACACATGGGTTAGATAATTCTTTGAATCAAATAGCAGCAATAAACCAAAGTCAGACTAGATATCAGATTGAATTTAGCCAGCTCCTCTGTGCAATATATGACTTGTAGTAAATGAAGAGAAAAACACAAACAAAAAACCCCACCTGGGACACTATTACAAACCTTGTAACTTGCTCAAGGGCAAACATTTACAAATATGTTCAAATGTACAGTGGACACGACCCTTAACATGCTGATTCTAGCTTTATCTGAGACAAAAAGAAAATCATATTGATATTGGAAAGCTGTACAATATGTACAAACTTTAATTAGCAGCTATGTTATTCTGCCCAATGCTTACACAGAGAAACCACAGGGAAGGTCAATAATACAGTACTTAGCATTATTTGACCTCATTTTGCTACACTGCTTGGCTTGAACAATGTAATTCTTTGCATTTTTGGCCAAGAAATTCCCATTTCAGAAAGTCCCCTCTGGGCTGCACTTAGGGCCCGGGATTAGCTCTAAACATGCTTATAATATGAGCCAAATTGCTTTAGGCTTCACTGTCAATATTCTAGAAAATTAGAGATGTAGAGTATAAACTCCTTAGGCTGTTTCTTCTGAAGTGTACATTTTTCAGCATAGGAGATGCAGGATAGGTTAATGAATTCACTCTTACCTCCTGATGAAGCAAGGTGATGGAAATTAAGCAGCATTTCCTTGCTCTGCCCTTAGAAATGTGCGAGGCATAAAAAAATGTGTGGTGGATTTTTTTGGGGACTGTGGGGTGGATTTTTTGTTGTTGTGTTTTTTGGTGGTTTTTTTTTTTTTTTAAATAGGACCTAGCCACGTAGCATTCTTCTAAGAGACTAGTTTGAGGAGATGTTTGTTCCTGGCTGAGGCTTTCCTGTGAAGGTAATGATATACAAAGGATCAAAGAGACCCAGGCCAAAAGTTTTGTCTCCCTCCACTATATACAGAATATATGCTCTCTGTATGCCTCTTATCTATATTATGATATATTCTACTGTAAAAAGTTTGGACTCTCTAATCTCTCCAAGTGATGGACCTTGAGGCAAACTGTTCCGCTTGCTTCCTATTAATCTACATGTACAGCCTGACAAAAGTGCATTATGATAGAAATATCATCATTTTTATATGTTTACCCACATTACTACACAGGGAATCATGTCTGATACTAAACAGAAAATATAAGCCTGTCACAATCTGTTAGCACTTACTGCATTTTAAGCTTTCCTGGAAACACATCTGAGTCCTGAGCCACACAATTACCGTGAAGCTCCAGCATGAAGCACTGCTTAGTGAAACCATTTCTAGGATCAGGTGCTGCTTCTCCATGGCTTCAGGATCCCAAAAGAGAAGAAAGCCTTTCCACCACAAGCTGACCTCCTTGTCTGTGTTGACACTGCTTGTTCCCCTCTCCAGGCATGTGGAGGTAGCACTGCCCTTACGCAGATGTTGCTGTCCTACCTACCCTGAAACCTACGGTGCAGGGAGCCTCTAAGCAGAGTAGAAGAGTCAAGTTCCTGGTTTGTACTGTGGTACAATATTGCGCATAAATTTGTCATATGGAAGTATTACTTCTGCTGTTGTTTTTCCTCCTCAAGTAACAGCGGGTTTTGAGGGCATATATTGTCAGTGCTCAAATAGCACATTTTGTATATATGCTATTTAAAAAGGAATCTGTGCCTGCAAATGTAACTAAGCAAGAAATGAAGACAATTGCTATTAGTTTTCCATTTGCAGAATGAAATGGGGAACTTCCACTTCTATATCTGTATCTATATCTATATATCTCCATATATGCAAAGGAAAGAATGACTAATTGAAATGTAGCAAGTACATTGTAGAAATAGCAGCAAAGAAGCTCCAGCTTTATGGTGTTGTCCAGGAGGTAAGGCAGAGAATAGCTTTCTCTGATAAAAGTTTCCCAGTCAAAGAAAAGCATTTAATAGCAGCGATACCTGAAGCCCATACTGTGCAACTTTAAGCATTACCTGAGCTGGGGAACAGTTGGACATATTCACAGGGGCTTTTTGATGACCACAGGACATAATGTGTTCTCTGATCATTTACAAGAAATAGGACTCCTTTTCATATGCATGACCTACTATGCATTTTAACTGGGAAAGGCAAGGTACTTATCAAGGTAACACTAACAGGTGGCAGAGCAACTTGAACTGTACAAGATAGAAATTCTCAGACAGTGGGTGGCAAGAGAAAATGGGATAATGCTGACTGATGGAAGCTGGTATGCTTCCAGTTACAGCCTCCTGATTGTATGAAATATGATGCTGGAAGAGACCTGGACCACTACTAATGCTGCTAATTCTTATTTTCCCTCCATTGGAGTTCCTTGATTTTCCTTACAGTATCCTTTCACACTGAATGTAACCATGCTTTGTGCAGCAACATCCAGGATTACTTTGAGATGAAACAACTGAAAATAACCAGTCTTTTCCTTGTCTGCTTACGAAAGAACAATCGTTAGCTTGTGAATCATGTGGCCCCAACTAATCTGTTTAAATGAAGACAGGTATTTTTCAGGCATCCTGAGTCACGGTTTCCTTTTATGTAATTCTCCCTTTGCCACATTTTGTTTTACCTTCTCCATGACCTGAATAACCTAAAAATAACTCAAGGATGATGCATCATCCTTAGTTTGTTAGTTATTAAGTTTTAAAATAAGTTCTCTTTCTTATACTTTTTCACCACTAAACAAAAAGAAACCCCAGTTAGACTTAGGTTTGATGTTTTTTATAATCTCAGGTTGTTTTCAGAGAGGAGGCAAGTATTTTATGGATGTAAAGAGTTGGCTTTTTCCAAATTTTCTTTCTTTCTTTCAATCTTACCACTGCGTAATGAAAATGTTTCACTAAGATTGCTTGCAAACATCACCAGCACATTTTAGCTGCTTTGGACTATTTTTCTAAATCAAAATAGTCAGAAACTCACCCCCTCCCCTTTGACAGTTATTTCAGATTTACAGTTCTTTTGTTTTGATGTGAACCACAGCAGCTCATAGCCACCTGAGAAAACAAGTAAGCTTGATCCTTCACTTTTTCTTATGTATCTCTATATTAATCAGTCAGTATCTCAGGATTACGCTAATATCAGTGGCCACAAAATAGTAGAGGTCAGATTTAAAGTCGCTTTTAACTTCATACACACATGTGAATTATAAATACACAGACTTCTCTTGACAGATATATAGGATTGCTAGCTTTAATCGCCTCTCAGTAAACTGAAATTGTTTAAAACCCCTCTGTATTATCTAATAATTTATGGGGTTTGCTGCAGTTTGTATTAAGTGTGAGTTAATCTCTCACAAAACAATGTTTTACCAAGTCTCAAGGTTGGCTGTAGGACACACTGGTTTAGCTAATATCACACAGGAGATCAGTTATTTCCCATTGTGATTCCCAATTGGCATCTTGCAGTGAGCTTGTTTACTGCTCCGCAGAAGAATGGATTGTCTGTTGTTAAGTACAAAAAAGCTGCATAAAAATAGTGTTAAGTCTCCGGCTTAAGCTGACAAATTCTAGGGAAGTCTAAATTAAAGATGAAGTATCAGAAGAGCACTTGTTATGTGCAGTAATATTAGCTTGGAATGGAAAAGGAAGACAGGGCAGGCAATAGCTTTTGTCTAGCCATTACCATGACAGTCTTTTTGTTGGATTCAGAATAGTAAGGGCTTTTGAAAGGACCTTGTTTTTTCTTTTCAGATTTGAACAAAACAATGTAAGTGGCCCTGTACTTCTAGGCCAGATTTTGGTCCAAGTACAATTTGAAATGGTTGAGTTGTAAGACGAATAGCATTTCTAATGGAGATGTTGACTGAGCAGCCAGGCAGTGCATTTATAATATTAGCAAGATGATAAAATCAGTTCTTCAGGAGAACAGCAAAATTCCTTGACTTGAAGGGTATTGGATTAACTGGTTTAAAAGGCACTGGTCTGATATAAGTAATCCACAAGTAGTATTAAAAACCAGTATAATGAAACTTTTGCTTTCTCTGTGTCAACAGAATCCATAAAGACATTCAAAGAGATAAAAAAAATTTAGACATAAAACTAAAAAGCAAGAATGAAAAAAAAAAACAATAAAAAGGGACACATTCTGGTTGCTGAGACAAGATGGAAACAAAAGAATAGATGGATGGGTGATGGGAAAAAGTGCTCTTCAAGAACGGTGGCCACAGAGCAGAAGACATCAAAGGAAAGTGGACATGGCTGTGAAACGAAATAGGAAAAAAAGCCTCTAAAAGGGCTAAGTAATTAAGAGAGAGGACAAAGAAAACAGTGTTTGTTGTGTAACCTACACACATAGAAGAAGAATTAAAAAATAAAATTTTATTTCAAGGCAATATTTTGGTACTCCCTTGCAGAGAGAACATAAAATGAAGAATAAATCCAAGAAAATTCAGATCACTTAAAACTCTTGGATTTACAGCAGGACTAGTCTAACAAAACCATGCCTATCCTAGCAGCCACATCTCCTCCCAGTACTGTTTTCAGGCATACAGAAACCTGGGTTGGTCAGAAGACAAACACCTGAGCAGCCTATGTGAGGCAAAGAATAATCTTTGTACTCTCATCTGATTGAGCAAAGAAAGGATGATCTTGTTCTAAAATCAAGCGCCCATGGCCTGAAAAGAAGAAAGATTTGCAGAAGGGATATTTCTACCAGGTACTATTCTAGGCTCAGATGAAATCACCTACCATGGGCCACTTGAATAAGAAGAGTCTCTTAGACTCTGTGTATAGACAGTAGAAAAAATATAGCACCTCCAGGCCACTAGCATTCTGATTTATTTGTGGAACTGTCTTTCTCTGGTGGCAACTATGCTCCTAAAATAGACATAATCGGCAATGTAAGGTGGAGGGATTTGAATCTGTGCTCTAAATTTAGCTAATTGTCCTTGCTCTGTGTCACTACATTTATTTAGTACCTCTGTAATAGTAACATTTTCTCTATGCAGGGACTCCTTTCAATAAAAATCTATGCTTGTGAAGATGCACAACTTCTGCACAGGCTCTGCATGGAGTAGTTGCTATTTTTCAGCGAGGAAGTGGGTTGTAGCTATAGAGAACAAAGTTTTGCTTCTATTTTCAAAGCCTGAGGCTCTGGTCTGCAGTCAAAGCCAAACTCTCACTGCTTGAGTTGTGCAGTGTTTAAATAAAAGTAATCTCAGTGTTAAATTCAAGCTCTCCATGCCATAGCAATGAAAATAACATACTGTGCCTGGGAAGTGCCTGCAGGGATGGAGCTGTGCTGCTGGAAGCAGGTGTGTGAATACAAATGGCGAGCAGGGGCCCTCAGAGTGCACTGGAGTTTTTGCGGTTCCTGGAGACTGTGTCGCTCAGTGGTTAAGACATTGCAACAGTGGGTGGCTGGACAAACCTACCTCCTTCTGTACATAGATCCTAGAAGACTGCTAAGAGAATTTTTCTTCATATTTTCTGGCTAATTTTGCATAGGATGCTTTGAGGCACAAATAAACCACTGTCACTGAACTAATATGACCCAATTTCATATTTATTTATGAATAAGTATTGCGTATTGCTCTTACTGAAATGAATAAACCCATGTTAATACGAATTTTAAGTACTTGAAGAGCACAGCTGTACACGTCTGTCAAAATATAAGAATAGTAAGTACATTATAATTACATCTCAGAAGCAATGTACCTAGCATGAAGAAAAAAGAAAAAGAAGAGGTCCCTGTGTCAAGGCTCTCAGGACTCCGATAGCCCTCAGTGGCTTTGACCAGCCCCACCTGAGACCCTCACCTACACATGGGCCTGGGTGCCCCGTTTCAGCTCAGCCTGCCGTTGTTGCTGAGCTGTGTTTTAGATGTATCTGTGCCTTGTCCCCAACTCATGTTGGCTGAATTTCCTGGGTTGACTTGACCTTGGACCTGACTCATCATCTCACTTTCTTCTCTTTTTCACTGGACTCTGATAGGATCCACTGCTGTGATCACCCTGCCCTGCTTGCCTGCTTGTGTAGTCCAGGGTGGTGCCTGCCAATGAGGACACGGTCTGTCCTGGAGTGAGCTGTGGCTCCTGCTCATCCTCCTTTGAAGAGAAGCTCCTGCTACTCCCTGACATCCCCACTCTAAAAAAACTTTATTGATACAAATGGTGTACAAGGTAGATCATTCACAGGGATGAAGGTATGAACTGCTCTCTTGCTAGAAGAGGAGTAGGGAAGTAAAACTGCTCTGAAGCACTGTAACTGCTGAAGCAAGTAGTAGTTGTTTAGTGGGCTCATTGTTTATCTGCAGCTCTATTTTGAAAGATGCTTCTATACAGCACCACAGAGTTTACAATAAAATTTATCCAAGGACTTCCATTAAAAGCATTTTAAAAGCTTTATTTGACTTTTAAAAATTTTGTAGGATCATGATTATTTTTTAGCAAGCAAGAAAACTTATTAAGCAAGATAATGCTTTCTGCTCACAGATAGCTACTCTGTGGAACAATTAGGAATATAAAACTGAAATGTTCTCAGATCCCCTTTTGTTCCTTTTCATCAAACAGGAGACAAGGGATTATTTTGGCTTTCTAGTCCTTGTATTTGTTTGTCTTCTAGCACCAATTGAACTGACAATCCGAACGACATTTTTACAAGCAAATGATGTTGTCAATAGTCTTGTACTAGAACTTTCCTTGGCATGGGAGAGGGAGGGTTTTTCAGTGTCTGGTTATAGCTGTCTGATTCTGAAGGCCAGTCTTAGTGCCAGGCAGTCCTAACTTCACACGTATCATTGAGTCCTTTACAGCAGACGAAGGCTGGTGTAGAGTAGCGTAGCAGCATGTCCTGCTATGAGAGGATGCTCATGGAAGATGTGATGCCTGGAGATCAGCAGAAGCTCAGATGCATTGGCTTTAATGATCTTCTGAGGTAAGGATCCCTCAGGTCTGCCAGCTGTTTGAAGCAGAAGCCTGGCTTAGGTACCTAGTCTTCTGCTTCTAAATAATTCCCTTGTTGCCATTTGTTAAGACTTTGCTTAGACTTCCAAACACCTGGAGAGTTATGTGTCTTGATGTAGGCTTTTAGACAACAGAGGGGAGCACAAGGGCATCAGTATACCTTGTTTCACGGTACAGATGATGCAGAGGAAATCCATCTAACCCCTACTAGTGATTTTTATACACTTTTTAAAGGGGTTTTCAATAGGTTCTTTGTTGTTGAATAAACTTCCTTATAAAGTAGATTTTTTTTTTTTTTAAGCCAACAGCAGTGATGAGGTCAGAGCAATAGGAATAAAAAGCAAACAAAATGGACGTGTAGCTGAACCAAACCCTTGGACTATAATGTGTGTGCTTTGAGGTCAGGTTTATTTAATTCAATTTCATTTACCTCTCAGAACTACAATTGCATTGCTAGTAACATAGATTTCCTAACTGAAGGAACTAGAACAGTTCTATCTTAATTTGGGTACTTTGGGTCTTATTGCTGTGATGGGAAAATGTCCTGGATTTGGCCAGGACAGGGTTAATTTTCACCAGAATCCAGGAGGGGGCACAGCCGGGCGGGCTGACCCCACCTGGCCAAACAGAGCCGGGTATTCCATACCATGTGCCGTCACGCTGGGTTCCGGGGGGGGCGGCGCGGCGGGAACTCACGGCTGGGGAGCGCGCGGTGGCGGGCGGTGAGAGTGGCTCTCTGTGTTCTGCGGTTTGTGTTGTGTTTTCTCCTTATCTGTATCGTTGTTCCTGTGCCCTTTGTTTGCTGTTCTGTTAAACTGCCCTTATCCCGACCCACCGGTTTCTGCCTGTTTCTTTCCATTCTCCTCCGCACTCCGGCGGGGGGAGGGGCGGCCACGTGGTGCTTTTGTTGCCGGCCACAGCCAAACTATAACAGAAAAATAATATAATGACATGCTTACCTCTCAGTATCATCTCGTAAACTTTGAATTTTAGCATTATAATTTCACTATTTGTATTCAGCATTCATTGTCTTACTCTTGTGTGAAAACCCTCTTCCAGTATTTCTTTCGTTTCTAGATGGTTTATAATCTTGCTTACCATGCACAGAGAACATTCCTCCAATCACTGTTTCTGCATCCCAAAATAAAGACAGGGATCCTTATGCTTACAGTTAGGTTAATAATGACTTAATTTAGAAGTTTGAAGTTTTGGTGAACTGAAATATATATCATTAGAGCTCTTACATGCAACATCTGCTTACATCCTATAATGTCATCCTATTGTAAGTGAACGTTTAATCCTGACTCATTATGCCTCTCCAAGCAAGCTGCAACTCCGAAACCTAGGAAGGAGATTTGCTTCTGTTCACAGAGATTGATGCAATGTGTAATTAGAACCCCATACTCTTCCCAGCTGCTGCTGCTGGCACAATTGCATTTGAGAATGATGTAATATATCTGCTATTGCAGCGCTTCCTGCTCTTTTCAGTCAAATGTACAAGCTCACTACCTCGAAACTCACTCGTGCCAGTCGCTAGCTCTTATTTTCTATTTAACTTTATGCAGAGTTAAAAGGAGCTAGCTTTAGGTGTTAGTGACATGCTAGCACCCAGTACAGCAGTTCATTATTAGACGAAGGAGAGGGGCAGCTGAAGATCAGTAGAAAATGCCCAAAGTGCGTAGTAGTAGCATAATTTAGAATTATATTTGCATAGGTATAAGTTATACATCTAAACCTGAAGTGTATAACTGTTATTACAGAATGAGGGGCTGTAACTTTGGAAAGTAATGCCTCCGAGAAGTGGTTACAGCAGACAAGAAACTGTCCAATGTGATGCTGTAGTAAAAGGGTAAAACAAATTTTAGAGTAATTAGTGACTTTTATTTAAGATACATTTACGTAATTCTACATCTAAATGTGGCTTAAATCAGACTATTATCTGCAAACCACTCTTTTGTTCTTGTTTCTAAATTTATGTTAAAAACAGTGGAAGTAAAATAATCTATTTTGTGTCTCATACAGACAGATTACCTTAAACTAGAGAAACTAGTTCAAGGTAATTTCTGATTAACTAGAACTAGATAAAGATTTATGAAGACAGACAAATTCTGTTATGTTTGTTAAAAGAGGGACTGAGAAATTACTTATTTCTGTGAATGAGTTTCTGAGGAAAATAGTGGGTGGTAAAAGGCTAAAACTTATCAATGATAGGAAGCACAATGGCAATGAATCAAGAAAATTCAAATGCTTGAAAAGCACATGTTTGCAAATGTTATTTTCTCACAGATTTTAATCTCTGGAACAACATATGTATTGACGCAGCCAGTCCTTCAAATGCTAAGGTCCTAAAATCAAGGTTGGATGCCTTTTTGAAAGACATGCTTTAGCAAAAAACAAGTTAGTGAACACACTTTAAAGCTAATTGGATGAAATTTAGTATGAAGGAGTTCAGACTAGAAGATTTAATTATTCCTTTTAGCCATAAAATTCTGTGAAGCCATCTAAAAGACTCCAGTTGACCTCAGTAGACTATTTTTTTTCTGTAAGGATAACTAAGAGCATTACCCTTCTTAGGCTACACACCAATTATTTAATTACTTTCCATTCTCAGTAAACTTTCCAGAAGAATCACAATCTACCAGGATTAAACACATCTATTTTTTAGTGAAGAGATAACAGACTTCACACAGAGGAATACAAGAGATATTGAACTGTATATACGCAAGTGAATTACAGTGTCTGGTATCAAATCAATGGACTATCTCTGGTATATCTAGGTAGAAATGACCTGATGGCCCTCAAGTGTATGCAGCAAGTTAGAAACCCATCTGTATTCTACCAGCAAAAAGAAGAGATTTTTGTTCGGGATGTGTTAGCTAAACAGAGTGATTGAATTTAATTGCCAGTACAGCATTTCTTGTTTAAACTGTTTTGAAAGCAGCCCTGCATGATGGCACATCTGTGAGGGAGGTGTAATATTTTGCCCATCAAAAGAGCTGAGAAGGCAAAACCTTGAATATTTTCCTTGTCAGCTGATATGAGGAACATGAGTTAATGAAATAGGTTTTGAGATCGTTTCAGTAAATGGTTTGCTAAGATAGGTTTCCTCCCTTCTACAATGTGGAAAATTGTAACAGAAGTAAGATTCTGTAATTGTCTGAGAAGCTTTTTTACTGGAGCCTGTATCTGCATATAGATGTTTCCATTTTTGTTATTGTTAGTGCAGAATACAGACCTGGAAAAACCCAATGATTCATTAATCATAATGGCTTTCAAGAAAACAAGGGGACAAGATTGGTTTCCCATCCCTCTTCTTTTCCTTTTTACTCTCTCCAAAAATACTCCTGTACAGTGTTGCATTAAGGAGCATAAATTGGACGGATTTTGTTCACTGTTACATCTGTATAGCCCCCTTGCCATCTGTGAGATGGTCCACATGGGTACCACAGAATTTATTTCCACCTATCCTGCAATTAATATCAAGTGATTCTTTAAACATGTGGTTCAAATTCTGTGGGGATTTTTATAACAAGATTTTAGTTTCCTCACAGCACTTCAGACCAAAGTAGTTTCAAATATGCAGTAAAGGGGAAAATAGTTGCTGTGGGATAAACTTAAGGGTCATTTTTTAAAAGGACACATTCAGATACAAGAGTAATGCCATCTTCTGAGCTAAGGGACCTATTCTCCAGTCTGTGAGTCTGTATTTGTCGATAATGTTAATCAGGGTTCTGTATGCATACTGAGTGGAGGCTAGATCCTTAATTGTCCTAATTATATTGTTTGGGTTGAGGTTTTATTGTGCCTTTTTTTTTTTCTTTTTTCTTTCTTTTTTTTTCTTTTTCCCCACTGAAAGCCTGTGAGTATTTCTGCCATTCTTACTGGGTTTAGACAAATAGGTAAATAGGAAGGGCAAAGATGCCCTGTGGGACTTTCATTTACTGAAAAGGATGTTGACTGCAAGAATCAAAAGAACAAGAATAGAACCCTGACTCTTACTGTTAATCAACATAATTTAACAGCAATATAAAAGCAGTTGTGCTTCCCTTATAATAACATAGTAAACTGCTGTGGAAATCTGGAGAAAGTGAAGTCAAATGTTTTCTTGTATAAATAATGCTGTGATTTCATTTCATTTCTTAGATAAATGCTAAGCACAGCATCTTTCCAAAATTCCTCCTACAATCCATAGAAAAGTATCTAAATGAAAACAAAGCCATGCTACAGCTAACAACACATTCTTTACATCGACCCATGAGCAACCTGAATAAGAACATACCACAAGCTTTTTCTTGTTACTGATCCTGATATATGGAAGATATTTTCCCTATAGAAACAATCCCATAAACACCTATTATCCTATCACCCTGATCATCCTGTCTGCACTACTAAAGGCAGGGGAGATTAAAGCCAGGACTGGTATCTGCACATGGAGCAGTCACACGCTGGGATCCTGTCTAGATCTGTGTACAAGCAAGACATGAAAGGACTGACACGCTGGGGTTGGTTTCTGGCCAAGGGGCATTCATACCAGCTTCTTCCAAACAAAGAAATGGAACTTGGAGCACAGAACATCTACAGTGAGTTGTAGACTTAACAGGATGGATTCACTATGATGTTACTTGTGTTTTATAGTGATATGACACAACTGAATCACTACATCAATCTCAGCAGTTCTTTGTTTTCTTTTGGTCAACGGAAGACAGGTTACTTGATGCTACCTTTATCTACATAGAATACAGACTATTTTCTTCTTCCTTTACAGTTTATTTAAAAGCAATTAAAATTTATATAAAAACTGGTCGAATCAGGTTTGTGAAACGTCAGTGCAATAGAGAAACTGCTGTCTTTGACCCAACAGCTGTGTCACTCTTGTTAATTTTCTGAGTTAGAATGTACAATTTTTTAAGAAATTGCAGTTATAGTGTAGGTGTTACTCAAAACCAGACAGGATGCAGTGCATGTATGCAGAAGGGTGATGGCTGCTCTTGTTACCTCCTTTTTTGCTGACAGGTTCTTCAGTCAAGGGGACAGATCATAACCAAGATATACTGGGATGACTATTGTTTATTTAGTTGTTGTTGCTAAAAGAATCTAGCTGTTGTTATTAGTACCAGATAGCTGTTGACATAGTACATTTAGTTGTTTCCTCACACAGTTCGCACATTCACTCATAGTTAGCTGGTGGGAGCAAGAATGAGGAGACTGACTGAGAAGTCCACTCAGAAGTGGAAGATCACACTGATGCATCAATGGCCTCTAGGTACGAGTTCCAAATGTCCCCAAGGGGTGGTGAACATGTAATCCTATTGCCTTTGTCTGTCCACAGCAGCCACCACATTCTTTCATGTGGGCTGGGTCATCACACAACCCGCTGTTGATGTGTGTGTTGGTGGCCTTGCACAAGTTCTGCCAACTCTTGGTGTCCAGAGTTTATTAGGTCTCAGACTCATCAGGATGACTAGTCTCCAGAGTTTATCTCTGTCCTCTTAAACATCTCCTTCCCCCTCCTCCCTCCCTGCTCTGATGTCTTTTTATTTTTAGATTACTGGGAAATAAAAGCAAAGCCATACTATTTGGGGATTCTTTTCCTCCTTGCAGAAAATCTTTTTTCCCTTCTACTGGGAGCTATTTGTATGATGTCACTTCAGAATTTGTTACTTTTCAGAAATTCCAATATTGCAGGCGTATATGGAGTTAATATAATGTGGCCTGGTAATGTGCAAGTATCGGTTTGTCACTATTAAAAAATGTCAAATAGTCCCCCAACAATTTCTGCAATCAGGAATCATGGTAAAGTTTTTCCAGCTGGGGAGCTATGAATGTCCTCTGATTCCCTATTCTGCAAATTACTGAACAACACTTTTCTGCTTATAAATGTGAGAGAAAACGGAAACAGCCAAAAAAATTGCACAACTAAAAAAGGCCCATTGTCCTGAATCGTAAAACTGCCAAAAAGGTAAATTGCAGGTCTGAAAATGAATTTATTAAAAGAAGATGGAAGACCTGTTTTTTTCAAACCTTCCAATAGAGGCACTAAATCAAATCCCAAATCTTCAGTAGCAGATATTAGACGTCAAGCTTATAGCTCCCACATTTATCTCCCCATGCTCTGGGTGTAGCTTGGTTCAGTGCTGGAAAGAAGAGGGCTGCTATAATTAAGATGCAAAGACACTGTCTCTGTGTTCTTTCTCACACTATCTGTATTGTTAGTCCTTGAAACCCAGGCACCTGAGACTTAAAAAAAACTTAACATGGGGAAAAATAATATTTATTAAGGCAAAAGCTGTTGATAGTTTACAACTTACTCAGGATATCAGAGCATTATATTTTCACTGTATCTCAAAAAATCTTTATTAAGTTATTCTTCTTGAAAAAGATAATTTGAAGTAATTCATCATTTCTTCTACTAGCTTCTACAGTACCCTTTTGACAATATTTCCTTTTAAGATTCAAACACAAAGCTCACTACTTTTTTGTCAGATACTGTGGTGGATATTTCTGAAGAGTGATTTATAGGCTGTAGGCTCTCTTACAAGTAAAGGGATTCACAAAGCAAAAGGAACACAGCAGATTTCAAAGCCAACCTAAAAAGGTAAAGTTCAGGCCTAAAACTTTGATTTGGTAGGTTGCCCCTCATGCAGCTGAGAAATTGTTAAAACATAATTTGGGTTCTCTTCAAAGAAAAAGACGTACTCTCCATTGAAAAGTCTAGAAACAGGATGGGGTTAGTAGTTTACTGGGATAAGTCAGCAAAAATTCAAGCTCCATCTACGACATTCTGGCAAAACCAAGCAAGCAAACAGAGAAGTGCCACAGTGATGACAGCCTTATAAATTCAGGGCAAGTAACATTGACTTTAATATCAAATGAATTATGTCAATACAAAGAGTCAAAACCTTACAGAATGACCATCAGTGGTTATGCGAAGGAGCCATCTGGAGAGAGTAGCAGGAAATTTTGAGTAACATAAATACTGCTGCAGTATAAAAAAATATTTTGTAAATTGATGGCTTGTATCTGAAAGTGCAACAGATTTGTGAAAATCCTCAGTATTTGTTCTGGGTATATGCTGTAAGAATTAAAGATGGATGGCTCTTTGTTAGTTTTGTCTTACTCTTCTGTTCTGATTTTACCTGACAACTGGTGCATTTAGAATTACCTAATTTTTAGGTGGTAGACCTGAAAAGCTGCTCGCCAAAAGATGTTGTAGATACATGGGTTCAAGTGAGACTGGATAAATTCTTGGAAGAGGTGTCTATGGGGGATTGTTAAGAAGAGAAATCTTATCTGGTTCAGGAAATGGTCTGAGCTGAAAACTGTTGAACTCTAGGGGATTAGTTGGGAGAAATAATGGCTACTAGTTCTTACTCCTCTGCCATCTGTTTTGGGTCGCTGTTGGAGATAACATACTGGGCTGGAGGCACCTCTAGTGTTCTAGTCTTCTCCTGGGTGCTGCCAGTGCAAGGCGCTGTCCAGAACATACTCCTACTCCATCATGCATGCATGCTTGATTTTAATTCTCCTTAAGCGGTTGTTTCTAGATATGTCAACTACTTGCACCTATTGATGTATATTTCTTTTCTGAGCTATCATGGTTATGTAGAAAACTACCTTTTGCAATAATTTCAATATAAATTAATGGATGGCATTTATAAACAAATATTCTTTCCCTAGAAGAATTTAGTACCCTTAGACTTGAGGTCTTATTTTTCTTTCTTTTTCTTTTTTTTTGTTCTTTTTATATATATATATATGAAAATACGCAAGAGGAATACATATTGAAACAGATCGAAGGAAGGACTCCTTTAGGAGGCTAAGCTCTTGTACACATTGTGCTTTAATGAACAGCTGTGCTCTTCCCTCTCAATTAGTGTCCACAGCACAGGTGGAACTGAGAACAGGAGAGAAGACTGGGCTGCATCAGCAGTATCAGGAAGTTCCTACATTTGAGTCAAATGAAAAGGTCAATTTATCATTTTTATCAGTTTCTGGGATGAATGAGAGAGGAAGATGGTTGAGTGAAGTATGTGAAAAATAATTTAAAAAATAGCCACAGCATATCTGCTTGAACACAGAGTTCAAAGAAGAGTATGAGAAGTGTAGTTAATGGCTATAGAGAAATGGTGAGGAGTGAAAGCTCAGGACACCCTTAGAAGGATTGTACAGGTCAGCCTTGTGTTGACTTCTGCTCGGAGTACAAAGGAGAAGGACTGTGCTTTATAACAATCATCAAAATTATTTCTAGTTTTTCACCTTACAACATAATTTTGTGTCATTTGCTATGGACCTAGCTGAACTGTTTTTTCAGCTTTATGTTTTAGAAGTAGTTTTATTCTTTTTACCAAATTCCTCTCTCTGTTTTTTCCTTATGACCTTAACTTGCCATTACTCTTATTTTACTATAGTGGAAGTCACGTGCCGTTATCCAGTCAGTCAGTACTCCTCCCATATGGACTTGTTGAGTCTTTACCTGACGATACAGGCTGGGACAGCAATAGTACCCAGCTCAGGTTTGTCATTGCAGGGAGTGTTTTTTGTGCATAGCTGCCTAAGGACATATAGCTGGACCGCTATAGAGGTAAGAGGGAATTGCAAGCAGCTGCAGATGTAGTTAGCCACTAATGCAGAGGTGGCAGTTAGGGTGGGATTCTTGTCATCTAAAGGTCAGAAAGTACAACACGGACACATACATCTGACCTGGTCATCTTGAGCTCTCTGGGAGAGAGCAGCACAGTAGAAAGAGATAGGCATTTTTATAGCAAGATTCATCTAACCAAATGCAGATGTTTAGTTCAAGATGAGAGAAATTTCAGCATAGAAATCCCTACTTCTCTGCAGGGACTAAAAAGGAAGCCTCACTCAGATGTAGAATTCTAAGTTTGTTCGGATGAATCCCATGCAGAGCGCCTGCTATGATAGAGCACTGAAGGGTATTTTCACCCTGATTTGCTGCAGAACTTCCTCTGAGCAGTAGCTGATGCTTGGATTTTCTGCAGAAGAAAGAAATAATCTCCAGGGATTTCACTTGCTGATTTTTTTCCCCTAATATTCATTAGTTTTTCTTTTATATTCCTGCTGTGAATGTATATCATGTGTCAGCCATACTGAATTAAAACATAGCTTAACCATGAAAAGATTTTAACAAACAGTCATTAATTCACTGTTTTTTCCCCATCAAAAACTTCTATAAAGCAAGTTACTCTATTTCATTAGTGTAACCAAGTCTGTGTTTTTTTCCTGTGTTCTGAAGCCAATGAGGAGCTGTAAAGCTACGTATATCTGCTCAAACATGTCTGCTGATAAGTCCCTTATACACATTGCTACACTGAAAATGGAGCAGCCTCTGGAGAGTTCGATTTTTTCAAAATATAGGTAAAGTGTTAAACATGTAATCCTACTCCTGTGTGATTAATTATATCTCAAGTTGTCCAAGACAGGCAATCTGAAATTGCAAAAACATGAAAACCAGCATTCAGAATGAATACACTCAAAAATACGTACAAAAAATAAATTGACATCTCTTGAAATTTTGTATGTTGGAGAGATAGGTGAAACCATATAAATTTACTTCCAAGAACTAAGATCATATTTGAAACTACAAGATAGATGGAAACAATGTCTCCTTGTTCCCTCTTGCATTTTAAATGAGATGCTGCCTTGCTGTGTGACCTGAAGGAGCTGTTGCAGTATAGAAATAGCACCGATACAGCAAACTATGCCACATCTCTTACGTAGGCACATAACACTCTTTAAACATTAATATACATGCTAATTGCCATTCCTACATTCTATGATTCCCCCCTCCCCAGTCTCTAATTCCTTCATGTCAATAAGCATGATAGGCCAGGTTCTAGCAGAGAAATAGAAGACTATTTAACCTGTTAAGTTAACAGAAAATATTACTCCAAAGGGAGAACTGAAATATACATTTGCTTCAAATAACCCTGCACTGGTTGCCATTAAATAGTAAAGAATTTTAAAAAGCAGGCATTCATTGTTTCATGCCTTTGGTATATGGAAAATGTGATATTTTGGATGCTTGCACTGGTGTTAGTAGAGACTTCATTCTTTCAAAGTAGCTGAAGAAATGTCTAGGGAGGGGGTGCCTCAGCCTTTTCCCTATGCTTTTACACTTCTTGTCTAGTGAAGAAAATCTGCTCCATAATACAAGATTATTTTTAGGATACTCTAACTTACAATGCTGCACATGCTATTCACGGCCAAGGTTCCAGCCGAGCACTGCACACACCATTCTACCTTTTCCCACCCACATTTCGCCCCTACACTTCTTTCTTCAATAATGCTTTTGAGGAAGGCTAAGGACTGGGCACTGAAGCAAGTGGGTCAGCTTTGTGTCACATCAGCAACATAAAGACTGGAACAAAAGCCAAGACTTCCACCCTGACTATCTAACTGTGACCGTGGCATTCTCTGTCAGGAAGATACTCATAATTTCAGGTAATTAGATGACTAGAAAGCTCATTCTGTGCTTGGCAGCCAAAATTAAACATGTCAAATGAACAAAACTGTCTTAAAAGAGCAAAATACTGAGACTGCTATTGATTGCAATTGGTTAATTAGTTTTAGGGAACATTTTGATCAATGTTTTTGACTGCTGAAAATGATGTAAATGCAAAGCCAACATTCTCTCATTTTTTTTCTTGTTAATATTGCTGGGACTGGGGAAGGGCTTAGTTTTTATTTTTCTACTGCAAGAACAAAGCTACTGCATGGTGGTTTTGGTTATTTCTGCTTTTGATAAAAATATCTGTGAAAAATTTTGACAAAAAACATACAGAAAAAATAAGAATCATTACCTGGTAAACACTTCTTGGAAAAATGTGTCATTCTTCAGTTAGCCTGCTACTTTAAATTGCAGATATATAATTTTTTGAGTGATTCTTAGAATACACTTTAGACAGCTGTATCTGACTTAACATACTCTTTGGACTACTGTGTTATTTGATGAAAGAAGAGAGTCTTCTATTCTGTAAAAAGATTCTTCTGTTCTCGAAGTCCATGAAATAAAGCTCTTCAGAAACTCAGTAAGCGCAGTTACCAGATCTGTTTTTAGAATGGTAAATGCTACATTCAAAAGAAGTGTTATAGACTCTGTTATGTCTAAATAACACATTTTGATAGATATCAATTTTACTATGTAGTGAAATAGACCTTTTAAGAGGCTTTTGAAGGTTAATATACATACAGTGGTGTACATACGTATTAATATGTTTATATTTAATAATATCCATTGGTCAGAAATACATTAATTCATATTTAAGCCTGCTGTAGGCAACCCTGCTTCGGCAGGGGGGTTGGACTAGATGACCTACAGAGGTCCCTTCCAACCCCGAACATTCTGTGATTCTGTGATTCTGTGATTCATGATCTTGGCTGTTTTATTTCTCAGATATTTGTTTCTCTTCTCAAAGGGTTTGGATTCTAAGCACCAACTAATTTTCCTTTATAATGAAAACTGTAATGGAAGTAAACACACAAAAAATATATTGCCAGAAGAACTAATTTTCATTCTTTGCATTTTTATTTGATGTCTTCTTGTGAGTAGAACAGTAAGAGAAATTGAGACTAGGATCACTGCTACAGCTACCACTATTCTAACTTCAAGTATAGCAGTGCATTGCAGCAAAAGCCAAACTGTGGTTTTAAAGTGTTGCTGAGATTAGATGGCCCAGAGGTGCCTAGTCTTCTGGGAATTTTTGGAGACCTGATTTCTAAAGGTACAGTGAAATGCCAAGCAAAGAAAGTGCAGGAAGTCTCTGTTTGCTTTTGAGTGCTACATCTTTTCCCCTGAACCTTTCATGCCAGTTGGCCTTCCATTACCATCCAGCAAGTCTGATGGCAGCGGCCTGCTTTTCAAAGTTTATTTCTCTGAAGCGGTAGAGACAATTTTTACACAGAACTTGTAAGTAGAGGAAAACTTGTGTCCAGCTATTCCTCACAATTGCAGAAGAGCCTCAGGAAAGCTTGACCCTTAATGTTTACATCCTCTGATCTGGTAGGTTCTTGAGTGTATGTAACAACTCCCACAACTGTTTACAGTGAACCCATTGGGCTACAAGCACATTTAAGAGCTTGGGGGTTTTGAAACAGAGGGCTTTTAAATACACTTAACATCTGAAATCACACCTTTGCAAAATACGGTTTGCTGAAAGTATGATGAAGTTCAGATGAATCCCTTTGACACAATGATGGAGGTAAGTTGGGCTTCACCTCGATATGGATGTGCATAGACAAGAGATTTTTTAAATCAGCTCGGTTAAATGAAAATAGAGTGTGTCCTCTGCAGAGCTACCAAGGTCAGTGAGAGTGCCAGTAATCTGCTGTATAAATGCCAGACGCAGAAGGTATAGTGCTTCAAGACATTTTTCATTCACCTTGTTTACAAGCGAAGTCAAACGCCAAGCTTCACTACACTAAAACGTTTAGTGTTTCTTCTTCTCTTGCTTTGACATAAATCGGAGTACAAATAAATAAATAATGGTCTAAATTCTTAGGCAGCATGCTTTCCCAGGCTGCCACAACTCTCCGGTAAATTTTAAAGGGAACATGTAGGAACTTTACATCATCAGATTTTTTTTACAGATTAGGTCACAAGATTTGCCCCTCCAGGTAATCTCTCTTATTAAGCAGCAGTTTCATAAAGCAATTTGCAGTTGAGCATTTTACAAAACCTCTATTTTCACACCTTTTACAGAACATTTGTTTTCTGTTAAATTCCTCCACCATGCAGTTTGACCCATCAACCAGCAAAGACAGAGCTTCAACTTTTTTGTTTTGTGGCATGACATGTCATGTGGAGCAGATTTTCTTCATTTAGTAAAATAGGAATGGGCATTTAACCTAGACTGGAAACTCCTGGATCTTTGGGTCTAAATGTCCGCTGCTGCAAGCAGCTACTGAAGGTGAAGGGCTCTGGAGCAGCGGCTCGCGCCGAGGGACCCTTTCTCCAGCGGCAAAACCGCAGCGGCGAGGCGGCAAAAGCGCCGAGAGAGAGAGGAGACCCCAGCCCCCCCCCCCGAGCGGGAAAGCAGGAGGTGCCAGCGAGCGGCAGCTCTGACTCAGCGGGGGCGATGACAGCGGCCAAACCCCCTCACGGATGAGAGCAGCCCCCGGGAGCGCGGACGAACGGAGGCGGCGCGGCATTTCGCGCGGCAGTTCGCGCAGGGAAGGCGAGCGGGCAAGGTGCAGCCCCCCCTCCTGGCTACTCAAGTAGTGGGCATCGCCCATCCAGGAGATATTCTGACTATGGTTACTACCCGCGGGAAAGCTGTTGCCAGAAGCAGCGTGGGGACCCAGACGGAGGTCCCGCACAAACATGCAGCTGTCCAGGTCTCTGGCTGCAGGGAGTGCCTGAGCCTGGCGCTCGTACCGGCGGACAGCAGAGCCAACTGCTGTGTTCGATGCGAGCAGGTGAATGATCTGCTCAGCCTGGTGGCAGAGCTGAAAGAGGAAGTGGAGAGGTTGAGGAGCATCCGGGAGTGTGAGAGGGAGATCGACTGGTGGAGCCGCACCCTGCCCTCCATGAGGCTGAGGCAGCAGGAGGTGGCTCCACGAGAAGCAGAGAACCCCCTACCCTCTTGCCACTGAGCAGAAAGAGGGGGACCTAAGAGACGGGGGGGGAATGGAAACGGGTCCCTGCTCGGGGGGGCAAGCGAATCTCCCCCTGGCCTCCCTCACCTGCCCAGCTGGCCTTAAGCAACAGATACGGGGCTCTGGAAGGTGAGGGACCGGCCACAGAAGATGTGGGTGAAGGTGAAACTCCATCCAGGGGGTTGCCTAGAACGAGTGAGACAGCCCCACGTATTACAACTGCCTCGGCTAAGAAAAAAAGGAGGGTCATTGTCATAGGTGATTCCTTTCTGAGGGGAACAGAGGGCCCGATCTGCTGACCGGACCCATCCCACAGGGAAGTCTGCTGCCTCCCTGGGGCCCGGGTCAGGGATGTTGCGAAGAAACTCCCTGGTCTGGTGTGGCCTTCTGATTATTACCCGCTCTTGGTAATGCAGGTTGGCGGGGACGAGATCACAGAGAGAAGTCCCAAGGCCATCAAAAGGGACTTCAGGGCACTGGGGCGACTGGTTGAGGGATCAGGGGCGCAGGTGGTGTTTTCCTCCATCCCATCAGTGGCAGGGAACAGCACTGAAAGGGGCAGGAAAACTCACCTGGTTAACAGGTGGCTCAGGGACTGGTGCCATCAGTCAAATTTTGGCTTCTTTGATCACTGGGAGGTGTACACAGCACCGGGCCTGCTGGCGACAGGCAGAATGCAGCTGTCTCAAAGGGGAAAAAGGTTTCTTGGCCACGAGCTGGCGGGGCTCATTGAGAGGGCTTTAAACTAGGTTTGAAGGGGGAAGGGGACATCGCCCTGCTCACTAGGGACGAGCCCAGGCTTGGCGTGCCAGGGTCAGGGGTGAGACTGACAGCCCAGCTCAAGTGTGTCTATACCAACGCACGTAGCATGGGCAATAAACAGGAGGAGCTGGAAGCCATTATACAGCAGGACGGCTACGACTTGATCGCCATTACAGAAATGTGGTGGGACAGCTTGCATGACTGGCATGCTGTCATGGATGGCTACAGACTCTTTAGGAAAGACAGGCCAACAAGGAGAGGTGGTGGAGTTGCTCTGTATGTGATGGAGCAACTGGAATGCATTGAGCTTGGCCTGGGGGCAGATGAGGAACAAATTGAGAGCTTATGGGTTAGAATTAAGGGACAGGCTCATAAGGGTGACATTACGGTGTGTGTGTACTACAGGCCACCTGACCAGGAGGAGGAAATTGATGAGGCCTTCTACAGGCAGCTGCAAGCAGCCTCACATCACAGGCCCTGGTTCTCATGGGGGACTTCAACCACCCTGACATCAGCTGGGAAGACCATACAGCTAGGCATTCGCAATCCAGGAAGTTCCTACAGAGCATCGATGATAACTTTCTGATGCAAGTAGTGGAGGAACCAACAAGGAAAGGCGCTCTGCTGGACTTCGTATTAACAAACAAGGAGGGACTGGTTGAGGATGTGAAGGTTGGAGGTAGACTCGGCTGCAGTGACCATGAAATGGTCGAGTTCAGGATCCTGCGTGGAGGAAGCAGGGCGATAAATAGGATCAAAACCCTGGACCTCAGGAGGGCTGACTTTGGGCTGTTCAAAGAGCTACTGGAAGAAATCCTGTGGGCCAGGGCTCTCGAAGGCAGGGGGGTCCAAGAGTGCTGGTCACTCTTTAAACGTCACTTCCTTCACGCTCAGGAGCAGTGCATCCCCCTGAGAAAGAAATCTAGCAAAGGAGGCAGGAGACCTGCATGGTTGAACAAGGAGCTTCTAGCAGAGATCAGGTGGAAGAAGAAGGTACATGGAATGTGGAAAGGGGGACAGGCCACTTGGGAAGAGTAGAGGAATGTGGTCAGAGCATGCAGGGATGCGACGAGGAAGGCCAAAGCCCACCTGGAATTGAAGCTGGCAAGGGATGTCAAAAACAACAAGAAGGGCTTCTTCAACTACATCAGCAGCAAAAGGAAGGCTAGGGACAATGTGGGGCTGCTGCTGAATGAGGCGGGTGTCCTGGTGAGGAAGGATGCAGAGAAGGCAGAGCTACTGAATGCCTTCTTTGCTTCAGTCTTCAGTGCCAAGGCAGGCCCTCAGGAATCCTAGGCCCTGGAGGTAAGAGAAGAAGCCCACAGAAAGGATGACTTTCCCTTGGTCTAGGAGGACTGTGTGAGGGATCGCTAAAGCGATCTGGATGTCCACAAATCCACTTGCCCCGATGGAATGCACCCACGAGTGTTGAGGGAGCTGGCAGATGTCATTGCTGAGCCACTCTCCATCATCTTTGAGAGGTCCTGGAGGACAGGAGAGGTGCCCGAGGACTGGAGAAAGGCCAATGTCACTCCAATCTTCAAAAAGGGCAAGAAGGAGGACCCAGGGAACTACAGGTCGGTCAGCCTCACCTCCATCCTGGGAAAGGTGATGGAGCAGTTTATCCTGGAGGTCATCATCAAGAAAGTGGAGGAAAAGAAGGTTATCAGGAGTAGTCAGCATGCATTCACCAAGGGGAAATCATGCCTGACCAATCTGATAGCTTTCTACGATGGCATGACTGGCTGGGTAGATGAAGGGAGAGCCGTGGATGTTGTCTACCTCAACTTCAGCAAGGCTTTCAACACAGTCTCCCATAATATCCTCCTAGGGAAGCTGAGGAAGTGTGGGCTGGATGAGTGTTCGGTGAAGTGGATTGAGCACTGGCTGAATGGCAGAGCTCAGAGGGTTGTCATCAGCGGCGCTGAGTCTAGTTGGAGGCCTGTAACTAGTGGTGTCCCCCAGGGGTCCGTACTGGGCCCAGTCTTGTTTAAATTCTTCATCAATGACCTGGATAAAGAGTTGGAGTGTACCCTCAGCAAGTCTGCTGATGACACCAAACTGGGAGGTGTGGTGGATACACCAGAAGGCTGTGCTGCCGTTCAGCGTGACCTGGACAGGCTGGAAAGTTGGGCAGAGGGGAACCTGATGAAGTTCAAGAAGGGCAAGTGTAGGGTCCTGCACCTGGGGAGGAACAACCCCATGCACCAGTACAGGCTTGGGGCGGACCTGCTGGAGTGCAGCTCTGTGGAGGGGGACCTGGGAGTGCTGGTGGAAGACAAGTTGACCATGAGCCAGTAGTGTGCCCTTGCTGCCAAGAAAGCTAATGGAATCCTGGGATGCATCAAGAAGAGTGTGGCCAGCAGGTTGAGGGAGGTTCTCCTTCCCCTCTACACTGCCCTAGTGAGGCCTCATCTGGAGTACTGTGTCCAGTTCTGGGCCCCTCACTTCAAGAAAGATGAGGAACTACTGGAGAAAGTCCAGGTGAGGGCTACGAGGATGATGAGGGGACTGGAGCATCACTCCTACGAGGAGAGGCTGAGGGAGCTGGGCTTGTTCAGCCTGAAGATGAGAAGGCTGCGACGGGACCTAATAAATGTTTATAAATATCTCAAGGGTGGATGTTAAGAGGATGGGGCTAAACTCTTTTCAGTGGTGCCCAGTGACAGGACAAGGGGCAATGGGCACAAACTGAGGCACAGGAAGTTCCGTCTGAACGTGAGGAAGAACTTCTTCGCTCTGAGGGTGACGGAGCCCTGGAACAGGCTGCCCAGGGAGGTTGTGGAGACTCCTTCTGTGGAGATATTCAAGACCCTCCTGAACACGGTCCTGTGCAGCCTACTGTAGGTGACCCTTCTTCGGCAGGAGGGTTGGACTGTGTGACCCACAGAGGTCCCTTCCAACCCCTGACATTCTGTGATTCTGTGATATGTTCATTCTTCATAATCCCTTTCATGAATTTATTGAGTGCAGGAGGGAAGAAGTCTACTGGAAAGATATTACACAGAATATCTTTTTCCTAATGACTAGAAACCTCCTTCTGATTTCCACACTAGAGTTATTTATGGCCAGTTTCTATCCATTTGTTCTTGTGTCAGTAGGATCCTTTAGTTTAAATAGATCCTCTCTTGCCCTGGTGTTTCCCTTTCTGTGTATTTATAGATAGTAATTCAATATAATTTAGCCTCTGTTTTATTAGATTACCTGAAACAAACCCAGTTTTACTCTTCTTCTAGGCCTCATGGTTCTCTGATGACTGCAACATCCTTTTTCTTCACCTGTTCTTTGCCGAGTCATCTTAAATACTGCATAGTTCTCCAAAAGTGGTCAGCAGTACCTCATATAAAGCCACTCAAATGCCATTGATCCTTCCGGAAATACTTCATCTGATACAAGTATGAATTACATTTGTCTTTTTACATATATCACTAGGATTCACAGGCATCACTGGTACACGCAGAACTTCTTTTCTAATATTTCTGCTTATAAGTTCTCAATGTTAGCCCCTAAGTGTATGACATTGCCCTTTGCGTGATTGGAATTTATCTCACTACTGTTACGTAAAGCACCAATGTCATCAGGTCTTTCAAACCTCTCTTGCATTGGGGATGTTTGCCAAGTTCATGGCATCAGTAAATTCCATTAAAACAAGCTTATTTTTGCACCAAGATCACAAAAAAAAAAAAAAAATAGATGGCTCCCAGTACTGTTTCTTTACTAATAAGCTTCATTCTGCATTTTCACCTATTTTCTCCCTTTCCTTTACTTTTTGTCTAACTTTACTAGTCCACAACTTCTCTATGTTAAGCAATTTGTTCTCCCAAAATACCATATAAAATGCTTAAAAGAACAGCTCAGAGAAATCCTTTGTATTTTCAAAGCAAATTACCAGATTAATCTAGCATAATCTGTCAGGGAAATTTCTGCCATGTTTTAAGACAGTTATGCCTTTAATTCTTTCCCCTTTCCCTTAGATTTGTTTTAAAGACTTTCATTCCATTCTGGAGGCTTGCAAGTTATTGAGATCTGATGAGTAGGTCAGTATTTGCCCATGTAAAATCTCCACTCCACTATATTTCATGATTTTAGAGTAACTCCATGCCCTAAAATGACAAAAAAAGTAAAACAGTAAGTCTGGGGGTATGTGACTAGACGAAGTCCTGATATTGTGGTTAGTACCATACCTTCACAGTGTGCAACTAGCGTACCTCACAATAAACACTAGGAAAGGAATGCACTGGAGAACAACCAAGGTTCTTGTTTAAATTGCACTTTAAATGAAAACGCATAATAATCACTTAATTTTCTTAAGTATTTTTTGTAGATTCTAATTACTGAAATTGTTGGTTGTACTTTCTTTGATTGGTTTTATAGTTATTAGCAGCTTCAGACTTTAATGTAAGCTTTTTTCTTATACCAAGCACTTTCACAAGTAAGAGACTTTATGGAAAGTTCAACATCTTATTACCATTCTTTGCACAAAGGAACACAAAATCAGTAAATTCTCTTATTTGTATTTAAAACGAGTACTACCTACTGCTAGCCAAACATTTTAGCTTGGTCTGTGTTCCCTCAGGGTGTTTGAAGTCATCTAATGTGAGCTTCTCTGTAATATGTTTAGTTACAAATAGTAGTATATTTTTAAATGTTTGTAAATTGTCGTGTCCCACACTCACCCTTGCTAAACTGTTCACTTTATTCCAAGCCTTTGTAAGAAGCAGATACCAGACAGAAATCAATCTTTTGTTTCCATTTGTATCTCACTGAATTTGGGACTGCCTGAAGACCAGTTTATTTCATAAGGTATGGAAAACAATAGATCTTTACCTTCTAGTATACAGCACTTTATATTCAGTTATGACTGATTTTCCTTAGAAATGCTCCTGACAGTCTCCAGGATTGCAGTGGGAGATAATGTAGAATGCAATTCAGGGACCCTCCGTCTTCCTGGGAACTTTCCCATGTTGGGGCATCAGAATTCACCTGAAAAAGCCACAGCACAGTACAGAATTAGGCTCTAGATTAGTTTTTATTGTGATTCAGATAAAATATACAAGCAAATGATGGGGAGATAAGTTGAAGATAAGTTGAAGTTGCGAAATGCATTTGGTGGTGTCACAGTTTTCTATAAAACGTTGACTTTCTAAAGAAAAGAAAGACTAGGGATTTTTCTGTTTAGAGAGAAGGTTTGATTTTATTGCAGTTTGGAAAATCTGGAGCATGCTGTGTATATGCCATGTAGACTTGGATCTTGATGCTGGTTTAGGTGGCACATTTAAATAAAATCCCACAAAACAAGTTCTTTATGCCATTTCTGTAAGACGATATGCATGGCCTCTCTCTGCCTCAACAAGAAGAGGGACGCAATGCCATAGTCTACAGAGGGGACCTTACGTAATTTAAATAAAGGTGTGACTTAACAATGACATGACTGCTTGAAGGGAAATCTCAGAGACTGGTAGGCCAGAGGAAGAAAATACTGCAAAGGCACTAATGTTTTCTGACTTGATATTTCACTTTTGCAATAATTCAAGCGTAGACTTTAATTGCCATCCTAAACAGCGTGAACTCTACCCTTGGAGTTTATGAATTCTTCAATTATTTAATCATCCAGTATATATAATGTTATATGATCTGTAAATGAGCAGTACCTGATAGTCCCAGAGCTGAAGAATTTCAGAAACATTTAAGATTTGCATCCCTTCTTTATAAAATGCTGTCATTTCTTTGGCTCAGAAGTTTCCTTGCTCATACTGTGAAATGGAAAAAAACGAAACCACTTTACTGCAGTATTTTCTCCATGGCTGAGTTACAAGTCTGTTGTTTACCAAGTATTGAATGGTCTTCTGGCAAAACATAGGGTGGGAGCAAGGAAGTTTGTGTTCTAATCCTGGCTATGCCCTAGGCTTTGTATGAATCCATGGGCAAGTAGTTTAACCTCTTTGTTCCTCAATTTGTTTTGCAGCAAATTGGGAGGAAAATGATACGGTATGTCTTGTGAGGGTGTCATGAGGATGCCTTCTGGCACTTTTAGATGGAATTGAGTGCTCCAGAAAAGCAAATCTTATTACCTTTTAACCTACTCCTGTCTATTAACCATCAGTGGAGATGGAATGAGGGGCCTTACCATTTGCCAAGGGAGGCGTATGGAAAATTCACTTTGAAGATTTACCTAAATGTTCAACATTAACTATTAAAGCCTTCATTAATGAATTCCAAACAGGCAAAGATTCCTTTAGTCCCACAATTCACTTTCCCATTTAATTATGATACCTCTGACCACTCAAAATAAATTTCAAATGAGAGGTTAATTATTCCTGCTAAGCATCTTCCCTCTCTGAAAATTGTCACTTGGAACGTTTTTTCTAGGCAAAATCCCCATGTCAAATAAAGCTAAATTCATAAATGAATGCCAATACTGGGAAGATCAGCTTGGCATCTGGACATTTGAAGCTGCCAGGTGTATCATATATATGACCACAGCTGTTCACTGTGGTAACTCAAGGGAAAAAAATAAGCAAAAGAGAGATAGGCATTAGGAACTAGCAAGAGGCAGTGCTATGTTATTATTTTAATTACAAGGGGATGCTGATTTCCTTTGTAATTGCAATGCAGAGTTGCTGTTGAATGTCCAATATGTGCCTGGAATGATGCTTTGATGCAAGTTTCCAATAAAAATAAAGGCTGCTAGCAAGTGGGCTGTTTAAATACAATAAGTAGAAAAGGAGAAAAATAGAATGATGATCTTTTACTGTAATTTTGGAAGACCCAGATCCATCTCAAAATCAAGGAAGCCACAGAAAGTATACAACACAGTGAAAGGAGAGGTTATCTGTAAAATTACTTTCACAGTCTATGACATAACAGAAATATATCATACATCACTGTCGTAAAAAGAATCTGTTAATGTAGGGGGTTTTAAGGGTAATTATTTGGATTTTACAGCAGTTTTTCCCAACATGTCATAAAGCAATATCCCTTGCTGTATAGGTATGTATTGGTCCAGCTTAACCCCCCACCCCCCTCACAAAAAGCCACATAATGCACCAGTAATTGGTGTGCATGATTTTATTTTACTTGATTTGCGTTTTTTACAACTTGATGCAATTTCCTAAATATTTTTGCACGGCTCTCCAAAATGCTAACCAACCACACATGAGGGAAGGGTTAGGGCCTAGGCGTGGTAGTCCAGAACCCTCCTCAGCAAAGTGTTCCTGGAGGGTGAAGGCAGGGGCAAGCCTTGCTCCCTGCTACTTCTGTTGCTCAGGAGGATGTCTCAAGAGACGCCAAAGCAGCATTGGATGCTGACATGGAAGCAGAGAGGGAGGAGAGAAGGACATGACTCATGAGGTCTTGTGAATAACCTCCTGTAGCTCTACAGTGAGTCTGCAGGTGTAGCACGGAGTGACCAGCTTGTTTCTTGGTGCAGCATCTGTTTCAGGGTCACAGCAAGAAGCACACCTTCCTGTTTAACTGTTTCAGCACGCACCGTTACAGTTAGCAGCTGAGAAAGTGAGTTATAATTTTAAACAAATACGAGTAGCACAAGCACTTCCCATTCCCAAGCAGTCCCTCAGGTAAGCTGTTCCTTTGGGACCTGGCCAAGAAGCTGCCTGGATCTCCTCAGGTAGCAAAACAAGATAACCTCCCACAAGTGTGCTGCAGTGACCCTTTGGTGAGTATACTGGACGTGTTCTTACCCAATATTTCTTCTTTCAGGTTTGGGTACGGATGTAACTTCAGCAAATTATAGCAATGCCAAAGTGAAAGAACATCCATAAATTTTAAATGCACGCTCTGTTTGCAGAAGAGGATTTGTACTATTGAGATAAGGAAGGATGGGCTTAGGACTGGAATTTCAAAGACAAATATTCAAGTCCCAGGTTTGTGACTTCATGTCTTAAGATATGTCCTTTAGCAAGTCATCTGATTTCTATGATTCAGATAATTGTTTTTAAACTCATCCTTTGTTTTCTTTGTTCTTTCTGACAAAGAATATTTACCCCTGTGTGTTTGTACAGTGCTTATCTTACTAGAGTCCCAGTCTTTGAACAGGTTAATGAGGTGTAAGTTACAGCTTGAATTTATGATATCAGCTACTCTGTAATAACTGCCTGTTCTTATGCCATGGTGAATGTAGGTAGTTTTCTTCTTCAGTGACGGATAAGCTATCTCACTTTTACTGCAGAGTGAAAGCAAGCACTCCGACTGTTGTTAGAGTAGCAAAAATGCTGTAAATCTACATCCCAGCTTACCTTGTGACAACTGATACATCTAGCTGTCTTCCTGTGCAGGGATTTTTTGAACTCAGCTTCTCATCCTACCTCATCATATCTGCCTAGGAAATTTGCAACTGGCTTTTTCTCTTACTTTGCTCTCAGAAGACTTTGGGTGTTTCTTCGTTATTATCATCCTCCTCCTTTTCCTCCAGACTTGTGAATGGCAAGCATAACACAATGGAAGCTTATAGGTAACTTGTGTTTGCTCATCAATGAAGGTTCGGCTGTTGATGGTGGATACAAGCAATTAGATCCTTCCATCATTGACAGTCACAACACTTATTTACAGTAAATAATTGAGGGTGAACTTCTAAGAAGTTTTGTTGTAAGTATGTTCAGAATTGCATGTATACCTTTTCCATCTTTGTAGTATAGCTTTCATCACTCAGGAATCAATGTTTCTTCCTTGTAAATAAAAGTTTTTCCTGTTTCCAGTGCATCCTCTAAGGTTTTAACATCGTTTTTTACCAGCTCTTTTTTAAAAACACTTGATTTTCCTCACAAGAAAGCGTTTTTGAATTATACTTTTTTCCTAAAACTTACATTCCAAGACAAATAAAACATAAAAAAAGAGTTATTACTAGAAGTGGTGGAACGCTTATTGGCATAGTTGTGCTTTTTGCCAGGAAAGGTTGGTATGAAAAAAATTAAAATTATTCATAGAGTGTATGGATTTTTGCCTATTTTAATATCAGTATTTGTCATTTCAGCAAAGTCAATTTTATTGTGACAAGTAAAATGCATCATATTGAGTTCATCATTAAAATTATATTTTATTAATTTAATTTAATGTTTTCAGAATGTACTATTTCATGCAAAGATGTGAGGACTTTCTACACTGATTGGCAAAGCCAGAGGCCAAAATTTCAGAATTTTCCTGGGGACAGAAGTTCCTGTTATTTGTCTAACAAACTAAATTAAGTACGGAATTCTGAGCCAGATGATAAAATCCTTGCAGGTTTGCATTACATCTTATTTTCCAGGAACTAGACCTGATATGCACAAAAGTTGAACCAGGGATTCCCAAGAAATTTATCTCACTTTACAGAAACTTCTATACTTTAATTCTTTGCAGCATTTCCATTTTCCTTTTCAGCTCTACTCCGCTGAAGAATTAGTGTTGGTTCATAGGCTGAGTTACAAAATAATCTTCCTTCCCATCATAAAGGTATAAAATGTTGGAAAAAGATTTACTGTCCTTGTATCACGTCCTGATCATAGGCAAGATCCTTATTCACTTTTCATCACCCTCACTTTCCATTTAAGCTTATTCGTCCCTGCTTCCTGCCAACTGTTTTTCATTTTCTGAAAATATTTTCCTAGTATTGGACATGTAAAATCCAATATAAATAAACATTGGCTGCTATTATCAGCTAGGTGCCCTTCCGCTGTGTCTGGCTTGTCACTTTCCTGATGGGGCTATTTCTTTTTAATCTCCATATTGGCTGCTAATCTGGTCTGTCACTCTTCTGTTTCTATCCCTTTTCTCTCTGAATCTGCAATTGAAATAAAGTTTAATCAACTAGAGTTTCTTTGCAACTTTATTTGACAAGATTTCACTTTGATACCTGTGTTGGGCAAAGTTCCCAAAATGGTGCTCCCTCTTGCACAATTTCTCTTTCCCTTTATAAAGGAAAGGAAAACTGAAGAATGCACCCGTGTAAATTGCTGCATTAAAACTTGTGTTTTTCTGATAGGATCATTATTAAGGTTTTTCCTCAATGTTCATTGCCCTTTAATGTTTCCTGTTATTGCAAATTAAAAAAGACAAGGGAAATTTTTTTCAAATGTGTTAGAAATCAGAAAACCATGAAAAACTTTAAGCAGTTCAATGTCAAGAAAGCAAATTATATTTCCATGTATTTTTTAAATATTACAAATGTGTTACATACACTGGCATCTTCCAGAGGTCACTCAATTGAGTCTTTGTAAACAAGATATGGTGGACCCCATTTCATTGCTGCCTAAAATCTGATTCACCGTCACCCCACAGCAGTGAAAGCTGCTAGAGCTAATCAGGGGTGTTATCAGCTCTGACTGTTATTGCTGCTTCATAGCAAACCAGGAAATAGAGAAAACTGTTAATGCAGGATTTATTCTTTGCAGGGGTATACCTCATGCTTGGAAGATTAATGAAGAATTCCTGGTTCACTGTTTACTAAAGACACCTCTGTTCTATAGTATTTTAATTGTAAGTCCCTTATTTGACATCCTAACTAATGGTTCCTGCTGAATTAATAAAAGCGACATATTAACTTTAAATCCCAGATAAAGTAAAGATTGCTATTTTAATATCCCATCCATATCCTTTATCTTTCTACAGGGGCTTTCAGGCCAGTAGTTTTAATAACATGCATGAATGAAGATGCTCTTTTTTAACACAAATGGTGGCAAAGAGTTTTTCCTTTATATTAGCAGGCAATCAATTCCAATAGCTTTTTAATGCTTTCTTAAAGAATCAATTTTAAAGCAGAAGCTCTTCAGGGGACCCTCTTAAACTTCTTCACAGCCAGTCTCCTAATTTTCTATTACAATGCAATCTAAAGCAGCTACAAAAATAATGCAGATAATGTTTGCTGGGTAATGATTTCCAATTTCCCCATTCCATGTACCCTGTTATTAGGAGGATCATCTTAGCTGTGTAAATTAATTTTCAATTCACTTCAGGGGAACATTACAATGATTTATTCAGCACTGGTGCTGAAGAAAGTGTTGGGAGGATTTTAGCAATCTGAGAAACAAAATCAATTTGTTCTGATTATCACCATGTTAAAAAATAGGAAGACAAAAGTTTCACATGAATATGTTAGAGGTTAGCATACACCCTACAGGAGCAGTCAGTGTGATTCTGGGTGTAGTTACTTGCCCAGTAAGGGCAAGAAAAATGTTCAAGACTTGCTGGTTTCTCCCCATGCTTCAACATTTTGGAAGGGGTGAGCAGATTCTAGGTTCTTTGTGCATTATACAAAACAAAATTACAGATCATCTTTTCAGTCACTAAAACTGTCTCTGGTCAATGAAGAGCATGCTTGCTGTAAGCTAAGACAAGTAGGACATTGTTTCAAAACCATCTGTATTATTGGTAATGATACTCAGAATCTGGGAGAATTCCAGACTAGGAAGAAGAACAAGACAAATTTCCACTTTTGCAAATAAAGGATTTGTTGTATGGTAAGCATCTGGTAACTAGTGCTCAGGGACCTTATACCAAAGTGCTCACACACTGTAGTGCTCATACCGAATAAACTAGCACCTGTAAGTACACGTAGCAGCTGAGATCTGAATGTTTGGATATTTTGATTTAGCTGTTGCATTTTTAAAAGTGAGATTCATGTCACCTGACTTTGAATGCCCACAAAAGAAAAATGTGATCCAGGTGGGAGTCTCTTTGGAGAAAAGAGAGAGAGAAGTAGAGAAACTTTGGAGTCAATACCTCTGACTTATTTAGATGACTGTAAGTCAAGCTCTGGCATGGCTATTCATCTCCAGTCACAGTAAAGCGAACCTGGAGTGATTATTTCAGACAAAATTGCAGCTATTGGCATAGAACATATTCACATATGATTTATCAATGTTTTGCAGTGATACGTACGATACTACAGTAATTGCCAGTAGTTAAAAGAAGACATCAAAGGGAAATATTTTTTCTATGTAAAAAGCTTCGAAGGGGAGATGAAATGCCCCAGGTCCATTGGCATCAACATTGAATAAATTGCAGTTTTATTTGGTACATTTTTTAAATGAAAGTAAGTTCATTAAAAAATTCAAGACCACATCCACAAAAAATAGAAGCTTGTGAAATTGGTTGGTGGTTTTAGGGATGACCACATTCAATTACAGGAGAAAAACAACCAATCAGTTCTGAACTGCCAAATTGAAAATTGCCACTTTCTGTGGTTATAGTGGTAGGAAGGATACGCCAAACATAATAAAGAGCATAAAATCAATGTCATGGCCCCAAGGGATTTTCTGAATGATAATTGTGATCTGTCACTATTGCTAGTGTTCCCACACATCATGCAATATAAAAATATTTAGTATTGAACTACCGATGCATAATTTGAAGCTGAAGGAAGCTTGATTTCAGTGACAGCTCTGAAGGATAAGACAAAAGTTTTGCAAGTCCATTGCAGTAATGTCTTTCAGGATTTTTCTTCTACATTGATAGTATATTGGAAATCTGAAAAAGAGTTGTCCTTTTTGTTATGGGGCCGTAGTCAGGTATTACGTATATCTCAGTTATCATGCTTCCAGCATGCTAGTAGCATAGCTGTCAAACTAAGTTTTTAACGGTATGTTGGCAGGGAGCTGAATTGACATTATTTGTTAAAAATAAAACAGTAAGGAAGAATATCAAACATGACAAAACCACAAGTGAAGATACTGTCTTGCAGGGTGTTTATCTAGGTTGGCTGATTTCAAAGAAATTAAAGACTCTTCTAAGTATATGAATTTGAAAGTCAACAAAAATAAAGAGAAAACAATGATACTATTTCACTGTGATCCATAGTCAATTATCTGATACCAGTGGAACACCACTTGTCTTTAAAACATTTTCTCAGCTTCAGTGAATAAAGATAGTAGTCTAGGTTCATAATTATAACATGCTTTAAATGTTGTGGACCTTCAAATTTGAGGTTCCAGAATGCTCTATGGGTATCTGAACAATTCTTCTGAATTGAATCAAGTCAGGCTCTGATTGGCTGAGCAGCTTTTCTCTGTAGAGGGTCTTAGGAAAGTACACATGAATAGGACAACAATACTGTGATACTTTGCCTGAAATATCATAGAAGCTTTTGACAATGAGCCATTTGGGGATTTCTTGTGGAATAGACTGTATTTAATAGACTTTGACAGTTCTGAATACTTTCTGAGTCCATGTAAACTTCAGTCACTCCCAAGATCTTGTTGCAAAGAGGTCCACTGTTTCAATCAAACAAGGTGGAATTAGACAGTATTCCCTTTTTCTATTTCAATCTTTTTCCCTAATTAGCTTATTCTGTTCCTCCATGTGATTTCACCACAGGAAGCAGTGTGTAATTGCTCGCTTCTTACTTTTTCATATTTGTTGTTATTTTAGTCTCCTTCATATTTGTCCCTCAGGTTGGAGAGTACTGATCATTTTAATCTCTTCTAGTGTCTAAGATCTTCCAAATCTTTCATCATCCCTATTGCTCTTTTTGATACCATTTCTTCTTCTAGATAGCTGAAAATTTATTGTTAAGTAAAGGGAATCTGAGACAAAGAGAAGTAAACAAAAATACTTTACCTGTCATGAATTCTAGATCAGGGCACAAGTTTTAGCTGTACTTTAAATTATGTTCTTCTTAGCTTAGCAATTATTAGTACTGTACTTTATTTGAATTTTTGATAGAAAAATGAAGTTCTACAGCATATATTCTCACCTTTAGTATTTTAGGGAATATATGTTTGCCTGTAAATAAAAGTGATACACAAAATCCATTTCATTACCCTGACTTTATTTGACAGTGTCAATAATACGAGAAATTCAGAAGGGAATTCTTTTTACCTAAATCTGGCTTGGTATCCAGTGCCTCTCTCTCATCAGTGCTAGGTGCCTACCACTTCCTTTATAGTCAGCGGAGAGAAAGAGGGGCATCTCTGGAGAGCTATTCATCCCGTTTTATGAGAGATGTTTGTGCTATGTGGTCTGAATTGGTCCCTAGAGGATGGGAATAATTGCACTATGGAGGTCCCTCTCTTTCATTCCTCTAGGCTCTCTCAATCATTGATAGTAAGTAATAACTTACTTTGATTAAAATGGGAACTTTCAGACAACTAATTAGATGAAATTACTCCTATTCACAGTGTCTAGGTTTGTAGGGGAGAGACAATACAACAAATACTGTGATTTGGTGCCTTCATTGACAGCAAGATGCAGTTAAAGTAAAGGGGGGCTAGGAAGGGTCCCTTTCTCCCTGAGTTCCCACACCCTCCTCAGAGGAGAAGGGGACTCTTTCACCTCAGTGCAGTGTGCTCCTCTTGCAGGGTGCAGTCCTTCTTTCCAGGCTGTCTTAACCACATATTTTAGCAATTCATCTAGATCAGATTGCTCCTTACCTCCTTCCAGGACACACACTGCAGAAGCAAAGGAGATAATCTTAAAATTGCAAAGAGGTTACTGAAATATGTCCTCCCTCACCAGACTCCACCACTCCTTCCCCAGCTTCTTGCAATTTCGTCACTTTTGCTTTCGTGTCAGCAAAACAAAGAAATCATTTTTAGCAAGGCTCCTCCACAAGTTGGCAAGGATAACATTCTTAAATATCACGGTGCTATTATGATAAGCACGGCACATTCCAGGCAGAAAAACTGCAGATTATGGCAACCTTCAGTAAATATGGATGACATTAAAAGTTAGAATTTTCTTTTTTTTTTTTTTTAGCACCCGAAAAGCCATTAGCAAGCCTGTCAAAAAAAGAAGAGCCTATCAGTATTTCAAATAAAAGAAATGAAAAATCCATTTATGAATACTTATCTCCCAGATCCTCTGTGCATCTTAAGCAGAAAAAGATATATACTGACTCCAGAAATACAGTTACCATATATGAACATCTGAGCAATAGGAAAACACCAGAAATACATATTTTTAAATTCTCTTCTAGTTTTATTTAAGAATATGAAGGTGTAAAAAGAAAAAAATATATTAAAAATCTGTATCATGATCTGTCCCCCGTTCAGAAAAATAAATATGACCTCTTCATTACTCCAGCAAAATCGAATCTTGTCATAAGCAAAAAACATTTACTTCATACTAGGTGCCAATAAGGTGATTTGTATAAAAGGGTCTAGCACAGTATTTATCAAAGGATAGTGAGAAAGAAGAAATGCCATTGTGTGATCCTTTCTGCAACTAGATGAAATCCTGTTACTACTTAAATTCTTGAATCTCCTAAATTTTGTTACTTCTTTATTGGTTGCCCTTAAAAAGAGCAGGTTAAACAAGGAATTACTGTCAGACAATTACTCAGTAATAAAAGCTGAGCTACAATAGTAATGAATAATATTTTTCTGGCTTTATAGTAGCTTGTAAATTTGTAGAAACTGAAGCCTTCATCAAGTGTAGACTATGTCATCTTGGTATACAAGTAAGCGCCAGATGAATCAGGACTTGTACTTTCAGTAAAATTCTTCTCACATAATCATTTAAGATTTCTCTGGAGCTCAAAAGTTTGCAAGACCCAACTCCCTAGAATTGCATAGGTTTGGATGAACCCTAGGAGACCACTGAGTCTGATCCCCTGCTTAACGTAGGACTAGCTTTGAAATTGCATGAGGTTACTCAGGGTCTTATCCAAGATTTTTAAAGTATTTCTGAGGATGGAGATTCCACTGCTTCCCTGCACAGTCTCTCCAGATTTTGACCACTATCACTATGAAGAAATTTTTATTTGAATGTAGTAAATCTGAGCTCAGCTAAAGTTCGGATGACCTCAAAACCCAGCTGTGCTGCATGATACTAGAGGATCTCCAGGCCAAGACCTTCCAGAAGCACCAGAGCTGCCTTGTCTTCCCTTTGCTGGTTACACAGCATTGGGCTACCACCCCAGGAACAAAATGCCAAAGGTCATTGAAATGCAATGTGTTAGTGAAGCACAAAGACCAGACTAGCTCCAGGTGTCTCCTCTGCCCTTATAGCAGAATCTGGTTCATCTTCCAGAAGATAGTAGAGCAGATGGACATTTCAGGACTTTAGAAAGAAAGATTGATAGTGTGTTCCTATGCTTCCACTATTCTAAAGATTTCCAAGCATGTCCTTGAAAACCTCCACCTCAGCAAATTACTCGAGAAATCTTGTTGCAGAGAAACCCATCCAGCTGGGTAATATTAGGATTATTAATTTTATAAGATAAGGGTTCCTGCAGTGTGAGGATGTGTTAAAGCTTTAGAGAAACAAATCTCCTGGCTAAGTCTAGAGACACAAGGGGAAAAGTCATTAACCTAAAACTTCATACTGATTTAATGATTCATCCGATATTTTTCTAAATATCATTCCATTTAACCAAATTATATGCAATTAATGAAAAATAAATCGGTATTAAAAGACACTTCAGATCCTAAAATCAATGAATAACCAACAATAAAACTTATACTTATGTTGTTTTGCAGTCACTAACCAGTCCAAAGGCGTCTGCCTTCAGAAGCCCTGATCCTGCATGTGTGAGGTAAAAATGACATCTGTTAACCAATAACAGGATGTCAGGTTGTCCCCAAAGCAAGGTACATTTCAGCCAGAGGAAGGAGAAAAGAACGTGGGAAAAATGAAGCACAAAACTAACCCCTGTCTCTAAAAATATATTTAATGTCTGACTGGTAGACCAATCAGCTGCTGAATTGCATTTAGGCTTTCTTTTGTGTTTATTTTCCCACTCATAACCATTACCTATTTTGCTAACACTTCTTCTTACAGTAAAGTTGTCTAGGCAACACCAGATATGTTTTATTTATAGCAAAATAAATCAACAAAATAACATATATTTTAACAATGCTTCAACATTTTTAATTCTTTCACTCAAATTTTGACATAACACTATAAAATAAACCCTTATGAAGATGGGCTTGGTCAAAAACCTGCAACTGCATGAGTTCGAAAGAGTCAGAAAAGAATCCAAAATAAATATGCCATTTTATAACTGTAAATCACACCAAAATCCAACTACTTACTATATCCTCATTATCATATTTTTCTAAATTAAAAGGATAATTATAGTCTGTAATTATGTGTCTTTTTTCAATAAAAATAAGTACTTAAAAAACACTTTTAAAGACTGTAAGCACAGCTCAGAATGGTACCATTTTTCTTAAGGCTTTTTTCAAGCTTAGCTATTTTTCTTTAAGAAAGTCAGTTTGACACAGATATTTTAGTATGGAAAATGTCTGGCAAGCTAATCGTAAAGGATGGATAGGCTGACTTTATTTTCCTATTTACTGTGCAAAGTGATATCACAGCATGCCGGACTGGACATGATAGCCATGTACTCCTGTTCAAGAAAATTTGAAAGGAACAGCATCAATGATGTCTGTCCTGTCTACACCGGGTTTTTTATTTTCCAGTTAAATGCTTTTGCTTAAGGGCTTTCTTCAGTCCTATGTGCTGATCTGTTATTTCCTCTGCTAAAAGAATCTGTCTCAAATAATTCAGGGCATATATTTTTGCAATGCTCAGTGAACTAACAGAAGTGCAACTGATACACAAATAGATTAGATTTAATAATAGAAGCATATGTCTGGGGTCGACTAGCAGTTTTCTCCAGTTTGATGAGATCAAAACATTAGATGAAATCATGTTTTTGTGCAAGCTTTATACAACAGAAACATTTTGTCATTAAAATTACAGTTTGTATTCGGCTCAAATACAGCAATATCACAGCTGTGTTTTATGAGAACATGCATAAATCCTTTGCAACCATTTTGGGCTGGATTGACAACTGTCATATTTCCATTTCTCTTTAGAATGATGTTGTTACAGTTGATTTTCCATTTTGATGTGTACAAGATTAAAAAAAAAATATGGGAAAAAGCCACATAAAATTAAAATAAATCACTGTGAAGAACAGTTTTGGTTTATTACTGCTGGGTCTTATAGATTTTGTTTTCTGTGGACCTTATTCAGTTATGTTCTCTTTCTAAAAGTAATTTCAGATGTAAAGTAAATGGAAACCATTTTGTAGCACAAAGACCATTCAATTAGTATCTGTGCGTTGGAAAGAAAGTGTCTTGGTTTTAGTTTGTTTGTTGCTATTTTCACCATCTATTTTGAAGTAAGCACCAAAACAACAAAAAACAAATGAACCCAAAAGCCTGTGTGATCTTGCCATGTTTTTACTGCAGTGATGGTGTTCAGTGTCTAGAATATGACACAGTGAGAATGGCAGTGGTAAATTACCTTGCCCTTTATAATATTCTTAATTTTGGTTGGCTACTCATTCCACTCATCAACATTTACAGCCATACTTATTTCTGGGGAAGGCAGAGCTAGGTACTAAAATGGAAAATGTCAAACGCTCCTGTACTCCAAGGACATGCTAGACATTCAAATTCTCATACGTTATTATCATAGCAAAAGGCTGCAGCAAGAGTAGGAAATAACCTTACATTAATCTACACACATGGCAGACGGTAACAAAGAGGACAAATGGCACAAACCAGCCTGTTATGACTTTAAGATGTTCATTTTGTGGTTACCTTCAGCTGCTGCTCATCCTTTCTCAGATGAGTCATAAACAATGGAGCCATTGAAAGTGATTACGGGTCTGTACGTGCTGTGCTGGTACTCCTGCAGTCAATCCTGGAATCCACAGCACAGAGTCTCCTAACGAGAGAGGAGTACTTGCCGTGCGTGGGTTATTCTGGCACTTCTGGATCTGCCTGCGATTACACTCAGGTTCAAATGCAAGTGCTGTTTCACTTGCACTTTCCTGTCTACTTGTCTTGTCAATTCTCAGTTCGTATCTTGTTTTCTTATCTTCAGCCCCATCTTCTAAAGCTCACCTTGTTTCTTTTCCTCCTCTCCTCGTTTATTTGCACTAAAACTCTGGGGACATGTTCTAGCCAAAACAAAATGGCTTCAATGATGTTAAGCATGTGTCACAAGTTAGAGGGTGAAAAAGTGACATAGGAAGAATCAACGGCAGAATAATTTGTGCTAAAAAAATTAAAATTATGAGCATCATTTTAATATACTGATTAGCCAAACACTTAGGAAGATAGGAACATTAGGATGATAAGACACATAGTAACATAGATAGCAAAAGCTATTCCTGCCTGAAAAAAAGATAGAGCAGAAAGTTTTTAAATTATGTTGGGTTTAAAAATTTCCAATAGATTACAAGTGAGCAAAACATTGTTGCACACTGTCCTCCTTCCCCAAAATTTAATATATGCACACTGAACTGTAATGACAACATCAAAGTAGAAAGACAAGGGTCCAACAGTGTCTCAAACTTGAGTGCTGGTCGCTGTTTAAACATCACTTCCTCCATGCTGAGGAGCGGTGCATCCCCCTGAGAAAGAAATCGAGCAAAGGAGGCAGGAGACCTGCATGGTTAAACAAGGAGCTTCTAGTGGAGATCAGGTGGAAGAGAAAGGTCCATGGAATGTGGAAGGAGGGGCAGGCCACTTGGGAAGAGTACAGGAATGTGGTCAGAGCATGCAAGGATGCAACGAGGAAGGCTAAAGCCCACCTGGAATTGAAGCTGGCAAGGGATGTCAAAAACAACAAGAAGGGCTTCTTCAACTACATCAGCAGCAAACGGAACGCTAGGGACAATGTGGGGCCGCTGCTGAATGAGGCGGGTGTCCTGGTGAGGGAGGATGCAGAGAAGGCAGAGCTACTGAATGCCTTCTTTACTTCAGTCTTCAGTGCCAAGGCAGGCCCTCAGGAATCCCAGGCCCCGGAGGTAAGAGAGGAAGCCTACAGAGAGGATGACTTTCCCTTGGTCTAGGAGGACTGTGTGAGGGATTGCTTAAGCAATCTGGACGTCCACAAATCCATGGGCCCTGATGGAATGCACCCACGAGTGCTGAGGGAGCCGGCAGATGTTGTTGCTGAGCCACTCTCCATCATCTTTGAGAGGTCCTGGAGGACAGGAGAGGTGCCCGAGGACTGGAGAAAGGCCAATGTCACTCCAATCTTCAAAAAGGGCAAGAAGGAGGACCCAGGGAACTACAGATCGGTCAGCCTCACCTCCATCCTGGGAAAGGTAATGGAGCAGCTCATCCTGGAGGTCATCATCAAGAAAGTGGAAGAAAAGAAGGTTATCAGGAGTAGTCAGCATGGATTCACCAAGGGGAAATCATGCCTGACCAATCTGATAGCTTTCCACGATGACATGACTGGCTGGGTAGATGAAGGGAGAGCCGTGGATGTTGTCTACCTCGACTTCACCAAGGCTTTCGACACAGTCTCCCATAACATCCTCCTAGGGAAGCTCAGGAAGTATGGGCTGGATGAGTGTTCGGTGAAGTGGATTGAGCACTGGCTGAATGGCAGAACTCAGAGGGTTGTCATCAGCGGCGCTGAGTCTGGTTGGAGGCTGGTAACTAGTGGTGTCCCCCAGGGGTCCGTACTGGACCCAGTCTTGTTCAGCTTCTTCAGCAATGATGTGGATGAAGAGTTAGACTGTACCCTCAGCAAGTTTGCTGATGACACAAAAGTGGGAAGAATGGTGGATACACCAGAAAGGCTGTGCTGCCATTCAGCGTGACCTGGACAGGCTGGAAAGTTGGGCAGAGAGGAACCTGATGAGGTTCAACAAAGGCAAATGCAGGGTCCTGCACCTGGGGAGGAACAACCCCATGCATCAGTACAGGTTTAGGGTGGACCTGCTGGAGAGCAGCTCTGCGGAGAGGGACCTGGGTGTCCTGGTGGATGACAGGTTAACCATGAGCCAGCAGTGTACCCTGGCTGCCAAGAAGGCCAATGGCATTCTGGGGTGCATTAGGAGGAGTGTGGCCAGCAGGTCGAGGGAGGTTCTCCTTCCCTCTACACTGCCCTAGTGAGGCCTCATCTGGAGTACTGTGTCCAGTTCTGGGCTCCCCACTTCAAGAAAGAAGAGGAGCTGCTGGAGAAAGTCCAGCGGAGGGCTATAAGTATGCTGAGGGGACTGGAACATCTCTCCTACAAGGAGAGGCTGAGGGAGCTGGTCTTGTTCAGCCTGAAGAAGAGAAGGATGAGAGGGGACCTTATAAATGCTTACAAATATCTGAAGGGTGGATGTCAGGAGGATGGGGCCAGACTCTTTTCAGTGGTGCCCAGTGACAGGACAAGGGGCAATGGGCACAAACTGAGGCACAGGAAGTTTTGTCTGAACATGAGGAAGAACTTCTTCCCTCTGAGGGTGACGGAGCCCTGGAACAGGCTGCCCAGGGAGGTTGTGGAGACTCCTTCTCTGGAGATATTCAAAACCCGCCTGGGCAAAGTCCTCTACAGCCTACTGTAGGTGACCCTTCTTCGGTAGGACGGTTGGACTGGGTGACCCACAGAGGTCCCTTCCAACCCCTACCATTCTGTGATTCTGTGATTCTGTAATTCAGACAGGTGGGAATGTAGTTGATAATTAACATTTTTTTCTAGTTTTTTATTTATTTTTCAGTGTTGACCTTGTTTGTGCTATCATTAAAAAGCATTAAAGTGGAGAGAAACCTCTGTAATTTATCTTCCTGCATCAGAGAATGCAAACTCCTTATCAAGGTACTCAGTCTTTGTCAGAGCATTACATTATTTCCTAGTCATCTTGATATTATTCTTGGCAGGTAAAACCAGATGAATATATGGGTGATGTTCTGAGTTCTTACGATTTTCATGAGACAACAAACCTCAAATGGCAGGAAGAACTGTCAGATGAAACCCACCTTAAATAAGGAAGTCTATATTGTCATAGTAAGTGTTCCTACATCCAGTTTTTACTTAAGATGCCTTTGCAGTGCATTATATTGTATTTTGTGAAAAATGCTGTGTGTTTATACATCATGCTGTACAGAAATGCAAATACCCTCTGTACAGATACAGACAGTACACGTATGTCCTCATATTCCCTTACGCGTGCAGTTACAGAATCCCAGAACCCCAGAATGGTTGATGTTGGAAGGGACCTCTGGAAGTTTTCTGGTTCAGCCTGCCTGCTCAATGATGGCCACCTACAGCTGGGACCCAGGACTGTTTCCAGTTGGGTTTTGAATATCTCCAAGGATGAAGACTCCATAACCTCCCTGTGCAACCTGTGCCAGTGCTTGGTCATCCTCACAGCTAAAAAGAGTTTCCTGACATTCAGAGGGAACTTCCTATGCTTCAGTTTGTGCCCACTGCCTCTGGTCCTGTCACCGTTGAAAAGAGCCTGGCTCTGTCCGCATTGTACCATCGCACTCTCCCTTCAGGTATTTGTATACATTGAGAAGATCCTCCTGAGCCTTCTCTTCTCCAGGATGAACAGTCCCACGTTCCTCAGCCAGTCCTTATAGGAGAGATACTCCAGTCCTTTTATCATCTTCATGGCCCTTTGCTGGACTTTCTCCAGTACGTCCACATTTCTCTTATACAGAGGAGCCCAGAACTGAACCCAGAATTCCAGGTATGGCCTCATCAATGCTGAGCAGAGGGCAATGATCACTTCCCTTGACCTGCTGGCAATACTTCGTCTAATGCTGCCCAGGATACAATTCACCTTCTTTGCCCAACGGCACACTGCTGGCTCATGTTCAACTTAGTGACCACCAGGAACCCCATGTCTTTTTCTGCCAAGCTGCTTTTCAGCTGGGTGGCCTCCAGAATATATTTGTGCATGGCGTTGTTCAACCCTAAGCGCAGAACTTTGCAATTCTTGTTGAATGAGGTGCTGAATGAGGTTACTTACCTTGTCTGACTGTCCTACTGTAGTAATTGCACATACAAGTAACCACAAAGTTTGGCATGTAGCTGTTCTGCAAATTGATTACTAAGTTACTATATACCTGAATAATTTTATTTATGAAAGTGACATCAAACATGATGAATATATGTTTTGTCTTAATAATACTTACTGGGGCCTGCAACCAGACCACCATAGTTTGTAATCTTAACAACTTTAAACTAAGCAGAGTTAAATTGATTCATTATTTTCCTATGAAAAACCTAAAGAAATATTTTATTTTAGCAGAAGATCTGATCTAAAGAAATTTTGGCAAGCAGTATCTTAGGCAATATGTTTCCCTTGAGTAAATGTTCAGATATTTTTTTGATTAATTCTTCCTATGTGCATCAGTTTTACCATCTAGGTATCTATTGACTCAGTATAATAACATTTGTGCAAAAACAAGAGTAGCCATGGGAAAGTCAAGGTTTATCTCTCATTCTGCTAAGGGAACTTCTTCTTGCTTGTTACAGGGCAGTCATTTACATAAAAGCAATAGTTTTGCCACATTAAACATGCAATAAAGCCTTTCACAAGCGTACAGCATTAGACAAATTGTCAGCCCTGTTGAGTGTTTACATTAGGCTTATGAAAGGTTTCCTTTCATTCTGAACAATGTGTTAATCTTCATTTCTTCTCTGAAACCATTGTGTGCACAGTCAAATAGCTGCTGTGTTCCACCCCAGGAGGTGAAGAAAGTGATTCTTGACAAATCCCAAGAGGGAAAGGGTGTTAGCATGTACAAAACTTTTATGTCTTTTCCTTGTCTAAGATTGGCTCAGAGGAGATTCCAGTTTTGCAAGATGGTTTGTGGTATAGACTATGGTAAGCTAGTTAGTTCAGGTATTCTCATTTAAACACAGATCATATTTGCATTATATTACAGCAGTATCTGGTTCTGTAATGCACTGAGAAAATCATTGGTATGGTGAATCTCGAAGGATCCAGATAATATTACACTTTTATAGCCACGTCTCTTCTGAGAATCAACATAAGCATTTCTTATTGAACAAAAGTGTTCTCTTCAGATGGAAGAGATGCAGATAATCAAGCAGTGAAATATATGTCACATTTACCCATAACTTTTTAAAATATTGGATCCTATCTTATGGTAAGTGACTTATAAACTTCTATCCTTGGTTTAATACTGAAAGTAAAGAAGCAAGAATGAACACAGGGCTGAAACTAGCTTTCATATGGAAAGCAAAGCAAAAACCTGGCATATGTCACACAACATAAAAACTATGCAGTTAACCACTTCAGGAAAGAGTGAATGGTCTTGTGAAACTGCCAGGAAGTAAGGCTGGGTCCCATGTGAAATTACAGTCCTAACTACAAAAGATTGGTTGGAGTATCTACCATGTCACACTTTCCGTAATACCTCCTCCTTCCAGACTTCCCAGAGAGAGAATAAAGTCTTATTTATTTCCTCAATATTTATCTGTAGGGATAATAATTTCAAAGATTGGGTTAGTAGCTACAGTATTAATTTGGCAAAGTAGCCTTTGTTAGAAGTATTCTTCTAATAATGAAAGAAACTCCAGCTCTCTTAACAACCTTTCAGCTCTTATTAAATAATTTTTTTTTCCTATTTCCTTGCCTTCTGGGGAAAGGCATTCATTCAGAGTTTTTTTGTAAGCTCAGTTTCTCCACTTCATATCTCCTTTGGGGCATATAGGAATAGAACAAGAAAAAGAACAGTAAGATTTTTTTCTACTCTTTTATACTGTCTTCTGTGAAAAACCTTGGAAAAGAGTGAAGAATTTCCACATCTACAGAAAGAGAAGATCAGTACTGAGGGACAAAAGATGCATCAAGATCTCCAGAGTTAAAATCAGGTGGTGGCATCTGTAAAGAGTGAAGTTCCAATCATTATCTTCACTAAATGGTTGGGGGGGGGGGTGTTTATTTGTTTCGTTTGGTTTTTTTTTTGAAAAAGGAAATGTACTAGTTAGTCACTCACTGTCCGTGCCAAGAGCCCAGCTGAGGACAATTTTCAATTACAAATCTTAATCTCCCAAATCCTTATCTCCTTACATCTTTGAATGTATCTCCCTATGTCTTTGTCTTTCTGAACAATTAAACATCTATGTTCTCTGCTTCTTTCCAGCTATTTCTACCTCCACAGACCGGGACTTCAGCTGTAAGCTACAGACTCACCTAGAAATAGAATCATAGAATCATAGAAAGTTTTGGGTCGGAAGGGACCCCTAGAGGTCATCTAGTCCAACCCCCCAGCAGCGAGCAGGGACACCACTAACTAGATCAGGTTGCTCAGAGCCCTGTCCAACCTGGTCTTCAATGTTTCCAGGGATGGGGCCTCCACTGCCTCTCTGGGCAACCCGTTCCAGTGTTTCACAACCCTCACTGTAAAGAATTTCTTCCTTATATCCAGCCTAAACCTACCCTGTTTTAGTTTAAAACCATTACCTCTTGTCCTGTCACTGTTGTCTCTACTAAAAAGATTGTCCCCATCTTTCCTCTAGGCTCCCTTTAAGTACTGAAAGGCTGCAATCAGGTCTCCCTGCAGCCTTCTCTTCTCCAGGCTGAACAAGCCCAACTCTCTCAGCCTGTCCTCACAGGAGAGGTGCTCCAGCCCTCGGATCATTTTTATAGCCCTCCTTTGGACCCGCTCCAACAGTTCCATGTCCTTCTTGTGCTGAGGGCTTCAGAGCTGAACGCAGTACTCCAGGTGAGGTCTCACCAGAGCAGAGTAGGGGGGCAGAATCACCTCTCTCGACCTGCTGGCCACGCTTCTCCTGATGCAGCCCAGGACACGGTTGGCCCTCTGGGCTGCCAGCGCACATTGCCGGCTCATGTCCAGCCTTTCATCTATCAGCACCCCCAAGTCCCTCTCAGCAGAGCTGCTCTCGATCCTTTCATCCCCCAGCCTGTATTGATAGCGGGGATTACCCTGACCCAGGTGTAGGACCTTGCACTTGGCCTTGTTGAACCTCATGAGGTTCACACAGGCCCACTTCTCCAGCTTGTCCAGGTCCCTCTGGATGGCATCCCGTCCTTCTGGTGTCTCAACCGTACCACTCAGCTTGGTGTCATCTGCAAACTTGCTGAGGGTACACTCGATGTCACTGTCCATGTCATTGATAAATATATTGAACAGCACCGGTCCCAGTACGGACCCCTGAGGGACTCCACTCGTCACTGGTCTCCATCCGGACATTGAGCCGTTGACCACTACCCTTTGGCTGCGACCATCCAACCAATTCCTTATCCACCGAACGGTCCACCCATCAAATCCGTGGCTCTCCAATTTAGAGAGCAGGATGTTGTGGGGGACCGTGTCAAAGGCTTTACAAAAATCCAGATAGATGATATCCATTGGTTTTCCCTTGTCCACCCTTGTTGTTACACCATCATAGAAAGCCACTAGGCTGGTGAGGCAGGACTTGCCCTTGGTGAAGCCATACTGGCTGTCTCAAATCACCTCCCTGGCCTCCATGTGCCTTAGCATATCTTCTAGGAGGATCTGTTCCATGACCTTCCCAGGCACAGAGGTGAGGCTGACAGGTCGGTAGTTCCCAGGGTCTTCCTTTCTCCCCTTTTTGAAAAGGGGCACAATGTTTCCCTTTTTCCAGTCACTGGGGACTTCCCCTGACTGCCATGACTTTTCAAATATCATGGAGTGTGACTTGGCAACTACAACAGCCAGTTCCCTCAGGACTCTGGGATGCATCTCATCAGGTCCCATGGACTTCTGTACATTTAGGTTCTGCAGGAGGTCCCGAACCTGGTCTTCACTTACAGCTGGAGGGATTTTACCCTCCTGGTCTCCTTTATGCCATTCATCAACTCGGGAGGGGTGAGGAGAGCGTTTACCAGTGAAGACTGAGGCAAAAGAGCTGTTGAGTACCTCAGCTTTCTCCTCAGCTGCTGTTACCAGTTCGCCGGTCTCGCTCATGAGCGGGGGTACACTTTCTTTGACCATCTTTTTCTGGCTGACATACCTGTAGAAGCCCTTCTTGTTATTTTTCACATCCCTTGCCAAGTTCAGCTCCAGCTGTGCCTTGGCCTTCCTGACCCCATCCCTACACAACCGGGCACCTTCCCTATACTCTTCCCAGGAAGCCAGTCCCTGCTTCCACTGCCTGTGCAGTTCCCTGTTCTTCCTCAGTTTGACCAGCATCTCTTGCCTCAGCCATGCCGGTCTCTTCCCTTCTCTGCCCAACTTCTTACATTTGGGCATCGAGAGCTCTTGCGCTCTGTGGAATACATCCTTAAAGACCTGCCAGCTCTGTTCTGTTCCCCTGTCCCTGAGGACCGTTTCCCAGGGAGTCCTTCTGACTATCTCCTTGAAGAGCTGGAAATTTGCCCTCCTACAATTTAGGGTGCTGAATATGCTCTTCGTTATTCCCATTTCCCTCAGTAGCGTCACCTGCCACAGCTACCCTTGAGGCCTTCAACTGCCAAGTCCCTAGCCCAGTGTCTTCACCTTGAGTGGAGGATCCTGACACTTCCCTGTGTGTGTGGTGAAGAAAGACCACATATGGTCATGGATACTAACAGTTATGCCATGGCTTTGGTGTCACGCACATGTTGATATTTTCTGTCAGGGATGTAGGCTGCTATCCCTGCCTCTCTTCATTGTGCTGTCGCTCCTGTCCTCTGAGGTCTTGGACTTCTTTAAGAGAAGAGTTTCTGTTGCACAGTTTTCCTCTGAGACAGGCACTAGTAGTTAGTAATGGAGGGTGATCAGACATGGACAGGTGAGGGGAAGGAAAAGAATTAAGCAACTCAAACTGGAGGGACTGGAGAGAAGTGAGAGGGAGCTCCTTACTGAAATTTGGGTAATTCAGTCTCTCCTGGATCTTCCAATAACAGTTGCTCAGAGAAAATGCATGGGTTTGAAACAGCATTATGCAAATTATTATAGATGCAGACATTCATGTTGGGCAGGGACAGAAGTCAATAAAAATTCAAGGTCAAAGAAAGATATTTTTCTCATTCATTGTAAAAATTACTCTTGGCCATTTTCACACCTCCCGTGACCTGAGTCATGCTTATTTTTTTTTAATGCTGAAATTTTTCAGTAAAACCAAATATCATTACTTAAGCCATAAATCAATCATTTGATCAATCCTCTAAGAACTAACAGGACACATGGTACAATTGGAGGCATAAATTTCTGTTCGTCATTTCAGTCTCAATCAGCTCACTTGACAGACATTTTATTCTCCTTTTTCCTTGGTTCTTCATAATGAAATAAATGAAGTTTCAGTAGATGTATTTAATATTTTTCTTTATAATACCAAAATATCTTAAGTTCCAAAATTGTATCATGTTTACTTATGTAGTCCTGGTGCTGATTTCTTGCTTTAATGGGCTTAGCTGTGTCGTTCAAGATTTATAAATTCTGATTTCTGAGTGACTGAATCAGCCTCACTTAAAATTTCAGCATCTGAATTTAATCGCATTGTTGATTTTTTAACTCTTTGCTGGAAAGTCAATAAAATGCTTGACAAAATTTTCAGCCACTGTAAACTGACAGAACACAAGTAGAAGTACATGGACATGCACCAGTTAAGACACTGGAATACAATATATTTTCCTGCAGGCAACCAATTATTGAAAAAATAAATTTTGAAACTCCGGTTCTATTTGTTGATATTTTCCCTTTGTATGAGAACATCATAGCAATATCAAATCTACTGTGTTATTTCTTGTTTAAAAGTCTTCCTAAATTCCCTCTTGGACTGTAACACAGATGTTATAACATACACTTAAACTTCAGACTGAACTGTAGTGAGTGTTGCAGTCAGTTTGGTGTCTGTAATTTCACAGTTGAATTCAATATAATTTTTCTTCAAGCAAGAGAATTTACATCCTTTCATTCAAGGATGATTACACTTTTTTTTAATCAACCGCATTGGGTGTGGTCAAGGACTAATTTTAATTTTCTTCCTGACTCAGCTCACTGGCACTTGTCTTGGTGTACAGGAGGTCTGAGCAGAACAGCCCTCATTTGGTGCATCCCCCATGCTTAGCACTGGCATGACTGACAGTCTTGGATCAAGAAGACGACTGCTGAAACCAGGTTGCTCCATTCAGAGAAAGGATCTAAGCATCAGAGAGATAACCTTGGTCCACTGGTCCGCTTACTTTTTACTCCCTGCAATGGAGCAGAGCAAAGGTCCTGGATTTGTCAGAGAAAAGCAGTGTCCCTAACCACACTTTAGTTCTTAGGAAACCTGAGACTCCCAGCTAAAAAGTGTCTGGAGATAGCTGAGACCAGGTATAGGAATGAAGTTAAAAAAAATCAAAACCAGCAAAAAAATCCCCATATACTTATCCTTTTAAGCAGTGAAGTGAGGAACTGAAAGTCTCTAGGGTCAGTTTGATATCACAAACTAACAACAACAACAAAAATCTTGACGTTGAACAGGAAAGTTTTTGTCATAAAGACAGATATTAATGATTATTTACCTCACATAAAATCAATAGTATTGGAGTTACAAATATGCTTCTAGGAACGGACAAAACTGGAAAGTTAGAATAGACCAACTGAAGCTGGAAGAGGTTTAAAGAAACTCCCAGGTGCACTAAGCCAGCGACGTTGCTCTCTACTGTACAGGCCACCTGGGTCCAGGATCTGCCTCTTAGAGCTCTGCAAGAGACTGAGAAGAACAAGTGTGTATAAACCACAGGGGAATCTGCAAAACCTCTAAAGGAGCCACAGGTCCATGGGAAAAAACACAGACTATCCCAAATCCAAAGATGGAAATCATCTGCATTAGGCAATCAGATCAGATAGAAGTAGAAATATCATATGATATTAAAATGCAATATTTGGAGAACAGCAGGCAAAAAACAATGTAAAGCTAAAGAGATTCCCAGTTAAAATAAAAAAGAAATTCTCAGAAAATAAATATTTGAGATCATGTCAAGAAAACTGTGACAAAGGGGAAAGAAATAAATTTTAATATATAATCACCTAGCATTTGTTTGAAGGAACATTACCTGCCTTCACTGCTTTGAAAACACAAATCACTTAATGAGAGCCATTAGGATATGAAATGTTGTGTTATAAGTGGAAGGACCAGATATTTTTCAAGATTTTTCCTCCCTCGCATTAAAAAACAGTCAATGAAGTGCTCAACTAAGCTGATAATGTCTGTCACTTGTGATAAAATTAGAGACTGTAACACAGAACTTTGCTCCTGGGTAAAAATTCCTAAAAGGCTGAAATTATACTTTGAAGCAAAAGACCCTAAAAAGCTAAATGACCTCAGGAAAGGATCTCCACTGACTTGGCAATAGGTTATGTCTCAGAAGCCTCACAATCAGAAAACATTAAACTGGCGTCTTTGGTAAGTGGTGAAAAGTAAAGACAACAACTAGAGCAAGCCATCAAGTGGAAGTGAGAAAAGCTGTTTAGAAAGACCATTAAAGTCCTTCTTGGACACTTACAATTCTAAAACTTGTATTTTAAAACAAAATTTGTTTATACCAAGCAGTGTCAGTACATGAGTCTCCAGCAGTTTTATGTAGAGTAGGTTAAGTAAACAGTGTAAGGATTTATCACATCAGTCAGTAAGGCAGATTCAGACTCAAGAGGTAACTACAAGTAATGTTACACAGTAGTGTAACAGGAAGGGATGTACCACAATAGCTTTTGTTATTGTTATTCTATAAACAACAATGTATTCCTGCTGCTAGTCTAAGACTGGACACATATGGGAGAAATTGATTCCTATTGCGCAGTGATGTTTAAACAACTCATGAGTAAAAATATTTATTTGCCATCTTTAGCATGGGAAAAAAAAGAACGTCAGCTTATTACTATCTAAGGATGTTTATTCTACTTAAAATAGCAAAAGTTTTCAAATGTACCTTTTAAAGTTGCTATAAAAAAATCCCCATATCTTGGGGAAAAGTAAAGTTCTATGGGCAATGATTGGTAGGAAAGGTTGGTAAGTTTTCTATCTGAGACGAAATTTTCTCTGAAGAAGGGGTGGACTAAGAAAATTAAATGAAAAGGAGATGCTCAGCTAGCATACAATCATTAAAAATATGGCTGCTTTAAAGATTAGAGTGCTATAGTTGTATTAGAGCTAAGGGGAAAAGAAACAGTAAAGACAATAACTGTTTGATAAGAAGGCATTATAGTATCTGAACAAATGCAGACATAGACTAACGGCAGCCTATACTCCTATATTTCAGTGTATCAGCTCAAATAGCAATGACTGGTTTTAAGAAAATATGAAAAATTAATTTTTAAACAAAACCATCATCTCACAAGAAAATAAAAGATATATGCGATGAAAGCTGGCATAAGAAGAAATTTTATGTGTTACAGACTTAAAAAAATATAACTGAATTATGCTGATTCCTAGATAGATTCTAGTTGAAAAAAATCCCATCCTCTTTAAAGACAATAATGTTAAAATTTATATTGATGAGTGCACAGGCAAAAAGCCCCACACCATTATCTTGGAGGAAATGCATAGATTTGCATTAGAAGACATAATTTTTGCAGATGAGATATATTAGACTATTAAAATAGGCAGATACACTCTGCTGCCAGTAAAGGATAGCATAAAATTTGGGAGTGAAAATTCTACATTCTGGGAGGGAAAAATGAGTCCTGTTTTAAAAGATTCTTCCTTATTTTCCTACCCTGTTGCAAGAAACATTTTATGCAGTAATATCTACACTCTTTCATGGCCGTGAAACAGTTAACAGCCACAGAAGAGAAAATGAATGCTCTTCTAAATGATACACTACAACAAATATTGAATAGGATATAATCAAATCTAACTGTTTGATGAATAACAATGTGACAGCGTCACATTTTTAAAGTGCTTGAAAGACGGTTTCTAAAATATGTTTATGTGCCTAGAAGTTTCATGCATTGTTCAACTCACTTTGGGAGTTTTGTTTTGGGGAGATTTGGGTTTCTTTCTAGAATTTTGGGGGTTTGAAAATTCAAGCTGCTGCAAAACTCTCTATCTCCGCATTGTTACCAAATTGTACAATTGCATCCCACGCAAAGCTTAGAGAATGTACCTTGGCTAAACTAATTGTGTAAATCCATGAAATTTGTTAAATAATTCCGTGTATTTCAGAAACAGAGGGGAAAACAGCTCAATCCCCAAAACACAGGAAGAAAAGGATATTTTAAAATAAATTTTTCTTCTGGAATTCTAATGCACCAGGGAAGTCATTACACAGTATTAGGAGCAAAATTTTAAAATAATAGACTACTAATGGGAAGAAAAATAATGACGACCAAATAAAAACTGTGTATGAGGTGTTTCCATGTTTCTTTTTATTTTCATTTATAGCCAAGGAACAAATTGTCTAAATAACACAATTTATCATAGGTTAATAAGTAATAAGATGGAAGATAGTGTTCAGCAAGTGAGGCAGAAAAGGAACTTTTTGTAAATGGCGTGATGTCTATTGTCTAGACTGTCATATGTGTTATAAAATAGTTCCCAAAATTGCCCATTTGTTTAATAGTTTCCTAGAATCCTCTCAAATTCCAAAATCAATGAACAATTCACTGAGATGAAATCCAACAAAGACAAAATTGATTGCACCTCTCATGCATCTGTGTCTGTAATAAATACTAATGCCCAGCTATTTGCCAAAAGCTTGCTAATAGCTTCAACTCTCAGTTGCTGCAACTAATTGAGACCCAAATTATTTATTCCAGGAATTCCTGAGTGAGGGATAATAATAAAATCATACAGAGATAGGGATAATGTTAGGGAAAATTTGAGAACTTCAGTGTCCCATCTGTATGCATTTCTAATAAGCCATCCCAAGGAAAATAATTCTACTTGGACATACAGCAGGAAGATATTGGCTGCTGAGAGTTGATCATATCAGACTCTCTCAAAATTTATGTGGAAATGAGTTTGATCCTTCTAACACAAGCAGTAACTTGGTATAATCTCCTGTTCTGTTGGATAACAATACAGGCATGTAATGAACTCTGGAGATAACTACACAGCAGAAAATATGTAACCAGGAACATTACAAAGAAATTTAAATGTAGTTATCATACCAATACAATATATGTTCAGCTTCTTCAACTACATCAGTAGCAAACGGAAGGCTAGGGACAATGTGGGGCCGCTGCTGAATGAGGTGGGTGTCCTGGTGAGGGAGGATGCAGAGAAGGCAGAGCTACTGAATGCCTTCTTTGCTTCAGTCTTCAGTGCCAAGGCAGGCCCTCAGGAATCCCAGGCCCCGGAGGTAAGAGAAGAAGCCTACAGAGAGGATGACTTTCCCTTGGTCTAGGAGGACTGTGTGAGGGATTGCTTAAGCAACCTGGACGTCCACAAATCCATGGGCCCCGATGGAATGCACCCACGAGTGCTGAGGGAGCTGGTGGATGTCATTGCTGAGCCACTCTCCATCATCTTTGAGAGGTCCTGGAGGGCAGGAGAGGTGCCCGAGGACTGGAGAAAGGCCAATGTCATTCCAATCTTCAAAAAGGGCAAGAAGGAGGACCCAGGGAACTACAGATCGGTCAGCCTCACCTCCATCCTGGGAAAGGTGATGGAGCAGCTCATCCTGGAGGTCATCATCAAGAAAGTGGAAGAAAAGAAGGTTATCAGGAGTAGTCAGCATGGATTCACCAAGGGGAAATCATGCCTGACCAATCTGATAGCTTTCCACGATGACATGGCTGGCTGGGTAGATGAAGGGAGAGCCGTGGATGTTGTCTACCTCGACTTCAGCAAAGCTTTTGACACAGTCTCCCATAACATCCTCCTAGGGAAGCTCAGGAAGTATGGGCTGGATGAGTGGTCAGTGAGGTGGACTGAGGACTGGCTGAATGGCAGAGCTCAGAGGGTTGTCATCAGCAGCGCTGTCTAGTTGGAGGCCTGTAACTGGTGGTGTCCCTCAGGGGTCAGTAGTGGACTCAGTCTTGTTTAACTTCTTCATCAATGATCTGGATGAAGAGTTAGAATGTACCCTCAGCAAGTTTGCTGATGACACAAAAGTGGGAAGAATGGTAGATACAGCAGAAGGCTGTGCTGCCATCCAGGGTGACCTGGACAGGCTGGAAAGTTGGGCAGAGAGGAACCTGATGAGGTTCAACAAGGGCAAGTGCAGGGTCCTGCACCTGGGGAGGAACAACCCCATGCACCAGTACAGGCTTGGGGCAGACCTGCTGGAGAGCAGCTCTGTGGAGAGGGGGACCTGGGACTGCTGGTGGAAGACAAGTTGACCGTGAGCCAGCAGTGTACCCTGGCTGCCAAGAAGGCCAATGGGATCCTGGGGTGCATTAGGAATAGTGTGGCCAGCAGGTCGAGGGAGGTTCTCCTTCCCCTCTACACTGCCCTAGTGAGGCCTCATCTGGAGTACTGTGTCCAGTTCTGGGCTCCCCACTTCAAGAAAGAAGAGGAGCTACTGGAGAGTGTCCAGATAAGGGCTACCAGGATGATGAGGGGACTGGAGCATCTCTCCTGCAAGGAGAGGCTGAGGGAGCTGGGCTTGTTCAGCCTGAAGAAGAGAAGGCTGAGAGGGGACCTAATAAATGCTTATAAATATCTCAAGGGTGGGTGTCAGGAGGATGGGGCCAGACTCTTTTCAGTGGTGCCCAGCGACAGGACAAGGGGCAATGGGCACAAACTGAAGCTTAGGAAGTTCCGTCTGAACATGAGGAAGAACTTCTTCCCTCTGAGGGTGATGGAGCCCTGGAACAGGCTGCCCAGGGAGGTTGTGGAGACTCCTTCTCTGGAGATATTCAAGACCCACGTGGACGCAGTCCTGTGCAGCCTACTGTAGGTGACCCTTCTTCGGTAGGACGGTTGGACTGGGTGACCCACAGAGGTCCCTTCCAACCCCGAACATTCTGTGATTCTGTGATTCTGTGATTCTGTGATTCTGTGACATGTTTATTTATAAGTGACTAAAACAATGTGTATGGAGAAATAGGAGAGTTTAGGAAGCCATTCACAGATTTCAGAAAAGGAATAAAGAATCCTCAGCATATTTTTGCCAGCTCTGTTTAATGTAAAATTAAGATTCTTTTTATATTTCCCTTCAAAATAAGTTTAGATAGACACAAATTAATATAGGATAGTAACTTCTCTCAGGACATAATAGTCGGACTATAAAGATTTATAGAAGCACAGTTATTTCATCATGCTAGCCAAGACAATGACAACCAAAACCACTTAGGTAGAATGTTTCTTAATTAGTCTTTTGAGATGATAGAGAACCAGTGGGCATTTGCCTGCCCTCCCAACAAAGCAAGGGGGAAATAACATCTGCTCTCCTTTACTAAATGGACCAGAGTCCTGCTATTCCTCTTCTGAAAACAAATACATTTTATCTAGAATGACATATCTCTTTACTGCATTTGCCTATTGAAAAGCAATAGTAGTAGCAGTAGTGGTAATAATAATAATGTTTTCAGGGTTAGAAGCCTTTTAAGTCTGTTCATGTGGTCTTATTTCTAGAACCCGAACCCAACATCCTTACCAGGCTATTTGTTCTTTCACGTCCTCTGTGGACCCAAAAAGCCTGTCAGAAGCTCTGTCAGTGATTTATTTTGTGTAAGTTCATTTCACATCTTCCACTTGATCTCATATAAGCCTACCTTCCCATGGACTTCACTGAAAGTCAAGCACAAAGTATTGTGTTTCATGTATTTGTATTAACTCTTGTAATATCTGTTACTGTATATTTCTAAAAGGCTAATGAAAAGCACATAGATATTGTAATCAAAACACATGGGAATTCTATATTAATTGTTACAATAGCAGAGGAGAAAATAACTGTAAATAACTTCAGATGGCAAAAGTGAATTGCGTCATTACAGTTTTTCAACATTAAATTGTTTTATTATTGCTATTAATATTGGTATTCCTTATCTGCTATTAAGTGTAAAATTTGCTATATCTAAGGGAAATGAGGAATATAAGTCCATTTGCCATTAAAAAGCTGTAAAAGTCTGTACTTTGAAATGCTTTGAAATTGTACCTCTTCTGAACTACGAGTGTAGAATAATTCCATTTATTTAAGTAGGTCTAGCACAGTACTGCAAATGTGATGTGGGAAATTGACATTTAGTTCGATTTTGCTATAGCTTTAGTTTAGTTTGTTATATAGCTATGCAGCTATGTTAAGGTAAGAGTTAAACACTGTTATTCAGTTTAGTTCTGTTCTTTGTAATCTTGCTAACAAGGACTGTTGTGGCTCAAATGTAGCTCACAAGGACTGCTTGTGAGACAGACAAAGAGAAACAAGGACTGATAACCAGAACTTTGTTGTCTGTAAGAAGCAACTCTCTATCTGAAACTGTTTCTATGGTTTGGGACTCAGCCAACACAGACAATTCAGGAATTTTTGAGCCAAAGGTGAAAGCACACAGTGAGGAAGACTACGAGCCTTCATCCAGAAGACCCCCACAGACGACCACCAGATGACACTGCGCAAGTGCTAAAGGGGGGTGGAGTATGATAATGAATTCCTAGAAATAATTACAATAATCCAGCCTATTTAGATAAGCTTTGTAATAAATAGGTGCATGCTTCATGACTCGGTGTACAAGTTAGGAGGAGGGATCCCCCTTGCACCCAGCGCCGCAATAAACATACCTGCTTTATAACTCTCTGAGTTGTGAAGTTTGATTCCACACGTCAAATGACACCAAAATCTAGTTCCAGATGATTACATTTATCTCCAGACTCTACAGATTTCTACAGGGCTAGAAGTTTTATGTAGATTTGTCTTCCTATTAATTAAATAAATAAAAAGCCCACCTGCTTCTAATGCATCTAATTTTAAAAGAAGTTGTACAATATATGTAGTGTTAATCTAGAGTTAATTTAGAATACCTAAAATCTCAAAGTTTCTTAGAATCTACATACTTCTGGATATTTTTTCAACACTTGGCATTGAAAAGTTTAATGGAGAAGAAAAACTTTGGGAAAGCAGTATAGATTTTTACGTTTGATTTCTTTGAATAACAACAGTCAGTTCAAAACAGAATATTGATTGCATGGGAGAGATCACAACTTGATTCTTCTGTACTGCAAAACTGTTAGAGCAGATTTTATTGTGAGTATTGTGCTTTAGTAAATACATCTTGGAGAAACGGTGTTTAGGTTCCTGATGTAGTGCCAATTGTCTTTTTCAATGCCAAGATGTTAGTTTAAAGGAAAAAGAAAAAAAAAGCAAACAACTCCACACACACATTCCCCCCACCCCCCCGCCACCCTGATTTCACTGCCAGTCCTTTTCTCTTTCTTTGGTTAGAAGAACAGTGATTTCTATCTATGTCATTTATCTCTCCACAGTTGACTGATGCTGTATGTGCTTGTGAGGTCAGGGAATCTTCAGGATGAATCTTACAACTGTATCAAAAAGAATTTAATGCAAACACCAAGTATTGAAACGCTTAGTAGATGCAAAGCCAAAGGCTGTAAATGATCGGTATTCAAGGAGATATTTACTGTGTTTGAAGACTAGGTGGCACAGTGAGCCAAACACACTACTCACAAGTGAAGACCCAGGTTCAGGTTGCACCGTTCTTGCTTGATAGGATGAGAATGCTGACAGGAGAGCATAGGTAAGCTGGAACTGGGCTCAGCTAATCAACTGTGCCTGTCATGACAACAGAAAAGGAACATATACACACTGTAAGAGTGTCTCAGCTGAGCAGCAGAAATCTCCAGCTGTAGGAAATATTTTCATTAAACAAACTCCCTCACTTGAGATCACGTAAACACACCCTCAGAAAGAAGTAGAGAGAATACAACTGTCATGGTTTGACCGCAGTCGGCAACTAAGCAACACACAGCCACTCACTCCTCCCTTGATGGGTTGGGCGAGAGAATCAGAAGGGTAAAAGTGAGAAAACTCATGATTTGAGAAAAAGACAGTTTAATAGGTAAAGCAAAAGCTGCACATGCAGGCAAAGCAATATAAGGAATTCATTTACTACTTCCCATTCAGCAGGCAGGTGTTCAGCCTTCTCCAGGAAAGCAGGGCTCCATCATGTAACATCGGAAAACAAGTGCCATCACTCTGAATGTTCCCCCCCTTCCTTCTTCTTCCCCCTGCTTTGTATGCTGAGCATGATGTTGTATGTTATGTAATATCCATTTGGTCAGTTGGGTTAGCTGTCCCAGCTGTGTCCCCTCCCAACTTCTTGTGCACCCCCAGCCTACTCGCTGGTGGGGTGATGTGAGAAGCAGAAAAGGCCTTGACTCTGTGTAAAGACTGCTTAGTGATAGTTGAAACATCCCTGTATTATCAATGCTGTTTTCAGCACAAATCCAAAACATTGCCTCATGCTAGCTACTACGAAGAAAATTAACTCTATCCCAGCCAAAACCAGCACATTCTCCATCCCTTATTCCATACGATTTACGTCATGTTCAGGTCCCACACTATCCAATACATCCTCATTACCCACCACCCCCCTTCCCATTCTTTGATAAAATACACACATATCATTCCCTTAGTCTATTGACCATGCCTATGAAACATAGTAAAATGTCCATAAATGTCCACAAAATGTCCACTGAGTCCATTTAGTCTATGGCTTTGGGCTCCATTTGTTATGGTGGTCACTCAGGACAGGAGAGGTGGTCTGCTACATGGTGTTACCGGGCACCAAGGCCAGCTCAGGTCAGGTCACTGCTGTACTTGCACTGTTTCTTGTAAGACTTGTCCCCCATTGGTTCAGGTGGTTCCTGCTACGGTAATTCCTATAACATGCAGCTCAAATCTGAGTTTGGAATCCAACAAATTCCAAGACTTAAACACTGAGAGAGTTACCTAAGCTGTGATATTCGATGTGCTAAGTAGATGAAGAGACTGAAAGTGACTCAGAGTTTGGAACTGGAGAATCTAAACACCTATGAAAGGACAGTTAAGGAGGGTGGGATGCGAAGGGAGAATAAATGTGCTGCAGTGTTTCATTATGAAAAGCAATGCTCCTCATTCCACAGTCCTAAAAATTTCATATCAACATTTCTAAGGAGAATACAGCTCCTTGCACAAGTAGTGATATCTTAAACACAGGAAATTCCTAGGTTTGCCTAGGTAACCTACAGGCTGTCTATTCTAAAACCACCTGTATGTAAGGAAGCAGAGCATTCACCATGGACATGAAAAAAAATATATTAAAAAGTTCTTTTAGGAAAATACATATTTCATAACGAGGAAGAAAAACAGACTTGGAAACACCTTACGATTGTTCCTGGCTGAACCCCAGTGAATACTAAAAGAATCAACTGCCAAACATAGACGAACTTTTGGAAAGGCCAAATAGCACTGATCAAGATTTTGAGAACACTTCCATGGAAGAGAGTGTTGCTTACTGTAGTGGTTTATTATTTAGATTTCACTTTTAGTTGGAGTTAAAGTAGCCCTAATCCAGGAAAAGCTAATTTGTCAACAAAGGTATTTCTAGGGAAGAAGACTAGGCATCTGAGTACATCCAGTCTGATCTCCAGTAAAAGATGTTTCCCCACGTATCAGTCTAGTTGCCTTTATTGAGACATAGTACTGTCTTAAAATTCTTTTTTAGAAATTTCTCCTCTCTCCAGAATCACCTCCAAAATTTAGGCAGGCTCGCAAGGAAGGAAAAAAGAGAAAAAGAAAAAAAAAGGAAAAGATGGAGCAATGGATTCTGTCTAGAGAAGCTGAATATACACCAAACGTTTAGTATTTTTTCCCCTTTCTATGACTAATCCCGATGCAGCCTACAGCACCCATTCTAGAGGGTACTGATACAAAGAAAGGTATGAACCAATTACTGAATGCACGTTTTTCTTGCCCGTAATGTATAATTCTAATTTAAACTGGGCCTCAGCCCAATAAGCATTTGTGTTTTCCATATAATAACTGGTAGAAAAATACATTTGATGTTCCGTGTGAATGATGCTAAACTGTTGAAAATGTTTTCTCTAAGTTGCATATTTACACAGGTGAGCTCGTGTGAGTCAGCCATTTCCATTATTGTTCCAAAGTCATTAGATTCAGCTTCTTCTTAATGACGTTGAGACAAATGCATTTTCTTCCTTCCTGGTTGTTAACCAGATAGGGAGAACTAAAACCAACCTGGAAGGAATTGTTAGATCAGTTCACTACTACCCTTAATCTCTGAAGTTCTCAAGCACAGTGGGTAGCAGCACTGGGTCTTTGAGTTTGGTGCAGTGCATCATTGTCACATTTGTGGAAAAGTTGTCAAAAGCACATGGAAATGGATTTTTTAGATTCCGTCTCAGCATATGCTGCCTTCGATGAAGGGACCACAGCCCCAACAGAGAGTTAAGATAAATCAATGTCTTCTACATCCAACCTTGTTTATGTGTTTTCATTAGACTGATAATTTCCATGCAGAACTTCATGAAAACCCTTATACAAAAAGATAAATTTTTAACTCACAGAGCATGTTAATCTCTTTAATGCTGTTGCAGTCTATTGAGATATATTTTAGGTACAAATCTGGCTGCTTTGTACTTAAATTTCATCTGGAGAGCTAGAAAGGAAAAAAAAAAGAAAAAGAGTATCCAATGTATAATAAATGCAAATAATCACAGCCAAAAATGTGTTTTGTACAAAAGCTTAGGCAACTACCAATTCCTTGGAGCCTGTCTGTGATTGCTTGCTGCTAATCATCATCAGGTCATGCTTGTTCTCTTCCCTTTTGAAAATAATGAAGTGCAGCAAATTATTTTCATATTATAAGTCTCTGTCAGCATCTTACCTTTTACCCCCAGGCTGAGCAAGGCGATGTTTGTTTTTCTCTGACTCTTGAATAAAGTGCTCCAAGATCATTATTTGTACAGAAGGCTTTACATAAATCTAAGTTTTCTACAGTGGGCTTTTTATTTGTCCATTTTTTAATCATTATCAAAGCAGCAGTGCTTTGGATTAATGCATCATCACAAAGTAAAACAGTTTGTTCTCCAGTCTGTGAAAATGCCAGGGCTTTTGCATTTCTTTTTGCTAGTAAATTAAAAAAAATATGACTACTTCTAAACAAAATAATCAATATGTGGAACTTTGCTGCTGATCTTCCCACGGGACAGAAAACAGAGGCCAGACTCAGACATTTCTGCAGCATAGCCTGTACATTTGCAAGGAATGTACAGCACAGTCCTGTGATTCCCTGCATATAGTCAGACTCAAGCACTCCAGGAAACCAGCTGCTACATGGAAACTTGCTCTCCAGACTTTTTGTCAAGGTCAAACTACTTCAGCCATATCTGACTGCTCTTTCTTCTTTCTTTGGGAAATCCTTGCCTCCGGGATTTTCTCTCTCTCTTTCTCTCATTTCCACACACAAGACCCTTTTCCTGGCGCTTGAAATCAAGCAGAAGAGAAAGCCTAGTCAACTGAATGGACCAAATTCTGCTCCAGCTTGCAATGGTTCTAGCTATTTTAGCAGCCACTTGAATGAAGAAATGTAAGCGCTCTTTTCACACTGATCCTGCAAAAACGTGTGCCCTGCGGCGGGGAGGGCGGGGGGCTGAAGAGGGAACAGTAAAAGACAGAGATTATGCTCCTTGGTTTCAACCAGTAGTGTAGCAGAAAATAAAATGCGTTATGAAAAATAGAAACTCACTCACTTCCAGGACTAACATTGAAGATGGTAAATGCTCTTTAACCTGGGTTTAATTTCTTTTTGCTGCGGCTTCAACACAGCGTCATTCAACGCTACACACAGCAAGAAATAAAGCACTCCTGCTTTTAATATTTCACAACGTAACCCAGACCTGTTTTTGTAACTAGTTAGCTGTACCGGACGTACAAGAAAGCATGTAACCATGTAAACGAGCACTAAAATGCACTGAAAGAACAAATTAAAAAAAAAAAGAAGTCATGAAGTTGTTTATAAGATCTCAGTTGTATGGAAACCACACACTTAAGATTTAATGCATGTGACTGTAAAAATGTGCTTCCAGAGAAGTTAATACATTCTGATAATTTCAAAGTATGAATGTACCTCTGTTCATCCAAGGTGCATTAATGAAGATAACTAAGTCACTGCTCCACTGAAGAATCTTTGTCACTGATTTAAACAGCACTGAGATTTCATCAGTTTTCAGTGAGTTTGAACTGGAATTGATCACAGAAAAGAAATTACCTCCGATTTCACCAAATCTTTCAGAAACAAAACTTTTATGTTCTTTAAAGATTTACTATCAGAATACTGTATCTCAGAATATAAAAATCTAATTCAGAAACTTACTTTCTCCATTCATTCATGCATTTATTCTCATACAATATGAGAAAATATTCTCATATTTTCTCATGGATGAAAAGCTGAGTGTGCAGCCCAGAAAGCCAACTGTATCCTTGTCTGCATCCAGAGAATCATGGCCAGCAGGTCAAGGGAGGTGACTCTGCCCCTCTGCTCTGGTGAGACCCTTCCTGGAGTCCTGCGTCCAGCTCTGGAGCCCTCAGCACAGGAAAGACGTAGATCTGTGGGAGCAGGTCTAGAGTAGGGCCACAAAAATGACTAGAGGGATAGAACACATCTGTTATGAGGAAAGGCTGAGGGCATTGGGGTTTGCTCAACCTGTAGAAGAGAAGGTTCCAGGGAGACCTTGTTGCACCTTTTCAGTACTTAAAGGGGGCTTGCAAGAAAGATTGGGACAAACTTTTTAACAGGACCTGTCGTGATACGAAAAGGAGTATCATAGAATCATAAAATCACAGAATCATAGATTGGAAAAGACCTCTAAGATCATCAGGTCCAACCATCAACCTAACACCACCATACCTACTAAACCATATGGCGAAGTGTCACGTCTACACATTTTTTAAACACCTCCAGGGATGGGGACTCAACCTCCTGCCTGGGCAGCCTATTCCAATGCTTGATCACTCTTTCAGTAAAGAAATTTTTCCTAATATCTAATCTAAACCTCTCTTGATGCAACTTGAGGCCATTGCCTCTCGTCTTATCGCTAGTCACCTGGGAGAAGAGACCAACACCTGCCTCACTACAACCTCCTTTCAGGTAATTGTAGAGAGCAATAGGGTCCCCCCTCAGCCTCTTCTCCTCCAGACTAAACACCCCCAGTTCCCTCAGCCACTCCTCATAAGACTTGTTCTCTAGACCCTTCACCAGCCTCATTGTCCTTCTCTGGAGACACTCCAGCACCTGAATGTCCTTCTTGTAGTGAAGGGCCCAAAACTGAACACAGTACTCGTGGTGCGGCCTCACCAGTGCTGAGTACAGGGGCACAATCACCTCCCTAGTCCTGCTGGCCACACTATTCCTGATACAAGCCAGGATGCCGTTGGGCTTCTTGGCCACCTGGGCACACTGCTGGCTCATGTTCAGCCGGCTGTTGACCAAGATCCTTTTCCACCAGGCAGCTTTCCAGCCATTCCTCTCCAAGCCTGTGGCATCGCATGGGGTTGTTGTGACCCAAGTGCAGGACCCGGCATTTGGCCTTGTTGAACCTCATACAGCTGACCTCGGCCCATCAATCCAGTCTGTCCAGATCCCTTTGCAGAGCCTTCCTACCCTCAAGCAGATCAACACATCCACGCAACTTGGTGTCATCTGCAAACATACTGAGGGAGCACTCAATCCCTCATCCAGATCATTGACAAAGATGTTAAACAAGACCAGACCCGGAACTGTGCCCTCCAGAGCAACACCACTCATGACCAGCCGCCAGCTGGATTTAACTCCATTCACCACCACTCTCTGCACTCGACCATTCAGCCAGTTCTTTATCCAGCGAAGTGTACACCCATCCAAACCATGGGCAGCTAGTTTCTGCAGGAGGATGCTGTGGGGAACAGTGTCAAAGGCCTTACTAAAGTGCAGGTAGACAACATCCACAGCTTTTCCCTCATCCACTAGGTGCGTCGCCTGGTCATAAAATGAGATCAGGTTGGTCAAGCAGGACCTGCCATTCTTGAACTCATGCTGGCTGGGCCTGAGCCCCTGGTTGTGCTTCACATGCCCGGTGAGTGCATTCAGGATGAATCGCTCCATAATCTTGCCTGGCACAGAGGTCAGTAATGGTTTAAACTAAAAGAAGGTAGATTTAGACTGGATATAAGGATGAAACTTTTTGGATTAAGGGTTGTGAAATACTGGACCAGGTTGCCCAGAGATATGGTCAATGCCCCATCCGTGGAAACTTTCAAGGTCAGGTGGGATGGGGCTCTGAGCAACCTGATCTAGTGGTAGATGTCCCTGCTCATTGCAGGGGAGTTGGACTAGATGACCTTTAAAGGTCAATTCCAGCCCAAACTATTCCAATTCTATGATTCTATGACTTGCAGGTGGACCAGGAGATATAGTCCTATTCCCTGGTCCTTCCCTGGCAAGCAAACCAATCACCCAGGGAAATTGATCACCAGATCTCATACATACACGCGTTACTGTACCATAAGCCTACCCATGTAATGATGACTGGTGCAGGGAATCTTAAATACCAGAACTGAGGAAAACTGAGTTTAATGTACCAACAGAATCAACAAAAAGTCTTGTCCAGAATCTCTAGCTACTGTGTTGATATTTGACAATATCTGGAAAATCAATTTCTATTTTTAACAAAATAAAACAAAATAAAACCCTAGGTAAAAAAAAAAAAAAAAGAACAAAGTCAAAGCAGTCTGTCTCAGACAGAATTTCACATTGTGTCGGATAAAATGCAGGAATATGTACATAACGGAAAGAAAAGCAATCCGGAGAATTAATGAGTGGTCTCCCAGAAAAAGCTTCTTAATTTTTAATCAACATTCAGTACATACTAATATTGCCTCAGAGACAAGACTCTTTTAAAACATATGCGGAAACAATCTCTTGCTTGACTCTTCTAGTGGGAAGAGATAATTACTTTCAGTATTTTTATAGGCAGGTACAATGACTCTGAAAACATTCCCAGCAATTCTATGCAGCATCAGTGATGACAAAAGCCATATTTGCAGACATTGTTATTTAATAATTTCTGTTGGGTTTTGCCTTTCTTTACATTGTAGAGCCAAACTTAAACAGTAGAAATAATGTACACACAGCGTACATTTGCAGTAGTGACCTCGACCCACTCAGCACTGTTGCAGAACCATAAAACTTTAAAGAGAGATTTGGCTGTAATGCTGGTGTTTCTGCAGACACAGCACAAGGTTATGAGTCAAGCAAAATGGCTGTCAGGGTTATTTCCACCAAGATAATTAATTATTCAGGCTGTGACGGCTTCAGCAGAGCTGTGCTTTGTCTTGTGCGTGGCCAGACTTTTCATGGCAAGGAGTAAGGAAATTTCCTTCATCTTTCCAGCATGCAAAAAAGGGTCAGGCACAGTTCTAGGTCCCACCCTCAGCTGAGCACCAAGATTGCATACTTTTTGAAGAGCACATGAATGCAAGGAAGAATAGATATGTGCTGGATGAGGGTTGCTTGTGGGAGTGATATGCTTAGTAGACAGAAAGGGGAGGAACGTGTATGTCCTCTAAAGTAAAGAACAGATATGTTTTGACGCAGTGCAATGCCACATCTTCCAACATTCTGCATTATTTCCCTATGAAGCTCAGGAAAAGGAACAGTCTGTGCCCCAGTGAGCATCGAATTTGGCTGAAGACATAAAATTGAGGTGTTACAATTAGAAGAGGAAAAACTTGTCACAGAAGAAACTTTACGACTACATGGTTGTATTGGCTAGTAAGGTATTCAGTTACCTACATAAACTAAATTGCAGACTAAAATGAAACAGAGATAACAGGTAAATGAGCAACAATAGAGGAGATAATAATTTAATATGTTTCCTTCTGTGATAAACAACTTCATTTAATTTGGTGTTCTTTTAGAACTGACAAATACGACTATAAAGGCTCTTGTGAAAACTTCATTTTGTACTGCTCTTGGCATTTCATCAGTACTTTTTATTAAAGAAAAAATCTAACCTTTTTTTTCTACTGTAATTTTTTATTAACAGTTCCAAAATTACTTTATTAATGAGAAATCACCTTTTTCATAAAAATGTTATTGGAAATAATGATCATTCTGTCAAGTAGAGTTTGAGTTCAGGTTTTTCTATTTTCAAAATCTGAACTTTAAATTGATTCTTAAAATGTAAAAGTGAGATATGCCTTTTTAAAAATGCAGTACAAGTGTCTGTGTTGTGTGTCAATAGGTACGGACCATCAACTGCTTTTTACATTGTTACATCAGCTGCTAATAGCCTGGTTCAACTCCTAGAGTGTGGGCTGGACATAGCCCATGGGTTGGAGATAGTTCTGCCTTTGCCCCTGTGTCCCAAACTAGTGTACTGCCACCTACACGAGTGGTTCTAAATGTAGAGCCAACAGGAGCTGTTCTGCCAGTGTGTCAAGTGAGAGGATTTCCACAGCTGGGATCTGATCATGTCGATTAGACCATGCTGACTGAAACACAGAGTCTGCTCACTCGTTACGAATTTTTAACACACTGACTCTACATTAACATTTAATTAGAGCTTGATTAGATTTACTAGACTATGGGGTAAAGCTTCTAAGCAATGAAAAGTTAATATTTAATAATAGGTACATGGAAAAATAAAACTGTTTCTTTAATACAGTTTTGTCTTTTTACTTCTTTGCCTTTTCCCAGAAATGCAATTTTTCACTGAAGAGAAAGGAGAAGGAGGCATTGGCTTGCACCCTGTAAAGTTACATATATCAACCCCAAATTATCACAAATAAATGCAGAGATGAGGAGTGAACTTCTAGAAGACACATAACTGAGTCCTTCTTTAAATAACTTGTAAGAGTCATACATGTCTCATTTGATCTCAGATCTTCACTCATGAACTTTGATCTCTCCTCACTAGACCTCCCTCTGAACTTCCTGGTTTGTTTTTGTTAACTCTTAGGATCTATTTTTAATTTATTCAAATCCCATGTATAAGAAGTAAAGTCCCATTTACTGATCTTATATTTGGCATAATAAAACTATGGGATGGAATCCAAATCATAGTAATCAAAGGACAATTAAGATTGGGAGAGACCTCAGAAGGTCTCTGATCCAGCTTCTTCCTCACAGCAGGGTCGCCTGTGAGCTGAGAACAGATTGCTCAGGGTTTTGTCCTGTTGGGTCTTGAAAACCTCCAAGGATGGAGATTTCCTGCCTTGATGAATCTGTTCCTTTCCATGACTAGTTTAGTTCTTTTTTTTTTTCTTTTTTATTTTCTTCTTATCCCCTCCAATTCTAAACATCTCTTGTTTCAATTCATTGTCCCCTATCTTCCTACCATGCACTGCAGTGGAAAGCCGTCTCTATATTCTTGATACTTTCCCCACAGGTATTGAAAGGCTGCTGTTGGATATCCTGAACTGACCCAGTTTATCAATGTTTTTCCTGCATTAGAAAGCCTAAAACTAGACATAATATTCTAGATGTAACCTAACAAGCACTGAGTAAAAGGTTACTGTTGCTTCCCTCAGTCTACTGGCTATGGTCTATGTAATCCAGCCCAGGATGCTGTTAGACTTCTCTGCTGCCAGGGGCAAGAAGCTCTGTATGGTTGGGATAGCTGCCTCATGGGTTGTCAGGATCAAGGATCATTGACATAGCCACTTGCTAGACAGACTGCAGAAAGGACCTCATCAAGAAGGTCACCTCCTCACTTTCTTGAAAATTCTAATATTTTCAACATACTAAAAAATGCCAATATCATCACCTGCATTCAGGCATTTCGCAGAATCACAGAATCACAGAATGGTAGGGGTTGGAAGGGACCTCTGTGGATCATCTAGTCCAACCCTCCTGCTGAAGCAGGGTCACCTACAGCAGGCTGCACAGGACCTTGTCCAGGCGGGTCTTGAATATCTCCAGAGAAGGAGACTCCACAACCTCCCTGGGCAGCCTGTTCCAGTGCTCCGTCACCCTCAGAGGGAAGAAGTTCTTCCTCATGTTCAGACGGAACTTTCTGTGCTTCAGTTTGTGCCCATTGCCCCTTGTCCTGTCACTGGGCACCACTGAAAAGAGCTTGGCCCCATCCTCCTGACACCCACCCTTCAGATATTTATAAGCATTTATTAGGTCCCCTCTCAGCCTTCTCTTCTTCAGGCTGAACAAGCCCAGCTCCCTCAGCCTCTCCTCGTAGCAGAGATGTTCCAGTCCCCTCATCATCCTTGTAGCCCTCCGCTGGACTCTCTGCAGTAGCTCTTCATCTTTCTTGAAGTGAGGAGCCCAGAACTGGACACAGTACTCCAGATGAGGCCTCACCAGGGCAGTGTAGAGGGGAAGGAGAACCTCCCTCGTCCTGCTGGCCACATGCATGCATTTATTTTTGTCTGAGCAGAGCTTTATTCTGACAGTGTATAAACTTGCTGTGGTTAGGTGCTGGCATGCAGCCACAAGACTTAGTAGGTACTGCACTGTCTATCACAGTGGGAAGAGCACCAGGGGATGGCACTGATACTGCTGCTCCCCGGTTGGGAGCTCTGAGCTCTGTGCTCATTACTAGTAGATGCGACAGGCTGCTTCCCAGAGCGGTAGTACTGTTTGGCAGGTACAGAGGCTAGACATGATTTACCCTCCTCTTTTAGCTCCTGGAGGAAGGCAGAGATGAACAATAACTTGTGCAGCACAATATTTTCTGGTGGAAGCTGCTCTGGAGTACCTGGGCAAATGTGGTTTTGGATGCTTTGGATGTGGCCAAGGGAGGGTACTGTATAGTCCACCTGCAATTCAGCACAGCTTTGCTGCCCTGCAGTCTCACTAAGGATTCAAATTACACAATATGTTATGTTTTTTATCTGTGTGATAGATTCCAGTTCCTGATTCTCCCCCATGAGCAAGCCCAGTGAAGACCATGAGATTGCTTGTGTGGGAGTCCAAGAGCTGCTCCTCAGTTCCCCAGCAGCAGAATGAACCTGTTTGTATGACTCTCATTGTCTTTTTTTTGTCCCCCTGTTGCTTCTGACTCCCACTGAGGCACCACTTAACACTGCCTGTTCATCCTCAACTTCCGTTGAAAGCAGGCAGCAAAGATGGCCAACTAAGAATAGATGTAAAAGTCTGTATTCGCAGCAGAAAGAGAAGTTTTTGAATTAATCATAAGAACTAGGAGCGGTGTAAAAGTGCTAGCAGTGAGAAAGGCAATCATGTGGACAATGTACCCAGGTAGATGGGGCAAGAAAGGGCACTTCCTATCGACCGTGATGTCTGGTTTGCACTCAAACTCATCTGTAAACCTGAACATCCTACAGGTAGAGTGATGACATCCATTAATCACATTATTGTGAGGTAGCGAACCGCTTTCAGATTTTATCATCTCCTGTGGAAACACTTGAGTTACTGCAGATCAGGTCTGAGTGCAGGGGTGTGCGAGATCTCATTCTGTATTGCACTGTCTGGAGAGACAGAATATGACACCACAAGAAGAGTGTCACTAATTTATATAAATATGATGCACACTACTCTCTTTTTCTGATAAAAATCTGTTTTATTATCAGTACTCTGGATGGGGAAAAATGGTATTTCCTCTATCTGCAGCAAGTTATTCTTTCAGATCACAGTAATGCTAAATTTTCAAGAAGGCATTCTTCATGCTTCTGTAAGGTTTTGTGAAACTTGTATGCACACTTTTTTATTTCACCTGAATGTAGTATTAAAAAAGCAGAACTATCACAAATCAAGAAGTCTTTAATTTTTTTTTTTGTTCTTTTTGGGTTTTTTCCGCAAACACAAAGAAGCTCGCTTTTATGAAAGATAAAAACTATAGCTTTTTATTATGATAATATGTAGAAGGGTCTGCAGATCAGGACTGCACAACAAACACCTGTAGATACACACTGTAATATCTGTAACACTGTAAATACCTCTCTAGGCATATGTACATAGGCAAACGGTATGAACAACTGGATTAAGAACTAGTGCAGCCTAGTTTACATGGTGAGAAAGTTTTGAAAACCTGTCTGCTATTCAGTCTCCTTTCTGAATGACACTCTCCCTTATGACGTCCTCTCCCTCTCACTTCATAATCCTTGAAAAAAAATCACCCCAAATCACTTAACTGCCATACTTTTCAATTAATCCCTGTAAGTATTAAGATATTAACTACACAGATCTGACTGTAAAAATGAGATGTAGTGGGATGATATGAATAACATTGCTAGTGATCTTGTTAGGGTCTGGGGCATACGGAAACCCAGCAAAACTATGTTCGTAAGATTAGTAAAAAAGCCCTATCTTCACTTCTACCAGCCTGATGTCTGAAAACTTACTAAGCTTGCATCTTTTGCACCTCTGTGTGATAAAGAGGTGAGTTGCTGAACAGACGGTGAATAAATGACTCTCACTTCTACTGCTTTCACACTTCCCAGAAGCAAAGCTGGCAAATTGTATTTGGAGTCTAGTATGTGATTTCTTTATTTAAACTACATGTTTAGCACTAACAAGGGAGCACTCAGGACCATTAATTCAAACATGCAGAGTGTCTCACTCTGGGAAACGTGTTCAGCCTTTTTGAGAATTTGTTATTTCCAGAAAATAATCTTAGTTGTATCTATGTCCTAGAAATATAGTCAGAGTTTCTTAATTCTGCTGTCAATAATTACTAAAGTCATTGTATGTATCTATACACGTGTGCATAAATAAATAGTTGTACGTATACATTATGTATGTAGCAGATAACTCTTGAGATAAATGACATTTCTGTGCTTGAGAATGTAGTCCAAAAAACTGCAATACATTATTCTGAACAAATAACATAATCCTTCAGGGAAATACATTCTAGCTTTTTCCCTCTGTCTTTGTTATAATGTCTTATTTCATACTGTGCATATTGTACTGCCTCCATCCACAGTGAATTAAGTATCCTATCCCTTCAAACCATTAGCTTAATAATGTTCTGTTCTGCCTCATTCCTCTTTAGTGCTGCTGTTTCTACATTGTATTTCATTCCTCTTTGCTCCCCAATCACATTCCTCAATGCACATTGCCCTGTCACTGAATCCTACTGCATCCATCGCCTGTCTAATGTTTCTTATTTCCTGTCTTCTACAGAGAACATTTCTTCATCTTTGCTACTTTTGTTACCAGCTGAGCTAATTGTTGTTTAGATTTCAAATGTGCTTGGCATCATGTAAGGCAAAGGACTGAATTAGGATGAGAACTTCTGCCGCACTTCTCTTTGTAGTACACTTCTCAGCATTAAATTATTCCTGCTGGAAAGGTATTGGACCACAAAGAAGACAAGCAAAACAAAAGAAAACCAAACTTGTGTGGTGGATATTTGCTGGGCTTGCCAATTTTCTCAGAAAGTAAGTATTGTAAGGTGCTGTAAGTCTGGTTGCAACGTATTCTCATCCATTCTTCTCAAACACACAGCTACTCCTGGATACAATTTCAGAAGTCTGTGTACAGCAAGTCTCTGCTAGAATGTCTTGCTGCTGTCAAGGCTTGGGTTCGTAACAGAGCTGTGAAAGCAGGAAGACATCACAGATTACTGGTTAATCAAAACAGATCCCTGTGGCCATGACTGTTTTGTTCAGAAAGGGAACAAAGATACTGCTTTACAAATGATAGAGACAGATCCTTGCTGTTGGCTCTCCTTTTCTACTGCACAACAGTGGTTGAAGTTCAGACTCCTCAAAACAGATAATATTCAGATTTCTTTGTGATAGTCATAATTCAAAATAAGCTTGTTTTCTGGTTTTTATATATTTTATATATTGTCTTCTGGTTTCTTTATTCTAGTCCTGTAACTACTCCTTTGAAAGCTATTAACTAGATACACATGCTAAAAGCTGTACTTGCTTTACTTGATTATGTGGTCATTTAGTCTGATTTCTGCTATCTGGTAACGGTCAGAATCACCAAAGGGTTATTTGAAAAACAAAACAAAGCACAAAAACCAAATTCCCAGCATCTGGCTGTTGTAGGAATTAAATAAGACACTTGCAGCTGCTGGATGTATATAGCTGGGAAATATGCTAATACCAGGGATATGGGAAAAGTTGCACATGCTCTCTCCTGAGCAAGAAAATAATCAGAGATCATCGTTAGTGACTTGGCTACAGGGCTGATCAATTACAGTCCACAAAAACTTCTGGTGGGCTGAAGGAAGATGGACCTTCAAAACCAAAGCAGTAGGAAAATGGTATTCTCTGCAGTCCAGCTATTCCCAAAGAAATACTCTCTGCACTTCCACTCACCTTCCTTAAGGTCACTGTGATAGTTTTTTCTGATCTTTCTTAAAGCCTGGCAGAATGCTGCAGCTTAGTGCTGTCAGATAGCCAACTATTATTTTACTACATTTTTTGCTATCGGTGCCACTTAATGAAAGACGGTTAATAACGATTTGCTGTTTCCATCTTCTTTTTCTCTCCACCCCCCCAGTTTATTTATTGAGGCATTGGATCAGACCTTCAGATGATGTAAATCTACTGATTTCAGCTATTACACAATAAACTCTCTTATGTGACTTCTTATTAATTAGCTGTAGCTGGCAAGTACAGTTATAGGACAGACGCAGTATAGGATTGTTCATTGACTGACTGGAGATTATATTCAGTCTGAAGCTCAGCAAATGGTAGTTGTTAAGAACATGTTAAGAACTCATGTGAAAAAATCTGTTAAATGGAGGACTTGGAATACACAACAAGGTAAATTTACTTTATGAAACAGGTTTCCTACTGCTGTATGTAAGTGCTACCTAGAACTCTGCATTTCTAGTGTATAAAAGGAGGAGGGCTGAATATTCTATTTAGAAAATGCCTGTAAGTGAAGTGGGCTTTTAAAGAAAGATTTCTGTGGTTTTTGTGTGCTTTGATCTTCCATAATATTCCTCATGTGCTGCACATTATAATTGATGGTGATATTCTCAATCCTGAGCAAAGAGTTTGTGCTCTCATAAATAGTGCAAAGAATTATCTCAGAAGAGAAAAATACAAGAGAGTAGTAATAGCTATTAGTTTTCACTAGGATGTACCTGTTAAGCAATATTGATTCTGGCAATTGTGAATGCTACAGTTTATTAAAGGAATTTTTTTTTTTTCTCGAAATACTTCCTTTCTTGTACTAGCATTTTACACAGAACTTTTGCCCTCTAACAATAAGGCGGCACATCCTCAGGGCACAGCAATATCTGGAAGAAGTCTTGCATGCTGCCTCCCACCCCTCTTGCCTTCCCTCCCTTTCCTCAGCAGACTTCTCAGATCTGCTGCCAACATAAGGGGTTAAACTCCTTTGAGTCATATCGCCCCACAGCTGTGTCCAGAATGGTTTAAGAAGGATAAAAGCTCTGCTTCTCTTACCCCAATTCCAGCAGCCATCCCAGCCAATGTAATTTCCTTGGGTGTTTCATTTCAATTACATATGTGCAGGCAGTTCTTAACAATACTACAGATAGGATTTGCAATGGTTTCTCCTAAACTAGAGTATAAATGAGCTATCTCTTCACTGCTTCTTCCAAATCAGAGTTAGATTAACAGAATTTTTAAAGAAAAGATAAAATACGTGCCAAAAATAAAATTATTTGGTCTAACAGATACAACACACTAAGAAACAGGTGAAGGCAGGGACAAAAAGATACGTAAATATTTAATGTCAGAGACATTACAGCGAGGATTACAAAGAGGATTACAGCAAAATTTATTAATATATCACCTACGGAGCCAAGAAGATACTGTTGCTTAGTGTACATAGTTCAAAAAAGTGAAGCAGAACTGCACTCAGCAGCTGTAGGGCAGGTTGCTCCCCTAGGGTAAGTTTCCTTGCATTAAATGCACAGGTTTGCAAATGTGACTTGGATAATGTATATGAAAATAATGCTGCACAGAAGAGCACAATGCCATTAGAAACATGTAAGAACCTAATAATATTTGATGAATTTGATAGACAGTAAATTAGATTTGATCTTTAAGTGTAATACGGTGTAAAAGCCTGTGATCTTGTATGCAAGGCAGAATTATTTCACAGCCTGAATGGCCAAGAAAAATGATCACGCTGGTATAGCTTGGCTAACTCAGCAGGCATCTGAGAAGTACATGTACAAGGGGAGAGAAGACTGTGTAAGTTATTGCAAAGTATGTTATTATAGGAATGAAATGAAATAAAGCAAAGTAAAACCTGACCTACATTATAAAATAGGTCTGGTATGTCTAAGGATATAATGGAAACAGTAACAGATCAGCTGAATAATTTAGGGTTGGACTGGACATCACACATAAAAACATAGTATATCGTACACAAGCAATCTTGCTTTGACAGAGAAGTAGACAAATGACTTAGTAGGTCTCTTCCATTACTAATTCTTTTCATTCAGTGCTCTTTGTAGACCAATGTTAAGTACCTCTAAAAGGCAGTAGAAAGATTAGACCTGCATTTACTTCTTGTCCTAAGAGCTAGTCTTCGATCACAGAGCAGTGAGATTCCATGTCTATTAGCTACTGTTGTTTACTCTGGAATGAAAGCATATGTAAGGACAGTGAATAAAATAGTAGTTCCTAATCAATCAATGTGAGTTGCTCCAGGAGTTTATGCTGACACACTAACACCCTGACACTTATGATGAGTAATGTTTTAGAAACAATTATGGTTGCTAAGTTATCATTTAATTAAGAAGTATCAAATGAAAAATAAATCCTCTATCCTGGCTTCAGGGAGAGTTAAACAAGCAAAACTTGGGCTTAATTTTTTAGCAAAATTATAGCCATCTCAATATGAGTGTAAATAATGATGCTTTTTAAGGCAGTATACAAAGACATATAAGAGGAACTAAAAAAAATTCATGGTATACTTACAGGTCAACTTAGAAAAATATTTTTTTCATTTAGAACACTTCACAGGATTTCTTCTATGAGACAGACTAATTAAGTACCTCTGATATCCTAAAATCCAGGTTAACAGAACATACTTCCATGTGTTCTGCAATCTCTCAAAATTTATTCTTTTGATCTTACATCATCCAGCCTTGTGGTTTACATAAAATTTATAAGCTTTGTGAAGTTTTCTATTTATTTTGCTGATGTGTTATAATGTATAAACAATTACACCAGATTAATAGTTAATTTCATGTTTAGAAAACAATCAGGCATATTGTAAATGTTTTATCATAAATACAAGAGATTTATTTTCTGTGTGGATTATCAATTAATGTGTAAAGTGGTTTGTTATTTGATGTATTTCTTTCAATCTTCCAACACAGAAATTTGAAAACACAGTGGGTTCGTGTATGCAGTTTTACAGATCTATTCCTGTTTGTCTTCATAATGAAGCCTTGTTTCTGTGTGTGAAGACAAATAAAAGTGATGTTTTGACTTTTTTTTTAATTAATGAGAAGTAATTATACCTTTGCTGTCGAAGTCAGGAATTGATTTTAGTAGAAGCTCTGCAAATGCAACGAAGAAGAGGGTAACTTCTCTGGTGAAGTACCATCGCAAATTTTAACAGATCGTCACAATCTGTTTTCCCTTTTCCTTTTGTTTAGGAAAAGACAAAAGTAAATACCACAATTAACACCAAATGTTCACTTCTCCCAGGGTCGGGTGTTTTAAAAGAATACACAAATTATGCGCTCCTGCCTTGCAACCTGCAGCTGATGTACATGAATTTTTCTTACCTTAGAGGAATAATCCTCCATTTCAGGGTTCCTTCCAGTACTAAGGTTTACCTTACAATTTATTGCCTTACAACCCCTTACTCCTTGAGGTACCTTTCCATCAAGAATTAGTTTATAGCATCCAAGAGCAATTTTCCTCTTAGGGTACTTACTGAGACAAGATTCAAGATGACAAACATTTCTATCTGTTTGGTTTTGTAGGAACAGTGAGGCAAAGAAACTTTCACACTTTGTAGTTATGTTAAAAAATATGCAAGTTTTGAATAAAATATTGCTCCATGAGGCTAAGAAATCCAAGAGCCTGAGAGTGGAAGTTTTTTTTTACATGGAGGTCACAATGTGGCATGTCAATTAAAGTCAAGTTAGATGACTACTGGCTGAATTTTCCCTTCTGCTGTGTAGGTCATCAGATTAAAATGAAAAAGAAGACAAATGAAAACAAGAAAAAATACTTTGGAGAGAACTTTAAATCTGCAGTGTTTTTTTGTGTCAGGGAAGTTATACTTCCATAAAATTTTATTGGCCTAATTTAATATATCTAATTTTCTAATGTGTAACAAATGTAACATTTAATACATTTTTTTTATCCTTAGCAGAGTTTTTCTTGAAGTTATCTAAAATTCTAAAATTCATGGACTGTATATCAGCAATTCTTAAAAAAATCACCTTGGAAGTTCCCAAAAATCCCAGGGGTGAAAAATTGTGTTGCCTATTGTACACACACAGACACACAGACAAATGTATGTATATATATATGTAAGACCAGCAGTTTTCTTAGCAGAAGGAAATCAAAACCACACAGACTGAAAAATATAATGGACTTTTATACTAATCAGAAAATAAAAAAAAGCATTGTATGAAAATTCCAGATTTCTTTTTTAAAATTATTTTTTAAGGAATTCCAATTTCAGAGACTGAATTAATTACACAAATAACTCAAATTAGTGAATAGCTACTACAGGACATGTCCTGGCATGGCATGATTTAGAAAGATATGCCTGTCTAATCGAGAAATAAGAAGTATATGTGAATACTAATGTAACAAGAAGAATGTTTTCTGAAAAAAAAAATCTTTCCTACGGAAAGAGAGAAGAAGAAATAGCTTCCTTTTAGGTTTGCTCACTATTATTCATGAAGAAGGATGTTACCTACAATCACCAATAAAAAAATGCAAGAACTTGACAACTGACTATTCCTTATAAGCAGGGCAAATTTAGACCTAAGAAAGCACAGTCATTACTCGCAAAATAGACTTTTGGCCATTTTCAGGAAAGAAAAGGCTTAATCTCCTAAGAAATTTTAAAAAGACCACAGATTCTTCTAGAATAAAAGCAATTCCAGGGAAGGACGTTATCTTTTTAAGATTTCCATGACAATTTGACAGCCCCCGAGGGAGTGAGAATAAAAATAATACTCATTGCCAAAGGGTCTAAATTATTATTTTTTAATCTTGCTCTAGAAAGGAAAGGAAAGAAAAGAAACCCCTGAAATATGAAGAATTCTTCATGGCACAATGCGGGATTGAATTGGGCTATTTAAGCAGAGTGAAATTTTGGGCCATTAGCCTTCAAGAAAAATCAAGAAAAGAAGCATTGTACTTTCTGTGATATTCTGTTCTTTGTCTGTTTGGAAAATATTCTCCTTTCTACCTCAGCTTTGATACAATAGTATTTCAGGTATTTTGGGACCTGTTTTTTCTTTCTTTTACATCCTGTGTACTGGTAGAATCTAGCAGGATGCTTACCATTCATGAATGAAATATTGCTCTTATTTAAGCCAACACTTGGCTCGGCTGCAAGCTGGTGTAAAAAAAACATACTTCAAAGAAATCTGATCATATGGTATTTGCTAATGTATTATTAATGGGCAGCTGAATGGCTTCAGTAATAATTCTTAGTATTTATCGTCCCCTACAAGGGTAAAATAGACAGGTCTCCATTAATCTGAGTTATTTTAAATGAGTTACACAAAAGAGCTAAGTGAGCCACTTATTTCCCTCACATCATCCCACAGCAAAAAAATGTGATATGACAGTGATTTGCCTTGACTTATATGAAGAACAGAACTGAAGCAGTCATAAAAATGCCTTTCTTTAATGTCTTCTGATTGTTTCACCGAGTTTATACTGCTTTGGTGCATTAATGATCACTCTTTAAGAATTCTTTGGTATGTCATCTAGTCGTATCCAAGTGATTTCTGTATATCAGCCTTGCAAGTATGTTAGTCTATAGTAACATTTGTGTGCTTGACTTGGAAAACTAGTCTTATTTTTTGATGTACTTACCAACTATGTGGCTAGATTATGTTGTAATCCTGGATATAAACTAAATTTACAGTATTATTATTTTTATTATTACGTGGTGTGAGCAGGGTAGAATAATCAGACTTCCCAGGCTGACTAAAACTTTTGACATCTGAGAGACTAGTTTGTCAATACCTGACCAACTAGGCTTTTGCTCTTTTATGATAGCTTTCTGTTTAAATTGCCTGGTTATGCCATAGATACACTCATCACTTTAAAAGATAATACAAATGCTGGAATAAACTACAGGAACTTTTTAGGCTAGATTTCGTTCTCCTTCGTGATGAACAGAAGCTCCACTAGAGGCTGCACTAGAGACCAGAAACTGATAGTGCGAGGTCCTCTGCCCACTGAATTTTGTCGATGCTACAGTTACATGGATTTCCAGGAGGACTACAACGGTTTAGGAAACCTAATACTGCCTGCACTCACTTGATGATTTGATAGGTCACTATGCAACTGCATAGCTTTTCAAATCACACTTCAGTCCACCTTTGGCTTCATCTACACTTTAGCTATTGATGAGACAGCTATCAGTTAGGAATGAATAAAAAGAAATTTAGCCTAGTCTCTGGGAAAAGATTTTGATCTTAAAACCTCAACGGCTTATGGGAAGATTTCCAAAGATGTTTAACCCATTTGAAGATCTCACCCTAGAGTAAAAATCAAAGTAAGTACTACTATTATTATTTTTTTCCAGACTGGGAACTCAAGCACAAAGCAGGAAGAGAAGAGACACACTTAGAGAATCACACAGAAAAGTCAGAACTCACTTTGGACTTATAAAACTTTGAGGATAATGCAGGTTGTTCTGCCCTGCCCCCCCCCCCCCCCCGCAGTGCAATGAGATTACTACTAGTCCAGCATGTTACTCAGAGGGCAGAGACAGAACAGGAGAAAGTATTGAATTTCTCTATTTAATACCCAGAAAGGGGTTTTCCATGGATTTCTGCAATCAGTTCAGATTTATCAATACTGGTCTGTATAACCATTTCTTTACTCTGACTGATCCTGTGAAGGACCATTTTCATTCGTGGTGAGCCTGAACTGGGCCTACAAAGTTACAAGACCCATGGCCACAGGGCAGATGAGGATGAAGAGCCTGACTGCAAAGGCCCTGGGAATGTCTTATTCAGTGAAGTGCCATCACTGGTATTGACTGAAAAACCCGCAACGTGCCAGTGTGTTTGAGGAGATGCTGGGCTGAGAACTTCTGTTTGCTGAGAATTTAAACACCTTTGTAATTTAAAAAAGAAAGTTTCCTACAAACCAGTAAACTTGCTGCTTCCCCCACTCTAGTTATAAATATATAAAATTGCAAAATTCAATAAAATATTGTTTTGGAGAAAAGGCAATGAGCTGGCTGGAAGGATCTGTAAAGTGAGTGTCAGACTTTCAGTCCTACTAAAAGCCGTAGAGTAAATAACTAAGCACAGATTTTCAGCCTGAAAATAAACACATAAATTACATAACAAGGAGACTATTATCAGTTTTGCTAGTGAAAGGCCAAAGTCTTCCAAATGAAAGGCACTGATACATGAAGGACAAACAAACAGACTGCCTTGCAGACCATGTGGATTTCTGTAGCAGTTTATTTGTGTATATCCTTGGGGATCTACAACACATTAAAAGAATGCATTTGATCCTTGTATCCTAAATAGATGTTTCTGTTGCTAGGTGATGTAATTTCTTTGTAACCCTATGAACTCCAACGACAAAGGCATTCAGTGACATTTCTATTGTCAGTAGCAAGTTTCTGGAAAAGTGGAATGGAAGAATTTTTTCAGCTGACATTTATTCTGCAAAACTTTTTGGCTCAATACTTTTGAATTAATTTGATAGATTTTTAATACTATTTTTCTCCTAAAAGCATAGCTATACCGTTTTCATTCTTGCAATATGTTAGCCTTATAAAAAGGTCTTTGGAAAGATTAAGTGTTTAGTTTTAACCCAAACTCTGTATTTAATCCCATATTGGAGGGACAACAGGCTCTTGAGATGCAGAAATGACACTGGGAGGAGTTATTCAGTTCTTGACTGTGCAGTAAGTCACCCACTGCAGTGCTTTTAAGGTCCACAGGAAAATCTACAAACTAATCAAGAAACCTGGCAAGCCAGCAGATCCCCAGAGTCACTGCTAATCTGCCAGAGTTCCAGTGATCTGATAGCAGTTATGGAACAGAAGTGAGGGAACAATTTCTTTATTAACCCTCATGTACACTACACAGGTGGAGGAACTTTCTTTTTTCCCTAAATCTTCATATCTTTCTTTTTAAATAGAAAATTCCCGTTGTTTTACATCAGTCTTTCAAGGCTTTTCTATTTTACTAAACCAGCTGGTTGACTCACAACGATCTGGAGCAAAACACCCAGATTGAAACATTGTCTTCCACATCACAGAACCCTCAAAAATCCAGACTGAGACATTGTCTTCCATGTCACAGAAACCTCAAGTGAAATATCTTAATTTTTCAAGCAAATGGTTTAACAATGTTCAAATTATCTGATCTACAGTAGATTATAGAGACCAAAGAGGAAATATTGAAAAGATTCAGGATTTTCTTCAATTAGGAACAGTTTGTCCCTGGTGCAAATGGCACCCAAACCACAGTTGTCAAGGCTGCTGACTCAATTTTTATAATGCTATCTTAACATATACATTGTTCTAACAGTTTAGGACTGCTACCAGTAGCTGCCTAATTTAGAATATTCATTAACCTGTTTCTTCTTTCCTGCAAAGTATAATGTGTTGAAATGGGTTGTCTCTTTGGATCAATAATAATTTGTTCTTGACCAGTGAAAAATGTGAAAACTTAATTTTTTCTTAGACAAGTACTAGTGCAGCTATCTGCCCTGTTTTCTTTAAATAATAATTGCAGCATATTTGATTTCCTCAGTTTAATTTCTGTACTTCTTCTGAAATAATGGTTATCATACACTTCTGTAGATGTCTGGGCGTGAAGGCCTGTCATCAAGATTCTTCACAAGGGAAAAATACAGTTAAAAAGAAGTCCATATTTCGTACAGGTGTTAGAACATGACCTGAGACATGAACATGACGCCTACCTGTCCAATCTTGCTATTTGACATGGCAAAACTAGAAGCTTCAGGCCCGTGGCTCTCTTGTAAAATGGTAATGGAAAACAAAGTAGCAATGCCAATACCAAATAGAATATGAAATAATTGGGTAAAATGAAACAGTTGTATAAGGCATGCCAGTATACTGGAAACCAACTGGGTGATAACAGCTTTTGCCATCTGTGATAGATAGTATGATTGTTTAATGGATTTGTTTACAGTTCATTGTGGCTTCCTGCACTTCACTGCCAACTGCATTCTAGGCCAATTACACCCTCTTGGGATAATTGCTTCTTCACTGAGAACAACGGAGACTATTCCATTTTGGAGAAATATCCAAGATGTAGGAGGGTAAGCAGAGAAGGATTAACACAGAAAGCAGAGAAAATGCAAGACTGGAAATAGAGAGGTGGTCAGAGGCATAAGGGATGTATTAGCTCCAGAGTCTATAGCTGCCCTCAGAGGTAGTGGAGAGAGTGAGACTTTCCTAGGAGGTCAGCACAGTCTTTCTGCAGGGCACAGTGTGAAGTTTAATTCAGGCAACAACTGAACACTGCTCAACTGAAAAATAAGTCTGGAGAACATGAATGCCTCTCCAGAGAAACCTAACTTAGGTTAGGAAGTCAAGATTTGTCTTCACTTCTAATTTTTATTGTATTTTTTTTTAATTAGTGTGTTATGTCTTGTTGTTTACTTATATATTTTTGGAGTAAAAATAGGTTTGCTTCAATTAACATTAACACCTAATTTTAGAGACTTCTGGAGAGAGTATGCCAGAAGACTCCAGAAAAAGTCTGAGCAAATTGTAACCGATACCTGTCACACAGTCCGGTGACATACCACACCATGAAATAAGCCTCATGAAGAAACTCTCCTCTTTTGCGTGGTTACTTTGAAATCTGCTAATCTATTTCAGGAATAGCAAACCTCAGGCTTTTATAGCATACATTATTTTTCTTAACTTTTTGGCATGGGAAAATTTATTTTTATCTATCCCTTTTTTCCAGAGGAATCTGATGGTAGAGGAAATCTGCTGGAGAATAGAAAACAGCTTTTCATATTTATGTGGCCCATAGGTAGCACTCCTATCTGCTCTAATAACAACTGTGCTACATCTCTCAGATAATCAATGCCCTTTTGCAAGGCTGCCTTCAGCAACACCTTTTATCTGTGCCGAGCTGTTTCTTGGCACTGCCTATGACAAAGCAGTGCGGGATGTACATGGATCCGTTTATCTCATTCCAGCTGATGTTGCGTAGTATTTGCACACAGGCACAGAAGCTTTGCTATCAGAGTCCAGTACTTTGCAGATGAGAATTGCTCTGGCTGGCAGGGCAATCACAGAGGCAAGCGTGCAGGTACCTGCATTGCCCAGCTCACCGAGAGGGTCATGCACACCAATGGGAAGACTGCAAGGAGGCTGGATGCAGACATGTAGATGGACTTGGACATAAAAAGATGCCCTTTGTGGGACACTAACAGTTGGATTCAGTGAAAGGAGTACATCTTTGCACTGTATAGCAATGTTTGGATACATATCACATAGTGAGAAAAAAACCTCCATTAACTTCTGGACGCCTAAGCTTGTATTTCTATTAAGTCAAAAATTCTCAGGAATAGGTGTTCTGGGTACAGAAGAATAAGCACTATGAAGGCAGTAGCAATAAGCAAAGCTAAGCTGACATCATCTGAAGAAGTGTTTTCTGCCTTTCATTTATTTATATACTATGCAAATATGCAGCACAAATTCTTCACTCAATATCACCACTACACTGGTAAAAGCCTTCCAGTTTTCATTTATACCATCTCTTGTTCCTTCAAAATTTTAGGCCAGAGTTTGCAAAATAGTGGTTACACTGACATTGGTTTCTTTACTGTTATAATTTTCCAATTATTGTGATTTAGTTAAAAGTAATGATTATCTGAAATGGAATTTGGGCCACTATTACAACCCAAAATTTAGGATTTCAAGATCTGCACAAAGAAAGTGTTTCTAAAAGGTTTGACAAAGCTACTTACTACTAACCAATTTTAACTAAATGCCATTTAATGACCAATAATAATTCTTAGTTTACTTATTTCTCGGTGAGTCTTATTCATCTTTGACATATCCTTAGTGAAATCACTATATTAAGAGAAATCTGAATTGTCAGGCTCTAAGAATTTTACATTGTTTAAGTTCTCCCTCAACAAGTCAAAAGCATTGCCAGCATGTTAAAGGGGAGCAGCCAGTGCCTCCAACTTGTGTCAAGATTGTGTTTGTCATTTATGACCACACTAAGATTTAGGAATTCAAGTGCTACTTACTTGTTGGAGAACATGGCTCATGTCTGCTGCCAAGGCAAGGTAGGATCCCCTCTGACATTTGTTTTCACTGATTCTTCCTCACTTTGCAATGGGAAGTCTTTCAGAATTCTTGAAAACCTAGCAATTGATTTTTTTTATACTTCAGCATGTTTCAGGCAGAAACATAGAAAACCTCCTTAGCTCAAACTTCTTTCTACTACCTGGTATCTATATTCTCTGACTTCTGACAGTGCTATGCTTCATTTGAATCTTATGATAATAATCAAGTTTATCAGTCATTGATCTTGGCTTCCACATACGAGTTATTGTGCATTAATGTGATAATTCTGTACTTTTGACATAATCTGTCTCATAGTTGTATTTCATTTTCCTTCCCAGGGATTTTAAGGATATAGTGTTCCAGATGATGATCTAATAGCATAAGTATTTTCAGGATAAGCAGAAATACCTTGCTGTATTTTCAGGAAAATAACACAGATGCAATGCTAACTTTCCATGCTGCCTTCTAACCTATACTATTTAAGTTTCCATACAGAAAAAAAAAAGACAACTAATTGACAGAGTTCGACCATTTTTGTGTATTGTGGTATCTAGTTACATAGTTAAAAGTGGCATTTTAAGTTGCTACTAGTGAGTTTCTGAATAAAACACCTGGACTTGAGCAAAGCATTTGTTCTGGTTTTGGCTGCAGCCGGCAACAAAAGCGCCACGTGGCCGCCCCTCCCCCCGCTGGGGTGCGGAGGAGAATGGAAAGAAACAGGCAGAAACTGGTGGGTTGGGATAAGGGCAGTTTAACAGAACAGCAAACAAAGGGAACAGGAACAACAACGATACAGATAAGAGGATTACACAGAACAAACCCGCAGAACAGAGCCCGCAGAACAGAACCGCTCTCTCGGACCGCACCGCCGCTGTGCCCTCCTGAGCCGCGAGAGACTTCCCGCCACGCCGCCCCCCCCCCACTGGAACCGGGCATGATGGCACATGGTATGGAATACCCTGCTCAGTTTGGCCAGGTTGGGGTTGGTTCAGCCCACCCAGCTGTGCCTCTTCCTGGATTCTGGTGAAAATTAACCCTGTCCTGGCTGAACCCAGGACAGCATTTGACACTGTCCCACACGACATCCTTTTCTCTCATTTGGAGAGACATGGATTTGATGGATGGACCACCAGGTGGATAAGGGATTGACTGGATGGTCACACTCAAAGAGACCTGGTCAATGGCTCGATGTCCAAGTACAGACCAGTGATGAGCGATGTTCCTCAAGGGTCACTATTGGGAGTGGCACAGTGTAACATCTTCAACAGCAACATGGACAATAGGACTGAGTGCACCCTCAGCAAGTTTCCAGAGGACACCAAGCTTAGTAGTGCAGTCAACACACTGGATGGATGGGACGTCATCCAGAGGGACCTTGACAGGCTTGAGAGGTGGGTCCGTGTGAACCTCATGAGGTAAAACGAGACCAAGTCCAAGGTCCTGTACATGGATCGAGGCAAACTCAAGCACAAATACAGACTGGGCAGAAAGTGGATGGAGAGAAGCTCTGAGGAGAAAGATTTGAGGCTACAGGTGGATGAGAAGCTCAACATGACCTGGCAATGTGCGCTTGCAGCCCAGAAGGCCAGCAGTGTCCTGGGTTGCATTAAAAGAATCATGGCCAGCAGGTCAAGGGAGGTGATTCTGCTGCTCTACTGTGATCTGGTGAGACCTCACCTGGAGTATAGCATCTTGTTGGAGTAGGTCTAGAAGAGGGCCACACAAATGATCAGAGGGATGGAGCACCTCTGCTGTGATGGAAAGCTGAGAGAGTTGGGTGGGGTTTGCTCAACCCGAAGAAGAGAAGGCTCCAGGGAGACCTCATTGCAGCTTTTCAGTACTTAAAAGGTGGCTTAGAAGAATGATGGGAAGAGGCTTTTTAGTAGGCCCTGTAGCAATAGGACAAAGGGTAATGGCTTTAAACTAAAAGAGGGTAGATTTAAATTGGATATAAGGAAGAAACTTTTTACAATGAGGGAGGTGAAACACTGGACCAGGTTGCCAGAGTGATGGTAGATGCCCCTTCCCTGGAAATATTCAAGGTCAGGTTGGATGGGACTCTAAGGAACCTGATCCAGTTGAATATGTCCCTGCTCATTGCAGAGTAGGTTGGACTAGATGACATTTAAAGGTCCCTTCCAGCCTGAACTATTCTATGATTCTATGAACATTCCAGCTATGCTGACTGTAAGAATCCAGACCAGTACCTCGGTGATCATGTTTTGAATTTTGTCTATGGTATTAAGAGCATAGTTTCCTATGAGTAGCTCAGAGGAGCATTATTATCTTTCATTCTCAGTGAGGTTCTTTCCAGAGAGTTTGCAGTCTTCAGCCTGAAATAGTGTTTAATGGATGACTGATTAAACATATATTCCAAGAGTTGAATGAATCTTTTCCGGATAGGAAGAAATGCAGTGGAATATTATTGCCACAGGTGCAAATGACACATGCCTCTATCACAAAGACAAACTCCTGGTGAACTTCCAATGCATTGATCACATATTGCTCAGAAATAAATGATCTAAGCAAACATCTAACCTTCCTCCAGTCATCTCTTAATGAACTAATAGCAAGTCAATATTAGTTATTTTCTAATTCGTTAGATTTCTGCTGGCTAGGCTCCACACCTTACAAAGACAGTAATGGACTGATACCATATCTGTCATCAGCCTTTAATATCAGAAATTACTGTTTATGGTATGAAATGCTACAGGGGGAAGATATTCCAATTATTTTTCCATTTTTTAGCAGCTAACGTTCTGAGTAGCTGAATTGAGGTCAGTTCCCATGAAGTGTCTACATTCAGCAGAGATTACATTCTTTGGCAGCAGGAAACACTTGGATGGACTACCAAGGAAAATGAATGTTCCCTCTACTGAAAACATGGGACAAAGGCCAAACTCCCCTTGACTGGAAAGTCATCAGGTGCTTGGGATTTTATCCCAGTACAGAACTGTGTCTTTTTGGCTTATTGAGCCCAAGCAGGTTCTAAGCGTCACCTCTAATTTAGGGTGTATTGTCAAGGTTGCAAAGAGAGCTCGACTTAACAGCCCAGCTATGTCTGGCTGAAATAAATTCAATCACCCCTAGATTCTTAAGTGTCTTTAAAGAGCCGTGCCAAAAATACAGAACCTTTTCACAGCTTCAACACTACAACCATTTTGATGGTCAGTCCTTCAGATATGCTTAACAGATTTTGTACAGGATTTTTAACACAGTTACTGGCTGTTCTAATCAGCATATCAGTACAAATGATACACTAAAACCTGTTGCTGTGTGAAGCCCTGCCTTGGAGATCAACAAACAGGTAGGTTGGTTAGTTTGTTTGCTTTTGTGAAGGGGAGATTGTGTGCGTTTCCTTTAAATCTTCAGGGCCCACTCTGGATTTTCACTCCAGTAGTTCAGGCGCATCTTCTGAACTGTCAAGTCATTCTTGAGCCAGCACCCCACATCCCACAGCCCTTGTTGTCTGACTTTTCTGTCAGTCACAAAAGTTTCCTTTCATTCCAACAGTTTTTCTTTTTGATTCTTTCTTCCTCCTCTTCAAGCACAGTATTTCCCTAGCCTTAAGCATGGGAACCAGCAGTTCTCACAGGGAATTTATTCTGCTCCAGCTCCTGCTTCTTGCGGGGAAAAGAAACCTCCCCCTGATATTTCAGCTACTCTATTCTCCTAAGGCACTTTCATATGAAAGTCAGACATGTATTCTGATGACTTAGAAGACTCCTTTGTCCGAAAGGAACATAATACCAATCATGCTGGCCACTTCTGACTCTGTGTGCTCTGAGACCTTAAAAGGCTTCATAAAAATCAGTTGCAATTCAAAAGCTGTTTGCATGCAGCTACATGTCCTCCAGTTGCCATTCCACACAACTGTCACAACTCATGTCAAGCTGTTACATAATCCTGGAGACTTCCCAGCTCTTCTCTAGTGAAAACAAATGGAAAGACTTTCCCTTTTTCTGTCCAGAAAAACGTGTTTCATATAAAATATAGTAAAAGATTATTCTCCAGGGGCTTGGAAAATAAGGCCATATAATATTTGACCTCCAGGGGGTTTATTAGGTTTTAATTTATGATAACCAGTCCCTCTTATCTTAGGGCTATGTGTCATTCAGTGTCTTTTAACAGCATCTAGAATCATTGCACTATATTTTGAAGATTGTAGGGTTCAAATTTCATTCCCATTTGCATGTTCTGGCCTTCACGTACCTTCAGTGTATTTTTTTATAAATTTCTTTTGAGCTCCACATTTTGAAAAGCAATTCAGCTTATACCTTGTCAACAGATGAGGCATAGCGTCACTCGTTGCCATTAAAAAAAAAAAAAGTCAGGCGCTCTGCTCCCTTTCTTTTACACAGCAGTTGCAATGGAGGTTCAATGTATTATGTTCTTTTTAAAGTGTTTTTTTCCTTATTCTTCATGAAGTTAAGTACTTTATTTCCCCTTCTCCTGACAACATGATAGATTAATTTTTGTTTTTCCCTGGGTCATTAATAATGCAATTATGAAATATGCTATTACAGAGGAATGTGGGAAACTATAAATATAAGAGTTATATTTACTCAAAAAACCTCTAGACTTAACCCTAGGCTATTCAATGTACATCAGTTTTGAGTGGAAGAATAAAAGGCACATTTTAGTGCATAGCATACCATCTCTTTCCTTCCTAATTTGCTCTACAGATCTGGGGCTGGCAGAAAGAGAATATGTAGTGTTTGATGCTGCTGTATCAGGCTGCCTAGCTTTTCCATCTTTTTTCTTGTTCTGTTTGTATTAGACCTGTGTTGCAGAACCAATGGGAGTTTTAAATATCCTTGCCTGACCAATTTTTATTAGATTTATCAGACAGCATTTGCATCTGGAATGGAAATCTAAAGTTATTTTATACAGCTGAGATACTGAATTTTCAAAATAAATATTTACAAATGCATAGTCAAGAAGTAATGTGGTAACATACTTCACAAAATAATATTCTAAACAGAGGATGAAACACATGATCAAAACCAATTTTTCAAATCTTAAGTATCATTTTGCAATCATTTCTAAATTGAAACATCCCAAAAGATACATTTCACGTTACAATGTGATAGTCTTTCCTCATTTCTGAGTATAAAGGTCCTTACTTCAAATTAAAAAAAAAAAATAAATGGAGAGAGACAAGCCACAAAAAAAAAAGTTTATATTGTCTAACTGTTCAGTGACAACCTATTAATCATTTTTTATCTCCAGAAACTGAGTTCGCATATCACCTGAATGATTCTTTTGTGAGGAGGGGAAGGAAATGTATTTTAAAAGAATGCCAAGCTACACTATCCTCTTTTGAAAATGTAGATTCACCAGGAATGCTGACAGACATTTTGCCTCAGGACAGCCAACTGCTGCTGTACAACATCTCTATAACACCACTAAAGGCAGCATTGAAAGCACATTAAGAAAGTGAATCAGGATACTGCTAAATGGTGGTGTATCCAGAGCAAATCACCATTCTAATTATGTTACCTATTAAAATGGTCAGCTTTAATTCGAGTCCAAACCAGTTGCAGTCTAAGCGTACTTCGTTATTTAAAGGATGGAGACTGCAAGTTCTTTTGCCCATCCACACAAACACTAAACGTGTTCTAAAGCGAGTCACATCTAGGTTTTACCCCATTATTCAGAGAAAACATTGGGTTATCATTTGTGCTTGACATCTTATGGAGAACATACAGCAGAAAAATACTCCAAGACCATTTGTTCTTAATGAAAGCAATTTGTTACTAGCTGAAGCAAAGTGTCCTTTGTTCTTCTGCCAAAAATGCCATGTCTATCGTCTGGTTTTGCTGAGCTCACACACAATAATGGAAACACTATGAGATATGCTTAAAACAACAGCATTACAAGCAGGACACACTTCATTGTTCTACAACAATAGGCATGAATATGTTCTTCTTCGTCATGATTTTATCTACCATAGAAGCTCATTGACACGGCAGAAGTTCAGCATTTCTTAATTGCCTTTTTAATTTAGTCCACTTTTTCCCCAGGGCTGATACACTGATTCCTCTCATTCTTCCCTCCTCCCCCTCTCACTAGAGCTACATTTATGAGATAGATCCATTTTAAAACAGCTGCTTCTTTTATTATGTTCACATATTCTTATATAATTATATTTCTTTCCTTCATGAATTTAATAAGCAGTTTGAGGCAAGTGTTAGGAATACTTAAGGGAAAGGGTTATATCCTGGGAGTAGAAGGTTTCTAACAGGAGTCAGGACCAAAATTAAAAAAAAATAAAAACGTAAGAAACAACCTAGGAAAGAAAATGGTAGGTGGGTCATGAAAAACACAGATAGCAAAATGGTTCTCAGCTAATCCCATTACCACAGGCAGCCTTAGGAGAGCAAAGTCACATATGTTCATATACATGGCCTTTGTCTGTACAGAGACAGCACTTCACAGTGGCAGCCCAGAAAACAACAGGATTTGTGGACATATTTAGAGAACAGGTGATCTCCCCTAATGTAACACTCACTTCCTTTACTGTGTAAGTTTTTAAGTGCTCTAACAGTTCCTTAAAAATGGTAGGAAAACTCTTCAGAAACAATTCAAATATTTTTAGGAGACATGAAGCAGTATATATGAGGTTGTTTGGGCTGTAAGAATTAAGAGTATACTTCACATGTTTGTCTTTGCATTACAAAGAAAAGAAAAGGAAAAAAAAAGATAAATGCCATTATATATTGTGGAAAAGTAACAGCACAGGAATATGAAATATTCATGACTCTTCTCCTTTGAACAAGTGTGGTTAAACCAGTGAGCTAATGTACACAGATAAGCCAAACAAAATGTATACTACTGAAGAAAGAAAGCATAAAGGAAGGTGTTACATACGGCTCAGTGTGTATCAGTTGTATCAAAAGCCATAGCTTGTATTGCAGTAGAGTATCTGTTTTCTCCAGCTACAATATACTCGAGTTGCATTTACTAGGAATTGAAGGGGTCTGTGTACATGTTGCCAAAGAAGCAAGACTCATAATGCAAACCAGTTAGCCACTGCTGTATGCAGTGTATGGTATTAACAATGACACAGTATGCACAAAGATCCATTTTTAAAAGGAATTAATAAAATATTATTAAGGTTCTTGAAAAATGTGAACATAATTTTTCATATTTATGCATTTTACCTTCCAGGAAAAGAATGAGAAAAGATTGTCACCATTACTGTGAAACTTTCTCTGCTGCAAAAATTCTCTTTAAAATATAGATTTGAAAGAGTACATAAATAATAAGCATATTTTAAATGTCCTATTTAGTACTCACCAAATGTGCTGACTAAACTAGAGTCACCACACCATGGCACAATGCAGTGCTTGTTTTCACAAAGCCCCTACTAGCTGCTTTGCTTTTTCTCTGAAAATACTGAAGACTGAGTCAGCTTGAATCCTTTCCATATCGTAGCTGCCAAGAGTTAAACATCATCCCTACATTTTCATAACTTTACTCCCTGGTTACAGAAACCAGTATCCCACCACACGTCAGCTACCAGCTGCACTAATAACAAAGAAACTTTAGGCTCAGGCACCTGCCAATTAGGAATGAGAGACTGGCTGAATTTATTTCACATGGACTACAAAATAGCTGCAGTATCAGTTCATTACTGAGTTATTGTCATCCTGAGCTGGATTTGAATCTGTGGCTTATACACCTATGTGTGAGTGTCCTTGCAGGTAGCTGACAGGTTTAGTTTCCTGCCACTGGTAGGAATTAAAATTAGGTTTCAGATTATATTAAATAAAGCTATATGATGATTTTTTCTCATTAGAAGAGTTCTCAGTGTGTCACTGTTCTTGTTTCCTTCCATACAATCCCTCTCACAATCTTCCACACATCTTTCAAGTTACCTTGATTAGATGTAAACATCTGGGTTAGTAAAAACTTTAAAATTACTGTGCAATACAGAGTAAAATGTTATAAAATAATTTGTTAAATTATGATGGATATGATTAAATGTTTTACACGTTCATAACTAAACATGGAGAAGTATCTCTGTTTTTTCTAGTTATTATATACCATGCGCCACATCTAGTTACTTATCCCTCCTTCTTCTTCAGCTGTCATTTCCTCAAATATCTACACATTTATCTTTCATTTCCCTGACCCCAGCTGGCAGCCTGTTCAGAAAGCAGAAACCATCAAGGTGCTACAGCCCTGCAGGGTGGGTGCCTTTTGAATGTTGCAGTTCTGGTCCTTATACCTGTAGCTGAATATGGCAGAACCAAGGAAGAAGCAGAGAAGCGCAAGCGGAGGTACAAACGTCTTCCACAGAAGAAGTTCACCAAGTGATACCTCTTCAGTTCAGGAAAGAAGCAGTTGAGGAGGAAAGTGATGGAAGTTAATTAAATCCTTTTCAGCATGGAGAAGGAGACAATAAATATATTGTGAAACTTGCTACTCTGGGATGTTGTGAGGGCCAAAAGGATAATTAGTTTTGGAAAGAGATTTCAGAGCTACATGGAAGATATATATGTATAATTTACATTACTATATGTACTGGTGGCTATTAAACATCATGTAAAACATATATTAGTCATAAATTGTTGATTGCTGGAAACTGGCAAGGTGTGCCAGCAGTGAGATTGTTCTTTTCTTTCCTTCACTATTATATTGTTTTCTTACAGACAATATTAGCCGTGGTCAGGCCAGAAGGTTAGGTGGACATTTGGCCTGACCCATTTTGGTCATTCTTGTACTGTTGCAAATCACGTATCTCTTTTTTCTCCACAGAGCCCCCATTTCTGACTTAGTGTCTGGGCCAGGTCATGCTCACTCCTTTCCAGACGATTTGGCTCCGTCGTTAGTCCCAGTAGGCTTTCTCAATGGATCCTTTAGGATCACTACTTCCACTGATTCCCCCCCTCCCCTCCCCTTTTTCCTGCTCCCACTCATCTATGCGAAAGTAAATTTATGCTAGCTAAAATAATTCCAGCATTTTAAAACCATGTGAACTGTGTTATGTAAACATGTGAATATGGTCCTATTCATGTTCCCCTGAGGCCTGGCCTGCTTGTAATGGATAAACAGGCAGAGTGAAAATTGCATCCTGCTTCTTTTGTGGTTATTTCACTTTAGTCCACAGTAAGAAGAACTGTATTTTTTGAACCGTTTGCAAAAAAGGACACTATTTTTAAATGTGAGGATTTGGATGTTTACCAGGCAATAACCATATTGCTAAAAGTTTATACTAATCCTGGCTAAACTCACAAATTAAAAATATTGTTCTGACTGTGCGATACTATCTGTAAGGTATTACAGTAAAAACAGAGACGGGAAGGACTATTGACTTTCAGATTTTTTAAATTTTATTTGTAGTACTATATTTGCTTAGTCCAGGCAGAAATGTGAGTACTTATGCAAAGGTTTCCTGTGGTTTCAAAAGTGGAATCCAATATACTCTAATGCACATCTCTATTGGAGCTTCTGTCATAATAAGGTTGATTCACTTATTCAAACCACCCTTATTCCCAACTGTACCTTCACTAGAAATAGATCCTAATCGCTGTCAGTTCCCTCGGGACTTAAAAAGCTGAAGCAATACAAAAGTGTGTATAAGTTTTAGATAATGTAGTCACATTTTTCTAATCATATTTCTAATTTCACTAGCTTGTTACACAAAAGCGCTGATTGGGGAACAAGATCATGAAAGCCTAAGAGATAATACTGAATCACTCACACACCAGAATGTAATAATGGTAGAGTTGTTTAAAGAGCTGGTATAAAAATACAACGAATCCCCAGAGCTGCATTTTCAGGGCACTTTTAAAGAGGAACAAATAATGCCCAAGTGTGGGGCATGGGGAAGCTTGTTCAGAAAGAAGGATTTCTACAATAATTAAAATTTTAATCAAAACGTTAATTTCTTTCCCCATCCCCCAATACACACAACATTTCATTTTGAACAGGGAAAGGGCTATTTGTCAGGAAGCACCTCAGGAAGCACCAAGAAAACACATTCTCGTATACGTTTGAAATAAAGAAGAAACAAGTGTACTGTAGCTGAGAAACAGATGCCTTTTAATGAAGGCAATACCTTTATAGTTCTTGTTTTTACATTTGTCTTAAAAGAATTGGAGTCACTTTGAAGTTTAAAAAAAGTCAGTGCATTCTGATTTCTGAAGGCTGCCTAAGAAGACAGAACACAATGCCATCTTTGATAGTTCTGTATGTATTTTTTCACACCAGTACTGAAGGGAAATCTTGCATATCGAGAAGGGGGTCAGAGACAGTCTGCCTTCGTGCCTGAGTTTTCGACATAAGACTGTGAAATGCTTACCAGCTTCCAGTTTTCTTCATTTTCCATGTGCAACGACGCATGCATTAAAGGACATGATGTATCTAGCATGCAAAGTTATACAACGGTGAGGATGCACAGTACTATGTGGCGTCTGGAGGACATCCCTTGGGTGCTTTCTAATGTGAAACCCCCGAAGAAGCTACAGGGCCAAAGAGCAATAAAGAGCAGTGAACTCTCTCCTCTTCCACCACCCACCCATTCCAGGCACAGCGGATCACCAGATTGGGAGATTTAATGGCATATGCATTTGGTGTAGGGGTCACAGAGCTGCAGATGCACTGCAGTCCTGTACTGAAAACGTGAGAGCAAGCCCTCCAGTCTGGGACAGTCTGAGGCAAGACCATGTGCACGAGGGTATGAGGCTTGAGTCAAATCCACAGGCTCGGGGAGGTCCGTCCTCAGAGTCAAGTTCCCGAGCCCAACGCTTACAGAAACAGGATAGGATCAGAGCATCAGCAGTATCTTGCTACAAAAAGAAAAATCCTTCTGCCTTTGCATGTAGCAAAGCAAAGCCTGAAAATACAACCTGAGCGTGTCTGCCTGGAGCTGCTGATACCATTAGTGTAATTATTAAAAGACTCGCAACCTGGTCAGATTACTTGAGGCAGTTGAAGATGTTATCGCTTAGGACAGACTTGTAGCAGTTCAGACTGATGGACACGGATAGGAACTGTGAGGTTAAAGCAGAAACTCCAGTAATGCCTTTTTATGAGGCAAGTACACTTACAACAACAGAACGTAATAAACTCTTGGGCACAACTAAGTTTTCCAGGACCTATCTGCAGAAACCATAAACTGACACAGAAACTATTTTGATTAAATCAGTGCAACTGCACCAGAGAAGAGACTCTGACTGAATTAAGTACCTCCGAAAACTGGTGGTGTAAAGTCAAGCTCTTGCAGGAGGTAGTTTGAACCAAGCTGCTAGACTACGTCACGGGATCTGAGGAGGCCTCACACTTCCAGTCTGCCTCCTCTGATGCGGGGCAACATTCCCTAGAAGAGAGGTGAAATCAAATAACTGGAGACAGCAGCATAAAGTGCTGGATTCATATCTTTACATAATGTCTGTCTACAAGTTAAATATCGTTTTTTTGAAAATTTAGGCCATTACTTCTATGTCCAGTAGATAAAGGAACTATATATTTCCATCTTTTTATCTAAAGATATCTGTCATGTGTTCAGTCTTCTCTGGATAAATGGAAATTTTTTAGCCACCTCTGAACTTCTTGCCTGGGCTCTGTAGTTAGCTGCCACTCTATGAACAGCAAGTATTTCCAAGAAGCAAATGACAGAGCTGTGAGATGTACGTGTCATGGTCTACCTTGTCCTACTACAGTCACAACGTCCCTGCATTAGTGAACATACGCTATGCAAGTATTCCATGGGCTCCCCAATGTACAAAAAATTCACTATTGTGAGCCAAATAATAGCATTCTAATATTTTCAAAATGAGAAAACTTTGTTCCCCAAATCACAGCACTGAAAGGCAGACCTATTGGTAAGTTTGGAGGCTTTTCCTCAAATGAGTATTTGCTGTTCCAAAATGAGATTGACTGCTCAGATTATTCACTACAGTGTGGTGAGCTAAAAGCCATATGTTTCAAAATCAAACCAGAGATTCTCATATAATTATTACACTGTTGGAGTTAGGTTTCAAAAATAGATGACAGATACCCCAACTCTTCTAATAGAATTGCAGGAGGTGACCAACCTTGAAACTCAATTCATGGTATGTAATTGCCTTGGCAAGGCACAAAGTTGTAAGAATGTACATTTCCTTGTACCTTATAGGAGTGCCTTGAATGCTTGATTTTGCTACATCTACACAAGCAGCTTGGTGTTAGGTGAAGTTCCTTTGAAAAAGGAGAAAGAAACCCTTTCAATGTGCTTTTGTCTCCACATATAGCCTTCACAACCTACTTGCACATCACAAATGTCATAAAATCAAAATCTTCACAGATGAAGTGCTGGCCTGTTTCTTTGATAGTGCAATAAAAGAAATAATCAGTAATTTTACTTTGAGCCTTCATTATACCATTTGTATGGATGTCTCCTAGGCACCAGTTAGACTAATTGCCATAAATTTTTCAGACAACTGATTCGCATGATCTTCTGTATACAATGTAGAGAAAACAAACAGATTGCATCTATACAGATAGGGAAAAGGCTGTTATTTCTGTAGCTTCAGCAAGACTTGAAAAACGTATGGTGCCTCTCACAGGGTTTGGTGCCTTATACATAGTAACTATTGCTTAAACTTTTCAAGAATAAATGTTACTATAAAATACATATTTGTTTAAAGGTATAATAAATTCAAATTATTATGTTTTGAGAAATCTAGAGGCTATTTTTAAAATGCACATTTTTCCTCAGTATAATTAAATCATAGATGACCTATGAGAAGGAATAGCTTATGTTTGTCCTGTTTTGACAAGCAGGAAGCAATTATCCAAGATGTGCTGAGATCACTGGTACTGATACATAACAAATGAGAAAAACAAACAAAAAAAATGTTCTTAGTTTCAAGGAGGGTTAACACAGTAATACATGTAAAATACACCTCTTTCACAATGCTACGGTGCTGCAAAGGCAATGAGAATAGAACAGTAAGGAGAAAATTAAAGTACTTGTGTCTTGGAATTCTCACCATATTCAAGACAATTATTTGAACTTATAGGAAGTCAAGTGATGAAGAAAATGAAAACTGAGAGTACTGCTGTCATTGCTATTTAAATGTGCATTGCAAATGGATGATATGACTGTCATGAAAACCTACAGAATCCAATCAAGTCCCAGACATTGGGTAGGGAAAGATTAACATAGCAATGTGTAAGCTGATACTAGTCAGTCCCCAATGAAGACAGTGTTTCTTGCCACTGCCTGTCATATCTTTACCATAAGTCTTTGTAATTCTGCTCTTTCTCTGCAGAGGTTGACTTTGTGCACAGAGGAGTATAGAGGTGTGTGTTATACTGCTTGGGATATCTATGCTGTACTTTTTGATCATGGACAAATAGATTGTCTCAGAGTCTACTAGACAATGGAAGAAATTTTCTACTTTGTTAGGGCATGTTTATGCAACCTGCAGCCTGTTTTCATGACTGTAGGAAAATCATTTAACATATTCTGATACTTCATTGGACTAGGCCTTCTTACATGATCACTGTCATCGAGCAAGCCTGAAGAAAGTGAAAATGACTGAGAATTCCCTAATAATCTGTAATTTCTTCAATGCCTTATTGAGGCGGCCAGCTATTGGAAAGGCTAAAGAAGAACCAGCATATGGGCTGGCTCTAATTTAATGTACCAGTTGCTTTAGGTCTCCTAGATGAACTGTCCCAATGACTGTGTCACTGAAGTTCCTAGATTTGAAACCACATAAAAACATTTTAAGCCGCGAAGTAAAGGGTTTTTTGGAACTTTTTTCTGACCAGAGCTAACAGAAAGAGATATTTAGGCAATAAATGTACAATAAAATTTTCTCAGAATTTCCACTTTTTTTTTTTTTTTTAATATTTAGTTTTGACTTGACTTAGACTAGATGAATTTACTACAGATTGGAAATCTACAGTCAAGTAAGGATGTCTCACTAGTCCAGAACAATTCCTTGCTTCCTCAAAGAGCATAAAGATTTGGAATAATCTATTGGAGAACAGAGTTCCTACCTTGCTGCTGGTGATCAGACAGTTCAAGGAAGCTCCCCTTTCTAATGGAGAAAGTATAAGAAAAGAAGACATCCTATTTAATTTTATCCCATAGCTTCTGGCCTTCCTTTGACAAGAATATTGATTTTTGGAAATAGATAAGGTAAGAAGCAGAACTTCAGCGAGTCTGAAGTCATGTTCCTAAGGGTCTCTTCACAGGCGTCCAGGCTCACTAGGTGCAGTTAATTGCTCAGGCTGAGTCTCTCTCATTTTGTGGTAAAAAGTATTTGGTGGATGTACTCAGAGATCCCCGTCCGTTTCTGAAGCTGGGCCTGGAATTTCTGTTTCTCATTTGGGACTGTGTATTCCTAGAGGTGCTGTTAGGGGTTTCCAAATCCAAGACCCCAAAAGGGGATAGGCTACTGCAGCTCCAAGCCTCCAGCTCCAACCAGTAGCATGGCTGAGCGTGTATTCCCTGCAGGCAGACACACATGAACACACACACAACTGCCCATATATACAATATGGATCCTCCAACAACTGGGCTCAGACACTCAGTCTGCCCAGTAGCTATCCCTGGATCCCAGTCTCCCAGCTGGTGGCATCTGGGCGCGCCAGCCCCAGAGGCGGCAGCCTGACTCCAGCCAGTGGTGCAGACTCTCACACTCGTGCACACACACACACACACACACACACTGTGTGTAACAAGGCTCAGACAGACGGATCATGCAGCAGCTGCCCTGGCTCCTCAACCACCGTCTCCAACAAAGATGCACACAGAAGCACACACGTGCACTCAAAAAGGGGTCTCTTAGTCGACCCCCAGGCCCCATGGTCTCCTTGGCAGCTGTCCAGGACCCTCTTGTCCCTATGGTAGCCACCTCCTCCAGCTGTCTCTCTCTCACAGAGACACACTCACACACAATCACAGGCTGGCCCGGGAACCCCCACAATGTGCACAGTGTGTGTGTCCTCCCAGTGTGTGTGTCCCCAGCCACTCCCGGTGCTGGTGAATGGTCCCTATGACCCCTTGTCCTGCTCCAGTGGCTGCACTTGGACCCCCATGCACACACACACACACACATACACAGAGCTGCACAGAGAGCCCTCACCCAGGAAAATAGGTGAAAATGGAGTTCAAACAGAAGATGGAACCAACTGTAGGCAGCCAGTGCAGGGCATGGCCAGTGAAAATAATCACCTGCATCTACCATGGTTACTCCAGGAAAGTCCGAGAAGGTAAATGGCCACACTTGCACCATCTACTGCAGTAAACAAAAAGCAGGTATTCCCAGCCTGAGCTGAATGTCTTGCTGCTGATTTGGATCGCCTCTCTGCTTTATTGTGCCCAGACCGTAGTCAACGGTCTAATTGGTACCAGGGACTTTGGAAGGCTTCTCAGGTTTCTGCTAGCTGTTAGCTGCCTCAAGAGTTGTTACCAACAGCCATGAATCACTAGGAAACAGGTAAACATGACACTTGAAGAGAAATTAAGCTGACTATTTTTCCCCTCACATTATTCTGTGACCATTTCAGTTACACTTCAGTCCTTCTCGTAGTGATGTACTAACTCTTACCAGACTTTCTGCAATCAGTTATCAAGAAACACTTTCTCTTCCCAAGAGCTGAAAGAGACCCTTTGCAAAGGACTTGACATCTCCCTACATATTAAAATAGACGCAAAACAAAGAGGACATTTGGCCTGCCACCATAGTAGTTGCTGGAGTGTCTTGTGAGGGGCAGCCTACCAGAGATTCTATAAAACCCTGCAGAACACATCAGGAGGGATGACGTTCATTAACAAGAAGAGCACAGATCGACTCATTCTGGTGAAAATAGTGGGTACGGTGACCAAGAACTGAGCTGTACTCATGCTAAGGGTGGGTGTTATCAGGTTAGGCCAAGGGTACGGTCATACCCCAAGTAGCATCACCTGCCTCACTACATGTGCTTAAAGTTATATGACAATATAGTCCCTGCATCAAAAATGGAATTCCATCTCTTACCCCTGTAGTGGATGGGAGATATGCTGAAAAGCAGAGTATTTACTCAGCTTCTGTGTTTTTGAATCTAAATATGTCTGCATCACTATGTGATCATTACTGTGGGCCCAGCTCAGCCACAGCGTGTCTGACAATTAACCACATTTTCACTTCTCCTCTCTCTTGGCATGTTAGAACATACTAAACCTGACTCCAGACTTCCTGCAGGTAATGTTTATAAAATTGGAGGCAGTAACTAACAGGAGAGAAACAATAAAAACCTGATTCTTAGGCCTTTGTCTGTTGTCACTGGCTCTGGAAGCATTCCTAATCCATTTCAGAGCAAAACCAAACAACTAGCAGAATGGTGAGGGTAATTATAGTTATCAAATTTACGCTTGTGATGTATTGCTGAACAAAATTCAGTAAGTGCTTTGCTTCCAAGAGTTACTAGTATGACGTCCATGGCAGATCTGGGCACAGAACTCAAGGGACCATTTATTCAACCTCTGGACAATTAGACATCCACCACAACTGACAAAAAACAACTCACAATCAAAATAAAAAATGCATTTTTTGTTTTGGGGGAATTTTGTAAAATTCCAGAAAAATATAAACAGTACAAACCTGGCAGGTTTCACAGAAAATAAATATCCTACTTCCCCAACAAAACCAACAACAAAATATCCTAAGTCTGTATTTAAGAAACAATTAACACAAGTATTTAAGTATTGTATATGACTCCATATAAGTGTTCTTCAATGTTATTTAAAATATTGGGGTTTTGGACCATTTTTTTTCAAAATATAAATAATACAGGGAAAAGTAAATTCTTGAGCAATGTAAATTAACCTATTTTTATTTGCATTTGAACAAGAGTATACAGATGGAATTTAACAAACCTGGTTCACTCTCTTAGGACAGAATATAAATTTAATTCATTAATTGCTTTTCGCTTTATTTACAGGTTAAAGCTCCACTGAGACACGTCATTTCAGATTTAGGAGATCCTTGTTGCATGGCTATCAATCAGCATTACAAATTAGTTAAGCATATAAAAATTGCTTTTCCATTAGTTTTTTTCCAGATTGATGAAAATATTCAACCACAATAAATAAATCAAAACAGCCTTGTTCTGCTTTGTGTAATGTGACTTACAGCTGTCAGTGGCCTTCAAACAAGCAGGACACCCAGTTAAAGATAAACTAGTCTTCAATCAAGTGGTAATGAATGTCTGGCACTTTCTGGTAGCTATGTGTGCTCTGTGTATTTCTGTACCTGAGTGAGGGTGTTGAGTACTCACTCTGATTTTCTTTTTTAAAAAGCACATATTTTTTCTCATAGAAACAGACTTATTTGCAGCTGACACTCAGTTTTGCTTGGACGTCAGGTGAACAAATTCTGCATCCACCCATGTGGAACTGTGGTATTGCTTTTATGATCCACAAAATGATGAACAGAAGATTAATTTTGTCTCTGTTAAATTTTACCCAGCCAAAGTTCAAAGAATCATAGGACTGCAACAGAGATGTAGTAACAGAAATAGAGGAGTAATGAAACCAGGACAAACTTTTAGCAGAAAAGTATATTTGCAGATGTAGTCTGCAGACTTTTAAATGTAATGATACTTGAGATTTAGTCTGAAGGTAACCCGAACTTTGTATAACTCACGTCGACCAGCAGCAGGAGCAGAAACGTATGAATGATAGAAAAGCTTTGGACAACAGAAAACAGATTAAGAGGAATGGGAGAGATAGGAAAAAAGAAACTCAACTTTCTAATATTCACGTGTATAAACTGCACTGCTGCTGATCTGTTCAGTTTTATTATACAACAGTGCATCTGAATGTATGATACCCAAATATAGGTACAAAAAAGAGAATTGCCATGTTGCTGCAATCACACAGCAGCCCACAGGAAGTCAGAGACATGCGAAAGCACACACGAAACAGGACTTGACGTGAAGAAAGCTCAGGATATAATACAGGCAGGAAAACTTCCACCAGAGGTTCTACAGAAAAGAGCACAAGAATCATTGGATGTGTAATGTTTTCTGTATGTGTTACGATGTGGAATGGGTATATCACAGAAATCAGTGGAATTATGCACTCTCTGGAAAGAGCAAATATGACATTTTCATTCAGTTGTTTGCAATAGAAGAGTGGAAAAGGAATCTGAAGAAATTATCCAGCAGGAGACTGAAAAGTAGTAGGTTTTTTACCCACATGTAACCGCACATTGAATGTTATTACCAAGAAAAGTTGTGGAGGCCAAAAGTATACATGGATTTAAAAAGCCAGTAGGCAAATTTATGGAAAATATTTCCATAGGAAATACAAAGAGCAGAGGTGTAGAATCAGCTTTCAGATCTCAAACACTCTAAGGCGTATCATTCCATTCACATCTTGTCTTAGATCTTTAAATGTCTGCTGCTAATTACTGAAAGAGATAGAGTTTTGCTTCAACCCTTGGAATCTTATATACTGGGGCTGCAGCAAGTGGTTTGAATATGTCATACTGTATCCTGTAAGAAAATGTTTTTATCATCAATAAGAAGACTATTATAGCATTTAACAAGTGATCTCAGGATTCACATGTCATTGTGCCAAACAGGAAATGAAGACGTCTCTTCGTAAACCACAGATCATAAGCTTTTCTTTAGCAATTAGACCTATTTTACTTAACCACATACTAATATAGCACGGGCAGTTACCCAGAAATTTAGTCACAAATAATTTGTCATCCTGGCTTTGTAGTCTCATGTTTCCAGCGTGGGAACAGAGCTGTAGGGATGAGAAAGCAGCCAGCTTAGTTTCAGTGTCACGGGCATTTGAAATGGGAGTAACAAGTTGTACAAATGCTGAGGACTCCAAATTAGGTGCTTGTATTTATTTCAGTTTTAATAAATCAAAGTTCTTGCTAGCAGCTCTGTGTGGTATTCCTTTCTCAACATAGACTCCCTCTCCTTCGGAAATAAGAATGCATAAATTACAAATGGAGGTCGTCTGGGGCAGCACCGACTGTTTCGCTAAGAGCACATTTTGACTAGACTTGTCAACAGGTTGAGATCAGCAATTTTTACAGGCAGATCACTTCTCTTGCTATAAATCTAGCATAATAATTTTCCTCACAGTTGGAAAAGTATTCAGTATTAGTTTCCCTGAAATAAACTATACCTATTTATTCGAAAAGAAACATTAGGTGTCCTTAATAATATGACCCTTAAATTGCAGTTCCTTGTTGGATACACAGGTAGAATGAAATAGAAGATGAATTCCACTACGTGCTAGCAGATGAATAGAGTGATGTTAATTTTCAGCTTTTCTCTTCTTGTCACAGTTGTGTATTAAGAAATATTATCTCTCCCACTTCTTCAGCCAAGATTAGCATTCTGTTCAGAATCAGGCCAGATCACTTGCATAAACACCACATTACTCCGTTGCACCAAGGTGACTGAATATCAGATTATTCAGTTCAGAGGAAACATTACAGGCATGCTTGATGTCTGTACAGATGTAGATATTTCAGATGTGGAAGAAGTACCAGTAGATGGTGCTCAAGAATATATTGCATAAACAGCTATTCACTGATCAAGAATAGGGAGAGGAGGTAATGGATAATGCCTTTCTGAAGCAACCTTCCAACAGAGCAGTAGAGGCAACTAACCTTAGCTATTCCAAAATATAAATGCGTAAGAGTAAAGAAGGTACTACGTGACAGAGTAGAGGAGATGTTGCATGAACAACTCTGGGGTATGAGGCTTAAGCTGTAAAATTTACCTAACCTACTTTTACCACAGTGTCTAGATCACAGAATCACAGAATCACAGAATGGTAGGGGTTGGAAGGGACCTCTGCGGGTCATCTAGTCCAACCCTCCTGCCGAAACAGGGTCACCTACAGCAGACTGCACAGGATGTTGTCCAGGCGGGTCTTGAATATCTCCAGAGAAGGAGACTCCACAACCTCCCTGGGCAGCCTGTTCCAGTGCTCCGTCACCCTCAGAGGGAAGAAGTTCTTCCTCATGTTCAGACGGAACTTCCTGTGCTTCAGTTTGTGCTCATTGCCCCTTGTCCTGTCACTGGACACTACTGAAAAGAGCTTGGCCCCATCCTCCTGACACCCACCCTTCAGATATTTATAAGCATTTATTAGGTCCCCTCGCAGCCTTCTCTTCTTCAGGCTGAACAAGCCCAGCTCCCTCAGCCTCTCCTCGTAGGGGAGATGTTCCATTCCCCTCATCATCCTTGTAGCCCTCCGATGGACTCTCTGCAGTAGCTCTTCATCTTTCTTGAAGTGGGCAGCCCAGAACTGGACACAGTACTCCAGATGAGGCCTCACTAGGGCAGTGTAGAGCGGAAGGAGAACCTCCCTCGTCCTGCTGGCCACACTCTTCTTGATGCACCCCAGGATCCCATTGGCGTTCTTGGCAGCCAGGGCACACTGCTGGCTCATGGTTAACCTGTCGTCCACCAGGACACCCAGGTCATTCTCCACACAGCTGCTCTCCAGCAGGTCCACCCCAAGCCTGTACTGATGCATGGGGTTGTTGTTCAGACTCCCCTTATACAGAATGGAGAAAAATAAGCAGTACTAGCAAAAGCCTCATTTTTTTTCTAAGGTGGACACTTCTTGGGTTTATAGGCTGCATCAAGTGATGTGTGCAACATACCACCTATGTCCACAACAGTTCACACCAAATACTTGAGAAAGTCTCCACTGGCTTCCCTCCCCAGGAAGACTACAGACACAAAGCTGGATTGTCCTAGACCTCATAAATTTTTTGCTGCTGTAACACTTCTTGTGTTTGATAAGGAGCCATCATCAGTGTAACTCTGAAACCTCTATCAGAATAGAGAGATGGAAATTATGCAACACAAAGATGCTTCAAAATTAAAGAAGCTCAAAGGACTTTATGATCATTTTCTGACTCTGTACTCCATTTATTCCAGCTGTTCTTTAGACATATATGGGCTCTGATGTCCACATTTTTAAGCAAAGAAACCCCTGAAAATTTAATGGAATCTTTAAATATTTCCTCACATCTTCGGTGTTGAACAAATAAAATAAGCCTCTAAATGGGTACTTGCTGGGGTTTTTTTTTTGAAAGGAAAAGTATATCCTATACATCGTTTATACGTATATATATAAACACACACAGACATATGTGTATATACATATATATATAAAATTCTTCACTTTGCTGAATTATACCATTTAAAACAAATAAGAAATTCTAGCCCAAACATTTATAATAGGAAAATAGAATGGAATCTTTTACTTGATTAGTCTCTTTTACTTGGCATTGCCATGGAAAATTTGACACCTGGAGCAAGTTGTTAATTTGGCATTCTTCCCTATTGTAGTAAATATTGGGAACAGGATTGTGTTCAAAGGAAAATTGCATTGGGAATCATTCATAGCTGTGGAGTAGATATTAAACTGAAATTCTGTGTCTGCTGGTATACTTGCTTCTTTTTGCAGAATCCTTTCACTTGAGCCTTGTTGCAGCCAGATGAGATTCGTGAAGGAAATCCCTAGAACAATGTTTACAGTGACCTATTTATGGATTCTTTCTATACCTTTGAATTGAATGTTACAAGGTGATTTTCCTGCTTTCCACTGGCTTGAAACACAAAGGTAATTTCTGCCCCAGTAATATTGAATACATTTCATAAAGAATAATAATACTGTTGAGATTTCATTAAATACACAATCTGTAAAGGTTTTCCTTGCTTATTGTTCTGAATCATTATCTGGTGGCCTCCATAGTAAATATGCAAACTGTACTGCAACGTTCACAACAGAAAATATCTCTCTTGATAGCTCCACCCTGTCAGAGTCTTCCAACTAAGCATTACTGATGGGAATTTAAGGATAGAAATTAATTACAAGCTTGAATTGTTTCACCACAGTGTGCTGCCATGTTTGTCACATCACTTTCAGCCTCAGTGCTTGCTGTCACTTGTCTCTCAAGAAGTGTTCTAGTAATTTTATAAATATGTAAAAAAGATTTATTTGGAAATGCATTTCTAGAAATTAGAATTCTGTTGGTGGGTCATGGCTAGGGGAGATCTATTCAGTTTTTCAAAGCCTGCAATCAAAATAATTCCTTTGAAATGTGACACTGCCATCAGTGGACAATGAGACAGAAGTAGGAAAGAGAGACAAAGGCCAACTGGCCTGTTGCAATGTGTGCTGGTAGCACCATGTAATTCTTCTTTTTGATCATTCTGTGCAATTTAGGTCCATTCTTTTCTAAATGCGTAGCTGTTATAGACTTTCAATGTCCACTGTGATTGTGGACAGATGTCTAAATGTATGGCTTGCTTAGCCTCTGCTCAGCAAGTGAACTTCAGCTCTGCCACTTCTTTTGACATGGTTCATTTTTATGTCACTACTAGCAAGAGCTGCTTGAATTATAATCCCAATCTAAAAAGTAATTTTTTTAAGAAACAGCATTGTGGGTCTTCAAGTTAATTTCTGACCCAGTAATTAGCAGCTCAAAACTACTCTAATACATGTTTCAAAGGAGGAGAGGAAAGGACTGTTCCTCTCCATTGCCCCTTACTAATTTATTTTTCTGTTTTACTGATGTTTCTTATAACATAGGTTCTACAGACTAAGTCTGGTGCCTAGAAGACAAATTGCAGATTACTCATGTAGATTACTATGCCCAGCATTGGCCCGCACAGTACCAGGGAGATAATGTAAATGCAGCAAAAGGCTTGTGAGATGATTAAGGGGCTGGAACACATGGCATTAGAGGAGAGGAAAGGGCCCCTCTGCCTAGAGGGGAATTATAGAAAAAAGAAAGTCACACCCATCTCAGAAGTCATTCCTATGTGCAAGGCCATGAGTCAATCTCCACAAAGGAAGTTCTTGCTGATATAAGGAAAAAAGATGTTTTCACAATTAGCATGACTGAGGCCAGGAATAGGGTCCCAGAGAGATTTTGGACCTTATTACTGAAGATTTTTAAAATTTAACTGGATACAGCACTGAGTAACCTGCTATAACTTCACAGTTGTCCTTGCTTTCGGCAGAGATTAGACTGGATGACCTCCAAAATTCCGTACCACCCTAAATTATTATGCCAATCTAATGACTACTCTTTTCTTTTTTTCCCCCTCAGATTTCCCCTGTTTCAATCCCACTTTACCTTCCTCCGCCCCTTCACTTTCCTTCTCATCTGGATCTTCATTTGCTCCCTTCCTTTGTTACTCTTTTGATTTTTCTTCTATAGCATTACTTCATTTTTTTCCTTTTCTGTTGCCTTTGTCATCTTTCTGCAACACTCCATTTACATGTAAAATCTCTGTAGTGCAGGCAGGAAAGAAAACCATCCAGAAGAAAACACATGACAAAAATATAGGGATGCTGATTAAAAGTACATGCAGGTCTCTTTTATTCTCTTCAGTTATGGATAGGTGACTTATACAATAGTCTGTGGGTCTGGCTACTTCTCTTCCACATTTTCTTCTCTCTTGTACTTAGCAGGTGCCTTCTTCCTATCTGTGGTACCCAGAAACTCTTTGCCCAATAGTCGCAGTATGTAATTCCTGTACCCATCCTGATATTACTGTTACAACTTCTTCACTATGCTTTTGTCTCTGTCTCCTTTACCCCTCAGAGTATGTCTTCTTTCAGGTCCTTTTTTTTTAAAGGTTCCTATTCTAAGCTGGTAACTAGTGGTGTCCCACAGGGGTCAGTACTGGGCCCAGTCTTGTTTAACTTCTTCATCAACGACCTGGATGAAGAGTTAGAATGTACCCTCAGCAAGTTCGCTGATGACACCAAACTGGGAGGTCTAGTAGACACACCGGAATGCTGTGCTGTCATTCAGCGTGACCTGGATAGGCTGGAAAGCTGGGCAGAGAGGAACCTGATGAGGTTCAACAAAGGCAAATGCAGGGTCCTGCACCTGGGGAGGAACAACCTCATGCACCAGTACAGGCTTCGGGTGGACCTGCTGGAGAGCAGCTGTATGGAGAAGGACCTGGGTGTCCTGGTGGACGACAGGTTAACCATGAGCCAGCAGTGTGCCCTGGCTGCCAAGAAAGCCAATGGAATCCTGCGGTGCATCAAGAAGAGTGTGGCCAGCAGGTCGAGGGAGGTTCTCCTTCCCCTCTACACTGCCCTGGTGAGGCCCCATCTGGAGTACTGTGTCCAGTTCTGGGCTGCCCACTTCAAGAAAGATGAAGAGCTACTGCAGAGAGTCCATCGGAGGGCTACGAGGATGATGAGGGGACTGGAACATCTCCCCTACGAGGAGAGGCTGAGGGAGCTGGGCTTGTTCAGCCTGAAGAAGAGAAGGCTGCGAGGGGACCTAATAAATGCTTATAAATATCTGAAGGGTGGGTGTCAGGAGGATGGGGCCAAGCTCTTTTCAGTGGTGCCCAGTGACAGGACAAGGGGCAATGGGCACAAACTGAAGCACAGGAAGTTTCGTCTGAACATGAGGAAGAACTTCTTCCCTCTGAGGGTGACGGAGCACTGGAACAGGCTGCCCAGGGAGGTTGTGGAGTCTCCTTCTCTGGAGATATTCAAGACCTGCCTGGACAAGGTCCTGTGCAGCCTGCTGTAGGTGACCCTGCTTCAGCAGGAGGGTTGGACTAGATGACCCACAGAGGTCCCCTCCAACCCCTACCATTCTGTGATTCTCTGATTCTCTGATTCTCTGGTTCATCAGTTCTTGTCTAATTTTAGACATTCCTTTTCACCCAGCTTTGCATTAGCTAGAAATTCCAGACAGCATTTACAGTTTTTCAACTAAATTCTCTCTACCAGTGTTCCCTTCTGAGCTTGTGTGCTTTCCCAAAACCTTATGACAATTCCACATGCGGTTGTTTTTTCATGGAAGAAAAAAGAGAAAGTGACTATATCACATGCAGAAAAACAACTCTGCCAAACTTTAATGCACAGTATGGAAGACCAGAGCTAGAAAAACATAAACTTTTTCAATGAAATAGCTGTAAGAATTCATTATTAATAGCAAAACAACACATTTTCTCATTCTAAGAAATGGACAGATTGTATTTATGGGAACCTCATGAAGTAAACTTGCCTCAGGGCAGGAACCTGCTATGGGAAATTGGAGCAAGAATAATTAACCTCTGTAAAGTCTATAAATAGTTGAAAACTGTGTGTTGAGTATGAAGGTATTGAATAGAGGAAACATTTCTAATTTGGATTATAATATACTGTTGTAAATTTTTTTTTTTCAAATGTAGTGTGGTGTTTTGAGATTCTGTTTCTCCTCCCTTTTATTCATAATTTTGTACTGGACACATCCCAATATTTTGTCTTGATCAATGTCTAGAAATACAACTGTTAATTTTATTTTTCTTGGTATTCTGATACCATTCCAAATTCTACTTTTTTTTGTCTCTTTATCTGATGTGATAACCACATTTTTCTTTTTGATCCTTTTGACTTATTTCCATCACCTGTTCTTTCTCTAATTCATTTGCATTGTGACCTTAATTTTCAATTTCATGTTCATATACAAAAATGCTTACTGGCAATAATGTCTTCTTCACCTTGGGTGGTCCTGTTATTTTCCATATAATTATTTTCACATGCAACTGGGATATCTTGCAATATTAGTGCAGTCATTTTTCTTTTAGATAAAATGAGCTAAGTCCAATGATTAACTTCTACACTTTAGAGCGTTTAAACCAGGCCTTACTGTTTAAGCTCTTCTTAACAACCTGCCTCACTCTTTATTTCTTCTGTCTTCTTGGAATTAACATTCTTGCAAAATTAAACACAAATTATGTACCACTATATTTCGTATTCTCGCTTCGTTCTCTTTTCACATCACTGAGGATTTCTCCTTTCAACACTGTGCAAAATGCTTTAAAGCATTTCCAGGGTATTTGTTGTTCTGGCTTCAAACTGAGTTTTGATTCTCATTTGGATTAAATCTCAAATTCAAGACAAGGCATATGACTTCCAGTATTTCTCTAGAGTCTTACTAACTACAGATTCTCTTCTTAATCTCTCCAAATATTGACTATATCTAAATGTTTGCTAGGCATCTAAGGGACAAAAATCACAAAAACTCTCCAAATACAAAAAAATGAATTGGTGAGTGACCGTATCACGTTAGTTAGAGTGCAGGTGAAGAAATATTTTAATTATTATTGGTTTTGTAGAGACTTACTGAAGTGAAATAATCACTGAAGTCAGTCGGACATATCCTGAAAATAGAAAGCTCAGCCACAAACTTGGCTATTGTTTTATCGATAGTAAATGTACATATGAAAAAGAAATGGACTGTATCATTTAACTAGGAATGAATGGTCATGGATAATCCTTGTTGAAAGCAGGATTTATATGCAGATACATATGTAGCTAAACTTATAGACATATGTTTATATGCATATAGGCAGTTGGACTAGATGATCATCCATTCCAACAGAAATTTCTATTCTATTCTATTCTATTCTATTCTATTCTATTCTATTCTATTCTATTCTATTCTATTCTCTAAAACATGTATTTTACAAAAAGGAATATAATTCCTATTTTGATATTCATCTGTCATCACTTATGAAAGTATATAACAGAATAGGAACTGTTTACATCTCTCCTGCAACCATAAAACAGAAGTATGAAAAGAAGTGTGGCTATCTGCAATCACCTTGCCTTAGGAAGTATTCGGGAAAACATTCAAAAATCAGAAAATCACAGACACATGTAATTTCATGCTTTTTTCAAGGCATGGGTAGGACCTTGAGTGATGACTACTGCCCTATAATATACTGACCCCCTCCACTCAGGAGGGATTATTACACACATTGCTTCAGAGATATTATTTTTCAATACATCATTCCACACCTACACTATTAAAAGAACTGGTAAGTTGGTCTATGTCATGCTTGTGTGTTAAAGATCTCAGAACCATACGAAATACATTTCTGGGAGAAGTAAAGGACAGAAGAGAAAGGTAGTGTGGTAAATAATACCAGTAATCCCAAAGATACTCAAGAAACATTTTGCATGTTCAAAAGGGAGAGTTTGTATAAAACTGATCAGCTAGAATATGACCAGTGAAACATAGTGAAACTGTTTAGTTTTCAATGTGTTTGCTGAATCTTAGAAAAAATACTCATAATAAAAGTAAAGTTTGAGCAAGGTTTCATAATTGTCTGTTCCTCAAAATAGTCCTTCATACAAAATATCCATTCAATGACAACTGAATTACAGAACCTTTTCTTTCAGATGCTTGCTGAAATAAAGCCCTTGAAAAGTCTGGCACTAAAATCCGTCAAGACCTCAGCAAGGTACCTAAGTCTGATGAACAACCAGTCTCCTCAATATACAGGAATAGGGAAAAAATAAGCAACAAAAACAAGACAATTTCTGATTCCCAGAGCACCTGAGAATATTAACTTAACAATGTCTCCTGGGGCAATTGTCTGCATGATGCATCTTTTGCAGGCCAAAGAAAACATGATCATTGGAGAAAGTCCTGGAATCAGGCATCAACTGTTGCACCCTGCAACATGGACTGGAATAATCTTTTGTATGTGTTTGTGTATGTGTAAGCTAGTGTAAATTCTAATATTACTCTTTCAGTACAGGGACTTTTCAAGCTCTATAATTTCCATCTTAACTTCCATATTCTAACGAATATGGTAAATTCCAGGGTTAACAAAATGTACCTAATATCACTTTATTTGTTTTAACCTCTAAGTTCAGTTGATGCAGAACCCCTCAAAGCAATGAAACCTGCTCTCCCTCTCCTGAAAGAAAAACAAAAATACAACCCAACCAAACAAAATACCCCAAATCTGACTTGAAATGATAAAAAAATGCAACAAGAGTAATTGATTTGAAATGAAGAAAGAAGTCACACACAAGACAACATTGTGATCTGCAATCCTGGTAGTGTTTTGGTATTATTTTTCTTTATATACTTGAAAAATTGCCTAATGCATAAAATCAGGGAAATCAAGGCTTATTATCTTGAAGAATATTACTATCCACACTCTGAGACTCAAGGAGGTTCCCATTTGAAGGGATGGGACTAAAAGGGGGATCAGAGACTGATGCTGCTGGATCTCAGAAGTCAATACAGCCACTTGTCTACTTCTCCAAAGGAGTGGCGTGCCTCCAGTACTGTGATTCTCAGTTCAAGCATCAAGTCATTCCACAGCGTCCTCTGAACACACAGCCCTGTCTATCTTCAGGGACCATTTTATAAAGAGATATTCAACCAAGAAACCTGAATCTACCACCAAAGCTAAAATAGCAGGTTTATTGTTCATTTTTCAGTTAGATCAACAGCCTATCAAATGAGATCACAATAGCAGGTGTTTCAACTGCCTTTAAGAGCAAAACTAAAGAACTGATGTCCTGAATCAAAACACCCCCAAATACTTTCATTCTTCTAAGCCTCAATCTCTGCAGCATTAAAACTACTGCTTTTATTAGAGACACTGTCTCTCTAATGGGGTGCTACTCCTTAGCCCAGCTTGTCTTTTCTCAGAGCATTGTTTAATTAAATGTCTAGCCCCAATATGAAAGAAGACCTTATTCTTAGTTAACCATAAACCTCCAAAAAGTTTAACTTACCAGTCTTACAATTTAGATAAAAAACTTGAGCATCATAAATGGTATTTGAGAAAACATGAACAAGCATGTATACAAAAGAACAGATAGTTCAGAGTCTTTGGGGCTTTACTGGCCTTACCAAGGTCTGCTAGATTTGTTATCTGCTCCTCATCTACTAAAAATAAAGGGTTATTAGCAAGCCTAAGAACAAACACATAGGTCGATACAACAAGGGCAAAAGAAAAATACTTCATAATCTGTCCGTAATTATCTAACTGACACAGCTGAAAGTGCTGACAAACGTGACAACTTTATGACAAAGAACACGTATTGCAAGTTTTGATGACAATTTGTCATCAATGTACTTAGAACGTACTCTGCAAAGGCAAAATCTGAACCAAAGTCCTGTAGACAATTATTTCAAAACCAAAGCCCTAAAATTCTCAGCAAACTGTGGTGTTAGCACAATTGTTGCAGACATCAGGTCGCAAACCAGTTCCTACCTCTTCAAGGACAGAACAATGGAGAAAATGCCAGTTCTCAAAATACTGAATAGCTTAACCTGTAAATTTACTGCTTTGCTGACAGGTTTCTCCCGCTTACTTTACAGCTCAGATCAGTTGGCAGAAATTTTGATGTATTTTATGTACCTGGATCTTCAGGGAGCTTTAGGTCTTCTGAGCCTATAAGAAACAATAGACTCAACAGCAGAATAGTAATTAAGCCTTAGTCCATGATGGAACAAGACTTGCAAGCCAGTCTACCACACCCTGTCTTCCTCATCCTCGCACCACTCCAAATTTCATTTTTGAAAGAGAATGATTCCATCACAAAGAGAAATAAGAAAAAACCTCACTCATTTGCTAGCCTACTTAGAAAGGGGTTGAAGTTCTGTCTCCTTCTGTAGAGTTAATGTTTTATGTTAAGCATTGAATCTTGTTACAGGCATCAGTCATGTCATATATGTGTCATTTGATCAAGACATACTGCGACCATGGGGCAACAGCTAGAAACTTTGCTAAGTAGTCACCACAAAGATTTGTGATGAAACAGTTCATTTCACCTACCTGCTTGTTAAAGATCACAGAATAAAATAGTGTCAGCCTCACCATTTTGCTGAACTATAATTCTGTGTTTGGAGTTGTTCTCATGGGCTTGAACAGCTTTTATTGAATTTGGTCTCCTCGCTATACTCAGCTGTGATACATGTGTCCAGTCTTAACACAGCAATTTTCTGTTGAATTTCTTCTGCTTAGCAGTGTGCATGAAGTTTTGTTCTGGGTGGTCAAAATGTGTGCAGCTATGGTAGACATGCTAAACATTGCATCTTTGCCATTCCTCACAACGGGATAAAGGGTTGTCCTTGCTAATGCTCCGTAAGTCTGTACGCAAGACTTCACATAGAAAGGAAACTCAGCTAAAAGATACCTTATATATTTAAGAATAGGTAGTTTTGGGGTGTATTCATAACTTCGTTTTGAAATTACAGTGGAAGGTAGTGCTGTAAGGCACTTAAAATCTTAGACAATGGGACATGAGGCTAGCAAAGAAAGCAAAGAGAAAAGTTACAAAGAAATCAGAAACAGCCAGCTAGTGTTTATTCTACTTAGGGGGGAAAGGAAGGTGTCTTCTGTGAAAAATTAACTTAGGTAGCTGTTCTTTTCTGGATACAGCTGAATGCTGTTTCAGCTTTACTTGTAACAACTAATAATTGATCTAAAATGGTGTATTTTATAAATCTGGAGAGAAAACTTCTGGTGAATCTATCATTTTGTTTTAGGATTAATGAGGCTAAGAAGTTTGCCATTTGTTATCCGATTTAAACTTTGTTCCCATCTGACTCGTAAGTACTCAGCTAATTATAGTTATGGCTTATATCATCTTACAGGAACTAGGAACACATTATGGAGGTCCAGGGCTTGTAGATTTTAGGCACTGATTCCAAAAGCTGTATAGGGATGAGGCCATAGATAGGCTAGAGATGTTTGTTTTCACTAGCAATTAATGAGCCACCAGGTGTTAACCTGGGAACTGAAATGTTGGTTACTTAGGTTATTTGGGTCCTATTGAGCTTCTAAAGTGTTAGACTCAGGATATTTGGCTGTGGTATGCTAGATAAAACCCCACACTAAACTTCAGGATGAGTAGATACTGTTTATATTTTATACATTTTTAAAAATATATTTATTATATTTTTATTTTATATATTTTTATTTTTTCTTTTTCCCAAATCTACACATTTCTCATCCATTTAAATTGGTCAGTCTTGGGTTTTTGTTCTTTTTAACTGGGAGCTGAATAAGAGATGGATGTGCACCTTTATATTGGAAATATCCCACGTAATAGTCAATTCTGAGTCTACGGAGTGTGATTAAGCACATCCACAACTGTTTCTTCTACACTATAGCTCTGCTGGGAAAACAAATGAGTATCAGCTGAGATCATCTATGCAAGCTTAGTCCATTGCATGTTCTTTCTTATAGGTAGATCAGGGCATTCCTTCTATTCGTTATCCTCTCAGTCATCACTTGTCTGTTGCCTAGACAAGGTAGGAATCTGCTTGCTTTGTGAGCCAGCTGTTTTCCTCTTTTCTTTTGCAGGCTGAGATATTTTTTGTATTGTCTGTACAAAATGTGGGAGCAGTTTAATTTTGCACAACACTATGTGCAAAACAGCTCCAAACTGTTACAGCACTGTAATTTCGTAATACCTTTGAAAATTTTGTTCCCTTATGGTATCATGAGATTTTTTTTTAATATAGCTTTAATTAGGTGAATGATTTAAATGTCTTATCATGCCAATCTAACATATAAAAAGCTATAATAAAATATATAAAGCCCTAATGACTAGATGACCCACAGAGGTCCCTTCCAACCCCTACCATTCTGTGATTCTGTGATTCTAATATTCTAAGCATGTTCCAAAGCAATATCAGTGGCATTAGTAAAGAAATTGCTACTGGTATGTTTTTCTGAAACGAAGAACTGTATATTACAAAAAGCTAAGTAGTCCCTATTGGAGTATTAGAAAGTCTGAAATTTTATGTTTGGTTCTTATGACTAAAGCATTTATGGCATCGTAAGAACTGCTTAATGAATGTACTACCTAGTAACACCCCCACAGGGCATACTTCATTCTCTTCCTATTACTGCTTTTGTCTCTACAGAAAATTCTACAAGCTCACTGTTAAGAAAGCAGAACCGTTACTGATCATGTATGTTTAATAGAAGTGGTTGGTCATGGAGAACACTGGTGACTTGAATGATTCAAACTTATCTAGATATTTTACAGGTAATTACACACAAATGAGAACTGGTGACTGCTGTGATTTTCTGCTTTTTGCATATTGTTCTTGATAATGACATGCATTGACTCAACATTATATGTACTCCTATAATGTTCCTGGAGGTGATCTGATGTATAAGCTCATTTTCCACAAGTTAGTAATTTATGATGATTAGTTCATTTTGATCTCCCAGGAATCGCTTTCTTTTTTGATGGTTCAATTGCTAAATCCAGTAATGTAAAACAGTTTAGAATCTTTTGTTCTGTCTTTCTTGATTTAAGTTTTATGGCTAAGACTTCAGTTTCATTTTAGTTCTAATATATTCCATGGCAATTTAATAGCTTTAAAGCATGCCTAATTCTGGAATAATTTGCTACAGGAGCAATTCAACAGAGTTAAACCAATGCTACTAAGGACTTTATATGTACACTATATGCAATGTGGGATTGGTTTTTTTAAATCAGTGTGAGGTTTTGGGATTTTAAAAAAAAATTTAAAATTGTATTTTCAGATGAGGTCCAATCTGGTCCAGTAGGCTGAAGTAGCAGTGGAAGTACCCTAGATGCATCTCTGAAGCACATCTTCCCATTTACCTCTCATTAGAAATGTATCAAGTCCATGCACTCCAAGATCAATTCACTTTGTGGAACCAGAGGAAGCACAGGAAGTAGGGGTGATCAAGAAATTTGCTTCAAAAACACGTACTGGATCCAAACTCTAACACTAAAGCAGCTGCACAATGTGGGACCGATTCAAGCACAAGATATTAAAATGTGTGTTGTGATAAGATGTGAAAAGATGCTATTAAATTGCACATCTCAGTCACAGTAGCTGGAGGAAAGATATTTTTGCTCATCCAGGATCATATTGTAAACTACAAGGAAAGGTTCTGACCTTGGAAGCCAGGGCCAACCTTGCTTAGATGCAAAAAGAAACTCTGAAAACATACACTGAATGGAGAATAATTTATACTGAATAATTCTGCCCTACCCTTTTCGTCCTATTGGAGTATTTCCTAGATCCTTTTCCTAGGAACTGACTGATGCAGGAGATTGCAGAACTCTTTTTATAGAGATTTTCCTGTTCATGATAAATTTTCCTCTGTTCTTAAGGCACTGTAAATTTGCTTTGTCGTGTGTGGGGAAAATCTGGTCCGAAGCACTTTATGTCAGCCAGTTGTCTGTGTCATTAATTGATTCCCCACTACCACCACCATTTTTTTCCTGGATGTACTCCTTCTAACACTCATTTTCCTTTATTTTTTTTATTGTTTGTTCATTAATTCTTGAGACTTTAGATTCCTATAGCAACCAAAAATACTTCTTCCTCCTGACTGTTGTGAACTATGACATTTGCTGTTTATCAGACATGTTGGGTGAAACTGAAGGCTCTACCTCTTCTTTCAGTTACTTGACCTAGTGACTGTTGGGCACTAGAGATGATACACAAGGTTCATACAAGTGTATTGTTCCTTTTCCACCTAAAATTATATTGATCAGAAGTCATCCTCCTCCAAAACATTCCCAGAATTAATTTGTAGTTATGCTTTCCTGTATGACTTCTGCTAAGTGGACTACTAGATAAGTTGTTAACGTAATTTTCATGTTGTTCTTTCCACTGCATATTTTTCTTTTCTGTTTTTTTGGTTTTTTTTTTTCTTTTCTGAAAGTGGTGCTCAGGACCTAAAGGTACTGTTTCCTTCCTCTTATCCTTAGCAGAAAAGTTTTTTCCAGTTCTTCTAATAAACTATTTCTTTTCTTTCATCTTTTGTATTTATTTCCATTGTTCTCATATTGATTTCCTAATTGACTTTAACATGCTTATTTTCTAGCCAGGTAAAGCCTTTAAAAAATGAATTGCATGATATTTTGTTACATATAAAAGCACAAAAGATTAGGTGTAGGAAACAAGAAACAGTTGTGTTTGAGTAAAAAAAAAATTCAAATAATCATCTGGGTTGGAAGGGACCTCTGGAAGTTTCTGCTGCAACCTCCCGCTCACAGCAAGGTGAACACCGAATTCAGACACTAGGATGGTGGGTCTTGAAAACTTCCAAGGATGAAGATTTTGCAGGCTGTATGGGCACCGTGTTGCAAAGCTTTGTTATTTGCCTGGTGAAAAGTTATTTGTCTCTTTTTACATATATACAGTTTGAACATACTCTGTTTCTTTTTATGATCCTTGTCTTTTGTTCCCCTCTGTCAATCTCTATGAACAACCTGGCTCTGTCTTCTCTGCTCCCTCCATAGGTATGGGAAAGCTGCTGTCAGGTCTCACCAAAGCCGTCTCTTCTTGAGGCTGAACAAAGACAGTTTCCTCAGCTACACCTCACAGGGCATGCACTACAGCCCCCTCCTGTTCAATGTTCTGGTAGTTAAAGTGAAACCTTACCTTCTGTTGAGAGTGAAGGCTATCCATGATTTGCGGTCAGCAGAGATTTTTGTATCAAAACAAGAACCCCTTGGCTGCAGAACTAGAAGATGTGACTTTCTGTCTCTGGAATACAAGATACTGTGCTGGGGGTCATTTCTGCTCCTCCGATATCTGATCTTGGGGTGCAAGGCCTGGAGATGCTGCTTTTTGAAGGTGCTTGCTGTTCCGAACATGTTGAGAGCTGTGAACTAGAAGTCTCTTCTGTCTGTTCTGGGGGGAGGCATTCTACAGGCAATTGCAGAATGTGAATTGTTAGAGAAATATTCCTGTAAAGCATTCCAGTCTTGATGATGTCCTTTTCTTTTTTTAAACACCTTAAAAAACAATTATGTGACTGATTTAATAAACTCGTCCCTTAAAATTTATGAAAAAGCACAAGATTACAGATATTACATCTAAAACATGGGGAAGATTTTCTGCATCTTCTTGTTTATCTGGATTTTTTTTTTCTTGTTCCCTGAGGAGCAGAAACCTCTATATTTTTTCATTATTATCTAAACCATGGTCTCTTTATTTCAAAATTTAAGTGCACAGAATAGATGTGTAAGTACCTTGGAAATCAGGACTCCCATCCTTTGTTATTTTTTCTTTTCCTGTCTGAGATTTCTCTACTCTGTCTCATCATTCTGTGTCTCCTACCATTTAAGTTAAACATAATTTCTTATTTTTCCACCATAGTATGGAGAATGGTGCTGACTACTGCAAGTAAAACTTCTACCAGCAGTAACCTGGAAAGGCCTTGTTTGCTTGTGTAAGAGTAGTGAATATGAAATCTCAACACAGTCTCAGCTGAGGTCATATCCATGGCAGGCCCCAGGGCACACAGTGTAATTGGGAAAACAGCAGCAGCAGTATTTCTGTTCGTTTGTAGATAGGAAGAATTCCCCCCTCAGTAACAGCAGGGATTTTATTTAGCTGGTTTGCTGTAACACAATAAATCATGCTTTCATGCTCCAAATTTTACCTTTTTTTAAAAAATATATTTTGGAATATTTAGTCACTAATGTGTTCTTTAAATTGTACTGATTGGAAGATACTTACTACCAGTGAGCTTCTTTCACTGCCATGATAAGCCAAAATTTCAGGGTAGTGTCCCCCTAAAGGACAACACAGCACAACCGAGTTCAGCTGGATGCTGAAGCCGTCAATGATGTAATGAGATGTGTGGCAGTCTGGATGAATTTGGAAGAACAACATGGAGTTGTTCTCGATTTTTTTGTCAAGGCCTATTTAATGTTCTTTGTGATCCCCTCATATTAATTACTTATAGTTTTTGTTTTGTTCTCCTTTTTCTGACTGCTCTTTCAAGAACACATCATCCACACTAAGCACATATGCACACACGTACACACATAAGTATGAACATAGAAATACCCAATTGTATGCACCTTATTTGAAGGATTTGTGAAGCTATGTTGAAATTTACTGAGGGAGTATCTCTGGAAAATTGCTCTGAGTATCATTTAATTAGAAAGCCAGTACAGTGCTCCTACATATTAGTGCAGAAATATTAGAAACAGTTACTGTTTGCCAGCATTGCAAGGACTGAAATATATCCTATTAAACAGTTCCTTCAATGGCCTGTTGTCTTGGTTTTAGCTGGGATAGAGTTATTTTTCAAGGCAGTTTGGAGGGGACACAGACAGGATGGCTGACCCAAGCTGGCCAAGGGGGATATTCGATACCATGTGATGTCATGCTCACTATATAGCTGGGGGGGCTGGCTGGAGAAGGGTCATCACTTCTCAGGAGTGTGCTGGGCATTGGGCGGTGAGAAAATTGAATTGTGTGTCCTTTGCTTTGTATTCTCTTTTTATCGGTATTATTTTTGTTATTTTCTCTTCCTTTGGTGTTCCATTAAACCGCCTTTATCCCAGCCCACGAGTTTTGCCTTTTTCTTCTAATTGTCCTTCCCATCCCTCTACGAGGGAGGAGTGAGCGAGCAGCCGCATAGATTTTTGTTGCCAGCTGGGGCTAAACTATGACACCTGTATAACTCATAGCCTCTTTTTTTTGCACAGGTTCATGAGAACAAACATCTAAATTTGCTGTATAAACTGCTAGTTCTCAACTATTAACCCCATTTTCTTGAGTCAGTGTTTCACAGCAGACTTCTGAATTATTTTCTTCTGTTGTGCTCATGCGACTCTTTGGAGCCTGAGGTAGCAAACTATACGTTTGTCCTTCTCTACAGTAATATAACATGCCGGAAGACTGCGTTCTTCCAGCATACAGAGCCACCCTTCCTTCTTTTCTTTATCTCTTAGACGAATTATACCCACCTCAGAGGAGACTGCAGTTATGAAAAATATCCCGAAAAGTTTTAGATGATCTCTGGTGTCCTCAAAGTAAATAACAAAAATTTGTAAAACTTTATGGATATCTGCCTGTGTTTTTTGCTATTTTTCAGTGAAACTTTTTCATGCTTCGAGAGTTTACTGTGATAAAGGTGTTGATCTGTGGGTATTAGGGATATAGCTTCTACATCCTACTCTTTGATCCTGTTCATGTACCATCCCGGGAGGTCGATGAACAACGCTAGCAAGTGTAGGAGCACTGAGTGAAAGGGGAATTTGTGAAGGTTGTGTTGCCTAAGTAGTGTTAGCAAAGGGAAACCCTTTTCTATGTAATGATATTGAAGGAGTGTCTGTATGAGCTAAGATAAATTACAGCAGACCTTATTAACGAGAACACAGTGGCAATTCTGTATAGGGAGGATCCTCATGACTAATGTTGCTCTCCAGGATGCTGCAGTGAGCCTGTCACACTGTTGGTCAATCACTCTTTGCTTGTAAGGATATCAGAATTTGGAGGCCCCAGCTTCGGTAACCCGTGCATCAGAGCATCGTCGTTGATTTTGGCTGAATAAGTGAGCTAAAAGCTGTCTCCAACATGGATTAAGTTTGCAACATCAAAACTCAAGAAAAAATAATGAAGAAAATAACTAAACACCAGCATAAGCTTGGACCAAATGTTTAAAACACTCTCATTTACAAAGTTTTTTTCTTTAAGTTTGGACTTGAGTTCATACCTTAACGTATTGTGTGCACAAATCCAGCTAATAAATTGGGTCCAATGTGTTGAGAGATGAACCCAAAGAGACCTTCGGATCATTTTAACCAGATATGAGGTAAAAATAGAAAAAAAGAATTAAAGACAATGTGGAAAAATACCAGAAATTTTTTTTAAAAGGATCAACATCTTCCTATTGATTAACATAGGCTATCCTGTAAAAGTATAGATTTGTGATACTGAAGTTTGCATTTGGTGTTTCTGCTTCCCTGTAGTTGTTGGTGAAGGACCACATCTCCTCAGATGCCTGACAGGTAGGTCTTTGACAACAGAAGTCAGCAGCTTAGACCTGTCCATAATTACCTGATGGTGTCCCTATTAAGCAGAATTACCATCCCCATTAAACAGCAGTTATTGCTATTAGGTATCATTAGTCTTAAATCGCTTCCTTGGGAAACATCTCAATTAAGCAAATTTCCCTGTTAAGTGCATCCTGATTAACTGAAATGCACCGTACTGCTTTGTTTCTTCAGGTACCCACTTTAGTAGCCTTCATCCCTCATTTACGACTCTCATACAAATTAAGTCTGGCCTTTCTAAGACTCACTAAGAAGTACACCCAATTGATATACTGACTGCAAAAGACTCTAATTTTTGCTGTCTTGCCACACTTTGTATGTGTATTTGAAAGTCAAGTTCCACTCTTGCAAGGTGTTAATCTTTTTTTTCCTTTTTCAGAATTGTCTATTCATTTTAATTAGTGTGGAATTCTCTTGTTATAAGGCGAGGGCGCATTCTGACTTCTGAAAAAGCCTGTGAATTATGGGCATGCAAAAGAATGACTGACGTAATTTTACTTTCTAACATATTTTTAGAGATATGTATAAAAATGAGTCTATTGCTGAAATGATGTCATTTTTCCTCCCCTGGAATGCTTGTGCTTCAGAGGTCAGAGGCAGTGGTTTTGAAAACAACACAGCAATGAATCTCAACACTTTTATTTGTTGAAAAAGCAGTTTTATTGCAAACATGTTAGAAATTAAAATAGAGCCAGATGTATTTAAAGTGGTCTTTAATTCAGAGTTCAGTTTTTAACAGTTAGCATAACCCTGAATGGTACAGGGGGAAAAAAAATTCTAAACAAACCCTTAAATCAAATCAAGCCTTTCAGTCAAACTCAAACCCATGAATGTTAATGTGCCCTCAAGACAAATTAAAACAAGAACAGCATTATTTTAGGAATTCAATTCATGTTTTTAAAATTAAAATAGTTTGTTTATGTAGAAACTTTTTGTAAATACAAATTATACTCAAATTATATGAATAAAAAATTAAGATGCATCATAGAAAACTGACCTGTTTTCCTTCTATTTGTAAGAATAACATTCCAGGGTAGTTGAAATTCTTTCTTAAAACGAAGTAAAAATTTATTTATAATTTTTTGTAACCCGTCTTGTCACTGAATTCAACTCAAAGGCACCATACCTGTACAATTTCTCAGATGCCATCTTACAGAAGAAAAGAGAATGTCAAATGCACTCATTCAATTCTTACAGTGATTCTTTGGGATGCTTGATGTCACCCAAGAAATATTAAGTAATTTGATCTTTTTGACTTTTGAAGTTTTGCAATGGTGAGCACACACGTACACATTCATTTTTGAGAATATTTGCAACTGCTATCTATCAAGCATCCCCCTCTTCCTTGCTGGGAAGCTGAGGAGGCAGTAAAACAGTATCTTCCACGAGAAGGCTTTTCAGTAGAGTGGTTCTCATTTTTTTGTAGCAGTACTGTATTTTATCTGGATATTTTCATAAATCTTCCTAGATGTGCTTAGTGTAGTCTAATACAACTTTTAAAGATTTTTGACCCTAAAAATCAAGAGATAACACTGCAATCATCTCTTTTCTTTTTCACTAAAACAGATAGGAATGTGTCCATAAAAATAAATTCCTTTTTTAAGAAAAATGGATTTCAGAGTAAAACACACGCTTCTGATCTTAAAATTGCAAGTGATGCAGAACTTTATTCTTCGCATTATTTGCAAACTCTGGCAGTAATGACTCTTCTGGTTTGGGATTTGTTTTTTTTTTTTAATGTTACTGAAGAAAAATAGATGGAGTATGGCAAATAAATGTGTTAGACTGCAGTAGACCGGTCTCTAATAAATCATGTCATGATAAATCACTTGAAATTGCTTGCAAGGGACCATCCAGATAGGATCTGCTTGTGCTGTGTTGAAGTTGTACATCTTAATACCTTATTTATCAAATTGTCATGTGGTAATTTACATTTAACTATTACCTGTGTGTGAGAAAAATGTTTCATCAAGCAATGACACCAACTTAGTTTGACAGGATCTATTTTCCAAACACATTAATTACATTTCCATCTTTAATTTTTTATTAATTACTTTCAGATTGAGAATTCGGTTAGTTCATCTGACACTGACAGCTGGAAGACAGAGGACTATTTATGCAAGTTTCTTCCTTCATTTTTAGTCAAGAAATTTTGTCCTATAATATTTAGAAAGTTCATTGATGTTTTGATGGTGGCAGTCTGAAACATTTAGTACATATCCCTGGGGTGAAGTTCCCTATGAGAGGTAACTTCATTCCAGACCTCATTTTCTGCTTTCATCTGACAGTTAGACATATGCTTTATCCATCAGGATATGGAGCCAGAAGCATTAATTGTCCTGTTCTCTTGAGTTAACATTAGTGTACAAAACAATTCGTTTCTTGACAGAGGTCCATTCTTCATTGCTCACTTGAACCTTCCTTAAATACAACTTAACAACTCCCAATAATATCAGTCATGTGGAATGCTGTATGGTTATTCCATACTTTACTTAATAAGAAAAAGGATTTTTTTTTCTTCTGTCTTTGATATACTGATATTAAAATATGTCTTTGACCTATTGATATTGAAATTTAGGAAAAATTTCTTTACTGAAATATTGGTCAAGCATTGGATCAGGCTGCCCAGGGAAGTGGTGGAGTCACCGTCCCTAGAGGTGTTCAAAAAGCATGTAGACTTGGCACTTTGTGACATGGTTTAGTAGGCATGGTGGTGTTGGGTTGATGGTTGGACTTGATGATCTTAGAGGTGTTTTCCAACCTTAATGATTCTATGATTCTATATGAGACTTAGCGTATTTTACATCCAATTTGTTCCTCTCTGATTTTATTATTTTTCTTACTACTCTTTTCATTACGTTGCATTTTTAAAGGCCTGCTACTGAGGCAGAGAAGATTTGAACTGTGAAGTCTATCCCCATGGAAGGCAGATAAGCTCTGCAAAAGAAAGATGTGTGTAAACCAGACTGTTTTGATTGCCTGTCTTCTGCTTCCATGGAGGAGAATCCCAGGAGGGTACCTGGGCTGTTTACTTCTTTGCTTCGTCTTCGAGTTCTGTGAATTTGTCTAAAACCTGTAAAATATGCCACTGGGTACATGTACACCTTTCTGTTGGCTTCTGACAAAATTCTTTGTCACAAATTCTGCTTTGGCTCACAGGTGATACAGCTTGTGATACAGTTATCAGTTAAATCAAGTTATTCAGAGCAATTGTAAAGTATTTCTGACTCCTTATAGCTTTCCACAACAAATGCTGTTATTTAGCATAATGCACCTCAACTTTATCATTTAAAAACTAAACTTAGGACTTGGCATTTAATTACATTGTACAAAATGAAGATTTTTTACTTTTACTTTCCTGGATGAGTAGCCTTGCACTAATACCAAATGTTGTTTGGCTCAGACTTCTAGTAAGTCTTCAATTACGGGAGTTAATAGGAAAAATGCTGTAACCAGAAAAACATCTCACTCAGTAAAAGGGGTAAAATGGAATTCAGTTACATGACCTTTAGTGTTAGATGACAATCCTGTTCCTGTACACTGGAAAAGGGCTGGGAGCTGAATGGTGGTGAAACATCAAACTTCAAGGCAAAGGAAGGAAGATTACTCCTATAGCTTACACCTTTAGTCCTTCTATTCTTTTTGAGCACACACATTTTCTTGAATAAAAGATTTTCTGCTTGAATAAAGGAGAAGAATGACTGTAACATGTAAAGTTTTGTGGAAGTTATTGTAAAACGTACAAAGAAAGCCCACATTTCACTCCTCTCCAAACAAATGAAAATCCAGAGTTTTCTTATAAATAGAGACTTAAGTCCATGGGATAGATTGTTAGCGGAGTACGTGGATTTCAATAAGTCGGTACTGAAATTTTTTTGTATGAATTGCACCATTCCTCTTAAAGAAAACATTTGAAAAGCTGACTAGCATATGACTTAAAAATTAATAGCACAAAATACAGATAATCAAGAATAGACGCTAGATAAAAACAGAAACCTGCATTTCCACGTCTATTAGTCACTTCACATTGAAGGCTGTAAGACGGTGTATGTAATCTTAGGACTCTATTAACCTTAAGTGCTTTCTACGAAATGTATTAGAAGTTTACAGAAGTTAGCTTCTTAATGAAGAGAGTACCAGGGAAAGCTTCTTTGATCTGTGAAAAAGTGGATTAGACAAACAACAGCTCTTTGTTTTGCCCTCAAATACTCACGACCTGTGATGAGCACAGTGTAGATTAGCATGTCTAATGTGTGTTTTGCATTCAGGTGGTAGAGTCATCACAACTGCCTGGGGGATCTGTATTTCACTACCCAGGGAGATCTGCCTGAAATCCATGGTTATTATCTGCTTTCACAAGTACTAGGAAACAATACGTTTAATTTCTTTACAGTTCAGTTGGAAATAATTGGGCAATGATATCATATACCCAAGAAAATGAGAAATGGGTGAATCACAGAATCACAGAATGGTAGGGGTTGGAAGGGACCTCTGTGGGTCATCTAGTCCACCACCCCTGCTGAAGCAGGGTCACCTACAACAGGCTGCACAGGACTGCGTCCAGGCGGGTCTTGAATATCTCCAGAGAAGGAGACTCCACAGCCTCCCTGAGAAACCTCTTCCAGTGCTCCGTCACCCTCAGAGGGAAGAAGTTCTTATGTTCAGATGGAACTTCCTATGCTTCCGTTTGTGCCCATTGCCCCTTGTCCTGTCACTGGGCAGCACTGAAAAGAGTTTGGCCCCTTCCTCCTGGCACCTACCCTTGAGATATTTGTAAGCATTTATTAGGTCCCCTCACAGCCTTCTCTTCTTCAGACTGAACAAGCCCAGCTCCCTCAGAGTGAAAAGTGCATTCTTGCAGGAGTTATGTTACGAATGTCACTTAAAAAATGAATTTGCTGCTGTGTCCCCAGAGAGAGGGAAAAATTACACCTTTCCTCAGTTTCAGGGTGGTACCTGGACTTCTGGATGATTTCATCCCTTGAAATTTAACTCAAATTTTTAAGCAGAGTGTTGTAAATAGCAAAATCACTTACTTACTTTATTCGTTTATGGTTTGTCAGTTTTAGTTTCTTGGCTGATCTTGTCTAAGTATTTAATTTAGTCTCACCACCTCAGAAAGGAATAAAAAAAATTGCTGTCTGCTTGGCTTTTGTGAGATAAATCAGTAATATATTTTGCATGAAGTTTTGTTTAGGAAACCATACAAGATATATTTTTGCATAATATTATTATCCTTAATAGATCTTGTCCTTGTGTCCATTGTAGTAGTCAAGTTTACACAGAACAAATTCCACTTAAACCTCCACATTTACAAGTCTACTATTTGGCTGGCTCAAAGGGAGCTCCCTGCTCATTACCAGAATCTTTTGGAAGCAAAACAGTAACTTTGAAGAAAGGTCTGACGTGGTCTAAAGAACAGGTCACTGCAAAACATACTCCAGATGGACTGTATGGATGCACATCATCAAACAGATGAGTGAGTTCCCTAGAGAGTAAAATTACATGTATGAAAATAAGGATGTAAGTAGAATTTAAGCAATCTGAATCTGGCCTTATTTGTTTGGTTACTAGATGTGGTGATCAATGTTGTTCATATAGTTCTTGAAAAAAAAAGGTTACTGCAAAAAGGTCACTTAGAAATGTGTTAGTTCTGTCTAATCCTCACACAGTTTTGTTCAGATGGAAATATGTCTCAAGACAAAAGAACATAAAAAAGCGTTGCCAAACAGACTGACATTTAAAGTAAGTAACAGCTTCATGTCTTCTGTGTGCTATGGCATTTCTGCATACCTATCCTAACTTCAGCTAAGTGCCAACAAGTGGGACTTAACTGTGGACCCAGATTTTTCTTTCACTTGCAGCAGTGGCAGAGAGATCAGACAATACAATTTTATGTAGTTTCTATTCCTTATTTCTGCATGTCTAGACAAAAGAAGTGGAAAAAAATGAAACCTTGTCAGTATGTGGAAGAGATGAATTTGCAGAGGAAAAGTGATTTCATTTTTGACTCTCATTATGCACTTTTTGTTCAAGTGCTTGCAAGTGATCATAATACTTTCGTGGTATGTCTGTTACAAATGCACTTTTTCCTCTACATAAAGGAAGACATTTGAGGCTTACCTGGACTTTTAAGCATTTCAGTTCTTTTAAAACTCTGTTTTTGTTACTGAAGAACTACATTAGTCTTGTCAGTATGCTGAGCACTGTAAGCAAAAATCTCATTGGTAAAGTTTAACAACAATTTTATTGTGTCTAATACTTTACAGAGAGTACCTACTGGATTTACATGTAGTTATACAGTTATACCAGCTCTTTCTGTATGAACTTTCCACAGGGTACAGATACATCTTTTTTCTCTTTATTTATTTATTTTATTTTTATTTAATGGCTTGTCAAATGAGGAAAATCACAGATCGAATATTAAGTTTTCCACTTTGCTCTCACATTTCTCCCTCCCCTAAAAACTCCTAAAACTGGATAGATGTGATGGAAAGGTTATGAGTTAGGCATCTGAAACTGTCAATCTGATGGGCTTCAGTAAAAAGACCATGAATGTGATTCTGATATATATTTATGGACATATTTTTGTTAGCCCTACTTATTTTGAACAATAATTCTGCTTTGCAGCTGATCTCATATAAGTTAATGGGGTTTCTTGTAGAATTAGGCACTGTTTAATGGAATATGATCAGAATTTCATGGTTATTGAGGTTAATGAAAAATTCATTAGTCATGGAAAGGAAATTAAAATACTGGCATAGATTAGAAACTGGGTAAAACAGAAAGCTATAATTGGAAAAAAAAAGAAAAAAACAAACACCAAAACTCTCAATATCCCCAAACAGGAAAAGATTGTTAAAAGAACCTCCTGCTGGACCAGCCTAGCAGGCAGAAGTGGGTACATGAGAAAAAAATTCTCTGAAATGTGGCTTTCTTAAAAGCTATAGCTTGTTGCTTGGGCAGATACCTCAACATTGTAGATCACACAGTCAAAATATTAGCTCACTGTGGGACAGTAGGACAATAAGTCAACAAAAAATTGTAAAGCATGAATAATGTGCAAGAAAAGTACTGAAAAATGCAATATTGTAGGTCACTGATGTATTATTATTTGTAAATGTATGTTCAGTACTATTCATTTAAACCTGGATTACCAGAAGTACTTAGTCATTGTCCAAAATATCTTTCAAGAATCTAGGATAATATCGCCATGGAGATAATACAATAGCAGAAGTCATTATTCAGAGATAACATAAAAAGCAGTAGCTAAAAAAAGAGAAATTTTCAAAATCTCTCATCTGATGAGTTTAAATAAAGGGAAGTGAAAGCCAGAGGATTCTGCTAATTAACTACGTGAACGTGCACTCTGTTGCACTGAGAGGTAACTTACTGTGAATTCATAAGCTCAAACATGAGAAGCTTGATTCAGTGGCTCGAAGAAAGAACCACTGCAGACACACTAGGATACCTGAGATGTTGATGTGAGACCAGCAGAGGCCACATAGGTCTACTGTGAGAACCAGGCACCTCTGAAGTGGCAGCTGGAAGCTGGGTAAGATACCTTAAATTATCCAAATTGACAATGGGTGTTCATGGGTGCATACTTGAATGTAACTGCAGAAAATTCTCATTACGAAAAGATGCCTACTGGTTGGAAAATAGAGCTGGGCCTCATCTGAAAGAAGTAATTTAAGTGAAAAAAATCCCAATATACCGCTTATATCTAAAATGTGATCATATCTTTACTAAGGGCATGCAGTTTTTTCTTCTAATGCCACTAATCACTCAGCCAACAAGCCAATAGGCTTTCAAAACTTAGTTAAAACTTTAAAAAATAAATTAATTAGTTTATGTGTTAATTAGGGGAAAATTGAACAAGACATGAACATCACTTTTAGATTTTTTACATGAGGGAAGCATTATGTTAATAGTCTTGACCTTTATATCAAAAATCATGGAAATACTTTGAGATCTCAACTTTCTAAATGGTTGGGAAATGTTCATAAATATTAGTCCAGTCATCTGGAGTCTGACATTTACTTGTTGACAAATGAAAAATAAAGCTGGGTTGTCCATTTTCCTCCTTTTTATGTAATTTTTCGTTTCAGGCACGTGGAAATATATTTATGGTAAATTCAAAAGTAGGAAGAAGTAGGATTTGCAGGAATTGTTCCAGCTAAAGAGTGCTCATATATGAAGAACATATTTTCCTTATAATCTTGAAAATGTTGCAAGTTCAAAACAATGAAGAATCAAGGAGCCATAATGATTCCAAAAGTGGAATTTTTAATGTAACTACTTGTATCATGGAACTTGTCACACTTAAAAGGTGATTCTCAATTAAATCCTTTCACCTGAAATATGATCCAGAAGTGCAGAAGAATAGACAGCTCTCCCTTGAGTACTCTTTCTTTGTGACACTTCTAAAAGTATAATGTTTCTTCAAAATCAGCAATATAACTTCGCATTTCAGGAGACAGAAGAGGAAATTCCTGTCCCTGGTTTTTTCCCTTGCTATTATTCAAGCTTCAAATTTCAGTATTTATATTGATACATTTATTTTTTGAGAGAACCCTGCATATCCTAAACCTTTTGGGATGAGTTTATGATTTCCCAGGAGTTCCAGAAGTTATTTTGGAGGAAAAATGAATATTCCTAGTTTGTTATTGGGTACCAAGATGCTAGATAACTAAAAAATGAGGCAAATGTTTGATACTGTTTTTTTTTCCTTATTAGATGAGACAGTACATTATTGATAGGCCAATTAATGTGTTTCACCTTTGAAATACTGTACAAGTAGGCCCTCTGGGAAAACTCTATGTATTTACAGTTGAAATGATCTGCAAACAAACTCACTAGGAAACTTCAATATATTAAACAGAAAGAGAACACTGAAATGGCAGCCTCAGACTATATAGATTTTTGGATTTAACCTCTCAGGTCTAGAAAACAATTAGAAAATCAGTGATGTGGGCCTCACTGTACTAAAGGGAACAGCAGTACTATGATCAGTGAAATATTTTGTGTTTATACCAGCTGTGGGTCTGGGTTATTTATTTACTTGTATTTCAAATCTAGGTAACTACCTCTAAGGAAAGAAAACAACCCTATAAATTCTCTAATAGGTGATAAGGGAAATGGGAGATCAAGTAACATGCCCTAAAGGAAGGGTTTCCTATGTTTAAGAATGCTAAAGACTTAGAATTCAAGACCAAGCTGCTGATAGTTTTGCAAGGATTTAGTTTCCCATGTCAGGTATTCCCTGATAAATTGTTATGAAAATACAAGAAAATTTTCAGCAAAAAAAATCCCTCTCATATAGGGGACAGGGTGGAGGAAGGGCACAAATTTTGGGAAGAAGAAGTGGATAAAAACAGTAAGGGGACAGGATGACAGAATGTCAGGGTACAATTAGATGTCAGAGCAACAGATATAGGGCTTAAAATTAGGCATCAGGATGGTTTTATGCAGAAACCAAATAACTTCACTAAAAGAAGATAAAGATGGCAGCATTTGACTCAGAAAACTGCGTGTAACACCGTGACTTCTTAAGAAGAAAATATTCCTTCGTATTTACACTCACAAAAGAAAGTGGACTCATAACTAGGGGAAGGCTATGTATTGAACTAAAGCAAAATTCACAGTTGCTCTCCACTCAGTGAACTAGCTTGGGATGTGATAATGAATTTGCCAGCTAGACAGTTACTGGCAGCATGGCATATTAAATCTCAGGAACCTTGATTTCTGGAGGTAAATAAGTTCTTCTGAACTTGCTTTCATTCTCCACATGTATGCTATTTCCTTAACTCATTAAGGTATAAGTAGTCTAAGTTATTCTCCACCCATTCACCAAAAGGTTGCTTGATATTTGCTGAACTATCATAAATAAAGTAACCAACACAGAGTGTGCAGTAGGTGCTCAGTGCAAAGTGCATCGCTCACTTTAGATTTATAGCTGAGCTGTTCGACAGTAGCAAGACATGCACGCTCCAGTCACTGCCCTTAAGCCATCTCTGAAAGGGTATCATCTGCGATGTGGGACAGAGTGTAAGTCATACAAAATGATGGTAGGGGGGCAAGAGAGGAGAGAGAACTGGTGTCCTGTTTTGAGAATTCGGAGGAGTTGGAGTGGGGACATCATAAACAATGGGAACATGGTGCTGAAGGCCTGATGTGTATAGTAACAACAATAATGAAAATGGGATTCTGATGAACTTTGAGGGTGGGAAAGAGACAAGTAAAGTTTTTCATAAAAAGAAATAGATCACATCACCAAACCTTGCTTTGGGTCACGTATTGATGTATAAATGTATAGGTCCTCAGATGTTCTCTAAGCTGCAACTTGACAGAAGGAAATCTTGAGGAGTTTTTACCAGAAAAGAGACTTCTTCAGAAGAGGGAAATATCTAGCTAATAGTTCCTAAATACCTGATTTACAGAAAGGGACAGGTTATGTCAGCACTGCCATTCACTCTATGCCCAATTCTTGCCCTCTTTCCCTAAGTGTAGTTTATTGCTTGTTGTGAGAGAAAACGTCTTAGGGTACATGCCACTACAGTTTTTCTCAAGTTCCACAGCCTTTTTGGAGCTCCTTGAACAGCATTTGTGCTTCTTGTGATGATGCGTTGATGCTGAACTTCCTGCATCAATTCTCTTTTTCTTTCCACACTTTGGGATTTGAGACTTCATAGCTAGGAAGGTTGGGTAAGTCTCCTTTAAGTCACATGTATTCTTTTTCTTACCTTAAGGAAAAATCCTGAAGTCTTGTTGCAGAGCAGTCCTTACTGATACTCTACAGGCAGCAGTGGTATATGAGATGCCCTCTATGAATTTCACACAAGGTTAGCTTGTAGTAGCTTTCAGAAAAGCCTTCTTATTTAAAAAAAAAAAAGACATCTGCTTTTCTGTTTTGCATAATACTAATAATTATGTAATTATAGCTCATTAGTATGCACACGCACATGGTGTTTTGTTCTGTTTTGCAGTCTGACATGTATAAACCTCACCAATATTTGGAAGAGCATTTAAAAATAAATCATCATTGAACAAAAAGCCAGAAATGTGTGACAGGCTCTATTCAGAACAGAATATTCAAAATTTGTCTTGGTAGGGGTTTAGCTGCTGTTTAATAGACTATTAGCTCCAATTTGCTACCGTTTTATTTGTGTCAATGCATTCTGATCTGAGCATTTCTGTGAACTGTTTTGCTCTGAATGTAACTAGGGAAATATTCCAAAAATGCCATTCAGCAGTGAGATGCAAGTTGAACTTGTGTGTGCTTAGCAAGACTTGCATGTCATTAATTACAAAACACTTTCTACCTCTGACTGAAAGCTTTTAGATGAACCATTTTCAGTGAGAAAAAGGAAAATCTGTAGCACTTCTGCAAGACTGTGTTGATTCTCTTGATGCAGCCCAGGATACGGTTGGCTTTCTGGGCTGCAAGCACACATTGCCGGCTCATGTCAAGATTCTCATCCACCAGTACCCCCAAGTCCTTCTCCTCAGGGCTGCTCTCGAGCCACTCTCCGCCCAGCCTGTACTTGTGTTTGGGATTGCCCCAACCCTCGTGCAGGACCTTGCACTTGGCCTTGTTGAACTTCATGCAGTTCACGCAGGCCCACCTCTCCAGCCTGTCAAAGTCCCTCTGAATGGCATCCCTTCCCTCCAGTGTGTCAACCACACCACACAGCTTGGTGTCATTGACAAACTTGCTGAAGGCGCATTCAGTCCCACTGTCCAAGTCGCCGACAAAGATATTGAACAGCACCGGCCCCAGTACCGACCCCTGAGGCAAATCACTTGTCACTGGTCTCCACGTGGACATCAAGCCATTGACTGCAACACTTTGAGTGCGTCCATCGAGCCAGTTCCTTATCCAACGAGTGATCCATCTGTCAAATCCATCTCCTTCCAATTTAGAGCCAAGGACATCATGCAGGACTGTGTCGAATGCCTTGCACAAGTCCGGGTACATGAAGTCAGTTGCTCGCCCTTTGTCCATCAGTGCTGCAACTCCATTACAGAAGGATAACAAGTTGATCAGACATGATTTTCCCTTGGTGAAGCCATGTTGGCTGTCCCCAGTCACCTCCTTGTTATCCATGTGCCTTTGCATGGTTTCGAGGAGAATCTGCTCCATCATCTTGCCAGGCACAGAGGTGAGTGACTGGCCTGTTGTTCCCCGGGTCTTCCTTTTTTCCCTTTTTAAAAATGGGGGTGATGTTGCCCCTTCTCCAGTCAGTGGGGACCTCCCCAGACTGCCATGACCGCTCAAATATGATGGAGAGTGGTTTGGCAATTTCATCCGCCAGTTCCCTCAGGATCCACGGATGCATCTCGTCAGGCCCTATGGACTTCTGCACTTTCAGGTTCCTTAGGCGGTCTTGAACCTGTTCTTCTCCTACAGTGGGTGGTTCTTCATTGTCCCAGTCCCTCCCTTCTTGGGCGGTGTGGCTAGAGCACGTGCTGTTGAAGACTGAGGCAAAAAAGCCGTTTAGCACCTCAGCGTTCTCCACGTCCCGGGTAACCAGTTCTCCAGCTTCCTTTCACAGAGGGCCCACATTTTCCCTAGTCTTCCTTCTATCACTGACATATCTAAAGAAGGCTTTCTTGTTCCCTTTGACATCCCTGGCCAGATTTAATTCTCTCAGGGCTTTAGCTTTCTTAACTTGCTCCCTGGCTACTTGGGTGATTTTGCTGTATTTCTCCCAAGATACCTGTCCTCGCTTCCATCAAGTTTTAGCTTTGCATAGCAAGGTGATTCAGAAATCTAAAAAGAAAAACAAGGCAAGGTATGCATTCTACTGTTTGACTGTACTGTACCAAGGAATAGATGTAAGAAAGGCTTTAGGAAAACAGGTTTAGCAAAGATTTTAGAAAATTTCTTGCTGAATATGAAAGCTCAGCAATTCTATACTCTTTATTCAGAAATTTACAAAGGTCTGGTCTTTAGCCAGCTACAGGAAAAATTTCTTAAAGAAGTAAATGAAATGGCAGAGAAAATTTTGATGTTTCTATGTCACTTAGTGAGAAAAATCCACATGCCATTTATATATTTATACTGGAAATATATCTCTAGTTATTAGTAAAATATTACATCAGGGTGCATTACGTGAATTTCTATTACTATTTAAGATAGTTTAGTAACTAACTTTTTGGAAAGACAGTTTACGGATTAGTTAGAAAATAGAAACCTGTATAGATGGAAACAGGTAATTCTTCTGCCATGTGTCTCAGACTTCACTATTTCCAGGTTGTTTACAAATAAATATGAAATAAAACATACCTGTCTCCCCTACCTATGGGATTTTTTAAGGAATATGCATGCATAATTTAAATAACTTAAGTAATGTTTTCAAGCAGCCACAGGGGGAAACCCCAGCTTCTTGAACTGGTTAGTTGGTTGGCTTTTTTCAGAAGTACACTTGCTGAATTTTTTTTATGGTCATTGGCATAAGTTCCAGCCTCTCTTTCCTCCCCTAGACTCCTGCTTGATTAAGGCAGCTTCCTCAGGTTGATCATCTTCCTCAGGCTGACCGTGGGCTGCATCAAGAGAAGCGTGGCCGGCAGGTCAAGGGAGGTGATTCTGCCCCTCTGCTCCGCTCTTGTGAGACCCCACCTGGAGTACTGCATCCAGCTCTGGAGCCCCCAACATAAGAAGGACATGGATGTGTTGGAGCAGGTCCAGAGGAGGGCCACAAAGATGATCAGAGGGCTGGAGCACCTCTCCTATGAGGACAGGCTGAGAGAGTTAGGGCTGTTCAGTCTGGGGAAGAGAATACTCTGGGGTGATCTTACAGCAGCCTTCCAGTACCTGAAGGGGGCCTACAGGAAGGATGGAGAGGGGCTTTTCACAAGGATGTGTAGTGATAGGACAAGGGGTAATGACTCTAAACTAAAAGAGGGCAGATTTAGATTAGATATTAGGAAGAAATTCTTCACCATGATGATGGTGAAACACTGGAACAGGTTGCCCAGAGAAGTTGTGGCTGCCCCCTCCCTGGAAGTGTTCAAGGCCAGGTAGGATGGAGCTCTGAGCAACCTGGTCTAGTGGAAGATGTCCCGGCTCATGGCAGGGGGGTTGGAACCAGATGATCTTCAAGTCCCTCACCATTCTATGATTCTATGATTCTATGATCTTAAGTAATCATCTACCAGAGAAGAATAAGAAGGAAAATCTGAAAGAGCCTTCCAGGGTTAGATGAAGGGAAAAACTTACAGCAAAATGTGTAGGTCTTTCTCTGTTAATCTGCATAGTAGCTTTCCCCACTTATTACTGCACCCTGAAAAAAATCATTGAGCCAAAACTCTTAAATGAAACGCATAGACAGCTTTCCACTATTGCTCCATCAAAACAGCCTGACTACACTATGCTTGGAAAAGTAGACTAAATAGTGTCAAAATTGTAACAGATTTGTAATTCTGCACAAAGTACTCTAACAGAGGTCACTTTATCTGTATGTTGCCCAATTTGACAGATCTAAATTATGAATGTTTTCATGGCAGATCCCACTGGGCTACTCTGTGAGGTCCACAGCCTCATGAGGGTTTAAGCAACTCCTGCCCAGCTACCAAGCAGTAGCAAAGTGCAAAAAGTGCCTCTCCATTCACTCCTGAATATATCACCGATGCAAAAAACACAGCCAGTGTTTGTCTCTATCCTTACCCTTTAGTGACAGTTACTACAGAAAAGATCCTAAAAGGAGTTTATCAATACTTGCATCAGAAACTCTTTCCAAAGCTCTTCCAGGAGCAATGCAGCTCCAGACAGATGTTCTAATGGAATTCTCCCTTAACTACAAAACTGGATGCAGCAAGAAATGAGGGGCTAAAAGGAGCTGCTTATCACACATAGGCGAGAGGGATGTGGGATTCAACAGTCCTTGGCTAATCTTTGTGACTCTCCCAAGTATTTTACGTAACAAAATCCAAGAATACGAAAAGCTTTTGAAACTCAAAGCCGTATGGATTTTTTTTTGAAGGGCAGCTGTCAGAAATTGTTGTGCAAGCATTTGCTGACAGATTTCTACATGGATATCACCGATCTCTCAGGACAGGAAATCTAGCAATTTGAGTTTGGTATCATAAACTCTTCCAGAGTGAAGAGGTATTACATATGTAATACCACCAGTTAACTTTTTCTGCTCATCTAGCTCTGTTCTTTCTACAAGATTGCTACTGAATAAATATGGAAAAGCTCACTCTAAAACCTTACTGCCTTTCGTGTCCACTTAGTTTAAGAGAAAATCATTTTTCTTGTTGGGTTGAATTGGTGTTAGACTTAGTAAGTAAACCTAGAAGGCTTATCGCAAGCCTTCAGAAGATATATTAGAATTCTTACCCTGTCCTGGCTTCATCCTTCCGAGATCTAAGTTTCCAAAACACTGCAAAGTTTCACTTTCATGAGTATTAGAAGAGTGAGAAAGAAGGAGGAACATGATAACCGTCAATCTGTCAGTCTGAAGGAGGGTGAAAAATGATGTAGCCAACCACTATAGGAGTACAATTCAATGCAGTATACTGTTAGAGACAACTCTGAAGTTGCAAAGAGTTGCTGAGCTATTTTGTCTTATAAGCACTTCAAGAGTGGGTAGCTGTGTTGTGTTGAACATCCTTATGCTGTGCATTGCATGCATAGCTACATAGTGATATTGCCAGATCAATGTAAAGAGGTAATCAGAAATAAAGTTTTAATAGACAAAGAGTAACCTGTAGTGACATAAAACTTTTCTGTAGTATTATTATGCAGATCCAGCATTATATAGTATTTGCAGATGAGCTAATAATAGCACTTCCATGATTTATTTTGGATAAATCCATATATATCTCAAAAACATTCTCAGGAAAGCATCGTTATTACTTTATTAAATACTACTTTTGCCTACTTGAGCTTAACAAACAAATCTAATGGTATGAAAGAATTTAATTTCAGAGCTGAATGATAATTTGTCAGGCATGGTTAATTCATATAATTCAAAGTTAATTATGTTTGCGATATTAGAGAGTGCTATAATTCTGTTCTGTTCAGCTGCAGCTTTTATTAAATCTTACATTTTGATTAGGAAAGCTAGGCTTTAAGAGTGTACAGCAAATTAAAAAAAAAAGCAAGGTATGGGGGAAGGTTTTTTGAAGCACGTGCTTTTGTTCCTGTTTGCATCCACTCTTGTGTTACATCACTTTGTCAATCTAAAGCTGACTGAGATACACTGAAACATTTACTCACAGTTCATCCTCTGTGTGTTTTATTTATGTTTTACAAAATTTGGGACTGTTACAACTGATGTTTTCAAGCCACTTGATATACTAATATACAGAGGGTTCTTCAGCTGTATTTCTTGGACTAAGAAGTACTTCTGCAGCTATTTTCTTCTGTGGAAAATGAAGTTTCCACACAACAGAAATTTACAAAATCAACTAGAAAGTGTCAGAGGCCTTCTGACATTGGATCAGTTAATTTTATGGCTACATTTCTTGTATTGATTAGATATGATTAACTTTGCATTCAATAAATACATTAAATCAACAGTAAAAAGCATAGTATTCGGTACAAACTATATTTCTAGAAAAAGAAAGGTAAGAGAATGTTTGAAGTTGCTGTGTTTTTCACAGTGTAAGAACATGTGGGACCTGTCTCGTTTTAAAGGTACTCATGTGGGTTCAAGCCCCCTATGGAATTGCCTCCTGTGAAATTTTGGTTACGTTTTCTTAGATTGATGTGACTAGGTTAAGATGACTGATATGCATATGTTATCTTCATATGAGATTAAATAGTCTTCCTTTTGATATATGCTATAGAATGGAAGTAAAATCATTGTCCTGTCTCACAGCAATGCAATGATACTCAAAACAGCAAGCTGCTGATGTTCTCCAGTCATGCAGCAATGTTAGTATTGAAGATGGTTACTACATCAAGTGCAGCAAAAGTATGCTTGATCTAACACTATATTAGAGGAAATACAAATTTCTGACTCTTTTCGTTGCAGGGACTCATGCAACCTGATCCAAGTCCCTCTCAGGGTTGGTTCTGTTATCACTGGACTTTATCTATGGATGCATACATAAAACATTAGGCTCCTGCTCCAGCACAAACTTCTCTCCTCAGTGTGGCATTGAACTTCCTTTCACCATGGTGCTTTTTTTGTGTGTTCATTCATATGTTTGTTTTTCTTAAAATAAGCATTTCCATTACAATTTTTAGTTTCTATTTCCTTATTTAAAAACCCAGAAGTGCTTCTAAATTAGCTCACATGAAAAACAAATTATGGCGAAGAACTGTATGTTCTCAGACTTGAGTCCTTGAAAGGAAAGGAAGAGGTGAAGATCTGCATATGACAAGAACTTACAGAAAATTACCCTCTTCACTGAGCAGGCTCAATCAAATCACAGACATGCATTGTGCCCTGAATAAGACAGGGTCCTATGACAAAAGCAAAATAAACCCATTGTTCATTAGCTCAGAGTTTATCACATATTGATGGAGTCTTAACTGCATCCATAATCCTTATGTCAGGGAAGGAGGGGAGCCTGAGTAAGTTCTTCAACACATAACCTTAATTCTGGTATTTCTTATCTTTTGCTGTTCTTTCAGTATAGTATTTCTGTGCGCATTTTATACTCGTATTTGGTCTTGGAGTTAATTGCATGGAGTATGTCATATCTGCTGTCAGACTGCAGGAAGCTGAGGAATAAACTAGGCCTTTGAAGCTAGCAATTTTATTAAAGTGCTTACAGCCAGTGAATATCTATGGACACTGAGGACAGAAGTCACTTCAATGACTGTTAAATTCCAGGCCAAAAGAATTCTGCAGACCTGAGAATCCCTGCTGGAAGGAGGTTTGTTATTGGGATGAAAACCATTTTCTCTTCTTGTACGAAATTTAATCGCATAGAATCTTGTTCCCTTCTGTTAAATCTTCTTTCTCGTGCTTTTGACAAGCAAATGTAATAATTGATTATGCTTGAGAAGAACCCTAGCAGATGAAGAGAAACTTCTGAAGAATGGTGAGATCATTTATATGTAATTACAGCACAGTGTCAGGCCCCGGCTTGGCTCTGAATGGATTTACTAATGCAGTCATCATCTTGTTGTTCATAGTCAGAAGCCATGCTGCTTCAGCTGTAACTTGACTAATAATAAAGCCACAGATACTTTTTCAGAGGAAAGATATTTTCCTAGTATGTCTGACATGTCACTGGTAATGACGAGTAAAATGTCAATGTACTGAACTCTCATGGGATGCCAAATATTAATCTCCACAAATATGAGCAATTAATTTTCTTTGGATTTATATATATATATATACACACTACTGAAAATGAATATGAAAGAATCACTAGTGTAAAGAGATTGTCTGCTTAAAGCAAATGATTTTGTCTTCTGACTTCTTGTCTCTTTGGCAAGAATTTGTGCACCAGATTTCATTCTCTCATGCCATTTCCAGAAATTTAGTGTATAGCTTTCAGCAGAATTTCTCTTTTCCAGGCATTGAATGTTGTTTGAGTTTTGAAAATTTTTGAACTTCCATTAATACAAAGTGATATCTTGAAGGCAGTCTGTATGGCATTCCTGCACTGTAGTGAGGGCTTTTTCACACTGATAGAAACAATATGGAAGGACTCTATATTTAGTTTCATCACCTTCTCAAAACTGCTGCATTTGTCTAATGCTACCACACTAGACATGAAGAGAACTAGAACATGAGTAGATAATACTTGCCAGCAGTGCACTTTCTGAGAAGCTGGGAGAGGAGATAATCTGCAATGGACAAATCTGGAATCCAGAAATTGGGTGCTGGGAAGCAGTATATTTATGAGAAATTCTAGTGTTATAAGAGTGTTTATGCACTCCTCAGCTCTGATCCGCAGATGCAAGGGATCACACAAGACACAATTTGTTGCTCAAACTAATGCAGTTCATCTACTGGGAAGTCTCTGTTGAGGAAACTTTTCAAAGTCCTTTCTTTTTCCTGAGAAAGTATCCACATCTTTTTTTTTCTTTAAAACAAGTAGAAAAGCAACTTCCTTTTTCCACAATTCATGTTTGGATATTATAGCAAAAATTATACCCTCTGGCACCGGAAAAAGATTTGAAATCAGAGAAGACGAAATGGTTCTCCAACAGGACGTGATGGAGTTTGACAAAGACTGCCTCACACTACACAAGCCTGCTGGGGTAGTGCCTTCCAACTTCACTGCCCGGTTTTCGTTGACAGGATTCATGCCACCGTTTCCCTGGCAGCACGAGCAGATGTTGTACTGTGCTCAAGAGCCCATAGTATTATATTACTAGGAAACTTGCAAATATTTCCTTTTGCTCCTGTACTACTAACACAGCCACTCATGGATGCTCAGAAAGTCCAATCTGTTGGGAAAGCTAGTTGCTACGTATAGAGGTTTTGCAGTTTGTATTGCTGAATGTGACTTACCTGTGAGCTTATGCACACTGCTCCAATTTCTGCATGTGTCCAGCGGTGATACGCTTGGTATGTTTGATAACTTCAGTTTTTGGATGAATTCTGCCAGCTGAAGTTCAGGTAAAAACTCTGTTTTGTTTCTTGTGCTCCAAACCTTGAGGAGCTCTAGTTTGTCGTCTAGTCATATGTAATAGCGGAAACAAATGGGAACAGACTTTGCAAAATAATTTCCAAAGCCAATTGTTTTTCACTTAACACAGTGTAGGAAAAATACAGATCTAAGCAAAACTAGGAAATGTCAAATGATTTCCTACTGTAATTTTCTGACCATTATTGAGTGCGCTTTAGGATTTAGTCAGAATGCATTACAGAAACCAAAATACCACCGCACACTGGGCCTAGGACTGGAGTAGCTCTGTGGGCCACTGAATCCAGTTTTCTGCTGATGGAGACTAGTGGCATCCCAGTTTAAAATCACATAAAACTATCTGAAATCTACTATTCTGCAATAAGACTCCTCTTACAACTATAAATACCTTAAATTGAGAAGCAGTTTACACATTTATTTTTGTATCCAATGTGTTCATTAGCTTAAGTAGTTCTTTTCCTCCCCTAATACTTACATTCACCTTAGCACAGAAAAGACAAGTAATATATCTCCATTCAAGCCTCATTATGCTACAGGTTCTGCTATACAGGGTTTTGTTAAATCATCAGTCTGCTCTATCATCCTTATGAGCATGTTTTCTCATCTCCAAAGATCTGGGAAAAGCTATTTTCTTGCAGATTTCAGCCATACTGTTATTTCATTCTGTTATGGTCTATTGTCTTGCTGGTAGCACTTAGCCTTCTTTTTCATACTCTCCCTATCTCTAAACACAAGAAGTGTGTAAAAATGCGTCTTCGACAAATGGCAGATATGCAGAACAATTCCAGATACAAAATGCAACACCTTCTGAATTTTATCAGCAGCTTTCTCTTCCTTCCCTGTGCAGAAGGGTTTTCCTATACATTTTGTGTTGTATAATTATTTCAGAAAACCAATGCACATGCAGATTCACTAACATTGTTTCTTAAATTTTTGACCTGAACACAGTGAAGAGGATTTAGTTACACACAGAAACTATATAATAGTTTAGAGTGTAATTTTCAAATGTAAGGAAAGATGACATCTAGTTGAGCTAATTTCTCACTACTAGGGAAAAAGAGGAATAGTAGAAGTTAGAGAAAGAATGTTCTGCTTATTAAACTAAGCAGCTGGGAAGCTAGAAAATAACTTTCCCGGTTTTTAAGAACTCTTCACTTTCCATTACTAAATGAGTTATTGGCTCAATAAGAACTGAATAACTTGTCTAAGTACCGTAGAAGATAAAAATAATTGCTATGAATTATGGCTCTATCGTTCCATGCCATACTCACTTGCTGCTTGTTTTCAGAGTTTAGGCCTAAGCAGCAATTCCTATAACAAGTATTAGATTTATATTATTCTCTCCCCTTTTTTTGTTATACAAAAAGCTTCACTTGATAGTGCTTTTGTGTTTCTTCTATAATGTATTGGTACAATTGGTTGATGTAATAGTCGTTTTTGCTCTGTGAATTCTCACCGAGAATGTATTTTTTCTCTGTAGTGACTGGATGCCCCAACTAAAAGAAAACATATAGAGACATGCATATATTGAGAAGGCAGGTCTAACGAAAGAATAGATCTAAACAGACAAAAGCTAGGAAACAGGGAACCTGATTATTTCCTATTTTACAGATGGTTTTGCAGCTCAGTGAAATAGTGAGCCAGATTTTCAAGCATTCAACCTAAGGATGCAGATGGTGCCTTTGTGTTTTCAAAAGCACCTGTCTGTGCTTTAATACAGCTGTGTGTTAACTGGCTTTAAAAATCTGCATTGGAATTGGTTGTCCATCTTGTATAGGAAATCTGCAGTAAAACAAGGAATCAAGATCTAAAAAGGGTATTTTAACAATGATCTTCTCTCTCCTTTTTTTACATAATGCAAAAAATTGCATGAAATGACTCTTCAGCAGACAGCCTATGAATGGATTTTCTGCAATTAAAGCTAACGTTCATGCAGGCTGGAGTGCTGGAACATTTCCTCAGATCTTTTCTCCTGCAATCCTGAACTCATTTCTCAAAGTTCCCTGCAGGCTGCACTATTTTCCCTGCCTTGACTAATCTCTTTTAAGCTCGTCTTCCTCTTATACCCAGAAAATGGAAAGTGGAAGTACATTTGTACGAATTCTGGAGGGCTGATTTTGTTGCAACTGATTTTTAAAAGGTCTAATTGCATTTGTTTACTAAAAGAACATCAGGAACATCATTATAATTCCAAATGTACATTTAAAAATTAAATTTGACAGTGCTTGTTAGTGGATTCCTTCAAAGACAGGGAAATGCTACCTTGGAAAAGGGCTGAAAAAGCTCTATTTCACATGCATTTTATTTTTGCCTGGTTCCTCTCCAAGTTTTTATTTTTGCCTGATTCCTCTGCAAGTTTTAAACACACACATTCACATCACCTCTTCTTTCCCACCAGTGTATATGTACAGGTAAGGTCATTCTATTGTACCTGGTTTCTTTTTGGCTGTTTTTTTTCTCATTTTCTCTTGTGGACAAGAGATCAGCTAAATGCTCTGAGGAGCAGACCAGCCTCTTGAGTGTCCAGTAACTCAGCTCTGATTGCTAGCATTGAAAATTGCAGATGGGATGGACAAACTGAAGCTACAAGCAGTACAATTACTATAAATACATCTTTCCAAGACAAATTTGTAGACAGCCAGTCTGAGGCATAGTATTGTGTGCGTCAGAAGAATGAGACAGAATTTTAAAGGCAGGAGTAAAACATACATCTTCACTAATTTATCTGAAACTTCTACATGCATATATGCAGATGAACAATCACAGAAGTACTCCCTTGGGGACCTCCCAACATTTGCTGTAGATAAAAGGCCTTTCCACTGAAGCACCATGCTGTGTCCAGGCTCCATATTAAGCTGTGTCAGCAGGTTATGTTTAAAATCCACTTAAAAAGAAACTTGGGGTCTAGGTATGTTTTCCTCTTAATTAACCTGCATAATCTGTTTTTTTTACATAATTCATCCCTTCATTTGCATTTTAATTAAAGAGTGTGCAAAATGTCAAGTTTAATTGGCTCAGGAACACTCGGTAGAACGAAGCCCTGGACTAAATGCAGCTGTGGGCAGTACACCGAACAGCTGGCTTTCAGTTCAGAATAGGACTTCACCTAGTTTTCTGTGACTAAATGTATCAACACAAATTTCCTGAGAAGGAAAACTGGAGGACTTGCTGACCCTCTGTTCCTGCTTTTGAATGACATGTAGCCTGTTTCCTCTTGCATGTTCCAGATGCAGTCCTCTTACTCTGATGGACTACAGTCCTGGTCTCCACGTAGTTTCTGCATCTGCTCTTTCTCAGACAGTTCTCACTGGTAGTCTTAGAGCAGCCGTAGAAGGGGAGAAATGACTTGGACTCTCTAAAATATTTTAATGAAATTGTCACTTCCCAGCTGACTGAGAGGTGGTGTTCTGGAGTTCTCACAGTGGCTCTGGGCTACCTTGCAGCTTCTCGTTCTCCCAAGAAGGCATCTGACTGACCGCAGCAAGACATGCTACCTTCGCCCTTCACCAGAGATATCAACAAGGAGGATCACAGGTTTCACTGCCAGTTCTGGGACATAGTAGCAAGCAGCATGCAGAGATGGAGTGCTGCTGTGCGGAAGTCTTCAGAGAAGAATTTAATTCCAGGTACTCACTATTGTCACTTACAAAGGAGGTTAAAACCTTCAGTTTATATGAACACAGGACATTATCTAGTTTCTTGTTCATTTTAATTTTCTTTTCATCTTCTCAGTTTACTCTCTTGTGTTTACATTTTTTTTATTCCCCACAGTATTTTTTTTTAAAGTGGATACCAGCTGAGAGAATTGTTTATAGGTTTAAGGATATATCGCAGTATTTTTAGTTCCAGCTGTGGCAAGCCTGTGAGGCTTGGTAGGTAGGACTAAAGTCTTTGAAAGTAGAAATGGAAAACGTGTTGTAGATTTATTTCAGCTAGACTTTTCTCGGGTGTCTGGAATGAAACATTCTGTGTGTAGCTGGAAAATAGACAAACACTCAGAGACAGCCTGTAGTTAAAAGTATTTCACTGAAGGTCTCTCAGACTGAAAACGCACCATGGTGCTCTTACAGTTGTGTTTTATATAATGTTCTTTCTTTAGAGAATATTATCATGTGATGGTGGTAAATTAGGTACGGAAGTAGGACACACATTATTTATACAATGTTTAACTTTCTACCTCATGAAAATATATAAAAGATTTTATATTTTACTGGTGGGTTTTTTTTTGGTTATTTTTGATTAAGGGATAGATTTCATTCACTTCATCTACCTTTTATCATATATCTAGAATCCGCTTCCCCAGTGTGAATGAAAAGGTACGGAATAAAGTCTGCTTATTACTCATTCATACCCAATACATCCTTATCAAATTCCCTAGTAAATTCATAAATTGCAGCTGATATTTTCGTCACTTTTAATGAATATATTAGACTTGAATAAAAGCTTAACAAATATAAAGTTTCCTTAAAAAATATCAGATCTAAGAAAAAAAAGGTTTCAAGGTAGGTTTTCAGCTTGTACTACCATAGGTAAGTATGTCTAATATCTGATCTGTCACAGGTAGATGTGGTACCTGTGAGATTGCTAAAAGCTACCGCATGCAGATAAGTTGCTACTTATATTTAACATGCAAACTGGGGAAGAATATGTCAAATCATCTCCTTTTTGACAAAAAAACCCCACCACAAACCACAAACCGTAAGTCTCTGAAGTCTCATAGGGAGGATATGTCACTTGCAGAAATCCTTAAAGTGGGATTATTTTTCTAGTTTATCATAGACCTCTGGAAGGTTGGAGGTTGTCTGCAATTGCTGCTTCATCAGAATCCACTAGGATGAGGAATAAAACCACAAAAGCAAATAAAAATATCAACAAGAAAGTCCTCCCGACTAAGTTTAAAAGACAGATACTCAAGCTGCCAGGTGCGCATTCTCTGAGGAAGAGATGTGTATTTAAAGAGTGACAGCTGTAGCCCTTGGAGGAATACCCAAACATATTCTGCACATAATGTAATTTACTTGCTCTTGTCTGTGGTCCCCCCTACTTCGCACTGAAAAAAAAAAAAAAAAAAAAAATGTAGGTAAATATGAGACCCAGAACCATTCTACCAACAAAAGCTGGTGTCCAGAGACCAGACTAACCACTTTGGCTGTGAGATGGGTGACAGATACAGATCTTACTATCAGAAGCTGGCACTGCCAGTAGACAGATTGGAATAAAGCTGCTGATATTAGTTTTTTAATACTATGATGGATGCCACTAAAATAGACAAGAGCCAACTTTCATAAATTTGTCTTTTATTTGAATTAAAATAAATATTTTATTGTTAGTAAACTGGTGTATTTAACCTTTTGTGGCTGTAGGCATTGTCAGAAACTGGAGACTCAGGCTATCCCAAATAACATACATTGAAAAACGTTCTTTTTAACAAAGGAAAATGTAGACCCCTATTTCAGAGGAATTTCATAGAAGCCTTCTGGTGGTTCTTAAGCTCTGTAGGTCAGTAGACTGGCAAAAAGTAAGCATGCAGTTCATCTGGAATATCATATTTATTTCAACATCACACAGGTGAATTACTAGTACTTGAACAGGATTTACTTTAAGCTATGCTCTTTAACTCCCTATATTTAGAGGATGACAGTTGAGGACTGGCAGACAGTTCTGTGCTGTACTGAGAAAGTATTAAGCCCTCCAGTCACAGTCCCATCCTTGGTATTCCATACCAACAGATCTGAAACATATTCTACGTAACCTGGACCCTTTGCCCTTTCACTGTCACTGATACCATCATTCAAATGGAAATGTTAAGTTATTGAGACAGACCCTGATCTTTGTTGTGTCAATCTAAATCAGGTGTTGTTCCAATGAAGTAGATAGCTTAAAGGAATTATTATGGACTTAACCTTGGACTGTGTCTTTAGGTTTTTTTAAGTAGATAGCCAATAAATTAAATTCCACTACCCAAAGAAGAACTTAAATTAAGAAATTTCATTTATAGGGAAGCAGAAAATATAGAGTGAACATAGTCTTTTTTATGTTCTCAGCTTTAGGGGGATGGTGTTTTCACTGATATAAGTCCATGTGCTGTCCTAAATTGGAACTAATGCATAGCAAACTTGATTTTTCCCTGAAGATATTGTTATGTTCAAAGTCTTGTCATTGGCAAAAAGTAAATGCATCTTAGATATCAAGCCAAGAATTTATTGATAGTGTAATTAAAATCTTAACACTATGGTGAAAAAATATTATTATTCTAGACTGAATTGTTACAGGAAAAGAAAATGCAAAAAAGAACTTTCTTACAGGGAGGAAGATGTTGGAATGACAATACAGTTTAAACTGGCGTACTTGCACTTCTGAGTATCTGCCCCTTTTTCTGATCTAAGATTTTAATTTCCTTACCTGACCATGGGTGAGGTGTTCATAGCCCTGGGCCTTCCCTGTCATCTTGTGTCCTTTCCCTTATCATCTCATGTTCACACTCTTTTGCACCGCATCTTGTGTCTCCATTTTCAAGGTCTCTGCTATCATACCAGGCCTGTGTTCCTCTACAGTACATCATTAAGCTATGGACGTAAATGTTTCATTCTGTGTAGAATAACTACTTGTTACCACGTTCTATAAAGAAAATATGGTTGTACTCTACAAAGATAAGCAGAAGTAGAACAAATTAGGCCCAGCCATCTGGTCATCAGAAAAAGCTGCTTTTATAGACAAATAAGCTAAAAAAAAGCTCCAGACAATCCATTACGAGATCTGACCAAGCAAGCCTGACAGCCCTTAATCCTGAGGCAGCGTGAAGCTAGCAAAAAAGCAGTGGCTTCTTATGAGATGTAGCAATACTTCATGCACTGAACTACAGGGCTACAAGAACAAGAAGTGCAGCAGTTCTGCAGCTTTAACAGGTCCAATAGCACTAGTAGTACTTGGGTGTTTTCTATTTTGTTTCTCAGTTAGAATCCTCCTAATAGTATATTTTATTTTTCAAACTCTTTTGAACAAACTGCTTGTTGCAGTTCATGTGCTATACAATTCATACGTGTGGGCAATTCACAGCAGATATTATAAAATTGCCTGTTTTCCCCTAACACATTACTGAAAGTAATGCAATACACTTGTTCAATAATACCCAGGGCAGTTTAGAGGTGTGGAAAGCTAAATATTAAAATCTCCTACAACTGTCTTCGCTAGAAGAGGTTCCCCTTGAAATCCACTTGGTAACCAGCATTTCCTTTGAGGGCTACTACAATAACGGGTTTCTATTTTTATACAATTTTCAGCTGCCGGAGCACACATTGAGTATCTTCACTATTTTGTTGGTGTTGATTTTAGTTACTGCATTGACAATTGCTTTGTAGTGTTATTATCATAATAAAGCTCAGTGCAAGATCTTATGGATTTGGAAGATGCATTTATTTTCAAGGTTTCAAAGCAAGTTGATTTTATGCTTTCAGGCTCTCTCACTCACATACTCACAAGCAGCAGCATGCACATGTCCAAGCAGTCTGACCAAGATCATTTGTGCTCAGTACAGAAGACAATGTTTGCCTTCTGTCTAGTCCTCTGCACCTCTGGAGCTCCTCTTGACTAGTGATGCCAAATAAGTCTTTGGACAGATCTTGCTCATTCAGTAGCCGTCAGGTATTTTGGGATAGATCTTCACTTCAGATCTTACTTACTCCAGCTGCTGCAAATCTTAAGCCACATCACTGTCCCCTGTCTGTTTTTCCTCTTTTGGCATATGTGTGAAACACAGGTCTCGTGTCTGTTCTCCTGACAGGCGAACAGGGAAAGGAGTGATGTATGTGGAACACTGTAACCTTGCTGCCTCCCTGCCAGTGGTGGCTCTTTTGCTGATGAGACGTCTGTTCTTCAAACTGCGGGCTTTTTGTTTTGACATCAAGAACACGTTCCTCAGTTTTGTTGACAAAAACAATCTCCTGGGAACAGTGTCTCATGTAATTCAGCCACTCTTTTATGCCTTTGTTTAGCTTTCCTTTTCATGCTTACACACATGCACATTTCCGTTCATACTTCCTTCATGTCAATCTTAATATTTCTTATGAAACTCTACTGTCTAAACAAAAAACCCTCCATTTTTCTTGGGCAAATAATTTTTTCCTAAAATTATTTTGGATTTACGAAATCAGATACCGCTGTTTTTTCACTTGTGTGGCAGCTTCTCAAAGGTTGTCACAGGTAAAATAAAAACAGAGGTTACCACTGAGATAAAGAAAATGTGTGCTGTAGTCAGTGCAGACAAGTCACAGACAATCAAATATTATCATAAACCCATAGAAATTAGTGTCCTACAAAAACATAACCTTGCCTACGGGAAAAAAGCTCATCCAAATACTGTATGATGGCCGTCCAGCAGCATTCCCACTGTTGCTTTCACCTTTCTTTCTTACTAATTGCATCCATTTGTTGGGTCTTGACTTAAATTAGGTTGTGAAAGGTCTTAGGGCAAGGTCATGTCATTCTACACGTTTGAACAATACCTGGCACAGTGTCACCTCAATTTTGACAGGTTTCCCAGGAATTGCTACAAGGATGGTGAGGGGACTGGAGCATCTACCCTACGAGGAGAGGCTGAGGGATCTGGGCTTGTTCAGCCTGAAGAAGAGAAGGCTGCGAGGGGACCTAATAAATACTTATAAATATCTGAAGGGTGGGTGTCAGGAGGATGGGGCCAAGCTCTTTTCAGTGGTGCCCAGTGACAGGACAAGGGGCAATGGGCACAAACTGAAGCACAGGAAGTTCCGTCTGAACATGAGGAAGAACTTCTTCCCTCTGAGGGTGACGAAGCACTGGAACAGGCTGCCCAGGGAGGTTGTGGAGTCTCCTTCTCTGGAAATATTCAAGATCTGCCTGGACGCGGTCCTGTGCAGCTTGCTGTAGGTGACCCTTCTTCGGCAGGAGGGTTGGACTAGATGACCCACAGAGGTCCCTTGCAACCCCTACCATTCTGTGATTCTGTGCTGTAATAGGAATAGTAACAAATAACATCAAGAATAACATTTGACCTAATAGGATTACAACATACATGTCCTAATATATATTTGTTGTTTTAATCCCTTGAAGATTGGTCAATATGGTCTTCTTTGTCTTTAAAAAGCTTAAAATTGTAATCAATTATGGCAAAAATATCAAATATTTTTCTTAATGTTGCTAGCTCTGATGTGGCTCTGTTTAATCAAAATGCCACTGCTTTTCTTAAATATTCTGCAAAATTTGTGCATAGATAGCTACACACTTATTTTCTGTAGCTACTCGCTCTTCCTATTGATTACTTAGGTCAAGGGACTTAAGATAAACTTGCTTCAGCTTGTGATAATCTTCTGTTCAGTTTTCCATGGTTTGATACATTCCTATGTCTGACATCATTGGTTCAGATTCCTAGCTGGGAACATCCATGTTTCCGGTTTACACATGTTAGAGACTCTTGTGTGACTATTGTGCAGTGGGATTTGAATGTAACTGTCCCCAAAGCCTTTTATGTGAATACAGTGTTAGATTTCAGCCCATTGGAAGTCTCAGTTAAGAGACTATTGCACAGAGAAAACAGCTTGAAAGATTTCATAAAAATCCAGTGCATGAAAGTAAGAAATTAACTGCTATCCTTCCAGCCTACTGAGAATAAAAGACAGCTATTAAATGCTTTTACATGATTAATATTGCTTTAGTTGAACAGCTATGTAATCAGTAAATCCAGGAATGGCTTCATACAGGCTCCCTGCTCTCCGTTCTTTTTCTTTAGGAAAAGCTAAATACATATTACTGTAATCTGTAGCTGTACTCTTGCAGCACTCTTTCATAGATCCTTCAAACTTTATTTCTAAAGGACTGTTCTATTAATCCTTTAAGTTCTTAGATAGTTGTTCAGCTGAGAGATTTTTTCATTCTGTATAAATTAAGATCACTAGGATGGGAGAGAGTCACTGCTGCTGAGCAGAAGTGATCTGAGACTCTGCTCTGCACTTGTAAAGACTGTGAAAATCCTGAGATCACTTAAATCATTTGAACAGGTTGGGGGGCAAAGGAAGGTGACTATCATCAAAGTACAGGGATAGGCAGCCAAACAAACCAGGAAATAAAAAAGCTAGTTGAAACACCTACTTGCTGTAGACTGGTGTAACAAACATTTCAGCAAATGGCAAGTTTAAACTGAAAACATAAGAACAGAAGTGCCAAAATCCCTTCCAGGCGTTCTCTGCTATTCAGCCAGCATGCAACAGCTGGAAAACATTATGAATAAAGCCTCTCTCAAACACCCACCAGCTTCAGCCCACTACCTGTTTTCCTACTCTGAATTGGACTTACCTTTTTACAGAAATAACTGTATTACTGAAAGAAATACTAATTTTCTCCCATCATTTTCCACCCCCCCCCCCCCTTGCTATGATACCTCAAAGTGAGTTTATATAAAATGTTGGAAGTGCTTTGACCTATCTAGTACATTTTGCTGTCTCCAAGTAACAGTTACGCATTTTGGGGCCATTTCCTGCTTTTTTTTTCCAGAATGATAGAAAGTGTCTGTGATCTTTTCACATCCCCTGAAATTCCAGCCCTCTGGTATTGTTAACAGGTACTCTAACGGTTTTTGCCACTCTGCAGATTTGCTTCAGACAGCTTCAAATCCACACAAACTCAAGTGAATACATATCACTTGTAGATCCCACTTAGACTAATGGGAAAGAGTTAGACAGAAGTTGCTTACATTTTTAGAGTAGACATACTTTTAAATTCAGGAAATGTTAAATTATTGCATTAGATCTCCTGATCTAATGGAAATATGATCATCGTTTTCTCTGTCCTGTAAATAGGTGTGGGGTAAGCACTGCAAGAATACTTCAAACTATTTATATATTTCTCTGAACTGAAGTGAACCAGATATTATGGAATTTTCTGAAGTATTTGCTGAAGTCTGGTATCTTTGTTCTTTTGGAATTGAAATGGACAGTCCTAACATTCTGCAGGATGCAGTTCTTACGCTATTCTAATCTCTTCTTAGGATGAGCTCTAAGCATGATAATATAAGCCCAAATCTCATGTAGAATTTACATGCAGACTTCATATTTTTTAAGAAGTCAATTAAATCAGTGGGATATCCAGAAATTATACTGTTAAAGCACGCATGTCCTGTGTGAGAGCCCTGAATTCACCTTTGACCATTTTGTGGAAGTGAAAATCATCAGTTTGCCTTTGTACACACTGCTCAAATATACCTCAAGCACTGTCTCATTCCATGCAGCACAGGAAATATTGAAAGGCACAATTGGGTGGTGGCAGAGCCTTTGGCCTTAATGTTCTTTTCATGTTCAGCTAGTTCATTTTTAGACTTCTGCCACAAATGGGATTTCTCCAACTCCCCTGAGGAATGGATTATGTTACAAACTCTCCTAGGCATATTTTCCTTATGTTAAGACTAAATCTATCTATTTTCTCCATTTATTTTTTTGCTACAGTAAATACCATTATCTCATGAACCCATAGAGAGGTGAATGCAGAGTTTTCTCTTAAATGAAATCACGTATAGTGTGTGCTGAAACTGTGAGTAATACTGTACTGGGAAACACTATGCTGCAACATTTTTTTTAATTTTCTTTAAGCTCTGGTTCTTCCTTTAAGTTATATTTTTTCTTTCTGCATTGTTTTTGAACAATACATTTCACCACCAAAGCTGACAAGGAAATATTCAGCAACTCTACAGGAAGAATAAAGAAGAAGAAAAACCACCAAAGAGCCACCTTACGGCTGCTGTCAGTTTTGAGTTGTCTATTTCCAAGAAAGCAATTAAACGACAATAGAAATATGTGCAGACAGAGAAAGAGCTTCTCCCCATATCCTCACCCACAATAAATATTCTATAGCATTTCTCCAGCACACAATGTCAGCACTTACTGCCTTAAAGAAAACCATATGCTTCTCCAAAGAAAGTCAAGGTTTTAGCACAGCACAGTCAAAATATCTGGACCATTACACTTTTTCATAGCAAAGCATGAACCATTTAATAGACAGACTTCTTTATATTCAATACCCTGGGGCACTCTGACCCTCTGCTGAGGTCCCTGGTCTCATCTGCTGTAATTGCATGTGTCACAGCCTTCTTTTAGCTTATTATGTATATTACTTGGGTTGCTACAAGGAATTTGCACTACAGGAGCTGAGGCTAAATCTCTTTCCCCAGTTTTACATTTTAGTCCATTTCAGTGCTGCCAAAGCAGCAGCAAGTGGAAGTGGCAACTGTACCTCCATCTCTTGATGGTCGATCTGGACATATGCAGAAACCCCTGTACAATTAGGCTGTATTTATGTTAGGTAAAATTTGAATTTTACAACATAGAAATTCCTATCTTTCTTGTGTCCAGGAGGGTTTCAGGTCTTCATTCATAGACTAAATATTGCAATGCTGAAAGCAACTCGGATTCAGCATCTGCAAATGTCTTTTCAGCTTAAGTAGTCATCTTCATTTGTATTTATTGCATGTCTCTCAAAAGTCATATCATGCCAGAAATCTTGTATATTCAAAATGAATACAGTAAAAACAAATTTCTCCCATGCCTGTGTGCATTCTTTCATGCTGACAGAAAGAATTTACAGATGAAGGAAGGAGAAGTGGGATGATTGCTGTGAGCAGAAGAGGAAGGACCCTGCTTCAGCTGCTTTTTGCTTCTATGCTCTGTCTTATGTTACACTTTCAGCATCCTGAGGGAGAGAACTGCTAGTAGATGAAAGGTGCTGGTGATGTCTATATATCCAAACCTGCACTCACACAGAATTTAGGTTTTTTTCAAACTGTTTAAGTTACTCAAGTGTTTAAGTGACCAATGTTTAAAAATCAGAGCAAGGAACTACCCGCCCCATAGGCTTCACAGGAACCTATGAAGTGTGCAAAGAAGTCCAGAAACATGTCCTGTTCTCAGAAAAAATTTTTTCTTACCACAGTAGAAAGATCTTTTTAATATTTTTTTAAAGATAATGCAATCATGTAACATCTAATGCTTACATACATGCAAAACAAGTTAGATTTTTAAAGCCTGAGAGAAAACTTCACATCGTTGCCTGACCTGTTTGGTGACTAAGCTCGTACCAAAAATTGTCTCGAAATACGTAAAGTTGTGCATTTATAAAAGGGCATCTGCTGTCCTTGAATGTCTGAGCAGCTGGGTTCCCATCTTTTGCTACTTACCACCCCCAATCTAGATGTTCCACTGTTTAGGTCCCCTCAGTAGGGCCCAATCTGGTGTGTTTGCTTGTACAGGCCTGATGATACATACAGATAGCCACAGACTTTGCTTAAGCCACATCGGTCTTGGTCATATTTAATTAGAAATGATGCTAGCAGGACAGAAGAAGGGAGTGCTGCTGCTCTGCTGCTGTTTTAATTGGATTTTAATTAGACCAATTGTCTAACTTCAAAATAGCTAAAGCACTGGACAATCTTTATTATTGTTATGGATAATTTTACTGCTGCATTTTGTTGTTTTTCTGTAGTTATAATTTATTTTTTCTCTATTAGTAATTTTCATCTGTTAACATAAATCTGTTTCTCCTTTAATATTTTATCTTTTAAGTCTCTCTTTTGTTAAAGTTGATTAGTCTTGATTACACTGAACACTGTAAGTGACAAATCCATCATTTAGGTGTGGACTAATAAAATTCTTCCAAGTTCATCCTCCACCAGCTTGGGTTCTGAAAAGTTTTTAGCACACCCACAGGTGGATTGTACTAGCCTGGCTGCAGGTGGTAACAGAAGATTTGGACAGACATTTCCTTTCAAGCAGAGAATAAGGCAACATGTGTACAGCCTGAAACACAGGTTAATGACCTTGTAACAAGATTGGTACTTACAGCACTTCCCTAAGATGCTCCCTAAAGCCTCAGGGTATTTATACTACCTGCTAGGACCACAGCTTGGTCAGAGTAGGGATATCTACTATTATTTCTGTTAAAACTATGCAACTAATTGCAACAAAGAGTTCAAAATCCATTGCACCACTGTAAGAGTGCAACATGACACTAAACTGGCTATTGGCATTGTTCCTTGGGAGACGGATTCTTAATTTTGTTTCAAGGTGAAATATTTTTTCCACTGATGGTAACACTTGGACATTCAAGTGTGACCGATAACCTTGCTCCTGACCCCTGGTAATACAGTTAGCATAGCTAACACCATTTTATAAGGCAAACAGCCATTCTCTGTGACTGAGGGGGTCACATACCAGTCCCTTTTCCCCTCCTCATCAGGCCTTGAAATTTCTGCATACCAGGCAGAACTTCTTCTTCCCTCCCTATCAGCCTCAAGGTTCCCAGGTGCTAGGCTGACTTCTTCCCTCCTTACCAGCCTTGAAGGTCCCAGGCACCTGGCCAGCCAGATGGTGTTGGTGACCACGTCGCAGAACAGGGAAGTGTAACAGCACACAGAGCACTGTACATAAAATCAAGTTGTTACAAGTCCTAAGTGGGACTTGGACCAGAACTGCTGCTGGATGGCAAACACACAATCCCTGGGTGTTCAGGGACACTTCTACCATCATCTGCTTCCTCTGAGAGCTGAATGAGTGACTCATATTCTCTTACATGTTTCTGAGTCTAGACTATGATTGTTACATTGATAGGGCAAGAAAAGTATAAAGAGCTGACCTGATCTGCAGAGGGTCCAAATGGTTAGGAACCATAAGCTAAGTTGTGTTAAAATGTTCTGCGCTGCTTATAAAATTGTGGTACACTGGTTATGCTCATAAAAATCCTGTGCTACTCTGATCTTAAAATATTATGCTAATCACAAGATTCTGTTAAAAAAATAAAGCTTTAATTGTAACTACAACTTAGTGCCATCATCATTCTGCCCAGGATCCCCAAAAGAACCTGTCTGTCCTGTAGTGTCAGGTGACACCAAGTTTTATCTATTGAATATGTGTCAAGCACCTCACCTGTCTTCTGTATGGTTGTAAGAAGGAATTTTATCTTCTGAAATGCTTTAAGCAATAGAAATATACTTTTGAAAATTTGTCCCCAAATTCTCTATTTGTGAAGGGGTAAGAAGGTGCATTGGCGATTATTATGGATGGTACTCTGAAAGGCAATATTAAAAAAAACCAACCCCAAAATCCAAAGAAATAAAATCAACAACAAGCCCCCTGATTTTAGCATGACTATATTGATGCTTTTCTTCATCACTAAAAAAAGCCTTTACTTTCCCTCTGCCTTCTGAGCAGACTCCAGATTCTGTCTCCCTGGTGCTATTTTTCTGACAAAAGACTTTCTCAATTGTATAATTCTTGAGTTCCATGTCAATCACCTCTTGTATTTCAGTTCTAAACATAAATGTTAATGAGCTAATTGCACTGTTCAAAAGACCTCCTATTGAAAATAAATGCTAGCTAGTAGGTGTGCTACCTTCTGTGCTTTAAAAGTAGGTTTTAGAACTTAATCTAGGCAACTCTAGTTGCTACTTGCAGATATAATTTTACCTGTGGATTAATACATAGTTATTCAATAGTGCTTTTACTGCAGTTATTTATTATCGGTCAAAATACTAATTAAGAAGTTAACAGTTAAGCATCCTTTACATCATGAAGTTGCTAAAATTTCCATCTACATTAAGTATCATTTTAGACAACAAAACATGCTCTGAAAGCAACTCATCCTTAATATCATAGAATTTGTAGAATTTGGGGTAAATGTTACTGCTGAATCTATTCTATGTCATATTTGGATATGGCTAGGTAGATAATGAGATACAAGTTTGCTCGTTCTTGCAGAAATCTAGTCATATTAGCTTAGCTGCAAGACTTCCTTCTGTTAGTCTTGATGCCGAACACGGTCATGATGACAAATGTCCACCATGCAGACATAGTTTGTCAACTAAAAATGGAGCAAATTCCTGCACAAGTACTTCTTCAAGATGCAGGGTTTTTTTGTCACAAATACGAGTTTTGCTTATCATCTGTCTTACGTAAGTATTATACAGATTTAGTTTCTAGTCATTCACTGAGCTTGTTCTTGGGGTAAACAAAAATCAATATACTTTTCTTGGATAAGTCAAATCAACTGCCAAAAGAAGAGCAATACTCAACAACAAACTGCTTTACTACATTACATATGTAAGCTTTTTGTTGTGCGGAGTCTATGCAGAAACTCAGTTGTGTTATAAAGAATTTAAGACAAGTCTCAGTTATGTTCAGGGTGGATGAAAATGTGCATTGTCAGTGAGCACACCTGTCTTCAAAAGCACTTCTGAAATGCTGAGCACTTCCTGAAAGTTGACTTCTGTCGAGTAACAGCACATGGTGGATGCAGGGGATCAGTGGAAGCAGAAAGGGAGATTGCATACAGGCAACGAGAGAGACCTCCTGAGTACTTTTGGGTTTTCAGCAATGGAAGAGAGGAAAAGTATCTGCCTCTAATTCTATTTGTTTGACCTTGCACTATGACAAGGTTTCTGACTTACCAGGAGATTCTCCTAAACTCTCTTCTTCCGAAACACTGTCTGCATTGCTTTGATGCTATCACTGCCATTCTTCTAGACATCAGTACAGTGTAGCATTGCAAAACCTCTGCACTGCAAAATGTTCTTAGATAGATGTGAAACAATGGCCCACACAATTAATAAATTCAGCCTGCTAGGTGGAAATCACAGAATCACAGAACGGTAGGGGTTGGAAGGAACCTCTGTGGGTCATCTAGTCCAACCCTCCTGCCAAAGAAGGGTCACCTACAGAAGGCTGCAGAGGACCGCGTCCAGGCAGGTCTTGAATATCTCCAGAGAAGGAGACTCCACAACCTCCCTGGGCAGCCTGTTCCAGTGCTTCGTCACCCTCAGAGGGAAGAAGTTCTTCCTCATGTTCAGACGGAACTTCCTGTGCTTCAGTTTGTGCCCATTGCCCCTTGTCCTGTCGCTGGGCACTACTGAAAAGAGCTTGGCTCCATCCTCCTGACACCCACCCTTCAGATATTTATAAGCATTTATTAGGTCCCCTCTCAGCCTTCTCTTCTTCAGGCTGAACAAGCCCAGCTCCCTCAGCCTCTCCTCGTAGGGGAGATGCTCCAGTCCCCTCACCATCCTCGTAGCCCTCCGCTGGACTCTCTCCAGTAGCTCTTCATCTTTCTTGAACTGGGGAGCCCAGAACTAGACACAGTACTCCAGATGGGGCCTCACTAGGGCAGTGTAGAGGGGAAGGAGAACCTCCCTCATCCTGCTGGCCACACTCCTCCTAATGCACCCCAGGATCCCATTGGCCTTCTTGGCAGCCAGGGCACACTGCTGGCTCATGGTTAACCTGTCGTCCACTAGGACACCTAGGTCCCTCTCCGCAGAGCTGCTCTCCAGCAGGTCCGCCCTTTACTGATGCATGGGGTGATACAAAATATTCTTTCCTGCTCACCCATTAATCCCAACTCTTCCAAGCCAAGCATCGGCATAATCACCGGTTGCGTAAACAGAATAGTACGGCATTTTTTGCCAAATCTTTGTCGTGGTCTTTGCTGCTCTGTGAGGGAACTGAGTGATGCAACAGTGATGAACTGTCTCAGCAAGATGATCGTACATATGATCAATTGGATTCAGTATGCTTATATAATGCTGTAGGCATGGTTCATTAGCACGCTTCTCTCAGTACCTAGTGAAGGAGTTACCAGGTCTTCTGCTGCTATGTATCATTATTATCCCTTTTTAATTTACTAGTAATGACTAATTACTCTTGCATAGAAGAAATATTTCTAAATGACACTATTCTGGACTTGGTAATGTTTTATCTTTGTTAGTACTTCATTTAGCCCCCACTTATTCCCCCCTTATATCCCTTCCACCCCAAAAAATGAAAGAAAAATCACAAAGCATGAACTCTATTCTTAAACTACTGTAGTGACAGAAGTCTTGAGGGTTGGGTGTGTCCGCTAGTGCTGTACACACAGCAGAGTGTGTGTAACTCTGTCTGTACAAAATTGACAGATGCACCTAGATACACAATATGCAGTGAACTGGATTTCAGTTCTGGCTGAACAACCTGCAGCCTTAAAGGGGCTCTGCAAATGTTAGTGGTGCACTGGGGTTTAGGAATTGGACTGGAGCAGACTTGCCTTTTTTTATCACCATTTTCACTTGTTCTTGTCTGTTGCTGCCAGGGTTTGCAAAACTAGTCACAAAATACTGTCAGTGATGCTGTGCTGCATTTATTATACACTATAAATGCTGGGGTGCCCTGTCGCCCTCAGAACCTGCTTCCACAGATCTCGTGTAAACCATGGTCAGAGTGACTGTTCTCTTGTTCACTTACTACGGACATGCACCACCCTCTTTATCAAAGTGCAAAAATTCCTACTTAATAGTATCTTCCAACACAAAACTAGCTACCAATGAAAACACTCAGACCATATATATCTCTATGAACATGAAGGAAGTACCACACTGCTGATACGTGCTTGCTGTTAAATCACAATTACACTTCCAACCTTGGGCTTTTATTCCAACAAACGTTATTTGAAGTCTTTTTCATTGTAGCCATCAATCACAGAGCTCAAATCAGGACTACATATGACACAGAATTTTTTTTTGGTCTCTCTAACATGGCAAGATTATATAAAACCACAGTTACACTAATGTGTTAGTCTAAAACCAAGTTAGGGGAAATCTTTTAACTGAAGAGAGAAAGCATCTTCAGGTTGTGCTGGTATTTGGCAGCAACATAGTTGTTATACTACTTGGATGCCATGATGTTGTAACCATTTCAGATACACAATGAAATATTACTATATTTAATAATTTTCTCATTAGAAATCTCTGGAGTTTTTTTCATCTATGAAACAGAAGTCAATGAAATGCTCCCAGCAGAAGCTAAATCATTGTACAGAATATAAAAACAAGATGCAGAGAAGACCTGTGCCATTTGTGGTGGCCTGAGATACTTGGTGCACTTTTTTTTATTATTTTGACAGTATGTTTAATAATAATATTATTAATTTTCTTTAAGAGCTTTATTCTTACTGTGGTTTGTACTATGACTATGGCTGCTGCTATCCTCTATAATGATCCTTTCTTTTTTCTTCCTTTTTTAGGCTTAGCAAGCTTCAAGGAAGGTTTATTGATCTGTTGTGATGTGAAAGTAAAGAAAAGAAGGAGCTGCTGATTAAACAAAACATTTGCAGTGGCCAGTAACTCTTCTCAGTTCTTCAATTAGTGTTAATGTTGCATTAAATTTGTTCTTGACTTAAAGACTAAATGAGTTTTTTCTGAAGATAACGTTTGTTAAATATGTTTTACACCTAGATTTTAAAAGTCCGTGGATTTGCAGGCCATGTCTTTCTCAGACTGTGAGTCTCTGATTTGTGTCTTCTGCTCCAACGGATTTAAAAATCTGTTCTGGTGTTTCACTGTTTTTCAACACCTGAACTTACCTGATGACAATGGTCTTGACTTTTTTTTAATGATATATCTAAAGTAGTGGTACAGTGCATCCAGGTGCCAGTAACATAGATTTAGTGCTCTGTGTTTTTCTGTATTCTTTTCTCCTTTTTTATGCCCCTAGATTTTAGATATTATTAGCGTAAGCAGATTAAATGGAAGGAGTGAAAACAGAGTAAAACTGCAAGTGTAAAACCATTGAGTTTAGCATCCTTTCCATGGTGCAGATCTCTTATGAATTATGCTAGGTACAGTATATTGTGCCAATATATATATATCACAGAATCACAGAATCACAGAATGGTAGGGGTTGGAAGGGACCTCTGTGGGTCATCTAGTCTAACCCTCCTGCTGAAACAGGGTCATCTACAGCAGGCTGCACAGGACCTTGAATGTATGGTATACTTCTCTGTACAACTGAAATACTCTAGGAGTATTTTCATCCTTTAGTATAAATTTGGAGTCTGAAAGTGTCTCAAACTACAAGAAGGATGATCTAACCCATAATCAAATTTGGCAGAAGTAGATAATCCTATGGTATGCTTTTGTTTAAAAGGATAATATATCTGTAATTTATCGTAATTGTTTCTTCTAAGGAACTGGGATATACATTTTTCCGCCTTACATTTAGTCTTCTGTCTATTTTCATTTCTCTGTTAAAGTGGTATAAATGTATTAACTGTTCTATTTTCTTCATATCTGACATAGCACCACCAATAGGTTAAGGTTGGCAGCCGTGGTTCTATTCTGTAGGCATCCATTCTACAAGAGTCCTTTTGCATGCTTTCTTAATTCTTATTGTCAGTACAGAGGCTTAATCTTATGCTCAGACCAAATTTTATAGTCATCCAATCTGTAAAATAGACAAGCTCTGAAGCAGACAGATGTTTTCACCTGTATTTAATGCCACCCCAGTTCTCCAGTGTTTTCTGTTGGTACTGTAGCAGATATGCCAGAAGTTGAACAAGAGCTGTGAAATGCAGTTGCTGAACCACGGTGGATTTACTGGCTCAAGTCAATCTTCATCTGTGACTGAAATAAAGATGCTGGACTGTGAATGGCAACACTGAGCTGGAGGAATGCATTTGCTTTTGTCATTTTGAGAGAAGTGGTAACTTGCGTAGGACTAGGTAGTTATGTGGGAAATTCCTGCACAAAGGCAATCTATGAGCAGCTAGGCTCCGAAGTAGCCTGGACATTGCAATAAAAGTTAAATTTAAGCACTATTACATCTGGGTCTTAACTATTCTAATAGGATGCTTTGGAAAACTTGACTGTTGGTAGTTTATTCAAGGTCACAAATTTTGTGGTAAGGAAGGAAACTGAACCTCTGTACTGAATTACTGTACCTTTAAATATTTAACAAGTATTCTTTAGAAAAGAATGAAGACATTAGTTGGAAAAATAACACTGATTCGTCCATTGATCATGGAAAAATAATTTGAACTATTTGTTTGTGAGAAGATGAAGACACCTGAATGTGCTTTGATCTCTTTCTTACCAAAGCTCCAAGAAAAGATCTCTACAACTATGTAGACATCCTCCCATACTCTTCTCATTGATTTTTGCTGGTCTTTACATGGATACAATAACTATCCATATGGATTAAAGCACAGTTCTCAGGCTAACTACAAGTAATCGGAACTTAAGAACAGGCAAAAACCTTCAGCAAAACTGAAGAAGCAGAAGATATATTTTCAAGTTTTGAAGGAAAAGGGAAAGTGGTCTGTGTTTTCATGTAAGTCACACCATTTTGTTTTCAATAACGGTAATAACATAGTAAATAAACACTCTAATATGTTAATAATGATATTTCCCACATGAAGTTCATTGCTTCTGAAGAACAGCAAACTACTTTATTTTTCCTCTCTGACAGCCACTTACCATGGCCAAGGATAAGCATTCTTAGAGTCTTTTCAAGCTTGTGTGATATGTTTGTATTAGAAACATTTTTAATGCTTATTGCCTATCCGTCTTTGTCTTAAAGCAATTTTCTTTGCTTGCACTGGAAGGTTAAGATCTTAGGTACAGAAACAAAAGCCTGATTTAAGCTTATGAGGTTTTGGTGAAAGCTAGAAACTCATTATCTTCTGTGATGTGTTGAGTGTTGTATCAGTATCTAGCAAAGTAAAATTGAAATCATTGTGTAAATGCCTTTGCCTCTAGCCTATAGAAGTGCCTTTTTTAATGTAATTGAAGACTGAAATTCATTTGAGGAACTGCTTGAATATTCTGGTAAATATATGTCTTCCAGAACTCTGAATTGGCATAAAAACTAGGTGATCTTCAGCTTCTAGTCAGAATGTTGTTATAATTTAAATCATTTTATTATGTGTTGAATGTATTTTTGCAAAATAAGACCACAAGCTTCCCAACATAAGAAGTGTTTCTTCATTAGTAAAACATCTATAGCTGATATAATTTCTGTTGTGCAGAGTAGAAGGGAGCACTGCTGAATATTTTCTGATGCAGTGTTGTTTTGGGAGAAGGCTTAGCTATTTAAGATGTAAAAAGGAGCAAGCACCAGTAATATCGGCTCAAGATGGGAATCAAGAGAGCTCTATTATGCAACTAAAGCCACCTCCAGTTTGCTTGACATCAATCGACTAATCAGGCAGTCCTTCTGCGCCTGAAGTAGCCCATCTGCAAAGTGGAAATTGTCATAATGTTCACCTTTGCAAGTTTTAAGATCTGTGAGTGAGAGAAGACTATCTAAATACAATGTAAATTCTTCTGGCTTTTGGTTATATATTTCTATTAAACTAACTGCCATGACTTCAGGAAGTCTCCGCCTGAGTGTGTGTCTACTCTAAAGCAAGAAAGATATAATTTAAACAAATGGCACATTCTAGTGTGTTTATGAAATTCTTGTACAGAGACTCTATTGGACTATAAAAAAGACAGAGCAGTGAGTTGTTTGGGTTTTTTTGACACAGTATCTCCTGTGTTGATGTCTGAAAAGTATAGTGACGTAAATTCAGGGCTAGGGTCTTTATCAGATTGAAGACTAGAGTATGAAATAGCTACAGTGTGATAGATTTGTACTTTCAAAACACTACTGTAAAGGAATGGGTTCACTTATTCTCTTCAACATATTTCCTGTCACGTTAGAAAAATTCTTTTTACTTTCTAGTCAGTGTTTTCTCTAGTGATTGCTTTTGCTACATCTCTGTTTATTTCGTAACTAGTGGTTCAAGCAACTTGTAGTTTGGGGGCTTATTGAGCTTGTGCCTGACATATTCCAGTGAAATCTTAAACATTCAGCATAATAATGTTTTCATGAGGCTTTGAACGTGTCCTCTGTTTTGCACAATACCTAAGTGGCATTTTATCTCTAGTTTGCAAAGGATAACACAAAGCTTTCCTTTCCTCAGTAAACAAAGACTTTTAAGACTTTAATCTAATGCCCTTCTGAGAGCCAATTTCAATAGAATATATCAAAGAAGGGCCTGGATCATGTTCTCCAGTTTTGCACTGCTCTAATTGTCTTGATTTAAATTGTGTTTCAGTAATATACGAGTTCCCCAGTGAGGGCAGTGATAAGAAATATAGTCTGGAATATATAAAAATCTGAAAATTCCTTATCCCCCTGGATTTCCCTGAAAGAACCAAAAAGGACCAAATGTAAGGCATAACATTAAAACTATTCTGAGTAATTCATGTGACATGTTGGGTACACCATTGTGATATAATAAACAGCTGTTGGACACAATGATTTTCTGTATAGAATCTAACCTGAACCCTATTTTAAGCTGAGATAATGGTCTTGCTTTTATGACCAGACTGGCTAAAATTAAATGTCTGATTTACCCCTAAAAGTGTATCAGAGTAAATGACCGTGAAATTTGGTGGGTATGTGGGAAAAGCGTGAAGATACTATTCTTGTAAAAGATTTCTAGGCCAAGTCTCAATAAATGATAGTAAGTTTGTGGTCTCAGAAGGCTTTGGCAGAAATTACAGCAAATTTTTTAGGTTGCCTGAACTTCATTACTGACACTGCAAAATGTCACAGGATAATTTCTTCTAACATTTCTAACGCTACCATGTCCAAAGAGTTTGTGTTCTAGGATGACTTTTTTTTCATTTTCTGAAGCAAAATCACAGTTGATTGAACAAATAAAAGTATTTATGTCAACATTGTCATGACTTGTATGACTATTTTTAGATGTGTTCTAATGTCTCCAGGTGAGATATCTTTATCAGACATTCAAAACAAACTGTTTTACAAGTAGCCTTAAAAAACAGAAGATCCTGCAGAAACGTTAATTATCTTCACTACTTGGCCATGACTCCACAAGGTGCCATCTCACTGTACCTGGTAAGAGTGAAGTACTACACAAGTAAACCAGTAAAAAGAGTACTTGGTAACCCCCGTTGTTCTAGAGATTTTGGCCCTTTTACCTCAGTTCACATACTTATTTGATCTCCTATATAACCTGTTTGTGAGGAGATTTGGTGCTGCACATTGTTGCCTGCTTCATCTTAGCACTAAAAGTATACTTTTAACCAAGCTTGATAGCAGATAAAATTCCTAATTGAGAAAGAAGCATTGTAGCTTTCACATAGCACAAAGTTGGCACAGTCTGTGCCTATCTTCTAGGGAAATCCTGTGAGCACACCACATTAAATTTCTTTCCATGGTCTAAACAGGGCAGGGGAATAGGGATGGGACAGGGACCTTTTCAGAAAGAATCTGTATGCCAAGCTTTTTATTGAAAGGAAACCAGGGCACTAGGGAAAGACAGTGATCAATGATCAGTGGTCATCCACTTCAATTCATTACATAGGCAAGGTTTACATCCAGATCCAGAAGTTAGGAAGTGCTTTCAGATCCATCAGTTTAAATGTAGTGTTAGAGATCAAAATGTAGCAAGACTGCTAGCCGATGTAATTATTCACAGTTGGATGCACGCAGCCCTGAAATTCCCATCTGTCTTCTCATTATACATCTTAGTTGGGAGGCTGCTCTACCTGAACAAATATGAGTGGTATTGAGAGGCAGGACACATTAGCTTGACACAACCTCACATTTCCCCAGCTACACAGTTTCCCAAACCATAATATTTAGTCAGTTTGGAGGGTAGGCAGCTGTGCTTTTGTCCATTTTGAACCAGTTCAAAAAGAAGTGACCTCTACTTCTTAGCAAACAAGTAGAGAAATGCTCAGTCTGAAATTGCTTGCCCTGGTTATATGCTGGGAAAATGTAGTCTTATCTATAAGGAGAAAATGCAGAGATTCCGCCCTCATAAGCATAAGACAACAAACTTCATTTTTCTCCTAAAAGCTCGAAATGAGAGGGAAATAATTCTATTTTTACATCAAGCAAGAAGTGGGAACTTGAAATTTATCCTGGTGTCTAATATAGAAACTAGAAGTAGATCAAGTTATTGGCTAAAGTGATCTTTCATCTTTATTTCCTTTTTGACAATTTGAAGTCTGTGAATGTCTTTTCGGCGAAGCTACTGAAGGTGAAGGGTTCTGGAGCAGAGGCTCGCGCCGAGGGACCCTTTCTCCGGTGGCAAAAACCGCAGCGGCGAGGCGGCAAAAAGCGCCGAGAGAGAGAGGAGACCCCAGCCCCCCCCCCCCCCTCAGCGGGAAAGCGGGAAGTGCCAACGAGCAGCAGCTCTGACTCAGCGGGGGCGGAGTCGAGTGTGACAGCGGCCAAACCCCCTCAGGGATAAGAGCAGCCCCCAGGGAGCGCGGGCGACCAGGAGCGCGGGCGAACAGAGCCGGCAAACAGAGGCGGCGCAGCAGCCCGGGAGCGGCGCAGCAGTTCGCGCGGGCAGGGCGAGCGGGGAAGGCGACTGGCAGGGTGCAGCCGCCCCTTCTGGCAACTCAAGTAGTGGGCATCGCTCTTCCAGGAGATATTCTAGCCATGGTTACCACCCGTGGTAAAGGTGTTGCTCGAAGGAGTGTGGGGACCCAGACGGAGGCCCCACGCAAGAACGCGGGTGTCCAGGTCTCTGGCTGCAGGGAGTGCCTGAGCCTGGCGCTCGTACCGGAGGACAGCAGAGACAACGGCTGTGTTCGGTGCGAGCAGGTGAATGACCTGCTCAGCCTGGTGGCAGAACTGAAGGAGGAAGTGGAGAGGCTGAGGAGCATCCGGGAGTGTGAGAGGGAGATCGACTGGTGGAGCCGCACCCTGCCCTCCCTGAGGCAGCGGCAGCAGGAGGCGGCTCCACAGAAAGCAGAGAACCCCCATCCCTCTTGCCACCGAGCAGAAAGAGGGGGCCTAAGAGATGGGGGGGAATGGAAACAGGTCCCTGCTCGGGGGGGCAAGCGAATTTCCCCCCGGCCTCCCTCACCTGCTCAGTTGCCCTTAAGCAACAGGTATGGGGCTCTGGAATGTGAGGGACTGGCCACAGAGGAAGTGGGTGAAGGTGAGGCTCCATCCAGGGGGTTGCCTAGAACGAGTCAGACAGCCCTACGTATTACAACTGCCTCAACTAAGAAAAAAAGGAGGGTCATTGTCATAGGCGATTCCCTTCTGAGGGGAACAGAGGGCCCGATCTGCCGACCGGACCCATCCCACAGGGAAGTCTGCTGCCTCCCTGGGGCCCGGGTTAGGGATGTTGCGAAGAAACTCCCTGGTCTGGTGCGGCCTTCTGATTACTACCCCCTCTTGGTAATGCAGGTTGGCGGGGACGAGGTAGCAGAAAGAAGTCCCAAGGCCATCAAAAGGGACTTCAGGGCACTGGGGCGACTGGTTGAGGGATCAGGGGCGCAGGTGGTGTTTTCCTCCATCCCATCAGTGGCAGGGGACAGCACTGAAAGGGGCAGGAAAACTCACCTGGTTAACAGGTGGCTCAGGGAATGGTGCCATCAGTCAAATTTTGGCTTTTTTGATCATGGGGAGGTATACACAGCACCGGGCCTGCTGGCAACAAGTGGAGCTCAGCTATCACAAAGGGGGAAAAGAATTCTTGGCCACGAGCTGGCGGGGCTCATTGAGAGGGCTTTAAACTAGGTTCGAAGGGGGAAGGGGATATTGCCCAGCTCACTAGGGATGAGCCTAGGCTTGGAGTGCCAAGGCCAGGGGTGAGATTGACAGCCCAGCTCAAGTGTGTTTACACCAATGCACGTAGTATGGCCAATAAACAGGAGGAGCTGGAAGCCATTATACAGCAGGATGGCTACGACTTGGTCGCCATCACAGAAACGTGGTGGGACAACTCGCATGACTGGCATGCTGTCATAGATGGCTACAGACTCTTTAGGAAAGACAGGTCAACAAGGAGAGGTGGGGGAGTTGCTCTATATGTGAGGGAGCAACTGGAATGCATTGAGCTTGGCCTGGGGGCAAGTGAAGAAGGAGTTGAAAGCTTGTGGGTTAGAATTAAGGGACAGGCTCACACGGGTGACATTACGGTGGGTGTATACTACAGGCCACCCGACCAGGAGGAGGAGGTTGATGAAGCCTTCTACAGGCAGCTGCAAGCAGCCTCACAGTCACAGGCTCTGGTTCTCATGGGGGACTTCAACCACCCTGATATCAGCTGGGAAGACCATACAGCTAGGCAGGCGCAATCCAGGAGGTTCCTGCAGAGCATTGATGATAACTTTCTGATGCAAGTGGTGGAGGAACCAACAAGGAAAGGCGCGCTGCTGGACCTCGTGTTAACAAACAAGGAGGGACTGGTGGAGGACGTGAAGGTTGGAGGTAGACTCGGCTGCAGTGACCATGAAATGGTCGAGTTCAGGATCCTGCATGGAGGAAGCAGGGCGATAAGCAGGATCAAAACCCTGGACCTCAGGAGGGCTGACTTTGCCCTCTTCAAGGAGCTACTGGGAGGAATCCCGTGGGCCAGGGCTCTCGAAGGCAGGGGGGTCCATGAGTGCTGGTCGCTTTTTAAACAACACTTCTTCCATGCACAGGAGCAATGCATCACCCTGAGAAAGAAATTTAGCAAAGGAGGCAGGAGACCTGCATGGTTAAACAAGGAGCTTCTAGCGGAGATCAGGCAGAAGAGAAAGGTGCATGGCATGTGGAAAGAGGGACAGGCCACTTGGGAAGAGTACAGAAACGTAGTGAGAGCATGCAGGGATGCGACGAGGAAGGCCAAGGCTCACCTGGAGTTGAAGCTGGCAAGGGATGTCAAAAACAACAAGAAGGGCTTCTTCAACTACATCAGCAGCAAAAGGAAGGCTAGGGACAACGTGGGGCCGCTGCTGAATGAGGCGGGTGTCCTGGTGACGGAGGATGCGGAGAAGGCAGAGCTAATGAATGCCTTCTTTGCTTCAGTCTTCAGTGCTAAGACTGGCCCTCAGGAATCCCAGGCCCCGGAGGTAAGAGAAGAAGCCTACAGAGAGGACGACTTTCCCTTGGTCGAGGAGGACTGTGTGAGGGATCGCTTAAGTGATCTGGATGTCCACAAATCCATGGGCCCTGATGGAATGCACCCACGAGTGCTGAGAGAGCTGGCGGATGTCATTGCTGAGCCACTCTCCATCATCTTTGAGAGGTCCTGGAGGACTGGAGAGGTGCCTGAGGACTGGAGAAAGGCCAATGTCACTCCAATCTTCAAAAAGGGCAAGAAGGAGGACCTAGGGAACTACAGGCCGGTCAGCCTCACCTCCATCCCGGGAAAGGTGATGGAGCAGCTTATCCTGGAGGCCATCATCAAGCAAGTGGAAGAAAAGAAGGTTATCGGGAGTAGTCAGCATGGATTCACCAAGGGGAAATCATGCCTGACCAATCTGATAGCTTTCTACGATGGTGTGACTGTCTGGGTAGATGAAGGGAGAGCTGTGGATGTTATCTACCTTGACTTCAGCAAGGCTTTCGACACAGTCTCCCATGATATCCTCCTGGGGAAGCTGAGGAAGTGTGGGCTGGATGAGTGGTCAGTGAAGTGGATAGAGAACTGGCTGAATGGCAGAACTCAGAGGGTTGTCATCAGCGGCGCTGAGTCTAGTTGGAGGCTGGTGACAAGTGGTGTCCCTCAGGGGTCAGTACTGGGCCCAGTCTTGTTTAACTTCTTCATCAACGACCTGGATGAAGAGTTACAATGTACCCTCAGCAAGTTTGCTGACGACACCAAACTGGGAGGTGTGGTAGTTACACCAGAAGGCTGTGCTGCCATTCAGCGTGACCTGGATAGGCTGGAGAGCTGGGCAGAGAGGAACCTGATGAGGTTCAACAAGGGCAAGTGCAGGGTCCTGCACCTGGGGAGGAACAACCTCATGCACCAGTACAGGCTTGGGATGGACCTGCTGGAGAGCAGCTCTGCGGAGAGGGACCTGGGTGTCCTGGTGGACGACAGGTTAACTATGAGCCAGCAGTGTGCCCTGGCTGCCAAGAAGGCCAATGGGATCCTGGGGTGCATCAAGAAGAGTGTGGCCAGCAGGACAAGGGAGGTTCTCCTTCCCCTCTACACTGCCCTGGTGAGGCCTCATCTGGAGTACTGTGTCCAGTTCTGGGCTCCCCAGTTCAAGAAGGATGAAGAGCTACTGGAGAGAGTCCAGCGGAGGGCTACAAGGATGGTGAGGGGACTGGAGCATCTCCACTACGAGGAGAGGTTGAGGGAACTGGGCTTGTTCAGCCTGAAGAAGAGAAGGCTGCGAGGGGACCTTATAAATGCCTACAAATATCTGAAGGGTGGGTGTCAGGAGGATGGGGCCAAGCTCTTTTCAGTGGTGCCCAGTGACAGGACAAGGGGCAATGGGCACAAACTGAGGCACAGGAAGTTCCGTCTGAACATGAGGAGGAACTTCTTCTCTCTGAGGGTGACGGAGCACTGGAACAGGCTGCCCAGGGAGGTTGTGGAGTCTCCTTCTCTGGAGATATTCAAGACCCGCCTGGACAAGGTCCTGTGCAGCCTGCTGTAGGTGACCCTGCTTCGGCGGGGGGGTTGGACTAGATGACCCACAGAGGTCCCTTCCAACCCCTACTATTCTGTGATTCTGTGATTCTGTGATTCTGTCTTGACTTTCAAAGCCTATAATATCCCTGACATATTATTAGATACTTATTACCCATTTGGCTTAAAAATGTAGTAGCATTTGATTAAAAGATGTTACAAGCAGTGATTGGAACTTCATAGTCATTAATGTGTTTAAATATGCTTTGGAATAATTTTATTTGTAGTTTACGGTAGAAAGCTGTACATTATATTGTCACAAGCTTTTCTATTCTAGTAGCTTGGCCATCATGTATTAAATATTGTTATTTAAATGTCATAATGTTTTTGCTTCACTTAAGAAGTGAGAAAAAGATAGCTCATTCAGTTCTCCTGTTTATGAAGTATCATCATAAAGGGCAGGGTTATCTTTAATATGTAATGCTACTGTTAGACTTCAAATACAGTACATTTTTATGTTATCCGTACAGTAAACAGTCTTGGAAAGATACTTTTTATTCTCATTACGTGACTTTACAGGCTTATAACTTCTCGTAACACTTCTTAAACCTGTTTTCAAATGTGATTATATTATTAAGTGTAAGAATTTTTATGCTAGTTAACATGAGTCTCTCAGGTAACTGCATATTCTATAATCCAACAAAACTTTCCTTTTAAACTTCAAATTCCAACACACATAGTTTATATTATCTATATGTAGTATTCGTAATAAGTGTAGTCATTTCTCCAAGAAAGGTGTCTCAGATCCAAATTTACTATTAGTGGAAATCTAGCAGTGGGAATTATACCAAGAGCAAAATCAAAACGCAAGAATTTGAACAGGTGCCAGGAATGAAGCACAGGCTTTTTAGTAATATTGCTGAATTTTTGAACGTTATATATTAACCTTTCAGCAATTCTCCGCTACTCGTGGGTTGTCATGAATACACAAAACAAGATGAGGTATTGCCCTACATCTAAGCAAAAATCTTGGAAGCTGTAACTCAGCAGAGGAATGCAAATGCCTGGGCAGGTTCCTGCTTGCTTTTGGCTGGGTTTACCAGCCTAGCCCAGTGCCAGCCTGAGACCCTGTAGAGCCATTAGGGTATGTCTGCCCTGTGATCCCCAAGTAGCTATCTCGCTCAGCTTTTTTAAGTCACAGAGCTATCCCAGCTCCAGTAACTGAGCACTGGCTGTTATGTTGCGGTGATACAGGAACACCTGGCTCCAGGATGATGCAATGAGGTAGTTGAGGTTTGAGGAGGAGGAGAAAAGAACTCCAGATTTTTCTCTTTGAACCGATGCATGAAGCTTCAAATAAGGCTGGGAGTTAAAGCAGAGCTAAGTGGGATACAAAATAAATCATTTGAGGTTTGGATGGGAATTGATCTTTTCATAAGCCAGGAAAGTAAAGACAAACCCTTAACAAGAAAGAGCCTGGACCTGACGTCTGAGGCAACAGGGAGTGAGTGGGTACTAAGCAGAGCAGGTTAGGCCAAGGCAGCAATGCAGAAACTGTGCATGTTGGCGTATGTTGGGATCGCAGCAACTGGCAATGTTGTAGCCTGTCTGTCCTGCAAATATGACACAAACTAACGTTGTAATCTCTGTGTAGATTGTGTGATTTAGAATCATGTGAAATTTTCACAAACCTTAATGCCAAATCTATTTTGAATTTTAAAAGTATATTTTAAGAGTAAATACGCCTACCGAAAGAAATAATCTTTGTTTTTTCTCTCCCACTCCTCCAGTGTAACTCTGTGCATTATACAACAAGATTAGGTGACAGCTAAGGCTATAATCACATTTTGCCTTCATTATTAACACATTTTAATATTTTCTATTAGAATCTTGGAATATTTCATTAAAAATTTGTGGAAAAATACATAGCCATTTTTAAATGGGGACTTTCAGCACATACATGTGTTGGGTTAGGAACCTAAAATTCAGAAGGGAGATTTCACTGACCATAACTGGGTTTTCCAAGCCTTTCAAATATTTAGCTTGGGCATGCTCAGCAAAGCTAGTCAGGGTTAAGCAGGTGAGGTTCCTTATTAACTAAACTATCTCTATTTCATAGGAGTACAGGAAGTAACATTAATCTTCTTATCCCTCAAGTTACCATTCGTCTGGTACTCCAATCAGAAAATGAAGAAGTACTTTCAGGATGCTTCCCACTGATGAACTGGAGAAAGTAGAAGCTGCTTTCTGAGAAAGCAAAGGAAAAACTTGGTCAAGGACACTGTGAAGGGAGACTGCAGTCACACTTTTCTTTACACTGAGGATACAAGCTCCAGATTTACTATATGTGACATTTTTTCATGCCTCATGGAAATTTATTTACAACTTGCTAATGCATTGCAGTTATAGAATATGCAGAAAATCATCTATGTATGATGATCACCTGCGAACAAGATAGCACGGTCTTGGGTCTTTTTGGCTGTAAGGTCATTACGTATACGGTTTCATGGTACATACTTACACTTTAAACTAGGAGAAACGAGGTGCAAGTCAGAGTAATTACAGTACAGTCATTAGTACAGAAGAGCGTCAAGGAATCATGGTTTATCCAAATGGGAGTAACATCGCTTTCTTTGATTTCTCAGAGTTTTTGGACTGAACAGTGAGTATCAATTTGTATTTCTCTGAATGTGTTCTACAGATTTCTTTCTATGATTTCTTTCATACAACCAATGGCAATTCAAACTGTATGTAGCTTTTGTGTTAGAAAGTCAGTTAGCATGATTCTCATAATGAGCACAATGTTTCCAGACTACAGAGGTGTGATAGGAGATATATCCTGTAAAATAACAGACACCGTTATTTAGTATGGTTGTGTATACTGAAGATGTCTCATCACTGCTGTGATGGCTTGATTATCAGCTTTATTGTATTCATACTTCAGCAAACACAAATACAATGGCACAAATCATCAAGATATGGGACAAATTACACTACCATGTTACGTGCAGCTTTTATGTAGAGCTCGTTGATGCAGAGGATGTAAAATATTACACTGGTTGTATAGAATCATGTGGGGCAAAAAGAGTGCTTACTAATTTGAGGAAGAAAAGGGAGTCTGCTTTTGACCTTGACTCTGAAATATCACGAAAAATCAGTGTTAGCAAAGTTGGCATTAACCAGCTATGTTGCTGTCAGGCTATTTATCTTGTGTGCCAGTATTTCACCACTTCTATGCACCCCTTACCCTTGGGCAAAGTTCCAGAACCCACTTCTCATTTCATCACAGCTCTCTTTGGAGTCTTCTTTGGAGGAGATGAAAGTCTGAAACTAGGAAGCATACTTACATTCTTGCAAGTATATGCACACTCTTTTTCTTTGATTTCAGTCATTTTTTGAGTAACATATTCTTTTGCACTGCCAACATAGATGTTTGTTTTAAGAGAAATCTTTCACTGGCATTGAATTACTTGCATCCCTTATCTAACTGCCCACACCTTAATTTCATGAAAATCATGTAACACATACTGAGGCTCTGACTAACACTTTTTGTTACGCCTTTGTTATAGTTTTTGGTGTGCTGCCTACAAGGACACAAAGTTTACCCCCTGTATATCTCTTCCACCAAATCTCTGTTGCTCCAGTGGCTGTGCCTCCTCTGAAACTTTTGCAGTAGCTAAGTATTTTCCATTTCTGTTTCTTCATATTGTTTTAGATTTTTCGTCCCTTTATGATGAAAAAAAGAGGTCTTATTTTATGCGGTATTTTCGGTGAGGGGAAAAAAGAGATTATCGTCATTCCCACTAGACACAGCTTTTTTCTTTTCCATTCATAATATATTCTCCATTTTCATAATTAAATTGGTTTCATTGCTTTGCCTTGTTTACCTTGCCTTCTGTAACTGGCTGACTAAAACTCTGTCACCATTGTACCAATTCCACAAATTGTTTGTATGGTTAAAGAAAATATTTGTGACAAGAGGATTAATGAAGTAGCCCACGATGCCATTAAAGCTGCAACATCACATTAGTCTACCAAAATATTAATAGGCTTTTATGAGACAAGAAGAAGGGCTGGAGCCAGTAAAAATCTCCAACACATGAAAGTTCGAATAATCATGGACATATGGAAATCTGCTGCCTTATTCTTGTAGCAATTCCATAGTCATGGCTTCTCTCAGTTTTTAATATTTGCAATGAACTTTTTTAATGAGCAGTAACAGAGGGATCCTCTAGTTCATTTGTTCCTTAGAAGTACAGCTTCTGGCTACTATTAGATTGAAAACGATTTATATTTCAAAGATGTACACTGAATATATTATTACACAAAGATGAGCTAGTCAACTAATCTCATCACAAGCATGATATCAGAAAATTTATCTTTCATATGTTGTACAAAAACTAAAATTAAGTTAGATTTATTGTTAATATTTTGAAATTCACTGGAATATTTTTGTTCCAGACATGTTTTGCTGACAATATTTGTCCAAATAAAAGAAGTTCTGCAGGCTTTTCAAAGCTGAATTATTCAAGAGAGATGGTTTTGAAAGAAGACATATCTGTGTTTTCACACTTGGTAAAATAAGTTTCTAGCTAGCAAAGTTTTTACCATCATTCAAAATGGTTTTGTCAGCAGTTGCTTTTTAATAGACTTTTTTTGTGATTATCATTCCTCAGATTTACCGTGGTCCTATTTAACTGTTCTTCAGGCTGGTGAAATTTGGACAACCAAAGATTTCACATACTCTGTGCTTCAATTAAAATATGTTTTTCTCCAGACTTCAGTGACTGAACACATCTTTAGTACAAGTTGCCTTGTTCTCTTCTCACAGCTTCCCCGACACATCGAGTTCCCTCTCAAAGGTCGCATCGGCCACAGCAGTGCTAAATGCCCTTGTAGCTTAGGCTTGGACAGACACTTAGGCTTCTCTCTGAACATCTGTGGGATCTTAATGCCTGAGACCCAGCAAGGCTCTCAGTGCTGGGGAAAGGACCTGGCAGCAGTATAGGCAGTGGGATGCCTGTTCTTGTCTACTCAAGTTCTGCCATTTGGCAGAGCAAAAGCAAGGGTGTTTCCTAGGAGAAGGCAGGCTGCAGGATCCAAGTATGAAAATTCCTCGTGTGCTTGTCGTGTAAAAGAGGTGAAGGCCAATGCAGATGAAGATTTTCTAGTGAAATTAACAGGGTTTTAAAATAAGGAGGTAATGGTAAGATCTACTTGATAATATCAGTTCTGGTTTCTATCACGACACTTGATTTAGTCAATTATTGTTTTATTAAATTGTTTTACTGAAGTAATGATGGCTTTCATACACTCTGTCGTAGGGTATTTGTGCTGTCAATATTTGCATTTAAATGGCATATGTAATTTTAAATTGGTCTAGGAAAGTAGTAATGCAAACATATGAGCTAATAAATGTTGTGCAAGTTACTCCCTACATAACAGACAGTATGGGCAGAACTGGCAGAGCAATTAATTGAACCTAAAGATCACTTTCAAGCACTTTTTTTTCTAAGCAGAATACAGAAATACCCAGAGGTGTAGCATAATCATTGCTGTGGTGAAGTAGGCCTCCTATGTGAGTAGGAAAGGACTTCAGCATGTAAAGCTCCATCATTAACACTGAAATAAGATTAGTATCCTAACCAGCTGGGAAGCCGGCCATCACTAGCCTATGACACTTCACACCTGTTTTGACACTTGCTCAGTTCAGTATGAAGACTCTCACTGATACCTGGGACTTTGAAACAGCCCTTCGATCATTTGGTTTATAGTTGTGTGTAGCTGGAATTAAAAACATGTTTTGATTTTTTTTTTTTTTGGTGAGAGCTTGGATCATAGAAATTCAGAAAACTGAAAAAAGTTAAGTCGGAAAGAATTTTTCCAGATGTTAATCACTACATACATGATATGTCATCATCAGAGATCAATGAAATTTCAGAAGTTAAATAAAACCAAGGATTTTGGATTTCAGACATTCTGTCCAAAGCTCATTGCAGTGAAAAAGAGTTGCATTCACTCACTTTGCACTGCAGGCAAACTCAGATTTAAGGTTAACTAGTATGGTTCAGATGCCTTTTTCTGGCTCTGTGCACAAAACTCAATTTAGGTTTAATTATATCGTTCACCTGAGGCTTATTATGGATGTATTTAAATGTTTTCAGGGAAGAAGAAAAACATAACTGTCTTAACAACTAACCAGCAGTCTTGAGTTTCTAAAGAGGTTTAATGTTTCCTATATTTATTGAACTTATGACAAGATTGAGGTTGTTTACTCTGATTTTGGACAAGATCCTTACTTCAACTAGCAAAGCTCTGAAAATATTATATTTTTTTTTTCTTTTTTCTCCCCCGCCCCCTACCCCCCACCCCCATTATTTTTAATGTATTGCTCTCCTGAATTGAAAGCTTATAAAAGTGCTGCTTTCAGAAGCCTGGAATAAAACTTTTCTGCTTTATTTGCAAAGCAAGAAAGATAGGTGCTCTTCTTACCAAGATCCATGAGCCAGCAGTGTGCCCTGGCTGCCAAGAAAGGCAATGGGATCCTGGGGTGCATCAAGAAGAGTGTGGCCAGCAGGACGAGGGAGGTTCTCCTTCCCCTCTACACTGCCCTGGTGAGGCCCCATCTGGAGTACTGTGTCCAGTTCTGGGCTCCCCAGTTCAAGAAAGATGAAGAGCTACTGGAGAGAGTCCAGCGGAGGGCTACGAGGATGATGAGGGGACTGGAACATCTCCCCTACGAGGAGAGGTTGAGGGAATTGGGCTTGTTCAGCCTGAAGAAGAGAACGCTGCGAGGGGACCTAATAAATGCTTACAAATATGTGAAGGGTGGGTGTCAGGAGGATAGGGCCAAGCTCTTTTCAGTGGTGCCCAGTGACAGGGCAAGGGGCAATGGGCACAAACTGAAGCACAGGAAGTTCCGTCTGAAGATGAGGAAGAACTTCGTCCCTCTGAGGGTGACGGAGCACTGGAACAGGCTGCCCAGGGAGGTTGTGGAGTCTCCTTCTCTGGAGATATTCAAGACCCGCCTGGACGCGGTCCTGTGCATCTTGCTGTAGGCGACCGTGCTTCGGCAGGAGGGTTGGACTAGATGACCCACAGAGGTTCCTTCCAACCTCTACTATTCTGTGATTCTGTGATTCTGTGATCTTGTCAACATCACTTGCATTTTTTTCCCCCCAGAAAATACACATTCACAGATGGATTTTTCTTGCTTTTTCTCTTTGTTCATTCTTTGTGTTCTCTTTCAAATGTGTTAACCAAGAGAATAATTACGAACGTATCATCCTCAGTGCTTGTTGATACCCTTCACTTGGCTAAAAGCTTCTAAACTTGTGATAATTTATACTTTCTCTAGTCTGAATAAACCAGATAGATTGACTTCAAGGGAAAAGGCTCTTGGTCCTGTCACATTTAGGTCTCAGTCTGAATTTTTGTTTTCATTTTTCTTACTTTGGATTGGAGTGCAATTCAGATTGTTAAAAATGAAAGTTGGTAGACAAATATTTTGTGTTATAATTTCTATTTTTTACCAAAAAGGAAAGTTTAAACGGAAACCATTCTTGTCTTCAAACTTCCTCCAGAAAGATTATTTTGTAGAAATTTTATTTTTACAGGTAATATAGACCTGAAATTCTGGGACTTTTAAAATGACCCTACAGATTTTACTGTCATGACATAAGTCTGGAAACTATCTTCATGGTCATAGAATCAAATAATGTGTTGTCAAATGTACCCCTCATAAGTTAATCAAGTTGTGTAGGAATTTCCCACCTCTCCAATGCTACTGGAAGGATGGTCTTAGGGTTTCATCCATCTGATTATTAGAAATCTGTTTTATGTGAGTCTACTTAAATACATCTACAGACAGCTTGTTCCTGTGAACTTTGCTTTTTAGTAGAAGATCTTTTCTTGGGTACTTACCCTTTAATCCTTTTAAGATGAATAATCTTATCCTGTCTAATTGTAGTGTTCCTAGCTAACAAAGATGAGTTAGTCTTGCAGTCTTCTTACCACGGATCCTTTTATCTCACTCAACATACTCTTTTATTGAACCTACTTGCAGCTGAAAGATACCTTTTCAAGCACATTTAATCAGAATTTTGCACAGTACTCTATGCAAAATCTCTGGGTTCTTATTGTGTTTATTCCTTCACTGTGTCATCAGTGGCTTGTGGACTTCTGAAAAATAACTTGCAGATCCTTTGCTTTTACAGTCATTTTCAACTGATAGACTTCCCATTTAATGACATCTCTTCCTATGATACTAGTCCTCACTGTTATCCTGCTATTGCTGTCTGTTATTCTGAATCTACTGAGTTCTGACATTACCTCTCAGCAGCATGTCGACAACAATTTTTCTGTGTCAACCTCCTTTATGAAACCACTGAATAAAGTGGTCTGAAAGACAGTTTCAGATAGGTATCACTGGTGATACTATTCCAATATACTTCCAGCATCTGTTTAACTGTGTTCTGAACACCTAAATTTTAAGCCTTATTCTAATCACAGAATCACAGAATGATAGGTGTTGGGAGGGATCTCTGAGGATCATCTAGCCCAACTTCCCTGCTGAAGCAGATTCACCTACAGCAGGCTGCACAGGACCTTGTCCAGGTAGGTCTTGAATATCTCCAGAGAAGGAAACTCCACAACCTCTCTGGGCAGTCTGTTCCAGTGCTCTGTCACCCTCAGAGTGAAGAAGTTCTTCCTCATGTTCAGACGGAAGTTCCTCTGCTTCTGCTTGTGCCTGTTGCCCCTTGTCCTGTCACTGGGATCCACTGAAAAGAGCTTGGCCCCATCCTCCTGACACCCACCCTTAAGCTATTTATAAGCATTCATAAGATTCCCTCAGTCTTCTCTTCTTAAGGCTAAACAAGCCCAGCTTCCCCAGCCTTTTCTCGCAGGAGAGATGCTCCAGTCCCCTCATCATCTTTGTAGCCCTCCTCTGGACTCTCTCCAGTAGTTCCTCATCTTTCTTGAAGTGGGAAGCCCAGAACTGGACACAGTACTCCAGACGGAGCCTAACTTGGGTAGAACAGAGGGGGAGGAGAACCTCCCTCGACCTGCTGGCCACACTCTTCTTAATGTACCCCAGGATCCCATTGGCCTTCGATTGATTTGGGTCTGGGGTTTTTATTCTAGCTAGATATGGTCTGAGCTCTCCGTATACATGTTATTTTTTGCCTCCCTTTCTTTTTGCTTCAAGATTAATGAACGTTCCTGGGTGCTGTGCAGTGCTGCAGCTGTTCTGTTTCCTCTGCCCCCTTTGGCCATACCACGGTCTATGCTCTGTGTCCCAGCATGGATACGTGACCCAGTGCCAGGGGGTGAGTACAAACTAACATGTTATCCTTAGGGTTGTAAGAACTCCTACTGTATCAAATGCCTTAATGTAGTCCTTGTTCACGAAAGACCTTTATTGGTACGAACAGGCAAGTTACTTCTACCATTAGAAAGTGAGAACAAATTCTGCATAAAAGCTTGTACTTGTAAGCAGCTATCCAACTCTGCAATAAGCTCATAGATACAGCAACTGAGTATCCAAGCTTTTGAATTTTATATTATGGAGATGACCTGTGTTTAATTTTCTCTGCCATCTTCAAGTCCTTTCTATATACAATGCACAGCAAAAGAAATCTCACTCATTTTGTCTGCTGTCTAGATTGAAGCCAGTGTTGAAAAGTCTAGGAAGTTAAAATACATATATAGGGAGTAAATTACATACCTTGAGTCTGTGAAGGACTGAACAAGATCTAATAACATCAAAGAAAGTCGGGCTTTGCTGGGTTTGGAAAATGAATCTTAGTCAGAGAAAACTGGATTAAAGGATCAATAGAGATGGATTATTTTAGACAGAAAACATGGATTTATGTTGGTTCTCACACTACTTCCAGGAAAGTTCATTATCTAGTTTTGGCTGGTTTTTTGGAATCTATTTGTTTTAGCATCAATTTTCACTCTGATGGGTAGAATTAAGCATACATCACTGTATCTGTAAACACTGTGCCTCTGCCTTCCAGTGACAGCCTGGGACTATGTCCTCTCATTTGCAAAATTAAAAGAGGACAACTCAATTGAAGAAGTCAGAAAAAGAAAATAAAATTCTCTATGATGCGGCTTGTTTTCTGAAGTCATTAATGGCAGGCAGTGGAAAGTGGAAAAGGAGGAGACAAAGAAAGGTTATGTACTTCCCAAGAAGTGTGGTTCTTCTGCAAGAAGTACATGGGATACTAACTCAGTAATTTGTGCTGGGAGCAGGCTGGGGAGGGGATGGTATTTTTTGTCAAACTAAAGACAACAATAAAGCTTGTTTTGTTTTGTTTTGTTTTATTTGAAGCCTACAGAGAGGACGACTTTCCCTTGGTCGAGGAGGACTGTGTGAGGGATCGCTTAAGCGATCTGGATGTCCACAAATCCATGGGCCCCGATGGAATGCACCCACGAGTGCTGAGGGAGCTGGCGGATGTCATTGCTGAGCCACTCTCCATCATCTTTGAGAGGTCCTGGAAGACAGGAGAGGTGCCCGAGGACTGGAGAAAGGCCAATGTCACTCCAATCTTCAAAAAGGGCAAGAAGGAGGACCCAGGGAACTACAGGCCGGTCAGCCTCACCTCCATCCTGGGAAAGGTGATGGAGCAGCTTATCCTGGAGGCCATCATCAAGCAAGTGGAAGAAAAGAAGGTTATCAGGAGTAGTCAGCATGGATTCACCAAGGGGAAATCATGCCTGACCAATCTGATAGCTTTCTACGATGGTGTGACTGTCTGGGTAGATGAAGGGAGAGCTGTGGATGTTATCTACCTTGACTTCAGCAAGGCTTTCGACACAGTCTCCCATGATATCCTCCTGGGGAAGCTGAGGAAGTGTGGGCTGGATGAGTGGTCAGTGAAGTGGATAGAGAACTGGCTGAATGGCAGAACTCAGAGGGTTGTCATCAGCGGCGCTGAGTCTAGTTGGAGGCTGGTGACAAGTGGTGTCCCTCAGGGGTCAGTACTGGGCCCAGTCTTGTTTAACTTCTTCATCAACGACCTGGATGAAGAGTTACAATGTACCCTCAGCAAGTTTGCTGACGACACCAAACTGGGAGGTGTGGTAGTTACACCAGAAGGCTGTGCTGCCATTCAGCGTGACCTGGATAGGCTGGAGAGCTGGGCAGAGAGGAACCTGATGAGGTTCAACAAGGGCAAGTGCAGGGTCCTGCACCTGGGGAGGAACAACCTCATGCACCAGTACAGGCTTGGGGTGGACCTGCTGGAGAGCAGCTCTGCGGAGAGGGACCTGGGTGTCCTGGTGGACGACAGGTTAACTATGAGCCAGCAGTGTGCCCTGGCTGCCAAGAAGGCCAATGGGATCCTGGGGTGCATCAAGAAGAGTGTGGCCAGCAGGACAAGGGAGGTTCTCCTTCCCCTCTACACTGCCCTGGTGAGGCCTCATCTGGAGTACTGTGTCCAGTTCTGGGCTCCCCAGTTCAAGAAGGATGAAGAGCTACTGGAGAGAGTCCAGCGGAGGGCTACAAGGATGGTGAGGGGACTGGAGCATCTCCACTACGAGGAGAGGTTGAGGGAACTGGGCTTGTTCAGCCTGAAGAAGAGAAGGCTGCGAGGGGACCTTATAAATGCCTACAAATATCTGAAGGGTGGGTGTCAGGAGGATGGGGCCAAGCTCTTTTCAGTGGTGCCCAGTGACAGGACAAGGGGCAATGGGCACAAACTGAGGCACAGGAAGTTCCGTCTGAACATGAGGAGGAACTTCTTCCCTCTGAGGGTGACGGAGCACTGGAACAGGCTGCCCAGGGTGGTTGTGGAGTCTCCTTCTCTGGAGATATTCAAGACCCGCCTGGACAAGGTCCTGTGCAGCCTGCTGTAGGTGACCCTGCTTCGGCGGGGGGGTTGGACTAGATGACCCACAGAGGTCCCTTCCAACCCCTACTATTCTGTGATTCTGTGATTCTGTGATTCTGTGATTTAGCTTCTCGCTTGTCCCTCCTCTTTTTTCTGAAAGGAAATACTCTTCATGAAGATATTAGCAAAAAAAAGTCATCCCTAAGACATGAATAAAATGCATCCTGAGTTCTAAGACTCTGTAGTTTGCATTTAAAAAGATGTGTTACATCTGTATTCACAGGCACACAAATGAGAAAGACTGAAAATATATGCAAAATCACACTCTACTGAATATTTGTACAAGTATTGAAATGCCACCTGTTTGCACAGTGTAAAGGTTTTCTTTCTCCATGTCACTTTCCACATCTCCAAAGATATTCTTTCCGCAGTGTATAAGTACAACAGATCCAGAGCATTATCAGAAGGGCAGACAATTTATAAAAGGTTTGTAGTTTTGTCACCTAAGCAGATAACTGAGCTAAAAGCAAAGCTCAGGCTTTGCAGAAGCCCCTTGTATGTTGGCTGCCCAATGAGGTTTAAGGATCTGAATCCACAAGGTACCTCTTTAAATTCCCTGGCGAAATGTATTAACTCTCTCTTCAGATTCTCTACCTGTATTTTCTGATGTCTCAGCAGAAGTGACAGTCTGTAAGGGGAATCTTTCAAGATTTTCTGTTTTCCTTGGGCATTGCCACCATACTTTTTCAACATACCTGTTTGAATACTGCTTAGACTGTCACTAATAAAAGCCTATCTATATGGAAAAACATGCTGTTAGTGTATGTAATTAATATTTTAAACCAAAGCTTTTGTAAAATGTGATTCTTTCACTGGGGCAAGTTCTCCTGGGTGCCAATATTAACAGGACTTTACTCGGGGCTATTTGAAAAGAACAGAAAATCTTGTGCCAAGATTGATTATCAGATTACATTAGTGTCATAAAGTCAGTAGTATGAGGCTGATGGTCACCAGTAAAGCTGTGCTGGATGAACCCTAATGGTTTTTAATTGCTGCTGGTTTACCATGGAGAAACATGTTTGATGGTTTCTAGAGCAAAGCATTCACAAGTCTCTCTGTACTCAGTGGGATGTTGGTGTGACTAACTTTTTTCCTCAGTGTACCAAGGAATAAAGTAGTGTCTTGATTTCAAAGCATCTTTGAAGTTCACTAGTATTTGCTTGGAATCTGGTCTTGAATTCAGACTAGCAAGTGGGAAACAGAGTAGATTCATATTAACCGAAGAGCTATTAGATAGGATGGGTGCCACAAAAAATTCCCCAAGAAGATAGTGGGAAGGACAAAGCTTTCAGTCTAAGCAAAGGCAAGTGAAAGCAATGGTGCTTTAAAAGTCCTTAGATAGCTGTGTTAAGCTAGCTTGTTCGCATCTAGGCTAGAAAGATGCAATATTTACAGAGTTAAGCAGCTTGCAGAATTCAGAAAAAAATCTGACCTGGCATGCAAAGAAGGGTCTTGTTAGCAATTGAGATTAAAGACATAAAAGTAGGTTATAATTTCCAGTCCTATGATCCTTGAGGTTTCCTTCCCAAAAAAAGGGAAAGTGCACCTTTTTTTTCAAATGACTATATTTTCCTGCTTGCTTCCACTTTTTTCATTTCCGTTAGCCATTTATATTGCTGTGAACAATAGACACAGGCTTGCTGTGTTCAAATAACCACTTGCCTTAAATTCTATCTGAGTTTTCAGTGCCTAATTGTGGGACCACAGAGAGTAGAGTTTAGGGACGTGTCCACTTTCCTGATATACTACAGACAAGAGCACTCACAAAACACTTTCAAAATTATTAAATCCACTTATCCTCTTTGACTGAAACTGTACTTGCAGTCACAGCAGCTGCAGTAACCTTTTCTTTTTTTTCTCTCCACTGGCTGCATCCCTTGGCACAGTTTAAAGCAGAAGGGGGAATGTTAGAAAAGAAAAAATAAATAAAATTGTTGCCTCTGCTGTGAAGGAAAGGTTCTTAGAATTCAGAGTGAGTAGTCATGGGCAACAGATGCATTAAACAGAATGTGGAGTCAGTCAGCAAAACACATCTGCTGTGTTCTGCAAAGGACGACAAAAGCACTGTGTGTTCTTATACCCTGGGCATTTAAATGTAAGCTTCGGAGAAAATGTGGCTTTATGTTTGGGTATCATCTTTTCACCCATTTGTTTCTAAAAATCAGATTTTTTTACTTTGCCAAGCAATCTTAAAATGAAGGGCTTTTTCCTCCTTTTATGCAGGGAATGATGAAAAGAATGGAGCAGATCTTCAGATTTTACTGTGCAATAGAGTCAAGGAACCTCTCAGTACCAGGGCGCTGTAGAAACCTTGGCTCCTGAGCTTCACTGTATTTGCAGTAGTCCAGAAACACAAGAATAAACAGTCACCTAAAACAAGCGCAAATAAATCTTATAAAATAAATCTTCTGTTTTCATAGAACATCAGCTTGCTGTAAGCTTAAATATTTTGGCCTTTGGATAGATTTGCTGTACCTTCTTATAAAGGACAGCATGGTTTCCCATGTTTTCCTTCTGCTCTTTTGTAACTGAAAGGCTAAATGAAACTCTTACAGAAAGCATTCAGGATTTTGAGCAGCCTTTGAATTTTTGAAGGCAGAGAGGCTATTCAGCACTTCAATTGGCATTCTTTAACTTTAGGGCTGGGTGGCCGTTCAGGGCATTGTTGGGAAATATATTGATCTGCTAACATATTTGCTGGAACCATTTTTTTTTCATACTTGTCTGAAGCACTTTGTCATTGCTTTGGTGTTTTTTCTCTGCTGCCAGAAACTGCCTTACACACCACCAACACACAAGGGAATGGTGTTTCAACAGCGCAAAGCAAAGGTACTTGAGTGTGCACTTGACAAAGTGAATGAGGATGCTTGCAAGTGGGATTGTTTTTCCACCCTGTATCGCTGTTTCTTACATCTTGTATTCATGATTTCTTTGTGTACTGTTTAACGCTATGCAGTAACAACAAGCATTTTAGCCTTTCACCGTTGTATCTAATGTGGTTTCTTGTGATCTAGTATAGCATAGTAGCAAATTTCAGGCTGCAGTTCAACCTTTGTTCAGGTAATTAATTTCATCCTACAGGAGAGAATACTGAAAAGGAAGGTCCTTCTGTAGGCAGTAATTTTCCACGTAAGGTGAAGAAAAACAACAACAACAAGAAAATCATCTTGCTTTGTCAATCTTATTTGTCAGTCATTATTAGCATAAGTAGTATTCACAGAATGTGACTGACTAAGGTGACAGTCAGAAAGAGAGCTTTGCTTTAGTGGTTTTGGTTTTTTTTTCTAACAATGAAGAATTTGAAATGTCTAGAGTATTTTTCTTCAAAACAGTAATAACTGAATGGACTTTATTAAGAACATGGGAATATTAACAATAAGCTTGAGAAATAGATGCAGGTAAACTTATTAATGATGTAAACTGATCCCAGCTGGAAATAAGTTCCAAAATTTAGTCCACATTCTGAAAACAACAGTTCTTTGTATGCCGTTCCTTTCTATACTTCTGCTTTGTGATGCGTATGCAAGTACATTGCCATATTTTGCATCCCTTTCTTAGCATTAACAACCAAAGAATGACTACAGTTTTTATGCATCTAAATGAAAGTTTAAATTAGTATTAACTGCTTACTTCCAACCTACCATTTTAAGTAATATGTAGTGTAATATATTCAAATCTACATCTTTTTCTGGAGTTCCTTATAGCTCTAGCTGGAAGGAAGATATCTGGTGAATGAGGAAGGAAGTACCAGAAGAGAGGAAGTGCTACCATGATTTAATGCAGCAGCAATACAAGCTAAATCTTTCTGATGATACTCAGCAGGTCACTTAACCCAGACTTCATGCAAGAAGTCAGTAGTTACATACTCATTATATGGAAGTTAATTTGAAGCAAAACTTCCTGATGTGCAAAGCAAACTGGTATCCACAGTTGTGCTCTCAAAAATACAATTGTGGTGTAAGGGACCATGAAGAATTTTGTACTGCCTGGTGCATAATTTTGTGGTGTCTCTCTATGAAATGTGAGAGCTTGGATTTACTTGGAGCTGGACTCTAGTTCTGCTAAGAAACTATTTTAAATGTGATTACATGGATTATTTGTTCTGGAGTCACAGGAATTTTCATCTGCTGCCATGTGTCTCTAAAGATTTGATTATGTTTTTCTGTTTTGGGCTTTAGCTGCCTCCTAACTGGTGTATATCAAGTACAGATAATGCTCCAGGTGCTAACTCTTTCTTCAGGTTAGTGTTGTGAATCTTCTAGTTTTAGCTACTAACAATTAAAGTCATCATGAAATAGAGGGCTAAAGGGGAGAAATGTGCATTGTGATTTAAGCTTATTTGCACAAACTAATGGCTAGTTTTGGAGACTGGGGACAGAAAGGAGATGCCAAATCTTGTAGATGAGCATGCAATTTCTTATTTACACCATCCTATCATGATAACACATGTACTCCTGCTTTCAGCACAGGACTAGTATTTCCTTGCAGTAGGAACTGCCAGAAACAAGATGTAGAGCAGTTTAATAGCCTGATGAACCAAATATAAGATGAACATCTTCCATAGCCTGAGTACAGAATAAATATCCGTTGGACTTCAGCATTCAGTCTTCATGGCATAGCTTCCTGCAGCAGCGTGGGTGTTTGCACCAGTGACTGTAATATAGTAATTTCTGACACCCTATCCTTACAGAAAACAAATAAGCACTGAGGAAAAATCAAATTTGTGTGTCATGAATGATTAACTCCTTTTTCACCTTGTTTTGTTTTTGCCCTTAGTTTCTGACTGATGTTGTATTGTCTGTAACAGTAATTATAGTGTCTAAAAATGTCTTCCTTTTTACAGCCAGTTTTTATCATTTGTCCTAATAAATATAACTAACAGGTTGCTTTCATGTCACAGAGGTGTGAAAATGAATTAACAGCTGTGAAACAATTGTAGTGATGAGTGTTATAGAACAGCCCACAAGCAGACTTGCAATATTGCAGCTGGAGCAGGGCTCAAAAAATAGTCAACAAATAAAGCGTAAGACCTCATTTTGAGCTATGAAGTGATAATAAAAATGGAACCCTGTAGAACAATGCCTTATGGTCATTAGGTGCACACATCCAGAATGAAACAGAGAGTCATGTAATTGAGCAAAAATATCAAGAACTATACAACAAAAGAAAGCATATGATATGGAGTTGTGAAGACTGCCTGAACATAGACTGAAAAAGCAATCTAAATTAAATAATTTCCTTAAAATTTCAGGTTATCTTTTCAATACATTAATATCCTTTTAAATTTATTTTATCTAGAGAATACACACAGGAAGAGAAAAAAATATGTTTGTTAGTAACAACAACATTTTAAATTACAATAGTGCTGTCCATGCAGGACAAGTCAACACTTGTTTCTCCTCTTTTAGGCTTTTGTGATAAGTCAATATTCTTAAAATAGTTAAAATCACACATAATAAAACTGAAAAGACCAATTAAGTATTCTGGCAGATGTAATGACAGACAATACTGATAGAACCCTAAGAAGAAGCTGATGGTGAGAGGTTTTCTGCTGTGTATCTTAAAGGATTGAATTGTTAATGAGAGCTCATAAATTTAAGTAAAAGGGTGGAAAGTTAATAAAAATGTTATGGCTTTTGATTGTATTAACTTCCCAGGTGCTTATATGGCCCCAGCAGCAACAGAAGAGGATCCCCTCTCACTCTGTGATTAAGTACAATTAGAAGAGCTTCCTGAGATGAGGATATAACTCTTCTATCCTTAACTGTTTGGCCAATCGATCACCAAGGACTAAGATGTGCTGGAGAAATAACATAACTGGGAATGAAAAGTCAACTCTGCCTCACCCAAATGAGCATCTTAATCTCTTCATCCTTGAGGAACAAAGATATTTAAAACTAGCAAAAAATTTCTAAACATTTTGGAATCATTTCGGTTTCTGCCCAAAATTGTGACACATCAGGGGAAATGAGGTTTATGTTGTTATGATAATACTTGCAAAGCAATTCTTTACCTCAAACCTTTCTGATACTTAATCTACTACATTTAAAATGTTTAATGTCTTTTAACACAATCTGTGTTTTTCTAAATCAATGAGTTTCTTTGGTAGAAGAAATCAAATAGTCTGAGTCCAGCTGGTGACATGATGGTCACAGCAGCTAATATTTATCTTATAATATGAGATGTATTGATGTTGCAGTGGACGTTGGTACTAAGCAACTGTAAATGGAGAAATAAGCAATAAAGCATATTTCACATTGACCTCTGCAGCAGGTTTACAAAATATGGAAATCTTACTTAAACAATCAAAGTTGAATAAATCAAATAAAATTGAAAAGATTTCTATGTATTCCAGTTTCCTGAAAATGGAATGGGCATATGGCATCTCCTCCACTCTTCCTCTAAGCTTCCACGTAGAAAGCCATAATTCGTGTGTCTTTTTTTTAAAAAGACACTTACTAGTAGTATGTTGTTTTAAATTAAAGCTCTAAAAATTACCTTTCCACTCTGTAGACTGCACTTCTTCCCATGGCTCATTTACCTTGCAGTGCTATTTCCATTCTTGTTGTTGTACTCCAGGCTGAGACTGTCAGTTGTGCTTTCCTTTCACTGACAAAAAGAGAAATCCCATGGTTGCCACTGTCAAGAACATTTCTCTGCCTTCATTCCACAGGGACATCAACAAGATGTCTGAACCCTCTCTGTGCGCTCCTCTGTCATAGGGGTGATCACCTAAGCTTGGGAAGCCTTTACTTCTTCCTTCCATTGACAGCCACTGCTTGACATGTTATCATCATGCATGCAGAATCCTGCTCTTCTCGTGTGCAAAGGTCTAACTGCACAATAAAAACCTTCAGTCAGTCATTCCACCTCCCAGGCACTGGGGAAAAATAAATAACTGAGAATAGCCAGTGTCTCAGAATTAAACTCTGAAATGATTTCTAGTTCTTGACAAGCAGGAAATATAAAGTTTAGAAAGGTAACCTAGAATAAACAGCAATATATTATACTACTTAATTTTTATATATGGCCCAGCGTGTCCTAATTAAAGTGTGCTATTTCCAGGATAGAGAAATGTTGGTTTAGTTTACACAGAGTTCCTATAAAACATTGTACAAAACTGTACCAAAATTGAAAAATAATCTGGCAAGGTCAAATTCATCGTTTCATCATTCATCACTCCTCCAGTTTATGCTCAGGGTATTATTTTATTACCAGCCAGTCTGGAACAGGACCCACCACTGAACAAGCCTTTCAAATTCTAGTATCAATCAGCTAATTCTCCTTTACCTTCCATCCCTCTACCTTTCCCCTTTTTTCCTCCTTTCTTCCCTCTCTGACTTGCAATGTCCTACCTGTTCATCCTTACTACCTATCTGATCTCTCCTGTCCCCCTTAGTTCACTGGTCATTTAATATTTCCTGGTATGACCAGATCTAGTTTTTGAGAGATCCCAGAAAAAAAAAAAAAAAAAAAAAGCTTTGCTTTGTTCAAAGTCAAAGACTGCACACTATGAACACTTTGCCATCAGCCTCCTCCTGTTCATTTATTACTATGAAGAGACTTTTAGGTGAAGTACCTCAGGTGACTTCAGCTGTGCAGAAGACACAAAAAAAGACAGTCTGCTTCTTGCCTAGAAGAGTCCCAAACCATTTAAAAATTTATTTAAAAGGTCAAAACATACCAGTCTCTGCTTGAAATGCTACTGAAGAAGTGTGCTGGGATGTTCTACTCCATTTACAAATTTTAAAGGGTTTGAAGGTATGCCCTGCGTAGAAAGTATTGCAACAATCTCCACCTGAGGTAACAAAGGTGTAGAGAAAAAGAGGATTGTCTCCTTGCCAAATATTGAAGTAAGTCCACTTGACAGCCACTGTTGCAGAAGCCAGTATGACCGGCAATAGAGTGCTAGCCCCTGAGCTCAGTACCTCACAATAGTGACTGAAAAAGCACCAGGCATGGTATCAGCACTCAAATCAACACGGCTATACAAGTAATTCGGTTCTGTTTTTTTCTTGCTATTGGCTTCATGACTATGTAAGAAGAATCTAATCCTATAATTGTTTTCATGTTTGTACCTTTCCATGAATCTTAAATTAATTTATATTTTTACTTTTCTTTCAGCTGAGTATGTTTAATTTTCTCTTTGTTTTTTTCTTTCAAATGCTTCCCATGAAACCTAGCTTATTATGTCTTTTCATGCTCTTTTTCGTCTTCACAGAATCACAGAATCACAGAATGGCAGGGGTTGGAAGGGACCTCTGTGGGTCTTGTGGGGTTTTTTCTTACTACCTTATTTCTCTTTGTTCCTCCAAATCATTCCCTTTCTCTTACCTACTCTTTTTATTTTTGTAGTTCAGTTCGATCTTTCTCCCATTCCCAGTCCATGCATTTCTTCCACTTTGTTATCCAGTCAGCCCACCAGAACTATTCCCTTTTAATACTTCAGCCCAAAGTACTCATTTCCTTTCCCATTCTAGTTCATTGATAATGAATAATGCATTCTTTCACAATTTTAAATATTGCTAATTTTAGTTTACTCTCAAGTACTTGAGACTGAGCAAGAAAAGAAGAGAAATTAATTACATTCCACTGGAATCAGAATATAAGGAACTGAGCAAAACTTGGAAGTGGAAAAGTAGCAAATGGAATGAAATTAAATGAGGAGAGAGGTGGGCTAGAAAGCAGTGGTAAAACTGAGAACATACTTGTATGAAAAGGCTCCACAAACATTTGGCAAAGTGACTGCAGTGGAAACAGACTAGTGAATAAAGTCCAACGAGCTAGAAATGGAAAGGAGTAAATATGGCCCAAATTCAAACTGAGAGAAGAAAAAGATCTCTGCAGGAGAGGGACTAAACCTGGTGACTTGAGGGACAAAAAAAACAAAAGGCTTTTATATCTTCAGTTCCCACTGTTAGCAGTGTTTCTGTTTACTACCTAGTGGGTGATAACTCGGCAGCTCAGTAGAGAGAAAATGCTTTATTACAAACATACTTGTTGTGTAATTAGAACTTAGCACATTACATGGTAACGTAAGCATCAGCCTATCTGAGGAGCAGTTGTATTGCTGCTAGAGCAGGCATATGAGAATGCTTCATATTTCAGTTACTGAGGAAAAGACTCTTGAACACCTGATTATTCTTTAATCTTGTTCCTATCAGCTATATTGTAAAATCTTTCATTCAAACTGCAGATAATTTGACTGTCATAAACTGGCAGTGCACTTTTGATTACATTATTGTAATAATAATGTATCTAAATTGGTTTCGATGTGATTCTGAAACCTGTTTGTTAAATATTGTTAAATATCTGCATTGAGCCAAAAGCCTGAGACTTATTTCAATTGAAGATGACTCACAAATCTGGAAAAAATTAAAATTATCTGCTACTCTTATAATATTTCCTCTAGTAGGTATATGGACAACATTATTGCAAGGTGCTCTGTGTACCTGTTTTAAATATAGAATGGTGGGAAATTCAAGGAAGCCGCAAAACTGACCCAGAAATATCCTTAGTGTGTTCAATGTGCAGATAAGCCACTGAAACATTCAGGTTACTAATGTTTAAATACCTACAGTATTGGACCGAGTCATCAGGCCAAGAGGCAGCAATGTGCTCTTGTGGCAAAGGTTGCTAATACTATCCTTGGCTGCATTAGGAGAAACATTGCCTGCAGGTCAGCAGACGTGATCCTTCCACTTGACTCAGCACTGGAGTGGCCACACCTGGAGTACTGAGTCTAGTTCTGGGCTCCCCAGTACTAGAAAGACAGGGGCGTACTGTAGAAATTCCAGCAAAAGACCTTGAAGATGACGAAGGGACAGAAGCATCTCACATATGAGGAAAGACTGAGAGAGCTGGAGGAAAGAAGGCTTAGGGGGATCTTACCAGCATGTATAAATACCTGAAGGGAGTGTGCAAAGAAGACGGAGCCAGGCTTTTTTCAGCAGTGCCCAGTGACAGCACTGACCAAGCATTGGCACAGGTTACCTAGGGAGGCTGTGAAGTTTCCATTCTTGGATGTACTCAAAAGCTGTCTGGAATGGTCCTGGGCAACCAGCTCTAGGTGGCTTTACTTGGACAGGAGGTTTGGACCAGATGACATCCAGAGGTCCCTGCCAACCCCAACCATTCTGTGATCAGCCCTTTTGGTTTCTGAGTAAATATTGTTGAAGACCTGGGCTCAACACTGCAGTGGAAGCAGCTACTAGGCAAGACCTCAACCTGGATCTCTCAAGTCTGAAGCAAATGCTGTAAGAAGAAAACCAATTTTTTTTTTTTCTGTTAGACATTTTCTTCTCATGTTGAATCTGCTGAAGATCTGCTGCCTCTCTTTATTTCTAGTGAATATAACTGGGATTTGTGCAGGGTAAAATGAATTAAGGCAAACAAAATTCTGTCCTCTTGTTCTACTGTGTTAATAAGGACTTTGACTGTATCTGGAATATGTTACTATTTGCTGTTAAAAAAGAAATTGTTCGTTTATTACAAATTCCTTTTAAAGTTATGCATTTAACTTAAAATATTTTAAAATATAAATTGCTTTTTCCCCCTTTTTTTATATTGATACAAATTTTGAGTTAACCATCAGTAAACAGTATCTTTACACAAAACTGAGAATTTCTATGTGGAAATATATTAATATTTTTTTATTTCTGTATGGATACCCTTATCTGTCAGTTCACAACCAGACCTCCTGGCTTGTAACAATCTTACTGCTTCTCAATTAATCATGGAATAGCAAAGACTGGAAGAGGAGAGGTAAAAGAAAAAAACTGAAAGTAGCACTAATCTTACCTATAATGCCTTACATCTGTGAAAAAAAGTGTTGAAGCACCTCTATTAGGTGTAACACTAAGGTTCACCATGTCTCTGTTACATAAAGTACTGTTTAGGAATCATATTTTCTACAGAGACAATCAAATGTGTTAGAAACTTTCCTAGAGGGAGCTGAAGCTTGGCCCAGATTTGCCAAGTTTTAAATCAGAATGGTTTTGAGATTTTGGGGAAGCTTAGGAAAGATTCAAGCTGAAACTTGAGCTTCAGTGTATATAAAGTAAAAGTCCAGGTATGTACTGTGGTCCGGAGTCAAAAACTTATCTGTAATTGGTTGGGAGTAACAAAAATTCCTTTTGTGGGTGGGTTGTTGTTTTTTTTTTTTCTCAGACAAAAGCTTAATCTAAATTTTTCTCATCTATTTCGATAGTAGCTTGGAAAAAAAGGAGGAGGATGAAGAATCTCAAGACCTGTCAAAATCCTCTCCCTCATTCCTGCTCCCACTAAAATAAAAAAAATCTAGGTAAATTTGAGCATCTTATCAAAATCATAAATAAGCCAGCAAAGAATCATTCTTGCACGTGCCTTTCCCAGAGAAATCCCTGAAGTCCAGTGACAAACTTTCATGGAGAAGTGGTATACTCCTGGGCAAAGAATCTACTGCTAAGACATTGCAAAGCAAGGACGTACATAGTTTGCTGTGATTTCTAACCAGTGGTGGGATTTAATAAGCCACACTTACAGAGAATTTCTGTTTAGGATTCTGAAGAAGATACTAGGACGTCAAATAGTGGGTGCTGTAGTGTGATGATTTTTGAGGCATGGGTTTGGGCCAATATTAGGAACAGGACCACCTGTATTTTGAACTTGTTTGACTACTGTCTAAAATGTTCATTCATTTCAGCTCAGCTGTACTTTTGGAAGGAGTTTGGTTGCATGCCCTATAACAACTGCAGTACAGCACTATTGTGGAAGCCAAATGAGAAAATTCATGGGGAATAAATACCATTTAAATGAGTCTGTAGGCATGTTGTGTAGCTGCCAGAATGGCATGGAAAGCTAAATCCCTCAAAGTCCAGGCAACAGTAAAGTGTAACTTATGAAAAATAAAATTAAAAATCTCCACTGGAACTCTGAAAGGTGCTTATGGATTCAGGGACTTTTTCTAATGGTGCTGTGGGAGTGTGGGGAGAAGTGCTTTGCACCCACCACTGACCAGCTGCCTAAGAGCTTGCGTCTGAGTGAAATCCCATCATACTTAGCAGCGTTGCTAGGCAACAGCCGATCTTAAAATCATGGATAGGTTTTCGAATTTTCTTCCCCCACTCTTACACAGGTGAAATACTATATTTTGTTACAGTGATGTTATAGCTTCGACATTCAGAGTTATTTTCAGCTGTGCTGTTGAAATAACCATGAAATAAACTTAAGAAAAGTGAAAATATACTTTGATATGTAAGAACTGAAGAATATAACTTCACATTCAAAATATTTGTTTGCCATTGTGTCCTGGTTTTGACTGGGATAGAGTTAATTTTCCTCCCAGTAGCTGCTGTGTTTTGGATTTAGTGTGAGAAGAAAGTAGAGAACACTGATATTTTCAGTTGCTGCCACAAATCAAGGAGTATTTTTTCCAGTTTCTCCTATTCAGTTAAGGAGCAGGTGTGCAGGAGCTGGGAGGGAGCATTGCCACAGAGACAGCCAAGCTGGTCAATGGGAATATTCCATACCATAGATGTCATGCTTGGTTTATAAACAGGGTTGACCAGGCGGAAAAAGCTATCATCTCTTCTTGTTTTTCCATGAGTTTGGAATCCTCTCTTGGCCAGGTGTTCAAACTTTTTTCAGGCTGTGACTCAGTTGTTGGGTTGTGAGTAAAAAAATTCTATTGTATATAGTTTGTTTTGCATATTCATTGTTATCATTACTATTATTAGTACTAGTATTTCCTTTGCTGTCTTACTAAACAGTCTTTGTCTCATCTCATGAGTTTTCCCTTTTGTCCATTTCTCCTCCTCATACTGCTGGGGAGGGGTGAAAGGGAAGGGGTGAGCAAGCGGCTGTCTAGTGTTTAGTTGCCAGCTGCCAGGTTCAATTATGACAATTCCTGAACCAGTATCATATGTAATATGCGAAAGGAACATGGTACACCTATTGTGAAATCTGGAAGTCTTGATCAAAGATTTAGTGGTCAATAGACTCTTTTACAAATGGAATAGATTTTTAATTATTTTAGTCACCTTCCTAGTTCCTATGATGTTAGTTTACCACAGCTGTGTCCCTCACAAGATCCTGTAAGTTATTCTGCTGAGGTCACAGAAATGCAAATCTGAGTTTCTTTCAGGTGTGGAACTGCAGTCCTCTGCTTCCAGACTTGAATTCACAGCCATGGTCCCCATATCCTCCCACCAGACCTCAGGATACCTAATACAAGGTTGGCAGTTGACCTATGGCTCTCATAAGAACAATGATGGAGTATATCTGTGATCAGGTAGCTTTCAGAAAATTTTGTGCTATTTGTTTAAGGGCGAAAAAAGACACCATAGATAAGTGTATCACAAAGCAATCTCTCTGCAGTTATTGCACCTCAGCTGCACATGGTACAGGCAAAAAGTGATCATTTGTTTCTCCAGTCCATGTTGCCAGCTTTCCCTGCTTTGCCTCAGATACGGGCTGACCTTTTTTCAGTTCTTTCACCAACTTCTGTGTGATGCTTTTTAAACAGCAGCAGATTGTTTCCCCAGGCTGTGGGAAGGATAGTCTTTGACTCCTTCACCTTTCTGCAGTAACCCAGGATATCAAAGATACATATCACATTTGTAGTAGTAATATGTTTTGGCAGAAATCATACATAGAATGTCTCTAAGTCTGATTCAGAAAAATAATCTTCAGAGTGTTCATACTTGCAGTCTCACCTGTCAAAAGCATCAAAAATGGCTTTTAAAGACTAAATTAGTGTAAAAAGTTGGGATTTTCAACACTGAAATGATGAGGAGGTTTATCAGTTTACAACAGTTCAGGAAAATTACAACATCTCTTTGTGCAAGGTGGACTAAAAATACCAGACAAAAGATTGTCCCCATTTGATTTCCTTAGCTTGCAAGAATGGTAGCTAAATGACCGTATCTATCAGCAGAACTCAAGGGTTAGAAGCATGTTCAGGTTTAGGTTCCCCATTAATTCGTATGCATAATGTTTCTACATGATTTGGTGTGTTCCTGACTTTCCTCAGCCCCTTAGAGCTATTCCGGAGGTGCTGACCTACCAGTGAATAAGCTGAATTTAGGCCCTAAGTGCATACGTAACTTTTATTCACAGAGAGTATTTTGGTCAAGGTTGTGAGTTAGTCATGAACTGGGTTACAATGTGGCCCCAAAATATCACTTACTATGACAGATGGTGCAGTGGTAGCTTCCACATATAGCACCGTTTCAAACTGTGACAGAAATCTTCTCTAGTGAAACGGAAAAGTTTAACTTCACCTTTCAGAAAAAATGACATTTATATCTTGCCTACTGTAACAAATAATAATAGTTACTTGTCTGCTACTAGCTGTTGCAAGACAGCTCTTTTCACATGAGTTTTCCTAAATCAGCTGCTTACCCTAAAAACAGACTGTAATGATTTTACTACTGTGGGGCAACAGAGGGGAAATGACATGGTAGCTTCTTACCACTGAATGAGGCCAGAACTGAGGAAGACTCACAGTATTTTTATAATGTAAAGATCCAATGAAAAACATTTTTTTTTCTAACTGTGAACAGATAGCATTTGTTGTGGCTGTGGTCTGCAGTATGCACACCACAGTCAGTTCTAAATACATAATCAGCTCATTCACTTTGGGTTACTTATTTAGATATTAATCTTCTTTTCACATTTCAGTTTACAGCATTCAGAACTATACTACCTTCCCTCTCAATCCCTATAAAGACACTATAGACTGAGGATGGAATTTGTTATGGTTTAGTACTCTCTTAGCCTCCATTTATGCAAGTTTTCAACTGTATTTATGTATATCAGCAAGTAAATCAGCATTCTAACAGTTTCTTTCATTTATAATGTGCTGTACTGGATTAAAGAACATTTCTTTTATAGTGAGGTGAACAAGGATATTTTGTTGCAGCACAGGATTAAAAAAAAGCATGAAGTAAAAAAAAATTCACACCTTTTCAACGTATCTCATTACTGTTCGAAAAAAACATTTGTCAATGGCTATCTAATTCATAGCACAGAGATACGTCACTCCATTTTTTAAGTAAAAGTTGTGATGTTTAGCTGTTATAACCTCAACTCTGCTATGTTAATGACAGATTTTTTTGCACTGCAGTATATAAATAAATTAACATTATGACAGGTGTCACTATATCAAGTGTCTATAGTTCTGTATGAGAAACTGCCTCTCACCTTTCCACTGCAGTACTGCAGTGCAGCTCCTGAACGAAATAGAAGTATCCTACCTCCCCTGACATTTTTATACTACTCCTGCACACTTAATGGGTTCAAGCTAACTTGCATATTTTATATCATTGTTTCCCAATAATTACATAATATGCATTATGGTTGGGTTCTAGGGACAAAGTTGCAGTAAGTAGCCCGAGGTTAATTAAAAAAGAATTCAAAGCCCTAGGACGATTAGTAAAGGAATCTGGAGCACAGGTTATCTTTTCATCGCTCCTTCCAGTGGTGGGCAGAGACGTTGAGCAACATAGGCAGACTCAGTCTATTAACACATGGCTCCGTGACTGGTGTCAACGCCACAACTTTGGGTTCTTTGACCATGGGATGACATACACAGCACCAAGTTTGCTGGCATCAAATGGGAACCAGCTTTCTCAAAGGGGGAAGAGGATCTTTGCACAGGATCTCGCGGGGCTCATTGGCAGGGCTTTAAACTAGAGGTGAAGGGGGAAGGAGAACCTATCAGGCTTGCCAGAGACAGGCTAGGGGATGATACATAATGGTTAGAGGGATGGGGGGCTAGTAGGAGCCCTCAACCTGTTGCCCAGCAACATGCGAGGGACACTGCAGCAATGTGGAAGTCTTGCAGAAGGGAGCTGGAGGTGCCTGAGGTATCAGGTGCCAACAAAAAAATACCCATGAAACACCTCAAGGGAAAAAAGGGGTGCTCTGCTATGAAGGTAACGAGGCCGACAGCTCAGATGAAATGCCTCTATACAAATGCACGCAGCATGAGAAACAAACAGGAGGAGTTGGAAGAAATCATGCTGCTGGAAAGCTACGACCTGATTGCCATCATGGAAACTTGGTGGGATGAATCCCACGAATGTAGCTCTTGGTGACTACAGGTTGTTCAGAAAGGACAGGCAAGGAAGGAGGGGCAGGGGTGTTGCCCTTTACATCAAGAAAACACTACAGAGTGAAGAGCTGTCGCTGAAGAATAACCACGAGCAGGTCGAAAGCTTATGGTTAAGAATCGGAGAGAGAGGCAACTAAGGGAACTTAGTGGTTGATGTCTACCACAGGCCGCCAGATCAAGAGGAGCTGCCAGATGAAGCGTTCTTCCTCCAACTCCAGGAGGCTTCGCGCTCGCTGGCTCTCGTCCTATTGGGGGAGTTCAACCACCCCGACATCTGCTGGAAAAGCAACACGGCAAGCTGTAGGCAATCCAGCAGGTTCCTAGAATGCATTGAGGACAAACTTCTTAAGCCAGGTAACAAGCACCCCTACCCGAGGGGATGCGATACTAGACCTGGTGGTCACCAGTGCAAGTGAGCTCGTTGGGGATGTCAAGGTCGGAGGCAGCCTGGACTGCAGTGACTACATGCTGGTGGAACTAACGCTACTGAGGGAAATGGGAATAATGAAGAGCATAGTCAGGACCCTAAATTTTAGGAGGGCAAACTTCCAGCTCTTCAAGTAGATAGTCAGAAGGACTCCCTGGGAAACGGTCCTCAGGGACAGGGGAACAGAACAGAGCTGGCAGCTCTTTAAGGATGTATTCCACAGAGCACAAGAGCTCTCGATCCCCAAGTGTAAGAAGTCGGGTAGTGAAGGGAAGAGACCGGCATGGCTGAGGCAAGAGACGCTGGTCAAACTAAGAAGAGGGAACTGCACAGGCAGTGGAAGCAGGGACTGGCTTCCTGGGAAGAGCATAGGGAAGCTGCCCGGTTGTGTAGAGATGGGTCAGGAAGGCAAAGGCAAAGCTGGAGCTGAACTTGGCAAGGGATGTGAAAAATGACAAGAAGGGCTTCTACAGGTATGTCCGCCAGAAAAAGATGGTCAAAGAAAGCGTACCCCCGCTCATGAGCGAGACTGACAAACTGGTAACAGCAGATGAGGAGAAAGCTGAGGTACTCAACAGCTCTTTTGCCTCAGACTTCACTGGCAACCTCTCTCCTCACCCCTCCTGAGTCGATGGATGGCATAAAGGAGACCAGGAGGGTAAAATTACTCCAGTTGTAAGTGAAGACCAGGTTTGGGACCTCCTGCAGAACCTAAACGTACAGAAGTCTATGGGACTTGATGAGATGCATCCCAGAGTCCTGAGGGAACTGGCTGTTGTAGTTGCCAAGTCACACTCCATGATATTTGAAAAGTCATGGCAGTCAGGGGAAGTCCCCAGTGACTGGAAAAAGGGAATCATTGTGCCCCTTTTCAAAAAGGGTAGAAAGGAAGACCCTGGGAACTACCGACCTGTCAGCCTCACCTCTGTGCCTGGGAAGGTCATGGAACAGATCCTCCTAGAAGATATGCTAAGGCACATGGAGGCCAGGGAGGTGATTCGAGACAGCCAGTATGGCTTCACCAAGGGCAAGTCCTGCCTCACCAGCCTAGTGGCTTTCTATGATGGTGTAACAACAAGGGTGGAGAAGGGAAAAACAATGGATGTCATCTATCTGGATTTTTGTAAAGCCTTTGACACGGTCCCCCACAACATCCTTCTCTCTAAATTGGAGAGCCATGGATTTGATGGGTGGACCGTTCGGTGGATAAGGAATTGGTTGGATGGTCGCAGCCAAAGGGTAGTGGTCAACGGCTCAATGTCCGGATGGAGACCAGTGACGAGTGGAGTCCCTCAGGGGTCCGTACTGGGACCGGTGCTGTTCAATATATTTATCAATGACATGGACAGCGACATCGAGTGTACCCTCAGCAAGTCTGCAGATGACATCAAACTGAGTGGTACGTTTGAGACACCAGAAGGACGGGATGCCATCCAGAGGGACCTGGACAAGCTGGAGAAGTGGGCCTTTGTGAACCTCATGAGGTTCAACAAGGCTAAGTGCAAGGTCCTACACCTGGGTCGGGGTAATCCCCGCTATCAATACAGGCTGGGGGATGAAAGGATTGAGAGCAGCCCTGCTGAGAGGGTCTTGGGGGTACTGATAGATGAAAGGCTGGACATGAGCTGGCAATGTGCGCTGGCAGCCCAGAAGGCCAACCGTGTCCTGGGTTGCATCAAGAGAAGCGTGGCCAGCAGGTCGAGAGAGGTGATTCTGCCCCTCTACTCTGCTCTGGTGAGACCTCACCTGGAGTACTGCGTTCAGCTCTGGAGCCCTCAGCATAAGAAGAACATGGAACTGTTGGAGCGGGTCCAAAGGAGGGCTACAAAAATGATCCAAGGGCTGGAGCAGCTCTCCTATGAGGACAGGCTGAGAGAGTTGGGCTTGTTCAGCCTGGAGAAGAGAAGGCTGCAGGGAGACCTGATTGCAACCTTTCAGTACTTAAAGGGAGCCTATAGGAAAGATGGGGACAATCTTTTAGTAGAGACAGCAGAGACAGGACAAGAGGTAATGGTTTTAAACTAAAACAGGGTAGCTTTAGGCTGGATATAAGGAAGAAATTCTTTACAATGAGGGTGGTGAAACACTGGAACGGGTTGTCCAGAGAGGTAGTGGAGACCCCATCCCTGGAAACATTGAAGACCAGGTTGGACAGGGCTCTGAGCAACCTGATCTAGTTAGTGGTGTCCCTGCTTGCTGAGGGGGAGTTGGACTAGATGACCTCTAAGGGTCCCTTCCGACCCAAAACTTTCTATGATTCTATGATTCTATGAATTACTGACTCAGACATGTAATTTAAAGTAATTTTTCAGTAGCTGCTACGTGACTAAGTAATTGTCTCAAGACTGATTTTTTGCTTGAATCCCAACCCTCTGATTTGGATGCTTTATTTAAAGTTTAACTTACTGATTCTCTGCAGAAACTGCCTGAGCCTCACTCTCCAGTTGGTAAAAAAAGGGAAAAAAAATCCCCACCAGACAAATCAATCACAGTTCCCAGACCCCTTAATGTACAAGGAAGTCAGTTTAAAGAAGATGATACCCTTATTTCTACATCTTAGTAAGGGAATCCTGAGAAAAGGCTGTTTTCCCATCTCTCTCTTTCTCATGCTGGGTATCTGGGAATATGGAGTGCTTAGCTCATTTCTCTTTTCTCCCCCCAGCTTCATTTTTTTTTCTGTACCCCTACGAAACAGTACTCTTTATAGCATCGGATATGTACTGACATTGTTCATTGTGTCCCCCAAAATATCTTCAAAGCGTCTTAGGAAGGATGACATAATGCAGATATTTAGTCTTATGGTAAGTGTTACTGAAACCTATAAAATAAACCAGCTGTTTCAGTTTTTGAGTCTGAAACAGTTGCATCTTGTCAGTATTTTCACTGTAAACTGAATCACACCACAGGCCACAATGTGCCCAGCTCTTTTCAGGACTTAGCATCACCCATGCAACTGTGTCAGTTCGCTGAAGAGCACCTGCATTTGGTAGTCTGGATCCTCAACAGAGTGGGTCTGCAAAGCACAGTTTCAGGGTCAATCTTCAAAGGCTGGGATGTTCGTAATATGCCAGCCTTAACCTGGTTGGCAAGCCCTTTAGATTTCATTTCTCATTTTTAGGATGCTTTCCCCAACAACTACCTTTGCTCTCATGTCTTATTACTGCTTCTCTTTGTTGTTGCAGCTCTTTGTTACAGTTGCCTGGTAAACAGCACCGAGCTTATAGCTCCTTTCACATCCCATTGCATCTGTTTCATTAGAACTAGAAAGAGGGAACCCAGTTACTGATGATATTCTGCAAAATGTAGCCTGAGATTGAGTCCTTAAAAAACACCAAAATATTAAAGTATTATTTTAAGGCATGTTAACAAAGATTTCCAATCAGGTATATATATTACACAGAATATATATATTAAGTGAATACAAACTTTAAATGTTAAGTGAATATAATTAAATACTCAGTGAGTATAAAAAAGAAGGAATAGTAAGGAGAAAGACTTTGTGATACATTACCAGTACCTTGTCTGAAACTAATTTTAAAAATATCACCCAACTTTTTTAAGATGTTTTCTAACCCAAAACCTCAGCTAAAGCTCTGTGAGTGTAAGACGTAAAACCTTTTTCTATCTGAAGTAAGTAAAACTGACATATAGATCCCTCAGAATTTTAATGGGTACTAAAATACCTTAGCCTCCTTGGAATAACCAGTCACATGTAGTAATTTTTGAAAATGTTACTGAAATTGCTTCAGCTATCATGCTTTGTGAAATATGACCTTCCTCTATAGGTCTTTGAGAGTTCTTTAAGGTATCCTGGTTTTCAATATGACTTTATTGGCTGTTGCTGGAAGAGTACATATCAAAAATATATCGGAGAGGTTGTTTTCCTTTCCTAAACTTCTACAGAATAACAAAAACCATCCAGGACAAATTTAGGACATTTTGATTTTCTGTAGTGCTGTTATATAAGCTATCTTTTCTCATGATTCCTCACTTCACACTCTCTACTCACTCCATGTCCCCCCACGTTTCTACAATTCTCTTATTTCTTTGTTATCCTTGGAAACAGAACATGCTTATTTTTCCCCATGGAGGCCTTTTTTTTTTCCTAGACAGTAGTAATCTATTGCTACATGATATGACCTCCATTATTTTTCCACTGTGTTAACTCAGAGTGCCTTAAGCAAAGTTTGTGTATCGTGGGGCTGAAATGGTTGGAGTTTGTGAAACTGTGTGTTTATAATATACAAATAAGTGCGTGTTTGTACATTATTCATGTTTTAATCTCATAGTCATTTAGGTATATGAAAGATTTCCCAAGGAACTTTGGAAACTTACTGAGGAATGCAAAAAACACAGAAGAATTAATTTTTAAATGAATAACAAATCAACCTAAAAAGTAGTCAGCATCCATTTTCACAGTTTTGTGACCTCATCATTTCCCCCTTTGTTTTTTACCTTTTAAATCCTACAACTTCACTGACAGGTTAGTAAGTGTTGATGAAATTTTACAGAAAATCAAGAATTTTACTGCTGTACATGCAAGATAATTATTTCTAAGTGTGGTTTGGTTTACTAAAACATTAAAGATTATAATGAACTTCTGTTCTTAGTGTCATCTTTCCATACTGTATTTGCAATACACTGCAAAATCTTATTAGTAAAGGGGCTGTCATCTGAATTTACATAAAAAGAATTTAGCATCTTTTTGCTTCTTGAAACAGTTTGGATAGTGGTAAAACAGAGAAATGGACGGATCTGTGCTCTTGCAAGTTACATTAAAAAAAAAAAAAAAGGAATCTAAAAAAACTTGTAGCTCAGAAACACAGCTAAATAACATGAGCTGCCTGCAGGTGGAAGGTGAAAGTCCAACCCCAGGTCCACTGTTGTGTGAGGTGGGTGTTGTGTTGACCTAGAGATATCAGTTTCTGTCAGAATCCTGTTCTGTTGCAGTCAGAGATCTGTGTCCAGGAAGTCCTCAAACTACACTAACATAAAAGTTTCACTTGATCTGCCTGTGAGGTACATATAGCTAGAATCACATGCTCCCCCCCCAGCTTGTAGTACTTGATAGTGTCTGTAAAGACTAGATTTCTATCGCAGAGCTCAAAAGTAAAGAGAAAGATAAAGAAACACTGATATTCACAAGCAATAATTAATTGAAATAATGTAATTTTTTTCTTGGCTTTTTTCTTGTACTTCTCTTTGTAAAGAGATTCTAGCCTTCCTGGACTTGAATAGTGATGTTGCTCTATGAAGTTATCTGTAATACGTCAGCTGAACATAGGTTATTTTTATTAAATATTCAAGTTTGGCTTATTTTGAGGAAATACAGACCATATGTTATTAGGATGAATGTAATTACTAAAACAGGTTCTTAGGCCCAATACAGCTTCAGCATTGATTTTTGCTGAATATTTCCTCAAGATTTCTGTTGCTATAAATTCAGTCCTCAGAGTATACCTTGAAAATGCACACAAAGCAAATAATTTTATTAAATTGATATTAAATCCATGACCAGTATTGATCTTGTATCCAAACTAAACACTTGCTTTTCTATTAAAATACTGTTGAACTCAAATACATAGATAGTAGATTATTATTATTATTTTAAATGTGACAAATGAAACAAGACAAGTTTGAGGCAAAAGTGCAATCCTATTTTGTTTGAAGATGTGGGTATTCCTTCCATTTCTTTGTTTTTTGTCGTAGGATATCGTGACTGAGTGATAGGATGATAAGATGTAGAAGTTCATAACACCTGAATGTTGTTGTAAAAGATTTGTCACCTTAAACTTTTTTCTTACGTTTATATTGCTGTTTTCCAGGTGAAGAACTGAAATACGGATGAGAGACTTGACTATTCCAAGGTCAAAACAACAAGGAAAAAAAGTTTCCATTCTGCTCTTTCAAATACTGTAGCTTTCCTTTCAAATGTTTAACATCCTCCCTCTCTCAGTTTGTTGAATTTTCAGCTTCATTTCATTTCTGAACAGCGGCAGAGACACAATGAAGGGTTATATTTAAACAGAGGAGAATTCAGAACCTCATTCATGTACACAACATTCTGGGAGTGCACAGATCTTCCTACGAGATACACAGAATCCCCAGAGCTACTAGGAAAAGCAGACACAAACATTTTTTTGTCACCTGCTGAGAATGAGCCTAACTTCTTTCCTGTCTCTCGTTTTCTCACAGCATAGTTTGAAAATGGCTCTCAGACCTGTGCAATTTTCTATGGATTTCACAGCCTGTGATGCTATCTGTATTTCAGCTGGACAGTCTGGCATACTGGAGTAAAAATTGTTACTGGCATCAACTAACTAAAAAATGACTGCAGTGTTATTCAGTGTATCTTCCGTTATGCAAAAAAGTGCCACCCTTTCCCAGTTTATTTCAGAGTTTTCCAATTCCCCAAAAGCTTGCATGAATACAAATCAGTAATGTGCTTTATCCCTAAAGGGGAAAAGTCTAGAGATTTTTTATATTTTTTTTTATGTCTTTGAACTAATGAAGAGAACATTATTAAATCAAAATTTCACCGTCTGTGTCAGGCTAATATTACACTGATATCCACTTGGATTTGGCTACATACAGAAATTAAGAAATAAAAGCTGTGAAGAAACAAGTGTTCGATTAGTTTTGCTTCTGCTTTTTTCAAAATTAATCTCAAAAGAACAAGACACAGGTTGCAGTGCCATGTGCAATACACCAAGGCTAATAAACCTCCCAAATAGGGCTTACATTTTCTATTCATTTCAAGAAATAGTGGAGCATATGCTCACATTTTGTTTGAACAGAAGAGGGGTTTTTAATATCCTTTGTTATACGTGTTGTAATATTTACCAGCTACCACTGTGCAGATGAGTCTGTTACTGGGTTGCTCTATGCTCTGTACAGCTCCAAAAGGTAGAACGTTACTTTCTGCATTTGTGGTTTTTTTTTTCATTTGTTAGTTCATTTCTCATTGAGGGGTCTCTGGAGGGTTTTTGCATTTATTGTTTGATTCTTCTGCTCCAAAGTCGAACTATATTTTCGAAAGGAAAGTGTTCACACATCAGACTTAATAATTTCCCTTGCCATCCCCACCTCTCAAACACACATGGACTGCTTCGGAACTCAGTCCCAAGGCCATTTGAAATATTTTCTTAATATGAACTTGTTTGATTAGACTTTTACTTGAGTGCACTTTTGATTAATGCTTTATGAAGCATTTGATGGCCTGTATAAAGGTTTTTAGGATAGGTCACATTCGTGTGCAAAAATCCCCTGTCATAGCACAAAGAAAAATTCTTGAAAAGAACAAAGCTAATTTTGCAGAACTTTCAGGCAGTCTACATCCTTCTTTCCTCCTAAAAAAATTCATTTTGTTCCCAGCCCCTACCTGGGAGTGGTCCTGGAGGAACTCTGGAGAGATGCAGACAACACTGTGGGGTTTGAAATTAATTATTTACATGAATTGAAAACTTCTCCAAATGCACATTCATGGAGGCAAACAATTATTTCTTGCTGTTCTAATCACCACTGAAACTTTGTGATATTTATAAAATTTATAGGCAACAAGTTATCTGTATTTCATTTGGTAATTATTCCTGATTGAGTATGTATATGAAAAACTGGCTGATATTGAAGACATTATAATACAGAATATATGTAATCTGTTCCCCAGCTTGACTTGTCACCAAAGAACCTTGAACTCTTAAAGCGAATAAAGGAGATATAGTGGAGGTATATACCTACATGCTCTTTTCTGTGCCAGCAATATATTACTACTGAATATCAGTATCCTTCCATTTTGCTCAGAAATCTGTATTAGGGAAGCTAACACATTATTACTAAATGGTTATAGGGTTTATTGAAAACTAGTACTTCAACATTTAACACAACATCATTTTCTGAAAACTTGCAGTGTAACACGAGGCATCCTAATACATTTAAAACCAGTAACAGAAAATCCACTTTCAAAGATGTTTTGTTCTGTAAGTAAGTAAACTTGAATGTTTTCTTCAGGAGGACTGAATGATAAAAAACAGTTCTGAAACAATCTGCAGTTATTTCGGCAAATTTTGATACTCTGAGCTGTATTTGTCATAGACACACATGACCACATCTAAGAAAACAATGATGTATTATTGAAAAGGTGGTTATTCCCGAACAGCTGTACTTCCTGAAGAACTGAACCAATTACAGTTATTTATCAATGCTATTTATTTTTTTCTAAGTGTGCATCTAAGTGTATATTGGAAAATACAAAATTTGGTAGAATAGGGTAAAGTATTTGCCCTTATGAGCTTTGGACAGCTGTTTTTATTTGTTTGTTTGTTTTTTCCTTTGAACTGATGAAGCAATGAGTGAATTATGTAACTCATTCTCAGAGCTAATAAACCTTTTGTGCTACCCCAGTGTGTATTCTGCTTAAGCAACATACTGAGCAGGAGTGTGTTTTGGAAGTGGTTTGTGGTTTCATTATAAGTATTTTTCATATCCCTCCGGCTGTGATCATTTCTTTAAGAAATACTTACAGAGTAGGAGAAGAAAAATAATACATTACAAAGAAGAAAATAACTGAAAATCACCAGCATATTTTTCTGTTGCAGTCCCTTCTCTCAAAAAACCCAAAATCTGCCACAGCTTTTTAGGCGGTACTTATGGATAGTTAGATTATAGTAAATGTTATTTCCTATAAAAAGTAGGCTTTAACATTCTAGCAATTTGATGTTGAGGACTGCGTTACTGGACTTTATTGGGCCACTGCTTCTGGAGCAAGTATACTCAGTTTGCATAGCAGTCTACAGTAACTTTGAGAAGATAACTGTACTTTGAAAAAATACGTAAACACTTCTTCGGGGTGGGAGGGTGTCAGTTTATTTAGTTTTTTTTTCTACTCCTTGTCTCCTTGTGAAACAATATACTTCTGGAGATGATTTGGTGGACTGAATGAAAGTGGAAATTTAGGATAACGTGTAAAGCATGATTTTGATCTTCTTTACTGTAGTAAACATGACTATGCTTACTGAACTGTGAGCAATTAGCATGATGCATCTTTATTGAACATTTTTAACTGACAGATTTATCACAGATGTTATTTCAGTAGGGAGGAATTTGAGAAAGGGAGAAGTCTGACAGGAGACCATGATGTGACATGTGCAAGAGAGAGGATTTGAAACAAGTCACGAAATTGCATTTTACAGGAATCATTCCAGGGGACTGCCTTTGCTTTAACAAGTCTGGATGTATTGAATTTGCAGGTGAAAAAAGGGAAAAAAAATCTGTAGGCTGAGAGGATAAGAGGATAAGGTTTTGTCAATATTTTAAAATATAAATTTGTAGAAGTAGGCCTGTTGAAGCCATGTACTGATTGGCTATCTTGGTTTCACAGCAGTAAAATTGCTAAATTTAGGTGTAATAGATGCAGCAAAGAAAAACGTTGAAGCACAGCTTTTAAAACAATTCTGTGATCTCAGCAATAACAGTCAGTGTATTGAAAGATAATAGAATTTTAAATGGAAGGTAAATACTAATACACTTAACTGGCATGAAAGAGAGTGGCAAAGCACAGCTTCCAAGTTACTCATGTCTAAAAAAATAAGACTAGGCCAAAGTTGGTACAGAAATGCCATTTTCTCAAATATACTCCAGCATACTCAAAATCAGTTCCATGTTTGAAGCAAAACAAGGAAAGGCATGGTCTTCTTCTTGAGAGGAAGATGCCGACCAAAATCAGAATCTTCACAACACAATAGCATAGTGCAGGCTAAAAGGATGATGCTCAGCTTTTTCTGGAGAGAGAAAGAAGGCTCTTGATTAGTTCTCTCCAGGCAAGAGAAGAAGCTAAAAGGATCACAGGTTGTGTTTTGTACACTTCATTCATTTAAGTTGTTAAAATCAAACTCTAAAAAGCAGCAGAATTTGAGTACAAGCTGGAAATTATATCAGAACAATGCTTGCTGACATGCTACTTTACTGCATATGATGGAGTGGTTATGAAATATTTCCAAGTAACTCTTAATGAAAATAATGCCTATAGAAAAATACCAAAAGCTACAGAGAGACAGTGAAAGGCTTGAAGGGCTAACGTTGGACTTCTAAATGTATATAGGCAATCTTAGACAGGTCATTCTATTTGTATCTATTTTTAAATCTCTGTGCTTTAATAACTTGGGCTTCTGCTTGTTACTTCCATTACAAAAGGGCTATATATAAATTGGCAATTCAAGTAGTGCTTGTAAGACTCTGAATCTGGATGTCACAGCATCCTGATCCTGTATCAGGCTCATGTCTGTACATGCATCAGATACACTTACCTCATTTTTACGCTTTTGTTGTGAAGGAAGGAAGCCTAGACATTTCCACTGAAAGGAAACCTCAGTACACTCTGTCCACATCTCTGATCTTAATGAAAGGAAAGCTAAGATCCTTGGGACTCACAATGAGATACGTATGTGTGTACGACTACATGCACTGATTGTTCTAGGATCTACCATGGTGAGGTGAACACTCCCTGACCCTATCCTTGCCAGAAGCAGCCATGCTACAAATATCAGGAAATAAATTTGTGAACAAATTCCCCAGATACATAGGAATCCTTAGGTTCTATGTCGGCAACCTTGATGAAAGAATTCTTGGTTACCCGAGCTCCAGTAATCCTTACTGAAACAATTTAAATGAGCTGGAGCAGAAGCTGAGGGGGAAACACACTTGGGTCTTGCTGAGTCCACCAGATAGCATGGCTCTTCTCTACTTCCACGCTTGTCCATACCCCAGTGTGAGTCAGCTAGCTTTCAAGCTCTGTGCATGCATCAATCTGTTCAGTTCTTTGTGAATCAGTTCAACTCTGCTGCAGCACAATGAAGTGCAACACAGAGTTGTCAGCTGCTGTATAACTGCAACACTGCTTTGTGATTGGAATACTAAAACATGTCTGTTACCTTTTGGAGGATGTCTTCATGTTTGACAAGCAGTTTAAGATAAGATTGCACATGAAAGGTAAATATCTTCCAGGATATTTACATTTGAAACACTTCCAAATATTTATACTACTGCCAGTTTTGGTAACTGTTAACATTTTAAGTTCTTCTAATTGTACTCTATAAATACTTTATCAAATTTTTAAACAGCTCAGAGATGACTTTGTGTTTGCATTACAGTAGTTTTAACAGCAAGAGAAGTACTTGCTTATGTTAGGTTTTTGTTAAGCCACAGATAGTTGCATTTTCCTACAGTAAGATAATGCTTGCACAAACTTTCTTAAAAAAGTCATTTATTTGATCAGTCTTTAACATTTTTGTTTCCCTCAGTTCACTCTCTGTTGGCTACACTCTTCGTTCATAGTCAAGTGCTTCATTCAAGGACATGATAGTGAACTACTCAACAATACTTATTCCATTATTTGTTCATTAAGTGCTGATTTGGGAGATGCAATGTGAAGGAGTGTAGCTTTCAACCTTTAATAGTTTCCTCTAAGCAACGTTATCTTTGGTTTTTTGTTATTCATTTCAACGTATTCAATGCAAAGCTATTTTCATGTTAAATGCCTTAGGTGGGAAAGTTTTTAAGGCGTAAAAGTTCAAATCTCTCTCCTGAAGGCACATGCTATTTATTGTCCTGAAGACTCCCTGGTGCACCTCTTAAGGACTGTTCCCACAATGTCTCTCCCCCACGAAGTGAATAATCATTTCAGCAGAGGAGTGACAGACACGCCTCTGTCTGTCTTTTCTCTAGTCAGTAGAAATGTGAGGAAGTCCGTGTTCCTACAAGAACATGGTCTTGTGACCAATGCTCCTGTATTGGTGTGAAGGCAGGATCAAGACCCTGTTCCAAGGCCCTGGGGGAACCCTCAGGCTTTGCCCTCCTGCCCATGGCCCAGGACCCCATGACAGTGCCCTGGGGACGTGAGCCCCTGCCCCAGAGCTGCCGCAGCAGGGCTGGTCCCAGCTCCCCACAGCCCTGCCTTGCTGGGCCCACCCAAGGGCCCATGTCCCAGCCCCATGCCCAGGGAAGTGCCCAGTGCCTGGGGCTGGGGTTGCCCCGGTACTCCCAGCTGCCTTGCTCCCGGCTGCAGCGGGATAGGCCCTGACTGCCAGGCCTTGCCCTGGACAGGCTCCCACTGCTCCTGGCCCAGGAGACCCCCTGGCTCTGCTGTGCCCTGACAACTGCTGCTTTCTCTGATAATTTCTGTCTTTCTATATTTTCAATGCGATTGCACTTCTTTGTTTGCTTTACCTTATTTAAACAGAAAATACCTCAGCGATGAGCAGAGTAGGCAACATGGCAGCATCATAAATAGCAGTGCATCACTGCCTCCCAGCACTGCCACCTTCACCTGTCTCTTCTGCACCTTTATAATGTTTACCTGTGTGTCTTGTTGGGTGCTCGCTCCATTTCCTTTAACGCATTGTCCCTTAGAAGTGCAAAGTGCCTCTGTACTTCTGCGCCAGCTAGGAGTCTTGCCGTGCTTACATTTCTACGGCTGCTGAGGGAGTTTTTTTCCCCCAATGCAGAAGAGCACTGCGTTAACCGTTGTTTTGCACTACATCCACCAGACAGCTGATGAAAAAAAGGTAGTGTGGCTCTTCATCACCTAGGGATTCATCCCAAAGGATCACAAATTTTCCCTGAAAATTACAGACCTTGTGCCGCTGGGCTTTCCCATAGCCCCTGAAGTTTAATGGCTGCTCTGTACAGAGCTGTGAAACAGCTTTTTATTTATCTATACATTTAGTCTACACTAAGCTGTGATTCTCCAAACAACAGTAAATAGATTGGGACTGTATTGTTTGCTAAATGAGAAAATCTGTACCTATTTCAAGAAATTTATTAATAAGTTGTGTCCACTGGGGAAAAACAGTGCTGCTGCTCACAGTCAAGATGTTTAATATGGCGTTGAGTTAGAAAGAGTTATTCTCACCCTTAAATTTGAAATACACAGTGTCTTCAAAGCATTAATTAAAAGCAGCTGAAGGAACAGATAAAGACACAAAGCCCCATCAGAAGAGAGTTTTATACTAACTGAACATGAACAGTCCCTTTTTTTTCTGCTTAAACAGGCTCTTATATCTGAACAACCAGATCAAAAGCCAACTGACTGAGTGCCAGTTCAACAGCTTTAGAGGCTTCTGCCATCTGCGGATGAGAGGCTGTCAGGTCTTTTAATCGCAGTGCATAGGCTGGGAAGGCAATACATCCCCTAACAGCAGCTAGAGTGGAATGACTTGTGGCTTCCTCCTCCTGCAGCAAATTGGAATTAGGACTCTGAACAACAGGCCATAAAGTATTTTATTATGTGTTCATGAGTGTCGCTTCCTATGAGGAACAGAGTGGTAATTTAGTGTGTAAAATTATCACTATGTGAAATCATATGTAACCATGAGCTCTGAACTAACTTTAACTGAAATGATCTCAGACTATACGGTGCTTTGCTGCAGGCCTGTTTGTGCATGTGCACACACTTATAAAATATTGGTTGTAAATTCTATTCACATCTGGACAGCAAGGAAACCTTGGTCCTGTTGATGCTCATGGTGCCTGAGTTCCACAGACTTCCTGGCAAATACAGAAAATAAAAAAGAGGAAATCCCATTATGAAGATCTACTTAAGGTAGCAAGAAATTAATAAATCTAAGAGAGAATATCCCCTCACTGAAACACTTAGAATTTCAGCTAGAAAAGTGCAAATTACTGAAAGTAAATAACAATAGACTCTTACATACAGCAAAATCTATCTTAACAGCTAGTATATTTGGATTACGAGGACAAGATAAATAATCAAAGCCAAGACCTCATTATGTAAGTAAGAATTACCCTTTCTTCTTTCTGTTTGTTAGAAAAGTAAATAAACAAACAAACAAATAAATAAATATTTGGCTTTCATCAGGTGAGAAATGCAACTGATTTTAAGATTTTCTTTTTTCTTTGGGGCTTTTTTTTTTTAAATTACCCCTCTCTTCTTGAAAACATGTAGCAAGATTTTTCAACGAAGCTTTGGCTTTATGCAATATTTTTAATCCTTTTGCTGTGGCTCTGTGCTAGCTCTCCAGTTCATTGAACAGACACAGATACATTACCAGACATTAGACTTGAGTGAGAATATGGATAATTTAAAAAATGTTTCATCAGGTTTTCAGACTTTTCACAAAATCAAAATATTTTATAAGGCTTTTTTCAGCCAGATGCAGTAAAAATGCATTGTCTGTCTTTTTTTGCTGCATTTGGTATGTACAAAACTCTTACCCCCTAGTGGAAGAGTTTAGGCTGTGTATGTGTGTCCCAAGTCTTGTAGTGTGAGCAGAAGATTTAGACAGTAAAGCTTTCCTAACTCCTCTTCAGTTCCTTCTCAGCTCTGTCAACTAACAGCTGTAGCAACCCACAGACTGGTTTGTTTTCAGCACTGCGGCAACCATCTTTCATTCTACTGTAGTAAACAAGCAAACAAACAAATAAATGGAGTGTGATAAATATAAAATCTGGGGGTGAGAGGGGTTGCTTTTATCTGCTTGAAGCCTTAAATATTTGGCCCCAGGTGCAAAATGTAAACGCCTCTTGGTTTCAAGCTTTGTTCCTCCTGAAAGGTCATCGTGCCTACTAGGCAGTCTTGGCTCATTGGTAATGTGGAGTAGTGCAGCAATGGGCACAGCAGACCATGCTCAAGGTCCTTGAAAGAATATTTGCTTGAGCAGCATTCCTATCTCACTTCAAGAGATACAGAAAAATAAAGGCTTCTACTAACACCTCCGTCTCTGACTGAGACCTTAGCGTTTGAACGTCTGTGGCACTATAAACTTCCTACACAAGTGGCAGAAGGAATTGTTCCTCTCTGACAGATCATTTTGTTAAAATCAGAAGTGCTTTAAATCAGCCAGTAGTGACATCCAAGAAAGTAAATGAGATAATTTTCCTCATGAGTTGGTCACTACGAACTACTATCTCAATGGGCTGCTGAACGACAAAGAAAGAACAAGGTGTCCTTGACTGTACCCCATTGTCAGATGGTGGAGTCATCCACATTGGTCTTAGTAGTTCTCTTACCTCAGTGGCACTAGGGACCTTTGTGTTTCCTACATCAGAAACATGTCTCTGAGTTCCCACTCTGCTTTAGTACCGTCTTTACTAGCTACAGCTTTTCTTTCAGGGTTCTCAACTGTATGCTTATTAGCAATGACCATTTCTCTGAGTACTGAATTATAGTAGATACTAATGAGTGCAATCTCTCTCTATTTCATTCCACACCATAAGTTTAAAGAATTGCCAAGTGCTGAAATTGGACTGTTCCTGTTAAAGCATCTGTCATTTCTTTCTCCTTAGCCCCATTCCCCCAGTACAGATCTGAAAGCCAAGAATGGGCATCAGGAGGAGATAGTTAATTCCAGCTTAGACACAGCTGCACTAACAAGGTTGGAAAGGAATTGCTGAGTTGCCACGTATTTTCAGCAGTGTGAATGTCACTGGCCAAAAACATTTCATGCTCAGTCTTCTTTTTCCCCTAAACTTTTCTGAACCAATTTTGTGGATAGTGAACTTTGCCCCTCTTTGTAGAATTTTATTGACTGCGTACACTCTGCGAATATATTTCAGCAGATACATAGACTTCCAGACATTTCCGAAGTGTTTCCAGAAAACAAACCATGCTATTTGGAGTTTGTGAATATGAATGCTCATGAAGCTTTACTTCCAAATACAGTTCTATTAGTTGGGATATCAGATCTTGTTAGCAAGCCCCCTTGTGTAACTCAAGAGCAAATCATGACTGATTTCTCAATACTGCTTTCTGTCCAAGAATGATAATTAGGCAAACTTAAATATTTTAAATTAGGACATGAAAATAAATTGACCATAGCAATGCTTGTGCCAGGTCATAATGTATTCTCTTTTTCATTTTTCCTCTTTTTCAACAGTCTCCTGTTCTCATTACAGTCATTGAATGGATAGAATCTCAAGAGACGTTTTTCCTATATTTTACCAAGTTCTACAAGAAAGTATTTTTAAAAAGCCTGTAACCTTGAATGTGTCTTGAAGCACAAATTCTAGCGCAGGAGCAACCTACTTTAAGCTGACTGCAGCTTCTACATGGCCTTTCAAAGAACATCAAAAAATTACAGGATTATTAAATCATATCACAAATGAGGCTGTAGTATAGGCAGCAGTGTACGTTACCTCTGTCTGCTGCTTTTTGTACTAAATCACTTGGATCACTTTACTTTGTTTCTTAATCATATACTTTAAAACTGCAGAATGCCACTGAATATTTGCTGTTCTTTCTACTTCATCACTTGGGTCCAATAGGATGACATTGGGCAAATCTATGCTTTTTTATAGCATACACTGCAGCCTTCCCTTCCCCCCCCCCCCCCCCTTGTTAAATCCTAATGTCTTGGTAGATGAGTATATTTACATAAATAGTATGCAGGTGCTGAACTAGTGAATCGAATTCTCCCTCATGTCTTTCCCCAGCCTCAATACGGTCCATGATTTATGAGGTTGGCTGTGATTCTTTCTCCTTCTTTCCCTTACTCTTTCCTCTTCATAGCCACTATATTGCAGTCAGTTGCAGTGTACACATAAAAATTATGTGCTTCACAAAATAAAATAATTACAATTTAGCCATCTTAGGAGATGAACTAATTGATGTCTATACCACATGAAAACAGGTTTGGTATACACTTTGAAGTAAAAGAATACCCACAGAGTCACAGATTATTTGAGGCTGGAAGGCATCTCTGGAAATCATCTGATCCAATCCCCCTCCTCAGAGCAAGGTCAGCTAGAGCAAGTTACTCTGGACTGTGCCCTGTTTGATTTTGAACATCTCCAAGAATGGAAGCTCCACATCATCTCTGGACAACCATTTCCAGTGCTTGACAACCCTCAAAGTAAAAAAGACTTTTCTTATGTTTAAATGGAGTTGCCTGTTTTTCACTTTGTACCTACCACACTAAGAGGCTTTGTCTTGTTGACTTCCTTATATTAGGTATTTAGGCACTTGGATAAGATCCCACCACCATCCTGAGGCTTTTCACTTTGAGGCTAAATATTCTGGGCTCTCAAAGTGTCTCCTCACATGCCAGAAGCCCCAGTCCCTTAAACATATTCATGACCCTTCACTGCACTCACTCCAGTAAGTCCATTTCTCACTAGAACAGAGGATCCTGGAACTGAACCAAACAGTCCAGATGTGTTTCACCAGTTCTGAGAAAAGGGCAAGGATCAGCTCCGCCAGCCTTCTGGCGGTCTTCCTCCTAAGGCAGCCCAGGAGTTCATAGAATCATAGAATAGTTTGGGTTGGAAGGGACCTTAAAGATCACCTAGTTCCAACACCCCTGCCATGGCCAGGGACACCTGCCACTAGACCAGGATGCTGTTGTGTTGAAATATTGTCAGTCTAGACCTGTTTAAAACCACAATATATTTTAAGACACGATATTTAAAAAGATGTATTTCAAGGCACTTATATTTGCCTTTTGTACATGATGCTAGGATATGTGTATAGGCGTTTTTCTATATGAATGGTATCTATTTTTATAGGAAGTTTCCTTCACAGTCTTTGGCAATAATTCAGACTTCAGGAGATAAAAAATGAGAATTCTGGCATTCTTATAGTACAAATGACATTTCTAAGTTATGATCTGGGTGTGATTTTGTAAGAGTTCTTTGCAAATTTATACGACGTGCAGAAAAGTCCCCTCCTTTCTTTTACAAAAATAAGAAATTAAACAGAGAATGTGATTTCTAATTAATAATTCATTTGTATTTGGATTTAAATCTCTATGATTTAGAAGCCCAAAATATTTAAATTTCAATATAAATATTTCCAAGTATTTCAAACATTAAATTACATTAGAATTTTGAGATCCTGTATTATCCTTTATGATATCAAAATAACTCATCCCAGTATTTGATTGCTGGAAAATTTATTCCCAGTCACATCAGTTACAAACTTCCTAATAGCATATTAATAAATCTAAACATTAGAAGAAAAGCAAGTCGTTAACTACAGATTTGAAATATCAATGATCACTTCAAAATCTGTTATTGAAGAACTGATGTTTTAATTTATGAAGTCTCTTTTTTTTCTTGTTTTTGCAGTCAGTAAATACCTAGGTGATCGTTAGCTGTTGTGGTAAGCATAATTTTGAAGACGTTTATAGTTTACACTTAATTTTATGACTACATCTGACTTTTCACAGAGACTATATAAAAAAGGTTAGGAAAAAATAAACTTTGGAACACAAGAAAGAGAAATCATAGCTTCCACAGAGTAGGAATATTTAAACAGTGATGAATGAACAGGTGTCATGAGTGAGTTCAACTGCTTTAAATGAGCTGGATGTTGAGAAATATAGAGGAAACTGTGAATGAAATTAGGCAAAAAATGAATAACCTAAAGATGCTAAAAGAAAAACTAAATGGTCCAAGCCTGTCTAACACAAGTGACCAGAAATCAATTCTGTTCCTGGGTGTATCATCATCACGTAATTTTGTAATCATAACCGTTCTGCACAGAAGCTTCTCCATCCACAAAACAGTGGTATATATTTTGAACATTTACTGGATGCTTTGAGACATGTTGGAGTTACACAGATTTGAAATATTAGTATAGCTAGGTCTGCAGTAGTAGCTGAGATTTTTTGAATCACATCATAAGCATCACAAGCGTTAAGGATAACTGTGTCACATACACCCGGTATTGCTTTTCTCCTCATGCAGTTTACTGAGCTGTACAGTTCAAGTGAAATATTCAAATATCAGACTATCGCACTAATTGAATTTCCCCACAAAAAGCTGTTCAATCTTTATTACAAAAAATAATCCAGAAATTTAGATTGCTATGCATTGAATACAATAAACCACCAGATCCCTTCGACATATAATAATTACTCTGTTAAGTTACTTTGAATACTTATTTCATTCCCTTTGGAGTTCATATTTATACATTTTCATTTATAAATTTTATAGAAATACGATTTTAATGTGTTTGTTCATATATATATATGTTGTATACACAGACACACACGTATATACAGAGCCCCAAAAACAGAATTTCTGCTTATCTCTTTGAAAACAGTCCTAACAATGAGACAGACATATAAAAGTATTGGGGATAGCTTTTCTTGGCAGTGACAACAATGTTATCATGTCATTTTGTGCAACTATAAAAAAACCCCCACAAAACAGCAAGAAACCCGTATGTACTGAGTCAACCTTCTTGTATGTCAGACTTAGAAAACATAAGAGGTTCAAAAGAATAGGTGATGGGAGTAACAGGGGATACGAGAAATACATTGATATCAAAAAGCTCTTCTGTTTCTTTTTTTTTTTTCTTTTCCTTTCTCAGTGTCTCTCATTCTTGTCTCTCTGTTTCTCTGACTTACTCTTTCCCCCCACAGATCTCTCTGTATATTCTTCTTTCTCCAAGTCTTCTGTACCTCTATTTCACCTTCCTGTTTTCTTTTTATTCCTAGTTTTATTAGAACTCTGTACTCTCTATGACTCTCGAATTTCTTCTCCTCCCCCAGCAAAATTCAGCTTACATGCCAAGTTACCAGTGTTGGTACCCCAAAATTAGTGTTAACAAGAAATGTTTGGTTTGGTATCTATAATTTAGACTGGCTCTGACCATTTCTAGTTTTAACCAATGAAACTTTTATGGTACCCGTCATAGGAAGTTGATTAGGAAGAAAAAAGCATCAGCCAGCTATTGTCTCCTGACTTTGGAGTTACTGAGTGCATCACTTATTACCATCAGAAGCTAGACAGGATTGTTCTTTAGGGCTCAAATTATTACCATTATGTTCAAAGGCCACTACCAGTCAATCATGAAAGTAAAGTCTGTGCTTCAAAAGACAGGCTGGCGAAGCATCTAACTTACACATGACCTATTCGGTAGCTGCTGCAGCCATGAATGGCTACTTGATGGATCAGAAAAAAACAAAAAAACACAACAGTAAAATGAGAACACCATTCACCATTTAATTAATATTAGAAACTTGTACTGGAGTATATATTTTTTTTTCTTTTATTTGGACAGAAGCCTTAGAGGTATTAAAACTTCTTTAATCATTTTTGGGTGAGATTGGTGTGTATCCTCATCCTGAAAGACAGTCTAGGATAGCAATAAGAGAACCATTTGTTTTACAGAGGATCCAAAAAACACCCAATAAGTAGTTCTTAATCAATTCACATTGTTTCATAGAATCATAGAATTGTAGAAAGTTTTGGGTCGGAAGGGACCCCTAGAGGCCGTCTAGTCCAACCCCCCCGCAATGAGAAGGGACACCACTAACTACATCAGGTTACTCAGAGCCCTGTCCAACCTGGTCTTGAATGTTTCCAGGGATGGGGCCTCCACTACCTCTCTGGGCAACCCGTTCCAGTGTTTCACCACTCTCATTGTAAAGAATTTCTTCCTTATATCCAGCCTAAACCTACCCTGTTTTAGTTTAAAACCATTACCCCTTGTCCTGTCACTGTTGTCTCTACTAAAAGATTGTCCCCATCTTTCCTGTAGGCTCCCTGGCTATATGTACACACAGAGGTTGCTGCTTCTAACACGTATATCTACTCTGTTTCCAGGAACAGGTAGGATACTAGTTGTCACCGTTTAGAGCAGGGCGTCAGTAAACCGAGTGGCAGAAGCTCTCTATTAAGCCCTGCCCTCCCCACGACGGGAAGTGAAAAAGGAGGAAAAGGGAGAGATACTTACAAATTGAATACAAAAACAGTGTTACTAATAACACTACTAATACTACTAATATTAATAATAAGAGAAATAAAACAAAATATACAAAACCTATACTGATTTTCCCAGAGCTAGGTGCTAGGCGAGTGCGTCCCGCCAGCGGTGCCCAGGCAGCACCAGGAAGTCCCAGACTGGCCTCAGCAGTAGGCAGGAACTGGACTCAGGAATGCACGGATCAGAATCTGAATCAGTATCACAGGCAGGACAGCCTGCAGGGTCCTCTTCAGAAGACGGCCATGGATGAAGAGAACAAGACCCTCGTGATCCCCCAGCTTTAAACCGAGTATGACATGTGTGGCATGGAATACCGCGTTGGGCAATGTCGGCTCACCTGTTCTGTCCGCTCCTCCTTGCGAGTACAACCCTTTACGACTCCTCACTTGTGGGACCTAAAAGGTCTATCAGTGAGCTTGACTGCTATAGTAATAATGATAAACATGGGCCTTTTTCTGCCTTCCATTCCTACCATTAGCTCAGTAAAACTACAAACATTAAGTGTTACCAGGTTTGGAGCAGACACTGTAAAATAGGCAGCCAACTTCAGAAAAATGCGTTTACTTAGAAGAACTTAGTTGTAAGAAAGATTCACTAAAAGAGAGTTGATTGTGTTTTAACCAAATCCAGGAAATTCCACCCCTTATTCTATACCATCTACGTCATGCTCAAATCACTGTTGCTTCTTCCAATGTTGAAATATATATATATATACATATATATAGACATACATACATATCACTAGGTTATTGTTCATCTTTTTACACAAAAAGTTCACTGAGTTCATTTATTTTATGACTGTGGGTTTCTCTCTGTCATAGCAGTCTTTCTGGGCAGGAGAGATGGTGTGTAATCTGGTGTGGTTTGTGCACAAAGATTGCGGGTTAGAGATGTCAATCTTGGGGAAGTTACTGGATGCCACTTCATGAAGCTAGCTCAGGTTGCATCACCACTGCATTAACCTGGAAGACACTTACTGAATGCTGTTAGTATCATGTAGCAATTAACATCATACTGTTCAAAATTCAGTATTCTCACCAAGAATCAGATTTCCTTCAGGTATGCATCAGACTTCACCGTCCTTCAACAACACCCACAAAATACATCCAGGCCCTTGAGGAAAAACAGTCCCATGAACATGTTTGCCTTTGCCCAAAGCAGGGATAACCCAGACGGTTTTCCCCAACATATTCCTTTCATGCACCATAGGGACTTTACCCCCTTCTACTGTATGTAAAAGATCCGACTGAGCAGGGCTATCTCAAGTGCTTGATTCCCTTGTTTTGACTAACCAGGCTGCTTGTGCCAAGTGTTTATCCCAGTTTTCAAAAGTTCCACCTCCCGTTGCTTTAGGGTAGTTTTTAACAATCTTTTGTATTTTTCAGTCTTCCCAGAGGCTGGTGCATGATAGTGGATGTCATATACCCACTCAATGCCATGTTCTTTGGCCCCGTTGTTTATGAGATTGTTTTCAAAATGAGTCCCACTGTCTGACTTAATTCTTTCTGCAGTGCTGTGTCACCGTAGGACTTGCTTTTCAAGGTCCATCATGGGGTTCCAAGCAGCGGCATGAAGCACAGGATAAGGATAGGTTTTCAGCCATCTGGTGGTTGCCTCCATCATTATAAGCACATAGTGTTTACCTTGGTGGGCTTGAGGGAGTGTGATATAGTTAATTTGCCAGGCCTCCTTATATTCATATTTCAGCCACCACCCCCTCTACCACAAGGGATTTAACCGCTTGGTTTGCTTGGTTGCAGTATATGTTTCACAATTGTGGATAACCTGGGCAATAATCTCCATGGTTAAATCCACCCCTCGGTTGTGAACCCATCTATATGTTGCGTCTCTTCGTTGATGACCTGAAGCATCACGGGCCCACCAAGCTAGAAAAAGTTCACCTTTGTGTCACCCATCCAAACTCACCTCAGCCATTTTAATCTTAGCAGCCTGATCTGTCCGCTGATTTTTTTGATGTTCTTCAGCGCACCGACTCTTAGTAACATGAACATCCACGTCACATACTTTCACAGACAAGTTCTCTAGCTGGGCAGCAATATCTCACCACAATGAGGCAGCCCAGATGGGTTTGCCTCTGTGCTGCCAGTTACTCTGCTTCCACTGTTTTAGCCACACCCACAAGGCATTTGCCGCCATCCATGAGCCAGTATAAAGTACTTTCCACTTTTCCTGTTCAGCAATGTCTAAGTCCAGCTGCATGGTTCTTACCTCCACAAACTGTCTTCATCCACCTTGTCCCTCACCCACTTCTGTGATTTGTTTTGTAGGACTCCGTACTGCAGCTTTCCACTTACAATGTTTTCCTACAAGATGGCAGGATCCATCGGTGAACAAGGCATACTGCTTTTCATTCTCCGGTAGTTCATTATATGGTGGGGCTTCTTCAGCATGTGCCATCTCCTCTTCTTCTGGTGACACTCTGAAGTCTTTTCCTTCTGGCCAGTCCATGATTCCTTCTAAGATTCCTGGCTGACTGGAGTTACCTGTTCGAGCCCACTGTGTGATTAATGCATGCCACTTACTCCATGCAGCATCAGTTGCGTAGTAAGTAGCAGAAACCTTTCCCTTGAACATCCAACCAAGTACTGGCAGTCAAGGTGCTAGGAGAAACTGTGCTTCAGCATCAATCAGTTCTGAAGCAGCTCAAAATCCTTCATATGCTGCTAATATTTCTTTTTCAGGTGGAGTGTAGTTGGTCTCAGAGCCTTTATACTCTTGGCTCCAAAAACCTAAGGGTCAAACCCGAGTCTCACCTGGTGCCTTTTGCCAAAGGCTCCAGGTATGACCATTGTGTCCAGCTGCAGTGTAGAGTACATTTTTAATATCTTGTACTGCCTGGACTGGTCAGAGGGCTACTGCATGCACAATCTCTTGCCGAATTCAGTAAAAGAGAATTGGTTCTGTTTTAACTAAAACCATGGCACTAGTACTTAGTAAACAAACAAACAAGCAAACAAGCAAACAAAAAAAAAACTAAGAAGATTGATGGCCTGATGGTCATAAAATAACTGAATAAAATTTAGCCCAGAGTCATAGTACGAGTCTTCCTGGAAAAAGGCAGAAATACCAAGCTTTTGGCTTTCCTTGAGGATAGTTAAGGATCTGTGTAGCATGTATAGGTATTTTGACAGTGGCAAAATACTGAATCAATGCCACAGGTTTTCACAGAGACCAACCTTTGGGAAATGACCAACCTCAATAACACGTGCTGGGCAAGTTCCCACATCATCAGCTCAAGCACTTCCTTGCTCGTAGTCCTAGTGAAGAACTCTGTGCAGCCAGTTTGGTTTGCACACTTTCTGCCAGAGATCCCCTTCCCAAATCTGACTCTTTGGGTTGCGCGACTCTAGCCCCGTGGCTGAAAAGCAGCAGCACGTGGCTGTTACCCCAGTCCCTTTTAGAACTGCATTTCATTAGAAGAGATAATAAGAGGAATTGTGCACTGTCGGTACTTGACATTGACCCATCTGAGAAGAACATAAATCATATGGGACAGAGAAGCACATTGCCTGTGTCAAACAAGCCAATTGTATTGTTTCACTCACAGAGGAGAAAAATGAGATTTGAATACTACCACATTTCAATGAAGTTGGATAATAAAGAAGCTTAAGTCCACAAAAAACTCGTTCTGTTAGGAAAGAATGGAGAAGGAGAAATAGTGCAAGCAGGACTTGGAATGCTGGACTCAGAACCTTGACAGCAGGCACATGGAAGAAAAGAAAGGATTTCAGGAATCTTAAAAAAAAAATTGAAAAAGGGAAGAAACAAACAAAACCCCAAACCACAGGAACCTGAGCACTGTGGTAACTAGTTGAGAGCACAGCACTACTGAACCCTGGTGACTATTAATTCTGCCAAGAAACAGGGAGCAACCAATGTAAGTAAATTAAATTGAAGCAAATGGATGCATGCTACAAATGGGGCAATTTGTCTAAAAGGCTTTTGAAAAACGTTAATGAAGATTTTCTGCAGGGTAAGCCAGTATAATTGTGGTGCACTCTATATTGATTATACAAGAGAAGAAATCTAAGCTAAGACTTCATGCTGATAATACCTTGTGAAGCAGGGCTAAATGTTGTTTCTTGGACTATTTAAGTTGGAAAATGAAGTGCTGCTGCCATTTTTTATACTTTTTTTCTTATTTTTCATTATGAATTTGGGAAGATAGTTAGATATCATCTGTAAGCATCATCTATAATGATCTTACAAAAAAAATTATGTATCATTGCCAAGATACAGCTTTTGTAGCTGGAAAGAGAAACATAAGCCATGTAAAATCATCAGAACTTCAATTGTAAATGAAAATTATGCTCCTCTACTTTCTAAAAATACCTATTCAAAGCAAACAAAAAAAAATCAATATTTTTGGGTGATAAAAAAATTAAAAAAAAAACAGTTTAGCATTAATCTGTTTGAAATACTGTCATCTTTTATTTGTTTGAAGATGGTTCGTTCTTTTCTGTTGGAATATTCTGCTTTTATACTATAAGGAAAGGGAAAGAAAGGAATGACTGAACACAGCTAGATTGTACTTAGAATAAAGAGTCTTGTGATAGGTGCATGAATTGCAGTCTCTAAGCTTGTTAATGACCATTGCATCTGCTCCCAGTCAAGGTGCAAGATAAATATGTTTATCCCATCTAGATGTTTAAGTGACAGAACACATCTGGTGTAAGACTTCTTACAGTAAAACATGCCAGTGAGTCACCAAAATGCCAGACGACAGTTATTGTTCCTTAGTCAAGTACTAGGAGACAATATATTGGCCTAACAAGAAGGTATTTTGTCTTCAAGGAAACAAAATAATTTTTATGATAGTGGAGATATACAGCCAGTCTATGATTTCAACAAGGAGGAAACAGGGTTATCTTAGAAAAATTAAAATCTATCTGACTTTCAGGGGCACTTTAAAGTGGAAACAAGCTTAAAAATTAAGATATCGCACGAAGATGAAGTAATATGCTGATGAAGGCTCTCTGGCAGGAAGGACCTAAGAGATCAACCTGTCAGGGCAGAACAGCATATGCATCTGAATGACACATCTTCTGATCTAACAGGAAGCATGTGTAGATTAAGCAAATTTTCTCTTTCACTTTCTCACTTATCCTTCAAAAACATCGATACTTGCAATAACTTATGCAATTGGTAACTGTGACACTGCAATAAGTGTTATTTATATGGTACCTTTGCCTAAGGTAAGCATTACTTAAATTGGTAACAGAAAAGACTTCCTTACCAAACAAAATGGTAAATCCATAAACTGAGCATAAAGCATCTCAAATACCCAGTTCTCCAGCACATTCCTTCGTTCACTTAAAAGGCTGCAGTGTAGACATAGTTCAGTGCAGTGGCCAGAGGAGGAACTAATACTACGATCTTCAAAGAAGCTAAGTGTCTTCTAGTAAAAAATAACATCCAGGAAGACTCTTTAGCATATAGTGAGAGATCAAAGTGGAAACCTGAACTTCAAGGGCTGCCAGGGTATGTACGAGCAGTGCCTCTATATCTCTGCACTCTTTTAGTTCATGTGGTGAGAACAGTGAAAAAAAATACTGAAGTTCTGCTGCTTTTCCGAATTCTGCCTGCAACCATTAGAAACTTATTGCAAAGTATTTTTTCCTCCAGGTTGAGAGGAGGGCTCTGTATATGCCATGAACTGCTAGCAGCATGTCAAACACAATCTCCAGTCAATACCTCAAATGAAACTGCTTCTTTTCTGCTGGCACATATGAGATGGGGTAGATTCCTCAGTGAAATAATGAGAAATGCTCACCTGTGACTACCCTAGTCAGTTACTTGTTAGGTAAACTCTATGGGATTTTTTTACCTTAATAGAAGTTCTTAAGCAGTGATATGTACTCTGAAGGTTTGACTGAGATAAGTACCAAACTCTAGGTACCCTTCAGAGTTTCCTATTGCTCCTTCTCTGGGTACTGTTATTGAATGATTACCAGGAAGAAAAAAAAGAGGTTTTTCAGTAAGGAAAAATGAAACACTTTATTTTTGAAGCCTGAATTTAATAGCCGTATCATCATTCGCATTTTCTTGAAGAGATTTTACATCATTCTGTCGTAACAAGGCTTTTAGTAAAGCTCAGGATTAGAAGTTGCCATTGTATAACCCAGCTTCAACAGAGTGCAGTGGCTGCACATAAACTGGTGCAAGTCAAATTGAAAGAAAAAATGGTGGATGTTAATCTCAACTTAAATTAGCCCTGGAAAAGCAACAGGCTTTATGATGAAGTTGATTGGCAACATCAGAAGAAAGCACAGTAAACACAATTATAGATTATTTCATTATCAGCTAGACCCTAAGACAATTTCAGAAAAGGTAATGAGCAATGGTAGAAAGCTGCAGCTTGTTTATTAAATGCAATTAAAGCAAAATCTCCAAGTTCATTACTTAAAGTACAATAACATTCTAAATGTTTTGGGACTTAGCTTGGAGATTTTCCTGCAACAAATACGGTACAGGAGGAACTGAGCAGAGCAGAGGTGTGGAGGAAGCAGAAGAAAATGGAAAGGTGACATTGAAAAGACTGTGCAGCTGGTAAGAACAGAGAAGCAATATATGGAAGAGGGATCATGACAGGATGTCATTCAATTGATTTAAGTTACAATAAAACTGGACAGACATGGTGTAAACCAAAAACGTAGGAGCCAAACAAACAGATAATGACTGTAGAGTATAACTTACCATAGCCATTACCTGTGAGTTTTGCTGGTGAAAATACTCTAAATTGAGCAGTACTGCAACACGGGAAGGTAGAACTCAAGAAGAAAGAACAGTTTTCCATAGTAAAAATATAGCCTTTTACCTTCATTCTCCTGGTCCCATAGACTAGGACATTTAGAGTATTATAAACTATTCCTTCAATGAATATTCTTTATGTAGAGACTAGAGGATCCATATGTACTGAGTGGTAGTGCCAGAAAGGCGTACTTTGAATTTTCATTATATAAGCAAAGTATTTGTTTCTTATTTTGCTGTTTGTACCTTCAAAAAGAATGGATCATAAGTCCTCCACAGATGCTGGTTCAAATAGACACGGAGTACTGCAGCATCTTGTGGAAGGGGAGAAATCATTTAAAGACATGAAGGAAAATATTTGGGAACTAATAGGTTACGTAGAGTGGTCAAAGATATTACTTCATTCTGTGCTCCAAAGAAGGTTTAGGGTTTGTGCTCTGCTTTTATTCTGAACATTACTCATCTAGAAGAAACTGAAATACCAGTCTCCTTGCACAGGCTGTGTCCTGATCACTAAAGCTCAACCCAGCATTAAAAGGTTCAGCAAGGTAGGACACAGCGATTCCTCTCCCTGCAGGAGCTGAGGTCCACAGCCAAGATACTTCCGTACAGCATGCTGAGGCTTGTGAATGCAATAGGACATGCAGAGGAAGCAGATGACTGAGATGAGAGAAAAGAGACACATTATGCTGAGGAGGGCTCTCTGGCAGAAAGGAACTATCAGATTCCAACTAATGCGTAGTGTTATTCACAAAGACGAAGCTTTGACCGCCAGCTTGTCAGGAGATAACAACAAATCTTTGGATGAGAGGTCTTCTGATCCAGCCGTGAGTCATGTTGAAATGGACTGGCAGGGTAAAGATACGACAGAACAGAGATGCAGCAATAGGGTAGACTGGACATAAAAATTAGTGATAGCAGCAGAGAGAAAAATGAGAAGAAATCTGAACAAAACTGAAGAAAATAATCAGAAAAAGAAAGAAAAAATCAAAAGTTTAATGTGTCTGCCATTACAATTAGAGCCCATCTACAGTTTGCATGGTCCTTAGAAAGGCTGGTTGATAATACATCCATTGGAAAATATTACAGCAATTAAGCAACCTCAGTTGTGGCAGAGACAAACTTGAAATGAAAAAATAAATGAAAGGTAGACAAGAAAGTGCTGTAAAAGTTTGCTTCAACTAGCAAGAGGCAGCTCTAAACATTCAACTCAGTTTTTATGTTTCATATCCTACAGCTAAACTGTGCTATTCCTCAGAAATGCTGACAGAAGCATTATGGCAGCATCCAAATTTATGGGAGCAGGAGCAGCTCTGATCGCCGAGTCACACCATGTAACTAGGACCCCAGCACCTCTCAGACTGGAAAGAAAATAGGTATTATAGCCTTGCCCATTCCTGTCGCATTAATGTACTGCACTGAGATAATTGTCATCAAGGTGTTTGTACAAAGTAATATAAAATGAAAGTGCTTAGTTGTAAGTAGTTTTCAACTGAGTCACATGGAAGGCAGATATTCAACAAATAGGTTTCCTAGTCCACGGCCCACTGAAGTCAATGGCAGCCAGAACTGGGATGTACACAAAGAACATACACAGGATTATGATTTTTCTGAGAGATGCATCTCTTTGTGAATACATAAGTCACTTTGTTAAAAATGAAATTTCACAGTTAAATAAGTAATGAAATTTGGCAGTTAAATAAGTGCCATTTTACTTGCAGGCACAGAAACAAGAAAATCTGGATGTTATGAGACTTATGGATGGTTAGATTTTGGGATTAGACACAAATATATTGAATTGTAGATAAACATACAAACTAGAGGTTAACATGTATCATGACTTAGGACCACCAGTAATTGCATCAAGGTTCAAGAAGTAAAACTTTCTTAGTGTACACCACTGAGAAATTAGTGGGGTTTCTTTCTTTATGAACAAGACATAGGAATTGATGAGGGTATCAGTGTGATCAATGGCATACAACAGAGGGATGCTGCTTCTGTTCAATACATAAATGTTCCCCCACAAATTTCATGAAATTTCTATTGCTTGCCATTTTACTTTGTCCAAAACTTTTAAATGAAATGTGTACAACCTTCTATCAACTCTCTCAAATATTAAAAATTATTAAATAGACTTCATGTTAGGAGTATTTCCTTTGTTTGTTATTCAATGTTTAACTAATTTAGGTACCTAGAATTATATTTCTAGAGGATCAATAAAGACAAATGTCCACCTATTTTTTAAATAGATTAGGCAAACAAAGAACCGAATAAAATTTTACAGAGGTGGTAACTTTGCCACTGTACCATTAACAAACAGCAGTAAGAATTTGCAAAAAAAGTGAATTTAAGAATATAACACGTTACTACAGAGAAAATAGTTTGATAAGTCAAGTGAGGAAAAACTTACAAGAAACAATACTGCGCCCACGGACCAGCAGTGTGAGAGGTAATCTAGCAATGAGTACAGTGTCCAGCTCTGGAGACTTCAGCACAGGAAAGACACGGACCTGTTGGAGCAGGTCCAGAGGAGGGCCACAAAAATGAATAGAGGGATGAAACAGCTCTCCTATGAGGAAAGACTGAGAGACTTGGGGCTGTTCAGCCTGCAGAACAGTAGGCTGGAGTGAGACCTTAGAGCAGCCTTTCAGTGCCTGAAGGGGGCCTTCAAGAAAGCCGGAGAGGGACTTTTTACTACGGGGTGTAGTGATAGGACAAAGGGTAATGACTTTAAATTGAAAGAGGGTAGATTTAGATTAGATATAAGAAAGAAATTCTTTACTATGAGGGTGGTGAGGCACTGGAACACTGACCTCTATGTAACAGGCACAAGAGTATGCCATTTTTTTTAATGTGCCACCTTGGAAAGATTTTAAATAGTTCAATCATTAAGTCGATACGATACCTAAAATACCCTGGTATTCTGTCCTTATCTGGATTAGAAACCTGGCCTGTCCTACCAATTTCCGAAACACAACCAATGACCTTTTATCAAACAATTTTTGTAACACCACAATATCAAAGGTGGTTTCCTAGACCATGCTCTTAATAAATAAGTGGCAATTTGCAAACACAACTCAAAGCAGTTTGCAGAAAACTCAAAGCCCACCTATCTCTCATCCTCATAAAGCCAGCAGCTGTCTTCATCAAGCCAAAGGAAGCTATATTGCATGGTCAGAAACTCTGATCACATCACATTTCCTCTGAGGGAACCACATGAGATACACATGTCCACTGTCTAAAAAAGCTCATACCTAGTAGGAGCATTCCAACAGAGAATGAGATTAATATTTTAAAAGCTGTTTTACTGTTTTGAGCTACATTAGAATTTAATTCAACACGAGAAGAACCCCATGTCCTCACACTGCTGCCACTCCCCTAGACACACATCAGAATCTGCTCTGGAAAATGAGGTCTTCACTCAATTAATCTTTTGAAACAAGCTCTCCAGAGTCTGATGTGCACTGAATGAATCCAGGTTGTGCCTCAAGTGATCATTTAAGCTTGCCAAAGACCTCCAGAGCCATTGCAAAAATACTCCCTGCAGGAAAGCCATCAAAATCCTCAGAATCTTTACTTTCGTTTCCTGAAGGGTATTATATTTAATCCAGTGTGCTCCGCACTGTTACTGAAATTATGTGTGTGGAAATAAACAACCATTATGCACCAGAATCAACTCAAACAGACATTCAATAAAGTATGTAGTAATCAGCTACCAGTAGGGGAAAAATGCTTCTGAAAAAATAATTTCTTGATCATTTCAGTCTAGATCTCCACAAAATAGCTTACAAAGATGAACTTCCGAAAAATGTTCATAACTTTGTGAAATAGTAAAACTCCTGGATTCAATAGGAGTACTGTTTCTAGGGCATAAGTAACTGCCTCTTCCCCCCTCGCCCAAAACATACACAGACACATGCACAGTATGCAGCTAACCTCTATTTTAGCTGACTCCTTCTCCCTTCTCTGGCAGACAACTATCTTATCTCCCCCACTTCCACATGAAGATCCCCTTTTCTCTCTTTTTTCTCAGATTATCTTGCTGATATGATATCTGTTTAAATCTAAACCGGTTTGTTGTCAAATTCTATTTATCTTTACAGTTTGCTTTTTCTGCTTCAGACCGGAAAGGCTTGCATACCCACATGCTTGTTTTGCTCCATAAAATATACTGTCTACTTACAAATTTTGCCTGGTGATCACAATTTATTTCTTCACTAAAAATTTTCAATTTTAAAAGATCCTTATCAAAACTGAATACCAAATCTTTTATAACTGCCATATTTTAGGTTCCTGAGTGTACTGCTACCCATTCTTTATTTGATCTGTCCAATATTTCATATCTTATTTGTTGGTAGGAGTATACAGAGCAATGTTGTGCATGGCATTGATGGTTGATGAACCACCCCTACAAAGCTCTTGAAATAAAAAAGGGATTATTGTTATTATCTAAACTGACTTCCTGCTAAAATACAGCGTAGTGCATAGCTTCCTAATTTCTGCGAAACAAGATGTTTTTTGTTTGAGTTATGGTATATTTTTAGGTACCTGTCTTGTGATGACTTTGGGCTATGTCATCTAACTATGGCTACTTAAAAATTGGGCAAGTAGTCTAAATTAGTCATGTAGGCTTCCTTCTAGCTTCTGTGGGCTCCATATTCACTGGTATTACAGACTTCTCCAGAAGGTGATTAATCCCATTCTGAAAGAAGTGTTTAAGACAAGTGAGACAGATTGCTCCCACAAGATTGAGAACATTCTGAAAGAAGTGTTTAAGACAAGTGAGACAGATTGCTCCCACAAGATTGAGAAGTTACCACCTCCCTTGTTAACTTGCTTGAGTCATTGGTTACAACCTCACATTACAAATCTTTCACTGTATTACTGATCTGAATATCCTAGTGTCAAACTTCAACCTTTATATCAGCCCTCTACCAGCTTATGTTTTTTAATTTTATTGGGAAGATGCTTCTATGTAACATGTTTATAATACAATTGTTTTTCTTTTATTGGACTTCAAATCTTTTTTATGCTCAGATAGAAGACCAGCAGTCTCATTGAAATGTCTGGAAACTCAAAGTTTTACAATCACTTTCAAGCTGAGTTCATAGATTCAATAAAGTAATTAATTTTCTTCATTAAGAACACTGAATAGATGGATATATTAATGAATTAATCATTTTAAAACCTTTAGAAATCTTTGTACAAAGTCCAGTAGATTGCAATTTGAAAAAAAAGAAAGAAAAAGTGCTAGTCCCTTATTAAATAATAGCTGTATTCTGGCTATTTTCCAGTATTTGCAGACTTTATTCAGTCAGTGGGAGTTTGTCTAACTTATTCTTTATGGTAATTCATCCTACTTGGATGTATGTTGTGGGGTCTTTATCAATTAGCCACTTCTAACATTTTGAATGATTGTTCCTGGTCTAGTCCGTAGACTTCCTATTTCCTTGTGCTTTAAAAGTGATATTGGCAAATATCCATTTTACTCATTTGTTGGAATAGAGGGAGAATAATTGTTTAACCCCTGATACAGGTCACATTTTTTATTATCATTCTTGAGAACTGAGCTGCATAAGGCATTGAACAGACTACTTTCCTGCCCTAAGGAAAAATTTGTATTTTATTAAAGTTATTGACTTATACTAACTCTTTCTAATAATGACTGCCCTCCTCAACATAGTGGAACAAGAAGTAGTTGCACTCCAGCAGTCGATACAGCTGCACAGAAGTGTTTATATACAGAAGGATTAAACAGAAAAGGTGATCAATTTTCTTCAGCAGAAGTCTTGATTTGCACCCGTTCAAAACTTCGGCTCTACACTGGAAATTCAGGACAAATACTGCAATGAATGCTGTAAGAAATCCTGATACAGATTGTTCATCCATTATCAGTTTGTCATTTTCCCTTGAGATTACTATCTCATTTCACCTTTTTGTCTATTCTTTGCTTTAAAGGTCTTGTGGAAAGGAAATAAAGCCATGAGACACAGGTCTGCTACAGGCTGATCAAAATGCCTGGGCTCAGCATTTTGACATTCCACCTTGGCAGATCAATGTTTTCTTTCTATGCCTCCCTATGTTTTTCGCAAAAATGAATTTTTCTACAATTGTGTAATGAATGTTTGCAAACTATGCAGCAAGGACCTAGATAAGTTTGTGTAGCCCACAGGTTTACACAGCTTTAACCTTCTCTGTTCTTTCCTGCTTCTCACTCTTGGCCACAAGTGTAATTCATTTAACTTGAGGGCATTGCTCCTACTCCTCTTTATTGGATCAAATTCAAGTATACAGTCAAGATCTTTCTGTTTGTTTCGCTTCCCTTCTTTGAATGTAGCATAGGCACAACATTTGGGGCTGATATGGAGCAACTTCCAAGAATGGACTGAACTGAAGTGCAGATGAAATTTTTTCCTGCAAGATACACAGATATTTTCTTTTGTTTTTTCTCCCTGCTTCCTCCCCATGAGGTGCAAAAAATACACATGGGACCAGTAAATGAGGAAATCTTGACAAATGTTTTATTGCAGCTGCCTTTTGACTCTATACATGAAAACTTCTAAACACTTCTTTTATCTAAGTAAGAAAAAACCCTCCTCTTTATAACTTGCACACTAGTCTGTAACATCTATGCGAGATTACAGCTAGACTTGGAGAAAAGAACCCTATTTAACAGGTAGTAATTGCATTACTATATGGTATCATGAAGTGATGGTAACAAGAAGTGGTGATTATTTTGACCTAAACTGATTGAGACTTCTTAAAAGCTAATGGTAACAGTGTGACTGATATAGTTTCATTCTTTGCCTGAATTTCCATATGCATTCAAATATTCACCTGGTTCCTGTGATGATTGTTCATTAAAACTGTAAAAAGTAAAGTTGAATTGCCACTATAAGCGACCTCCCATAAAAGTCATGCTAAAAGAATGTGGTGTAGGAAGCCTGCAGAAAAAGCAGCAGTTAGGATTAGCTGTCTCTTGGGGTGCTGTATCTGCTACTGAGGGATATTTCGGTCCTCGCAGCTATGTGCATTCCAGTCAACATAAAAGGAAACATATAGTTGGGTTTGGATATCTTTGCTGCGTAATGGATCCCAGTACAGCAATGGTTCAGCTGATGCTTGTCCAAACTGATATAGTAGTACAGTATCTCAAATGTTTGAAAAAATATGTGGAAACTAGACAGTGTGTGTTCCCCTTGCCCTCAGGAATTTAGCTGCTTTCTTTAACGTAGTGGCTCCCAGTTCTTGTAGAACTCTTGCCAGTACAGGGTAGCTGGTTGCCTGCACAGGACTATGATATTAGTCAATGACTAACTGTAACTAAATTCCTCCAAGACAGCATCTTCCAATCTGTGCCACAGCCTCAGCAAATATTCAGCAGGAAAACTTGATCTGACCATAATATACCTCACCTAGGGTAGCTGCTACAGACTTTGCTATTGAGGATGATCCAAAAGAAGAAACAGCACCATGCTACTTTGGAATCAACTGTGGCAACACCTCCCAAATCCCTGGACCGTGATAACTCAGCTTCAGAAGGACTTGCAACTCACGTGCATAATTTTTCAAATGTGTCTGTGGTATTTCTGATTGTTATGCTAGCCTGCTCTGTTCAGTAGCAGTTTCTCTGCTTTATTAGTATCTGAGCCATTCGCCTCATGCCAAGAGTTAGTCCACGTAGATATTTAACATCTTGTTGCATTTATATACAAACTCTGGTGTGGTCTGCAGCTTAGCAAGATGTGGATCATGGCACTGTGTAGAAGGCAGAGAGTTCTTGCTAGAAAACTGAACACACTCTTGAAACCGTAGCTGCACATCCCAGTGTTCACTGCCTACTTGCTGTCCCTCAGATAAGATTCAGTATGTCACTGTGACTGGCTAATTCAGGACAGAGTGTAGCAAATAAATCTAAAGGTTGTTATGCTCACCTGTTAGATTTTGTCCAAAAATGGATGAGAATTACTTTCAAGGTCAGGTTCAGCAGAGAGACGGTAGAAGAGATTCTTCTTGTGCCTCTCAACTACTGTCTCCCAGAGCAGATCTAGTAATTGACTTCAAAGATCAATCTAAATTTGCTTGTCTTCTCACTTCAGTGTTTTTCTTCACTACAGCATCTTTTCTTTAGCAGATTAATAACCTAGGTAAGAACAGATTAACTGTATAACCTTGTATTATTTCATGCTATTTACAGTGAGTGGACAGTTAAGTATTTTCTTCATTCTTGTAACTTTTCACATCTCTCCAGTTGTGTCCTGAAGGTTCAGTTACATTTCACTGATAGCCTTTGAGCCAGGGCTAGTCAACATTCACTAGGAGCTACTAGATGTCTTTGCCCAGGTTGGTTGTAACAGGGCTCTGCTGAGTGTTTTTACCTGGGTCTGCCCAGCCAGCTAGACTCTTTGTGGCTGGGAGCCATGTGACGCTCTTATCTGTTGCAGCTGCTCTCTGAGTTGTTTGTTTGTTTGTTTGCTTCCCTTGATTAAAAATAAAGGTCATCTGAGGCCTTGTTCAAGCTTTCCTTTCTAATCAGGGGGAATGAAGCAGGAGGTCTTATTTCAGGGACAGAATGCAGTGCAGAAGTGATCATTAGTAATAATTTAGCTCCTGTTTTGTATTTCTGGTTTTTGGACAGGCATAATCCTGCTACTCCTTGCAAATTTGACTCTGTATGAGGACTAACTATGTTTTGCAATGATGCAATGGGTAATTGTTTTAACATTACTAGTTTGGGTTGCTATTGCACACTCTAAAGTATCCCAGTACTCATGTATCAGAGAATACTCACGTAAGCCTGCCCGCTTGTCTCCAGGCATCTTGAAGAAGACCTGAAGAAAGGTGTGCAGCTTGCATGTACAAGAGTAAAGGGTGGTAAATAATAGTCAGGTGGGTAGGTATAGTTGTATGGAACACATTCAACTCAAATATCTGCAAAATCAGCACTGAAGTGTATAAAACAAGAAATAAACACAAGATCGTTGGTAGGTCATCATGCAAAGGGAGTTCTAGCTTGATTTATACCCCAAGTATAAATAAATTGATACTGTTCAAAGTCAGAACTCAGTACAAGGGACCAAGGTGCCCATTTAAATTATCAGCCAGAGGCATATTCCTCTCATTAGGCTTTCCTCCGTATTCAGTTCATATACCAGCTTTGTTGATGGCAAAGAAAGGCTGATATATAGGGGGGGAGGGGGGGGGAGGGGAGGGAGGAGAAAGAAAGAAAAGAGGAAGAACAGAGAATGGGCATTAAGTAAGGACCTTGCCCTGCTTCCATCTGGGAAATGTCTGAAGGGACCTTTTCTTCATGCCACTTGGGAAGAGTGTCTGAGTATACTTGAAATCTGCCTCAGGATAAAGCATGTCCTGAAGTTAGATAAGAGAGATCTTCTCCTGCTGCTATCCTATTGTTGTAATATATTCGTAACTGAATCACTTCAAAGGTGATTGAGGGATATGGGCAAAGAAAGAATTACACTAATGAATGCCTGTGTAACAGAGACATTAATCAGAATTTGATTCACTTCTTGATTAGGAGATAAGAGGCAAAGATTTGAGATAAACTGCACACATGAAAAGGAATATCTGACATTGTTGTCTAATAATACGATCAAAGGAAAAATTAGCAGAGGTGAGCAACACTCAAAGGCTTTACAGAGCCTGCTGGCTTTTGACTGCAGTTTCCTGCCCTCCTGCTTTCAGAAGAAAAGCAGGTGGAAGATTAATAAATTATAAGGTTGTTTTTGAAGCACCTATTTATCAGTGATCAACAGTTGAGATTTAATTAAACACATGTAAGACAGAGAGAGCAGTGAGAGAGAGACTTGGATATTTTGGTTGTGCATCTTAAAAAATGCCACCGAAGTTAGCGTAATAGGGTTCGTATATGTGTATCTTCACATTTTGACATTAAAGATAAAATCCAGTAATGTAATGGAAGTAAAATTGCAATAGGAGTTTTTCAGTTTTTAAGAAAATAAGGGGAACTTTGTCTTAAAATTCTTCAGAACAGGAGGTAGGAGAATGAGTAATAACTTCTGCTGCTGTTTGTAGTGACATGCTGTTTGTTATTAACAAAAACAACGGGCACAGGAGCAAGTAAAATTCCCAAACTTGTTTTAAAAGTTAGTATCTCTGAGAGATTTGCTGAAGTGCATTTGTCTGCATTCAGACTGATTTTTAGACGGATCAGTCATATCTACCACTAATAAATCTTACCTCCTGTATTATCATTATGTTAGCTAAATGGACCAAGACCTGCTGCAACTTTTTTTTCTTAAATTTTTATAAATATGTTAATAGGAAAAAAAAATACTGATATGCTGGTAATATAAAGCAAATTCTCATGTACTGATACAGAGCTTGTAAGTGACGAATTGTAAGTGGAGCCTTGCCCACAAGTGACAGTGAGGAAGACTGGTAGCCTTTAAAATTGGTGGGGTAAACGAGGGTCACAGCAGTACAGAGGGATAGAGCAATCATATAAATCTTCTTCCTCAGTAATAAGGCAAAAAAAACTTAAAGTGAAGCTGTTGAAGTGACTGACAAACCCAAGAGGAACTTGTAGCCAAGCCGTCAGAAGAGGATTTAGTGGGGTGCGCTATGCTAACAGACATTGTTCTTGCTGACTATACTGCAGCTTGTGATTTTTCTTGTCTTATTTAAAAATGGCTGATTAGATTAACTGGACACCTGCTTTTGAGCTACTGAAAAGTAGCTAACTTTTGAAATGCCAAAATAATTGGACAGTGGTATAAAACAAACAATAAGTCTCACTATAACTTCCTATTGGTAAGGTACCACTCATCTAATTACGTGCAGATGTATTTGTGCTCAGTGAATCGTTAGCCTTCATCAGCATTCAATGGGAAAAATGATCTCTTGACTCTCAGCTGCCACAAACAACACACGTGGTATTTGCCTGCTGTGTCAGTACATGAACTTTACTTTTTTTTTTTTTTTTTTAAAGCTTTAGGTTATTGAATGACTCTTCAGTGAAAAAGGAGATTTGCCCTGCATCACTCATATTTAATTTCTTGTGTTTTAGCTGGTACAGTTTTAGGAAATTCTTAAAAAAGTGCAATTTAGCAAAGGAAGTGGGGAAAAAAAAAAAAAAAAGCTGTAACTCACTGGAAGACTGTTCCCTCCTCTATGTAATTGCCCGATTTCAGTTCTTTGTTGCACATGCTTTGGGTTGGTAACTTTCTCATTCAACCCCCAGCAAAGTTTAACGTCTTATTTCCTGCTGTCTTTCGTAAAGCCAGACCTTTCTATGGGGCAAAGTGCAACCTCCTAGTTGTTTTAATCTCCTCTACTTTCACCTGCTTCTTTGCTGATCCAAGCTTCTGTGGCTGAAAATATGACCTCATTGTTGTATTCTATTCAGATCAAATATTTTCCTCTGGTTTAGGATTCTTGAGAATCATAAATAATAAATGACATAATAAAGATGTCATAGCAAGGCTCTACTTTCCATCCTGATTTGAAACTACAGAATCTGCATGTAAAACACGTGGATTGTTATGTTGTGAACATCCCAGATTTTACTAATAAAAAATAAAAATAATGTACTAATAAAAAATAATCTACTAGAATGGATGAATGTGGAAGAACTAAGTTCTTTGAGACATGATGGGTTTTCTTAAAATTTTAAGGTGATAAATTGAGGAGCATGTCTCACTTTGGGTTATTAGATCTGTTGACCTTAATGTCTTCTTATGATGGTTTCTTGTTTCTATTTAACCATGATTTTTGTCCTGAAGAAAAGAGATATTATATATGCCACTGCGTGTTTTGAATGCTTCCTTGGTGCCATTCTGTGGTATTTGCAGCCCTCTTTGACATTATCAAATGGATTGACATTTCAAATATTTGCAGTGCTCAGCGGGTACTAATTCAGTGAAGGTGAACCACAGGTTGCTCACATAGTGGCACAGCAAGTGATGTGTGTCTATTTAATCACAGCTGCTGAAATGAGATCAAAAGGCGCTGTGTTGTTAAACCCTTAAAGCTTCTGTCACAGCAGAGAGATCAGGAGGGGCCCACTGCAGGAAGCAGAGTAAAGAAGAAACTTGGACTTGCTGCTAATGTAATTCCACTGTCGACTGTGTCTTGGTCTGCTTGAAGTGGAGATGACTAAAGGAGGATGTTCAGGAGAGTGGCTGCACAAGTGAACTGCATCTGGCCAAAATTCTCTCCCATTTAGATTTGCCCAGTGCCAGGAGGACCAAGAGGCATTTGTTTGAACGAATTTCTGTGATCCATTCTTCCCTAGATAAATGATATTTTTAACCTCTCTTTCAGTGGTATTTAATTTTTTTTTTTTTTTTTTTTTGAATTAATGCTTGTTCAGCTTTTAGCTGGTATTCTGCACCACGCTGGGGCAATGACCACAGCAGACAGTCGTTCACCCTGGACCAAGACCTTGCTGGTCAATTTTCCTTCACCTACTGAGAGCGTGCATTTGTTGCGCAGCTGCACTGCACAGTTTCTAGCCAGGAGAGGGCAACAGCATCCACCAGCTGCTGTGCCAAAGCAGAAGAGGCTTAGAATAGGTGGGGTAGATGGTGGCACAGAGCGTGAGGAAAGAAGTGGGAATGTAAAAAGTTGTGCACAGACTGCCTGTCTACTTTAACTATTCTCTAGTCATTCATCTTTTCTAAGGATTATGCCTGTCATCTTTTCTAAGGATTACGCTTTAAATCAGCACTGGTTCTTAACATTTCATTTTGATTTAGTTAATAACCATTTATGCTGCTTATTGATAATGGGGAGCTTGAGTTTTCAGACAGGAGCTCTTGCAGTCCTTTGCGTGTGACTCCTCTTTGTCATTCGCACTCCCATTCACTCTGTCTTGCTGCCCCATCCACAGAAATCGCTAGCTGTAGATCATGGGTCTTGAAGCCTTTCTTGTAAGCCCACTATTTTGTCAGTGGATTCACTGGTTCAGGAGCAGTTTCTTTACAATGAAGACGTCATGTCTTTCCAAAGGCCACATACATAAATACAGCAGGCAGAACACAAGTCAAATTAGCAAACCTTGAGGTTGCTCATTTTGTACCCATGTGAATACTTTCTGCTCTATCAGGCTGTAATATCAACTGTTCTGCAGTCTCCAAAAACTATGAACTATAAATAAAGTAAAACCAAAGAAAATTCTGTAGCCTGTGTGGGATAGCAAAATAGCCTACCAAGCAAGCTGAACACCAGCTAGATTATTGTTTTTTTTTTTAGAAACAATTCTTTCACTCCACCTCCCCTAAGGAATGTTGTAAATGTCGTTTTTCTCACTCTTACTCAGAATTGAACTAACTTGCAATCATCTATAAGAATCACTCATTCTGTCATTCTGCCTATATTTATCAAAAATAAGCCACTTGTTCCCAGTAGGAATATTTATTTAAATTAAGAAAGATAATTGTAACCTTATTATTCCTGAGGTTTTTGCTCGGAACCAAATGAAAATATTAATTTCAAAATGGAAAAAATAGAGATATTCCATTCCTACACTAATTCTTAAATGATGAAAAGGAAAGTGTGAAATATTTCATTCAAACTATGGTTTTTCTTTCTGAAATTGTTACTATGAGTAACGCCTCAGCTACAACCTACTTCAATTTACAACAGGGAATGGATTCCTAAAATTATAAAGTTCTCAAGCAAATTCTTTTCTCGTTTACAGCTTTATAATTCAGGATTCTGTTGGCTCGACTGAAATCATTCATGCTGTCTGAAAGTACATCCAGAAGAAGAATATACTTCTTAAAACTGTCTTCCAATATCTATGTGACAATAACAATTTGGATAGTCTATAGAAATTTATACATGTTATTTTAAACTTGCTGTTTCTGTCCCTCACTGTCTCTCATCCGTATAACTTTTTTATTCCATTACCTTTATTTAGGATAAACTGTATAGCCATCATCAGACTGAATATGGCAAGCTGACCTTCTTTACCCCCTAAATAATCGAAAAACCTGTATGATGAAGACATGTTATTTATTATTTTCATGAACAAAGAAAAGTAAAGAGAGGGAAACACAGATAAATGTACTCCAGAAGTTTTCTGCAGAAACACTGGTCTGGAATAGTCTAAAAACAAATATTGCAGTCTTGCCATTGAGGGGCTGGATGGCATTACACGTATAAAATATGTGCAACAAAATACTGGATACAGAACAAGTGAGAGACATGAACAAATACTACTTTTTTTTCTGAGAATAAAATTCGAGTTTATGTCTGAGCAAGATCAGGCAAAAAAAGAGTTAACTTTTCATACATGTTTTGGCCACGAGGTAGATAAAAATGAAGGTGAACTTCAGCACCTTGAAAGGCAGAATTCGATGTATGTCTGTATGCCTAGGTCTGTCCTGCCAGCCTGAGGCTCTTCTAACCACAAAATACATCAGATTCAGTTCTAACAGTTTTCTGTGGTAAGTTGACACTTCCGTGCCTGAAAAGGGTCTGTAAACAGGAAATGTACACTTATGACCTCTTTCAGGCTTTCCAATGGTATAAATCTGGATTCCAGTCAAATTTCAGTGAAGGACTGAATTGGTCCTGATGTTGTATGAGTTTATTCACCTGTAGGCATCTTACTTTCCTATTAGTTAATTACATGAAAAAGAAAATTTAGCTTTGGCCAATAAGGAGTCCTATAGTGTTTAAGAATCTCTTGAGCACATTATTGCTACACTAATGTATTCAGATCTGGCATTCTGTAACCTATTCAGATCCGTCATTATATATAAAAGATGTTATCTCAGCATGTGAAAACATGGATCAAACTCTCCCTGATACGTGATCTAGTTAGGGTCCTTAATCTACCAAAAAATACATTAAATTTCTCCAAGAGGAGTTTTACCTTTTCTGTAAAACAGCAAGACATCTGAGTCTGTTACCTGCTGTTAACACCCTGGAGGCTGTCAGGTAACAACAGCACTGCACAAAAGCTTTTGGTAAGTGTGTTGTGAAGATGGAAATTTTATCAAAAGCATTCACTTACATCGCTACTTCAGGGAAAAGCCAAGACAGTCACCCAAAGCCCAGACTAAAATTCAGATCTATTTTCTCATTTCCACCACGCAGCTGAATCCTCACTGCTTTATTTCATGGAATGAACTGCCACTGACCTATATTTCTTTTCCTCTGTCATAAGCAGATGCAAGTGATAAAAACAGATATGCACATTCACTTTGAGTCTGCTGAGGTTTCCCATTCAGAACAGTTCCTTCCAAATCTGAAAAAATGTTTGCGTGCCCCGTGGGGAACAGATGAGAAAATAAATCACATTACAAGTTCCTAGCTTTAGCAGGTATCTGCTGGGCCTGAGGAAGAAACAAGCTTTCTATGAGCAAAGAGCTCTCTATGATTCAAACATACCAGTACTGAACTTGCTGTGACGCAGTTATAAGTTTATGCTGCCACCTGTCTTAATACTGAGCACTGAGTTGGATAAAACTTGTGTATGAACTTGCAAAGAAATATGCAAATTATAATAAAATTTGAGGTCAAACAAACAAACATAAAAACACCAGTTGCCAAACATAAAAACCCCAGTGCTAGAATGCCCAGATGAGAACTTGAGACTGATAGACACATTCAGTGCTGAAGCATCTGTGACAGCTCTTAGTTCCACTTAGATATTTGGTCAGGACTCTGTTACTGCTTCAAGCTGTATCTTGGATGTTGCTTTTTAATATACTACTATGTGTTAATAGTTGTGTTAGCGCCAGCAAACAGAAGCTCCACTAGATAATTTAACACAGAGCCCTCCACTGAATTGCATTACTTCAAATTACCATGTTCCTTAGCCTTTGCTAGAGGGAGTAGGGATAATGATACAGAGAATGAGGTAAGGTTTTCTTTTTATCTAAAGCCAAATCACCTTGCTTTTAAGATCAAATATTGAAGACAAAACTTGACAGTGAAACTGCTGTGACTTATGACTCCACACTGGTTATTGAGTGCAGTACAACAGCCTCTGCAGGATATTTTATGATCCGAGTTACACAGAAAGTCAGAAGAGATAATCTAATAGTCACTTCTGGCTTTAAAATCTTGGAATCAGAATCTAAACTAGACTGCAATGGAACTGTTTGTGTGTGTGTGTAAAGCTAAATGCACAAAATGTTCACAGGTTCTAGGCTCACAAGGATTCAGACACATTTCACTCTTCATACCAGTAGCATCCTCTTCATCCGTCTGAGAAGTGATTCCCAAGCACGGCCTTGCTGGGTTTTTGTACCGTCCTTTCTCCCCACCCTCCCATGCAAACACCTTCTCATTACTCAGTTATATCCTGCCTTCAGCTGTAAAAGAGCAGCCATTGTCAGCCTGAGTGGTTTATCTGAGAACCACCATGGTTCGGGATTTCCTGCTGACGCGATGACAGGACCCACATGAAACTTTGAAGAAATTTCTTCTTTTTTTTCAATTAATTGTAAACGACTTCTTTATTACATTCAAAGACTTGGTGTTATCCCATGCAAAATGTTTTCTGGGCTTTTTTTACTCATTCCTGTCGTGTCCTGCCTAAGGTGGGGGGGGAGAAAAGCGACTCGGGTGCTGTGAATCCCCTCGGGCTAAACTAAGGTGAAACTACTCCTAACAATCAATTTAAGCATTTTATTTGCAACAGAGGTAACTTGGAAAACATGGAAAGCATTGTCAACGTGGGTTCTTATCAAAAATGTCTATAAGAGGGAGAGTAAAGAACAGAGAAGGGAAGAAATAGGGACAACAAAAAGACGTATATCACAGCCCTAGGATCTCACGATGATGGCGACAGGCATGCCATCCACTGGTGGCAGGCATGCCCACACGTCTCTTTGCACATGTGTCTTTCAGCACCCAGTCTCCGCCCTCAGTCACACCTCTTGGTGACTTATATGGTGATTCTTCTAGAAAGTTTGTGATCTTCTGCGTAGGTGCCAGTGGGGAGAAGACGTCTCGATGGGTCTCTTGGGGGGTCTCAAGCCGCTTCCTCGAACTTTATATCACCTCTGCCCATATTTGGGTAAGGCACATCAGAGATACAGAACTGTGCATCCTCTGATTCTCCCTCCCCATCCTGTGTTACCTTGTTGCAGTCTGCTGTGGCTGGGCAGACCCCCCGCACTGACACATATTAATTCTTTCAGTCTCTGACAATTCCATTTGACAATTATATCGAAGCCTATTCTACCAAAGGCCGTATCATACCATGAAATACCCAGCAACATATTAGAAAGAAAAATGGAACTACTTACACAGACTCATACCCTTTGTGTTTTTGGATATTGTGGTAATGCTCAAGAAGTTCACAGAGCTTTTAACCTTTTTTTATTTTCCGTAGAAAATTGTCTCAGAACATGTTGATTACTTCAGGTCTCTAGTATTTTCTGTTTCTTATTCATGGAAAATATAGCTGCACAAGTAACTAACTACTTTATTGTTTTTCTTCATTTCCTCTGCAATATTTCTGCATCTTTTTAGTCTCCAGTGACAAACACCACAGCACTGCATCTAGTATTTGTCATACAAATAAAAACAAATGTGCTGCAACACCTGAGGACAACTGAAAATAATTGAAATAAGATGTAAACTCTTGTTACTCCCATTAAGGGTTACTTTTCATAAGAAACTTTGCTGGGGAATTTGATGCCAACCCTCTTAGTTCTTCTCATTGTGGGCTGGCACAAGACTGGCACACAAGGCATCAGAACAAAATAAAACAGAAATGGACATTGTTGGAGTTGTTGCATCGGTGAAGGTGAGCTGGTAAAGGGGCAGGAATCGGAGGGAAGCTGAGGAAGAGACACAGCTTATGTCTTTACGTGGGAGGAGACTGAGTCCTCCACTCTCTCCCTTTGCAGCAGCTGCATTTTGAATTAATAAAGAAACACTTTCATGAATATGCACACAAGGTCTTTTCATTAATAATTCGTAAGGCCATCAATCAAGCAGCTGCACTTTCAACACACGAAATTGAGGTTAGACCTGTTTTGCCCTTCCTTTTGAATTACAACTGGAGGCGCAAGGTGGAAGGGTGAGGAAAGAGGAGATAAAATGTTTGTCAGGAAAGGGGTGGAGAGAAATGAGACATTCCCACACCTTCTTCAGAAAGTAACTGAGAAAGAGTGTCTGAAATAGAAGAATTTTACAAGTGTGAGGGGAGAGGAGTGGGAAGCCAAGGCAAAATGCAAGTAATATCTTATACTGCTTGTCATACAGTACGTCTTCGAGATGATGTAATGATCAGTGGTGTAAAGTTACTCTGATCCTCTGGTAGCAAGAACACTTTGTACTAGCTGCACCTTGAAGAACTGTCGAGTACGTTGAAGATCATTCATTTCTTTTTAACAAAGACTACATAAGGCATCTTGCTTTGTAACTATTTTTTCTATGTGTTGCAAGATAGCTTTAAAAAAATAATAAAAAAAAGAGACAGTGGAATAAAGTCTAACCCAGTCCAAACGCATCTTCTCTAAAAACTCCAATTCTGTGAGTATATCCATGGATAAAATAATCCACAAATTTAAGGAATAGATTAAAAAATGATTAAGATTATGAATCTTCCTGTTAATCAGTGGTTCACTGAGAGATGAAAGCTTGTTGGAATGAATATGTTTTACAACTCATATGTATAATAAATGCCTCCAACATTGTGATCTGGCTCCACACACTTCTCAGTACCCAGAGAATCAGATTAGCAAAGGATATAGAGGAGTTTAAAAAAATATCACCTTGATCTTTATCTATCTTTGAACATCTGGCCGTTCTTTTTCATGCCATCACTTTCCGCGTATCCTCCGTTTGTAGTGCTTAAGTGCAGGATGCAATGTCGCATAACATAAAACATTGTGTATTTTTTTGCTACGCAGTATGTATTACAGTTAGGGGCTACATGGCTGTACATACCATGATATAGGAGCTGACATCCTGGTAACGTCACATAAGGCTGCACCTCATGTAAAGCACTGAAAGTTGTCTGCCAAGTGAAGAAAGAGGGATGTACAATAAAATAATGTAAAGCACAAAAAAGGACTTTTCAGGTCTATTTTAAAGACTGATTTGTAATAGTACAGCCTAGAGTTTTGAATCTGTTTGGGCTTGAAACTTCTATGCAGTAGAGCTTTCTAACTACCAAGATAATAAACTATTGAAGCAAGCTGCCAGCTGCCTATTGAAACAGAAGTCTTTTGAGTTTTAAAATATTTTAGAGACTTTCAACACAAACTTTCTGAAAGTTGTACTTTGGACTCAGTAAATTCTGTTCAATGTAAATATATCTGATCGAAATTCAGAGTTAGAACTTAAAGCAAGCTGAATGATCTCATGGTCTTCTCTGGCCTTCAAAACATGAGTCTTCCATAACCATTGCATTAAATAATTTTAACACATACTTGCACTTTAAAAATGTCTTGGAGAGGATACTAGTTTGGACCCAAATTTTCTGCCTACCCTTACTGTTGCTATGATGATGATGAAGAAATGGTAGGTGTTCAATATATGCAGTAATTATGTCTGACAAATAATTACGTCTAGCATGGACAAGTAAGCTTCTGGATGACTTGAAGAATTGCATATCATAAGGAAAGCTGACTGCAGTCCACTGAAGAAGTGTCTGTTGCTACCAATGAAATGAATTATAAATCTGCCCTTTCTAGTAATTATCCTTTTAAAAATATTCCTGCTTTTTAGGTATATGCAAGGATAATGAAGCTTCTGACTGCATTGTGTAAAAAACTATGCTGTTTTAAAATGGAACATTTATGTATTTTAAATGTTAGGGACACATATGAAGCATATTTCCTTCATTTAAAATAAATATTACACTTCAAATGTTTTTATTAAATCTCTTTTCTACCTGTGCATGTAAGAATACCTGTTCACCTTCTACTTTTCACCAGAACTATATGAGATTAAAAAGCAGGAGAATTTGTCTCCTGTAGCACATAGTTCCACCAGTTCCTTGTCCTGTGCCTTTGTTGCCGAAACTATCATTTACACTCCCAGCTTGAAGTAAGCAACCAAAACAGGAAAGTAAGAGTGTGAACTCTCTGCTACTGCTTCAGTTTCTGTTTTTATGGAAATGGACTTGGGAAAACAAAAAGCAAAACAAGTATCTTTATGATTTTAAAATCCCACTTACTGTGATTATTCCAATATTATTTCTCAAAAAAAGACCAGCAGCTGGAATTGGCACTCGTTGCCCACTGAGGGTGGAGAGTTGAAACTGATATTTCTTTTGTAAAGCACTTACAATAAATAAGTAAATTAAATCAGCCTCAAGTCAAAAATAATAAGATAGGATAAAATACGTTCTCATGTTATTTCTTTTGATTTGATATAGGTGTGATTTGGGAGAAGAGAAGATGCAAGCTAGTTAATGAGACCCATTCTACTGTCTTTTATGACAGTTGTAGTGAAGACCATAACAAAAACTTTTGCACACATACCGGGTCTTTTTCCCTTTCCTCATTTTCCTTTCAAACAAGATGTGCTTCGGCCCTTCTGGCTCATTCCAGTAAGTTTCCCTACACGACTTCAGCCCTTCTTTCTGTGTCATGGCCACAGCAACTCTGTGGGCTTGGGCATCTTGTTCTTTTTTATCCCAACTTTTTTCTGCTGACCTGTTCTAAATAACACAGTGAGAACCCTCACTGACTTGACAGACTGTAGTATTTCCAGAGGGAAAATGATTCCATGTTCCCACATCACTATTGACAACTTTCCACAGAAAGTGGAAAGTCACAGGAAGTGACATAGAAGTTTCCAATCTGTCTTTGGTCATTGGCCCATTTCTGAGGCTTTCCCAGACTTTCCTGGTCTCTCAGACAGTCACCTGAGAAAGGTTTCATTCTGTATGCATAAACTGGCAATGATTTAAATGATGTATTAACTACGAAAACACAGGATATTTCTTGCCAATGTAAGCCATTTTATAAGCTGAGAGCAACTGACAGTGCTTGCATGCCTTCCATATACAGCAGTTTTGGTAAAGTCAGCAAAATTTTTCTTTTCATTGTCACCCTTTGCAGAAATGTCTGTCAAAAAATTAGCCTTCCTTTTCTTTCTACAGGACACTTTCCTGAGACAGCCATAGAATCATCATCATTTTCCAGGGAGAAGAGCTGGGGCAGAATAGTACTATAGTATCTCTGACATGTGAAGCTACTGGGAGCAAATTCTCCCCACTAAATGACCTTACATGGTTCAGTAACAATCTGCTGCAGGAATCACTGACATGGATGATTGTTCTTTGACTTTTAACCTCCAGGTAATAGAGATTAAGTGCTACTTGGATGGAGACAATATTTTCTAACATTGAGTTTCTAATAACTACACTATATTACATCACAAAAAAATAATGGAGTTTACAGTAGGAAGCTACTGCTCCTTTTCTCCATATTTTATAAGCTCCATTTGCCTCTGGAAGGAGTTCATTCAAATACGATGTCCACAGAATCTGCAAGGTTTTATGTGTTTTGTGATCACACATACAAAGTAGGATCACTTAATGCTTGTGGAGCAATACTGTTATTATCAAAGCCCATTTAAATTACACTCCATAAATTTTACTGAGGCTAGATAGCAAAGGAATTTATATTCATTTTTCCTGTAAGGAATATATAAAAAACAAAGCTGGCAAATTAGTCATTATATGCAACTAGTTTTTTTTATCAGCTAAGTAATACCTTGTTTATACTGTAAACCCTTTTTGCTCATATTAATTGTATTTTCTAGTAAAGCATATATTGTTTTTCCTTAGTAAGTTAACTTTTTCTCTTGTTGATGAATGTTTTATTTTCTGAAATTCTGGATAGTTTTTACTTCATCACATATTGGAGCTCAGCATTGCTTTCTGTCCATGATTTCTGTAGTCCTCAGTGCTCCTCCATAAAGATTCTTTCTATGGGGGCAGAATGAGTTTACTTTTTCAGGCTGATAAGTCTTTGACTCTCAGAGGAGAAAGGTGGACAAATACTTTTATCTTGTGAGGGTTGAAACCTGTGCAGTCCATTCTGAACTGATACAAGTTCCTCGCATCACACGGGCCAGAACAGCCTTCGGGAACCACGGAAAGTTAGTTTAAGATCCACGATGAACGTTTTTTACTCACACTTTATTGACTTCACGTGCAATCTGCTAGACAGAGTTAGGCCATACCTGACTGTGTAGTCTCACACAATGGTGCAGTACATGTAGTTACCTCCCCCAGGATGCTTTACAGCACGTGAGATGGGTTGTGCTGTGACATGTCACCAGTAAAGGGCCGGGGTCTGATGACTGCTCTCCTTACAGTGAAAGCTCCACCTAGACTGGCTCTGGCTGACAAGCCGGCCTGCACTGGAAATCATCCTCAGCTTCCACAGATCAGCAGGGGACAGAATTACATTCATTTTCCAAGGGACGAACACATTTATAAATATTTTCTTTAACACCTGCAGCAGCAGTGCCTAGAGGCCACTGTCTACTGTAAAGAGGAGAAAAACTTTATAAGGTTAAAGAGCTGCTCACTATCTTTAATTAATGAATACTCAGACTATATTAGTTAAAATTAGCTGTCCCAAACTGGACATTTGCTAAAGAGTGCCAACAAAAAAAGCTGTTATTTCTGCATGGGCCAAAAAATAGCATCACTGATAAACTTGGATGACCTGGGGAGCCTAGGGAAAAAAGTAACAAAAGATATAAATCAGTAGTGTACACCTGGTGGCACGAGACTATGAAACAAACACCTGGCCCTGGCTGTGACTGAGAGTAGCACAAATGCTGTTTCTCAGGCAGGAAATCTAGTCTCTTTTACCTACTTAAGTGGAAGGAAAAAAGTATGCTACCATTAAAGGTGAATATTTAGTAGTATTCAATGACTTCTAAGCAACAAACTCAAAGTACAGGTTTACATACAAGGTAAACACAGACATTATGCAGCTTAATATTTTCTGAGTTTACTCAGTTTGCTGAATTGGTGAGGGATTGACTCAATCTTGCACTCTGGACAGACGAATCTTTGTGTGAAGTGCAAGTATCAGTAATTAAAATAACATTTGACCTCATTGATGTTATGTTGACATCACATCTACAAATCTGTATAGGAAGAAAGGAAGCTAAGGGGAAATTAATAATTGTAGAAAAGGACCAAATGAAATGAAGGGCCATAAAAATCCACATAATATACAAAATAAGGAAAAAAATATTTGCCTTTCCTCTTCTTTCTTTCTTTTTCTTTTTTTAACACACACACATTAGGAGTAGCAGAAATTTAATGCTCAGGTTTAAAAATCAAAATTGCAGATATCTGACAGAGTAATTACAGTGCATTTGTGGATCAGACTCTAAGGTGATGAGGACAGAAGTTTCAGCTCAAATGGAATGAAATTTTCTCTATTGATACCAGGTTCCAATAAGGTTTCAGCAGATTTGTCTCATTTGGAATTACGGCAATGATTTTAGTGTTGGCAACACATGGAAGAGATACATAATGCTAGTTAACGCTGGTTATGTAAAGTATTTTCTATATCTTACTGATAAAAAACTTTCTTTCTGACTTCATGCTGACATCCATGGCTATATATAATGAAAAATAATAGTAAAGTTAGCCTATTAACCTAGATTGTAATGATCTCAAGCGATCATGAGGCTTGAGAAGCAAGCTAAAATATTCAAAAACATTTAAATAAAACTGAAAGTGACCTCAAGTGTCTTTTTCAGAAATATCCTAAATAATTAGCATGAATTTTATAGAGAAATCAATAGGAGATAAATGTCAAGTGCCTAAGTCTTACTTGGCTATGGGCCTTAAGTATTTAACTTATTTTGCAGCTTTATTGTTTCTCCTATGGTTTTCCATAAGATTGCTTTGCACATAAAGTTCCTACTTGTGTGGGCAGATCTTGATATTTCAACATACAAATACCCATTTGACTCTTTAAATCACAAGTAGATATTTACTAATATTTGTCTCTACAATTTATTATATTAAGGGGAAAAAACAGTGCTTTGCTAACGCTCAGCAAATTCAAGGTGCAAGCTGAGGTTCATTCAAAACGGAGAAGATAAAGATCATTCTTAAAAATTAATATTGCAATCGTCAAGGAGGAGGATGGATGATTTTAAGGTCAGAGAAGAGTGCAAATGGCAAACAGATGTATGAGCCATCATTTTAATTTTTTAACTCACTGATTACTCTCTCAGGAGAATTGAAGAGATCTTCGAAAGGAGAAGAAAAGCATTCAGAATAAGCTCATTATCATCTCTTTACAGCTCCCTTCTCTCTTCCCCCCCAGTATACTGCAATATCTCATTGAGAAAAGAACATAAAATTTACCCTTGACTTTTCTACCATTTCTGATTATTTAAGTCCTTATGCATTAATATTTTTGTACAAGTGATATTTTCCCCAGATCCTAGCAGTAAAAAAGTTAATTGTTTTCCACACATTTTCTTCTGTCATTTCACCTTTTCCTTTCCTTCTGCTGCTAGGGATGGCCTGTTGTTTCAGTTTTTTAAATGGTTACTTAGTATGTGCAAAGAAAGACCTTTAGAAGGCTAATACATCATGGAAAAAGCAGGTGAAGCTACTGTGTGCTCCTTCAGGCATAACAGACTTCTCTTATATCACATGGAAAATGATGGTGCCTACATTCTATAATGAAGTAATAATATTTTTTTTATCAAGTGGAAAGGTAGTTTAAGCTGGGAACACTTCTTGTTGTCTATATGGGTTTTAAACTTTTACTTTAGAATTAATGTCAAATGGATGAAGAACATTTAAGGATCTACTGAGCATAAGAAAAGATTTCCATCTTTTCCTGAGTTTTGATAATATGCCTGAGGATGGAGGATACAGAGAGGACACAATTTCTGCCCTTTAACATAAATGAGGCAGGTACAAGATACTATAAGCTACCTGACAAATGAAAAGTAGTTCTACAAGATAGAAATGTAGAGAATGTGTAAGCAGCCTGACTGGTAAGGAGACATGAATCTTCAATTCATACATGAAATATTAACTCTTCAGAGCCCCAGATTCATTTGATTTAGTAGCGAATATTGCTTCTTACAGTGGAGAAAGACTGTACCTTCTGACAGTATCATTCATTTTCTCCACACTAACTTTAGTCTGAATTGTTGCACATTTTCTATAAGCAGTTGATATCAAGTGCACGTACTGTCTTTAAATAAGGAAAAAAAAATACAGGGAAATACTGAAGCACAAGAGTGTGTTTGCATGTCTGTGCATTGTGGAACTATTATAATTCTAAGAATGACCAGTTAATTTCATTCTTCCACTATTTTTCTTATCCATTTGATTCTATAGTTCTCTCTAAACTGTTTCCTTGTATTCAGGACAGTCAATTGGAGGGAGAGAAATCATTTTCTTCACTGTTTCTAATGTACTCTGTGCACCTAGTCATCAAAACCAGTCAGTCAGTTGCCATTGATTGTCCCACTGCACTGGAGAAGGAAAATTTTCGTGCTAGAGCCACAAGTTTCAGTTTGAATCCTTGTCTGGGGTAAAGTCCCCACAACACACTGGAGGTCAAACTGGACAGAGGTCAAGTACTTCAAACCACAGCTGGTTTGCATGGCTTTTTCTATTTTGTTAATTTTCCAACACTGCATTTTTCAGAAAAAGTGGTGTTAGAACAGCATGTCAATGAGCGTCCCTGGATAGGTCGGGTCTGTTTGAAGCGTCTTGGTGGGAAGAGAGAGAAACACAGTATTCAAATCAAGCTATGACATGGATAAATAGTGCCTCTTTCTGGCTTAGTATGCCTGCGTCAGAGGTAGGAGAGAGGAGGCACTCACAATAATAGGGAAGATTGAATTCCAGATGACTTTCTTACATGATATCTTACTGTATGGTCTGTATAGTCTCACTCTTTCAGAAGCAGGTATTTCAACACAAAGGAAACTGGATCTCTTTGGTTTACCCCTGATTTCTTCCACAGAAATGGTGATTGCCCATCTGGTTAGTGCTTTAGGCTGACTCATCAATGCTTCATGTCTCTTTTTTCAGGCCCTAGCCAATTCTCCTTCTAAAAACCTGCTTGCCAGGGAATTACACAATCAATATAAAACATACCAGAGACAGTGTAGAGTACTTAAAAAATACCTTAAAAACAATTTGTGGTGAATTTACAGGAACACACAGTTTTACCAATAATAGCTACACTTACTTTAAAGAAGGTTAATTTCATTATAAACAGTTTATCAAGTAGTTACTGAGTTCTGTTATCTCCACGAATGCTTGCAATCATTTATGGAGGAGTTGTAACAGTGTCTAGAACAACTGAGAACGTGTTTACATTTTTATAAGGTATATTTTTTTAAGAAGCATGCATTTTGTTATAAAATACTTACTAAACAGACACAATCACCCATTTGGAATGAAATGTGAAAACGTATTTTAATAATGAACGTATTTGCAGGGGACCTGCGACCTACCCTTGCAAATGTATAGATATAAGCAGTGATTTTGTTGGAAAGGAGAAACAATCTGCCCCTTGACTGGATATGTAGCCAGAATCGCGTGGTATTTAGAAAACAGCAGAGAGCCTTTTTTATGGCTTTTCATTTTTTGTTTACCTTTATTCTTCCTGGACCTCAAACTAAGACGGGGAGCCAAATCACTCTAATATGACAAGAAAAATCATTCTTAGTGTCTCTACTTGAAAAAAGCTGAAAGGCTGAGAAATTTGGGACTCTCAAATGAATCTTTATTCCTTCACCAAGTGCCTGATTAAAACAGCCAATATTTTTTGTCAAAAGAAAAAAGTGCTTTCTCTGTAAAACTCTCAGCAATCTCTTTAATTCTGTGGGTGACCTTCACTGATTTTAAATTAGTTGTTAAGACTCTTACAGATACTCTTTCCTTTATAACATTTTACTACAAGACCACTGGTTTTGTTTCAAAATTATTCAATTTGGACAAACAATGTTGTTAAGACTGTTTGATGTGGAGTTTCTCTGCAAGTGTACCTGAGGATGCCTTGTCCATCTCATGTTTCTTTTCATAAACCCATGCAATAATGCAGTATAAAAATTTTCTACTTCGTTTGAGATTCATTCTTGTTTCTAAGGTAGTTCTAACTTTTTTTTTTAAGGAACATTTCAGTGATTACTAGTGAAATTTTTATAAGAAAATATTTAAATAAAATATTTAAATTAAAGAATGGAAAAAATAGGCTTAGAAATATTGGCATTGGAGATTCTGTTTTAAGCATCTGACCTATAAAGCCAAATACTTACTAGGGCATTTTAGTTCAAAATTCTTTAGAAGATGAATTTTTTCTCCTTGGGGCCGAAATATGCATTTTTAGTATGTTTGAATGGAGATAGGAACAAATACTCTCCTCAGCTTGAGAAAGTAAGGCAAATATTTGGCATGTTGAAGATTAATTGGATCAAATAATTTGAATGCATGCAAGGAAAAAAAAGTTATTAAAAAGTCCTTCATTGTGCTGATTTACTGATAACAAGATTTTCTTACAATAAAAGTAGCTGACTGCACACTAAAGAGTTCTGTAACTTACAAGCAACAGTTTTCCAATCATGGACTTGGTAAGTAGTTAGTCTGTGTAAAAGCTATGGGACTCTGGAATCTCAGTTGCTTAATTCCATTTAAATATAACATACAAGAGAATTAAAAGGTTTTGGTGTCTGGGATAATCTTCTTAGTACAGTAAATGGAAATATGAAGCAAGAACAGAAAAGTTTTATGATCCTTTCCTTGAGTCATGACTTTTTGCAGGAAGAAAAGGGAAAATAGAATATGGAAAATAATATAACATAAAGCAGCATACAAAATCCTTATAAATGCTTTCAAGTAACTGTAAGCTAAATCTAGTGAAGATCTTTTGTGACTAAAAATTGTGGAGTTAAACGTCCTTCTGGTGTACGTGATTAAAAAAGAAAAATCATGTAGTAATCAAAAGTGAAAATTTTATGTAGTTGGACAGCTATGCAGATTATAGATGTGTGTGATTGAGGCAATATGTATATAGGTTATACAGTAATAGTTGTTCATCTGCCAAAGCTAAAAGTTAGTGTCCCTTGACTCAATTTACCTTTTTTTTGGGGGGGTAGGCCTGAAAGTTAAATTGTAACAATCCCCACAGGTTTGCTGTCCATAACTGTTAGCTGTAAAATCCCTCTCATTTCAGCCATGTGCCTAAAAATTCTTAAACACTAAAGTTAGCAGTCTAAAAAAATCAGGATTCTTAATTTCTGTTTCAATACTCTCCAAGAAATTAGACTGTGTTTAAACCGAGGTGGTGCTCACCAAGCAGTGGGGAACAGGAGAATCTCTGCACAACCGGATATGTAAATACACATGGTGTGGTATCACACAAACCTAGCACTTCACATCCAAAATTAGTCTGGATAAACTCATGCAGTATTTCACTAAACTATTAAGCCTATCCCTTCATTATCTTTGTACCATCTGGAACTAATCTTAGTATCTTAGTAGTGTTTCTACTACAGGTATGGGTACAAAATTTAGATGTTGCTATGCGCTGAAATGAATAAGCACACCCAGCCTTCACACAGCTTTTGATAAAAAGAAATGTAGCTGAAGGGGGTTACAGCTATTTAGTCTCATTCACAAAGGAAGAAGTAGCTCAAAGGCATCTCCAACAGGTTCAAAGCTTACATCTCTTTTCTGATGGCATGCACCCACAAATGCTGAGGAAGCTGGCAGAAGTCATTGCAAGGCAACTCTCCATTATCTTTGAAAGCCTTGGAGAATGGAAGAGGTTCCTGAGGATTGGAAGCAATCAAATATCACTCCTATCATAAAGAAGGACAAGAGGAAGATTCAGGAAACTACAAGCTGTTCATTGTCACCTTGGTCACAGGGAAGATGGTGGAACTAATAAACCCAGAAACTGTTCTCAAACACATGAAGGGCAAGAAGGTGACTGGCAGAAGTCAATGAAGGGAAAATCACGCTTTACCAAGCTGATTGATAGACATCTACAATGAGTCAGCTAACTTGGTGAACAAGGTGAGTGCAGTGAATGCTGTTTATCTTGACTAAGGCCTTTGACACTTTCTCCCACAGCACCCTCGTAGACAAACTGAGAAAGAACAGGACAGAGAAATGGACAGTGACGCAGACTCAAAAGTGGCTCAACTGCCGGGTTCAGAAGACTGTCATCAACAAATGAGTATTGGTGCTCTCTGCTGGGGTGAATACTATTTAACATCCTCATTAATGACCTGGATAATGGGACAGAGGACTCTCTCAGCATGTTTCAGTTTATCTAAAACTGGAAGGAGTGGTTGGTACACCAGATATCCAAGTGGTTTTTAAATATCTCCAGGAAGAGCAACTCCACAATGTTTCCAGGCAACACATTCCTGTGTTTGATCACCTTCAGAGGAGAAAAGGGTAACTGCTGTACCCCAGCTGTTGATCCAGTGGCCCGCACTGTTTTGATTGTGCTGCTATTCACAGGGACCTCAACAGTTTGGAGAAATGGGCAGAAAGTAATCTCATGAAGTTCAACAAGGGGAAGTGCAAAGGTCTGCACCTGGGAAGGAATAACCCCATACATCAGTATGGGCTGGAGGCAGACTGTTTGGAAAGCTGCTTTGCAGAAAAAGTCCTGGGGGTCCTGGTGGACACCAAGTTGAACATAAGTCATCAATGTGCCCTTCCAGGAAAAACAGCCAACAGTCTCCTGTGTTGCACTGGGAGGAGTGTTACCAGCAGATCAAGGAAGGTGACCTTTTCTTGGGAACTAACTGTGCAGGTTAGCTGTGGAGTCTTTATTCTTGGAGATATTCAAAACCTATCTGGACACGTCCCTGAGCAGCTTGCTGTAGCTGACCCTGTTCGAGCAGGGAGCTTTGACTAGACAATCCCAGCAGGGCCTTCCCACCTTGACTGCTCTCTGAGTCTGTGGTTCTGTCATTCCTAACTGTCAATAGTTTCCTTTAAAAGCAAAGCTGGAGAAAAGTACACAAAGGGGCAGGAAAAAGGTCAAAATGGGCCACTCTCTGCCCTTCATCTTAAAGTTGTTTCTTTGTACCAAAGGAATGCAGACTAATAGGCCATAGAAAGAATAAATGAAGGGAATTAGGACTATGCTGTCTGTCATCCAGTGAGGGTGTCCATCAAGGACAGGCATCACTGCAGTTTCATTCTTAGAAAGAGCTTGAAAAGATATAATACTTAATTTGCTGTGTATTTGCCCTGGCACAGTTTAATGATATATGACAGAAATCTGATCATGACAAGGAGGAATTCCACAGAAAGTCTAAAATCAGGAAACAATAAAGGAACATCTTCTAAATACAGCATGCAAAACCGCTGTGCGATATGTCTGCAAATTGATAAAACACAAATTATATACAGGCTGCTGCAGTTTAAACTTATATATAAAATTGTCAGACAGGGAACATGAAGAAACAGTTGAACTTTCTTTAGGTATGAAATTCAATGTTTTAAGAGATTTAAAAATTTGTATATTCCAAAAAGCACATGACATATTTAGAAAGCTTTATGTGCATTGTATGATCTCTATGTCTAAGACAGCATAATCCTGTATGTAGAACCAAGTACAGAACAGTAAAGCAGAACCAGACTAGAACAACATTTCCAGCAGCTCACACTAGTTCAATAGATAAAAAAGCTTCCAGGAGGATAAATGGCACATGTGCATTTTCAGTGCTAAAATTTAGCACTTTTGCCCTTCATGGCAATGAAGGTAGCTCATGTAAGACTTAGCATTCATAAGCCTCAGTTTTCTTTTACCTTCAATGAATTTTTTGCACTACTGACATGATTTATCTTCCACCCCTCATTTTCATTCCTGGTTTATGTTTTAAAACTAGTACCCGTCAATAGCCAAAATTAGTACTTTTCACCCAGCTTTTCTTTGCTGGTCTGTGTTGTAGTTATCCACTGCTATGAGAGAGAACATGTTGGTAATGTATACGTGTTTATAAATTAATCTTAAAAAAAGCTATAATGCACCAATATTACTAACTCCTACTTAATATAGGCTTTCGACGGGAAACTGCTTTTCATCATTATGAAAAGAATGTGTAAATTTCAGAGACTGCCTGAGTCTGCTGGCGAAAATCACATGGAGTAACTCTGCATCAGATTCGGAAAAGAAGGCCTTACTAAGCAACCTTACATGCATGAGAGGGGAGAGAAAAATCTGAGAAGACTATTGTTGGATGTCTGGGAGAATGTCAGAGAACAATGCTGCTTTGTGTGATTATAGAGTCTGCTTTCTCAGGACTGTTGTCCAGGGAGCAGGTTCAGCTTATTCGATTTCCTTGGATTCTTTCTTCTTGTTATATTGCCTGTGGACAAGACGCTAGAACAGTAATGGGTTTTTTGAATGCATTGATACTTTAGCACTGTATTTTTCTCCGTCTTCTTTATTTTTAAATTACTTTTTTAAAGCTTACATGTATAAAGAATGCATGCTTAGCTGGAGGCCATTCCAGCTAAAAATTAGCTCCTTCTGCCTCATTATCCTACTATTTCATGCATCTCTGAAACCCCACTTTATAATCTGAAAAGCTTCCAAAAGGAAATTTGTTGCCATAAGGCATCAATCAATGTATCTTGTGATTAATCTTATACTACAGAATAAAAATATGTTAAAATCTTCTCATGAAAATGGTTTGATGTGTACTGCATAGACTTTCAGACATTTACCATGCCAGAATCCATGTATATTTTTATTGATCTATTATCTGTCCTGGCACTCTGTGTGGGGGGAAAAAAAACACATGAAAACAGGTTTCACTGAGTACAATATGACAGAATGTAGTAAGTGTGAAAAACCAAACCACAATCTCTTGGTGTGCTGATTTCTTGTTGCCTAGAGTCACTACTTCTTCAGCATTAGATTGCTGTGTTTGGACATATCTGTGCAGCTGGCTTTCAGACAAAAGACAAAGTCGCAATGAAGGGAACAGCTCTAGGAGGAGAGTACACTAACAACAGCCAGGCAGATGACTGCATGAAAAAATGTGATTCCTACCAAGTAGCCAACAGGAAAAAAAAAGAAAGTTCCCAGAACCTGAAGAAATCATGCATGGAATTGAAAATGAACAAGAAGTAGACTAGGACAATGTTGTATATCATTTTCCAGGGCCTCAGGATAAATGAAGTAATCCTTCTTCTTTTAATGCCAAATATGCATAATTTGCAAAGAAGCAGAATAACTTGCCTAAAGCATTTTTAGACAGCTTTTGAGTACCAGATGAAAAATACGGCAGCTATAGTTAGGTGCCCTTTAAATTGTGCATTTCCAACATGTATTTAATTTACTTGAACAGCTTTGATAAGGCCTCATAGAAAACTATGAAGAAAGCTTAATAGTCCTGGGGTGGAAGGTAAATGCTAGTACAGTTTAAAACTGAGTAAGAGAGAGATGGAAAAAGAGGCCAATAGTAGGGATAGTACACTCTTAAGTTAAACAAGTAAGCGGTCAAATACTGAGTTGGTCCAGATGATGTCTACAGTCATTGTTGCTCACTGTGTTTATTGATGATATGAAACACTCACCAACAGTCAGTCAGTTTGCTGATGATATTTTTGTTTCCTACTGGCTTCTTCTTTTGTGAAACATTATGGGTGTTTTCCTCAGGGAATGTTTGTGCTTTGCTCTGTCCTCTATGTCTGATATTTGGCCTTGCTTGTCAAATGGCATTCCAATTTGCTTTTTATTTCATTGGTATTTTAGCTTTACATCAGGAATACCTATTTCTGTGTTACCGTGCCCCGTGCCAAAACCAAGTTTGTAGTATAGAAGCAACCGAACGTCGTTCCTTTTCTGATGTCAGAAAAAATAAGTACTGTTGAAGTGATGTACTACTTTACAGTTCAAAGAAAATAATTACTTTGCTGATTCAGACAGAGGTTTGTCTGGCCCACATTCTTGCCTCCATAAGTGGGCAGTAGCAGATAGGGACAGGGGAAAGAGCTTAATAACAAGACATATTTCTGGTACTTCTTCAATATATTCTTTAATAATTTGTGAAGTGAGGATCTTGACTGGAAGAAATATATTGAAGTATTTAATAATCCTTCATGATTTTTTTTCTTTTATTTTGCACAGTTGCAGAGCTAAAGCTGGTGTAAACACTTTATAGTAACTGTATCACCTGGGACTAACAGATTCATTATGAACCCAAAATAACTAATTGCTGTTGCCTGGGACTTGAATTTTGGCTAGTTCAAAGTCTATGCAGGACTCCATTTCTCAGTGAGCTTGAAGCCTTTCAAATGGGAATATAGTAGTGTTAAAGCACTTTTTGAAGAGTGACTAGCTTGGCTTTAATCAAGTTACAGTCCCAGCTGTTGGCTTACTTAAGCCACACAGATTCCAGCTTGTAACTTGCCCACAGATGACAAGTTCTCAGCTCAAGTAGAGGTCACCCGCACCTACTTGGAGAATATGGCATAGATCTGGCCATACGCTGGAGAAAATATCTGGCTCTGTGTCAGGCTTCCAGTCATCCAGTCTATCTATTATTTCCTCTTTGTCCTCACAGATATCATCCAACTTCATCTGTTTTATCGTAACAACCAGACATTCAGAAGATCAATTTCTGTATTCTGTGAATGTGCACAATCTTTAGCAGAGCAGGGCTAAATATTCAGAGGGAAAGATGTATAAAGCTCTTTCTCACCCTGAAAAAATGTATTTCTTTTTCCTTCATACATATAAATGCAAACAAGTATCTTCAGTGCACCCAGAAGTTCATCAGGCTAAGTTACAGAGCACAAACACATTCCAAGAGATAAACTCTACTCCTACAAGTTTCTGCTTTAGATTCACATATTCATACAAAGTACATGACATGCCGTTGTAATCAGCTTGCGATGTAACACTACAAAAGGATGGAAAGAGTATTCACCATACGTGTCTCCAAAACTATAACACTCAGATGAGGCACTGAACTATACGTTATGGTGACATAATTAATGCCTTTAGGCAGTGCATATGTTATGATTTGGGTATTATTTTTCAGAGTTGCTAGCAGTTTTAAGTTCTGTCCATACTCACCACTTCTATGTCTGCTTTTAATGGTGGGCTAAGTATCACAGCCTATAAAATTCCCAACCTATTGAAAAGCTTCGTATCAGGTACTTGAATCAAAGGCTCCTAAATCATTAGTTTTGTATGACTTGATCACACAGGTGTGTGCTTTTGTGCATGCGTGTATGCGGTTTTCCACAAACAAAAATCAAATGCAAGTCCTTTAACCCAAACATGAATTTCATACGAAATCTTTACTGAAACAGAAAATTTATGAGTCTGTTAAACAAACATGTACAGAACATCTCTCAACTACATTTTTGTGATCTTTTCTTCTTCACAGAATCACAGAATGATAGGGGTTGGAAGGGACCTCTGTGGGTCATCTAGTCCAACCCTTCTTCCGAAGCAGGGTCACCTACAGCAGGCTGCATAGGATGTTGTCCAGGCGGGTCTTGAATATCTCCAGAGAAGAAGACTCCACAACCTCTCTGGGCAGCCTGTTCCAGTGCTCTGTCACCCTCAGAGGGAAGAAGTTCTTCCTCATGTTCAGACGGAACTTCCTGTGCTTCAGTTTGTGCTCATTGCCCCTTGTCCTGTCACTGGACACTACTGAAAAGAGTCTGACCCCATCCTCCTGACACCCACCCTTGAGATATTTATAAGCATTTATTAGGTCCCCTCTCAGCCTTCTCTTCTTCAGGCTGAACAAGCCCAGCTCCCTCAGCCTCTCCTCGTAGGGGAGATGTTCCAGTCCCCTAATCATGTTTGTAGCCCTCAGCTGGACTCTCTCCAGTAGCTCCTCATCTTTCTTGAACTGGGGAGCCCAGAACTGGACAGAGTACTCCAGATGGGGTCTCACTAGGGCAGTGTAGAAGGGAAGGAGAGCCTCCCTCAACCTACTGGCCACATTCCTCCTAATGCATCCCAGGATCCCATTGGCTTTCATGGCAGCCAGGGCACACTGCTGGCTCATGTTTAACCTGTCATTTGCCAAGACACCCAGGTCCCTCTCCGCAGAGCTGCTCTCCAGCAGGTCCACCCCAAGCCTGTACTGATGCATGGGGTTGTTCCTCCCCAGGTGCAGGACCCTGTACTTGCCCTTGTTGAACCTCATCATGCTCCTCTCTGCCCAGCTTTCCAGCCTGTCCAGGTCCAATGATTTTTACAGAGTCATTCCTTCTTTCCTACTGACATGTAAAAGTATAAACCAAACATTGTTCTGTCCTACGGATGCCACCAAATAAAAGCTCTGATGAATGACTGGTACAGTCATTTTTTCTTGCATGGGGTGCATCCAGCTTTGTAGTCAACAGTATGTTACACGCAGGAAAGAATGAACGGGCGCTGATGTGTTTGCCCACCATAAGCCATATGAATCACTAAAAAAACATAGATGCATGTAGCATTTATATTAGAACCTGTTGAAAAAGAGATGTCAGACTTCCAAACGGAACTTGCAAAGTTTCAAACAATTTTCATTGCATTATTTTGGACAACAGTTTAAAGATGGCATTTATCCAAAAAGGGGTTAAAATTTGGTTTCAGGTAATAATCATGATCTCTTTTCTCACTTTTTTTGTACACTTCTCCATGACCCTTTGTACCCTCCTTTCTCTTTGTCTTGTTCGGCATTTTCAATATATAGTTGCATTTTATCACGAAATTTAAGTATATTTTATAAGACTTATGCATTCAAAGAACAGGTATATATAAAAGAATATAAAAATTTTCAAGCACTTCCAGCCTGAGAAATATTTTCATTCAGTGGCTGTGTATGCTTTTGAACTATTTTTCAGTGGTGCCCTGTGACAGGACAAGGGGCAATGGGCACAAACTGAGGCACAGGAAGTTCCGTCTGAACATGAGGAAGAACTTCTTCCCTCTGAGGGTGACGGAGCACTGGAACAGGCTGCCCAGGGAGGTTGTGGAGTCTCCTTCTCTGGAGATATTCAAGACCCGCCTGGACAAGGTCCTGTGCAGGCTGCTGTAGGTGACCCTGCTTCGGCAGGGGGGGTTGGACTAGATGACCCACAGAGGTCCCTTCCAACCCCTACTATTCTGTGATTCTGTGATTCTATGTGCAAATTCTTGATCAACCTACTGACAAATTGTTAATACTGAAAAGAATTAAAGCCAGTGAACCAATTGTTTGTTACAGATAGTTCTCCCAGCCCTAGACATAGAAATAACTGATAAATTAGATAATATACATAATGCAGACATAGAGATGCACAGTAATTCAGCTGCTGCTCAATTCTATGTTATCTATTACAAACTAGAGAGAATTAAATCAACTTTCAAAGAAACATGGCTTTGATGGAGTTTGTGCATGTCTGCTGTTTTGCTCTTTAATCCACATTAATTTTATATACAGATTTGTTTTTCCTTAGTGTCAATTTCTGTTGCAAAATCATAGTCCTTGTCACTAGTTTTGCTTTTGCCTCTCAAAATTTTTTGTGAACATCTCATGTGAAGACTTTAGTTCTTGATTTTAAGAAAACTATTCTATAATATATCATAATATTTTAAATCTATTCCTTAAGAAATGAGCAATATTTTTAATTTAATATAGTGGAAAACTTTCAGTAATGAAAATCTAGTGTAAACTGCCCCTTAATTTTTTCATATTCAAACATAATCCACCTTCTAAATATCTGCCAATTCTGACTTTCCTATTTTAAAGGTACATTCCTTACTTCAACACAAGGAATGTTGAGATTTTTCCAAGTATTTCCTGTTTGTGAATTGTCCTCCAAGTCAGTGTGTTTCTTCTCCTTAACTGTGTGTTTGAATCTTTTAAAAGGTGGAAAAATTAAATAGGACTAAGATATGATTGCTGATATTTGTTATGCATACGCAGGGATTTGTATAAATAATACATATTATGCAATGTTCAAGAGAGAAATTGGTTATCTAATTCTTCAGAGAGTGTAAACAAAAGGTATGGATTAAAAATGAATTTGTTAGGAAGATTATGAGAACTATCTCAGTATATATGTTGCTGTTCTTTGATAGCTTTAACTTGCACTGACTCAGATGTGTGTAATTACTTTTGATTTCATTTTCAATTCAGGCACCACAAGACGAGTCATTACTTTAATTTTTTATTTGTTTACATAGTTGGCATCATAATGCACGATTTATCCAGTTTGCTGTCTATTGAAGTATTCCTCCATCTGATAACATCTGCAAACACTTGATTGCAATACAGCTGTAGAAAATTGTGCTTTATAAAAAGTAACTATGATTAAACATAAAAGACAGAATGAGTGTTTGCAACAAACAGGTAGGAAGATGACAGGAATACCTATTCACAAAGTGGTAACATCTTATTTCATTCAGTTTGATTTCTGGTGACAACAGAGTTTGTGTTCTATGTGGGTAAAACAGATGAATGGGAGTCAGTGTAATCTCTGCTACTGAAGAACCTGGGAATGTACTCTCCCATCTGATGCAACTCTTGTGTTTTAACACATCCTTTGCATGCCGATGAAGACTGGTAGAAACAAACTGTCAGAAAAATACCTCCTGCATATGCAAAAGAGCTAACTTTGCTATCTCTGGTGGTGTAAAGGAAAGAGCAGGCCAGGCAGAGTGTTTTGACATTAAAAATGCTACCTCTGTGGAGGGAAGCTCTTAGGTATTTGGGCAGCACAAACTAGAGTTTCCAAGACACATCTCCTGTCCTCACCAGTGTTTCGTCCACATCTGGTCCATCTCAAACCTTCTTGGCTTCCTGGAGAGTTCCTGGGAAGCAGAGTTACTCCACTTTTCTCTCCATGCCCTACTTTTCTTCCAGAAGAAGGAAAAGGGAGCGATAGGAAAGGAACTGGTAGGGAACGGATGCTGCTGTCATTGCTCGATGAGGAAGTTGGATGCAACAAAAACATGAACTTGAGACACGGGAAATGGAAGCTGAAGACTACTTCTGGGCTAGTGTCTGTAAAATCAGGCACAAGTGTGGGTTTTTTTGCAGGTAAATGAAGTTGAAATTCTCAGTAAACTCACCTACACACAGAACTACTGTAGCCCTTTGAAAATGCAGTATTACTTTCAGCTTTGTTGTTGCTCTGTGCCTGGCCTTTTTGATCTTTGTTCCCCCTTCATTGTAAAGCTGTCCTCTCTTGACTTCACAGAAGCCAAAGAAATCAACAGAAGGCTTTCAGATTTAATTTGAAACATTTCTCATCTTGGGTTTCATCGTTCAAATCCTCTGATCTCATTTTCTCATCCCTTAAGACTCTTGATAATCTCAAAGGAAAACAGCTCCCAGGCCACAGGACTACATCTATAAATCTTCAAAATCCTCTATCTAGTGCTGTTTCATCTGCTGTAAACCTGCAGCTTTGCACAGGTGAGTAATCATGTCTGCCCTAATAAAGTTGGTAATGTAATTTGAAATCAATTTGATTCCTCCCTTTTTGGAAGAAGCAATACTATTGGAAAATTAAATAGCAGGCCATTTGTTTGACGGCTACTCCATTATATTAAAGTCATCCTTCCTGTAGTCTTACAAAAAGCAAAACATGAAATAGTGATCTCTTTTCTCAAAAAAGTCACTTGGTAATTGCACAAGAGAATGGCAAACCTAATTTTTTTAGGTGATTTTAGTAAGCAGATTCTTCCTGAGAAATAGCTCTCCTGACAAAATCAAATTCTGCTGTTGCATTTCATAAGTGTCTTGAGGAGACAGTTACATAAGCTTAAGGGTGACTAGGCATTTAATGTTTCTGTTCAAGCTGACATTGCACAATATGGGCTCTCACAAACAAACTCTTATTCATGGAGCAGTAGTTGAGTGTGTAATGCAGTAATGAAAATACCTACATGTACCCAAACTGTCTTTAATGCATTTGTTTACACAGCTTTGCCATTAAAAGACTTCAAGGCAAAGGGTTCAGGAAACACAATTTTTTTCTAGTACACGTAGAGACACTGAAGTGCAGCAGGAATTAAACCCACTAGTTTCTGGTTACTGCAAACCACTGGTAAGTTATTGACTGCAGCCTGCAAGTGCTTATTTGCCCTGTCTGGGTTGAGTATTCTCCAGCCATGATGCAATACTCTACAAAAGCCTCTGTAAGAAAACATTCTGACTCTGTTTCTGATTTTGCTAATGAAATTTATTTGTAAAGTATTTCAGGGAAGATTACCATCCAGTATAAATAGAATGAACTCCATTGACATTGGTGGAGTTTTGCTAAGTTTATACAAACTGAGGTTGTGGTTCTGTACATGTATGCTATACTGTTTTCTATTTGCACATGACTGATATTCACTCTTTGATTTCCTGAGCTGCAAGACAATATTCAAACACCTTGCAAGTATTCAGGAAGTCCAATTTTTCCTTTATTGTGTGCTTCTTGTATTTTCTTGTAACAGTTTCAACAATGGACTTAAAAATATTTATTATAAGATAAAGCACTGCCTGAAAGATCCAAGCAATAGATTTCCCCCTCTTCTTGTATTTCCATCCTAACAAAAAAGCTATTAAACCAGGCAGATATCTGATTACAGTCACAGTTTTCAAGCATTGTGGAAATTGGTAAACACATGATATTTGTTTCTGTGAAGCTGGAAAAAAGAAAAAAAAGAGTATTAAAGGGTACATAAAATGAATTCAGTTTTAGTTGTTGGTTTTTTTTTTCCTAGAAAGGTGTTTGTGCAGATGCTCTCTATAAAAAACCCAAAACATTTATTGCCCTTTCAGTTCATCCCTCTTGCTATTTCATTTCCTCCAGTCTATTTACTTACTTTCATTACCCCTCTCCAAAATACTTAAAGATTCAGCTACCTTCTTGAGTTTCCTCTTAAGTCATTTTTTGTTTCGATGAACCAGGTAGGATGCTGAAAAAGTACCCTACAGTTGTCGGTACCAAAGACAGATACTGAATATGATTAAAACTTCAGACAATGTGTGAAGTTTAACTATAAAATTTGCTAAATACTAAACCTGAACAAATATTGAAGTTAATCATGCACAATTTGTGATTTTGCAAAAGAACCTAAATTATGTGAATATATTATTTGCTCACTGAATTAGTTGCTCAGCACCAGTTACAAAGGCACACAGACAGCCTTTTTTGCCGTAACCTGAATGCTTCTTTGTGAGATACATGGCTATTCCAACAGCATCGAATGCACAGTTTTGCTTCAGGGAATATATAACATATTCAATATGCATTCTTAAAATGTATTAATATTAATCACACTTAGAGGTATATTGTCAGAAAAGGAGGCTCATCTCATTTTTAAGGATCCTTCAATACATTCAGAGTTGCTCTACTTCTGTGATAGAGACGCCCCAAGACATGCAGGCAGACTTCTGAATACTGTATCATCTGATTAACATTTAAGATCTAAAGAAAATCGTTAAGGCAGGCAAAAAAGAGAAATCAAATATAGGGAAACATTTCCTTTGCTGCAGGGCTATTGACCAATGGAGCTCTTGAGCTCTTTCATACCATATGTGAATATATCAGGCTCTTTCAAGGTAGTTTTGCAGCAGGCATTCAATTGTGTGTGATGAGCAGCTGTTGTAACCAAAACTGATATTTTAATTTAATCATATTTTGCTTCCTGTTTCTGAATAGCTGTCATGGTTTTCCTCTTTTAAAGAGACTGAGCACAACATTGCAATGGATGTAATTTACATTAATATTTTAAATGTTCATACTGGATTATATATATAATTTCATAACCTAGATATTGAACTGCTGTTTATCCAAGAAGAAATACAGTAAGTTGTGTGTTTTAGGTATAGTAAAGAGAAACCACAGGTCTACCATTCAATCACCTTGAAATACAGCTCGTACTCAGCTTCATGATACAGATTTTAGGTTAGGCTATGGAATTTAAGGACCCAATTACTCAATTAGGATTTATCATAATCTTTTAGGATGGTCTTTTCTTGAGATGTTTCTGCTCATTGATGGAAACAATTACAAGTATTTCTAGAAATTCCGTAACTGTACTTTTTGTGATCAAAGTCTGTATAAAAAAAGAAAAGTTTAATACAAACAAATTTCATTGTAGTCTTGCAAAATCCTATATACAAAAGATGAAATTACTTTTGTAAATAGTTTCATACATTTGTGTCTTTTCTGCTCGAATATATGGAAAGGCACCAGTGATTTTTTTGTCTGAATAGTTGTTTAAACATTTTCCTTCATCTCTTCGGACTTGAACACTGATAAACGTTCTTCCTTTGGGAGAAATTAGCAGAGATACTCAGAAGCCCTCAAAGAATGCTGTGGAAACTACTTGTAAATTAATATCTTCTATGATTTCTCCTCTTTTTCTGGTTATTGACATTCTGGTAATGTATTTCAGTTTTTCTTGGATAGATTCCTCACTCACAGTTATACCCTATTTTGAAGAGCGTTTAATTTTCAGTATATGAAGAGTTATCTTCTAAGTATTGGAAATTCTCTATCTTTTGGATGCAGAATAGTCTAGAGAGTGTGTAGACAGGGCAAGTTCTTTGGAACAGTGTCCGTCTTCGTAATGGGTTACTGTAGTGCTTTTGCCATAACAAGGCTGCAAGATGAAGACACTGTAGCAATGAATCATCCTCACTTGTACAGGAACCTGGATGGTTGAGATTAATCACCCCAAGATGCTTGCCTCTCCTCGTTAGATGAGGGCTAGAGAAGAGGTGACAGCGTGGACCAGACAGCTATACTTTCAGAATGCTTATGTTAACAACAAATGTAAGCAAAATAGTTTTAAAATTTAAATAAGTGCTCAGAATTTTTTTATTTTCTCTGTCATTGGCTATCTGGATATGTTTTTTCTTTCAATAAGCTTCACTTACTACATAGAAAGTACTCTTCATTAGCTCAGAATTATTCACCTTAAAATCAAAAATTTGGTCATTGTCATGAGAAAGGTTTGGTTATATTCATGTCTAAAATATTTACATGTGAAGTCGTAATTCATCTGACCCGAAATCAACGTTTCACTGAGAGGTTTAGGCTCCACCTGTTGCCAAACAGAAGAGAAAGGCACCTCATAGGGGCAGTTCATCCCAACGCAAGCTCAATGGAAATATTTTCTTACACCTAACATTTGAATGCTTCAAACTGAGTATTCTGAGCCCAATCCTCCGTCAAGGTAAATCAATTCAGCTAACCTCTCTCTCTTAATTGCACATTATAAAAAGAACTTAGGAAAAATAGGGTGCTTCAAAGAATCATTTTAAACTAAACACATCTCATATGGAGTTTACATTTTTATGATCTGTTTACCAAATGTGAAAACCACAGCGGAGACTTTTAGAGAGTCAGAGAACTACAGAAGTATTCCCAAGAAGCCACACATCTTCCTGAAGATATCGTTCATTTTGCTTTCTACTGTGACACTCACATGGCAGGTTATTTTTCTAGAAACTGCTGTTTTGGGTAGTTGTTTTGCAGGGTGCCATTATTCACACAGCTTTTTCTTATCAGATAACATGTCTGAGTCTCTAGACACCTATAGGAAAATAATTGAGTGAAATCTTCTAAATGAACATGTAGCGACTGATGTACATATTTGCAAATATTTTGCAAACGTGGAAAGCATGTGTTAAAATAATCCTTCTGTGAAAGATGACCACAAGAATTAGCAAAGGGTAATGTATGAAGTATAAATATAAAAAAATCCTAAAATTCTTCCTTTAGCCTGATTCCTTCTCCTTGCTTCTTGGTTTACACAGAACCCTACTGGACTGATACAAAACCCCTCCCTCATCCAAAGACTTGTTGAATCAGCCTTGCACACTCATCAGAGACATGTCTTTGAAGGGTGATTCAGGTGGCTACAATACAGTACACTCTGTATTATATTTTTCAAATACTTTTTCTACTACCTGCATAGCCAGCCCCTTAAAGCAGTGGTCTAAGCAGTGGACAATGAACTAAACCTAGCTGTCAGAAAACATTGGGTATAAGAGTATTCCCGAACAGATTTGTGCCTGGCTACAGGAGAGTGGTCCATTTGGGATTCAGAGTATTGAGCCCATGTAAGTCCCCCTGCGATCATACAGCCCTTGCTTCTGGGCTCAGTATCCAATGCCTTTTACTTATATATACTGTCCACTACCTCTTAAATGGAAAGTGTCTGATAAAACCTTCAAGCAATACAAAGAAATCAAACCTTAGTCAGTTTTAAACATCCTAATAACCAGTCCTATTTCATACTAGGTCAGCCTTCCTGAAGTGAAAAAGAAACAGACTTTTAAGAATTATTCCAACATTGACTTTGACAGGTATGTCCCAAATTCTTGTAGGATTGAATATATCCCCTTTATATATGTTAACAGGCTGTGAGGTAGAGCCTATGCAGGTATAAATTAGTGTTCAACTAACATGAATTTTAACACGTCAAACACCAAAACCACTAGAGAAGTGACTTACAAATGAGTTCCATTCCACTGAAGGCACTGGAAAGATGCTGAGTTACATCACTCTGGGTTTTGGCCTTGATTGCTTGAAAGGATTATTGTTATTATAATCCATATATAACTGGAATTTCACTCAGCTGTGAGATGTGGTATTGACAATTCCAAACATCTATTCTTAGTAAATGCATAGTTTTTCTTAATGGTTTTAGAGAAAGGAGACATAAGTATATGACTATTAGAGCAGGAAAGATGTCGGCTAAAGAGCACAGTTGTGGTACAAAATTCAATGCTGATTATATATTGCAGCAACTTACTGCACTTCTTTTACTGCTTTTGATTGTTGTAAATACAACCCATTTTAGCTAAATCTCCAAGATTTAGATTATGAAAGGGCAAAATCTGACAAATTTAAAGAATATTAAATTTGCAAATGGATACATTTTATGACTCCTTTACAGCTTTAAACCTTTCATTTTCTTTTCAGCTATAAATATTCTATAATGGCAAAAGAAGAATATAAAGTAAACTCAAATTCACAAACCCAACCTTTTTTCTGAGTAAAACTTTCTTTTAATGGTACATTTACCTAATACTGAATTACAGAGGAGTTCCAGCAGAAGTACGTATGACATCTGCATTAATATCAAATTAATCCTTTTTGATCAATGCTATTGTCATGAAAACTAGACAAATTAATTAAATGAGCCACTTAAAGTGTTTCTTCCTTTATGCAGCTTTTAAATCCTATTTGAGTATTAATTACTCCTTTTCTTGGATTCAGAAGATCCGTTTTTTTCTGTTCAACTGTACCTCTCAAGGAGGAACCTGAACTGCAGAGTACTCTGATGATGGGGAACACATTACTTGGTGGTCAGCAAAAATAAGAATTTATCAATTATTAGTCACAATTAGAGATACTAAAACACAGTAAAAATGGTAACAGATACTTTTCAAAACTGGAAATCATTTTTTGTGGTGCATTCCTCAAAAATAACACCTAATAGCCACAGAAAATTAACTGATGGCCCAGTCTTTTTGCTCATATTACTTGGCTTGTTCTGAGATCTTGGAGCAGATGATAGAAAGACTAATTTACTGCGGCAACAACTGCAGGACATATCACTGTATCTCTGACACCTAAAACTTTCAAACTGGGGGAATACTCCTACATGTCTTGGAGCTTGGGGCCACACATCAGAGGAGTGGAAGCAATTTGTAAAGAGCTGTGAAGCTGAGAGTGTCTATGAGAATGCCTAGCAGGGGTTTGACTTTGCTACTCCACAGAATTCAGGTAACACATCACCAAAATAAAGTGAAGAACGGCAGCATTATTGGCTACAGGCTTCAAGTTGCAGATCCACCACAGCATTAAAGAAAGACCCTACAGAGCACCTTCAGAGAGCAAGAAATATCTATTGATCTCTGAATCTCATGGTTCTGTTACTTTCACTGAACATAATAACCTCTGGGCTTGGAAAGCTAAGGCTAACATGACTTGCCATACCAATTTTTATGTTCTTAATGAATTTTATAAAGTTGCTGTGATTTTTATTATAGGCCACCAAGTACTGAATTCCACATCAGTTACCAAGGTATCAGAATGTGATTTATCATTAGGACGAAAATGAGAAATATTTTTTGCTATAACTGGGCCCTTGGTTTGAGCTTTTCTTTTCTTCCACCACTTAAAAAAGGAATCATGCTGCAATGAGTAACTTCAGAAATAAATTTACATCTCTTCATAGGAGAAAGCTTTTAGATCACAGCTTCTCTAATTATGGGAGTACACTTTTTTTATCAGTGGAGGCACTGGCTTGGGCCTTGACACAGCTCTGTTGAAGTTGTTACTATGCTTCAAGCCATTTTGGAGCTAGATTCCCCTAATTCAACGGTTGAGAGCTTTAAACATAGATGTACCTCAGGTCTCTACTCGTATCATCAAGTATGGAACAAGGGAATAAGAGAGAGTCCAGGATCAAATCCTTCTGAGGAAGGTTTTAATAAAACTTGAAGAGCCTCTGTGAAGTGTTTCAGCATTAACTAACTACTAATAGTGTTTTAGTGAAACGCTTTTTCAGCTGTGAATTGTTTCAACACTAATTTCAACAAAAGTTTAAATTTGTTAGTGTGTTTCAGGCAGATATACGTACTATATAATATTTGCATTTGATTTTTATGAAAGAGAATATTTAATAACAGATCATAAAACCAGGGTTTATCAAGTCTGACAATGAGAAAAGTAGGCCAGTATAATCAGTAGATCTCTATAATACAGGTGCAGTGTTTGACAATTACATATAAATCTTATTGTCTTAAGGCAGTTATGATATTCTACTTTTCAGGGTAGGCTAGGTTGAAATAAATTTTCTTTTTCTGCTACCAAACTGCTAATGACACAGATGTGTCTAAAGTTTCCTGTTGTGATAAAATATTATGATAAGCTATGATTAATGAAAAACAGCTCTGTAAAGTATGTTAATATATTTCTAGCATAACTGAGCAATTTATTTTATTAAATTATTTTAGGGATACAATTAAATCTAACTGTTACAGCTTTCCTAAACCCATCTAACTAAATTGTTTTTGTGGGAGGAAATTATATTTATTTGGTTCATTTCTCCAGTGGAAGTTTCTTGGGCTGCTCTATTTCTTCATATGTCCAGGAATGCTCAAATCACCCAAAAGCTCCTGAAGCTGCCCATTGCTGAGTCTTTCCTTGAAGGAATAGTAACTTCATCATAGATTATAGCTTAAACTCAATTTTCCACAACATGATATTTTATAAAATTATAGTATGTGCTATAACATTTGTTGTTGATTCACACTCAGCCTGAGGCAGAAAGTCTGCTGACTTGCAGGAGAAAATTGTGTTTCCTTGAATGAGAAAGGTAGATGACAATCTTAAAAGCAGGCATTAGTACTTTGATTTAAAAAAAATTGTTTGTTGTTATCTAAATATTCTGCAGATCATGAAGCTACAGGGCTGTTAGGTGTTAATATTCTATGGTACCTTCACACAGAGCAGTAACATCATCATGTTATTTGCTGCAGTATGTGCACAAACAATAAATACTGGATTACATGCTGGTCTGATACATATCAATATAATTTCAGAATTACAGTTCAAATCAGTGAAGCAATTTCCCTGGAATTCCTCAGGTTGAATCCATTTGTGAGGGCAGAGAATTTAACTCCACCATGGCCTTGTCACGTGTCCTTTCAGCTCCAGTATTCTATTAATGATTATGTAAAGGGAAAGAGTACATAAAAAGAAAGCATGAACATAGTATTAAACCCCAAATACGCCTAAAGAGTGACTAAGGTTACACTGGCTCTATTAAATATACAGACCCAAAAGTGTTTAGGAAGCTATGAATGCCTTTTGTATGCATGCTGCTGTGTGAGAAAGAGTGTGGTATGCAAATATTCAAGCTTCTTTCAATCATCTTATCTTCTTTTCAGGCTGAGAAATTGAAGGTCTAAGATACACAAAACAAGTAAAACTGGTGATATGAATCCCATCCTAAGACTTAAGTTAAAACATGAATCCTGAAAGAATGAAGGCTGGTTGTAAGAATTTGTCCTAAAATAAGTTTAATGTCCAGAGAAGGATTCATTCGGTGTAAGTGCAAAGAAATCTCGTCAGATACTCCAGGATACCAGAGAAATGCCAAAGGGCTTACGGATATGACCTGGTACCTATGGAAGACTCGTGCTGCCTTAAAGAATCCAATGAGAAGGAAGGAAAATACCCCAGGGCATCTGAACAGCTATTAATTGTCTATACATGGGCAACAGAAACTCTGCTTCTATTAAGTAAGTTTTATATGTTTGATATTTTTAAGCAGAGGTAATTTTGATTTGATTCTTGACAAAGTAATGTTCAAAGAAGATTTGGCTTTACTGAAATCAACTTATTCTTTTGACAAGATAATATTCTTGGATTATTACTTCTAAAGCATAAAGAACGTGATGTTACAATGCTTTCTAAGTAGTTAAGGTTACATCTCACTTTGTGTATTAGATTCAAAGAAATATGAGAAAGTTCAGATTACCTAAAAAACCACACTTCCTTTGTTTTCAAATTCTGCATAGGAGCTTTATAAATGCAAGTTATCTGACAACCTGGGCAGCAATCTCCTAGGAATGATCCAGACATCTCAGTGTCATGAACTCTGTTTCCTATAGTGGTTCTAAACTCCATTCCCTGATCTGAATTTATCCTTCTGGATTTGAGCACTGCCTTTTTAGCTCTCATCTAGATTGTGAAGCGACATTACTCTGTCTACACAGTCTATTTGAACAATTGCATTTTACATTGTTGTTTTCACCATTAAGTATGAATCTGAATAATGCATGACATAAAATTATGGGATGGGCAATTTAAATTGAACTAACACTGCATAACTTCATATTTTGAATCTCCTGACTTGTACATGCTTGATTACTCCGACTAAATGTTACACTAATGTTTCTTTATTTACATTTAATATTAAAGACTATTTCCTTCAGATCCTGTAAAGGTGTCTTTATAGCCAAAGTAAAACTGGCAAATATTCTTCATTATATTAATGCAAGCATAAATAGATTAATTGGAAATTTGTGTACTGGTTAAATTCCATATGCTGAAAATAACTATCAGAGCAGTAGGTACATCTCTGCATGCTCAAATAATGTCTTTGGATTACCTGATTGATGTAGAAATCTTAGATGGAAAAAAGTGGTAATTGATATTATCAAGGAAAATTAGCATTAAGAAATAGCTCAATTTGAACATTTTTCATTTCTCCCCATATGCCGGGAGGTTCGTGTTTCTTGGACTCAAAAAATAATTTCTTGTAAGCTCTTGCAGAAAACTTAGAACATTCTTTCAATATCTGTAAGCCTTTACAGTCTAGTTTCATGGTCTATTTTAGGACTTATTTAGGACTTTTCAGTATTGAGAATAAGAAGTGTAGATTTTCTTTAAAATTTTTTTCTTTTTGCATTTCTTATATTCTCTCTTAGCAGTCAGGGATTGTGCTACAAAACCTTCTCTGAAGAATGAAAAGAAATAATAAAGCAATGGATGGATTTTACTAGTTACAAAGGTAGAAATATATGTAGCTGAACACATTCTAATCATCCCTTTGTGACTTAAGTCTATCAACTGCAGGAATTAGGTCTTTTCTCCCTGGAGAAGGATCATGGGGGGGACACCTCATCACAGTTTTCCAGTACTTACAGGGCAGCTACAAAGAGGATGGAAGCTCTCTCTTCACAAGCATCTACAGTGAGAAGATGAGGAGCAATGGGTAGAAGATACACCAGGAGAGATTTCATCTCAATGTAAGGAAGAAATTTTTTACAGTAAGAACAACCATTCAGTGGAACAACTTGCTCAGGGACATGGTAGAGTCCCCGTCATTGGAGGTTTTCAAGACGCGGCTGGACAGGGTACTACACAACCTCAACTAGGCTCCCTTTCCAATGAAAAGTTGGACCAGTCGATCTTTCAACGTCCTTCCCAACCTGGGCTGTTCTATGGTTCTATGACTCTGTGAACTGACATGATCAGAAAGCATTTTGAAGTAGGAAAAATGAACTTTGATGGAAAAAATTGTAGGGAAACACTAGCAAAGTCCTGGGGAGAAGGAGAATCTGTCTTATGAGGAGATTAATTTTTTTTTTTAATCTAGGCTAGAAAGGGGCCTAAATGAGCTTTAACTACTATTTTTGAATGAAACAGAGGGCAAATACTGGAAGAACAATATTTAAGCGAACAGATAATTGGGGTGCAAAAGTAAATGAACATAGACTACCTTGGATACATTTAAGTTAAAAGTTTTAAGAGAGTTTTCAACTACAGAATGAATTATGTTCTTTGTGTTCCAGTAGCAACCAAAAGAGTAGATACATTTACAGGTGAACAGTAACAGCAGTAAAGGAACATTTAAGGGTATAGTGAGAACAGCTACTGCCAGAGGTCAAGTAAATACGGGTGTTATGATTTCATCCTCATAACTATACCAGAAATTAAGACTATCAAACCCTCAAAATTCCAACATAAATTTTGTTTTGCCCACTGCTTCTAGTTTTTATTTTATAAAAACAATTTCCGGGTAGCAGCATCTTCCCTTTTAATTTTTTTTCCTAGGGCTAGCTGTCTTTACTCCCTGAAGGTCATCATAAGGCAGTGTTCAATGCCCTGCAGGGGACCAAAGTTCCAGTTTGGGCTGCTCACACAGTAAAGGGGTGCATTTCCACACTCACAGCACCACTCACTTTCTGGATGGAGGCTGAGTGGTGTGTGACCAGCCCAGGTCTGTCTGTAAACTTCCCAAGGGCTGCACTTCACAGAGACATCTGGGGAGTGAAATGGTAGAGCCCAGTACATGTGACGGAGCTGCTATGGAGAGGGAAGATGGGGAAGAGCTGACACTTCTTTTCTCAGGAATCACCCTGTTCTGTTCCTCAGCCGGCACAATATTCGTCCCTTAACAAAAGCAGGTTACACCATGCCATTACAGCCTGTTGTAACCTTGCGAGTGTCTTTATATCCTGGGAGTCAAGCAAAGAAAAAGCTTTCAAGAACAGAAGGGTCTTAGTGCCAGAAAAATTCATTAATGGAACTCTGAGGATATGATGAGGTTCCCATTTTAAAATGCCAGGAAACAATGCAGACATTCTGAATGTTAACCCACAGATAAATGATTCTCTTTTTATATTCCTGATGATGAAAGTTTTGACCTTCCGCTCATCATTCCATATTTCCAGGTAGTGCAGAACAGAGCCCGCCAGGGCTAGTAGGGTGAGAGGACAGAGGCCTTTCAAGGGAAAGCATGTCTTTCATTGCGTGTGAGGGGGGAAAGAAAATACTCCCTTTTGCAGGAGTTACGTTTCAATAGCATCACTGTCTTTGTTATCAAATACAATATTTTTATGTTTCCTTTACAAACTTGAATTTAGGCTCACTTTCTGCCAAAATGACAACTCCAAATATTATCAGGGAAGAAAAGAATGTGATTTTAATCTAAATTCTGCCTGCACAAAGCTCTTTTCATTACAAGCCTGGAAGCCAAGCACAAAATATCTACAACTTTTGATTAAGATCCACTGAGAATTAGGTATAAACTTACAAGCTTAAGATTCCTCCTGCAGTGCTGCAGCGGAAATATTGAATGCTGATCTTTTCCTTTGTCTCTTTTCCTGAAGACACTTCTGTCTTTTAGGTATCTTATGCTAAAAAATGAATTCTTTGTCATGTAAAGAACCTAAATCTGTCATAAGAAACTCAGATGAAATAACTTACTGCAGTATTTTAGAAAGAAAAATGCCTGAAAGATTAATGGTATGCAGGTAATCTAGAGGATCAGGACTGGCAGAGTATCAGTCAACTTTCAAAGCCTTTACAGATGGAAAACTAGTGAAGGTATGAGTAAGGTGTTTATGACTACTCTAAGGTTCACAGAGATGAGTGGGGAACATAAGCATGAACAGAGGTGTGAATTCTGAACCACTGTGAAAGAGTTTTTTAAAATATTTTTTATTATTTCACAGTTAGAAAGAAAAATGTCAAATGATATTGGCAATAAATAACAAGTAAAACTGCGTGCTTAGCTTAGGGAAATTAAAAATACAGAATGACATATTACAAGTAGATATTCTGATAGTTAAAGGTGGGGCGCCTTGGAGAGATTGTTTTGGTTTTCATCAGCTCATGTCTGTTTTCAAATCTAATACCTCTTCGTATCTGCGGAGCAAGTGGGAGGTATTGCAGTAAGATACCATAACAGCTCTCATTAATATTTAAGGATCCACTGCATCATTTCTGTTGTGTACAGAATCACCAATATATGTTCAATAGGGGGCTTTATAAGAAGCAAGATCCGGCTACCTAGTCTTTACTATATACATATATGTCCGTGCCACACGCACATTTAAAGGCTATTTGATTAGGACTTTTTTCAGGTCTTTTTCCTTCAATTTTGCAGTCATAGTTTAGGATGTGGTCGTTAATTACATCCACTCAAAACAGCCAGTAATCTTTCCTCACTGTCAATCAATATGAGTGAGAGGTGGCCAGTACACACAAGTAGCCATTGCTTGTGCAAATTTGAGATTCAAAGGACAGAAAGCTGCATTCTGGACTCAAAAACTCTGAAAAGAAGTCTTTTTTACATAAAATACTTGTAATAGAGGTTTGGGTGTCATTTTTCCTTTTTAAGCTACTGCTTGGTACTTTAATTTACTCCTAACACCATACACATAAACCATACACACTTGGGACAGACAGCAGGACATAGGTGTATCATCACTTCCTTGTTCTAGCTTTATTTTTTCCTCAAGTGGCTGAAAGAACAAGTGCTAGTCTCTGAGCACAGCTTTATAAAAGGAGCAGTGTAATGCATAATACCGCAAATTTGCTGTGAGGGAAAATTTTAAATACATAAGATTCATTACTTTGGAAAAAAAAAACACAGTTTGTGGGGATTTGGGGTTTCCTCATAGACAGCAGCACTGTTTGCATTTTACATGATAATAGCTGTTTAAAGATTTATAAATTATTTAGACGAGATTCTTATCTCCTGATTTTTTAAATGAGACAAATATCTGTTTCAGTTAGAGGTGATGTTACAGTTTGCTATAATTCTATTTAATATTTATTTATAAGGGTTAAATGAACTGTCAAAAAATGCTTAGTCAGGGATGTCTTGTAGAAGGTAATTTTCAGAGATCATGTTTAAGAAAACATTAATTTCCATCACGACATCCAGTGTAAAGTAATTTCATTCTCTTACTGATACTTTCAAAAAACTTCTCTGGATGTTGAATAAAACAATGAACAAATGAAAGAACAAGTTTTACTAGCTTCTCACTGTTTCCCTTGCCCTAGTCATTAAAGCAGTCATCTGTCTTTACCTCATTAAAGCAGCTGCTTCTGCACTCTAGCTAGCTTTTGGCTTGTAAAGCACCTGTAAACAAATCTGTCAGATACAGACATCAAGTCAGAGAGGTTACAGAGCTTTCATTTTTTAAACTAACAGGGTCTTAAATGGTCCCGTCTGCATCCACAACAGGACATCTTAAGGCCACAACCATAAAGTCATTGCACTTACAGAAATGGAGAGCAGCCCAGACTCAGACAAGCTTTGACTGCGTGACTCAGCATGTGGACATGACTTTTCCTTGCAACCTTGCACTTCTCTCTGCCTTTTTCTGATCCAGCTTAGCAGACCCTCTTCCAAGCACTATTTGCACACAGTGACATCTCTTTGTGCTAAACTACTTGATATTGGCCCTGAGATCATTATAAATTTGACCTTTGCACCCTACCCACCAAATCAAGGCTGTTATCACTATCTGTGTCCATACTGCAGAATTCCACAAGGCTGGGTGGATGTATTTTTCTCCAGTCTTGGCAGCAACTTGCAGTATGTGAACAACTCTGTTTGAAGACCTATAAATTTAATACCTATGGAACTTCTTCACTCAACTGGTCATAGAAAAAGAAAAAACATTAATAAAAAAAAAAAACCAAACCCCAACAAATAGCATCAAAGATACTTCATACTTTAAATCTGCTTTAATATTTATTTATTTTCTGTGTTTGCTGTGCCCTTTAAAACATTTCTAACCATTCCTGTGGCTCGATACACTAGAAATCTTGCAGGTTAATTAAGATAGTTCTTATCAGAAACTACAGTAATGGCCAGCTAGCCAAAACACTAATCTCCCAATATGTGGCTTAAGCTTTGCATCTGAAATCAAGCACATTTGCAAGCAGTCTGAAATATTATACATACTGCAGCCGAGTATTAAAACCCCTCCCATATCTAGCTTTTGAATTTTGTTCCCAGGACTCACTCTGTCATGTTCAGTATTATTTCACCCTGCAAAGAGCCCCACAGATTTCCACAGAATATATGATGAAGTTATGCGTGTATCACTTGAAGGAAGTCTGTCTTTGGGCCCTGTAGTATCTCTCACAACACAAGCAGTACAGTATTTTTAGAACATTAACCATATGGGCTGTTCATTGCATTCACGGAGGACTGTGCAGCATGTTGTTGCTCCAGCAAACTTAGATTTCATGCAAAGGAAGGACAGTCAATCTGATATTAGTACGCATGTTCAAGCTATGTATCTAAAATTAACAATGTCTTACTCCTTTTCACTATATTGCTTCACATGTAACTGTGTCCATGTCAGGAGAAGTTTAAGAAGTCCACTCCTATATTCACTGTAGAATTTATCTTCTCTGTATAAAGGTCATTCAACTTGATAAACAGTATTGGGGAACGGTTGTTTGTGTGTGTGTGTATGTTGTAGTTTATTTTTCATTTTGTCAGCAATTAAAAAAATGGCAATGGCTGGTTGTTCAGTGAGATCTGTTCTAGTTTGCTTTCATTTTGTTCCAAAGAAGATCTATGTTCACAGGAGAAATCTTCACCCTGAAATACACAGAGTGGAAAAATCCCAGAGGTACTTTTTGAATTCTACAGGGAGTCAAAAAATTGCCATTAGTGAAAGCATTGCTTCTGAAGCTCTCATGTGGAAAGAATCACGGGGCTTGCTGAATCTCACAGCAAAACCTGCTGTCTCAGCAACAATTACTGTAGATGTGCTTACAAAATGACACCACTGACAATATCAGCATGCAGCTGGGATCTTAAATGGAACCTGCTGCTCCACACCAGGTTATTCATGCATACAGACCCATGGACAGGGAAAAGCAGGTAGAGGGGCAGAGATGATGTGACTCTGTGTGTGTGTATGCAGATATATATATGTAGTTTGCATTCAGAAAAGCAAAAGAAGAAAACCAGAGTCATGTATTTACAAAAGAAATGTAGAAAAAGGTGACCAGGGTGAGAGGACAGCACCTGCCACTCAGCAGGGGACTCAGGGCATCAGGAAAGCAGCGCGATGCCAGCAGGTGAACAGGGCAGCAGGAGCCTGGTCAGTGGCAGCCAACACATGGCCAGGCCAGCAGGCAACCAACACCTGGCCACTTCTTTGTGAACCAGCCAGCGGGAGCCTGGTACGGAGCGGAGAGCGGGTGGACGGGGTGGCAGCCAGGCTGGGTACCTGGCAGCTGCTCTGGGGTCAGCTTGTCAAGAGAGCTCACTACACAAAGCCATGAAAATTCAGGGCTGTTTGCTTATTCTCTGTTGCCTTAGGATTGTTCACACAGTTTAATAGGACAGATGAAACTCAGCTTCTCCAAGGTACCTTTAGTGTGGAAGGGGAAATCTGTGTCACAGTCTAATCAATTCTCCTACAGTCATTTTCAACAAGAACGTTAGCAGAAAGTGTACACGATGGTCATCAGGGCTAAAGAGCTGCCGCAGTTTCAGCATCTCTTGAGCAACACTGGAATGAAGTTTCCTTAGTCACATTAGTCAGTCATTAAATGATTCATTTTTTAAGTACCATGGTCTGTATTTAGATCTCCAGGCAAGCAAAGCTAACGCAATGCCCAGTGTAAAACTAGTCACAGCAGTAACAACATTGCAAACATCCTTCAGCCAGCACTACAGTAACGAGATCATTTTACTAATCTCCAGAGGAAAAGACAGAGATCGTGGAACAGCTGATGGCATTCATTATAGCTCCACATACTTCAAGGCACTAAACCAACTGGCACCGTCTAGATACTGGCTTTGTATGTCCATCCTGTCCCTGATAAGCCTTGCAGAGCATGGCAGCCAGAGAAAAACAAGTACTTTTGCTGCAGTACCATATCCTCATTGTGAAGGAGAAGGCTGCAACCAGTGTGGAAATTGAAAAGATTTTAAGATCTGATGTTGCATACCTCATTAGGCTCTTGTAATGAAAATTATATTTTTTCTATGCCTTTTATATACTGCAGTCATTCCCCAAAGAGTTAACCATACAGCTGACCCATTCAATTAAAAAATCTTTCAGTGATTCGAGTCATCTGGGACAAAGCTCGATATACTTGAAATTAAATCAGAGTTCATTCTTTGGAGAGAACAGACAAAACCTCTATACTGATCAGAATGTGTCTTTGTGTTTTTTGTTCTTTCTTCCTCTTCATTGCTGATAAGTCACTCTCTACAGAGTGCATTTCCTGAAGGAGAGTAACCTCTTTGCTCCCTGGCAATGACATGCTGCAGGCACTAACACATTGCTTGGATGTATAAGCAGATGGATATTATGTAGGAGAAAAGAAGTGGCACTACCTCTGACCATTACGTTGATGGAATTCTATGGCTAAGTCTGCTGCTTGCATTTTTAAGAAAGATTTTTTGAATAAATAACTTTAAAAAAGATTTGTGAATATAACCCAGTCCAATGTTTTAACAGAAATATATAAAGTCTTCAGAGGAAGAAAACTGAGCGAAAATCACCGGGAAAAAACCCAAACTAGCTACTTTGAAAGAAAAGTGCTAACAACAATGTTGCTAATGGTATTTGTTCCAGAAACAAGTGTTGAAACACTAAAATAATGCCTTCCTGTCAGAGCTAGGTTGAGTAAATAATGAAGCAATAATAGCTTGTTCAATGGATAGCACATTATCACTGCAGAAGAGTAAAATATACTACTTGGAGAAAAGTGTGAAATACATTAAGAAGCAATCTGCAGGTAAAGACTACAATATATCGTCATAAAGGTCAAGAAGTAAGATTGTGCAAGCAACCTTGGCTGTTAATTTCTTGACCGGGGTGCTTAGCTTCGCAACCTTTGCACTTTTTTCATTAAGACATTATAAGTAATTGCACATTTTTATAGTGTTCAGAGGCTCAGATACCATGGAAACAGACTGAAACTATGGGAGTGGTTGTAGTATTGAATAATTAGCAGTGAGTTTTGGAATAAAGCTTCTGATCAGTGCTTATCGCTCCGAGTTCAGTCTCACACTCTGACTTGACGTTATTTGCGGTGTGATTTTTGTCTGTGTTCTTATGTAAACCTGTACATGTTCCCATCTGCCAGTATGTACACATACATTTTTCCATGTAGTAGAATATTTGCTTCCTCTCAGAAAGCATGCTCTATGATGTAAATGTACTCACACAGTACTACTTACTGAAAATTAATTTGCCAATGAACTGTTTCTCATTAGAGTGGTTTGCTTTGTTGCAGAGGAAATCCAATAGTTGTGTGCACTTGTTTCTCAGCACAGTTCCTGCTTTTTGAAGTTATGGCTATTTGCATAATGTGATCTTAATGTTCCAGATCTGCAGCTCAGCATCATGATATATTATTAATAAAATACCTCCCTCCCTGTGAAATTCTCCGTGAAATTGAGAAATTATGTTTGAGAAACTTTCAGAGGAGGAAGGAGGAGGATTTCAGTATGAATTGGCAGGAGTTTGTTGTCCTGGAGATACTTAGATTTCAGTTTATGTGAGAAAATCACTTCAACCAGCTATATTTGCTCCAGGAAGTACATACAAATGCAACGTGGCTCAGCTATGCTCGAGATGCATTAGGTAAATCATAGAATAGAATCATTTATTTTGGAAAAACTTTTAAAATAGTCGAGTCCAACCATTAACCTAACACTGCCAAGTCCACCACTAAACCATGTCCCTAAGCTCCACATCTGCGTGTTTGTTAAATACCTCCAGGGATAGTGACTCCACCAATTCCTCGGACAGCTTGTTCCAGTGCTTAGGCGGCAGGTTCCAATGCTTCCAATGCAGAAAGCACCCTTTTATTTCTATTTTTGCAGTGGCAAACGTCTTGGAAATTCTATTTAGAACCTGTGAGGTAAGATCAAAAATTATAATGTTCACATGCACAGAATCCCGTAATGTTATAGATCCAAGGGCTGTATGGCAACATTGCACAAGTTTATTCTGAAACTATTTTTAAAGTTAAAGTTTCTAATCAAATTTCTTGTGTAACTAATGAAGAGGAAACAGATGTTATTTTGCTGTTGTCAAGATAATGTTGTTGTCAACAAAGTGGGTAAAGACTAATTTTTTACAATAGCAATCACCTTTATGAATAGCTGCTTTTTTTCCACTGAAATCTTATACATTATTTCATGCGTCTTGGCTGTAAAGCATATTCCTATTCTGAATATTCCCACGAGGATTCATCTTAGTAAATCAATCTAACCCTCAAACATTCTCTTGGTTTGGCAATCAATGAAAACAACACATTTTCAAAATTGTTGAAGTGATCGATGTATTACAGGAATTTGGAGAAGAAACCGAGGCTTTTTTTTCTGTTCTTCTAATATAAAACTCAGCAGACTGTAATTCATTTAAATAACATGAAACAAGGGATATCTTTTCTTTCTAGGGCATATCTGTGCTCACACAAAAGTGCATGTATGCACACACGCTCCGTGATAGATAAACACAATGTTTTTCCTCATTAAATGCTGGTCATTTCAGCAATAAGAAAAAAACTCTACCAAACTGCTTAGTAATAGCTTCCTATCCCTCAGCCATTATGCATTTATAATAAGTTTGCAGCATCCAACATGGAGTCTCTGCTGATAGAATGGTTTCGTTCTATCATGGGATATACTGCATGAAACATGAAGCAAGCCTAAGGCCAACAGGATAACACTGATTGTACTTGAAAATTAAAGACAAGTATCTAGGTAGTTATTTGGTTTGGGAGAGTAAGAGGTATTCTTTTGGTAGATTTGCTTTGCCTTCTTAAAAAAACCACTTCAGTCTCCAGAATTCTTTCTGAAAGGGAAACCAAAATTCCTTTATTTTTGTAAGGAAAATATAACAAAGTTGGACACATCCATACAAAAGTATTGTCAATGCAAAGCTAATCTGTGTGAAACATCAGGAAGATATTTGAGCAAGCCCTATTAACATACCAGTCCAGCTTGTAGTAAGACACATTAGCAGCTTTTTCAAACAGGATGAAACACCATTTGGAGAGGAAAAACATCGTTTTAAGGTTTTGCAGGTATCATAATGATAGTTTTTTCTTAACACTGAATATTCATGATGCATCATAAAACTAATGATAAACATAAAAACTGATGTGAACGTTTGACTAATCTCTTCTTATTTGTTTGGAAGAACTGTAGTAATTGCCTGGTTTGTAAATTAAACATCTGCTATGGGAATAAAGAAAAACATAACTGAGCATATTCAAATAAATTGAATTCACCATAGTTCCATAAATCTTATTATATAGGCTCATCAATTTTATTAAATCTGAATGCTGATTTGCCTTAGAAGGCAGCACCTTAATTTCTTTTAGATACCCTATTTGTAACAATAAATGTTTTCTGGTTTTAATAAACTATTGTTCTTATTTAAAGGTTTTGGTTTGCTTTTTTTTCCTCTAAAATATGGTCGATAAAACAGCTGACTTACGTAAGTTTGGCTACTATATTTGTTTATTACCAAACTGTTACCCAGGACCAACATAATGTCAAAAACAGTCTCTGCTTTCACACCAGCCATTTTCAGACATGACCTGATTTTTGGTACACATGGCATTTAGAGTAACCCTATTTTGCTGCCTGCCAAGTTTCAAATGGTAAAAGACTGGGACAAAAGCTAAACAGAAAGACATTTTTTAAAAAAGCGGACACCAAGGGGTTCTTTGTTTTCTTTTAAGTAAAAAGAGAAGAAACTATCTTGGACCAATTAATTTTGAAACATTAAGCTTTTAAAGATAGCATAAAACAAGGAGTTCATTTCGGATTGCAACCATTATTACTCTGTGCATGGACACCAGAGGTAAAAGACCTGCTTCCTTGGTTCTTTCTCATGTTACCAATTCCAGAGTAGAAAGTCATCTTCGCTGTCTGTCATATGGCTGCACTAATCAAGTAGGGTATCTTGCTATCCTACATGTCAAGATTGAGGAACAGAAGTTGGAAGCATTCCTACTCAAACACTGAAAATCCATTGTTGAAGGCTCCCTTGAGACTCCCAGGCTGGGAGTACATCCCCACAGAAAGCAAAGTTTAGTATAAGAGTAAGTAGCTGATATACGTGTGGATTTTTACTCTCCATAAGGTTATGAAACTCCATTAGAACAAACTTAAATCAAGAATCCCTGAAAACCTTCTGTTCTTCTGCTTCAGAGGGGTTTTCCACCTTGCTTATGACTATGACTGTGACTTTGATGTAAGAATATTTGAGCATCAATATCTTCAGCTTTTACATCTCAGCGGGGAAGTTCCTCATCAAATTTGATATACAGCAAGGAGATGCCAGAAGAATTCACCAAAATTGCCTTGAGAGAGGAGGAATTGAAACACAGCGCAGAAGTTACTAATCACAGACTGAAATGTGAAATGAAGCTCAGCTCAGGGGACATGAGTTGGAATAGTCATCCTTCCAGGTACTCTCAGTCAGGGGCATCATATCCTGGACATAGGCATAATGATTTGCAAGTCAAAGACAGTTCAGTCTTTCCTCCTGTCAATTCATTCAGATTTGTAGAAGCAAGCAGGCCATACAAGTGTGCCTCTGCCCAATAGCCCACACTGTAGTGTGGTATGGAATTGCACCACTGTGTTGAGGAAGGCACTCAACATTCACTAGAGTAGCAATAAAAATTATGCCTCATAGGAATTAATGGCAATACTGCCATTGGTTTCAGGAGCCAAACTCCTGAATCCTGCATTTCTAGTATTTTGTTACTGAATGTTTATTCTGCATCATGTGAAAGAAGGATCTGAGCCTACTGATTCTAAATAAGTGGGCATGTAGGGAATGAAATGGCTATTTTAGTTTTTCACTTGCGTTTATACCCTAATGAGACATGAGCTGGTCTATTTTTCGTGAAATTTTAAGAAACAGAGGCCAAACTCCAGCAAAAGAATTACCCCTTATGGGGTCTAAGAAATTGATCAAACTGCTGATGGACAGCAGAAATGTCATAAAGATGCAGTTGTCAGTGAATGTCAAAAAAATTTTTACAAAGTGTGAAACTTAGTGGCAGAAATTCAAATCACCATCTTCCTTTTGAAGAGTTTTCATAGATAGCTAAGTGACCAGTACCTCTGTATACCCATCATGCCACTCTCTAGAAACCAAGCCCTCACCACAAGTAATACACAAAACTTTACATCTCAATTCTGCAGATGGATTTAAACATTAAGTGAACTTTGGGAATGGTGGAGGAGTGGACTGGCAAGATAAATCTGTGTAATACCTAGTCACTTATAAATAGGCATCTGTACCTAACTTGAGGCAGTTGAATCCCACTCAGTAAGGAGGCACAAATTACAAGTCAGAGGCTTGGTCATTAAGGTATGCAGCTGTCCCAAACATAGTAAAGTTGCAGATATTGAAAAAAATCAGGACTTGTTCAAACACATGAAAATCACTCCTGAGATACTAGGAGAGATACAGTGATCACATTACATGATCATTCTAGACCTTCTTGTCACTCCAGGGTTTCATATTTAACAGCAACCATTACCTTCAGAGAGGGAATATTTCTTGTTTTCACTCCGCTATCCAGAATAGCCACTTCTTACTAATGTAGCTTGTGACAGTGGCAGCAAAAAACTAGAATGAAATTGTTCTCATCATTTCTGGGGAAGGCAAAAATCCTCTCTATCTCTTCCAATTTTTAATAGACTCTTCTATTAAATCTCTTCTATTTTTAATAGACTGAACACAGCACAGATATACAGAGTTGATTATTGATTTGAAGTGTAGAAATGTACTATATACATTTCTTGTGAAATCTGCCACATATGAAGTGGTAAAGGGCAAAACCAGGCTAATCCTTGCTCTGAAACAGTAAGTTTCTACCACCTACCCATCTCTGTGTAGTGCCTCTCTCCTCACCCTCTCCCACTCTGTGTGCAAGATGAAGGTGGCTTGTGAAAGAAGTCCTGGACAGCTGTTTCATAGTAAAACACACTCTGTGTCGCAGTAGTACTCTGCATCACTTTGTAGATATACTCTCAAATGACCTCTTCTGGATGAAATCAAAGATATTGATATATAAGTTTTTGAGGAAAATAACCCTTTTCTCCACACTTCCCCAGGTTTTTTACCAGTAAGCCAAAACAGTTTTTTGTTTAATAACCAAAGCTTCCCTTCCCTTGCCTTCCCTTGCCTTCCCTTGTCTTCTTTTGCCTTGCCTTGCCTTGCCTTGCCTTGCCTTGCCTTGCCTTGCCTTGCCTTCCCTTCTCTGATGCTGGGACTCATTTTTGTGTCCGGAGACTCACAGGACCATGGACTTTACCTTCTACACAGTTGTTGGCCTGAAGCTGCACATTTTTAGGAAGTCTTGCTTCTCTTCCACAAGACGTAGTACATGCAAAGAAACATGGGAAGTATTTGCCCTAAGTACAGCACTGAAAAGCCAGTCTTGCCCAGGGCCAACTGCTATCCCAGGTTTCCAAGACCCCTTAGTCAAAAGACGAAGTCTCCGACTCACTTCAGTGTCTTGAAAACTTGCTGCACTTGCTCACTGGCCCCAGGGCAGAGAGTCCTTCAAGAGCACTTCATGACTTGCCCCCCACCCATGCCAGCAAACAGAAAAGGAGTGCAGCTGGATTCATATGGCTCTGAATTGAAGATTTCCAGCAGGGTATATCAGCTCCAACATGGTAATTCGCTGCTTTGGTCGGGAGGCTTTGGCATATAAAGTAAGCTCAAGCATGCCTACTGTGTGCACCTGTATATGAAACCTTAGGTGTGCCTCTCAGTTCTGCGGGCTCTGCACGCTCCAGAACCTGAAACCACAAAAAGTGTCAGCACAGGCTTGGGTTTTATAACAGTTTGGAAGCAGCATATTTTATGCTCTAATTCCCTGCAGTTTTTGCATGTTGTTGATCACGTGTTTTGGTGTCTGTTGTTCTCCAGGCAAAGATGGTGTCCTGAATATCTGATGACAGAAAACTTGGTGCTCCCTTAGGCTGTAATTCTACAACAGCAGATATTAGAACCGGTCTGTAATTTGTGATATACAGTAACTGCAATAATGGTACAACGGCTGTGGGTAAAGGAGTGAAGGGAATATAACGCAGCTAATAACTATTCATTTGATTGCTTTTTAATTTGTTTTTTGCTGAATGTGTACCGTGTGTAATATTTTAACTGTTTCACAACATTTTTGTGAGGATGGTTGTTTATAATTACACATTTATATCATCTGCTGTACTCAGCTTCCTGAAAGGCAGACATAATTTTCCAAATTATTCTCATGTTTAGATTTTTTTTCTATAAATTTACATTTTCTATTTTGAGGTATTATTTTGTCCAAATAAGAGGCAGAGATTATGTGTATATTTCTTCAACCAGACTAACTCTTTGACATTTAAAATGAGTTGTTTAAGAATAATACGATTTATTTCTACATATCTTTTTTATGAGTCTTTTATACCAATAGTTTATGTAAGGAACTCTCCTCTGTACAATAATAATATCTCTTATGTTCTATTAGAGGGCAGTAGTAGCCCAGAGAATACTAACCTGAGAGAAGGACACAGTTTCTCAGTCTTTGCTCAAACTCTAATCTGCAACTAATAGTTCAGGACAGCAGGAACTCCCTTAACTGTACAGTGCTTCTGGAGACTAAAACTGTTTCCTAACACAGAATGGTAATTTATGTCTGTGAACGGCCACTGGGATGTTTCTAACATATAACTGATGGACAGTGATAACTGAGGATTTGTATCTGGAGCATTACCTGATCTCCACGGTTTGAAGGATTTCAGGTGCTTTATACAGCCCGTCAGGTAAAGTGATGTAAAGTAGGTCAGGTGCTAGGAGGGGGGAAGTGAGATGCGAAATCATCATTTAGTACAGACATTAGTACATTGTGATCTCATCTGCTGCTGTGCAGCTGTAACACAGACTTGATAAAGTCTGCCAAAAATATTTTTCTTCATGTACCTGTCAGTGACTCTGTCTCCTCCCTACAGTTGTTGTGTCTGACTCCAACGTGTTCTAAATAATAACGAGCCATGTGGGAAACTGTTAACACAATTTGCATATGGATACTAAGTAACACATTTTGTACAATTTTGTATAAATTTGTATATTGATGAACCTGAACTGCCACAATACTTGTCTTTCACAGTAAGAAGCATACACATGGCCAAACACCATGTAGGTGTATAAAATACAAATGTTATGTCCACAAAATGTATCTATTGACCAAGGAAATCTGTCTAACTCCTTTTTTTGCTACGTAATTTTACGTAGTTTATGAGACTGTTCTGCTGGCTTTCAGTACTTGTTCTGAATTCTTAACAAAGATGGAGATAAAATTCTAAATAAGATTTGTTGCAATATTTTTAGTGTTAATGCTAATTTTCATGCTCCTTAGATATAGGTTCTCTACTTTTTTCGAACTTGAATCCCCAATGAATCTATTTGCTTATAATATTCTTTATAGAACTCTGTGTGCACACACAAACACTCATACAGCTGCATACATTCATCTTTGAATACATATTCTGCACAGCAGGTTTGATATAAGCATCCCTATATAAGGAATAACTCTTATAAAGAGTAAAGGACCATGGCAAGTAAGTTGATGAATGCAGTTCAACAAAGAACTCCTCTGCGATTAATTCCTAAATGCCTCCTACACAGGTTATTTAAGAGCCATCTTCCTCAAACTTCATGTCACAAGTCATATTATACTTGTTTAGTTACAGAAATATTCATTTCTTTTCTTGTCCTTCTCTTTTACCTCAGTTTTAAAGAAACACTTCTCTAAGGTGCTCCAAGAACATATTAGTCAACTGTGAGAGTGTGGAAATGTGTGTATAAAGAGAAATATCTCCACATATCCCTACTTCTGAGTAACTTTGAAATAGAAGAGGTTCACGGAAAAATATGCTTTGTAATAAAGACCACTAAATGCATTTATCTGTCTTTTGCAACAACTGCTGTTAGGACTTTCCATTTTGTGCAAGATCATCCCAGCTACCCAGCTGCTGTCCTAGACATGGTGTACCTTATCTGGATTCTTCTTTGTCTCCTTCTGTTGTATATCTTATGAAACTGGAATATTACTAATCGTTTTAGCATGTTAATATTTACATATATCAGGCTGTATACATATCAGAAAAAACAAGAATCTTAATGGAAAAAAAGTAACTTTACTTTTGGGACAATGTCAGACACACAGCTGACATGAATTTAGGTATATTTTTAAAATTAATTGCCTCTCCCACAGTGATCTTCTCAAGCTCCTCCACAAGATGCACAAAGGAAGATATTCAGTGCAACAGATGAAAGAGTTGTTTTACACCAAGAGACAAGTGCTTATCAGATGAGTAAACTTGTCCACTGTAGTGAAAGAAGAACACACTTTAGTTTGTACTGTGAAGAAGATATCAGGGAACAGTCTAGAAACTCCTCCTGAAGCTGCTGAAAAATCCTTTCCAGGGAAAATAAAGACGGCTGCTGGAAAGGAAAATATACTCATCCTTATACACATCCAATATTCAGACCCACCTGGACAAGGTCCTCTACAGCCTACTGTAGGTGACCCTGTTTCGGCAGGAGGGTTGGACTAGATGACCCGCAGAGGTCCCTTCCAACCCCTACCATTCTGTAATTCTGTGATTCTGTGATTCATCCATATTCAGAAAACTGAAATATTATTGAAAAAAAAGGGCTTACTCCCAGATTAACTCTTCGCAATTCTCAGGCCAACAGGCCAGTGTCTTATCCTGATTTTAGATAGTTTCTCTTTAAACCACTGGAGGAGGTGACAGCAGAACCATCCCATTTCCTTCCTTCACCCCTCCCAGACACGTTACTGAACATGGTAACTGATGCTCACTCTGTCTCTTTCCCTGTCTCTTACTTGCAAGGTTTTATTGCCAGTTTCATCCACCTCACCCAATGAAGATAGACACCAAGACTGGCTTCTAACGAGTGGGAGCTGTGATCTAGATCTCTTTGGGCACTTTCATCTCCTGCATGTTTGCCAGATAAAAGGGGACATTTACACTGGCATTTTACAACAAGATTCAGGCCTGCTCTGTTTTAGCAAAGAAACTATATCTCTCTTTCAGTGTGGGTTATGAAGGCCAAATCCTAAGGGATAAGGTGTGTTTTCTCACCTTTGTTAAGAGCTCTAAAATCTTAGAAGGGCACAGGATTTCAAACACTCCTGTCTTCCTTGCTGCATCTGTCTTTAAAGCTGCAAGCTGCAAGCTTAGTCTGTCTTTAACCTACGACCAACATAAGGCTGTAACTGTTGGGGAAGCAAACAGTGGTGCTGGGCTCTCCCTTAGCCCACGGTGAGGTTGAAGTCCTGAGCGGGGTGTCTAGGTGCCCCTCAGATGCATCACAGGCAGCTGCAGCATCCTGATGAAAATGGGCAAGCCTCTATTTCACTCCGGATCACCAAGCCAGTGTCTTTTTCTGTTTCTTCCAGACTGTGAAGTATTTAATGTATTTAAATGCCCAGAAGTGAGTGCGCTGAAGCATGAAGCATCCTGCTTCCTAGCTATAGCTCTGAGACAAAGTCATCAAAAGAAAGAAGCTGTGTGATATTATCTTCAATTAGAAAAGCCAAAATAATGGTGCCAATAATTGCCTATAGCCAAAATCATCTCTTAAATATAATTTATAATAGTTCCTTCAATACAGGGTGTGAAATATCATTGGCTCTGTTAGTCTGGGTATCCCACTGTTCTGACAATTTCATTAAATCCTTAATAATCCTTTAAAATGAGCAATGATTAATCTATTCATTTGTAAGCCTTGTTGTTCAACACAGTGATAGACATCATGTTCTTTCACTGTTAACAAGTGCTAATTCTTGGGCATTGTGACAAGTTTCATTTGTCAGTGTTCCTGCAATTTTCCACAGAGTTACTACTCCTTCTATCAGGGTATCCACATTTGGACTAAGCAATGTTGCCAAAGAAATCTCACGCAGTTTTTCACAACTTCTTAACAAAAATAGCCTGTGTTAATGTTTTGTGCTATCAAGGTGTATAAACATCATTCAGCATTGTGTTTGAAAGTAAAAGAGAGGCAAGCAGATTTACAGATGAATTTCTCTTTTGGCCGTCTACCTAATGTAGGCATATGTCTCAACTGTTTGGAAAGCCATTACAATTGTTTCCTGAAACAAAAATCATGGTTTGATGAAACAGAGAAGAAAATTGTTTACTAGGGAAGCAAATGCATGCTATTATTTTTTTCATTAATAAATTCTGCAGTGGTGATGTTAGACAAAAGGTTTAAAGAAAGAATATTCATTTTCTTCTCCCCACCCTCTTAAAATGCTATTTAGACATGCAATCTCACCTAAAGATAGCTGTGCTATTGCTTCTGTCTTTTCATACTGCATTTATACAGCAGGATGTCACAAAATTTACAGAATAACAAGACACATACAAACATCCTCCCAAAAACCAAACCCAACAAACAAACCAAAACAGAAAAGAAAAGAATCATAGGACAATTTTCTGGTTCTCCAGCTGGGTCTCCCCATGCTGTGGCTTGAATTCCAGTAATGCCACTGAATGCTTCAACACTGGCAGATAAACTGCAAGTTGCTTCTTCGCTGATTCATCTGCTACTCTTTTAGTCTGCAGAAATCACTCAAGCCAGGTGCAAAGAAGAGGTCTGCCCGAGAAGACTGCTACTATATTAATACGTCTATCTCAACCACTCTCCTCAGAGGTGGAGAGAAGGTACTATCTTCAGTGGCTCTACAGTAAATACTTCAGTGAGTTTGTAAAGGGGAGCAGAAGAGACATACCACACCTCTGTAAAGCAGAGCAAAAGAGCAGCGTACTACACATCAGGGCAGAACACCAAAAAGGTAGTCTAGTAAGAAAGAGCCTTGATTTCCAGGTGCCACAATGGAAGCACTTGCACATCTCACACTCATCATTGTGATTTGCTTCTTGTATCAAAATGAAAAGGAGAAACAATGAAGTAAACTGAATCTTTTCCTGCAACTGGAACATTTGTAACCATTGCTGCAGCGTGAAATGCCTGGTGCCAGATAATGTGTGTACTTCTGGCTCTCATCTAGTCTTGAGTTAATTTCTTGAGGATTAATTGCAAGCTGATGTTTCTGTGATAACTCTGTAATTGTGGTAGGGCCACGATAATTTCTCAGGTTTGGTGAGGTGAAGAAGCCTCTTAGTCACATATGTATAGGGTTTCTCCCCTTTACCTGGCTACCTCTTTTCACAAAATATTTAATTTGCTCAGAGATTTCTACTCCTGGTTGATATTTGCCCAGAGATCTCAAACTTAAAGGAGGAAAGAGAGATCAATATAATTACAGATATTTATCAAAGGTGTGACTGTGTGGGCCTGGATTACCTGAGGAGTCAGGCTAAAAGGCATATAATGGCAAGGTTTCTGATTTTATGAATTATTGTTGTATTTGATAACAGTTATGATGACTAAAATGGCTTTAATTTCTGACTTTCCGTGTCCCAGATGGGCCATGCAAAGCTCTGACACTTTAATGTTGTTCTTTCAAACCATAAGTCAGTATTTCTCCTGAAGCCATAGGGCTGGTTATTGTGTTTCTGCTAATCTGACTCACAGCTATTTGACAATAATGCTTTTCCTGTGACTTTTCATGACTTCATTTGAAATTCTCACATCACTTTGATGACACTGGTCAAACCTGAAAAACAGCCTTCTGAAGTAAGTATTGTACTTGCAGTTTTAAAACAAGAAAACAAAAGGAAAAGTAAAGCCATGATCAGAAATTCTGTTCTGGTTGTATCTGATCTGGAGTAAACTATTACCTGTTGCCTGCCCGTGATTCCCAAGGCCTCAGACTGGCCAACAAAACTGCACAAGTAGCACCTAACCTAGTTCTGTCAAAGCAATCACGGCTATCTGATACATTTATAATAATAGGGCTTCTTAACCCGCATTATTTTGATAGGACTGAATTTATGGCATAATTACATGGACAGTTATTCCAGAATAGGTGAGGGAAAGGTAACCTCTAGCAGGGAGTCAATGTTAAACCCTTGCAGATGGAAAGGGAATGTTAGCCTCTTAAACTACCTGACTTGCAGCAGAGAAGTGTATTTGACCACAGCCTCAGCTCCCTGAGAGCAATAATCCACAAGGTCATGATTTAGGTACACGGACAGATTAATCGGGTGTACTGTTCATTTAATATACATAAATATGTCTTTCGAGCATCTTTTTACATTTTATAAGAGAGTTCACACATTTAAACGGACAATGTCTTCTTCAATTGAAGCTGTATCTGAAATGAAGGAAAAGATTCTGAAGGGTCTACTAGAATCTTTCGCATCTTTAGAAATCTCATTCTCTCATAGCTGAGGAGTATTGTGGAACGAAAAAGGAATCCACAACTACTAGCAGTTTGAGTTTGAATAATTGTTTTGGAAAACAACAGTTTTAAGTCATCATAAGATACTTTAAAATCTTTTTGCATAGCAGATAGCGTAGCACACAAATAAACATAATAATTGCTACAGTTTTAAGTTGTTAATTAAAATAAATTTCCAGAGTAAAACAGCAGCTCTCATGGCATGAGACTGGTTAGCACAACCTGGCATTGATAAGAACCATTTAGTTATCTTTGTGTTTCACTGTAAATGCTGTCAAGTTTAGACCATGTTGTGATCCAGTTACTATGCTGATTAATACTATTCTGCTAGCATAATGCCATTGATCAACTAGGATGACTCACTGAGTAAAACCCTATTCAATATAAATAACAGAGCACAATATGATCCTTTTGGAAAAAAGTGTTCTATTTCAAGAACTTGTAGGGACTTCCACTTTGGGAATTATATCATCAAGTTCATGCTGGCCTGGTATCCACTGACACTGGCTATATAAAAGGAATACAATTTTGTTTCATGGGTTTTTTTCAGTTTAATATCTGAACCTTAAATCAGGATAAACCACAGCTAAAGCAAGCCTTTTTGAGTATTTCAATGAAATAATCATACAAGCAATATATGGTCCAATAAGTACAATATTGAAACAAGCAAACACACCAACAAAAACTGGGTAAAAGACAGAAAACTAAGAGTTAATAGGTCATCTATCGACTTTTTAAAGGATAATACATTCACAAAAAATCAGTTTAAAAGCAATAATTGACTAAGTGAACATAATGGAGAAAATCCCTATTTTAGAAAAGCTGACTGTATTTACAGGTTTTGTTACTCAGTATGAATATTCACTGAGCCTGAAAATGCTGCCTTTCAAGAATGTTTATTTCTTTGTCTATTGGCATTTGAATGAAAATCTGACATACATACTGATATATATGTTTAAAATATCAATTTATTTGCTGTACAGACTTCCTTGTGCTTATCTATCTCTATTTATTCTTCTGCTGAAGCTGCTGCATTATCATAACAGAAAACCCACTAGTTACTTGTGTAGTATTATCTTCCTGTAATCTGTCTCCTTCTGAGTTACCATATACATTATGATTTATTTCTCTGCTGCACTCACAGTAGGTTTTTCCTGCAGTACTTCATAGGCTGAAAGTACATGATATTATTATTTTTTTAATACTATCATACTTCAGCTATGAATAACAAGGCAGTATCTGGGCTCCCCAGTGCATGTCAGCTTGAGCTTTCTTCTATATGCTATCATGCCAACAATATGCTGAGATGATTAGATCTAACCGTACAGATGTACCAAAAATCTTCTACCGCTGATGTGCAGATTGACAGTGAGACCTTATGTGATAGGTTCTTTCGTGTGTGTTTGTGTGAGTGTGTGTGCACAGCATTCCCCAGCCCAAACCCTCAAGCACTAGAGATGCAGTCATTCCCCATTGCGCTCTTTCAGTAGCCTTGCTTTCAACACTTATTTAAAGGAACTCTTCATTAGCAAGAATTAGCAAAAATGTAGTACTTTTTTCATATCAGCTGAAGTTGATGTGAAGTTCTGCTTAGCCTCTGCCCTGCCATGTGAGCTGTCTACTCACACCTTCATGCAACCTTCCTTCACACGCACAGAACTGAAGTGTTCCCACCGTGGACGACACCCCTACTATGTGAGTGGAGTGCCATAAACCAGAGAACAGCAAAACCTCAGGCATGCTACAAGCTCATGATGGATTACCCAAAGGTTGTTTCCTGGACAGCTATGTCATCCTTGAAGTTGGCAGCAGGCTGTCACTGCCATTCATAAGGGCAAGTTGTCATATGCCTTTGGCTGACCAAGTTGCAGAGCTTTTCCTGGAAAAAGGTCTTGGCAGTCCCAGGACTGTCTCTACTCTGATGCAGATCTTTTGATCTGCTGTTCATATTTCTACCAGGGCCAGGAGGTTTTGGATCACGACTTCACAAACTGCTCTCTGCTTCTGCCTCTCTCGTGGTATTTCGATAAATCTTGGAAATCGACGATAGTGAAGACCAGTGTATTTAAACATGTGTCAAAGATTACTAACATGCACTGCCAGCGAGCCTCACTAGATCTGCAGATTAATATTTCATGGTATGAGTTTCACCATATTTCTACAAGAAATGTGAGTTCAAAGGGAGAGCCCCTCTACTATATTTAGAAGACAATCTCTTCCACTAAAACATGGGGACAGAAATAGGGACCTGTCTCAGTTCTGGGTTCCAGTTCACATTGCTGCATGGTAGCATCTATTTTTTGGTTAGGAGCTGGGTGGTTGGAAAGCTAACTCAGGCAAATGCATCTCCACCGCTGCAGAAGAGCACAGGTATAAAGTAGCTCATGAGACTAGAGTGCAGTATCCATATCATTTCAAAGTTGTCTTGAGGATGTATTTTACCACAGAGGCACTTGTATTGTTTTAGAAGGAAAGATTGAAAGAAAACATAGAGTTTGTGTGTAGATTTTCTTGTGTTGTAGTTTTACAACAGAGTAGGGTTATAAAGTGTTTCTCCAACTTTATCAAGGTGACATAGCAAGTTAGTAATTGAGTCAAAGCTGATTCTCCATTGTTTGGCTAAGAATTCTGTCTCTTCATGGATTAATGTTAGACTACCAAATTACAATCAGAGAATATGAAAAAGAAAGACTCTTTCATTCTATACTGAATTTATTCATTATATAGCAGACATTTCTTCTAGTGATAATGATTAGCCTTCAAGATGTAAAGCGTATGTATTTCAAAGACAATTCATTTTGATGCGGTACTGCTCAACTAGGTAAAGTAAAGGATATGTGCTGCAGAGTGGATTTTTTATTTTATGGAAAAGTTTAACTCCAAAATGTTTTATTTGGCTTCAGTAGTCTAAGCTCATCAATGTCACTTCAATGAGACTGAACATGCATCTGACTTTGAGACTTCCAAATAGAATTAGAGGATTTTCAGCCACTTTGCTGGATATTAAAGGCAGATGTCTTCTCTTATCTTTACCTGTACAGACCATGGGTATGAAAAATAGTTTAAAAAAAAATCCTCAAAATACATTTCAAGTTTTTAAAAATATACGAAGTACTATTTCTGCCCTCTCAAATACTAAAACTTCCTAAAGTGCATGTATCTTAAGAGGGAAAATCATCCTGTATTCTAGACAGACACAGATAGTGAAAAAATCTTATTTTTATGAATTTGAACGAAGAGTTCTGTTAGTTCACCACAGAGCTCTTTGGAAAGATGACCCAGCTGTTCAAAATCAGAAATAATTAACTATCAAAGTATCTTCAGTTAGAATCAGGTCCACAGAATTCTACATTTCAGCTATTCTCACTGGTGACACACAGTTCAATCTTTGGAAGACTGACAGTATATTATCTCCCACATGAGTCTCCCACTTTGATTAACATTTGGAAATGGGCACCAAAACCCTTAATATCCACTTATGATGCCTGTATACAGCTGTTTAGGCTGTTTGTGGAAATTATATAGGGTTTCCAACACCAGCCTAATTATCAATGCAATGATCTGATAAAATCTGGTCCTCTGCTTAAAAGATAAAGCCTGCTCCCCCAGGAATGTCCAATTCTTCATGTAATTTTTCTGCAATATTTATATCAACTTATTAAATAAAATCGTAATGACATGTAATATTTTGGATTAAATAACCCTTTTTTACCGCTCTGTATTTACTCAACATAATTTACCTCAGAGCCCATGCCTGAAAGGTTTACAGAAAAAATGAGAGACTGTGTGACATCTTGCAGCCAGGATATATCTGACATCAAACGTGGTGGTTTTAGAGCTGCAACATAAAGTTCTAGAAAACTCATACAAATTTATATTTTCCTCAGTCTTTTGTTCTTAAAATTGCTACCTTACTCCGTGCTTGAAAATGTTTGCAAAAGTTTTAACTGTGGTTAAATTATGTCAAACTATCTTCAAAATTTTTGAACAACATTGAGTTTACTGAAAAATTATTAAATTCTGAGTGTATTTTGGTTGAAACTGTTTGAAAGTTTGGTTGAAACTGTTTGAAAGTCTTGATTTAGATTATATTGATTTTATTTACGAATTCAGAAACATAATAAATGCTTGAATGAAGTCACACTTTTAATTCTTTAAATATTTTTCTATAGCTGAAAGTAATACCTCTACCTGAAGGACTATTATTTTAGAGATTGATGATATGAAAAAGCACAGCTAGAAAGAAATACTAATCAGAAGGAAAGCACTGCCTTTACAGTTAAGGTTATATGGTCTTTAAATATGTATTAAGGAGTCTAATCTTAACAAAAAATCCTTCTGTACTTCTGTAGCTTAACCTTTAAAAGGATTTATAGCTGCTCACATTTCTGAAAAAAATCAAGATATTTCTGTGTATGTGCTTAAATATAGCTTTAGGAATTTAACTTTGCTAAGTCAGATTTAAAATGCTTCAATCTAAAGCCATGACTTTTAATTCATTTTTCAGTTTTCCAGACTGCAGTTCCAGCTCCTTAACCTTTAGCAAGGAAGTCCTATCAAAACATTTGCAAATCGTGCTGAGCTATGTTATTCAGGGAGGTAGTCTCAGTGATGGAAAATGAGAAACAGGACAGCAAAGGGGAAGTATACGTCCTTGCTGGACGTTCCTATAGCTGCAAAAATACACTGAAGTTAAATTGAATAGCAGATCTAGAAATTTACTGTCATAAAATAAAAACAAACAAGCAAAAAACCCCAAACAGATTAAACAGAACCATTGCAAGCCTTTACAGCACACCTCTGCACTTCAGGCTGATAATAGATCCTGAAAGGATCTGAAAGATGCCAAAAAATATCAATCATTTTGCAGTCTTACAGTTCTGACTGCCACTCTTCCTGTAGCCCCTGGAAAAGTTTGTATCCAACCTTGACTATTATATTCAGTTTCTAAATGCTTTGTACTTTGCAAGTTGTGAGAAACTTATTTCTTTGACTGAAGATTATTCTCAGTTCCAGCAGAGGACTTGCAATAGCATTGCTGGATAACATCAAATAGCACATTGAGTAATCTAAATTCGGTAATGTCTGAGCAGTATGATCTAGCTTGCTTTAATTAATTAACCCCTCAAAAATTGCAGCATTGAACATCCAGTTGAGAGAGCAATTAATGTCTACAACAAATTATGTCAACATTCTGTTATGTTTTATTCATATACAACTCCACATAATGTAATTAGAGACTAAGGGCTTCTAATTCTGCCATTATTTACACCCTGTACATTGCACACTTCATTGACTAATTTGAACCAAAACAATGAAGATACAAGACTGTCTAATTTAAATTACCTGAAGGTGTTGTTCTTCTGCCTACAACTTATATATACATATGGGAAGAAGTGTCAGAGATCCTGTGGTATGGTATGGCATGTTGAATAAACAGAGAAAACACAAGAAAGGTTAAATTGCCACGAAAGAGAAACACACCAATCTTTATAAAATGGAAATATTCAAAGAAAAAACATGAGAGCAAATTAAGAGCTTCTCATTTTTGAATTGACATGATGACATGCAATTCAGATTTCCAGTTTTACTGAACCTTGTGATCTTTGCCATTTGAACTCAATCACTGAACTGTTTCATATACTTTGTAAGTTAGTAGCCAAAACAGAGATTTCAGCTGACAGCTTGACATATTTTGCTATCCTTTTAACTAGTGCTGACAATTTTTGATTGGTAATAATCATTATTAATATGGATATTACAGTGTCCCCTATGAGTTTCATCCGAAATCTCCATTGCAGGAAGAACTGTAACAGTACAATGTCAAATCCAACCCTTTCCAAGGGCTTGGAGGATAACTGGTCAAGATCTTTTGAGCAAGTAATATTTTTGTGATGAATACACTTCTTAAATGCATTAAATGATTTACCAAAGATCATACTGTTAACTCACACATTCTTCATGATTACTTAGATTAAAAATGGCATGTTTAACTATGTTCTAGAGTGTAAGTCCTACTTGTGTAGTGCTATAACTACCAACATGAAAAATCTTGACTTTGCATTTGCACTTCTATTTTTTACCAGCCTTGGTAAGTATGGCAAGTGAGCATTAGCCAATCAAAATAGGAGTATTCAAAACCTACATTCCAGAGGAAAAAAGTATAGCATATATTAGACATTATAAATTAGTCTGAGCTTTGCTATGTTAATTTAGTTTGTGTAGTGTTATGGCACTAAGGACATTTAAGAACTGTTAAACTCGCGCATGCTTCTTGATTGCTTTTGGATGTCTCCAGGTTTTTTAATCCAAATTGTGACATAGATTGAGATACACTTGTATCTAGTCTGATGTTTAACATCTACTTGATTACAATTGCCTTATTGAGAGCCTTTTTAAGCCAGTGATTGTCTTTTCTGAAGCTGTTTAGAGTCTCCCTGTTTCATAAGAGAGCCCATCACTATGGTAACACATGCAGTAGATAAAACTTTTGCTATGGTTTTTCCTATATCCAAGATGTTATTCATTCTGAGTTAAACCAAGTTCCAAGAATTTTCCTCGTACATTAACACTGGAGATATTGCAGATATTTAATACAAATTATATGGGGATTCACTAATCTTTTCTCCAACAAGAATAGTGTTGAAAGCAGAAGGGCAGGCAGTATTACAATCTGTAGTATGAGTACTAGGATCTCTTCATAAGAAGTCCTGGGCTGCTTTTGGACCTCACCAATGCATGTCAAGTGGATGGGTTAAGGAGAAAAGAAAGGAAAAGGGGTTATTAACCAAGAAGGAGCAGATGAGCAACTCCTAAACCAAATATCTATGAACTCTGTGAACTGTGGAATCAACAAAGGCCTGACTCTTTCAAAGTTGTGCCTTAGTTTGGACTCCCTGGTATCTACAAAAAGGCAATTGCGACTGAGGTCTCTCCTTTAGTTAGGACTTTTTTGATACATTGCTCTGGTATGAATTGTGTGGTGTCTACGAACTGGAGCTCATACAACTCCCATTCCTTTAGTGGGTGTACGACTAGTTTCTCTCTCCTGTACCTAGCGGGCTAGTTGAAAGACCAAAGTGTCTTTGAAAAGTATACTTTCTTTTAAATGTGATTGATCTTAGCTAATGGATTCAAAAACTGTCTGGAGTCAGGTTAGGTGTAGAGAAGGTGCACAGATGTTCATAAGTACATATACAGACTAATTACAGAAACCATCCTGTCTTAACTGGGTTAACAGAGCTATAAGTATCCTCAGGAAAAGTAGATGCAGCTAAGGATTGCTTTTAGCTCAAAAAGGTGATATACTATCTCCCTTAGGTTTTATTAATAAATTATAGTTTTGGTCAATTTGCGCTTAGCAGTATTCTTGTACTGTTCTATTATTGAAGATAGAAATAACAAATATAGAATCTTTTATAATTATCTTTGTGGCATGCAGGAGTTTCTCACACTATTATGCAAAGCTGGTTCTCAGTAAACAACTCAGTCCTAAAGCTGAGTTGTATTATCTTCCTGACCAGGAGATTCCATCCCTATCACATTAAAATTATATGTGGTTCTGTTGTGAACATTCCAAATTATTATATCAAAAGTTGCTATAACAGATTATGGTGGGTACTTATTAAGTGTTCTTTTGCAAAAGATGCCATCCACCTCTTAAGTAAAGAAGAAATTTAAAGTAAAGAATAAAAAATCTGATAAGACTGTTGAGAAAAAAATAATCTCCTGTAAATAGACAGATGAAAAAAATTAAATTTACTGTAGACTCTTCTATCTTTTGTCTCCATGTGTTCAATTCTTTCTTATTTTTTGCCAAGATGATTAGTAATCTCATTTTTCTCCCAAATTCAAATTAAATTCCCTCCCTACCTTCTGTTGAACAGGACTTCATCTTTGTAGTGACTTTCAAAGTCACAGGCTAGACATAAAGTAATTGAAATTTCTGGGTCTGCTGTCAAAATGAGAAAAAAAAAATTCTTCTGTGTTTTGAACTTTAACTTGGGGTTTATGTCCTTTCTGCTCCATGAATCAGCAGCCTGGACTTCTGTGATTTGAACTGTATATCCAAATCTCACTGACTATCCCACATTATGTAAATAACTTTCTGAAGTATGAGGACTTCTACACAAAAAAGAAAAACAGAAATATAACTCTGTGACTGGTTACACTTTCTGGATCTCCAGAGGACTTGATAGGAGTTTCTGAGAGGTTTTAAAGTGTAACTAAAATCAGAGACACCCCTCTACTTAGTACTGTGCGTCACAGCAAAAAATCCATTTGTGTTGTTCTCTCCAAAATAATTTCGTCATCAATTTCCTCCCTACAGGATAAAAGATGTACAGTAACAGAGTACCTCACTAATACCTAGGCAATCTGTATGTTGGTTATGCTCTTCCTTGCATTATTTTAAGTCTGTACGACAAAGAAAAACACAGATTGTGTTGTCCTTTTTACAGGAAAGGCATTTCTTTTAGATTAGCTAGCACACTTTCAGTGTTTCTTCTTGTTCCTCTTCAGTTCTGCACTGTTCACCTTATTTTTCAGATTCACTGCAATTTGGTGAACAAAACCAGACCACAACGATAAGGCTTTTCCAATGCAGATTGCATTGTCTGTTGATTGTAAGGTCAGTCTGTATTTCTATTTGTATATCTGTCTATTCTTGACACCAGAATTTCTTTTTTTGATGTGTATTCAGATTATGATCCGGTATATCGCCCAGAAATTTTGGTATGAATTTTGCCCTGTTTCACCATTACTGGAAATCTGCAAACTGAAAGGAAGAATCTCCTCACAACAGTCACATTCTTTTTTTTTTTTTTCTAAAATCCACAATTAATACAATCTTAACTTTTCATAAAAGTGAGGTAGTATTTCCTGTGCAAATCCTGCAGCTAAACAATGAGGAAGAATGACAGCCTTGTTTAATAGTTTTAATAATGCTCTGCTTCATCTGCATTTCTGTTTCTTTAATACAAATTTTAATAACATCTATTTTCCATGGAGCTAAACAGGTGAGAGTTTCTCTATTCAAGACCTCAGAACTGATTTAATAGTTAGTTGTTGGACAGTGATGACTTCCTGTGAGATATCTTTGCAAGTATTATCCTGAAATTAATTCAAAAGCTCCCCAGCCATCAAATGTTTGCAACACGAGCCTAGGAGTTGAGGATATAAGGGAAATATGAGGTAAAAATGATAAATTTATTTGATTTACACAAATATAGTCACAACATACCAGTCACTTACCTTGTTTATAGACATTATAGGAGAGAAGATTTTTAGCCTGACATCTGAAGGTGATTAATGAAGTGACACAGCAGAGCCTTAGGAACTGCTCCAGTATATCAGTTGTATCATGGAAGAAAGCACACAAGTATTTGAAGGAAAATTGGCATGATGGGTGATGCAGGCTGGCATTTCCTGGCACATTCAACTTGATGACTCAGTGGCAAATAAAAGATGGGAGATAGAATGGTGTTGTAATTACGGGCTTTAAGAGAGACCAGTAGTTTATAATTACGTGTTTGAATGTATCATTTGTTTCTTCTGAATACCAATGGAACTTTTAGATTTGCTTTCTACACACAACTGAGCTAGTGCAATACCATTCCTCAAATACTGGCAGGATGCAAACCAACAAGTGTTGCAAGTATGGCCAAAGCAAATTTACTGATAAGTGTGTGGTGCATAGAAATTTGTTGTACTACACTTTCAGGCCTTCCTTTGAACCTACACTTTGAGTGCCTCTTTGAGCGAATCTCTTTCAGTTTTATATTTTTTTCCTGGCTCTGCAGACTAGTCTTCTCCTAAAGTGAAGAAAAGAATAGTAGATTCTGGATCACCTCATATATTGTCACCTTCTTCCTGCAGCCCTAAAGCACCTATACTTTATAATCTATCCCTTTTTGGGATACTTCAAAGTAAATATTTACTCTGTTTGTGTCATCTTCTCAAGTGTAGCCCAGTCCAATATCGAGGTTCAGATTTCTTTCTATTAGCATTCACATCGGAGTTTGACGTGAGACAAAGATATTATTGGACTTTACCCATGCTAAATCAAATGTGGAAACAGGCATTTGTATATTACGGGTTGATGTTAGGTGTGGAAGACTGGATATCCTAGGGTATCATCTCAAATAGTATATGACCAATAGACCTAAGTGCCTAATCAGTACAGACAATGATGAATAGGGACTGATTAAAGTCACCCTAAGACAGACATCTATCCACTCAACTGAATTGCTGTTTAGACTCCATTGTCCATATTGATGAACTTTCTACTGGTTGTAACGGGAACTTAGAAGCAGAAATCTGCAGTAGGCAGGTTGAGAGGTGACTGATAATTTGATTTTTTCCCAAAAAAAAATTCAGGATTAAATCTCCCACCTTCTGTTAAACAGAACATAATCTTCACTGTGACTTTCAAAGCTGTGGGGTAGTCTTTGTAAATGAATTTCCTTGTTACATGATAAAAATTGCACTGCAGTTCTAAAACCTAATTTAGGGTGTATGGACTTTCAACTCCATAAATCATCAGCATGTCCTTCAGCTGAAGTGTGCTCACAAATTCTCACAGGCTGTAATATATTACATAACTATGTAAAATGTAAGGTGCAGTAACAGACTCTCTTAAAAATAAAATTCAAGACAGATCCTATACATACATATAAAATCCATTTTATTGGGATAATACTATGACATAAAACTTGAAATTGAATTAAAATGACTTATGCTTTCAGATCCTCTTTAGAGGTGGAGTTCAGTCCTCACTATTCCCGGTCAAAACTGGGGTACAACAGAACCAGAAGTACTGATCATTTATCATGATTTGTAGATATTAAAACCTTTCTACAGGATTTCCCACACAGAGAAGGCGAAAAGCTACCTTTAGAGAAGTCTTTTTCCTCAGCGTCTTACCATTGAGGCATCAAGACACTGATGGAAAGTTCCAGGGATCTGTATCTGGGTAAAGGATGGGCACAGTGCAAACTGCACAGTAGGTGAGATTGCTGCGACTCATTATATAGGTCTCTAGCAGAATGACATGTTTCTTAAAAATGTGCTTCTTTCTCAGCTTCTCATTGGTTTGTGCAATGTAACTCCTAGAAATATTCAGAAGTCTTGGCTTGCAGTGTGAAAATCAACTTCAATATCTGTTTCTGTTCACTACCCCACCTTACTGCAACTATTTCTTTGCTCTTGTCTTTGTCCTGTCACGCTACAGAGTCAGTCTTTCACTGTCTTTTTTATTCTTTGCTATTCTTAGCTTAATGCTTTTTCTCTTTTGATAATTTTTTGTGAGACTGCTCCAATCACTTGCATTAATTTGTAAATGAATCTAAGTATTTCTGCCCAAAAGTTGACTTAAAGTTGAGTTCTGCAGGTACAAAGCTTGCAGCTCTAAGATGTAAACAGAATTCATCTGCCCAGAACCCTACATTCTCCTAGATGAAAAATATCTCTGCTGTTATTTGGAGCAATGCCTGGGTGCATTTGGAATATGTTCAGGGTCTCAAATGAGAACATGTATCTAGAAATTGGATAAAAACTAGACAGAAAGCTTTGAGATGCATGCCAGATGGAGGGCATCACAATGGTTGGAGGGCAATATCTATTTAATGTAACAATAAAAATGGTAAGGAAATCGGTACACCTGCAAAATTGCAAATAACCAATAAGCTTATGCCAACTCAAGTTTGGTATAGTACAGGCACACCAGGCCAAGGATCACTGCAGAGTGATAAGGCCCATGGAGACATACACGGCTTATTAATTCACCTAATACTGTTATCTGAAATCTGGAGGCAAGTTAAATTCTCTACTTGTCACTATGGTGTGTCCAAGCACTGAGATCTTTGCACTTCAGTGTAGTATAGACATGTCCGGTGTATGTTTAGACTGCTTCTGTTTATGCTCTTTCTGAAGCAGTATTCTTTTACATAAGTAAGATCTACATTTGTTTTGTTACTGCGTTTAATGGCTTGTCACAGCTCCAAGAGTGAATTCTACATGATCCAAATCCAAGTATATATTTTGGGAAAGTGTAGTCTATGAAATGCATCTAAAATAGAATAAATATAAACCCAGTGCTCTGATGTAAGAGAAAGTCTTCTATTTAAAATAAGTACTTGTAGGGAGACTGAAAGAAGAGTCTATAGTGCTATTTGCTGTATAGTCTAACTGCAAAATCACTATGCTTGGAGTAGATGTCTCTTCAAGCCACTGAGTTACTTATTTTTTCACTTTAAACATCTCTATTGCAATAGTCGGCAAATAAATATTTTCCTGTACACCCTGTTCTCAGTTAATCTCCCTGTCCCCACTTCCTGTTACTTCTGTTAAGCTGGGAGTGTAATGTAATTTGGGTATCGGAATTCCCTTTTCAGTCAATGGAGGGAGACACTTCAGAAAGGCATTTCATTCCATTCCCAAAATCAGAATCTACTCTGCAATTCAGAGATATGGGATGGAGATCCTTTAATCAGAAGTTGGCATCTACATTATACATAGAGTCACAGAATCACATATTCATATCAGATCTAGCTGTCCAAATGGTCTGCATTGTCTGTGGTAAAAAGTAGGCACTTCCATTCATCTAAGAGTAGATTCCAAATAGAACAGATGAGCTGGGTGTTAAAGATACCTTTCCCCTTACTTGACTGTGAAGGAAGATGCTGGGCACCAACTTTAGGTGTAGAAGTCGAAGATACCTAACACCAACACCTTCTGTCTTGCTTACTGAGATCGCTACAACTGTTAACCAAGCCTGAGCTTCTGTCTTGACATTTCAGCTAAGCTAAATCCAAAATGTAAGTGAGATGAATCCAGGCTTGTGCGCTTCCCCATCCATGTCTCATATTCGCAGATGGTTATCTATTTAATTACTTGCCTCTAATTCCTCTGAAGCACCTATTCGATTCCTATGTTAAAATTCTGTGTTCATACTAAAAGTTACAGAAATACGGGTGTTTCAAATTATTTCGATAACAGTCTAATTTCTAGCTTTCAATGTAGATTATAAAATGCTTTGCATACGGATCGCTCTCCTGGCTTTCTACCTAAAGGTTCTAGTGGCCAGTTGTCCTTCATCCCCCCTCCTCCAAAGAGAACGTATTTTCACACCCTTTTCACACTTTTCTACTAGACAGAAAGCATGTCTTCCTGAAATATTTGTGTGATGTATGTATTCCTTCAGAACTGTATAGCACTAGAGAAAAAAATCACGGTTCTATTTCCTTTCCCTTAGATGGTGTTAATTAATGAATGTCACATGATTCTCCATTTTGGCTTACATCATTATTGTCTTTTTTGGTTGCCTTGTAGTGTTTGTACAGTGTGTAAACAATGAAATAAAATCCAGCACATCCAGTAATGGATCACCTAATGTAAGGAGGGAAGGGCATTTGGAGGCAGGGGAAGAAGATGTGTTTTATTGCAGCAGCTCTGTTTTATATTACAGCCCCATCTGCCTATGCTGGACTTCTGGATTACATCCGACAGTGCAAGCTAAAACAATGATCATTCGGAAAACACTTCAGCAGATCAGCTAAATAATCAGACCTAATCCAGATGGTGCTGCGAAAAATAAGAATCTTTTCCTCTAGCAGTTTGTGAATAACTATTCTTATAATGATGACAAAAAAATGCATATGAAGCTGTTGTAATATTAGAAGCAAACTCTCCCACTGCCAGGTGAAGGAACAGGTCACTTTACCTTTTTTTTTTTTTAAATTAAATAAGGTTTGTTCAGACTGTCTTTATTAAATCACTTTTCCATGAGATAATATTTTCAATATAAGATAATAAGAACAATATTAGGAAAGATTTTTTTTTTAAGGTCACCCATGTAGAATTGCACTCTGCACGTCACATACATATATCTGCTGTTGTGATAACAAAGACTTTTTTTATTCTGTGTATATACAAACTACTACAGTGCTTATATTCTGAGATATAAATATTTCAGATTATTTGTATAGAGGCTTTAATTGATCTCCCAGTGCAAATTAGCGAAGCCAATGAGTTTCACCGTCTATAGCTACTATGGAACCACCTGCACTCAGTAATTCTGGATTGATTCACTGGTCTATCATTTTTTTCTTCTATTTCTTGTACTTAATAAATTTTGGATTTTGCTATTCTCCTTACCTCCATTATCTGTCAATTTCTCATAAATATAGAAAAGTGGTAAATTTTTAGCACCAAATAGATTTAACCTATTTTATGTGACAATTAGATACAAAGTTAGCATATTCTGTGCAATCTGAAAACAATAGGAAAGACATTTTTCCCAAATTCTCCTTGATAGATCAGTCCACTAAATATATAAATAAATAACTCCTCATGCTTATTTACTGTCAAGTAACAGAAAACTTCACAAAATTGAATTATGTGATATAGTGTGATCATTTTCAATCATTATTACTTTTAGACTTCGCTATTTGGCAGTGCTAAAATATGATGATAACTTCCAGCCTTCTTGCCAGGAGTTCAAGGCAGGTATGAAATTTAAGGCCTAATTCTCTTCTCCACCTATACTGGCATAAATCAGGAAGAAAGCTATTTCATTCAGTGGAGATACATCAACATAAAATTAGGTGTTGGTCCTGTTATCAACTGTCACTTCCAAAACATTACCGATAATATTGCTTTATTATTAGTGTTTCAATTAATATTGGTATTTCGATATTTACAAAAAAAGCAATGACAGGATTGACATACTACCATAAAAACCGTGTACTGTTAGCATACAATTATCCTAACATTTTGGAAAATGTACGGTCTTCTGCCAGTAATGCTTTGGTTATATGTCTCACCAGTATGCATTCCAGTTCTGGGGGACAGTTCAGGGCCAGCACATTACTTGAATAGACAGCTCTCTAACAAGATCAAGAACCTAATTTATGATCAAATACCACATGGAAACACAAAGAGGAAGAAGTGAAAAATCAGGCAAATACAGCAGTAATGTGATCTTCTTGTACAGTTTAGTAGTGAGAAAGACTTGGTTATTCTGAATAATTGAAGTTTTCTGATGTAAATAAATCATTATCAGCAATCTCCATCTGCCTTCTACTTGCTTTACTGATTACTGGAAGGGAGAGCATGTGTGACAAGGTTGGGGGTTTTTTACCAATGGAAAAGGAAGGTTTTTCTCTCTGCTGCTTTGTTCAATTGTTGAGATTTGCTAGTCCATTTTTAGTAGCTCTCCTGCTTGCTAAGAAGTAGCAAGAGTAATATCTTTTGTGTTTTACTGTTGGTTTTTTAATTTTCTTTCTTCAATCCTCTCTCCTTCAGCAGGCTGGAAGATCTTTAATGTTACTCTGGCCTTTGCATGCAATACTGTGAACAGATTGGTGTTGTCAGGGAATTACATCCAATCTGTGTTGAGCTTTGAAGAGGAATTGTTTATGATTAGGTAATTTACACTTGAAGTGGGCAGAAGATGGCAAGGCCTATAATTAGAAGGAGGGAAATTTATCTCCCAACAGCGTGTTCCTCCCTCTGAGCAGAGCCCTAGAGTCAGAAAAGGGCAGATGTAAACACACTTCTCCAAGCTGGCTGATTCTGCACCTGGGTTTGATTGAGTCTGGGTTGTTGCTGCCAGGAACAACAGTTGGACTTTAGCCTGGCTAGGAAAGGCAAATTCTGTCACCACTGTCTTCTTTGCTTAGCTTGTCTGCTGTGTTTTCTAAAACATTTTGTTGAAGCACATCTGCCTCTTCTGACCCAGTTGGCCAAATGTGCATGAACAAGCTGCAGCACATTACCTGCTCTTGGGTTTGAGCAGCTGCAGGTCACTTGAAGATCTGAAAAGGAATGAAAAAACCCAGAACAGCCATGCTGAATAACATCTGTCTTGAGGCTGAGCAAAGAGACATTGTCAATGCCCCAACTCTCTTCCTTAAATCTGTGTAATTGTATCCCACCCCTGTTCTTCTGCCTGTAACTCTGTCTGTGCATCAGGGATGTGGCTCTGCTGACATGGCTCTGCCAGCATGGCTATGCCAAACCCCAGAAGGGGACAGTGGCTATAAGCCATTTTACTAACATGGCCCCCTTGTTCAGCAGTCTAGAGAACTTGTTGGGTGCCATTACAAAGGTCTCACGATTCCCACTTCCAGTCTCTACTAAGTGCTGCATTAGCTTGCTATCTGACTGCCTTATTGACATCTTTGGTTGCCTTATGGGTGTCTTTGGAGCACAGTGTCTGAGTTTCTGCAGCTGGCTTCTTTGTACATCAACATCACCCAGCTCCCATGGTCTAGTCTGCCATTCCCAAGAGTCTCCTAGAGAGGAAACATAAAAAGAGCTTCTGATTAGGAGTATGTTCAATAATTCAACTCAGCTACATTTCTTCTTGGAGCAGGCCAACTAATCCACAAATTCTTTTTATTGTCCATTTTAGTAGTCTGTATAACAATTTGCAAAGTTTGGAATTTAGCTCAGCTAGATCTTTCAAGTGATAAAGTTGTCTGTTGACTGTAAAACCACCTCCAGCTAAATGTATTCTTTTGTTGAACAGGAAAGTAAAGAATGAGTGGCAAATGAGAAGGCTTTCCTTATGCAAAAAAGTTGGGGTTTTATGGTTTTCCCATTCAGGAAGCTGTTTCTTTTTGAGATTTTCTCATTCTCCCTCACTCCAACCTTGAGAAAAAATTTTTTTTTGAAACATATTGAGAGATATTTAAGAATTAAGAGAAGGATATATGCTGCAGACTAAAACTCGATATCTAAAAAATCCCAACCAATCCGCAATACTTCTAGTCTATGTGTTTTCACAGTCAAGTGCAAGCTAGTGTCATCCAAGCAGCTGTTAAGAAAGAAAGAAGGAAAACTACACAGTAATTTGCTTTTAATATAATCATTTTATGTACATCTGGTAAACTTTTTTTTTCAGCAAATGCTTTATTCAGCCCCTTTTCAACCAATTTTTAGAGTGTTTCCCCTCTTCCAGTTTGTCACAGAACAGAGATATTGTAATTCGTTTCTGCATCTCATAAAGGATTTTCTGCAGGGTACATTATAGCCGTACAAGGAGACTGACTATTCCATTGTGAATTCTTAGAGGGCACAGTATAACTATTTATAGTGTCTTCAGCTTTCCCCATGCTCTGCAGTAGGAAAGCACTCCCGGGAGTTAGCTGACCTCTGTATGTGACCAGTAGTTCTAGTCCAGGAGTGCTGACAGTGCTCACTGAGCCTGAAGAAACAAAAGAAATGGTTTTACAGAGACTACTAGCTTCAAAAAGCCAGGAAAGGACAGGTTATTTATATAAATGTGTACGTTTAGCAAAGGTTGCTGATATTCTTTTTATATAATGGGCAGATAGAGACTGAAAAAGGAAGAAATACAGTTAATATGGTGACAAGTCAATAAAGATGAAACAAAAATAGTCTATACCTCAGGAATACAGGTGAGGAGAAAATAGAAGGGAAGTAATAGTAGAACTGTTTCAGCAAAGATCACACTGAGGACTTGAATTTACTCTCCAAATTCCTTCACCTGTTTAAAAAAAAAAAAGGAAAATCCAGAGTTTTCAAAGTATAAGACTGTGCTGTTGAAAAATTTCAGAATAATATATAATAGTAGAAGTCAGTGTAATGATAAAGTGGCTAGAACTTTGGAAAAAATCAGTCTTTCGTAAAATCCTCCAAAAACTGATCTGTTTTTTAAAGTGTCTGTGGCATCTGAGCATTAAAACAGGTTTCAAAGACATTTCATGTTCAATAACAGAAGTGGATTTCAAGAGAAAGAAATACCATTTCTGCTGACAGTAATTTATACACTATATTGCTTTTCTTACTCAATAAAGTGGCCAAAACCTGCCAGCAAGGGCATCACTTTCATATGCGTTAAAGTTAGACTTTTTTTACCAGAAATTGGCTTAAGCATCCTGACTTTCATTTCCTGCTGTTATTGGTTTAAGAAACATGGAGAACTTTTCAAAGGACAGAGACGGATTTTTTCAAGGTATGTAAGGAAAGGGATTTCAGAAGTAGTACATGCCTAACTTCCACTAAATGCCCACCTGCCTCTTTAGATCACTGTATTTGAAAATCTGGTGTCTAGTAACTTCCCAACAGAATGTTTTTCTTCCTCTTTGCACACTGCATAACGTGCCAAGCATAAGAGAAGAACTTTGATTTTACTGATTTTTTAAAATTTTATTGTTTGACTGACAACGAACCTTCTCTGAGCTCTAACAGACTTTTTGGATGAGTGATGAACAAGACGAAAATATGATAGAGATGGAGGTCAAACCTGAAATAGTGCAGAGTGAGAAGTCCTGAATGTCACTAGAGTGTTTTAACTTTTTTATGGTTCTGTTTGGTGCTTGCGAACATTCTAGGCCCAACAGATGTGCGCTGCGCTGCAGGACACACAGTACCCATGCTGGTACTCAAACTAAGAATCACTCTGTACTCTAGTGTGAAAATTAGTTCTCTGATATTAAATTCAGTTCTGTAGAAGTGAATTTTGTAATATGAAGGATGGATTCAGCCACGATACAAATGGTGACTAGAACCCCACTGCAGGTACTATACCCTGCTGTCCCATTCTCCCTCGGAGCCCAGACTGTGCCGCATAACGCCAGCCACAGTGGGCTTCCTGCTCCATGGGGAATTAGCCTGCAGCTGGCAGAGACACAGTACCCGCAGCCCTTCTGGCTTTGAGGCTGCTCTGTCAATCTCTCCTGCCACAGTGCTGGCACAATTTTTACTACCAGCACAGCACAAGAGATTCTCTGTGGAGCCAGAAGCTGCAGGGATGTGCTGAGTGGACCAAATGATGCCAGCACCACAGCAGGGGAGACAGGACTAGCATGAAAGCAAAAACCTTCATGGTCTGCACTGCAAACCTGTGCCTGGCATTGCATATTCAGCATCCAAATGTCTGGTAAATCACAGGTCACATTCATTAATTTAGGCTTCACTTCAGTTAGCTGATTAAACGCATAAAACAGATGAATATTCCCCTTGATTTCAATTAGATTGTTCAATTTAAACCTAGGCAAATACTAATCTTTGCTGAACTAAGGCCATTGCTCTTCCATAACAAAATCTATGACTTCATTTGAAGGGATAAAAATGGATAGAGAAGGTTGTCTACTACGACATATGAATGTTTATTCTTTGTAGGCTGCAAACAAAACCTGAGCTGCTAAAATGACAAAATCAAATGTAGCATTTGTGGGGTAAGACTCTCTGCTGACTTCTGATTCATCCTAACTCTTCCCTTGGTAGATGAGGCAAAATCACCCTGGCCAAAATGAAAAACCGAATGGGCATTCTGGATGTGTCATGCACCTGTGGATGATCCATTGAAAGTACTTGCTTTGGCATTTGTCAGCATCCTCAGCTGTGGACCACTGACAGCTGCCAAGGACTTATAGTTGGATGCTGCATATTCTGCTATTCTGAAATTTAACAATACATTTCAAACTGATCAACCAAATGTAGAAGATTCCTGACTTCAGTGGATTCGTGTTGGACTCAAATGCCCACGTATGAATGGAGAGACTAACATTTGATTTGTTTGTATGGTTGTCATGAGAATAGATTAATCGGTGCTATTGGAGTGCATGCTAGAAATGTCTGTAGATATTTTTTTTAAAAGTAATTGTCATCATTCTCTTCACATGTGCTCTGAAAGCTCTTAAAAGCCCTCTCTGACCTTTTCATATTCAGTAATTTGTCTTGCAAAGTCAGCTGCTTAGTGTGTACTTGAGTAGTGTCATAAGGGATTGTGATAAAGTGAAGGCTGAAGCTCTAACTTTAGCGAATTTAAGAACAGGTATAATGTTCTGGTTTTCTTTCAGGACTGAAACTAAAATTAGATGGGTGATTGGAAGGAAAAATTGTTATAAAAATGGTGCAGTGAAACAGGAAGAAATTTATTTTAATCTAAATAGTAAAGAAAATAGTGATGTATTATATATGGCCACACAAATGATCAGAGGGCTGGGACACCTGTCCTGTGAAGAAAGATTTAGTTGCAGTTGTTCAGCCTGGAGAAGGCTCTGGGGAGACCCTATTGTGGCCTTTCAATGTAGAAAGGGGACTTATAAGAAAAATGGAGAAAGATATTTTACCAAGGCCTGCAGTGACAGGACAAGGGGAAATGGTTTTAAACTGAAAGAAGGTAAATTCAGTTTGGACAAAAGGAAGAAATTTCTTCATGATGAGGGTGACGAGACACTGGAACAGGTTGCCCAGAGAAGTTGTGGATGCCTGAGGTCAGGTTGGATGTGTTGTTGCGTGACCTGATTTAGTGAAATATATCTCTGCCCACGACAAGAAGGGTGCAACTAGATGTTCTTTAAAGATCCCTTTCAACCCAAAACATTTCGTGATTCCATGATTCTATAAACCTATGAATGACAGAATCTACTTGTTGAGCAGAAAGGACCAGCAAGACCGTGAACTGACTTAGCAAAAAAGGAGGGTTCAACTCATAATCAAAGCCATGTTAATAAGACAAGGCAGAAATGTTACTTGGGTAGGTAACAGCTGGATAGACAGCAGCCTGGAAGTTGGACATGCTGGCAAACAAAGGACAATTAAATGAAAAATGTTTGTGAAGATGTTGCACCTGTCCTGCTGAAGACTACAAGCTTGGAACAGATACAAACTCTTCTTCCTGTGTGTTGAGGAACTACATATTAATGTCCATTTCTCACAAGGAACAGTGAATTTTTTAATACAGCTGGGAAATTGAAGAGTAAATGAAACAATAATTAAATCCACTTTTCAGTGCAACGCTCTTTTCAACAGCTAGCTAAACCTGTGCATAAAGGAGTGCAATAGTAACAATAAACAACATCAATGGAGAAATATTATTAACAGCAAAAAATTATGAATGGAAGTAAAATTATCAAGAAATCAAATAAAACTAGCGTTGCACTTTGAAATGCCACTCCGAAACTTACAGCCTCTCCAGTTAGAAAAGAACCCCAACAAACAGGCCTTATTTTCTCGAAGTTGCTGACTGCATTGTTATCTACTTGAAATACCTACTGATATCAGCATGATGACTGGTTAAATCTAATGAGTTTTATCTGGAAGTGTAGGTTAGAAAAAATGAAGTTTTTTCATGTGAAAAGTTGACTAATTACATATTCAACTGTATGAAGGGTGTCCTGTGCCAGAGGCCTCTCAGTGATAACGCATGTTTGAGTAAATAAAGGTGTGTGTCTTCAGTATCCACGTAACCCAGATGAAATGCTGTTCTTAGCCAAACATATTCTGGAGCATCTGAGTCAGTCATCAAGAGTGTTTCTGTTTGATTGGTAGGGTTTTTCTCCCCCACACTAAAGGAAGCAAGATGTAAACGAGATTTCCATGGAAAGGTACATCACCTGTGACCCGGAAGTTCCTACAGGAACAAGTGAATGAAATATACCTCTTTGCATGCTACGAATCATTTTTGAGAAGCTTACTGATTCAGTGAAAAGAATTCTTTATTGAATAAAAGGTAAATAATATAAAAAAGACACTTACAAATCTGAATTTCTTCTTGGATTTCTCTGCACTTATCATTAAAAGACTGCCATTAATACAAGGCAGCAACACATCTAAGTGTTTCTCACAAGCTCAACAAGCAAGAACTCATATGAAAGAAAACACAAGAAGACTAGTTTATACTCATTATTTATACCGCAGTGTCACTGTTAGTGCTCTTAACAAACCTACATCTCAAATAATTCAAGTGAAATAAGAAGCTCTATTTTCAGGAAGGTTAAGGGAAATTATTTAAACTTTACAGGCATGCATCTGTTAGAATAAGAAAATTTACAAGTTGACAAAACTGTATGGATACCAAAAGTGACATTTTCCAATATACAGCAAAAGAACTTTAGATTGCTTAGAAGCTAAAGACATGATTATAGATAATTCCACAGAATGAAAAATTGCCTTGGAACTGATGAATATGCACAGCAGTATATTACACCTTCTACTCCTCTGTTAGTACATGCAACTGATTGGACAGTTCTGGAGTATTCAATGTGATTTAATTTTATTTCCCATACTTACTCAAAGTCATAAATCAATTATTTGCTCCCTTGTAAAATGTGTTTAAAATATCATCTTTCTGTACAGAGTATGGATTTCAGGTTTGGAATTCTATGCCTATCCTGCTCAAATTTATGTTGTCACATGGATTTGCTTAGCTTTTTTTTACAATTATACCCCAACCAGAAAAGCAATGGATATTTCCGTATTAGATTTTTTTGTCTTTTCATCTGAAAATCAAACTTAGAGCTGGGAGGACTTTAGAATACCACTTTATTCTGACTTGTTAAGACAGTATGTGCTTGTATTCTTTGGAAGCATGTACAGTGTCATGAATGACAGACCCAGTCTGTATCAGAAACAGTTTTTCTTCAGTGTCATATTTAGGCTTTTATTGAAAGAAAAGTAAATGCTATTCCATTTTTCAAGATCTAAACTTCAGGCTGAGATCATGTCTTATCTCTACTATATGCTAATACAGCAAGCTAGAGCTGTATCTAAACAATTGGAAATAAATATCTTGTTTTTCCAAATATAGTGCATCCTTCAATGTCTCTAATAAAATTTTATATTAACAAATGCATCTACCTGTGAAATACATTAATTAGCACATCTTAAAATGAGATTCTCACTTTTTTTCTCTTTGTAATATTTACCACTGATTAGTTTAGTAGTATCTCACCAAATCCTCAACATTTTTATTGATAATTCACAATTCATTACCATTAGCATCCTAAGAAAAGGATTCACAAAAGCCAGGATGTTGGTGATAAAGACAAATAAACTAGACAGAATTTAGACTGAGTAGAACTCTCTAGACTCCTATCTGTCCCTTAAAGATGGATAGGTACCTAAATAACAAAGTAGCTCAGCTCAGCTTTCAATGAAGAGACATATCTTAGAATAAAACACTTTTGAAAGGACACTTTTTTCACACTTCTCAGGGGAAGAAACATTGCTCAGCATCTTCTTCTCTTCAGACTATAGTATGTCACAATAGTCAGTGGTATTTTCTCTAGCTGTAATGGTGGAAGGACAGAAGTAAGACAATCACAGAATCGCAGAATGGCTATGGTTGGAAAGACCGCTAAGTTTCATCTGGTCCCTGCTCAAACTCCTTGTTCAAAGCAGGGTCAGCTGCAGCAGGCTGCTCAGAGCCATGTCCAGTGGGGTATTGAGGACCTCCAGGGATGGAAACTCCGTATTTTCTCTAGGCAATTGGTTCCAGAGTTTGACCATCCTCACAATAAAAAAGTCTATTCATTTTTTTAAAGGGAATTTCTTGTATTTCCTTTCATGCACATTACCTCTCTTCCTTTCACTGGATACCACCAAGAAGAGTTTAGCTCCGTCCTTTTTACTTCCTCCCATAAGGTATTTATAAACATTGATCAGATGCGTCCTGAGCTTCAGCTTCTTGAGGCTCAACAGTGTCAGCTCTCACAGCCTCTCCTCATACAAGAGATGCTCCAATGCCTTAAGCATCTTCATGGCCCTTTGCTGGGCTCGCTCCAGTAAGTCCATGACTCTCTTGCACTGGGAAGCCGAGGACTGGACACAGCAGTCCAGGTGAGTCTCACCAGTGCTGAGTAGAGGGGATCACCTCTCCTGACCTGCTAGCAATGTTCTTCCTAATGCAGCCCAGGATGGTGCTGGCCTTCTTGGTGTCAAAGACACATTGCTGGTGTTTGTTCTACTTTATGACTACCAGGACTCCCAGGTGCTTTTCCCCATAGATACTTTCCACCCAGTTGTCCCCCAAAATATCCACACAGTTATCCACAGAGTTATTCCTCCACAGATGCAGGGCTTTGCATTTCTGTTTCACTGAACTTTGTGAGATTACTCTTTGCTCAGTTCTCCAATCCACCCTCTAGCAGCACAACCATCTGATGAAGTGGGGAATTGAAAATTAATTCGATTTTGCTATAGCTTTAGTTTAATTTTGTTATATAATTTTACATCTATGTTAAAGTAAGAGTTAAACACTGTTATTCAGTTTAGTTCTGTTCTTTGTAATCTTGCTAACAAGGACTGTTGTGGCTCAAATGTAGCTCACAAGGACTGCTTGCGAGACAGACAAAGAGAAACAAGGACTGATAACCAGAACTTTGTTGTAAGAAGCAGCTCTCTAGCTGAAACTGTTTCTATGTTTTAGGACTCAGCCAACACAGACAACTCAGGAATTTTTGAGCCAAAGGTGAAAGCACACAGCGAGGAAGACTACGAGCCTTCATCCAGAAGACCCCCACAGACGACCACCAGATGACACTGCGCAAGTGCTAAAGGGAGGTGGAGTATGATAATGAATTCCTAGAAATAATTACAATAGTCCAGCCTACTTAGATAAGCTTTGTAATAAATAGGTGCATGCTTCGTGACTCGGTGTGCATGTTAGGAGGAATGATCCCCCTTGCACCCGGCGCCACAATAAACATACCTGCTTTATAACTCTCTGAGTTGTGAAGTTTGATTCCGCATGTCACTGATATATCAGCCAATCCTCCTAGTTCTGTATCATCACAAACTTGCTCTGTTCCATCATCCAGACCACTAATGATGACATTCAACACAACTGGCCCCAGTATTGACCCCTGGCATACACCACTAAAGACTAGCCTGTGGCTGAACTTCACGCCACTGAGCACAATCCTCTGAGCTCCGCAGATCAGCCAGTTTTCAATCCACCTCATTGTCCGCTTACGTAGGCTGTACTTCATTCAGTTTGTCTATGTGGATGTTACTGAAGCTGGTGTTCTTCCAATGAGACTATAGCCCAGCAACTGCACGCAGACCTCTGATTCCTTCTGTTTGCTTCCCATGCTGCGTGCATCAGGATACGCAGACTTCAGATAGGCACCTAGTGGTGTTGATTTATCTGTAAAAGTTAGGTGTACAACGTGCAAGTGGAATTAATAACTTCTATTAAATTAGAGAATAAATGAAACCAAAAATTGTGTTTTAACACATAGAGTACATGGCATAGAGGCAAAAGAGGCCAGGCTAAGCCTGATGCTGATTTCCTATGCTTATGCAAGGGAAACATCGCTTCTAAGACATCACCATTCTAACCTTGGTTGCACAAACTTCAACACCAAAACTCAGGTTGCTTCTAATATCTTCTTTATCTTGCATCTACCTACAAAACTTGTCCTGCTAATACATCCAGCACTTGCATGGGGTGTGAGAAGCAAGTATGCAGAATGTTTCTCTGCTGGAAGTTTTGTGGTTCTCACTTCTCATGAAAGTGTTTTATAACTTATTCCGAGTCCCTTTTAGCCTGCTTTGTTGAAGTTATTCACGTACATGCAATCATTAACTGTTCATTGGTCTAGAAACAAAGCATAGACCAGTAATTTGAGAGACTATATCCCAGTCACTTCCTCAGTTACTAGCTGAGTAATTTACTCAAAACAGAACGACTTTAAAAAGTGAGATTGAAAAGATCCCATTCCTCCAGACCTCCATGTTTAAATAGTATGCTAACATTTACTGTAGAGTATTTTCCAAGCAAGTGATCTCAGAGGATGGAGTTGAATACTGAATGTCATCTTTGACATGACTCTCCAGTGCTCCAACATTTCCAAGTAAAGATTCTCAGCTACAGTTCATTACTTCATTGTATGAATCAAGTTCTTTAGATGAGATATATAGACTATGAATCCCCACTTGAACATATGTATGAAATGGCACGTCAGTGAATGTGGGAAAGATTTGAATCTGACTAAACTGTAGACTAGAGCATCAGAAATATCAGCTGTACTCTTGCTGCAGAACTTGATGATTCAAATTTACACTTCCAGGATACGAACAAAAAAACAGAGGGAATGTAAGTATTCTTCAATTTATTTTATTTTATGTCTAATGAGGATAAAAAAATAATTTTCTCTGTGCATAACTTCTTAATTTAATTCTATGTTTCCCACAGAAGAAGGTCACAATTCTGTTAAGTATTTGAATTCTTCTGAATATAAATATTTATATAACCTCACAGAGCAATGAGAAAGACTTCACTGGGACTACAGTCCTACTATAGTGGTAAAGCAGCTACAGTTTATCTTATAAACAAAGTTCTTTATTTTAAATCACTCAGGAACAGAAGGAACTTTTAGTAAAGTTTACTTTAAAGAATAAAGCAACAACAGCAACAAAATCATAAGGTACACTAACTATCTTACTAACAGACAAGTGAGTAGTCTGAAACAGTAAGAATGTAAGATCATACCACTAAAACATTAATTTGTTCTGAACTAGGCAAGGGGCTCTCAGCTGGATTCAAAATTGCTTAGCTTTTGAAGAGCATCAGATCCCTTCTTAGTGCACTATGCAGGATGGCGTGACTCCTACCCACTTTATTCTTACCTCTGGCAATATTTAATGAGAAGAAAAGAATATGCTTTCTCCCCCTCACACAACCTCTGCTTTATTGGTTTGCAAAGTACTGTCAAGAGTTAGATTAAAATTCACTTTTCGTTAATAGAAAAAAAAGCACCACATATTTAAATACTAAGCAGGATTTCAACATGCTTCACACCTTCTGCCTGCTCTGGAAAAAATACACATAAGGGAACATTAACTTTTACTTGCTATAAACAAGGAAACTTTGTAATAGACAGAATTTTTTGTTAACAAATATAAATATTCTCAGTTTTTAAGAATAACTGTTTTGAAGCTTTTAGATGACCTTACTGATGCCTTCTTTAGAATAAAAAATGAAGGTGGTAACTTCTGGGCCTTTTTGACCAAAAACCTTGCACTGTGCTCTTTTATTTCTTCTCTTATCGCTGAGCAAAAGATTTCAAGCAAAGATCAGACATGTACACGTTTAACAAAAACCATGAGTTCTGGAGATTACCCTTTGTTCAGATCATACCTATTCTCTAGATAGTATCATTAAAGTAGCTTATTTGCAGCTAATGTCCTTTAAATCCCCAGTCCTGGATTTCATGTATTTTTCTCCATATTGCCACCGAGATCTCAGGGGTGCATTATTCTGTCTGTGGAAGACAGAAACTGAGAAATAGTTTTTTATCTCTCTTTTTATGTCTATATTTCATATGCAAAGATAATATAATTCTTGAGTCAAAAAAAAAATGTAGTCATGCTAGAATAATAAAGAAGTCATGTAGTTTACAAGTGGACAAATGAAAAACGCAAACGCCCAGTTTCTGAAGAGGTTTATATTCTAGGATTTTAAAAGGTCATTTGGGCCTAAAATATGCAAGAGAGCTTGTAAGGACCCCACTTAGAGACTGTTTGTCAAGGCTGATCTCCATACTGAGACTATATATAATATCTTTTAATTATTGATCCCGACGTGCGGAAAGCAGACTCCACAATCTATGAGATAGTAAAGTAGGTATGTTTATTCGGCACCGGGCAGCACAGGGGGTAGTCCCACCAAAGTCGTGAGCGCCGAGCAGCAATGTGTCTCTTCAATTTATACAATCAAATATTACATATGCATTAGATTTCCCAATACACCTATACATATGCATGTATCCTTATTGCATACTAAAATCAGTTCCGAGAAGTAATTTCCATAGACTCCTCCCACTTGCACTTGCCTAGTGCCTCCTAGTGGTGGTCATTGGGGGTCCCAAGATGAAGGCCCATCCTCTTCATCACGGTGTCCGCTGATTGACCTTTGTTTCTGCGCAAACTCAGTTCTCTCCTGGCTCCCATCCATACAGCAGGGTTGGTCTTGACCGGTTCTAGGCGACTTCCAGCCCCTATCAGGAACTAACCCCTTTGTATGGAGATGCAAGACTCTCTGCTTCAGTTAATTTAGACAATACATAAGTACTATCAGTTTTTAAATGCACAGCAACTATTAGGTAATGCCACTTCTATTAAAATCCCTTTTAACCCCTTCCTTCAAGCCTTGAATTTGCAATGGAAATTGGACAAATCAGAGCCATCAAAGAACACTCTCTACCCCAGTTCCTGCATACTGTTTAGTCACCATCTTCTGCTCACTGCAATGTTACACACAGTTAAAGCAGAAAAGGCCATCAAACTTACAATCTCCATGAGATAAAATGGTAAAGGAAGCCATAAAAGACTTCGCCTTGGACCTTCTGTACTACCCTGTCCTTTTTTCACCTATCCTTTAGCACCCTGAAAGCTGGGACACAATTTTCATGGTTTTATTTCCAAAAAAATTAAGCAGAATTTTCTACAAGTACCCTTATTTGAAACATCAGCAAAACATTACAACAGGGCAATGGAAGGTAAGATCCAGCATTCAGCTGAGTAGTAATCATTCAATTTACTGAATCAACATTCCATTTTGTTAAATCCAAAATCTGAACAGAGAAGTCAATAAATGACCCGATTTGAAAGGTATAAGAATTGAATTAAGGATATTTTTGAAGGAGAACACTCTGGTTTGGGAAGGCTGAAGATGTATTTCTTTTAATTAATGGAATCTCTGTGCTAAAATATGTAACAAAAATGATACAGGGATAAAATATCAAATTTTAAAATGCTTAATTAAAAAAAAATTACTTCAAATAAATCAAAGAGTCAGTGTTTTAGTATTTTTATGTCAAACAAAGTGTGAACTTGAAAAACTTCTTTTCTTCTATCTCCACTCCCCAGTCCACCTGCCCCCAGTCAGGAAGTATGAAATATTCTTCAAAGCCCTGGTAAATTTGTTCAGAGGATTCTTTATTGTATTGGGGATTTGGAAGAACTTTCGATACATTAATTTGTTCAATGTCTTGGCTTTCTTGGAATGTAGTTGAATATATACTTTTTTTTTTTTTAGTAAGCTATCAAGTCTAAATGACCTTTGTTGACATTTCTTTGGTAAGTACAAGGGGGTAACATTTTCTTTTGTAAATTTGGTATTAGAAATGCATAACTTACAGTGTGTTCTGACTTTCCCAGTTTCACTCTTTGTGAAGTCTCAGGAAAACTAATTTATCACATTTTTTCCCCCTGCTCTTGCCGAGAAGTCCTCCTGTTTTTTTCAATTAAGTCTGTTTTCACAGCTTCTTTGCAATAATGCCATGATTTGCTTTCCCTCGGGAATAATGGTAGCTGCTTTCTGGTGAATGTTAACTAGTGCATTTATATTCTCAGATACCATAAATGTCTACTTAATTCCCTTAATTGTCAATACTGTTTGTAAAGGATAAATGAAAAGAAAAATATTTGCCCTCATGGTTTATTTAATGCAAGCTGCTAATGTGACGGGCTGTCTGCATGTATTTGGGTAGTGACTGTCACAGTAGGGATGTAGTAATCATAAAATGCTATGCAATTATTAAGATTATGAACTTCTTAGTTTTAGAAATCTAAAATATTTTGTAGTGCACACAAAAGATTACAAGTGATAACTTTCAAGTCTTAATTTTGGGAAATTGCAATCCAACTAACAGTGGAAAGTATTGTCATTAGTGATCTCTTACTTGAAATCCACTGATATTGTTCACAGATACTCTCCTAGAACAGAAAAACTTGGTCTAGAGGTATGTCAGAATTCTAGCTGAACCAGAACAGATGAGAACCACAGTGAGAGGAAACAGTGTACTATTTTACGAAAAGAGGGACACAGTCAACTTATTTTATAGTATCACAGAATCACAGAATGATAGGGGTTGGAAGGGACCTCTGTGGGTCATCTAGACCAACCTCCCTGACAAAGTAGGGTCATCTACAACAGGTTGCACAGGACCACATCCAGGCAGGACTTGAATATTCATCTCCAGAGAAGGATACTCCACAGCCTCTCTGGGCAGCCTGTTTCAATGCTCCGTCACCCTCAAAGTAAAATAGCTCTTCCTCATGTTCAGCTGGAACATCCTATGTTTCCTTTTGTGCCCGTTGCCACTTGTCCTGTTGCTGGGCACCACTGAAAAGAGTTTGGCCCATCTGCCTGACACCCACCCTTAAGATATTTATAACATTTATGAGGTCCCCTCTCAGTCTTCTCTTCTTAAGGCTGAACAAGCCCAGCTCCCTCAGTCTTTCCTCACAGAAGAGATGCTCCAGTCCTCTCATCATCTTTGTAGCCCGTTGCTGGACTCCCTCCAGTAGCTCCTCATCTTTCTTGAAGTGGGGAGCTCAGAACTGAACAGAGTACTCCAGATGGGGCCTCACTAGAGCAGTGCAGAGGGGAAGGAGAACCTCCCTCGACCTGCTGGCCACACTCCTTTTAATGCACCCCAGGAACCCATTGGCCTTCTTGGCAACAAGGGCACACTGCTGGCTCATGGTCAACCTGTCGTCCACCAGCACTCCCAGGTCCCTCTCTGCAAAGCCGCTCTGCAGCCGGTCCACCTCAAGCCTGTACTGATGCATGGGGTTGTTCCTCCCCAGGTGCAGGACCCTACACTTTCCCTTGTTGAACTTCATCATACTCCTCTCTGCCCAACTCTCCAGCCTGTCCAGGTCTTGATGAAAGGCAGCACAGCCTTCCTGTGTATCAGCCACTCCTCTCAGTTCTGTGTCATCAGTAAACTTGCTGAGGGTACACTCTGTCCCTTCATCCAGATCATTGATGAAGAAACTGAACAAGACTGGGCCCAGTACTGACCTCTGGGACAGTATCACAAATACACCACCAGTTACAGGCCTCCAACTAGACTCAGCACCGCTGATGACAATCCTCTGAGTTCTGCCATTCAACCAGTTCTCAATTCACCTCACAGACCACTCATCTAGCCCACACTTCCTGAGCTTCCCTAGGAGGATGTTATGGGAGACTGTGTTGAAAGCCTTGCTGAAGTCGAGTTAGACAACATCCGCTGCTCTCCCCTCATCTACCCAGCCAGTCATGCCCTCGTAGAAAGCTATCAGATTGGTCAGGCATGATTTCCCCTTGGTGAATCCATGTTGACTACACTCGATAACCTTCTTTTTCTCCACTTGCTTAATAATGACATTCAGAATGATCTCTTCTATCACCTTTTCAGGGATGGAGGTGAGGCTGACCAGCCTGTAGTTCCCTGGGTCCTCCTTCTTGCCTTTTTTGAAGATTGGAGTGACATTGGCCTTTCTCCAGTCCTCAGGCACCTCTCCTGTTCTTCAGGACCTTTCAAAGGTGATGGAGAGTGACTCAGCAACAACATCTGTCAGCTCCCTCAGCACTCATGGGTGCCTTCTATCAGGGCCCATGGATTAGTGGGTGTCTAGTTTGCTTAAATGATCTCTCACCCAATCCTCCTCAACCAAGGGAAGGTCTTCATTTCACCAGGCTTCCTCTCCTACCTCCAGGGACTGGGATTCCTGGGGCCCAGCCTTAGCAGTGAAGACTGAAGCAAAGGCGGCATTCAATAACCCCTCCTCCTCCGTATCCTCCGTCACCAGGGCACCCTTCTCATTCAGGAGTGGGCCCACATTTTCCCTAGTCTTCCGTTTGCTGCTGATGTACTTGAAGAAGCTTTTCTTGTTGTCCTTGACATCCTTTGCCAGGTGGGCCTTAGCCTTCCTTTTTGCTTCCCTGCATGCTCTGACAATGTTCCTGTATTCCTCCCAAGTGACCTGTCCCTCTTTCTACATTCCACAGGCCTTTCTCTTCAATTTCAGGTCTGCTTGAAGTTCCTTGCTCTTCTACGCAGGTCTTCTGCCTCCTCTGCTAGATTTCTTACTCAGGAGGATTCACTGATCCTGAGCATGGAGGAAGTGATGCTTAAATAGTGACCAGCTCTCTTGCACCCCCCTACCTTCTAGAACCCTGACCCATGGAATTCCTTTATGTAGGTCGTTGAAGAGGCCATATTTAGCTCTCCTGAAGTCCAAGGCTGTGATATTACTTATCGCCTTGCTTCCTCCACGCAGGATCCTGAACTCCACCATCTCATTGTCACTGCAGCAGAGGCTTCCTCCAGTCTTCACATCCTCAACCAGTCCTTCATTATGTGCCAGTACAAGGTCCAGCAGCACATCTCCCCTTGTTGGATCCTCCACCATCTGCGCCAGGAAGTTATCATCAGTGCTCTGCAGAAACCTCCTGGACTGCATGTGCCTGTCTATGTGGCCTTTCCAGCAAATGTGAGGATGGTTGAAGTCCCCCATGAGAACCAGGGCCTGTGATGATGAGGCTACTTTCAGCTTTCAGTAGAAGGCCTCACTGACATCCTCTTCCTGGTCAGGTGGCCTGTGGTAAACACCTACAACAGTGTCACCCATATTAACCTGCCCCTTAATTGTAACCCGTAAGCACTTGACTCTTTCTTCATCCACTCCTGGGCAGAGCTCAACACATTCCAGTTGCTCCCTCACACAAAGAGCAACTCCACCATCTTGTCTTGCTGGCCTGTCTTTCCTAAAAAGTATGTAGCCATCTATGACAGCATTCCAGTCATGCAAGCTATCCCACTGTGTCTCTGTAATTGCAGTGAGATCATGGCCCTGTGATAGCACACATATCTCTAGTTCTTCCTGCTTATTGCCCATGCTGCGTGCACTGGTGTACAGGCATTTCAGAGAGGAACTCAAGCATGAATGTTTCCAAAACATATTCTTTGCCTTGCACTTGCTTCAGCTTCTTCAAATAGTTTGGATATTTACATTAGAATAATTAGAGACCTGTATAAATTCAAAACTAATCCTAATAATTTCTACCTAGAAGCATATCAAAGATTACATTTTCAGATGAGTAATTAAATTATTAAAGTTTTTCCTGCCCAGTAATATTTGGAACTGAATTGCCTATAGCTGAAAAGCCTTAGAGTGAGGTCAGAAGAGTATCAGAGTAGTTTTCCTAGCTGATGTATATGTTTGACCAAAGGCCCCATGGCCTTGTCTTTAGATATGACCAGTAGCAAATGCTTAAAGAAGATTTCAAGTCCCCGGAATTATGCACTAATCATCATTTCAGTGGCTTTGTGATGTAAAGAAAATATCTTTACCTCAACTCCATTCTGAAGGTAGATAAACTTTAAGCATCGATGTTTGCCTACGGTGAAGAGTTTCACAGTTTAACAAAATATGTGAAGGCATGTCCATATTTTAGGGGGGATATGAACCTGCTACTTGACACATAAATACAGTCAGTATTGCCCTAGTTCTTGTTCACTTCCTCAATAGATTTCCTCATTTTACAAGTCTGTATTGTACTCTCCTCTATCTTTTCCAGGTTGAAGAACTCTAGTCTGTTCCGTATTCCTTCATGCAAAGATTTTTCCATAGTCTCAAAAATCCTTACCCAGCTTCCACATAAAGGTAGAATCTTGGAAATGATTTTGTTTTTTTCCTTTGGTTGGTTTTCTTTACTATTAGGAAATACTCTTTTGCTAACGCATTAGGCCAAAGTTAAACCAAACATTATAAAATTGACACTGGATATTCTAGTCACAGCAGCTAGACAGTTGAGACTTAAGTTAGAAAGCGGGCTGAGAGGGCGAGTGAGAGAGCAAAACTGTGTATTCATTTGCAAGGGGACAGCCTGAAATTCTGGTTTAAGTGCTGTGAAAGTGGATGCATAAGCATATGGCATTGTATGGAGACGAGTATTATCAGCAGTGTTGCAACAAACTGTTGCTGGCATATTTTATTTTTTATCTCCCACCCCTGATCCAAAAGAATATTGCAGGTTTGATTCAAGACTTGAGTTGCACAGATTAAAAAGTGTTGGCACATGTTGATGGATTTATGATATATGTGTATTCGTATGGGTTATTCTGTTTATAGGATACAAATTATCTTGGGCAAGGAGATTCTGTGTCTAGGAAAGCATGGTGATAAGAAGAATAGATGGGGAAAAAAAACACCACCTATTTTTTTCTTTTTTTTTTGACCTTTGACATTTATTTACTGGATGAAGTCCAGAACAGGACAGATCAAAGTAGATAGATCTGCAGTAGACGTTGTACAATTTATAAAGAAACTCCTCTAAAAGCTAAAAAGACAAACAAACTTAAAAGCAAACAAACAAGCACAAGTCTAAATCCACAGAGCAGACTGAGAAAGACTCCAGTAGAAATGAGGTGGGAGAAATTAGATTTCTGTTTGATTACATCTGGATATAAATTGGGTTTAAATTAGATTTGTGCTGAGCTTTCACAGGGAACTGATGTATGTGCAGTTTTCAAGTTCACATTGAAGGTCCATTATTTTAACAGTTGAGGTAGTGAATTAGTGAAGTACTTAATTACGTGCCAAATTACGTTGGTTTTATCTTTATCTTACTAAAGGAGTGAAACTCAAACTCTTCTAACATATTCTTTCATGTAAAGTGAAGAAATGTTGTGGATTTTTTCTTTATTTTGAGAGGGCCAGAGATGAAGAATATGCATTTAAATTACCTGCAAATAGTGCAGGGTGACTAATTAAAAATGACTGAAATGTGTACGCATTTTTCAGTTTTAATAGGTGAAATTTTGTGTGAAAGATGAGAAATAGGAATATAGCAAGCAATTGTTATAGTTCTTAGCTAATATGGTACAGTTGAGCTTCACTCTTCCAACAAACAGAACTATATTTCATATTTTAAAAATATTTAGAAATATCTTGTATTTGTTTTTTAATGAATAATGCATAGGTTCACTTCTTATAAAAGATCTTTAATCAGTAATTAGAAACCTTTAATTTAAGAATTACATAACTTCAGATGACTGATGAAAAAATTTATAGATTTGTGTTGCACGTTATATTGATGGCACTTTATAGATCTGTGACTGCACATTGTATTCTGGTACATATAAAGGTATCCTCACACACTGATCTGCTCTATACTGAAAAATCATTTTAATTCTGTGGCTTTTGTAACACTCATATCTTGACCATATGAAGCTTCATTAGTGTTAATAGGCCTGGGCACATTTTCTGTGAAATCTTTTCTACTCCTCATAAACAGATTGTATGATGCTAATGACACTTATGCAATGTTTCAAGGAACAAAAAAAGCACAAAATATCTTTGAAATAGATAGGATGCTACTGCATCATCATTACTGTTGCAGGCTAGTGAAAGTAGGTGAAGAAGTATCACACATAAATGTACCCAGAGATAAAATACAAACATTGTTTCTGGAGCTGTAGAATATACTCAGTATTCTTTACTTAGTGTATTCTAAAACAATAAACTCTGGTAAGTTAAAACTACTTTTTCAACATTGAACAAGGAATTAGTGAAAAATAAGGGAATGAGAAGGAAAAAAAATAAAGCCTTGATTACTTCTGCGTACACTCTTTTCAAATCTACTTTTCGATAGTAAGATCCTTTCATTAATTTGAGTCAATAGTGAAAGTTAAAGATCAGTTATCATGCAGATTTAATTTTTTTACTCATCCAGATTATGTTATTTTCTCATTTAAACAAATAATATATATTTAAATAAAACCCAACGTCCGCTCCACAAAGGTTTTAAAATTATTAAAATTTTAGTAGATCTTAACACATACACATACATATATATGCATACACCTACTCATATATATAAAGCCTAGGATTTTGAACAGAATTTGGCCTTGTTATTTCACAAGGTGAAAGCCATGTTTTACTGCATTATCCTATATACTAAAGATGCATACAGAGAGAAGTCCTGTATATTTTTCAGGTCTAGAAGTATTCAGGGAAGAATTCACTTGTTCTAGCACAGAGGTTAGATAGAGTTATTTTACCCTCAGAATCATTTTCACAAGGAAAAAAAGAATAAATTAAATTATAATTCTCTTGAAAATCAAATTAATCAAAACATGTGAACTACCACTCATTCATCAAGGCATTAACCAAATACAATCAAATGTCTTTATTCTCAGCAGTGATTTCAAATAATTTAGAAGAATATCATGGACTGTAATTTTTGTGCTTACAGTAAAAAAATTTAAAAGTCCCCAAGTACTTATGGAAATACATGTCATCATCTGAATTCACAGAAGTCTTTCATTACGCTAGCAACTAAATATTTTGCAAGATATTAAAAAAAGCTAAGAAAATATGATGACAATCTTGTTTAAATCTACTACATTTTTCCCTTACAGTAAACAAGTTTGTTTAATAGTTTTAGATATCAGTAATATTTCATTACTTACAATGAAAACTTTAAAAGAAACCTTTAATTGCACTTCCTGGTATTAAAAATAGCTGCTTTTTGTTCTGTAAGCACATTTTATTTCCCCTTATCACACCTGTGGTTTCTGACATATTCATTCAGTCCAGGAATTCAGATGATGGATTTATGAAATGCTGAGTTTCCTTCCAAAGAGTTTAAAACTGCAACACTGACTGCAGGACAAATGTATGCTATTTAGCAGGAAAATGTGAGTCATGGAAACGAGTAGGCTTGTAAGTCCTGGTCAATACCTTACAGCCTATTAAACAGAAAACAGGAAAGCAAGTTTGTTTAGGTTTATTGTGACATATTGTGACATGAATGATAGTAATGTATTCACACAGTCTTAGACTGCCAATATTAACATGAAAAATTATCAATCATTAATCCATCAAAGAATGCTGAGTTTCTGAGTCTCAATTATTACTGAATTTCTCTATTTAGAGGAATGGGAAATATAGTGAAATCAGTTTAGTGACTGAGTTTGATGGAGCATCTTAGTGGGTTGTTACACCAAAAAGCTTACTTCCTCACCAATAAACCTGAAAATTTAAAAGAGGTATTTCATACTAGATCACAAAGATAATGAAAGATACCAGAAGGTCTCAATATAATGGACCTCCAGTAATCTGATTATGGGAATTTAATCATGTTTCTTTTTTATCCTGGAAGCAAACATATCTTGTGTGATTTCTGAAAAAGTTTTTCACCTTTGAATGTCTTCTGAGATTCTAAGCTAAAGAACTCCTGTTCATTAAGAAGTGTCATAAATCTTACATGGCAAAAGACACAACAAAAAACATTATTAATTTTTGATTCTTGCTCCAAATCCACTCGAAGTTTTCCTTTGGTTACCTTTGACTAAAATGGGCTTTGATTCACTCCTTCTGTTGTTAGGGTGATAGATTACATGGAGAAGCAGCAAAAGTTTGAAATTAATGGTCTGAGTTATATAACCTACAACATGAATAAAGCTTCAGTGGTGTTGGTAGGGAGGCACACTGCTCTGCTGAAAATGCCTGTATGATTAAAGCTGGCCCATCTGTTGCTCACATCTTTCATATTTCCCTTCTAGAATCAACGTACTTGTGTGTATGTGTGTGTGTGTGTGATTTTAGTGTGTTTGTGCTGCATTTCATTCTTCCATAAGACTCAAAAAATATCTCTGGCACAGAATAGCTAAAAGCCAGACTATTCATTTCGAACTTCATGAAGTGCTGTGTACAAAGAGTTAAAATATAACTGTCCTGGAAATATATTCGTATATATACACCTATATGTATATATATATATATTACTGATAACTTCAGAAAAGTATTTCCAGCCTTGATCTAGCAAAAGAAATATGCATATATATATAATGCTGAGCACAGGAAGAGTCCTACTGGCTGTCACATTGTCATACTTTTACTGGGATAAGGGCTGCCTAGCTTTAACCCTCTCTTGGATTCCCTTTCCATGCCAATAGCTCATGTGGTGCATTGCAGTGTGGCATCACACTGGAACAACATCCAAACCACTTTCCTATCCTTCTTCTAGTGAGAAAAAGGTACACCAAATCAGGACAATGTCTATGGCTTAAGCAGAGAGGTAATCCAGCTCATATTAAATTGGCATAACGTTACCATGGAGGGACTTACTACCAAAAGTAAAACATCAATCATTCACGTGACATCTAATGCTGCTGTATGTGAGAGGTACCTGGTTTACCTGTGAATGGGATAGATAGGAGCTCACAGTGTTGTGCTGTAGGTCCTAGCTGTGCTTGCAGTTCTCCATGCATTCTCACAGGAGCTGATGCATTTAAATGCTTAGTTATCACTGCATTGATGCACTTTAATAACTCACAGCTAGAAGAACAAAGAGAAATCTGGCCAGTCATGTCTTGCTGTGTATAGCTTGCTGGATTCAAGGACTTCAGTGACTCACTATGAGGAAGGTACTGGAAAAGTAAGAAGCAGTTAAAACTTTACAAAACATAATTTTATTTAATTATGAAAATTGGAGGAAAAGAAATTAAACCCACAAAATTATTTAAATTAAAAATGGTAAAATACCTGTGTGCCAGTAGCCCTGTGGTTAAAGACATCTACTTTTTTAATTGGAGATTTCAAAATAGATCTAAAAATTATTGATGTTTTGCTTCCACTCCTGTCCTCCCAGCTTCATCTCCAGGAAATTCCTACCTGAAACCTAGCTAAACTTTTTCAACAGGAGCCAACTGAAAATACACAGATTAATTTATTTCACAGTAAATATGACAAAATACTTTTTTAAAAATAGTTTTAATTTCTATTGGCTTTCATACTAGTGTCAGTGTGATCTTTGAGGTTATACTTCTGATTATTAACGCTCTGTCTTTTTTGACAGCAGCACTGCATTTGAAGATTCAATTAAAGCAGTTCTTTTTCTGAATCAGAAAAAAAGTCACAATTGTTCTGTGTTTCACCAAACTGTGTAAAGGAAAAGTGAAATGTATTTCTTAGACTGCAACAATATAACATTGAAATGACAGACAATGTCTTTACAGTGTCTTCAAGGTTGAAAGCGTATTAGAGTAATAGCCATTAGTCTGCATGTGTGTGCCTTCATAGGAGTTCTGCAGTACAGTATTATATTTGATTACTCAACTAAAAACAGTCATCCATTAACCCCCAGAGTTAAAGCTCCCTCAGCATGCTGGAGGCCGTGCCACTTAGTGTGTCCCCATTATTTTATGTTATAGAAAAACACTAGGACTTGCAGAAACATCCTAAGGTCACTCTTTGTCATTTCGATAAAAGTTATGGGAGAAAATGTATCGCTTTTTCAATGTTATTGAAGTCAACAGAGTGGTAACATGAGGGAGAAATCTGGTATATATATTCAAGGTCATTCATGGGTTAAGCATCAATAATACCAGAAGCAAGGCTATGGAAAAAAAACCAGATACCATTGTGCTTGTCAGAACAGAGTTACTATTTCCACTGTACTGGAAGTATGAGGGACTTTCATTACCCCCACCCCCCCAAAAAATACACAATTTTAAATTATTCCACAGTGGTTTATTGATATTACTAGTCCTCCTAATTAAGCTTTTCATTGTATTACAACTCAGAATGTCTAGTAAATGTTGGATGCTGTTCTTGTGGTTAAGATAAATTTGGGTTTTTCCTTTGTTTTGAAGAATCTGTGATAAAAAAGCCCATTTAATATGTAGAGGAAGCAGAGACTCAGATATACACAAAAAAAAGCCCCTGTATTTCACAGCTGCCTTTCTAGGTTTTTTACCTTCCCCTTCTGGCAGAAAAAGGTTTTTAAGAAAGCGTTACTAAGCTCGTAACAGTGTACTCCATCATCATCACTACCACCAGCATCATCATGCTACAGATCACACAGTACAGTCAGGAGCGGAGTCCTGTTTTGAAGGCTGTTTTAGCATCGCAAAGCGGGTCACTACATGGGGTACAAAATTCTTTCAATATAAGAACTCTGTCTTGCCATTTTTTAAAACATTCAAGTATCTTGTGCAAACACATACACAAAAGCACTGTCTAAAATAAATTGTCAAAGGAATTTTTCTATACCGTCCTATGCTTTCAATTTATTTGCTTCATTTATTGGTGTTCCTTTTTTTTGTCTATTCTCTTAATATTTTATTAATGTAGATATAATTGTGGGTGAAATTCGTGATTAGGTCAAGGACCTCCATCCATTGAAAAGAGTTGCAATTTTGATTCCACATCATCACAACAGTGGTGGAATCTGAGAGCTTAAAAATAGTGGTTTCTCAGATATGATATCATTGCTGATAACAATCACTTTTAGTTTTACTCAGTAAACAATTGTGAATACTCTGGATAAAATTCCCAATTTTTATGTAAGAGAAATATTTTATCTACTGTTCACAACAAAAATATTTAACTTCGTATATTATGGACTGTGACTTTTTTATTATTTCATTTGCTTTTATTGGCTCATAGTGATAAATCACCAGTTAACCCAATGATTTTACATTCTTTGCTGCCTTTACATTAACAAAACCAAATAAAAAAGAAATGGCAACAAAGCTTATCTCTAGGGGCATGTTTAAACTGAATCAGCTACTGCAGTGACTTTAAAATATTTGTTAAAACCTATGGGCATAAATTTAGTTACAGTTACACTACTGTCTATATAACAGAGGCAGTACTGAAAGGCTTAATTAATTCTTGATTGTAAAACACTTAAGAATCCTTTGAAAAAATTACCATGCAAGTCCAAAACATCATTGTTTACAGTGGTGACTCAACACAGGTCTTAATATTTTACCTGTGAACAGAGCTAATAATTTCTCTGTTGAATTTATGTAGGACTTTTTTTTTCCCTATATTAGTTTCAGATTCAAATAAAGTGAACCCTCCTGGGCAAATCAGGGCAGCTGGACATAAAAGCCTATATGCATGCTGTCTTTCCGCTCAACCATATAATGCAACACTTTGCTATCTCCATTAAAAGACATACTTTGTACCATATCATGCATTTCATAATATTTCCATCTAAATGCAGATTTTTCTGTTCCATGTGTAGCATCTAGTCAGGTTTTCCATAAAAATACCAGCGGGAGAGAACATTGAAATTCATTTTGCATATTAAAGAACTCTCTCCGAGATTCCTTCTTTTATTTATTTTATCAACTCAAGCAATAAGCAAGAAAATTAGAGCTTCAGCAATGAAGGAGAAAACATTTATGATTTTATCAGACCTGAATTTTTTTTCCCCTGCTTAGACAATTTCCAGACTCTTAAGAGCAAGTAACTTTATAATGTTCCACTCATAAATAACAGAAGTCCGTATGTATCATTTAACCCAAGTATATTAGTAATATACATAGCCCAATGAGAACTGCACTTTAACACACATACTGAAGGCTTTTCTTCCCAATATTCACAACACATCTAATATCTCTCCCATAGGAATTTGTTTCCCTTGAAAGCATTATTGCAAATGTCGTAATATTTTCTGGTATAGCACTCTGGTGTGCACAGGTAAAAAAAGAAAAAGGTAGAATAGATTAGATGGCAGAGCTGTCATTGCAAACACTCTGTTCCAATTCTAAAAGGAGAAGACAATCAAAACTGTCATTGTCAAGCTGCATAAGTATAGCTGGAGTAGATTTATATTGTAATAAGTTGGTTTTTAGAAATTTTTATATTGCACATTAATCAAAAAATGGACAAGAATGCAATTCAATTTAAAAAAAAAATAACAGAGAATGATTATTAAGGCCTATCATGTCTGAGTGTGTTTATATATATACTGTTATAATTAAAAAATTTAGAGAAGATATTTGAATTTTACATATAGATTTTGTCTGTTGTCTTGTATTTTGTGAACATAAAATTTGTGTTTTAGGGAAAGACTTTTTTTAGGGCTTTTCCTTCCATTATTTCAGTGCAGCTGATGAGATGCCACACAGCAACAGAAGAACTCACAGTTTGGTCGCTGCTGCCCTCGACCCTGCAAGACCTTCAATCCAATTTTAACTTTGAACACAATGGCAAGTGCTTTTCTATCCTGAACCACCAAAGCAGGGAGCATGCCGGCAGGAAACCCAGATTCCCTTCAGCCCTGCAGGTCTCCATTAGGGAAGGCTGGCTCGAGCTCCCTGCAGCCTGCTTCTTGAGGGGGACATCAGCTGCCATCTCCAGCCCGCCGCCACCTCTAACCAGAGAGCAGGGCTCCACGCCCTCTCAGTTCACTCGCTGCACCTTGCCCACCTCTGCCTCTTCCTTTTCTGCTTTCTTCCTTGTAAAATATGCAAGACCTTGGTCCTATCAGGAGAGTTTTCTCTTGCCTAAGTTTTCAGACTGTGCAGCCTGAGACCTGATACACAGCTAAGCAAAACTTCTATCATAGACATGGCCAGACTGAAATCCCAGTTGTACACAGTTCAGAGAAGTTGTTTACTGCTTTTACAGTGTTGGTTGTCATTTCCAACAATGGTAGATTTATTAATAAAATCACATACACAAACTGAAGCAGGAATAACACTTTTCCAAGATCTCACAGCCTTTTGTGAAACATAAGTGAATTCACCTCACACTACACTGGCTGGACTGTATCTCTGTGTAACTGTACTGGTTTGTGTGGTGTTTTACCTCGGGGAGAATACTATTTACGTGCCTTAATCTTCATCTTAGTTTGTTAAAATATTCTTATTCAAATCTGCTGCGAATGCAAAGTAATATGCAATTATGTGTAAGAGAGGGAAAGAGCAACTTATGGATCAGAGAACACTTCAGTTACAAAGCTATCATCTTAAATATCACAATACATATTAACTTCATTAGCATTCACAAATACTTCAAGGTTGCTTTAAAATTTGTTGCAATAATGAATATAGCTAAGATTAAAAATATTCTTCTTTTATTGAAGCACAGAAGAGAACAAATAAAATTCTGTCTTCATTTCACAGGAGAGTTGTTGAAATGTTCTCATGGCGTAGCAATTGTCTGAAATTAAAATGGTCAGAAAACGGGGTGCTGGTGCTGCCGACAGGAACCCCCAGTGAGAAGAGCACAAAATGGTTTCAGAGACATGGACAAGCCAGAGCAATTTTAGCATGGGGCCGAGCTGGTCAGGACTGGAGCAGCTGCCATGCAAGGAGGGGCTGAGGGATGGGGCTGGCTCAGCCTGGGGAAAGATGGCTCCAGGGGGGCTGGCAGCAGCCAGCCCATTGTGTCCAGTTCTGGGCTCCCCATTTCAAGAAAGATGAGGAGCTACTGGAGGGAGTCTAGCGGAGGGCTACGAAGAGGATGGAGGGACTGAAGCATCTGTTCTACGAGGAAAGGCTGAGGGAGCTAGGCTTGTTTAACCCGAAGAAGAGAAGGCTGAGAGGGGACCTTATTTATGCTTACAATTATCTGAAGGGTGGGTGTCAAAAGAATGGGGCCAAATTCTTTTCAGTGGTGCCCAGCAACAGGACAAAGGGCAATGGGCACAAACCGAAGCTTAGGAAGTTCCATCTGAACATGAGGAGGAACTTCTTCACTTTGAGGGTGACGGAGCACTGGAACAGGCTGCCCAGAGAGGTTGTGGAGTCTCCTTCTCTGGAGATATTCAAGACCCGCCTGGACAAGGTCCTGTGCAGCCTGCTGTAGGTGCCCCTGCTTCAGCAGGAGGGTTGGACTAGATGATCCCCAGAGATCCCTTCCAACCCCAAACATTCTGTGATTCTGTACCTGTGGGGAGGTGGTCAGGTACTTGAAATGTTCTGGCTGCAGTATCACAGACATTTTTTCAGTTTATGAACCAAAGCTACCGCTAAGGAAAGGAGTTCATATTGTCCTGTCGTTTCCGCAATTCATTTGTTGCTGAAAATAATAATGGAATTTTCAGCTGAACTAATGTATTTAAATAGGAGACTTAAAGAAAAGGAGTGAATTCATCACTTGAATGTAAAGGAAATGTTGTTTACATTTGACTCGATTGTCACAGCTGGCAGTTTCTAGGACAGCTGTCTGTCTGCATGACTGTAAGAGATACCAAGTAACAGCAGGACTTGTTGATTGTGCTAGAAGTTGGAGCACAGACATGATATGCAGCCTCTCCTGTCCTTATTTCTGAAGAAAGAGGGTTCCACTTTTCGCTAGCAGCCCATTCAGGGCAAATCACGTCTGTTGCTCTCACAGTAAGAACTGCTAACAGGGCAATGCACACTGCAGCCATAGCACTCTCCTGAGAACTGGACTCCTTGCCTGACTAACTGCAGCCATTTTAGTGGCCTATGAATTGCTTACATGCGTATTTTTGAGGTAGGGAAGGCGGTGACTCACAAGTAGTGTGGCCTGAGGGAGCTACAGGTCTGTGGCATAATGTATCTTGGGGTGTAATGGCTTCACTTTATTCCCTCGAATGATTTTTGTTTTAATGGTGCAATACAAAAATAAATACAAAAGAACAACAAACAACTTCTATTAGTTCTTTATTTTCTCAATTTTCCCTTACTAAAAAAGAATTATTTTCTTCTCACTGGCCTTTGTTGTTAATTGGGCTTCCTCCCTCCTACCCCATTGTTTTCTCTTTAGAGAGAAAACAAAGGTAAGACATGTTTGCTTTTACACATTATGAAGCATAGTTTTTCTATGTGTATTCATATGCATACTATAGTCCATCTTCATTTTTCACGTGAATTCTTTTTCTCATTTCAGTGTCAAAGAAAGGACAATTCTTTCCTGTGCAGAAGACTACAGAGCACTGTTCTTCTCTGTATGCAGTTTTGGCTTTCTTCGCTAGTTTGAAGAGTTATTTTAAATGTAGGTAGAGGATTATAACACATTATCTTCAGTTGCCGTATCAATACGTATTCTACCTTTTTCTTTAAATTAACCTTTACACTGTTCTTTCAAATGGCAATTGCAAAAGCATTTACCAAGCTTCACTTTCCCACAGTCTTCTTTCTTAGATAGTTTGGCAAGAGAGTCTTCTATGAGACTGCCATATGCATTGATGTATATACTATACCATCTTATTCTGGTTCTACTGCTTGTGTAGTGTTTACTTGTCATCATGTAACATTTTTTTAGCAATGATGTCTTGTCACATCTGTTATGCATTCCCATTTAATTTGGGGCATTTTGTTCTGCTAACTATGTTGGTGATTTGGAATGAAAGTCAAGTGACGCATTTAGAATTTACATGAAAACAGAACATCATCAAAAAAAAAAATCCATGAAAATAAATTAAAATCTAATATGATAAACTATTCAGAAAGGGTATTCTATGATGAAAAGTTGGGCTCATGCTTACTAAAAAATTTAGCTACTGGTGTTAGTTTGGATAAAGACCTTTCATTGCTGCTAATTGATTACATTACTAGACAATGATATTTTATAGAAATGCAACATAACTAGAAGGTTTGTTTCTCTGCAACCTGATTTAATTTGGCTGATCTTGCCAAACTTTAGGTTCACAAGAGAAAAAATAAGGTATGGATTATTTTCAAACACTATTTCACCTTGTGACACAAAGTTTTAGACTAATTTGTGTACTTGTGATGAAAATCTTTTACCTTTCCTTGTGGAATAATGTATTTTGAGCAAAAATAAGATCCAGAATAGGTAATTAAAGGCATATATGTTATGTCATTTTACTTGTTTCACTACTGATGAAAGCTGTCATGAAAAGCACTAATATTTTATGCCTCTTTACAACATATTTTTTCTCATACTTCTTTCATCACTTTTCAGCCATTTTTTTAATATTTTCATAGCACCACTCATGTATAAAGTTGTCAAGTGGCTAATCACTTTCAGTCACTAATCACTTTTGTACACCTTACATTTCCCTGACAATCTTAGGTTGATATTTTGGTTTTCACACAGACAAGACACCGCCGGTTCTAGGACAAAAAAAGGAAACAAAAAATGGGTTTTTTCATTATATTTAAAACAATTCTTACAACAATGTCATGACTATAGTTTGGGGCATTTGTGTTTTGGATCAAAAGTTCACCATCTGTTGTTTGGAAAAGATGCATCTGAATCTCTGTTGCTTCTGATGAGCAAAGAGGAAAAGAGGAAAACGGAAAGAAGAGGGAAGGTCATTTCAAAGAAGAATTAAAATGAATGTTTTAAACCGCCCTTAAAAAAATCTGTGACTCCTTTGAAAATTTTCAGTGTTTAATTTTGCCTTGTTCTAAAGTGCAAGTGTTCCTGCCTCAGCTGCCACGTGATTTCAAACTGTTGTACAGCCCTAGGCACTGGGTTGTGTGCTGAGCTACAGAACCAGAGCTCTGGCCCACCTTCTCACTCACTCGCTGCAGGCACTGAACATCAATCCCAACGCAATGAGATGATTTTCATATGGATGCAAGTAAGGTAGTAGCAAAGGCTCAGTACAATAGTGAGTTAACCGTTCTGAGACATACCTTTTTTCCTTTTTTCTGAGCACCTGACTAGGCAAAAGCAGCATGGCAATCAACATCCTCACTTCAAGTAAGAGGATACAAGAGTTGAACCGAGGTATCAAAAGGAGTAACTGAGAGTAGGATGCCTAAGAAGGCAGCTGGAGTCTCGTGTGTGCACAAAGAAATTGCAAGAGGTTGGCTATGGAAAATTGGGTCACTAAAATCACTGAACAGTTGCCAGGGAGAAAGTTAAGAGAGAGAGAGACCCAGTCTGACCAAACAAGACAGGTTTCAGTGGGAAGATTTTTATTCAGGAGAATCAAATGAAAGTCTCAGTCAAGGAGATTGGGAACTGAAACTACCACTGTATTGGGAGCCTGGAGGGACACTAATAAGTCAGAAGGTGGAGAGCAGGACAAGAAAATGCTGGAAGTGAAGAGATCCTTAACAGAGAACAGAGTGCATAAGGAGAGACCATAGAAGGAAAGCTGGAGAATCTGGGGTGGAAAGAGTGTGAGAACATGCAGAAGCTGAAGCTAGAATCATTATTCCTTTAGTTCTGGTACTCATCTGTAAAACTTATAGGTTCAATGTATTTATGTACAAAAGTAAACATACCCATTTCTGGCCCTTATATAAACTAGGAACTTAACATTGCAAACTCATAATTAATTAGTTAATGGCAGAAGCTCTGAATACTCTAAGCCAGGTAATGGCTCATGAAGATGTTAGCAAATTTGCAAGTTTTGTTCATTCATCTTTGTCAAAAATTGAAATAATACAGTTCTGTTTCTCTCCTGTTCTCTCCCTTCTCCTTCTTCCTCCTCTCTAATGAACCAAAGTCACAGAAAATAAGGATTTTCAATACTAAAACCTAAGAACCTGAAAGGTAGGAAACAGTTTCTGAGTTACTATTCACTGCTTCATCGTGACCTGGATCTTGTGGAAAAACTGGACACAGCCTGGCTATTCAGTCTTTTTGAAATCACTTTGATATTACTTTGCTATACTGAACTGCATTCACTAAAAGATACTTGCAGATATGAAGCTGTAAACTCTCCAAAGTTATTTTAATTGTTAGTTTGTTTTAATTCCCCTCAGCATAATCGCTGCCTTGTGTGTGTTCACTGTTCTTTATTCAGGCACAACAGGTCTTCATCCATTAGTTGTTTTTGGCCAACATTTGACCCCATCTTGCTCTCTCTAGTGAAGATAAGCACAATAAGATCTGTATAGTTTCTGCACTAAGTTCCTGATGAGTACGCCATTTCTAGGATCTCTGCGTAGACGTTGAATATGTTCAAAGACAGAAACAATAGCTGTGAAGTCAGAGGAAAAACATGACATTTCCTGTCACCTTATTAGCGCTATGTACACCCAGAGAGATGTTAGACCATTTTGATATATTCATTATGCGGCCTTGCCATTTTCTTCAGTAATCTCTCATGATCACTGTCTGCAGCAAGGATTGTAAAGAGGTCAACAAAAATGAGAAGTGATGTCTGCTCTCCACTCTGCACCATCAAGAAATCATCCATCACTGCCATTATTATTTTGAGATCTGGGTTCTGGTTTGCATCCAGATTGCATTGAGGCTTGTACACTTGCTACAGCCTGGTTGTTTCTTACTCCAATAATGTGTCATTGCTGTAAGAACACCACAGAAAATGTCAGTAATGTTGTGCCCTCTGTGCTGGAGCTGCTGTCACCAAGACTCAGGATCAATAGGAGTGACTGAGGATGGTTTCTGATTCCTTTGTTTTCATTAGTTTCAGGTTGAGATGCATGGCAGAACACCACCCTGTGCCTGTGAACAGAGAGGAAGGACTTCAGTGAGAACCAGAAACAGGAACCTGCATCAGAAAATGGTCAGTCACAAAACTCCACTTTGTGATAGTATGGGGATGAAGTGAAACGAAAAATCTGTCCACTGGGCAGCTGGCTAGTGTGCAAAAAATACTGCTTTGATTTATGAGCTGTATCATTAACTGTAGAAAAGCTCTATGAGAGGAAATTTTCAGATCTACGTCTTCACTTTAGGGTATTATAGCAATGATGACCAGTAAAAAGGTTCTGCCTAAATTCTGCATGCAACAATTAGCAGTATTCAGACAACACACTTGCTAGAGAAACTTTCTGAAGATACTGGGAATTTTTATAGTTCTGTTTAAAGTTCTTTCTAGAATTTCACTCAGGAAACTACTTACACCATTAGCAAGTTTGCTGATGACACAGAACTGAGAGGAGTGGTGGATACACCAGAAGACTGTGCTGTCATTCAGCAAGACCTGGACAGGCTGGAGAGCTGGGCAGAGAGGAGCATGATGAAGTTCAACAAGGGCAAGTGTAGGGTCCTGCACCTGGGGAGGAACAACCCCATGCATCAGTACAGGCTTGGGGTGGACCGGCTGCAGAGCAGCTCTGTGGAGAGGGACCTGGGAGTGCTGCTGGACGACAGGTTAACCATGAGCCAGCAGTGTGTCCTTGTTGCCAAGAAGGCCAATGGGATCCTGGGGTGCATTAAAAGGAGTGTGGCCAGTAGGTTGAAGGAGGTTCTCCTCCCCCTCTACTCGGCCCTAGTGAGGCCCCATCTGGAGTACTCTGTCCAGTTCTGGGCTCCCCACTTCAAGAAAGATGAGGAGCTACTGGAGGGAGTCCAGTGGAGAGCTATAAAGATGATGAGAGGACTGAAGCATCTCCCCTGTGAGGAAAGACTGAGGGAGCTGGGCTTGTTTAGCCTGGAGAAGAGAAGGCTGAGAGGGGACCTTATAAATGCTTACAAATATCTGAAGGGTGGGTGTCAAGAGAATGGGGCCAAGCTCTTTTCAGTGGTGCCCAGCAACAGGACAAGAGGCAACAGGCACAAACGGAAGCAGAGAAAGTTCCGTCTGAACATGAGGAAGAACTTCTTCCCTCTGAGGGTGACAGAGCCCTGGAACAGGCTGCCCAGGGAGGTTGTGGAGTCTCCTTCTCTGGAGATATTCAAGACCCGCCTGGACAAGGTCCTGTGCAACCTGCTCTAGATGACCCTGCTTTGGCAAGGAGGTTGGACTAGATGACCCACAGAGGTCCCTTCCAACACCTATCATTCCATGATTCTGTGATTCTGTTATTTCTTCTTGGTAAAAAGACAAAAAAGCAGAAAAAAAGAGAGAGATAAATGTACAGCTGGGAAAAGATGCTTAGTAGAGTACAAACAAGTAAAGTATAAGTAAAATTTAAATATTTGAAATGTAGCTGTTGATCATACATATCAAGGAAAAGTTTGTTTGGTAAGATGCTCAAGAACTGTTGAAGCTTATTTGTTACTCTGAAAAAGCCAGGATGTGGAATCACAAGTTGCCTGTGCAGTCTTCGCCATATTCAGATACTGAAATTTTCTGTCCCTAGAATACTGGCAGTAACTCAAGAGATGTCAGATGGCAAAAAGAATCTAAACAATGTGACACTATCAGGTGAGGAAAAACTTCTTTGCCTTGACGGTGACAGAGCGCTGGAACAGGCTTCCCAGAGAGGGTATGGAGTCTCCTTCTCTAGAGCCATTCAAACGCCACCTAGACGTGGTCCTGTGCAACCTTCTCTAGGTGAACCTGTTTTAGCAGGTGGGTTGGACTAGATGATCCACAGAGGTCCCCTCCAACCCCTATCATTCTGTCATTCTGTGATTCTGTTTAATCTATTAAGCAGACCAAGTGAATGACAGACTGTAACAGGGAAAATTTTTCATTCGCTTACACACACAGGTCAGATGAGACCTGCCATCTGTACCTCTCCAGTGAGAGGGTGCAACCAAATCAAGGGAGATGCAGCACCTCTGTGACCAGTCTCAGGCTCTGGGTAGCAGCTTGACCCAAAAGCAAAAGGTTGTCACCTCAAGCCCTCTGCTCCTAAAGAGTATCAGACATCCATGTACTGGTGTTCATCCTAGTTTTCACAGCAAGGGTTTCTTATAGCCGGATGCCAGCACAGACTGCCAATCACCTAAGTCCACAATGAGATTACAGGACAGCTTTTCAGCAGTTTCAGGTGTTCTGCTGTCACTTGTTGATCACAACCCATAGTCCACACCAGGGCTCCTTACACTCGGTTCTTGTTTGCATTGCTTATTAACTCTTGGTCAATATGGGGCCACGGTGCCTCCATGCTGAAGAAAAGGCTAAAATGTTTCAAGTAAAATATCTGCTAGCTAGAGACTTTTTCAAAATGTAGAAAGTTTGTATCCCCTGGAATCTAGTGGCACCTTAGTGGTTTATTTCTCTAAGATCCAGGGACTTAAGACAATGCATCACATACTTAAGAATAAATTTTAAGACACACAGTTTTTCAATGAAAATGCACAAACACATCTGGACACTCAAGTTCCCTTTAAAGTACAGAGGGACAGCTGGGTGTCAGGAAATGTGATTCACAGCTATGGGCATGTTGAGACAGACAGAAGTGTGTGTGGAAGTTCACTGGGAAAGTCAACATAGACACGCAGGGGTCTAATGCAGAACACCTTCATAAAGATCTTTGTTGTTTAAGGTCTTGAAGACTGTTGGATAATAAGTATTTAATCCAAAGAACACCTGAAGCCATCTCATTCTCTCCCATATAAAGCTTAAGCCTAATTTTACTCAGGTCTGAGAGCTGTCATGCAATTTTTGTGTTTACTCAGAACCTGACTTCTTAGAAGACAAGAACAGAAATTAAGCATGGTTGTCCAATAGCAAATTGGATAATTAATGAAAATTCAGACTGTTTTAACCTCTAATCTGAGGTTTGAGATTCTGACATATTCCCCCCACCCCCGTCAACTCCATTGGGTTTTTTGCAAGAGGAAGGAAAGTTGCATTCCTTTAAAGCTCTGATTCAAACTGATACAAGACATGTGCCCAATCACATCACAGATGTAAAGGAGTGATATTTTTTACCATAAAGTGGAAATAGCAAGACAAAGAAAGGAACAGAAGCAAGTAAATTACAGACATTGATGTAATCCCTTGGAAAGCAAAGCGGACACTCAGATATTTGTACCCTCTGAACGGCTGAATATAAGCATTTGTTCACTATCTAGGGAAAGCCTTGTCTTCCATTCACCTTCAGACAGAGTGTTAGGAACTGTTAAAGGACAGAAGAAAAGTGTGACTCTCAGGATCAAGGGATTTAAGGCCCCTGTTCTACAATTTAACCTCATCAAGTAATGACAACTACTGAAATTATCTCTGGACTCTAATCCATCCTGTGTGTTGTATGCAGCTTTACATCACCCAGCTAGAGGTTAGTCTGTTATCTTAAACCCCAGTACAAAATTTATTTAGCAGTGAAAGAGTTTTGTTCTACTACTAAGAGTTTACCTCACAGGTGGCATAGCTAGGTGTACACACATGGATGTTCACTAAATTTCAGCTGATAGTCAGCAACCTATGTTATAGCCATGTTCCATAGCATAGCCATAACTTCATTTGAAAACTTAAAAGAAATTGATGCACAGACATATTTTACTTCAAGCCAGATGCTTTCAACGTTCTGCTACATAGACAACTAGTGCTAACAGCAGAGAAGTAGATTTTAAAAGATTTTTTCAACAGATGAAGTTCTCCATTGTTTAATTTTTAACTAACCCATGTTTCTGGGCTTCTGTTGTACTTTTAATTTGCAGGATTTTATTTCCAGGCTAAAAAAAAATGGAGTTAAAATAAGGGTTAAGCACTTTGATGTGAAAATCGAAGCTTAAAAACGCTTCTAAACCTTTTTCTGTTTTTCCATTTTACCTGGAAATCTTACAAGAATGCATAATGTAAAGCAGGGAAATTTCCATCACAAATGTATGGACTAAAGATATTTAAATAACAATACTGCCATTTAGACGTTGTTTGAGTGAAAAGAATTTTCAGGCTTTTGAGGTTCATCTTTCACTAGTCAAAATGTAGCTTGTGGCGGTTTGCATGCTGCGTTGCCAGATTAAATGACAGTGTTCCTTCATGTCAGTGTTACATAGGAGACAAAAATTAAAGCCTTGGAAAGAGATTCCTACTTCTCCTAGGGTCCTTTTAGGATAGGTTAATGACCAGTAAAATGGGCTAGAAAAAAATCACCAAATCTTGGAGATGCAGAAACTGAATCTTTTAAAGACATTTTCACAAGCTCTAGTTTAGCAGTCTTGGAGACCACAATATATATCAGGAGAGGGTCAAGCCTATCTCTATTCATTGCTCATCTGGGGTGGGCACCAAATATCTATCACAGTGTGCTAGATGATAGCAGTCAAAAAGACATTTGCCTGAATGTCAGCAAATTATATGTTATAGTCCTAGACCTCTGCTTCTTGTGGCTCTGGTGATGGGGAACAGCAAACTACAAAGGTGTCTGCTGCTAGGTTTGAGAGAATAGAATGCTTCAGAACTTTTGAGCATCGAAATAATCTTTTTCTTTCTTTCTTTCTTTTTAAACTGAATCAATGGCTTTTGTCTTTTGCCATCCAGTCAGTGGCAAGTAGTCCAGTCAAGAGAAGCAAAGAGAGCCCAGATTTAGATACATGAACTGAAATGAAGTGGGCCATGTCTCCTAGAGCACAGAACACAGCAGGATCCTGGAGGATCCCAATGTCCCACAAGCTCAGGCTCTGCTTGGCAAGCCTGAGTATCGTCAGCTCCCCTAGATGAGGTGAAAGTTATTATTCCAGGCACAAAAACCCAGGCAGAATGCACAGGCAGAAAATTTGACTTCTCCCATCTTCCACTCTTGCATTATGGCATTGGCATGGGCACTAGGGACTCATGTTCCATGAGTGCAGGGGAATTACAGAGAGCACGGGGAGAAAGGCTAGTGAAAGAAAATATGGGGCAAAGCAAAACAGTCCCAAAACTTCACCAAAAGGTCTGTGCCTGATTTCTCTTCACTGAAAAATCTAAAAAATAAGTGTTCATTGCATAATGTGAGCTTCAACAGTGCTCCAAACATTTCTTATCTCACGGCAGCACCTCTTGGAAATAAGATTCTCAGTGAAGAGCACCACTCAGAAATGTGATACCTTCCAACTATGAAAACTGAATCTAAACTGTATGTAATCAAACCTAGGACATTCAACTGATTTGAAAATCTGTGTACTTCAGGTTTTGGTTTTGCCACCTGTTTGTGGGATGACGTTCAAAAATTAAGATAGGGAAACTAGGAGACTACATTAGACATGGATCATTCAAAACTGCCTTCATCTCCCTAAAATATTTTTTATCATGTTTAAATGTGAGGTCAAAGTCTATTTTCAGGATAGGTATGACTATCCCAGCTTGGTTAGAGGTGAAAGGGAAAGCAGAATTTTCCTTAGCTGAAGGACATCAATAAATTCTGGATTACAAAGTTCTAAACTCTCTGCACTGGATCAAAGATTTACCACCATTTTCCATTTCTTAACAAGCACTCAGTAATCAGCTTGACAACTTGTGCTTGCTCTAGCTAGTACAGATGAGTTTTACCTCATGAATTATTTTAAGTGATTAACTACATAAAACCAGAGAGAGTATACAACAATTTAAAAGCAAGAAAATCAAAAGATAAAAACACCATTATTTTTCATACATTGCTGTAATAATGTTCAACACCTGTCAATATAATGACTTCAGAGGAATTTAAATATATGTGTACACTTTCTGTTTTAAATTGTAGTGTATAAATAGTCAAACTGGCCAGACTGGAAGCAGGCTAAAATGAGTTGTACAAAGCTCTTTACTTTCGTAAGTGGGTGCCTTACCACACTACAATTTAATCAGGTTACACTATCTTACTTAAACACTTAATATTTGGTGTACACTTACCGTAGGAGAAAGAATGTCGAGAAAGAAGACAAAAAGCACTGTTACTTTTTTATATATCTACTTGGGTCTAGCTCAGTTAAGGACTGAAGGAAAGAAAATGCTATTGTTTTTGTGAATACTGGGATAGTACTCGGATTGGCCTTTCTTTCAGATAACAGACAGCATTTTGCTAATATGAAGCAAAGAAACTTCATGCTGCAATACTTAAAACAAAAAGACCTATTAAAACAAATTAAATTGCCTTCCTGAATGGGTTGATTGTGAAGCTGATTTTATATAAGATTGATAGGTGTATTAGAAATCTCCCAAATGGAACATGCATGAGATTTGATTTTTCTCTTTTTAGAACAGCAGATATTCCCTTCTACTGTAAACTCATTGCTAGGGCTTAGAATTTGTTCTCAAAGATAGATGCGCAAATGTGTTTGTGGTACTTCCACTAAAAAGTCTAGGAGTTGAAGATTTGTTACATATTCTGCAGTGACTTAATGTCATGATCTTCCACAAGATAATGTATGATGCATGATAATCATCTTGCAAAGTCTGGGTTTAGATCCAAGCACCCATCTTTATGCTTGATGTGAGCAACAGAGTGATTTTGTAACAACTCCTGTATTTATAGTTCTAATAAAAAAGATTTTGAGCTGGTAGCCCTTGAGATTGTGATCATGAATTCAAGTGTTCCCTATTATTCTCATCATTTCTCACATAATTGTTCACAGCTGGTTACAAACTAGACTATTACGAGTTATTACTTACGAAAATGGGCATAAGCAGTACAGGGTTCAAGCTTATTTATCTTCTCTAGGAGGATAGAAGCATTTCAGTTAGCATTACCAGTCATTGACAATGATAACTTTGGCTCAGAACCTTCTTTTCTTTCCTTGATATAGTCTGTAACTGCTTAAGTAGATCTACTAGAGGCAGTATTTCATGTTTTCACAACTGTCAAATGAGATGTCCATTTGTCTGTTTTAATTTAAATGAAGAGTATTTCAAATTTATGTTTAGCAAAACTACGTCTCTGGTTGGTGATCTCTAACTTTACTGTAGACAGAGATCTCCTCATCTTTTGGCTTTTCAGACTTTTCCAAGACTTTTCCCTACTAGACTTTGGAAACCCCACTGCTCTTCTTTTCAATCAGATCTCCATATAATTAATCACCCAAAAAGATACACTGCTATTAATGTATCTGACATTGAAGTGGGTGTTTTGAAGTTGTACGTCATATACTGTTATTATCACATACTTAGCAGTAGAATGCTTCTAAGTGATTATCCCCTGCCCACTTACTCTTTGGTTTACCTGTAGTTGGTGAGCTCCTGTAGGCAAAGACTATTTCTCTTCATTTGTTTTAGGGTCCCATGTGGCCTTAACAGACAAAATGAACAGTGCAATTTCCATGATAGATCTGCTTCATGCTAGATGGCAGTCCAAGAGCTCTAGTGAATGTTGGAGACTGAGCAATAAAATTCATTGTTAATACATATGTCTTGCTACCTGGAACCCAAAACATATGTGAATTTATAGAGTATGGGAATAATGGAAAGTGTCTGTGATTGATTTATGTTACATATCACAATGCATGAAATTTTTATACATGTGATAGAAACACTTTACACTATAAATGCAATTTTTCTATAGCATATCATTTTATTTTATAACACCGTGGATAAACATTATCTGCTCCCAGAAACTATTTATACAGCAGTTATGAGATAGCTTTCCTACTTGCCATACACTATTTTAATAATTAATTTTTTGCAGAACTAGTTGTAATAGCTTATTTTATAACAGATAAAATTGTTTTCACATCTTTATTAAAGTGGTTGGGTTCTTTTTTTGTGGGTTTGTTTGTGCTTTTTTCCCTTGGGATTATCAAGGTCCATTGTGCATTGTGATTAATTTCTTCTTTGAAACTGTTGTTCAGTTCTGCTTGCTTTTCAAAAACAGAAAGATGAGATAATAAAATTTCCCTTTCTTTTAATTTAAGCAAAAATAATCTGAAGTTTTTCCCTAGGTAGATTTCATTAAATATGTTATTTTCACAATAAAACTGCATGGCTTAATAGGCTTTTCTAGATTCAGCATGTATATGTATGGTTTTGAAATGTGTCAAAGTTTAATGGGCTGATAGTGCATTGAGGGATTTTTTCCTTTTCTTCTTTATGTTTACAGCTTGGGCTTAGATTGAACAAAGACCTGATTTCCTTTGCTAAAAACCAGATGTGGAACACGGTTCACCAATAATGAGTCAAAATGGTGACATAATCTGCTATTTTTATAAACTAAACATTAAGTCAGTTATCAATAAATTAAACACAACCTCAATACCTAGAGAATTAACTAAATGTTCTACCTAAAAACAGTGCTGATCAACCTAAAATCCTTCAGAGAATCCTGTTTATGCAGTTATTTTCCCAGCAATAACTTAAAAGCACAAATTAATTAGAACTGGTCATCTGTATTTGCATGCATGTGTATCATGTTTTTAAATATATTTGTTGACTTCTACTATATATGTATATAAGTAAAGTCCTGTATCTTAGATATACATACATGCGCAAACACATTCCCTGTATAGATAGGAATCACATTTCTTACTTTTGCAGATATATGAGCTGGACATGAGCCACCAATGTGTACAGCCTAGAAGGCCAAACCATATCCTGGGCTGCATCAAAAGCAGTGTGGCCAGCAGGTCAAGGGAGGTGATTCTGCCGCTCTACTCTGCTCTGGTGAGACCCCACCCGGAGTCCTGTGTCCATCTCTGGAGCCCTCAGCACAGGGAAGATATGGACCTGTTGGAGCACGTCCAGAGGAGGGTGACAGAAATGGTCAGAGGGCTGGAACACCTCTGCTGTGAGGAAAGGCTGAGAGAGGTGGGACTGTTCAGCCTGGAGAAGAGAAGGCTGCAGGGAGACCTTAGAGCAGCCTTTCAGTACCTGAAGGGGCCTATAGGAAAGATGGGGAAGATCTTCTCAGCAAGGCCTGTTGTTACAGGACAAGGAGTAATGGCTTTAAACTAAGGGCAGATAGATTTAGACTAGATATAAGGAAGAAATATTTTACCATGAGGTGGTGAAGCACTGGACCTGGGTGCTCAGAGAGGTAGTGGAGGCCCCATCCTGGAAACATTCAAGGCCAGGATGGACAGGGCTTTGAGCAACCTGATTGAGTTGAGGATGTCCCTGCTCACTGCAGGGGGGGTAGGTCTAGATGACCTCTAAAGGTCCCTACCTACCCAAACTATTCTATGATAGATAGATACAGAGAAGCTCCACTGAAACAACATACATAAACCAAGAGTTAAATTTTCCCTTATGCTTTTACAAATATTCTGAAGTGTAGTTTGAATATAGCAATCATATTGCTCCTGAATTTTTTTTTATGATGTCTGCTATTTTTTGATTCTTTCCAGACAGACAGCTACCATCAGCTGCTGGAGAAAGAATACTATCTCAGTGTTTGATGCAGTGCATCCACACTTACTTTTGCCTCTTCAGGGCCAGTGGAGCTATGATCACTGCACATCCAGAAATGCCTATGGGATAACAGCAGCAGCACATCCCCAGGACAATGACTGCAGATACTCTTCACTGCGGATGTTGCCCTGAATCAAAGGTACTGAGTAGAGACTGATGGTTATTGTTTATACTATGCAGCTTCCACAGCTGCTCTTCCTGTCTCCTAAGTCAATGTATCTGCACTGCTTCCTTCCACAGGCTGGATCCCAATCAGCCCTACCCTGCAATGTCTGGAGCTGGTGCACATGGAGCTAGTGCAGAATAGATATTTCCTCTCAAGCTAATATGAATGTGTATGTAAGCTGGTTTTACATGGTTTTACTTTCTTGAACTTCAAAAAGGGCCACAGGCATCGAATTGGCCAAAAATGTTTTGTGCCTTACTCCTAGATGAAGTATTACCTTAAGAATATACTTGGCTTGAAAAGCAAAGGGTGTCCCATAATCTTAATCAGAACCAGAAAAAAAGACAATGAGATACTAGTTTCAGCAGCAGTCAGCCAAAGAAGTTCCCAGTCTTTAATCTTTGGTTGCAGCTACTCATTCCTGGTTGTGACAGTAGAAAACTATGTGGGCCTGTGACTGTAGAAGACCGCTACGAACAGGTTTTTTTCAACATTACCATTGTCATCTCTTCCTGGCCTGCAAAAAAACCTCCACAACAACCTGCAGGAAAGCACTTGCACGCAGACTAGCACATGGACCAGCAGGAGAGGACTTGTCTAAGTGGACAGCATGCCCTGCACATGGGCAAATGCCCCTATAAAGGTACAGCACATGCTCCTCTGAGTTCTCTCTCTTGCTCTCCTCCTTGCCACTTTGCTGCCGGACCCTGTCCTCGCCAGAACCTCCACACCTGCACAGAGACTGAGCTGACCGGACATCGCTGGACATCATCCAATCTGTGGTGGTGGTAACCGATTCCCCTCCCCTACACTCACAGAATCACAGAATCACAGAATGGTAGGGGCTGGAAGGGACCTCTGTGGGTCATCTAGTCCAACCCTCCTGCCAAAGCAGGGTCACCTGCAGCAGGCTGCAGAGGACCTTGTCCAGGCGGGTCTTGAATATCTTCAGAGAAGGAGACTCCACAACCTCCCTGGGCAGCCTGTTCCAGGGCTCCGTCACCCTCAGAGGGAAGAAGTTCTTCCTCATGTTCAGATGGAACTTCCTGTGCCTCAGTTTGTGCCCATTGCCCCTTGTCCTGTCGCTGGGCACTACTGAAAAGAGTTTGGCCCCATCCTCCTGACACCCACCCTTGAGATATTTGTAAGCATAAATTAGGTCCCCTCTCAGCCTTCTCTTCTTCAGGCTGAACAAGCCCAGCTCCCTCAGCCTCTCCTCATAGGAGAGATGCTCCAGTCCCTTCACCATCCTCATAGCCCTCCACTGGACACTCTCCAGCAGCTCCGCTCCTCATCTTTCTTGAAGTGGGGAGCCCAGAACTGGACACAGTACTCCAGATGAGGCCTGACCAGGGAAGTGTAGAGGGGGAGGAGAACCTCCCTCGACCTGCTGGCCACACTCCTCCTAATACATCCCAGAATCCCATTAGCTTTCTTGGCAGCCAGGGCACACTGCTGACTCCTAGTCAACCTGTCGTCCACCAGGACACCCAGGTCCCTCTCCACAGAGGGACCTTTCTTCCACTCCTTTCCTCACCCGCTGGGTTTTTTCGAATTTACTCCTTGCTTTCTTTCTCATGTGATCCCCCTGCCACCGTCCCCGCCCGAACTCCAATTCCTGCTTCACCGGAATAAAGTTGAGAAGGTTGCATGGCATACGACTTCATTTGAGTCTTAATCTTGTCCCCTCAGATTGTATTGAAACCTCCTTGACATCGGATCAGGACAGTGACCCAAACCATAGATCACAAAAAACTTGGCTGAACTCTCTGAAAGGTGTGTTCATCAGCTGTTTTTCACTTTACCGCACTGGTTACAGGATTGGTAAATAGCCTGATCCAAAAAAGCTCTGAATTTCATTTTTGGAGCAGACACTTTTTTCACTCTCGTCCTGCAGAACCTGCAAGTAGTGCATTAAATAAGGTTCTGTTCATTTGTAAAATCACAGTCTATCCAACTACTCTTCATTTGACACCAGCAGCTTTAAATTATCTGATCATATTCTCCTTCTGAAAGTTGAGTCTGAAAAACAGAAGGATTTACAAGTGCATTCTGCTGCTATTTCTTTGTCCCATCATTAAAAATGAGGTTGTAAATCAAACAGTTCATGGATTTCCCTTTTGGCACACTTATCCCCTACAGGTCATTACTGTGTGCAGGCAGAAAGGGTTGTTGCGCTTCAAAGCTTTTATCAACCTTCTGTTAGTGCAATTACAAGTTTAGTTCTGAACAGACCCATACTTGAATAAACATTTATCGTTTATAGCTTTTTTTCACCATAAAAATATAAATAAGAAGATAGTGAGAAAAATCTCTTCTTTTAAGTTAAAAACAGGTAAGGGTTCTTCTGGCATAGTTTTTCAAAAGAAATGCACATTGGTCTCTGTACTGATACTAAAATAATATTATTTTTATATAAGTCTTGGTTATTTTGCTCCAGATATTTCTCAAAATGAAAGAGACATCACTAATGACCTTAAACCTGAAAATATACTTTTCAAACTAAGAGATACAAGCACATGGCAGTTACTATATGGAAACAGATCACTGAACCATATGTTTTTTTCAGAAAAAGACAAAACAATATGATATATTTCACAAAGTAACACCATTCATGGAGAAAGACAATGAAGTGGACAAATTCCTGTCTTCCTCTGTAATGACAGTCTTATTCCCTGATACATAACACTTGATTGCCCTCATTTTTGCGTGGATAACTATGAATGTCATTATTGGCTATAAAATCATCCAGCCCCTCCTGAGAATTCGTCTCTAACATCTGCCTTTCCCAGTTCACTGCAGCCATGAATATCATAGGAAGAAAACACACAGCACAAAGGAGACATACTTGCTTCTACATGTTTTCCATGTCCATTTTCTGTCAATCCTCTGGTCTTTAGAAAAGCACTAGACAAAGACTGTTATGGGCAGGATTCAATTGCTAGCCAGTAGGTTCCTAGCATTTGTTCTTAACATATCCCCAGCTTGCCTCCAGGTGTGACTCCAGAGGGTTTCTTTCTTGCCTGGTGACTGGTTCATATTTACTTATATCCAATGTGGATGTTTTGGATGCTGCAGGGGATGCAAGATGGCTCTAGAGAATGTGTGCTTGGCCAACAGAATCCCAGGTTTGGTTGCCTGAAGACTGTAAACTCTGGAAAGTTAAAGAATATTCTAATTTTGTTTAGCTACCTAATTCCTACTGGCACTAAATGTCTCAGTCTAAAAAGAAAATACAGATTTTTTTTCCCAGTATATTCAGTCTATATTCAGGAAGATTCCCATTCACTGAAGATGGAGAATTTGCACTAAATTATACAGTACCTATATACTTTATGTGTCTTACTATTAACTTCCCTCTGTTTTGTCATCACAGCAGAAAAAAGGCTAACAAGAAGTAGTTGTAAGATGTGATGAGGAGTTCATCTGCCCACACAAGAAGGTGCAGCACCAGACGGACGCATGCAGCTGCAGCAGCCTGGCCTCTGTCATGTGCCTGGTTTCAGCAATGTCTAACAATATGAATACTGATACCACTCCTGCACGAGAAAGGACAAGGGCAAAACAGGTTGCAGAGGTTTGCCTTGGTCACTGTAGCACTGGATATACACTCTACAGCAAAAAATAGTATGTCACCTAAAGTGATGTTAATTAACAGCAGTTGTACTGTCTTCACAGTTCAACAGAATACATGTGCTTATATTCTGTTATTTTTGTTGCAATATCTCTTGAGTTTTACAAGCTTCCTTTCTAATGTACAACTGGTCTCTTTTTGTGTGATAAGGATTCTCCTTCATTTTTCCTGTAATGTTTCCTCTTTCTTGACTTAACCTGTCTAGAAGGTAGTTACTTCAGTGTAAGATAATTTCCCCCCAAGAGTCTCCTATCCTACCGCAGATACTTATTTGACACTAAAAGACTTGTCCACAATTCCATACCTACCCCTCCTTATTAGCTATAAGGAAGCTAAAAAGATTAGCAGAATCAGGGCAAACTTTTTGATGTGTAACTTGAATATGCTATGACACAGTGCAGAGTGTGATTTACTACACAATGTGCAGTACATAAATCTATACTTTGGCCTTTCATCTTTCTTTTTTTCTTCCAGTGGCTGGAAATGCAAGTTTCTGAAATACATACGTTTTTTAGTACATCCATGCTAATAGACCAAGGCCTCAGCTGAACATCAAATACCAGAAAGGAAAATCATAAAGGAGCTTGAGATCAAAAATGTCAAAACTATAACCAACTTTTCTTTTTGCTGAACTGCAACTATGTTTCACTGATAGAGTAAATATATTTACTAAATCATTTCCACTAAAACTTTTTGGTAGTTGTTCCCTGGGAGATGCTGATACTGAAATCTTGAATTGCTTAGGATAAAAGTCTTTGGTGAGAATTATTTTTTTGTATACTACACGAGTAATGAAGAGTCAAATTTCTGAAAATATCGTAAAAACTGCTATTCAGAAGAGGGCCGTTCAATATTTGTTAGGTTTGACCTGTTTCAGAACACAAAGCTAAGCTTTGAGACAGCACTTTGCTAATGTCTAAAAAAGGATGGGAAATTCATCCTTACTTAGCATAGGGTTAAAAAGCATACCTAACACTAAGTATTTGTTTCAGTTCACCAAAATAAATTCAGTAAGTCCTCAAATACTATAAAAACTGATGACTTTTCATTGTTCAATGAATTTAATCAAAGGGTTTCTCACAGGAACATAAAAATGAAACTACGATATTTTAATGGAATATAGCACATAGGTCAATGTGCAATGAAAAACAATATCACACAGCTTGGTAATGTGCCACTGCAGTAGGATGCAGTGCAGTATAGCTCCATTCCAGCAAAAATAGTCTTTGAGGCTATTAAGTCAGCCTTTGCACAGACACACGGCCCATTGCCTAGTTCATACCCAGTATCCAACTGAACTTGCTTAGAGGCAGTTTCGGTAGTTTGAAAAAGCATCAATGTGAGAAGCAACGAGTAGCTTTAAAAGGCACGTTGCTCAGCAAGTGGTCCTCTTCTCTTTCTCTCAAGTGTTAGAAGGAATGGGAATAGTTCATTAAATGGATGAGAGAGTTGAACTGCATTAGCAGTTCATACTTAGATAATAATTTAAGGCATTCTAACGGTCACAGAGAAAATAACACGATATGTACTTCAGTACGATCTACATTCAGTGATGTGTGCGTAACCATCCTTGGGAAGCCTCAGAAACCTTCAGGAGAATCCTCTATCAGTCGGCTCTGCCTCAGCATTTTTATGTCACAAATTGCTGCAGAAAGTTCTGTTTTATTTTGGAGTCCAACCTCTTCACACATTTATGAAATAAATCTTTGATAGATGAATGTAATCCATTCATTAGATTGTGGATCCTAGTTCTCCCAAGGGTAGCTCCAAATCCCCATGATGCTCTTAATATTCTTTGTTTTACATCTGAATTCCATGGCTTATTTGAATGATGTGTAGATCTGTATGTAAGCAGATGGCTCCCTATCGGACTATTATACCAGCAAGAGAGATTCATGTGTATTGTTTATTTCACCATCATATAGAATAATCTACATTCCAAAAAAGTGTATTCCTCATTCACTCATTGGACATCATAAAGCATGAGTAATAATGTTTAGGAGTATAGAATTTTTCTTTGTGCAAATCACTGGAGAAAGAATCTGATCCCCAAAACATTGCAAAGACTCTGCTTTGCTGGAAACACCATTGTCAGCCAGCTCCTTCATTTTTGGACTCAGTTCTGCAAGGTGAAAAGCATTCTAATCAACCAAGTACCAAAGACATGCTCAACTGCAAGTATATGCATAATAACACTGACATAGGAGGAAGAGAGGAGATGTGGTCAGCCCATTTGTGACTCAAAAATCTCAATGTATGTGAGAGATCGGAGAGAAATATCAGGACTTACACGTGCTTGCAGGGAAAAAAACACAGTGTTCGAGTGAGAAAATCCTGAGAAATTCCTTCCTATTGTAGCGTCCTTGTTTTTATTCCACAGACCTGATCCATTACTCTTTGAAAATCGATGGACAATAAACAAAAAATAATGCCCTCATTCTTTTCTAAGATTGTGCTTTATGTTAAAGAAAAAGTCAAAATCCCTCAAAAAACAGGGTAGGAAAATGTCTGAAACTGCGCATGCTTTCGTTCTTCAGAAAAATGCTGAGGTCTACTAAATCCTCATGTTGCATACAGTGCTTGAGATGCAATCAGTAAAAATGCATTTAGCATTTGTGTTAGTCCAGAAGCAGAAGCAGAAGTTAAAACATGTCATCTAGGACAGTTAAATTTGCATGAACTAACCATTATAGTAAAGAATGGACTCATAGGGATTTATTTTTATGTGCTTTTCAGAAGGATGCAAGTGCACAGGAGTTTTTTTATTAAATTGTCAAAACCATTACCAGGATATTTTGCAGCAGCTAAATTTAGAAATTAAGACTTTAAGACTTAGTGGTTAATCTGTTGTTCTAGGAAAAAGACTCAAGAAATTTTACATTAGAAAATAATTTTGACTTCTGAAATTGGATTGCATCAGAAGCTTTTGAGTAAGTATCCGTGTTTGTGCGACTTGATTTGCTGGCATTTATGGAAACCACAAATGTGTAATCAAAAAAGTAATAAAGACACTTTGTAACAAAAGTAATGTCTAAATAAGTATTGAGGTTGCCTTTCCAGTACATATTTTTAGAACTTTTTTGTTATACTATGACTGTTCCATCTGATAACTTAGTCAACAGGAAACCAGATGTGACAATATCTGTGAAAGAGACAATCTTCTATATTCACTTCTGAAACAATTCCAACACCTTATTTAGCAGTAGCTAAATATTAAGGTACCCACAACCACTTTTTTTTAAAACTTTCTGATTACAGAAACTGATTACAAAATACATACTGCATGCAAGCTGATATCCAGTTTTCAGTGCTGAGTCTCCAAAACATTTTATTTGAATGCTTGCAGTTGTAGTTCCCAGAGAGCTGCTCTCCCTAGACTGATTTCAGAAAACCAAAGCATATAGATGAACTTTAAGCATAACACAGCAGAGTAACTGATTTTTAAATCTGTCCCAGGATTCTCAAAGTCATTCACAAAAGGAGCTTTTGTTATTATTTCCTTTTTTAACAAAAGGATTTGAAGAAGGCAGGTTTTGTCGTTGGAGAAAGAAACTTTGTCAAAGAGTTACTGGAGGTGCATTTTGTTTTGGATTTATTACATTGAAATATTGGTAAATATAATAAATGTAGTTTGTATTACTTACCTGGTGTTCAAGGTACTTTCAATCTGGTCTATTTTCCATTGGGTTTTATCTCTCCCAGTAGATCACCCTACAGCCAACTGTTCCGACAGCCGAGTGGGAGCAGGGGGGCTGTCATCTCCAACTTCACTTCAAGAAGCATTGCAAACTTCACTGCCACAGTGGTAGCTATTTGAAGCAGCTGTCAGATGGGTATGAATCTTTCTCTTAGAGAAGGAAAAAGTAGCTAGTCCTAACTCCCTGGTTTAGATGTAAGCTTTCTACCTTTGACTTTATCTTGGCTTTCCCTCCAGCTCAGAGAGTTGATGCTGTTAACCGTGAAAGTATTATTTGACTCAGGGTTAACCAGGTCTTATAAAATGTGATAGTTTTGTACAGTTCGGACAGCTTGTGCACTTGCCCTAACTCTGGCCTAACTTTGGCAAAGCCTGGTAAGTTTATATCTTCTCTGATATAGACTTCAATCATTTAGGCTTTTAACGATACATGAAAACACATGGGTTATTCACGGCAATTCCCACAGTTATTTCATTTCTGATTTTGACTAAATCAAATACATACCTGCGTACAATCATGGGCAAAATATCATTACCATTTCTCATGCTCTTCATTTACAGGAAACAGCCATCTTGACTAATAACTAAAACATAGATCAGATGTGTGGCTGGTCAACAGGAACATATTAGGTCTCTCAGGCAGTGTCTGGAGTACCACAGTGTGAACTTTTGCTATGAGAGATACATTGAACAACATCTTTTAGCAAAAGTATTTCTTGACTATATTAATTCAACTCATATTAATTAAATAAAAATAGCCAATATTGGTGTTCAATAATGACATTTATTCATGGAATAAGGAATTGCAGAGGTGAAGAAAACTTTTCTGTATTTTAAGAATATAATATATTATTACAAAATTTAACTTATTACAAAATATTAACATTTTTAAAACCTAAATTTTCATTATAAATTATTAGACAATATTTTTTGTATTGTAAAAAATGGTTTTCATTTGCTACTAGTGATTACAGTCTTTGAAGGACTCTGATGTGATTCAGCAAAGTCATGGTGAATGTGCAAGCATGTATGTAATTTTATTAATGTGGGAAAGATGATCAAAGAAGAGATATTCTGCACTCCATTTGCTTTTAGCATATGATGAAATACTGAATACAGCTTTCACCCCTTTCCAGGGACATCCTTAAAAAAGCTGTCAGTGTTTTTCCTACTGTCAATCAAAGTAGGCTAACAACTTTTGACAGCACTTGGAAAACAATAACATTTAATTTACGTATAGCTTGAAACTTACCTGTGAAATATGAAGCATTTTGAATTACATACTGTTCTTTTTTATGTCTTCTCAAATAACTGTAGAAATGAAAGGAAAAAAATAGAAGAATGGCACTCCAAACATGGGCATGTGTGCACAACATGGTTTATGCAGTCATGGCAATATGTGTAAAATCTGGTCCGTGAAAAGAGAGAAGATGAGAAGATATATCACGGACATATTTTGGGTTTACTTGTCTCTTACCTGTGCTACTGTTCTTCAAAAAGGATGTGTTTGGTTTGTAGGAAAGCAGGTTATTTTTTGTCTTCTGCTGGCTGTCACGAAGCAATGAGGGAATTGGGACGGTAGTTCAGACTGGTGTCACCTGGAAACAGGAGTTTCCTGGAAAATCAAAAGATGGGGCAGGAAGAAAGCAGTCAGGGAGACAAAGAAGTGAGGGTATAACACACTAAAAGACATCTGAAAGGCCAGGTCTGAGAGATGACAAAAAGAGCAAAGTTTTCCTTAGGCACACAGAATAGATGAAGTGGGGTTTGTTGCAACCTGGAATTACTGGAATAAGAACAAGTCTGACAGACAAGACACAGCAGGCAGGGATAAGTGGAAGAATGTTATTTCATAGACTCCTAGAACCACAGAATGGTAAGGGTTGGAAGGGACCTTAAAGATCATCTATTTCCAACCCCCCTGCCATGAGCAGGGACATCTTCCACTAGACCTGGTTGCTCAGAGCTCCATCCAACCTGGCCTTGAACACTGCCATGGAGGGGGCATACACAGCTTCTCCGGGCAACCTGTGCCAGTGTTTCATCACCCTCATGGTAAAAAACTTCTTCCTAATATCTAATCTAAATCTGCCCTCTTTCAGTTTAAAGCCATTCCCCCTCATCTTATCACTGCACACCCTTGTGAAAAGTCCCTCTCCATCCTTCCTGTAGGCCCCCTTCAGGTACTGGAAGGCTGCTATTATAAGGTCACCCCGGAGCCTTCTCTTCTCCAGGCTGAACAGCCCCAACTCTCTCAGCCTGTCCTCGTAGTAGGGGTACCCCAGCCCTCCGATCATCTTCATGGCCCTTGTCTGGACCCGCTCAAACACATCCATGTCCTCCCTATGTTGGGGGCTCCAGAGCTAGATATAGTACACTAGGTGGGGTTTCCCGAGAGCGGAGTAAAGGAGCAGAATCACCTCCCTCGACCTGCTGGCCATGCTTCTCTTGATGCAGCCCAGGATACAGTTGGCTTTCTGGGCTGCAAACACACATTACCAGCTTGTGTTGAGCTTCTCATCCACCAGCACCCGCAAGTCCTTCTCCTCAGGGCTGCTCTTGAGCCACTCTCCGCCTATTATGTCTCTTTCATTCATTCTCAATTTCCTTTATTCTAAATGATCTACTATCTATATAATCTTCAGATAAAACCTATATGAGCCTTTGATATTCACTTTTCAGAAAAAGACAGCTGAAAGCTCTGGCAGTCCTGTGGCCTTAGGAATACCTGAGCAATGTCCATGACTTTCATGCTAGAATCACCTAAGTGTGCAGAGCTGTGTGCATCTCTGTACACAAACACATCCATAATCATGTGAGGATTAGCTATAAAAAGGTGTGGACAAAGACATTTGTCTTTGAATACAAAACCTTGGTAGGTTTTTTCTCACTTTTTCCATATCCTTTTCATGTTTGGGTTGTTTCAGGGTTTTTTCACTACATCTTATAAAAAAAAAAGAGATTTTTGCAAAGTTAAGAGTACGGTCAGAGGGTAACCCTGCTGAAATAGAAAATCTTCATTTTTTACATATTTTTTTTTTCTTTCCTTCTTTGGGATTTGGATTTCCCTTTCTTCTTTCGTCTTTTATACTTTCCATATGAATAAACTATGCAAACTATGTCTTTAGAAGTACTGGTTTTTTGAGGGATATGTTTATAGACTTTAAAATATGGTCAGAAATTATGCAGCTAGAAATATGCAACCTGATTTTTTAATAACTTGAAATAAATTAGAACAAACTTTACCACTGAAGACAAAATCAAAGCTATTTATTCAGTTCTGAAGATGTTTTCCCAAGCAATAAAATAAACAATCAAATAATTTTGAGGCAGAGCAATCAGGTATAGAAGAAAGATCACTCGCTGATGGAAATGAAAAATGTCTTTGTATCTGGTTGGGTTATTAGTGTTTTTTTGTTTTTTTTCCCTGTATTGTTTTGTAGGATAATCCACTGGGATGTCCACTGAGTAGTTCAGACTTCCATGTAGCCAAATTCAGTGGTTTCAGGATTTATCACTTTTGGTTTTCTAAATTTTTTTATGATGTTTATCCATTAATATAAACATGAGTTTACAGGTATTGCACTTACTTCTCTGAGTTAGTTATCTTTCATAGTAGACTCATGGGACTCTCAGGCAACACCTATAGAAGGCTGAAGAGGTTATTTGGAAAAATACATGTTCCATTTCTCAGGAATGTCTGTCTTTATGCAGCAGTTGTATGTTGCTATGTCATTTGCTCTGACTCCTTGCTGCATTATCAATCACATTCTGATGTGGGAGGACTGGGACTTGAAAAATACAGACACACTTAGTCTTTAAAATTCCAATTTGCATACCCAAACAATGTAGTATAAGGTAATCTTTCACTTATGCAAGCTGAGTTTACAGTAGCAAAATATGGTGAGTGGCAAATCAAAAAGCAAAGTTATGTAAGATGTAAGAGTGGACCCAGCAGATAAATAATGATGTTAGTTAGGGGTGGCATTCTTAACCAGGGGAGAAAAGGCAGAGTAATTTGTCTCTGTCTGTTTTTCCTTTGTTTCCATTGTTGTAGGGGCTGTAGCTGTCTTTTATACCTCTTGTTAAATCCTTTTTGTTTTCACCACATATAGGAAGATTTATATATGCTGAATACATTTTCATTTTAGACTTTCTTATGCCCTAAATCCAGTTTCACCCTGTACACCAGGTTGCATTCCTTCAGTGACTAATAATGAGCCTTTTCTGAATTGTGTTTGTAACCCTGGTGTCATCTTGCGTCTGTATTTTCAAGTCTTACATTGTCACAGCATAAGATGAAGTACATAATAGATAATAGAGGGGATTGGAGGGTGTGGGCTGTGGAGAGGTATCCAGACCAGAGCTTTCCAACCATGTTTTGGCTTCCTCTTTTGCTGCCCTTGAACTCCGTTGATTCTTGTCCCCTTGGCTAAACCATGGCCTTGCTTTACCGAGATGGATAAGAGCTCTACTCAAGAATCTCCATAACATGGTAACTAGAGCAATCTTCTTGCTGTGCAAGTCACGGACTCCACTTTCCTTGTACTCCAAAGAGGCTAGGGTACAATCTGTCCTCTCATGTGGATATGTTAGTGGCAGACACATAGAAGTTGGGCAATGTTCCTTCTTGCAGAACTTTTGAGAAAAAATAGCCCTGGCTGTACTTTATACTAGCCCTGTCCTCTTTTTTCTCCAAATGGTCACTAGACCAAACGCTGGAAAGTCTTAGAGAGAGAAATACCTGCACGACTTCATTGTAATTCTCTTGTTCTGTAAAAGCAGATTCCCTGAACATGCTTTCCTTAACTCCTGCCCAAGTAAGTACCTAGACATCTTTTGACATAATGCAGAAAATGTAGTAGTCTGGAAACTTCTAAATTTCATCTATATTCTATCTCTCATAACATGTATACACTTTCAGGTTTGCTATAGATACCGATGTATATGACTGTAGGACAGCATTTTCTATTCAGGAAGTCAGTGAGTATAGATGTGCTAGGGCACATTTAGTAAATTATGAGAAAAAAAGTGGTGTGTATTACTTTTCCCATCTTCTGAAAAGGCTCTGCTTGCTTCAGTTTGAACACTCCTTGATTCCAGACTGCTCAGTGTTACGTTTGTGAAACTCTCTATGATCAGTGCTGCAGCTCATCTACTACTACCACAAACATGACAACTGAATACTTACTGATAATAACGGTCTCTGAGTTCCAAAACCAGTAACAACAATCATGTTTAGGTAATATATATCACTGAAGATGCATCAAGCTGACAACAAACTGCATTTCCAAAATGAGTAACACAAAGCCCTTTATGAATGCAACAGCTTTCAAAATAAAAGAAAACATTCCTTCATTGATATTCTCAAAAATCTTCCCCTAAAATGTCAACTCAGGAAACAATAGAAAGATTTTCATGGTTTATAAGATTAAATGTGAAAATAACACTTCTTTATGTCATAGACAAATATTGAATGATAAAATTATATGTTTGGTATGCTGTCATTTTTTTTCAGTAATAATACCAGTAATATGAAATAGTGCAACAAACACAAAAAAGAATAAAATTTAAAATAGGTAATTTAGTAATTAGGATGAATATCAGTTCATCTATTGACAGTGTGCATTAGGCTTGCTACTAGCAGAAGATAACGATTCACCTGCATATTACAAAATGATTCGGGTTCTGAAACTGAAATTTAATCTTTTAAACATTGGTTAATATTTTCAGCCACAAGTCTTCTGGGACTTTTAATTGTCTGATTTAAATTAAATGCTTTTTGCCAGCTTTTATTACCACCTAATTGATTTTCAAAACCAATTAAGATAAAAATCACACATAATAATATCATACTACTTATTAAACCTATAATTTTGCCAATCTCATTCACCATTTTTGACCTAACATTAAAGACTCCTGATTAGAGGTGAGCATAGACTCTACGGTTTGTGTCTGTGAGCTGTTGATGCATTTAGAAAAGCATGTCCTCTTGAATTGGTTATTGGGTTTGCTAACTGCAGAGGTTACTTGGTAGTTTGTGACGAATAATTCATTTGACATGGGTAACCCATTTTTAGGCTAACATGATATATGCAAATAGATCGCAATTTCCTAAAAATACTAATTTAATGTGTGCAAGACAATTCCTTTTGTATCTTGAGTTCTACAGGAGGGAATGGAAAGAAGTGAAAGTAGAGATGTTTACTCTTGGTTCAATAACTTTTTCTGTTTCTTGACTGAAGTTTGCTCAAGAATATTCGGTGTCAATATTTGAAGTCCCAGTGGTGCGAAGGTTTTTGTGAATACTGAATAGTAATAATGCTCTCATTCCCAATCCCAGTGTAATTCATACCTACTTTCTGGAAGCCTGCTTTTTGTAAACTCTTGTCACAAGAGTTTAAATGCTTGTAACCAATGTGTAGAAGTGAAGCTGCCAGTATGGATAAAATGGAACCATGTAAAGTGAGAACTAATAACCTGTGGAAATAGTTCATGTTCTTTCTCTAAGCCTAACCAAGCTTCTGCTCCATGTTTATACTAGCTCCACTGTCCTGATGTATTTCTAAGAGTTTTCGTGTAAGCAGTCTACCATCACTTTCCATTATGGTTAGACTGTCACATTTGTGTATGATACAACATGACATTAAACAACACGAAGTGAATAACCCAGATGATCACTTCTTGTCAACATAGTTCATGTAAATACAGCTGAAATGCTCTGCATTTCAGACAATAAAACTGTTTGTTCTCAAAGGTCTGAAAGTCAGAATGCAGATAATTTATGATACGTCTTTCCATAACCTATTTTTCTTTCTGGTTGCTGAAGACTAGATGCTTTCTTTGCTCTTGTTAATTTATCTCCTTTTACTACAGTCACTGGCTAGTGAGACTTATCTACTTGTGCCGTATCTGGGTTTCAGCTGGGATATAGTTAATTTTCCTGCCAGTAGCTGCTGTGTTTTGGATTTAGTTAGAATGTTGATAACAGTGATGTTTTCAGTTGTTGCTAAGAAATCAAGTGCTTTTTCCAGTCTCCCACGTTCAGCTAATGAGCAGGTGTGCAGGAGCTGGGGGGGAGCACAGCCAGACGGATAGCCCAAGCTGGCCAATTGAAATATTCCATACCATAGACATCTTGCTCAGTTTACAAATGGGCATTGACCTGGGGGCAGGAATCGTCTTTTTTAATGCTCTTTTTCCAGGAGTTCGAACTTTGTCAGGAGTTTGGTCTTTTTTTGGGAGTTCTGCAAAATTAGTGAAATTCTGGGAGTTTGACGTTCTGCGATCAGTGCTCAAGGACTGGCTATGCAATTGGTTGTCAGAAGGTAAGAAAAAAATTGTATTGTGTATTGTTTGTTTTGCATATTCAGTAGCAGTAGTATTTTCCTTTGTTGTTTTATCAAATTTTCTTTATCTCAACCCACAAGTTTTATTTTTTGTCCATTGTCCTCCCCATCTCATTACGGCGGAAAGTGGAGAGGTGAGCAAGTGGCTGTCTGGTCCTAGTTGCCAGCTGCCGGGTTAAAACACAACATGCCTGAAGATAGAATATGACTGTGTACAAGTATTTAAGAAAATAATTTCTGTAAAATTGCTCTCAGTCTTTAAGAATAACCAGCAGCACATTTGCATGTTATTTTTCTTATACGTACCAACAAGATAAATAAATTCAAGAACTGAACTGGTAATGCATAAACCTAAGTAGTTTTTCGAGAGTGAATCTAGAAACAGTTTAGAGAACATTTATTGTTTTCACTCTGAATTTTTTATATGATAAATAGAAATATTTTTTAAAAATTTTCATGGTTCACCAAACTATTGACATTCAACAAATATTTTTATTTGCATAAATACCAAAATGAGTTAGTGGTAAATCATGAATAAATATTGAACTTGACGGATATTGAAAAAGAAGATAAGACATATAGAAAGCAACAGAATCATCATAAAAAACATTTGTCTGTTTATTTCGAATTGTTTTCTCTACCTAGAATATTTTTTTTCTCCCTCCAGAATTACTCTCACTGGATCACAGGGTTTTCACCTTATTGAATCAGATGAAAAAAGTTAGCAGCTTCCTAACTGGATCTATCTTGACTATGATCCATCTCTTCATTAAACTTAAAAATCTACAGCTGGGGAGAATTAAGTCTTAAGAAGAACTATAGAGGGCTCATCATTCAAGTAAATGAATGTTCTGCATGAGTGTTGGAAGGAGTAAGAGTCAGAAGAGTGAACCATCTCTTTTGGAACCGACACAGGGTTTAGAAGTCTATATCACAGGTATAGATCATGTCAGACCTGGCACTTACAGGTTTCAGTGAATATTAACAGGGCTTTTTCTGAAATTAAAATGAAGCAAAGGCTATACAATCCAAGCTGCCCAGAGATTAAATTAGACTGTTTAGGAAATGTGGTGAAATACCCTGATGTATTTTCAGGAAAATTCTATTAATGTATTACCGAAGTACAATATAATATAAATTAATTATCAAAGCAAGTCCATCACTTATATTACATGAGCTGGTTATATGGAAAGAGAGAAAAAGAGAGTAATGGAGAACATTCTTCTAGTCTAGAGGATGAAGAAGAAAATTTTAGATCTTAGGATTTTGGAAAAAGGACCCAGGGTTATCAGTCAATGTTCGTTCTAGTAAGATTGTACGGGCCTATCTTGAGAGAACTCCAGCCAAATTTTTGAAATGTTAAAAAACCTAAAGCCTTAATTTACTTGCTAGATATGTGTAGTCACCACTGATTCTAGATATTCTGTTCCAGAGAGAAATAAAAAACTGATACACTTTTATGAGAGTAAGGAATGGGAAGATTATAAATCCTGCTAGTTCACAGTATGTCTGTTTTTCATATTTCAGTATGAAGAATTTGTGCATCAAGACTCTTACATAGAAAAAAGGAGAACAGTGAAAGATCATACCAAGTGAAAGCTTTGCCCAGGAGTTTGTCCTAAGAAGCTTGAAGATCTGAGTCAGTTAACATCAATGGAAACTACCATTTATTTCAAAGAATTCAGGATTTAACTTCAGATGACTAAATTTTGATGTTACTTATCTCTACCAGGAAGCAAATGGATTATTCTGCAAATTTGCAAGAAATTATTTGCTTTCAGTACAAACTATTTGTACCTTGGTCATCTTGCCAGAGCTGAGTGAGTCAGCAGAGAACCAGAAATCTCTTTCCTCTACATGAGCTCAAAGACTGCGCAACTCTTATCTTTTCAATAAATGGTCTGTACCACAGACCAGACCTCTTGAAATTGAACTTTAAAGGCATTACACCAAGGTGTAAGAGAACTGTAGTAACACCTCTGAGGTTTTATCCTTAGGTACTAAACTGCTCAGCCAAGATAGGTCAGTTTCATACCAGGTCAGACCACAACCACTCCTAAAAAATTAAAGTTTATCTACAAAATATTATGCTGTATACTCAAAAATCTGCTGCTTGACAGTACAATAATCTGCTGTGTGACAGAAAAATCTTTATGGTTGATTGCCTTCAACTTCAGAGCAGAATGTTTTCTATGCCTCTTCACTTTCCCGTCATACCTTCTTCACTGTGTGTAATGCATTTTCCACAGTACTGAACTATCTTGTTAGTCCCTTACACTGTCCCTCTGGTTTAATCAACTGTTATTAAGAAGTTTATGTCCACATCCTAACTTCTGCATAAAGCTGGCTTACCTTCTCAGCTAGTATGGTCCATTTTCTGCAAGGCACTTCATCAGGCATCAGAACAATACTTCGCAAACATGCTGAACGTTCAGGCTGACCCACTGTACTGCTTACTCAGTCTGGGTATGCTATTGCATATTACCTGGAGAACCTGCTCGTGTAAATTAGACCCCCACTGACTATTTTTTTACTTCATACCTTAGCCTGTTCACTTTCCACAGGTAAGGTACCGATTGGTGTGTGTGTATCATCAGACTACGTTAGGGCAATGCTTTGCATTTATCCTTGAAAATACATTACATTTTCATTTGCATATGTGCAGACACACAGCAAGTGATGGGAAGCAGAGTCAAGTGAAAGGAGAGACATTTAAGTGTTTGGAAAAAGAGATAGTACTTAATTTATAAGACATTATTAACCAATAATAATAAGCCTATGTTTCTGCATTTTTTGATTCCACATTTTAAATATTCCCTGTTTTTAAATAAAATATACCTAGAAGCTCATACAGAATCAGTTGCAATATTGTTTAAAAACTGTAATTTAAAGACTAGCCATTTTTTTCTTTTAATAGAAATATATTTTGATTTGTAGTTGTTAATTGTCCTGGGTTCGGCCAGGACAGGGTGAATTTTTACCAGAATCCAGGAAGGGAGACAGCCGGACGGGCTGACCCCACCTGGCCAAACAGAGCCCGGTATTCCATACCATGTGCCGTCATGCTGGGTTCCGGGGGGGGGGGGGGGGGGGCGGCACGGCGGGAACTCTGTCGCGGCTCGGGAGCGCGCGGCAGCAGTCGGTGAGATTGGGTCTGTCTGTTCCTGCTGTTTGTGTTGTGTTTTCTCCTTATCTGTATCGTTGTTGTTCCTGTTCGCTTTGTTTGCTGTTCTGTTAAACTGCCCTTATCCCGACCCACCAGTTTCTGCCTGGTTCTTTCCATTCTCCTCCACACCCCGGCGGGGGGAGGGGCAGCCACGTGGCGCTTTTGTTGCCGGCTGCAGCCAAACCGTAACATTAATTCTACTGTATAAAAGTGGACTTGCTCCTAGTAGTTATTTACTCTATTCCTAATGAAGTCAGTGAGTCTACATGTATAATAAGGAAAACATATGGATAAGGTTTGCCAAATTACTTCCTTGAATATTAAAGTAGTAAAATGACATAGCGTATCCTTATGTGCTAATCTCCTGCAAAGGTTACTGAATCTGCAGTGTGTAAGCAGGTTCAGTCTTCTCCATTAAAATATTTGTCTTTTTTTTTCCCTGTGTGAAAGACTGAAGCAAATTTTAAAGGATAATCAGCAGGGCAGACTGCATTCTGTTATTTCTAACAGTGAGATAAAGTAAAAGGAGTCTGTCTGCTAACACTGTCAGCTGTCCCCAAATATTAAATCATGGACTGACATTAAGAAATTTGAGAAGCTTGTAAGAAATTCAGGTACTGTTTCTTTACATAAAGGTTATTTGAAATATAAAATTATTTGTCTAAGTTACTGGACTAGAGAGCAACAACACAAGCCAATAAAATGAAAGTCAATGAAATAAGGCAATCAAATGAAAAGCAGAACAGGAATTCTATAACAAAATGAGCAACCAGAATCTTGAATCCCTGTCAATATCTCTACAGTCAGATTGCATTTGATTTAACCTTTGTATGTAAATGTGCCTCCAGCAGACAAGGGATGAAATTGCAGAGTCACAAGCTGCAGAGCCAACTGTGTGTTCTTCTGCTTGTTCAGTGTGTAATCCTATAGCATGAGAATTCAGTGTGAAAGAGCAAAGAATGTAACCAGACGTCTTTTACTTGGTAAACAGGCACAATCTGCGTATGAATTTGAGTTATGAGATGGCATCTTAGACTTACAAAAAAGTTCTTTGCTCTGTATTTATCTGTTAATTATTTCTGGGAATGTGTTTTTCAAGGTCTATATAACTATATGGAAGAACAGAAAAGTCAGTGTTACAAAGATTGCCTTAGCTTTATTGCTAGTTTTAATTCCTTTTTTTTTCACATCTTCTTCTCCTAGCCCACAGATTCAATACTTCTGAAAGGTTTTTCCATTCTTTTGGGCATTCATATAAAAAATTATGATCCTGAGATGTTGAACTGGTGTAAAAGGTGTATCCATATTATAAATGCTCAAGGAGGAATATTTTAGACTTTAACACAGACACATGGACTTCAGTTAAAAGAAGGACTATAATTTTAAGACCTTCTCTAATATTTGAATACCAAGGTTACAAATGCAATTGCTGCTGTGGTCAAGTCTGCATCTATCAGACTGATGGCATGATGCGCTGACTGCAAGATATTTGTCTTCATCTTTGTTATTTGTATGTCAGCAAGAATGGAAAAGGAGGAAAAACAACAAAGCTGTTCTGATTTCAAGAAAAAGTGATATAAATGAGGTTTACTGAGGATGCTTGAAAAAGCTGTAGAGATTTTGAGAAGCTTTTTCATCCAGGTAGTCTTAGCTTTCCTGGAGATCATTTTAGCGAAACAAGTTTCACAGCCAAGACATCTGGGAAAGTAAAAACTGTTTATCAAGAGGAAAATAAAGGTGTGTGTAAATTTGAATTTAAAAAGGAGCTTGTGCAAAATGTCTGGAAACAAATGTGGTGCTGTTGTTTTCATCATGGCTTGCTGGGCTCAGCCTGTTGCACATGAACCTTTGAGAAAAACTGATAAAGACTTCTTGGTGACAACAGTAAGTGGAGGTTTACCTGAGTGGTTTCAGATACATTCATGGGAAATTGTAGAAGAGTTCTTGCTCGTCCTGCACCCTTGGGTGGCCAAGGCTGTCTCCAGCTACATTTTCTCATTAGTTATGTGATGCGTTCACCCACTTCTGTTTCAGTGTGCTTTAATTACTGCCTTTCCCAAACTTCACTTTCAAGAACATGCAATGCTTGTATTAACACACATGGAAACCAGGCTTTTATCACAGTTCCATGCTCTGCCTTCTGCTGTTTTGCATAAAACAGGCACAAGACACAAGTCCTCTATCCTGGAAGGGCTTAATTTTCAAACCTGAAATAGAAGTATACGACTTGAAACTGAACATCAGAGAGCTTAGGTATTGTCAGTATTTTCTCTGGAACTGCTAGAAATGTTTGGTTTAGAAATTGGAGGTAAAGAAGTCATGATATTGTCAACTTTATACTATAAATGTAGACCAATTGCAAGTTACCAATAATAGGAAACTAGTCATTCCCAAGACCTTCCCCAAACTAAACAGAAAGCCCAAGCCCAACCCTGAACTCTTTTTCCTTGATAGTAAAACTCATTATACAATTTAGCCAGATGTTAAAGAAAGACATGAGTTAACTTGAGCAGTCATAACAATAACAAATGTAAGAATCAATAAATGCAATGTTGGAATTACTGACTAATTTTGTGCACGTGACAATAGCCACACATGATTATAGAATTACCAACATCATATGTTACTTTCTGTGAGATTACTTTGTAAATTCCCTAAGAAAAGAAAGAAGAAGAATAGTAGGCAGAGTTCATGCAAACTGAACCAAAAGCACTGCACAAAAGACTGAAAACAAAGCAGGAATAGAGTCAGAATTGTTTAGATTATGATAATATTCCTGGGAAAAGTGAAATTGATTTTGTTTGATATAAAAAAGCAAACTACAAATTTTCAGAAGAAATTTCCAAATATGCTTTGCTGTTTTATATCCGCACTCATTTCTTTATGCTTTCTTGACATTTACAGCTCTCCAGGTTGCTGCTACTGCACCTAATTGTATTATCTATGCATCCTCTTTGCACAATAGCACGGGGTCATTCTTGTGAGTATATTACTCAATTTTTTTTCTTGCATATGTTTGAAATAGCTGTGTGTTTCAATTAACAGCTCATGTGAGTGGAACTACTGAAGCAATTCCCACTCTTTTCCTTCTTCTGAAAAAAAGTGATAATGACCCCATGTTTATATAGTGCTTTCAATCCCTACATATTTTACAAACTGTAATTTCAAGACATTAAAGTCTTGAATTTAAATTCACTTACACTGGCTTTTTCCCCTTAACTTACTATTATATGGTGCATTTTCAGATGAATTACAAAAGACCACAATAAGAAAGAACGCTATATGTCTGTTTATAAGAGGAACAGAAAAACACACTAACAAAACCCTCAGGTATTCTTATCAAAGTGGACGAAGGGAGCTGATATAGACAGAACAGAGCTTCTTGAATTGGAATTTGACCAAGCTAAAAGGATTAACAGTCTTCCTTGACCAGAGGAGTACCAAGGGAACTTTAACAAGGAGACACATCTGGCAAACAGGCAACTTGGAGGCCAAATAATACCATCCTTCATCAGCTCTTAAAATTCCACAGACCTGAAGAGTGTGGCTAGAAGAGTTTTTAGGAGTGATATTTCACTGTGCAGCAATAGAATGACTGGAGTTATGAGGCCAGAGATAAATCACATTGATGTTCTTATTGAAACTGCCGTGCCTGGAAGGGAGGTGTAGTCTCTTCCCCAGACACAAAGCAAGCAAGCTGAGGCAAGAAGCAAAAGCTCTTGTGCTCTGGGGACACTTCAGCCTGCCTGTGAACGATGATTCTTCTCATGAGGGGAACACGCTTTAATTATGACAAAAGGACTTTCAGGGCAGGCCATACGAACCAGATTTTCTCTTTAGTATTTGTGTTTATCTGCATGGACATGTTCCTCCAGTCAAGAAAATCTCAATGTCAAATTTGCATGTTTAAAAATGGACCATAAATATAGTGAAACTCTCATTTTCATGTCTTTTCTCTATTACAAGAAAATCAAACTTTTTTCCACTGTAAATGTCAGTCAGTTTCTACCTCATCTCTCTGATTAGATTATGTTTTAGTTTTAAAAAAAAAATAAAAAGAAAAGACTATAAGAAGGAAAAAGCATACTAAGCATTTTAGGAGTAGGATTTGATCATCAAGGGAAAATGACTTTAAGCCCCATGGGAGTTTTAGTTTTAAATTTAATACAGGCTTCTTTTTTTCTTTTCTTCTTTTTTTCAATATGTTTTAGACTTCTGTGAAAGGTCGCCATATGGAGATAAAAGAGCAGCTGAACTAAAAAGCAATAAGACAAAACAATAAAACTGTCATTGTTTTCTTGACCTTTTTCAAATGCATTCATCATAGAGTGTATGGTAAATCTTGTTAGAACTTTGAAGCTACAGTTGCTCTGAGTGGAATGATCTCTAGCATCCCCTTACCATTGGCCCTTTCTGGCAAGGTCGGATAATAAGAGGCTTCTCTCTGAACTGAAACTCTAAGTAACCAGTGATTCAAGAGAGCAATTGTTTACTCTTTATTTTTCACTCTCTGGCAGAGATAACACAGACGAGGCCAATTTTGGTGCTACTGTTACTTAGCTTTGTGTGAAGTTATCACAATAACACGCAAAAAAGAACAAATGTTGCATTTCTCAGCTGTGTGGCATGCAGTGGGAGGAAAAGGCAGAAAGCAAGAAAGTAGCTTTCTTTCTGAAGAAGGCATCATCCCATTAGCTTCATAAATATAGTGAAAGAGTACAGTTCCCACGTATTATAAGACAATGTGTTCATTAAGTTAAAGATGTGTCCATGTTAGTGACACATACTGCAGTTTCTAAACTGAAATACTTAGCTCACTGTCCTTTAAGAGGGAGCTAAAACAAGAAGCATACGTTCTTCTCCTGTTGTTTTCCAAAAGCTGGGTAATCCTTCCCAGTAATCATACTGTGATTAAATATGAATTTTATTCTCAGATCTCTTCCAACATTGATTTTGTTAGTGTTTCTGTTTCATGTAGCTTGTCTTTTAAACAGAAAACACATTTACTTGCTATTTTATATGAGCTGTATTTTTTAGAGTGTCAAATCTGATGCTAGAGGTAAATTCAGAATAATTAACCGATTTCGACTTATAGAGGAGCCTTTTAGGGCAAATGAGGGAAAATAGGTGCTATTGTCGTCATATTTGCAGAGCTGCAAAACCATGTTTGAGACATCCGATAACAATATCCTTATTCGCAAATGAAATAGAACAAAACTCAAGTAGCCAACATTTTTTTATTATTTCTCTGACAGGCTCTAGCTTCTTTCCAGCCCAGTTGAGTGGAAGGTTCTCTCTCTTAATGCGTTTGGAATGGCTTAATTCCATCGTGTGATAAAGGCTACAGGAAAATCACTCTAAGATGTGAAAATCTCACAGAGGTGCATTTCAGTATGCAGCTCCTACCTTTGATATATGCTGAATGCTTTTAAGGTTGGAATTGAAAACTAGAAATTTGCCAAGGGTTGCAGGGAAAGGAAGGTTGTGATAAGAGTATTTTTGCACTCTGGAGATCTTAATCAAAATCTATTCTTAATTAAACTCATACAATTCTTCTTGTTGTATTTCCTCCATTTGCACTTTATAATGTCACTCAAGCACTTTAAATTTATCACACTTCTACAAGGACACCTTAGAATATGCCTAGTAATTCAAATTATACTCACATACTGCATGTTTATTGCAATTTGTGGTGAGGTAGAAATTCCAAACTTTTCACTTATGATCACTTTCTCATTAGTAGAGATTCTTATTATTATCACTGTCTTGCCTACCTTCTAACTGACCCTTTCAACAGGATTAAGCTGTTCAGGATCTGGCATATTGGAGAGTGTTGTCTGTCCTTCATATAAGATTATCAAAGCTGATTACACTTGATATAAGAACTTGAGGAAATGAATGCCATAGTCATATCTGCTGCTACCCATATTTTATAATGCAGTGAAAAAGAGGAAGAGATACCCAAGAGAGAGGACGCTGAACTTGGGATCTAGTCTTCATCTAGCACATGATCTGCAGTGCAACAATGAGCAACCTGGGTCACCTATCGGCAAGCTCTGTCAGATCATCGAAGTTTCTGACCGTATGTCTGTGTGCTTCCTGTGGTAAAGAGGAGATGAAACTGGAGGGAACCAAGGTGCATTCTCACTGCATAGGTAATTTGTAATAATAAAGTAATGGTGGCTGACCTTTTTGATTTGGGGATCAGAAGCGTCTCATGGCTGGCAATCAGCAGAAGAAACTTTAATATGTTATACCCAGTATTCTCTGAATATAAATTAGTAGCATATCCGTAAAATCAATGAAGATGCTTTGGTTATAACATTTTCCACATTTAATTTACCCATTTATGGAGAGAAAAGAATCATCAGGGATAAATGGGGTTTTATGAATCAACTATGGATCAGAATGTTCTGCCAGATAAGTTAATTAAATAATTTACCGTTACATACCTTTGTATTGCAATGAGTCTGTGGAGTGATTCCAGCTGAGGAAACTCCACCTGCATCTTTTATTACTTCCTGTGTTTCTAGTTGTCACATTAGAAGAGGAAGGATGGATTGTTCATTCAAACAAGCTCCTCCCATAAAACTTCCATACGCATTACAGGAATTTTTTCTAAATGTGTCTTCTGCTGTTCTTATACGACTCTGTGATAAATCTCCTTTTGACTTCTGTTGTACATTAGAAGACCTGACACTTTATAGTATTTTCAGATTCTTTTTTGCTGCTTGTGGATGTCACAGAGATCTGCATCAGTACAGAATCACTCTACTTCTCAAAACTTAGATTGCTCAAAATAAATGTATGTGCCTTTGTGGCAGCACACCACAATAAGTTACAGCAGTCACAAATCAAGCAAAAGCAAGCAGAAGCAGAAGCAGCAGCAGAAGCACTTTAATGGTTAATCATAACATTTTTATATCCCCTTGTCCCCCACCCCCAGAGTCTCATTGGTGAGGGTCTTTTGGCATGTACCTCCTTTGTTCTTCTGATTGGTCATCATGTGTCCGCTCACACGACCTTCACGCTTATCGAAGAGTTGGATTTTCCCATCCTGTTTCTTCGTTCCTTTCCTCCTGTTTTTCAACCACAGGTGCACAAAATAATTAGCTCATAGATATGGCTCTATTCCATCAAGACCGTCAAGGCCGCCCTCGGCCCATCCGATTCTCATATGCCTTGGAACTGGACTAGCCACAAACTCATGATTTAAAAGAGCTTTATTCTCCCTACTGCCACCAGTCACAGATATATACTTTAATAAGCTATTTTTTCTGATTGTCTTCAAATCTGAAACAATCCAGCTTGTCCTTGTAGCGATTCACTAAGCTTTCTGTGATTTCTCTATAAGGTATAGAAATGAATATCAAATATTGCTCTCTAGATGGTTCCAGTGTGAAAGAACTATAAGTAACCAGTCCAGTACAAAAAGATCACATTTTTAGCATTTCATTTGTTGTCTTTAGCCTCCATTAGTCTTTGCAAGAGTTCATGATGGGAACATACCCAACCATATAACTGAAACAGAAGCCCCTGGAAAACTATTTTCCATACAGACTTTCTGATCACAGTATTTCTGTTTTATAGTTTAATCTTAGTCAGCTATATTGGGTTCATGAAATCAAAATGGACACTCATTTCAAAGATGAAGTCTTTGCTATGGTTACAGTAGTCTATTCAGCAGCTAGTCACACTTCCTATTATTGTTATTCAGTCTGAGGAGAAAAGTCATCAGATCTTTTCCCATTTGACAGCCTGAGCTGCAGTGTTCATCAACCTGATATGGCTTGCTGTAATAAGTTGCAAATGTCTCTTCAGGCAGGATATGACTCACTGTAATGAGCTTTGCATAAATAAATAGTGTGGTAGCTAAAACGTGGCCTGTCATTTAGTTGCTTTTTTACCTTATGTTGTAACCTAACTTCTGACTTTTCCCAGTTCTGTACCTGTCCTGCCCAAACTCCTTTTTGAAAACCCTGGGCTCTTCTCTCCACTTCTGCCAACCAACAGTACCAAGATGCAGAGCTCCCTCAGAAAATGTATGATCTGCACTTTGCTCTCTGGTGAAGCTGAGTTAGTGCCACTCGATACCTTTACTTTGGAACATAAAGTTCTCATGTTTACAACACACTGGATTGTTAACATGGTTAAAAGGACCCTCAGAATTCAATAGTAGCATGTTACTAACTGTCAAAAAGACACAATGCTCAGCATACTGTGTAAATGGTCTATGCCAGTGAAAGACATTTGTCAAGACTGAGGCAATCAGAGCAGCAGAACTGAAATGTTTTTGACACTGATACAAATAAAGATATAATGTAAAAAAGCAGGTTTATTACAAAAGTCATTCCATTCATGTGTGTCAGGAGGTAAGGTAAAGGCTCTGTGATAAAGAGGCATATTCCTCTTATGTTGGAGTATACACAATCACTTTGAAGAACGAAGTTTTACGTGACATGTTCAGAGGTCAGGTACTTGACCTTAGAGGCTAATAGTCTTAGCGTGACTCTCATCAAATAACAAAGGTAAAGATTCACCTTTGCAGAACAATGACCCTGGCATTACCTGCACAGATTTGTCTCTGGTTTGCATTTGAATTTGCAAGAGAAAGCCACATGCAGTCATTGCAGAGTTGGAGGGATGAAGAAAAGGCAAACATCTATTTCCAGGACAGCTTGAGTAGCTATACAGTGGGGTCAGATTCTGGGTATATGAAGTATTATATCAGGCAGATCCAGCAACTAAAGATCTTATAAGGGCTATAGTAACAACTAAGTAAGCTTCAAATGCTTGTAAGACTTCCTCTAATGGTATAGAGGAGGTACACAGAGGAAATCAGACTTTTACACAAATGTTTCATCACTGTAATAGAGAATATAGGTATTGTTTTTCAGGTTTAAAGTTCCTGAAGGAATCATTTTCCTTAGGAGATTAAATCTGTAAATTCAAAGAGACAGAGTCAATGGCCAGTTATTCAAGAACCAGATTAAAATGATTAATGACAGTAAAGGGCTTGGAAAAATGTGCCAAAGGCCACAGCACAACAATACATGTGTTCTTCTTCGTGTGTGTTTCAATTTTGACCAGCTTGATGAATTTTGTTTGATTGAGTTACCACAATAACATAGAGAGGAGAGGTAAGTAATTTGTTACCCATAGCCACATGGGTGCTGGCCCTGTTTTTCATCAGTACATCTTATGGTACTTAAGGGACTTATTCTGCACACATAATGGAAAAACCTAATTGTCTGACATTTTGATATAGTCTCAGCCCTAGCACCTTTCAGAGTCTGTATTTTGAGACATGATATCAAATCACACAATTCACTGTATCCCATGGGCAGGAAGATACAATATTTGGAAGCACCCAGAGGTAACAGATGTTTGCCAGCTGCCTCATTGCCCCTGGCAAAATCCTAACAGAATCATTCTTTAATTGAAGAAGTGGTGAGTCTGAACAGCATGGAGCTGTTACATGCAAAGATACAACTTATCCCCAGCTGAATTTCCTCCCTGGGCTTTGCAGAAGCATCAGCTCTCTATTAAACGTGGAGCCAGGTCACCATGCGGTACCCCAGTTCGGGCTGCCAAACACCATTATGCTACAGACATGAGCAGAAGAGGGAGGTGGTGTGCAAATGGGAGTGGATTAGTAAACCTGATTTTACTGAAAGGATCACTTCACTGCAGTTTGAAGGAAGATGAGGATTTCTTCCAAGTGTTAAGCACATAATTACTTTTCAGAAACTGATTTGAACAATCTTTGCATAAACAAGACAATGACTTCTATTTTGCTGATGACTGTAAATTGAATTTCTCCCCTTATTGCAAAAGAAAAGAAAAATTGATACCCTTAATTGTACAACATTGCTAGAATATCTGGGCTGATAAATTTCAGAACAATGTTAAGTAAGAACAAAGGTTGTTGTTATGCTGTTATTTGCAAATCCTTTAGCTGAGTCCCTGCACTTTGAATCTATGTCATATCCACTAATGGTTTCTTAGCAAAGTAATATAATAATTTATTGAAATATGAAGAAATTACAGGAATGTCTGCGGTTTTTTTCTTCATTTCTTCACTGCTCAGTTTCTTGAGAAACTTAAAATTAGTTATTTCTAGTTGTGACAATGGCAAGACTTAGAGATCTCAAATGATAGAAACACAAGAGAAATAGAGTCATTAAACAGCTTAAGTTATGACCTTTTGCACTAGTGGCCAGAAAATGGCTAATAAAAACTGAGCCTCATGTTTATGGTGGAAAATGAAGAAGCAAGCAGAGGTAAACAAGGGATACTATCTTGACGAGAATCAACAAACTAGCTGCAATATGATCATCCATTTGCAAATATTCATCCAAACTGAGGAAACGTGTATCAGCTTAGCACAGTAGAGAAGCTTTGATTTTTGGAAGTCAGCAATAAGTGGGAGGTGGTGAACACCAATGTATCCAACCTTAATTTTGTTATCTTAACTTCTATAGATCTAAACAGGTCACAACCTGTCAGTCAGCTCTAACTGCGACCTAATTTCATTGATAACCATGAATGTTTACTTATTTTGACAGCTTAGATGGGGTGGATATGAAAAAAGTGAACTGCATTGTGAAACATACTTTTTCTTAGTTAGCTATTACGAACATAGTAAACATAGTGAAGTTCAGATACCTCTCCCTAAATTAAACTCTAAGCTAAAAATACAGGAAAGGTAAAAAAGAAAGAAACACGAAAAGAGTGAAAGTTACTAAGAAATTAGTAATTATATGTATAAAAAATCATTGGAAAATGGAATCACGTGTGTTGGAAGGGACCTCTGGAGGTCACTGGTACAAACTGCTGCTCAAAGTAGAGTAAATTAGCAGAGGGTCTTCAGGCCTTTGTCCAGGTAAGTTCTGAATACTTCCAAAAGTGGAGATTTTAGAGCCTTTCTTGCAACCTATTCACAGAATTACAGAATGTTAGAGGTTGGAAGGGACCTCTGTGGGTCATCTAGTCCAACCCCCCTGCTGAAGCAGGGTCACCTACAGCAGGCTGCACAGGACCTTGTCCAAGCGGGTCTTAAATATCTCCAGAGAAGGAGACTCCACAACCTCCCTGGGCAGCCTGTTCCAGTGCTCCGTCACCCTCAGAGGGAAGAAGTTCTTCCTCATGTTCAGCTGGAACTTCCTCTGCTTCAGTTTGTGCCTGTTGCCCCTTGTCCTGTCACTGGGCACCACTGATAAGAGTCTGGCCCCATCCTCTTGACACCCAACCTTAAGATATTCATAAGAATTTATAAGGTCCCCTCTCAGCCTTCTCTTCTCCAGGCTAAAGAAGACCAGCTCCCTCAGCCTTTCCTTGTAGGAGAGATGATCCAGTATTCGAGTGTTTGACTACCCATATGTGATGACTGTTTGGTTTAATTTTCTTACATTGGTATTTCCCTTGTTGTAACTTATGACTTTTGCCTCTTGTACAATTGCTCTGCACTTCTCAGCATCCGGCTCCAACCTATCTGTATAGTAGCTACACGAGGCAGCTGAGGAGCAAGAAGACCTTTCCTTAGCACACATTTTTTCAGGCTGAACAATTCTGATTCTGCAGCTGCTATTACATGTCTAGTACTCCAGCCCCCTAAACCGTTTTTCTGTCCCTTACTGGACATCCTTCAGTATACCAATTTCTTTCTTTTACTGTGCATACTACTGTATGTATATTTGTGTATGTATGTGTGCATTGGTGTATGTGTGTGTTTTGAAATGAGTTGAATGAGTTTGAACATACTGCTTTCAGGTGAGTAAGTTTTAATTTTACTTTCTGATGCACATAAGCTACATATAAAATTCTGTTGCCGAACAACCGCACATTACCAAAATATGAGTAGATGATTGGAAGCAATCAATTTAACATGGCTTAATGAGTTATGTTGTATCAACAGAGCTACAAAACTCCCTCTCTCATCCACAGAAAATGTGAAAGAAGTCATCATGAGGTTTAGGTTGCCCATCTCTGTAAAGAAATAGCTATTTTTGGACAGAGGAAAGAAACATTCCTTGCTCAGGAAGATCAAATCTTTATGAAATAGATAATTTTTTCTATTTTACAAGATAGATTTTGTATGTGCGAAATTTCTAGCTGTTGCCATGTACTAAATACACATGACAATTTAGCCTGATATTTGCGACAGTTGGGAATTTTACTTGCCTCAGTTACAAAGCACAGTTAATAGATCTACCTTACTAAGCTTAAGTAATTCAACTCTTTGTTATTCTCTTGCCATATCCTTCAAAAGAAAAAACAAAACAAGATAAGGTTCTCAGACACTGTTGCTATGAAGACGATGTAAATGCTGGTGTAGTGTTTGAGGCAGATCATCAATCATAAAATCGTCAAGCCTATTTTCATTCAGTCAGCTGTAGATTTATTAAGAAGTGAAGAGGCTATCTCTGATGTGCCTCACATGTTCTCAATGCCGTTTCTCACTGACTGCACTGCTGAAGAATCAGAAAGATGCTGCAGAATGAAGAGCATCCAATGTATGTGGGCTTGCCCTGTCTTATCCTGAGGCTTAAAATAAGTGAGGAAGGGAGACCTCCCTATTCACATGCAATTTTATCTGTCTTGACCACTAAAGGAACAATTCTTTTTAACAAAATATAGATTTATATTGGCTTTAACAAAGGAGTACAATCCTTTTCCTCTTATTGAAAGATCAGGAAATTTGAAAAGTGATAAGCAAAGTTAAAGCAGACTTTGGGATCTATTACAGTACTCAAAATCTGCCATCCATACATAATAAAAGGACCCTATAACGGGGCAACATACAAAAGTACATAGCCTATATTTCAAGACACACATCTTTCTGCTTTCTTGGGAATCAAGACTGCTTTGCATAAGGTTCCGTCTAAGGAGATATTTGGCTTCTTTCTATTCACATGTCCTTCTCATGGACAACACTAGAAAATTTTGTTTTAAAAAATGATTTTCAGAACCAGATTAGCTCATCACAGATGAGAATCTATGGATATTTGGGTCGTGTTCATTTCAGAAGCTATACTAATCAAATAGTATGTAATTTCTGACACATGTCTCCTGCTAGGTGAAGTTTGTGAGGTGCTTTGTTGATGAGTTAATAACTAATTTCTGAGAAACTTTCTGTGTCCTCAGAAGACACTGTCCAAATGGTAGAGACGTGAGACAGAAAAGTAAAAGAACATGTTCAATGGTGACAGTACTGTTATGTTTTCTAGTATGACTGTTTATATTTTCCTCATTTTTAATGTTCCACTCTTTTCTTTAATTTTTCACTTAAAAGGTTGCTACAAAGAGGACAGAGACTCTCTCTTCACAAGCAGCCACGTGGAGAAGACAAAGGGTAATGGGTACAAGTTGCATTGGGAGAAATTTCATCTTGATATGGGATAAAAAATGTTTTGTAGTAAGAACAATCAATCACTGAAACAACCTGTCCATGGATGTTTTAAATTCTCCTTCGCTTGAGGTTTTCAAGAAGTGATTGGACAGAGTGTTCAATCATCTCATCTAGGCTTCCTCTCCCATGAAAGGTTGGACAAGATGATCTTTCAAAGTCCCTTTCAGCCTGGGCTGTTCTATGATGTTATGATTCATTCTCAGATGTCCATTTTAATAAAGAGACATAGCACTTGTTTTAACTTTACTTTCTTTAAAGCTTTCTTTGTTTGCTCAGTAAATTTTTAACACTACAAATATATCATTCTGAAATTGTGGAAAGATTTGTCATTATACAATTTAAAAGTAGTCCACAGAAAGAGTCAGGAATTTGTTTTCTTTTTTTTTTTTTTAATGAAAGATCCAATATCTGCATAACTGAGTTTTCCAGATGAAATTTTTTTATTTTCTATGTCTTAAAAAAGTATTTCCACTTATGTTGGTTTGTTGTGAATCAAAAATCTTTCTGGCTGCCAGACTGAATCAAACATTCAGTTTTGTGTCAGTTGAAGAGTACTCTTCCCTTCCAGAATAGCTGTGTTTGGAATTGGCACTGATGCCATTCATTCTAGTCCTTTTTTAAAAGGCAGATTTCATTGTGTATAGAAGTATTCTAGAGTCACTTGCGTGGCAAGAAAAAGAAAAAAGCACCCATTGGCTTAGATTTGGAACCTAAAATATTTTCATTCAGAAATGCTGACAGATTTTGGTTTTGGCAAATGTAAGTAATATTTTTCTGGGGTCTTTCGTTCTGTGAAAAGTGGATTCCACATTTCTGGAAAATAGAAAAATAACATAATGGTTGTCCCATATTTTTTATTTGTTCAAATAAATGTTTTAAAAACAAATATTAAAATATCAAAGCATAACATTTTAGTATCTGGAAATGGAATAGGAAATATAAATCTGATGTTTTCATACAAGCATAGATGGGCTGTTTGGAAGTAGCCTCCCGAGATTGTCTAATCTGGCCTCCCACTCAGAGCAGTACTATCAGCAACACCACTCCGACTCAGCCTTTGCTTTTTCTAGTCCAGGCCAGTAAAACTCCAAGCAAAGACAAGCAAACAGTTCCAGTGCTGCAGTACCCTCCCAGGGAGAAAGTTATCCCACTGATAAACCGAAACCTCCCCAAATACAGCTTGTACCCTGTGTCCCCTCTGACAGGTTCTAGCACTGCTGGGAGAGGTTTGACATTGTCTTCTTTATATCTCCCCTTCCAGGTGCTGAAGATAGATAGCATTTCGTTTCCTTGTCATCAGATTAAACCTAGTATTCTCAGACTCTACTTGTTAGCTATGGTTGAGGCCTTAAACACTACACTTGATAGCCTTTGAAATCTCTTCAGTTTCTCCTCATCCATACCATGACTTGGGAAGTTGAACACTGGACACAGTGTTCCTTATGTAGCTCAGCATCCTGGGTAGCCCAGTACACCCTACAGCACCAGACTCCCAGGAGTGAGCCACCAGAGTGGCTCATACGCTTCTAAGACTCCTCAAAACCACAGTCTTTCTCAGCATGACTGGTAATTAAGCTGTTTATCTCCCAGCCTCTGCTAGAAAAATCAACAATGTCCTTGTAAGTTAACGTTGATCGTTATTGACGATTTAGGATTTTAACCAAAACCCTTGATGGTTTTGGATTTTAAAGTCTTTCTTCATTTACACATTTCATTAAGTCACTTTTCAGTGGGCTTATTTTGTTTGTTTGTGGGTTTTTTTGAAGGCCACTGAATAGCTTATTGGTATGAGAAAATAGAGATAGTTTTCTCTATTTTTTTCTACATTTGACTGAAAGACATATTTGAATAGCTTTCATGCATGTCTAATCTCTGTGGTCTGTGACTGTCAGAAATTGACTTCTTGCACCATCAGAAGTAAGAGAAGTCTTACTAAACTACCTAAACTGAGCAGAACAGCTGAAAGGAACACAGTTTAGATGTCAAAATCATTTTCTCCGTTGCAGTCTATGCAATTGAGCCTTGACCTTAAGCGTTTTTCTTACTGTGAAAAAGAAGTTAAATGCCCACGCTTGTCTGTTGGAACTGGATCATGAGTGATTAGGAATTAAACCTGCTTTTTTGCAGATATGGATAATGAATTCTTCATTTGTCCCAACTTGTTGAACACCTCACTAGAGAGAAGCAGAAAAGAGGAATTGCAGCTGTGTTTGTTTCCAGTTTGTGCTCATTGTGCTTATAACACTCACAAACATTGGAGCAGCTGCCTATCAGATTTTGTGAAGATTTTCTGCAAAGGGTGGTTTACCAGGAGATTTCATACAGCAAATTCCAGTGAAAAGTTTCCTAAATTGATCTAAGGTCTTTATTTTTTCCAACTTTTTAAAATGTGAGAATATATAAAATGATGAAGTTTGGAAACTATTAGTTTCTTCAAAATACAAGTCATTCCTGCTAAGAAGCTATAGAAGTCTGTTCAGATCCTTAACAGTGGCTTAAAACCACACTGAATTAAAGAAAGGAAGCACTATAGTTAAACATTTATTTTCCTTCAGTTAAAATTATCATAAAAATTTGTCTAAATGGAAGTGCCTACATGAGCATTATATGTGTAAAGTCCTACTACAATCTACAGAGATCTAGTCAGAACTGTCTGTGGAGCCTGAGATTCAGCTCATGCTAGTAAAGATACCTGGGGCAGGATTCAGTTGCGTAAACACTGGTTTCTAATACTGCTTGAGTTGCTTTATGTATCTATTACGGCCATTCAGGGCTGGCAGACATAACACAAGAACTGTGGAAAATCTGCTCACTTTGGAAGAGGAAGGTGGAAACTAGGGCACTGAAGGGACAGAATAGCTTAGACACTCGTTTAAACAACATTATTGATCCTTTCCTTATGGGTCCCTTTGACCTTGAGATGTTCTATGGTTCCATGATTTGCAGCTGGTCAGTTAAATTTCACTGACTGCATTGACTATGGGTGTAAGTCAAAGTTGTCACATATTTAAAGCTGTTTGAAATGCCATCAAGTTCCCAGAAAGCTGTAGAAATCCCATAGTTCTTGCTCATATCTGCCACCTGTGTCTCCAATACCTGAAAATATCTGAAATGACGATGTTCAACTCTGTGGAGGAACTCAGTCGAGCCCAAGATCTCTCTTGTTCTATAGAAACCCATATGTATATGCATGCATGTACATTTTTTAATCCAGAGTGGAACTTCTTTCCTGGGTCTTTAAGTATTTTCTTTTTTTTTTTAATTTGAAGTTTTGGGTTCTTTTTAATCTCTGCTTTAATCTACATTTCAAGTTCAGGATGTGCATCAAATACCATAGTAGGGAGAGAGTAGCTATTTATGGTAGACAGCGCATTATCTAGGTGAAGTGACTTACTCATGAAGACATCAATTAGCATGAAATATTAGTGAAGAAGTACAATTTCAATCATACTAATACTTTTGTTTAATTACCTAGATACTCCTCCCTGTAGATACTTCACTTAAAAAAACAAATTAATTTGCTAATTAAAAATCACATATTTTAAGTTAAATTCTTAAAAATTTAATGACTTCATTTTTCTCACATTTTTCTTTGTGAGATTCAAATAGAGGCACAGTTTAGAAATGAGCCAGCTTGTGTGTGACATTTCTAACACAGCCATTGAATTTTCTTCTGATACTACTTATATTTTGCTAATTGCTTTGGAAAGGTTTTGTGTTCAAGGTAAACAATCAATGAGAGCCTCTTTTAATCTGAAGATAATAGCAGTTTCCTTCCTCCTGAAAATGAGTTCATACTGTGTAGTTGTAAAGGACACAGGATGGCAGTTTTTAATGTTTTTGAGTACTGTCACTTCTTTAGGTAATAGGATGCCTGTCATTTCTGTGATCCATTCTTTAAGAACAAATGGGAAAGAGTGGGGCATGGAAGTTCTGTGATTGCAGCTGAAATATAAAAATAACTGAAATATGACAACTATGGAAGCCTATTGTAATTCTTATGTGATAATTAGCTCTAACTACCCTTTGTTGGCTTAAAAGAACATATGTAGAAACAAGAAATCTGAATAATGTTTACAATAGGGTAAAATGAGGTGGAACTGAACGATTTACTTTACCAGTTAAATATGTGTCATGTGGCGCTTGCCTATCAAAAAGACATACATGTTAATTGTATAAGCATTCAGTATCATTGGATACTAATTGCTGGATCAGCTGAACTTTGTAATTAGAGATTCTAGGCTTGCATGACAGTAGCACTCAAAAGATCTGGATCTTATATTTTAATATTGGTCCCAGCTCTACCACACAGACTCCAGTTTTGTAAGCTACAGCTAGCAAAGACAGGTAAAGAACTGTATTATAATACTAGCCTCCTAACTTGATTTTTCATTGGAAGCACTGACTGGTCAGGTTTTTGCGACCTTTTTTCTGTTCTACTGTAAGCAATCTACTGCATAGTCCATAACTTTCTTTAAAAGAGTTGATTGTGCTACCACATATATCCACAGTGTACATGTGTCTCAGCCACTCTATGCAATCTTGGTTTTCTCATTACACATTGAACATAGTAGGACTATAAAACACTCCAGAAAGCTGATAAGGATGATCAGGAATATACAGTGTCTTCTAAGTACAAAAAGATTAAACTCGAAAAGATTTTTTGGCCTGGAGCAAAGACAACAGGGATTTTTTAAATCATAAATGTCATGGAGATGGGAAATGAGGCAAGACTTTTTACTGTGCTTCCTCATGAAAGAAGTCAAAAGCATTAGATAAAATCTATCAGAAGGAACAAAAAGAACAAACCAAATAATGGAACTGCGGAACTCATTGCCACATACTTACATCCAGAAAAATGTTATGCACGTTCATGGAGAAAAATCTATCAATGGCTATGAAACAAATATTTAGAGGCAGTATCTAGTTCAGAATATCCTGAAAAGAAACATGGGAGCTACTGTTTGGCAGCTGTGTACTTGGCCTGTTTTTTATGCTTTATTATACAGTTCTAACAGTAAGGTGATTTTGTGACCAAAACTCTGCCTTCATTAGTCAAGGAACTGTTCTATAACTCTGTTGCCACAATCAACAAGAAGAACTAGAAATCAGTTCGTTACATGCAGCACATTTTTATTATTTTATGTAATTTAAAAGAAATAGATAAGTAATAAAAAATATTTTCAATAGATAATCATCTTAAATACAATGCAAACAGAAGTATTTCTAAAACAACAGAAATTAAACAGTATCATAGCATGTAGTATAGAATCAACAATAACCCTTTTTTCTTCTTTAGTTTGCTTTTTTTTTTTTTGGCACCTGAGGTATTGATCCTTTTTCAAGGATTTTTATGTAGAAAAAAGAGAGGCTTTGCAAGACTGAAAAATGTCTCTCTTTTCTGGATGTAATGATCATCTCTAACCTGCCCAGTGACTCTAGGCCTACCTATATAGGTAGTAACAGTAATTTCACACTCTTCTAACTCACTTTTAGCTGAAGTTGCAGAACATAGTTGTAAATACGATAAAATTAAGACCTTGAGCTAAATCGTTCAAAAGGCTATAGATGCCACAGCATGCTGCGTTGTGGTGACTGACTGGTGTGGCAAGGTTCTGGCAACAGGAGGGTTGCAGAGGTGGCATCTGTGAGACTAGGTTAGGTGCTTCTCCCTGGCCTTCACCACCAGTTCCAGACAGCTCCAAATAGGACCCAAAGCTGAGACCATCAACAATGCTGGTGGCATCTCCAAGATAACATATTCAAGAAAGGGTAAAAAATGTTGTGCAACAGCTGTGAGAGAGAGGAGTGAGAAAAATGTGAAACTGCCTTGCAGACATCAAAGTTAGTGAAAAAGTAGGAGGAGAAGGTTCCCTAGGTGCTGGAGAAGAGTGTCTGCTGCAGCCCATGGAGGACCCCATGCCAGAGCAGGTGGCCATGCCCTGAAAGAAGCTGAAGCCTATACAGAGCCCACGCAGGAGCAGGCTCCTGACAGGAGCTGCAGCCCATGGAGAGGAGCCCATGCAGGAACACCTAAAGCTTCCATTTGTTTTTTGTTCCTTTTTTCTTCCCTGTTTTACCCCCTCTAATAATACCCAAACTATCTCTACAAATAGAAAAATGGTCTTAGAACACCTTTATCTTGTTTTGCAGGCTCAGAAGCATTTGCCAGCATCTTACTCAATGTTATACAACTAAACTAGCCTTTCAGGAATTAAAGATCCTTCTTTCAAACTCCTGTATTTTCCTTTCACTGCCTTGGTGATGGTGTTTTACACAGTATAATCTTTCATCTCTTGTCCTTTATATCACACTCTACTGGAGCCATGTAATTAATGTATGAGTCAGGATTTTTTGCTGACCAGTTGGAGCTGAATATACTCTTCGTAGTAGTCTACACAGAAATAGACAATAAGGAATAATTCAGTGAAAATAAGGATGGCAAAGTTTTGAAGCATGATCACCACAAAATTAAAATTGAAAAGTCACTAGTCCAGCATTATTTAAAAAGTTATTTTGATGCATTGTTACCAAGCTATTCTTTTTAGATCATTCTGACAGTGAGAAAAATGTCATGTTATTTCTAACATCAAATAAAGATTGAATGCACAAGTAATGCCGTTTGCAACATATCTTTGTTTTCCACATTCAGGAGAATTTTGCTAAGATATACAAAAGTGATGAAAATGTATCTCAATACCTTTATGTGTTTGTGTGTATGTGCATTAACAGATGTGTGAGGTAAAAATTTATAACATTTACGTTTAAATAGCTAATCACAGAATCACAGAATCACAGAATCACAGAATGGTAGGGGTTGGAAGGGACCTCTGTGGGTTGTCTAGTCCAACCCCCCTGTCAAAGCAGGGTCTCGTACAGCAGGCTGCACTCTCTATGTGTGACATGCACAAAGATTATATAATCAAGGTCAAACAGTTTCTCTGGACTCACTCTTAAAACAACAGTCACAGCCTGTTATTAAGTTGAATGTGAATTGCCACGATTTTTCTATAGCTCCATTTTTTTACATACTTTTGCAATGCTTAATATTAAGATCAATATCAGTGATAGTAGGACCTGTACTTAATTTTTTATGTTAAAGCCATACGAAGAGCATAGTTTGCTATTCATCTACATCACCAAGTCCTTCTAATAGCATTTTGTACTTTTATCTTTGTAATATGCTTTTTTCCCTCTGTGTTTGAAATGTTGTAGCAAAGTACTTTGTTCTTAATTCTCAGAAACAAATTCAGGTATATGGCTAATTGGTAGCTATTATGTACTTTTACCTAAGTTAAGCAGGTTATGATGAAATTGCCTGTGTTCCCACTGCTCTATAACATCATTTACAAGCTTGCTGATTTCTCAAGACATAACAAGTTCATCGAGAAATGATGGAGGAGGCTCATGGTATGATTTCCCATTAGTAATCAAAATTATTAATGTTTACTGTGTTATGGCATGACACAGGTAATAAATATATTCAGTCCAAGATAGCTCTTTGGCATGAAAATGTTAGCTCATGAAAGAATCAATATCATATTTAGTTCAAACGTAAATGCTAAGATGATAATCCATATTTTGTTCCATAAACTATGTTAAACACTTACTTTTTCACAGAATGTAATTTTTAAAATATGCATATTTGAGGGTATAAAAGCTCTGCTGTGTTTGAGTAATCCAATAGATGAAAAATGAGTTTGCTAATCACAGCTATCGCTTGTTATAAGAGTAATAAAAAGCAATGATTTACAGAATATGGATACCTCACGATGTCTCTGAATACTAGATGAAGATTATGTAGAAAGAATTAAAATACTTCATATCCTATCATATACTTACTCTTTTCAGCCTGAAGCACCCAAACACGGTATTAAAATGACATGCCTTCTGCAGAAAATTTCTGATTGAAACATCGCAAATATTTAAAACAGTAACACTATAAGTTGTTTGGATCTGTATACACAGAGTCACATCACTTCTAATTGAAATCGGAGGACACTGAGATACTGGATAAATAGTAGCCTATAATGATCATTTTGCATAGGGTAGTTTTAAAATGTAATGATATGCAGGTACCCAGTGCCTTGCTTTTCCTTTTAACTTAAAGAAATCACCTAAAAAAAACCCCTAGGCAGTCAGGTATTTCAGTGATTGAAGATTAAGTTGTAAATCAGATTACATAATTGCAAAATTAGTCTTTCACCCCAAGAAAGTTGCAGTTGCCTTTGTAGTGCACTGTTGAAAGAGCTTTGGAGGAAGTAAAAAGAATCTATATCTGCTAACATGAGCTCTTCTGCAGTAACAGGTCTGCCCCAAATTGTTCCACGGATGTCGTATTTCAACAGAAGTTTATTAAGAAGACAGAAGTGTGATGGGATCATTCTCACATCAACCACTAGGGAAAAACAGAATCTGGTGTCAAACACCATGTTTCACAAACTTTGTGTTTTCTTTGGATGACTTTCCTCCAAGTTCTCATGGAATCATAGAATCATAGAATAGTATGGGTTGGAAGTGACCTTTAGAGGTCACAGAATCACAGAATCACAGAATAGTAGGGGTTGGAAGGGACCTCTGTGGGTCATCTAGTCCAGCCCCCCTGCCGAAGCAGGGTCACCTACAGTAGGCTGCACAGGATCTTGTCCAGGCGGGTCTTGAATATCTCCAGAGAAGGAGACTCCACAACCTCCCTGGGCAGCCTGTTCCAGTGCTCCATCACCCTCAGAGGGAAGAAGTTCTTCCTCATGTTCAGACGGTCATCTAACCCAAACCCCCCGCAGTGAGCAGGGACAATTTCAACTAGATCAGGCTGCTCAAACCTGGCCTCGAATGTTTCCAGGGATGGGGCCTCCACTGCCTCTCTGGGCTACCCATTCCAGAGTTTCACCACACTCTTTGTGAAAAATTTCTTCCTTCTATCCAGTCTAAATCTACCCTCCCTTAGTTTAAAACCATTACTCCTTGTCCTAACACAACAGGTCTTTCTAAAGAGATTTTTCCCCTTCTTTCCTTTAGGCCCCCTTCAGATACTGAAAGGCCGCAATAAGGTCTCCCTGGAGCCCTCTCTTCTCCAGGCTGAACAACTCCAACTCTCTCTTGATATGTAGTAACATGAGAGATCAAGCTGACTTTCAAGCAAGCAGTAAAACATATGCCCAAGCATGTAACAGATAAATTTAACTTCCACAGTTTCAGTTGTTTTGTTTGCTGATTCTGCAAAGCTCAACTCTGAACTACTTCTGAGTCAACTAAAGTTGTTTTAATCTGCTTACCCTCAATACTGCCCAGTACAATTAGAACTGGTGGAGAAGTCCACTTCGGAGGCATTCAAAAAAACAATCAAACAAGCCAATGGAGTAATGTCTATCCAGATATCTCTACCTGTCTATGTCAGTGAATAGCAATCTTTTAAGAATTTTTTGTAACATCTGCCGCTGCCACAGGAGGATATGATTCACAAGATGACCAAAATTCCTCAGTTTTTCATGGTATTTCTTAAGGAAATAAGATACTGATTTTATTTCATATCTGAAAATGATCTTTGTGTTTCTTTGTTTTGGAGTTATAATTGATTGGCAAAAAAATTCAGTCACCAAGACTTTATAGGGCATTAGAAATAGATATGTTTTGTGATTAGGAAAGTGTCACTTACTTGAAAATAAATGGGTAAACTATTCAAATATTCACCAAGGCTTCCACTGGAGTTTTGTTGTTCTGTTTCTTTTGTGGTATATATATTGAGGTAAGTGGTCTGTCTTCTACCAACCGAAGAGTCACTTTCCAGAAGTCTTCTGAATGCTGATAGGATCTGATGAAGAAGGGCAGTATTATAGCCTATGCACTTTCATGCAGATTTAGCTCTTGTTTTCTCACCCTATTGTTATTAAGTAATCCTTTCCACAAATGAAAAAAAAGAACCACAACACAACAAACAAGCAGCTTTTTCTTCTTAGAGAGACCATTCTTAGGCATGACAGACAATGGGAGATATTCTATGTACTAATTTATAGAAAGAGGACTCATCAAGTGACCTTAAAACTCTCAATCCTGCAAAGGCATTCACACTACTTAGTAAATGTACATAGTGCCTTTTAAGAGACGAGGAATTTATCTGTTATGCCCACTAGAGATAATTGCAATGCTTCCAGTGACTTTAATGAGATAGGAATAGAGTCCCCAGTGAGACTTATCGTAAGTACGTACGTCTTCACAAGTCTTTATACTTCATCTTCTTCCTTAACATTTTAACTAAGCATTTAAGTGTTTTGTTTTGCTGCTGATAGACATCTCCAGCTGAATGTATCTTTTTGGGTAAACGGGCATTAAATGTGAACATACAGAGTATGATAGTCTAACTTGGAGGAAGCGCAAATGTTTGTAGAATTTGCCTCAATTGCAATAGTAACTTGTATGTAGGAATTCATGCTGTGTTCATGCTGAAAATATTCGTCCCACTGGATGTAATTTGAGATCTCATTGTATAGCTGTAATCACAATTTTCAGAACATCTACTATGAAGCATCTTAAAAAAAATCTCCTCTATCCTGCCATCCTTCACCCCAAGTACTTTTTTTCCATTCTTTGCTTCAGTTGTCAATAAAGATTATGACAGTAGCTCTAGTTTTTTGCAATCCAATTCTTGCCTGGGTCCATTAAAGCTTAAAATATTCTAGCAATAGAAAATCAAGGAAAAACTTAATTTGCATAAAACATGAAGAGGCATTAAAGAGTCTTATTCTGGTAGGGATTCAGGCATGTATTATTGACTTTTGCAACCTTAGTTCTACTGGTGTGATAGAAAATACTTCACCAGTTCACACATAAAAGGCAAGAGAAAGCACAGTGTTGGAAATTATTTTCTTATTTCTAAGCACTACAGAAGCCGATCTGCTTTCAGATCGCAGACACTATGTGTGTCTTCTAAAATCAGTGACTGTGCATGCATATGCAAGTACCACACAGGTTTTTGGGTCAGGGTTTGGCTTCATTTAATGCCTTCTTATATATGGAGTTGCCAAAAAGCAATTTACAGAGCAAGAAAATACATATTATTGATGAAGGAAGTCCTAGGTGTATGAGCAAAATTTGAAACATTGTATAATTTAGCCTTAATGTGTCATAACTGTTACAGTTGGGTTCGAGTTCCAAATTCACTCTCACAGTCAAAAAAAAAAATCCAGTATTTTTATCTGGACTACTACATGATTAGAGAAATCAGTGATTGACAACATTCTGCCTACAATATCAACATAGCTGTGTTCAGCAGTTACAGGGTTGAAAACAGAAATGCAAAGTGTAAAGGCATGTAAAACACATAAGATCATTTCATCTGAGGTCAGAAACGAGGTCTAAATGAAGTTACAGAGAAAATGCACTTTGATAATGCAATATGTGAAACAAAAATTAATTGTATTGCAGAACCAAGAAGGGCAAGAAAATTTAGCTTTACAAACATGACAAGTCTCTTTCTATTTATTAAGAAGTGCAAGAGAGGCTGCTTGTTGGTGATGAAGAAAAACAGTCATTGTTCAGGTGTCAGGAGGACCCATTCAAGAAGATCCTACTGTGCGCATCTCTTACACTGCCAAGATGGGAATGATGAGTGAAAGCAAAATTTTGTTTAAAACAATGTAATTCTATAATACTTTGCCTAAATAAAGACATCTCAGTAATACTGAAAAATTTAAGATGAATTGCAAAATTACATATGTATCATAAAATTGATGACCAAAAGAAGAGTTTTTTTTCTCTTCAGACACCAATTTTATAAATATATGTGGGAAAAATGAGAAAGATACACAGCACACAAGTACTAAGAAGCGCTAAAGAACCTGAACCAGATTCTCTTGCTCAGTAGTACCATTTTGCAAGCACAGTTCTGTCTCACAGCTGCCAGGGAGTTGTAACAAAACATCTCATCAATCTGAATGCAAGCTTTACAAAGGTACAGGGCCTCCAGCTCAGGCTGCCCTCCACATCTGGTACAAGGCTTACAAATGGCTGGTCCAGCCTCCACAATTCACAGTTCTTTGTGGCCTTATAGTCTATCATAGAGCCCTTGTGGTGCTTCAGTCTGTCTGGCCAACTTACCAAAGATGCAGAAGGTACGTATGGGTATTGCTGTCACCTCTTGGACCTGCAGACACACAGGGAACACAAGATCTACAGGATAGCTCATAATACACAGGATGTCTTTTTTTCTTCATGTACAGGCAGTAGTTTTGTAGTTTCCTTGGCAGAGAAGATATAAGATCACCATAATTTGCAGTTAGATTATTTTCTTCAGTTTGGTAGCTTTCAGACAGCTTTTCATTTTCTATTATTACTACAAATGAAATGGCTCTATGGGTTAGAATTACAAAATAAAGACTTCTCTTATAGGACATTTCTTAACAGAATATTTTGTTTCCTTTCCTGTTCTAGATGTCTTCAAGGTGTTACATCTTGTCTCTGATCACATCTCAGTCAAGCGACAGCCCAAGACAAAACTGTGTGCCGAAGAAACCCAGGGTACTTCGCAACACCTTTCTGCTCTTAGATGCTCTTCAAACAGAGGCAAGGTGCAGGGCTGTCAGTGTACTTCTTGTTCTGGTGCTGATATATCCTGGAAATTCTCCTAGTTCTGTCACTGTAGACACAGTCTTTCTAGAACAGTAATTTTAATTGACAAGACAAAGCTGAAGACAAAAATGTCAAAGAACATGGGTGAAAACTCAAAGCTATTTTGCGATGGAATTTTTGTACATTTGCCGTGTTTTGTCTTACTTATGATTGTCAGAATTTTCTTGAACTTTTTTCATTTACAGTCAGGACCTAGTAAGCTAGGAGAAAGGAGAAAAGTGGGCAGCGTCTGACTGAAATTTCTCCATATAGCATATACACCGAGATGAACACTGTCTACATACCAGCTCACACAGAACTATTGTTTGCCATCTTTTGTAATTAATAAGGTAGTCTATCAAAAACTGGAAGAGTAATTTATGGGATGCTCAAAATTTTTGAGACTCTGCACCAATATGTTTCAAAGCAGGGTCTGTGTAGGAGACACACTGATCCTTTTAGAAACAGATGAACAATGTTATGCATGAATGTTGAGGGGCTTGTTTTTTACATTGCATGTTTTCTCGTTGTGTCAATTGTTACTAGTAGTTAAAGAGTTATTACTGAATTATTTCTATTTATATAATTCCAAAAAGTATTTTGGTTCAGTGTGCTTCTACTCAGCTGATTTATGTTATATACACATTTATATTGCCAGGATTGATCTCGTCTTTGTTCATTGTGTATAGAAGGTTATTAGGAATGTTCATGAGACAACATATGCTTGAAATAAGGGTGATTCTATGTTTTACAGGTCCCTTGAATCAGATGCAGAAACCTTAGAAGAATGAATAACTCAGTGCATAAATGAAATCAGAGACTGGACAAAATCTCTCTGACTTCATTCACGTCAATGAGGAAGGAGAAATATGATTAAAAGTTGGCACCCGTGATATGAGATTCAAATGCAGAATTGCAAACGTAGCATCTGCCATTTCTGCCTTAGATTTTCAGTGGGATTTTGTTATGTCCAGACATGTTTTGGAAAGATCAAACAGCAGTTGTGGGCAAAAAGATGTTTTTTCATGTACTTCTGAGTAGAAGTTTATGGTATTTCTTTTCTGATCCTAAACATCCCATCCTGTACATTGTTACTACTTTGGCTTTTCTATCTCCACTCCAGAGGGGCTGTGCACTGGTTCTACTCAGAAGCTTAAGCTAGGAGGAAATGTAACTATCCACCTGTTAAGACATGAATGTTGTTGGAGACATGGGACACCAATAAGGTGTGTGAATATGTGCAGGGGTTCTGAGGAACCTGTTCCCATGAATTTTTGAAGGTAAGTTAAACAAGTAAAGTCTTTCGTGGACAGTGTTTACTCAGCTACATAGATTCCAACCTCCCTTTTTTTCAGGATAGTTAACACAACACCCTCCAGAATACAACATGATCTGAACACACAGTATTTGTAGATTTTTGATTTATATTCATTTCCCATGCAAAGTAGCTTCATAGCAACCAAAATTCTTGATAAAATGAATTGGAGGTGCTGCTTATAGTATCATGGATAATGCAGGCACAGAGGTGAGCTTTGCAACTGAAAACCTGGAGACTTTATAGGTTTGAACAAATAAGGGAGGACATGACAGGCGGAGAAAATTGGACAAGTGATTCAAAGAAGGTAATTTATCATTTTTCTAAGTCCTAAATCCAGTGGCCGTGCAGCAACACCAAATGGTGACACACCTCAATATGGTAAAATTGGGTATATTTTTACAGAAACACAACTAACGTCTCATACCCCTGGGTAACATAGGTATCAGGAATTTAGAAATGAAGAAACAGAGATTATGGATGTATGTAGATAGCTTGCATTTTTGTCATCAGGTTGTAGTGAATGTTCTAAAAACTGAAAGGATGCTCATATTGTAAGGAGGTAAACCACCCATTACCTACTGTGAACAGAACAATAAAATCTTTCTCTACATTTTTTCACTGTGCTTGGGTTCAGCTCATGGATGAGGTCCCACACTCACTGGGCTCAATGGCAAAAACCAGCACTCCTTGACTTCAAGAGCTGAGTTTTCACTTGGTGCATATAAGAAAATGAAATGGATTTAGATTTCACAAATCTCTTTTTCCACTCTTGTCTCTTGAGGCAGCACAGTTGGTTGCCTAAATTCAGGAAGTCATTGATTAGATCAAATCAGCGTAAATGGGGAGAGGAAGAAAGAAAAGGAGTACAAGTATAATCTGGGGAGCTGGGTAGTTGATGCTATTTTTAAATCTTATTAAAAAACTCTAAAGCATATGTAAATTTGAGATAACACACCTCCCTGGTCACAATGGCTCAAAGGCATTTACTTCAGTAGTTCTTATCTAATTCCACAATTATTAAGCTGGATAGTTCATTTTCAATATTTAATGCTACAAATACTTGTGTGTTTTCAAAGTAATCTTTAAATTTGGCCATCAAAAGTAAAACCTTGATTAAAATCTCTTTATGTGTTTCCTATTCTGTTTAGCAATAACTAGATCAGGTTTTCTTTTTTCCTTTTAGCGTTTCAGTAGTTTTGACCACCTGTCAGCCGATCAAAATTAAAAACGGAGGCTGATTAAATGACTCTCTATGGTGCTGTTCAGGCAGCTTCATTAGTGCTTCAGTTTATGGCCTCTCAGTGAGCCACACTGCTGTAACTTCTGACAGTTTATGGGAGCCGATTTGGAGGCACAGGATGTGGGGTACACAATTTTGCACAGTTGCAAAGTTTTGATTGCATGAATTATACATGAAGTCCATTACTGTTGATACTTACTGGTGGTAACAGCACTCTGAAGGTATAAACAGCTTTTCCTTTGAAACAAGCAAAACCCAACCAACCAAGTACTAAAAGCCACATCAAGGAGGAAAATACAGAACAAGCATAACAAAAAACCCCAAACATACCTTTCTTTATTTGTCTATCTAATCACTTTATAGAATGAAAAACAGCTGAGAGCTTTCCAGCTCATTTTGCTGGTTTTCAGGTATGTTGAGGACTAAGGTGGGAGGAAGGGGAAAGGTGAAAGAGAGAAAAAGAAACCTCCAAGGCTGTGGCTGTAGATTATTGCATACATAAAGGATTTCTCCATCACAAACACAGCAAGACTCTCTGAAACCCCTCAGTGTCACTTTGCCAAAGATGTCTTCTCTCTTCACTAATTGTCTGTCTGCTCTGTCACATGTAACATTTTATTAAAGCTTTGGGGCTTTGCTTTTTTTCTTTTTCCTTTCCCTCTCTCTCTCTGTCTGTCTGCCTTTTCAGATGACAAGAAACAAATTTCAAAGGAAAAAAAGATGAGAGATAAAGCAAAACTAGCTCTGACTTTCTGTATTCCCACTTTACTCGGGTGACTTACTACCTCCTTGCTATTTTTTCATATTTTACTAAAAAGAAAATCTTCCTTTTGGTGAAGATTTGGTGTTAATTGTTATGAAAATACTGCTTGGTGCAGTACTATACAGAGCCTTTAACCCTTCCTCTCACACATCACCTGAACAAAGTAATTTATTTATGGCAGAATGTTCAGTAATGGCACCGAAACAGGTATACACCAACACTTACACAGATGCTACTCCCATTGACATCAGTGGGCAATTTGCACCCAAGTAAACTATGGAAGGGTGGAACCTGCAAGTATTGATGTAGGAAAGAAGCCAAACTGATCAGACAGTGCGAGCTCCATCAGCTTCACACAGAGGGGATGTGTGTTTCCTCTTCCTCTAGCACTAGCCTGAACAAGTAAAGCTGCACACGTCATACTCTGGGTCGTATTTATCCTTGTTTCCACTGTAAATTAAAGCAGTTTCCGCTTTCAAGGACTCTTATTACTCATTCTACATGCCTAACATGTCCTTTCTGTCTGAGGCTAGATGTAGAGCACTACTCATGACAGTTCATCGTAATATCTTAGCAAGACATTCACAGCCTTAATGTGTCAAGGAACAAATGTTTGTGGGGAAATATCTTTACCTTGAAGTACTTGTGTCAGGAAAAGAAAATTGGCAAATTAGGGAAAGTCGAACTGTCTGACCCCTCAAATCCTTTTTCTGGGTTCTTAAAAACTCACAGTATTGGCTTTCTCAGTATGTTCAAAATTTCTTTTAGCGTGCCATGTTAGATCAAGTTCCACAGCTTTGCAACTTAAAGTTCTTGTGTAGTCTACTCTTCGTACAAAACTTGCATTACAAAACTCCTGAGTTAATTCAGCTGTGGACTTTGCATGGGGAAGCAGATTCATCTCTGTTGCAGTTGCTTACCATAGGCGAATTCAGACATGAGTCTGAGATGCCATATACGAAATGTGCAGCAAGGATGCTGTGCTTCCGCAGTCACCAATACCAGATCTCTGCGCTGTCACGTTACCCATCAGTACTAACCAGATTTAGATCAGATGTAGGCACACTATCACATTTCTGTACAATTAGCCAGAACACGACACAGACCACTGGTCAGAGTATTTTGGCTCCAGGATTTTATGCATACTTTACACCACCAGCACTTGTCAGAAAACATTTGATTCAACGCAAAGTTAGAATGATGTGGAGAGACAAATATTGACCCAGCCAAAAATTGCAGGAGCAGATTACCCATTACATTTTTTTGAACAAAACTGAAGAAGAAGTGCCAGCTTGTCTCGCTCTGCAGCAAGATGTCTCTGCAGCATTTCCGACCCCAGACTAAGACAGCCATGTTGACATTTATCATTTACTATATTACTGAATCATGGTCTGAGAAGACTCATAAGCATCAATTTATACATACTAAAATTTGTAAAAGTTGTGCCTAGGAAAAACTTTCTCTTTAATAAAAATCTTTCTGTATTTTCTCACACCAGGCAATGGAAATCTTTCATTGTTACCCTTTACTTTTTCCTGATTTATTCAGTAGTAAAAACATCAACATGCTTTTATCAGTTTTTATATTAGAGTAAAGTTGTGTAGGAAATTATATGTGACTGTAAAGAAACTGGTAGTGCTTAATGCAACCAAACTTCCTGCTTTACTACCAGGTATAGCTAAGAGCAGGTAGCCATGAAAAATGCTGAAGCAAATGTTCTGTTTCTGCAGTGAGAATGCATGTTTGGGGGCTAACAGCATATTTTATGTGGTGACACCCTTCCCCCCTTCTGTAAAGTAATCCTCCAATTCTCATTCGTAGTACAGTACACTGGGCTATCATGAGATCAGTCACAATAAATCCATTTCTGTATGACAGCATTTTATCCGCAACCGTATTCCTCCTGGAAATCAGGCCAGAATCAGCTGTTCACTTGTTGGGGACATTGCTTTCCTTTTTTTTTTTTTTCCTTCTCTTCCTCTCCTCTACTCTTTTATCCTGTATATGTTATAAATCCCATTTTAAACCCTTCAGGGGAAAAAATCTGTATCAGAACTTGTCTCTGCTGCAAAGATACTTGCAAGGAAGCAGAGTATCTGATATCCCTCATGTACTGAGCTAATGACCTGTATTTTTCTCACAGCTGTAAAAATGTCTTCGCTGTGAGAACTGTAGGAATCATCGAACTAGAAAAGTCCTTCTTCAGAGGTGAAAGACAACAGGCAGCCAGCCAGCCAGGTTATACCCTTTATCCTGAAGGCTTAGGGAAGCAAAATTCAGAGGTCACTTGCTGCAAGTTTGGTTTTAAAAGCATTCGGCGTGTGAACATGAAATCTGCAACTCCTCTCCCTCTCTGACAGTAGGAATATGCCCTCCACAGAAGCGCAGGCTGACAAGAAGCTTTGACACATAGCTACCTGGAGACTTGAGACATAAAGATTCTTCTGTTTTTTAATACAGGCAGCTTCCACCTTGCTGTTTTCATTAGGTTGTTCTTTTGGCACAAAGAAAAAAGTTATCTTATTTATCTGAGATTTGATTTCTTTGACACAAGGGGATTCCTCCATGGCAGGAAACATCATTTAGTTCTATACTACCTGCTGCTGTTCTTCTGCCTTCTGGTCAGGAAAGTACTGATGGGAAGTAAGGCTAGTAAGAAAGACACCACCACACCAGACAATATTCCTGTGACTCCAAGCAAGCAGAAAGAATAGCAATATCGGTCTTTTAAATCTGGTCTAACATTTATTAGGTCTCAAGTCAACTGCCAGTAATCCACAAGTCTGAACTAACGAGCAGCATTGCTACTGTTTGTGTACAGACCAGCTTGACAGCACCAAAGCTATGGTGCAATATTGCTCATTTTTTTTTATCTAGAAGTATCTTTTTTTCTCCAAGTACAAATATAAAAGAAGAGTCAGGAGAAAAAGGCTTCTCTCAGTAGGAAACTCGCCATTAGAAAACTGGTTTTATCTACATAGCTTCCATTTACCATTTCTGTATTTTGCAAAAACACTAATACTTCTTTCAATGCCCTGGAAATTCTTTTAATGCCCATGGTCAAGTGATGGAAAAAGAAATCCTTCATCTAAACAACAAGATAGTTAATATATCTTCAGAACTATCCTAGCAGCAACTACAGGTCACGTAGATAACAGTGAATGTGTTCCCTGTTACCAAGGTACTATTAGGAGCTTGGCTCTGACAGGGTTTGTTGAGATCCTCTGTTTTAGCTGCACATGCTGACCTCTGAGCTACTGCAATTGTTCTGTGAGAAGAGCCAAGCTAGCCTCAGTGTGCCTAGGTGAGCTGCAGCCACTGCGATGAATGTAAGGCATCTGTACCCTGACACAGGTACAGACCATGCTGACTTGCACCATGGGGTGGTGTCTAGCAGATTGTATTATGGACTTCTGGAAGGATTTTTTGCAATGTGTGGAAAGATGCATTAAAAATTACGTCATTGACCTGAGATTTTAGGCAGTTAAAATTTTTGGTAAAAATAGTTGCAGATATTGAGGATGATGTAAGGATAACACAAGGAGCCCAGTATGAATCAAAGAATCAAACCAGTACCTATAAATCTCACCGAGCAGAAAATCTGTAATTATTGCAAGTATGATCTTCACTCATGAAAGAAGAAGTAGAAGAAAGATGCATGCACAATACCTGTACAAAACTACTTTGCACATCTCTAGTGAGCATGAAGCAGGCAAAGACGTGACCATTTCATGGAATGACAAACAGACAGATACATATTTGTCTGCACACTTTGCATTGAAGTAAGGATGAGAGATGGTCTTTGTTTTATTTCAGGTTTTTTTAATGTCCGATTCTGGAACACAGCATTTCATACAGCTCTCATGGAACCTAGTTAATCAACGACAGTTCATCAGGACTCCCAGGGCCTTTCCTTAGAGATACTTACCAGCCTGTCAGTCAGAGTAACTTACCCACTCTATACTCCTGTGGGAGTTTGTCCATCCCAGGTGCAAGACTTTGGTGAATTCCATAAGCTTCCTGTTAGCTCGGTCCTTCAGTATGTCTATGTCTCTGAACAGCAGTCATGCTCTCAAACATACAGACTGGTCTTTCAACATGGTGTCATCTGCTAACTTGATGGGAGTGCACTTGCTTGCCTCCTCCAAGTCACTGATGAAGGTGTTAAACAAGACTAAGAGGTCCCAGGAAAGACTTCTGAGGAACTTCACTTGTAACTTGCTGTCAGGCAGGTTACAAACTATTAACCACTACTCTTGAGTCAAGCAATCCAAATAGTTTTTCACTCATCTTGTAATACATCCATCTATATCACAATGTCTGAACCCGGATACAAGGATGTTACAGGAGACTATGCTGAAAATCTCACTAAAGTCAAAATACTTTCCCTATATGTGACTAAGCGAAAGTCACCACTTTCCCTTCCTCCACAGATCCAGTAATTTTATTACGGAAAGTAACTATAAGACACAATTTGCTGTAAATCAGTCCATGCTAGTTTTCCAAGTCAGCTTCTTCCTTATGCACAAAACAATGGCTTCCAAGAACAGTTACTCCACTGTTTTCTCAGCAACTAAAGTGAGGCTGACAAGCCCATAGTTCTTTGAATTGTCCTCACATTTTCTGAAGACGGTTAAAGTGTTCGTCTCCCACCCCTGCTCTCTCAGTACTCTTGCGTTCAGCCCATCTGGTGCCATGAACTTGTAAGAGTCAATCTCCCTCAAAAAAAACCCAACTCCAACTCTAATTGGCTGCTGGTAGCTTCTTTCCTTCTGCAACCTCATCTCTAAACTGAAAGGCCTGGTAGACCTTGTTGGTGAAAATCCAGGCAATGCAGACATTGAGTACTTCATCCTCATCTTGTATTCACCGCCACTAGATTGCTCATCTCCTTCAGCAGTGGGTCAACGTTTTACTTACTGGTTCTTTTACTGTCAGTGTAGTCACAGAAGCTATTATTGTTATCCTGACATCCCTTGCCAATTTCAGCTCTAGCTGAGCTTTGACTTTTCAACCAGCATTCCTGCATGCCCAGGTGATGTTTCCGTATTGCTCCACTGTACCCTGTCCTTGTTTTGACTTACTGTATATGTCTTTTTTGTTCTGGAGCTTAATCAATAGTATGCCCATTTATTCATCATGGTGTCTTTATGGGTTTGCTTGTTTTCCTGAGTATGAGGATGGATCACTCGTGCTTGGAGGAGGTTGTTCTCAAAGATCTGCCAGTTCTCTTAAGCTCTTCTGCCCTTCACAGCTGCATCTCACAGGATCCTATCTACACATTCTGAGCAAGCCAAAGTCTGTTCTAGTGAAGTCCAGAGTCTGTATTCTGCTTCTTGACTTCCTCAGTTCACTCAGGATTTTGAACTTCCCTATGTCTTTGTTGTGGTTTAACCTGGCAGCTGACAACTAAGCACTAGACAGATCATTGGGATGGGGAGGAGAAACAAACAACAGCTATAACTTGTGGATTGAGGTAAAGGCAGTTTAATAAGAGAATAAGGGAAATACTAATACTACTAATAATAAAGATAATAATGAAAATGCAAAACAAGCTATAAATACAGTATTTTTCACCACCCAACAAACAACTTCACAGTCAGTCCCTGAGCTGTGATCACGGAACCTGTGCGTTTTCCGGAGCTCAAGAATTTCACAAACTTTCCTGAGCCTGAGAATTTCATGATTTTTCCTGAACTTGCAAATGTCACAGAACTCGCCAAACTCATGGTAAAAGGCCAAACTTATGGAAAAAGTCAAACTTCCTGACAAGAGAGGATACAAAGTCATGGAAAAGAGAAGATTCCTGCCCCCCAGCCAACCCTCATTGATAAACTCAGCATGACTTCTGTGGTATGGAATATTTCCATTGCCCAGCTTGGACTATCTGTCTGGCTGTGCTCCCTTCAGCTCCTGCACACCTGCTTATTAGCTGAATATGGGGGACTGGAAAAAAACCTTGATTTCTTAGCAACAACTGAAAACATCAGCTTTACTAGCTTTCTTCTCACACTAAATCCAAAACACAGCAGCTACTGGCAGGAAAATTCTCTCTATCCCAGCCGAAAACAGGACAGTCATATACATTATATTACCGTAAACAAAGAGAGGATAAGATCAGAGCAAAGCACTATGTGCAGAACTGGCTGTATAACACTCAGCTTTATACTTGTTTTGCAGAAATGTTTATGCTAGTTTAGTAAAGAAGTAAGTGAAGAATTGGAACCATTAACTTTGGTATGAGGAAATCTTTGACGCTGGGTTTCTTTTGCCCAGAGTACCTGAAGCAAGTATCCAAGGATCATTACAGAAACCTAAACAGCTGAAAAGATGACACATTAGTGAAACCACAGTGTGATTCCTCCTTCATAATGTTCTTTTAATCATTGCTCACATCTTGTGCTTAAATGTCATCTTGTCTGTTAATATAAAATTTATGAAGAATATTCAGGTCCTCTAATCGTCATTTCCTGCAAGGATTATTGAACTTAACCTTACAGGAGTTTCCTTCTTGGAAAGCAGATCACAGATACATAATAGCATCAGCCAATTATACATGAAAGGTACATATGAGAGCATTGAGACTGTCAATATTGACTTTTCTCCAGGTTGTAATGGATGAGTCATTCTACCTGATCTAATGATTTTTATCATAATTCTAAGCACCACATTAAGAAGAGGCAGCCAAATTACAATGCTAGACAGATGTAACCTTTCCTGATAAAATATATGTATTATTAACTTCATTACAAGCAGTTTCCTTCAAAGTTTCTTGCAAGCTGCTAATGATGTTGAAAGAAATAATGGATAACTATTCGGAACATTTTCTCACTGTATTTACTAAAGTGATGGAAAAAATGTCATAGAGTTAGTTCAAACCACTAACAACTAAGCATTACTTTACCAAAACGAGTGGATAATTTTCTCTCTCAAACTTTTTCCATTTTTACAGGCAACATCTATATCTTATCAGCTGCATAATTTTCAATTTCCTGAATGCCTATTACTGATTAATAGCTATTAGTTTTTGGGGTTTAGTCTTTTCTGTATTTTTTCAGCATGGCTTCTATAAGTCAGTGTTACTTGTCCCTCACCACATACTCATCATTATCTCTTGAAATAGCATAGAAGAGTCCTCTTTCTAATCATTACCCATAAACTGATCATTTTCAGCCAGATTGTTTTGGCTACATGGAGCTCTGTTAACTCTGACAGGGCTCTACAGAGACCTAGCAATCAAGCCATATTCTATCACTCCCTGGATCGAGGTTCCTTTCAGTTTCTAACTAATCATTAGTCCAGTTTCCTTTTGCTAAAAACTGTGAGTGAGAAGATATCTTTCTTCTCTGTTTTCTTCCTCTGGTAACACAATTCTTATTGCAAACTTAATCTCTTACCCCCCAAAAGGCTATACACACTGTGTATCTATATGTTATATCATCTCAATAGCCTTTTTTCTGCTTTCATTAATTCACTTCAATATTTTGTCTAACAAGCTGTCCAAATTCATTGCTCTTTGGCATAGTCCACATTTCTAAAGCAGACAAATTTATCAACATTAAAATTACTGTGACAGATAAAACCAAAAGTATATAACAACAATACATTCAAGATATAATGCAGTCTTGCTGAAAAGCATTAATAAATAACTTTTTAATTAAATTTTAAAGGATAATTTTATTCCCACAAGCAAACAGAAAATTCGCAGCATGTGGGGTAGGTTTCAAAACCAGACTAGGCATCTGCATGTTATCTCAGTTCCTAGACTCCTATTCAAGGCAATGGAGCTCTAACATGTAAAGTCTGGAGGACTCTATAGGGCAATTCAGTTCACCTGAAGTTCTGTTCCATAGCTGTCTAGTGTCGCCTAAGATTCTCTTGCATATGCAAGATATCAACACAAGGCTGAAAGATATGATACAGGAGCCATGGTAGATCATTCGCCTTCTAGAGTAGCAGCTAAAGGGCAGGTGGGACACCTTAAGCATCTCAAGTGGCAATAGACAGTTCTGTTGTATCTACCACAATAAATTCAGCCAGGTTTGGACATGTTCCTGGCAGTGAAAAGCAAGTGCCTGTAACAGTAAAATCTTAGAACATTTCCTGCCATGAATTTGACTCCTTCCAGCCATAATTAATCTCAGGCAATCCGTGGTATGGTCTAACTATTAAAATGGTAAAGGGACCATTACAATAGACAATTTGTAGGTTAAAATACAGGATGCTTAACTAGCATAAACATGCCAGTCTCTGCCAGGTGACCTCAGTGCCCAGAATCTTCCTAGGCAGATCTAATTTATTAGTATAATTGAAGTATTAGGAGTTACTTATCAGAACAAACGAGCTTTGAATGCATTCGCAAATCCTCTAGTGATTATAATCCAATTTTCCATGTCTACTCCATGTATGGTTACTTCCATGTAAACACTTCAATTTACTTGTCTCCAATAGCTTAAGTCTTTCCTGATGCATAATATTCTAACAATGTATGGGTCAAGGTACTCCAGCTGACCCAGACTTTTTCTTTGACATCTTATGAAAAATGAAATATGCAGGTACAGCCCTCTTCATGGACAGCTATGGCCAGATGGTTGGCTGTTTGATCAGGTAAATCCCACATGAAAGTCCTACACACTTGAAAGGTGAATTTTTAAATTGTCAATGTTACGTTGATTTGTTCTTAGAAACTTCAATGACAGGCTGCTTTATTTCCAAATGGCTATGGGTGGTTTTTTTCCCATACATTTATATCCCAACTTTTAAATGACAGTATTCAACTTTCATTATCTTTCGTTGGTGAAGTATGGTATTCATATCCTTGCACACTAATCAATCTGGTTTGTCTTCTGGATATATTTCACTTTCTTTCTTTCTCTCCCCCATTTTCACTAGTCAACAAATACAAACAAGATAAGGCTCTAGAAGAACAAGCTTTGCTTTCCAGTAAATATGGAGTATTGAAATAGTATTTAGATCAGTTCTTCAAACTCTTTGAAACTTAGCAAGCAGAGTTTAGTTACACTCATAAAGCTATTGGCTGTGTACAAGACTCCCAGAATATAAAAGCTGCACATTACTAATCACCCTGAAATTCAGCAGTGAGGAGGTAGTGAGCCATCCTTATCATCAATTGTGAAGTGTTTATTTGATAATTATGAGATATAATAACATTACTGTGTGAATCAAAAGTACATAATACTAATGAAAAATCCCAGAACTTATGTATAATAATTAGGAATTCAATTAATAATAGAATTTACCTATTAATATTGTTCATATTCATATCTGTAAGAATTTAAAAGCTTTAAAGCTTACATATACTGTAGCTGTAGTGGATGACAAACATTTGGCTAACAAATATAACCATTCTAACAGCTACAGGGTCTCTGGGGAATTTGGCCAATTTTCTTCTTTATTATTTGTACTAAAAAGAGTTCTGAAATAAAATATTTACAGATTAGTTTCGGAGATTACTGTTTTGGGGTTATTTGTGAAAATCATATGCCTCAAGACCAAAAGTAATTTGATTGTTTAGAATAGATTTTAACATTTAATAGGAAAAAAAAAAGCAACATGAAGGTTAATACACAGAAAAAAGACACATAGATATCAGTTTTTAGTTCTATGCAACATCTACTTGAAAGGAACCTCTATATTAACACACTGTCATCTTGAACTTAACACAGGAAAATCTTACTTTCAATTAAGCCTAAACACATTTATAAATTAATTCTAATTAGTCCTGTTCATCTAAATATGATCTGCAATTATAAGATAAACCTACCTATGGAGATTCTTTAAACCTTAGAATTTTTGAGCTTGAACATCAATGATCTCCATTCAAGCTGCCCCCTATAACAAATGACATAGTCTGCCCTGTTCCTTGAGTTTGCTTAGCACATAAAACTCTGATAGGAATATTTCAACATGGTGACTAGTAACTTAACTCTGGTTGTCCTCCCTAGCCCTTCTCAAATTCTGTAAGAAACATACATGAACAACTTGCTCAATCTTTTACAATTACATTTTAGAGAGCTGAGGGGAAAAAGGAGAGTACAACTCTTCCACCTACTGTTCTTCCTATGTAAAATGGCTGATTTTTGCAAGGGATTTTTTTTATCAAATAGCTGTGTATACATGTATCCAATGACATTTCTAGATTAGCAGAGAGGTATCCAAGTGAAGGTGGATGTACCACCTTTAGAGGTGCCATGGTTCAAGACCTTGTGCAAATACACAGTCTGGGAGGCACTCATAATCTTTCCCGCTCTCTTGGATCCAGAATCTGTAGTGACTATACCTCTGCACACTGATCACTACCACAAAGTACCATGGATTCGTAGAATAATGTAGGATGGAAGGCACCTTGGAAGGTCACCTAATGTAACCTCTTCTTAAAGCCAAGCCAACTCAGATCAGGTTGCTCAAGGCCACATCGAGTGAAGCTTTGGATTTCTCCAAGGACAGAGATTCCACAGCCTCTTCAGGCAACATCACCTTCTAGGGTTTAGCCAGTCACTTGGTGCTTTATTTTTTTTCCTAACACCTAATCAGAATTTCCCATGATGGAACTTGTTGACCCTCGTTCTATCACTGTGTATCTCTCATCAGAAGGTGGTAGCCAGCAATAAGATCTCCTCTAAACCTTCTCTTTTTCAGGCCAAAAAAATTTTGTTCTTTCAGCCTCTCTTCATTCATCATGTGCTCCTGTTGCCTGATCATCTTGGTGCCGTTTTCTTGTATTTATTCCAGATTTTCGTTATCTCATTGTAGTGGGGTGCCCAAACTGGATATACTACTCCTGTTGTGGTCTCACAGGTGCACAGTATAGAGGAAAGATCACTTGACTCAACTTTCTGGCTCTTGCTTTTACAGTCCAGTATTTAGCTGGGCTTCTTTGCAGCAAGGGCACTGAGCTGAATTGTGTCCAGCTTGTCCATCAGGACCCCCAGATTCTTTCCTGTAATACTGCTTTCTACTCACTGAGCACCCCGTCTCTGTCTCTGCAGGGCATTATTCTGTCCCAAGTGAAGGAGTCTGCATTTTCTTTTGTTGAACTTCATGAGACTCCTGTCTGCCAGAAGGCACAAGGAGTGTGGGTGATATTAACCAGTAACTTGAACCTATAAAATCTGTTAACCCTTTCATCATATGTCTTTTAATATTTTGCATATGTATTTTCCAGTATATTAGGGGAAGGAGATGATCACTGCCAGGCTGGTCTACGATGTCATTGCACTAAACAGTCCCATTACAGTTAAACACTGAGTGCATGACTATGTAGTGGGATGAAGAGTTGAAATTTGGAGGACTGTGGGAAAAGGAGCAAATAATTAAAAAAAAAAAAAAAAAGGTGGTTCTCCTTCAGGGAGTGACCTTGTATTAATGTTCTCCACGCCATTCACCCTCCATAGCTGATCAGCCAATTCCATTTATCATTATAATTAGGCAGCATCTTGCCAGTTCAATCAGGCTCAATTACTTTAGGCCTCATTAGTGACTGACATACTATAACAAGTGCATCTTTGAATGAACAAGGTCAGATAAAGAAAGTACAGTATGCAGCCAGAAAACACATTTATAGGCCATGACAATACAATGCTTTGGACACTGAATAATTTTGCATTCACCTGTTTTAAGAAGGCATGAAGATAACTCAGCTAAAAGTAACCTTGCTTAGCTTGCATTATTACAGGTCCTGCAAGTTCCTACCAACTCTGCAGCTGAGCAGTAGTGATAAGAGGAAAAGCTTCAAATGGCTCAGACAAAAGTTTGGAGCTGTTAGCAACTCTCAGCTTAAATTTCAGATTCTGGAGAATGGCAACTTGTCTAATGCATCAGGGCAGCATAAGAACTTCAAAACTGTGCAGTGGAGGAAACTGGACATTGAGACTGCAGCACCACAAATCCTTCTGTATTAGTGACAGAAGGAAACAGTTCTACTTGTAAAATATGGTGTAAAGTAAAGGGAACTGATTGGATTTTACAGTAATGAGTACTGTAGACTAAGAAATTGAAATTAGAGGAACGTAAGTATGAAGATATTATTGCTCTCTATAAGCATCTTGAGAAGTAATCTTCAGAGGCGAAGAAAGATGTTCTAAGTTAAATATATATATATTTATATGTATGTACACATGTGTGTATATATATGGCATGGCATTAAAGGGAAAAAAACTCATTCGTGAACTAGAAATTAAGGTTTCTTTCACAAAGGGAAGCAGTGGCCTACAATGATTTTCCAATATCAATAGTAGACAAACACATCCACATTATTTAAAGATGGTGTTCAAAATGTTTACAAAATTTTTCTGTCATGTTGGTCTCATGAAGCAGGGAACATAAATCACTGGTCTGTTGGTGTGCTCCAGCTATATGTCTTTTTACATATGACCAAAGACCTTACTCTCTAATGGAGGTGATGAAATCACACCTATCATTATTCCATAACCAGGTACCAGCACAACAGAAAAAGAAGTTTGCTATAGCATGAGGTTTCTTTTTGTCTAACCTACTTCACCACAAGTGTCTGTTGTTTGCCTATTTGGTCATGTGAGTTCCTTGGCAGACAGTGGTAATCCTAAATCTTTTTTTTTCCTTCTAGTGCACATAAATAGAGCTTGCTTTAGTTTTGTTTTATTCACAGTCATGATCCTTGAAGATGAAGTTCATCTTTCTTCTTGCTGAGAAAATAGTACTCAGAAGCCAGACACAAACTATGATCATTATTGTATTTGTATATATTTTTACTCTGAATTATTTTCTTAGAATATTGTGAAGTATCCTACCCAATGAGAGCACAAAAATATTGATAAAGAATATATGCACCAGTTTCCTGGGCTATCCTTTTGCAGTCTTTTAAATTCTGGTAAACTTTGCTTCAAATGTCACCTCTATTTTCAGGTTATATTTTTTTGACTTTGCGTTAATGTATAGAGTTGTCCTCCAGTTCTAATATTTAAAAGATATATGAAAAATACCCTATGTACACATAGAATATTCTGTAATATATTATGCATTACAGAAAGAAAATAATAACTGCAGTGGAGTGATCAGTATGCATCCAAAAGTATGGAATTTGATTATCTAAAAAGGTAAGTTCTGGGTCATTACTGTCTAGTTCCCTTTTATTCCTCTACATAGTATTTGAGCACATTATACCCAGAGGTATTTAATTTCATAAGATGGCAATGTGCTATGTGAAGTGTTTCTTTCATTTACTCTTATCTAATCTTTTTGTTATTTATTTTCCTAGGCAACTATAAACAGCAACAGACGAGTATTAAAAATAGAAACAACAACAACCCACCACTCTTCTTTTCCTCCTCATTTGAAGACAAATCAGCTGAACTGTTTTGTATTCTTGAAAACTTCACTGAGTTAAAGTGAATCAAAGGGGAGAAATTCATAAGTGAGTCAGAAAGTGGTTCAGACTGTGGTTATTCTCATCTTTTGCAGCTGCGAGTTCTCTAGCCTAGGCTGAGATCTTATAAAAGTTCCACCTCAGATATTCATGAAACAGGGAAATTAGAGGATGATGTCACATCTCCAGCCAGTGTCATTGCATTTTTCCTTTAACTGGTTTTGATTAGAGACAAAATATGACATATACACTACTCTGAGGTACTGCTATTTGCACAATATGGACCGATCTTTCATGCAACGACTGCTGCAACAGGCATTATGAACCACAAGACTTTATACACCCATCACAGAGTCTGTCTAGCTTTTTCTACCCTTACAGAGAGAATGAGAAAGAAATCTTTGGCAAGCGTTAGATATGTCACTAAAGGAACTCGTAGGAAATTTTCAGATAGTAGAGGTGAACACATTGGAAATACAGCAAATTAGGTTAGAGAAGGAGCGATTCCTGTGAAATTATGAAGGCAAAGTTTTAATGGGTATGTAAGCATAAGAACTCATAACAGCTCTCATGGATCCATGCAAACCATTTTGGAGGATCCTTTTGGAAAGCCAGTTGTACCCTGAGCTGCATAAAAAGAAGCACAGCCAGCAGGTCAAGGGAGGTGATTCTGCCTCTCTACTCTGCTCTGGTGAGACTCCACCTGGAGTACTGCGTCCAGCTCTGGGATCCCCAGTACAAAAAAGGCGTGGACCTGTTAGAGCAGGTCCATAGGAGGGCCACAAAAATGGTCAGACGGTTGGAACATCTCTTATATGAAAAATGGTTGTGGGAGTTGGGGTTGCTCAGCCTGGGGAAGAAAAGGCTCCAGAGACATCTTATTTTAGCCTTTCAATATATAAAGAGGACTTATAAGAATGATAGAGAAAGACATTTTATGAAGGCCTGTAGTGACAGGACAAGGGGCAATGGTTTTTCAGAGAGTAGATTTAGATTGGACATAAAGAAGGAATTTCTTTACAATGAAGGTGGTGAAACACCCTGGAAGTTTACCCAGACAAGTTGTGGATGCCCCTTCAATCAAAGTGTTCAAGGTCAGGGTGAATGGCACATTGAGCAGCCTGATCTAGTGAGAGATGTCCTGTCCCATGGCAGAGGGATGGGACTGGATGACCTTTAGAGGTTCCTTCCCATCCAGACCGTTCTATGATTCTGTGATTCTATGATTCCTTGCTCACTGCAGCCTCTTCCAAACAGGATGTGTGTTTGGTGATTGAGAGCTCTTTCAGAGTCGTAGAAAGGACTCTCTCTGCTTCGTGTTCTGGTCAACATCTCATTAAACAGCACTCAGGAATTTGGTAACTGACAAATGATATTTATGATTACTACTTTCTCTACGTTTTTTATTAAATGTTCATGATGAAAACAGGGAAAACTTCTTCAGTGACTAGCAACAAGATTCTTAGATGTAAGGATAAGGTTCTTACAAGCTGGTCCTGCAATTTTTTGTATTAATCTATGAACATGTGAATAGAGAAGACTGAGATAACCCTGGAGCAAATCAGTACAGCATGATACAAATGAGCTTAGTGTACATTTCAAATTGTGGAAAAAACTGTCAGATTGTAGACAGAAAGATCAATATTTAAAAGTGACAAATATACCCTCCACTCATCCATTGCACATTACCCCTTTAGGGGTGGAGTTATCTTGCTTTTTCAGATGTGGACAACTGTCAAGATTCACAGCTTTCTGAAACTATGGTGATGTGATTTACAGGGATTAACATGCTGATGTCTCCAAACTCTTACTCAGATCATTAAATTGCTCTTATCAAAGGAGGCATCCAGAATTTATGTTTGGAAAGTTTCTGCATGCCCTTTATTATCTCTAATTGCTCAGGTAAAACAGAGGTCAAATTCATAGACTCTGAACTGTTGTCATCAATGATTCTATTAATCTGGTGTAAATGAGATAGGCACCTAGGAACTGGGCATTTGATGTATCCTGTGTTTTATGAAATGAAAGGTCATAGGTGGATATGAGTGAATTGCTTTATGAAAAGAGTTCATAGTTCTTCAAAGCAAGGGATACTGTGTTCCTGCAGAGACAGTCTTGGTTTACAAAGCAATTTATAGCTCTGGAGAATTGTGGGAGGTATGAACTTTATATTTGCCCATTGTTATTTGCATTGTGCTTTTCTTCTCTGTTGCAGCCCACACACAGTTATATTCTACATGAGCTCTTACTATACATTCCTGGGTCTCTTTGTTTCATAAATGTCCATTGATGGTATTGATTTCCTTCCCCTATATGCTCCATGCTATAGACAGAGCACCAGATAAAATTTGAGATTCTAAGTTAAATGAATTTAGTAGTTTTAGCTCAATCCACAGCCAACAGCAGATAAAAACATATGCAACACTGCACAGTTGACACACTTTCGTCTATGCTGAGGAAATGCACTGGAACATTTCCAACACTGACACTGAGTTGATTTGCACCCTTGAGATGCTGGCTACTCCTGTCAGAATTGAGTTTGTTGACAGATGGCAGGCAGCATGGAGAAACTTTCTGCAGAATTGCTTATACTGGTCCCGAAATGGGTAAAAAATCAAATAAGGGTATGGTGGTGGAAGGAAGGCTGAATAGCTGGTTTTATTACAGCCTCAGGTTTCTTCACTAACAAAATTTCTGATTGTCCAAATGAAACAACCTTCAAATAGTTTTTTGAGTTATTTATTATTTTTCTTTTTTATAATGTGGTTGCACTTCTTTTTTTACTTGGAATAATTAAAAAATATGTCTGACACACAGATATTGTAGAGTGTATTTGGCAGACAAAGAGTATTTTGTACTCTCCAATGCTTAAAATTCTCATAATGAAAATAGTAGTGTAAGAGTAGGTTCGCCGGCATTTGAGGTAACAGCAGAACAATAGACTTTAAACTTCCTACTTCTGATTTCAAAATTAAGGCTTAGATTTTTTGGAAAATCTTTTGTCTCAGTGTAGTTAATTATGACGTATTTTACCTAGTTTCTAATCACAGTCTGAAGAGTGATGTTCCAAATTTCTTTATTACCTTTGACATAGATACCGTGTTTCACACTCACATGCAGATTCCATAACCGAAGAGTCAGTCTTAAAAGTGTCAAGGGCAAATTGATTCCTAAACAGTATCTCTTACCTAGTTTTTGCTGTTAAAAAATAAAAGCTATCAGACGATTTCATTTCCCCATAGTGCTACTCACTGTGATATCAAATCAAATTCTGAAGCCCCTTATTAAATTCATTTTAGATTTCAGCTAGAAAAATGACACACTAAAAGAAAGGTGTTAAATGCATTCAAATGTAACAATTGTAAGGAGGGGCTATGAAATATTTTGGTTATATTTGGGAGGAATAGCATGAGTTATTAGCTGGCTTTATTTTGCTTATGTTGATGGTTAATGAGGATGTGGGAAGAAATATCCAGACCTCACCTGTTTGCCTCCCAAATACATTTCATCATTTCAAAAGAGTTGGACTAAGTTCAGACAATGCAAGAACAGAGGAATAGCTAGGTACTCAAGAAGAAGGGGATGTATTGGTAAAAGACATATAAGGTGAAAAGGATAAAAAGAGAAAGAAGGAGAAGAATGAAAGAAAGAATAATGAGAAGTGACAGCTGTGAGAGAGGCTTGTCCATCCCCTTAGGTGTAACGATGTTGGTAAAATTTCATATATTCAAATAATAGGCTTGTTAAGCATAAAATCCAGGGACAGATGGGATGAAGGGTAAGGCAGAAACCTTTGAATTAGAGATCATAAAATGTATATATGTATATTCTGAGGAAATACTGTCAGCTCCATTATTTATTTTTGTTAATGCTAATGGAAGTCATACAGGGAAATAAGTCAGCAAGACCAGCCACTCTGCCTCCTGGGCAGCATTCCTCACAGCTAGCTGCCCGATGAGTAGACTGCCAATCCTTCCAGGACATCTTATTTCCCTGTTGCTCACCCGGTGAGCTGTTGGCCTCCCAGGCTCTCCAACTGGCTGCTCCACAAGCTCTCCGGCTGCGATGGGGTCTACCTGGTGTCACAGAAATCAAGCTCTCTCACTTGAGTCTGCACTGGCTGGGGTCTGGGAGCATATTTATTTTGGAAACTCTGAAATGTTTGCAGTGTTTCAGCAGCCTGGACAATATCAATATTTCACTACTCTCAAAACAAAATCTGTCAGAATTTGCAGTGTCGCAATCAGAATCCTAGTTTTGTTGTTGTTGCCATACTGGTTTTCCTTTGTAAAAAGTGCTATTTTTTGTACCAAATCATGATGAAGAAAAAAGAAAAATACTCTAGATTTCTTGTCAGGAAGTGATACAACTTCCTTACCATGTCATAAGTAGAAAAAAGTCTTGATCTCAGAGAAAGGAGAAAATCAGAATTATACTGAGAATTACTTCCATAAAAAACAGTTTATTCAATATTTTATTCTGAATGGCTTTCATTTCAGAGAACATTTTCTGAAAATACTGGAAGAGGTTTATTGTTCTCAAGTAAAAAACTAAAATCACAGACTCACTATGTGAAATTAGCATAAAGCAGCTTTAAAAATCAGTTATCTATAGGAAAGAGGTGTAAAACTATCCTTGCAGACCACCTTTTAAGCCTTTTCTTGGGGATATGACAAGCAAAGATGGTGTTTTTTAAGAGGTAGCTTGTAGTGTTTTAGGTCATTTACTGTTTTAGATCAGTGTCTGACTGTGTCTGGGAGTTGCACTGGGCACCTCTCCTGCTGCCAAAACAATTCAGAACAGACTTGGAGAGGGTGAGATCACTAAATGCTGAATTAGCTCATACTTTCTGCAGAACTTTAAGGTTTACATAGACACCCTCCTCAGAGTGATAGTTCATATTGATTTCTGACTAAAAAGGGCAGCTGCAAATGAGAAAAAGCACTACTGTTCCTTTTAAGTGTTTCTCTTCCAACAGGAACACTTACAAATTAATGTGCTATTTGCTCACACCTCTTAACTTCTCTTTTCTCACTTTCACAGTAGAAAATGAAGGGAAATGAATTTTCCATTTCCAATGGATTTCAATATCTGGTATTTCAAAACTAGAAAAGTGGTTTTGGAGCTACTTGTGTATGCCAGATTGCGTATTTAAACACACACATCTCGAGAGAGGATTCTCCAGAATACACGGCAAAGTTTTATGGAGTAATTGGTTCTAACTTAAAAAGCAAAAGTATGTCTTGGTTGTCTAACTATGGACATACAGAGGCATACTGAAACACCATAGAGTATGCAAGAGATATGAAGGGAATTGATTGACCTAATGACACATGTATGTATGTTCCCACATCCTTCAGAAGCCACGTAAAGTCTTTCCTTGGATACAGTAATAGATGCCTACCTATGGCTAGCAACTGAATTCTGCCAAAATGCTATTTATCAAAATTCTTTGCTCAAACATTTTCTTCTTGTTCTGTTATTCTGTTTGAACCCCAAAAATATGCACATTTATGCTGGTCAGATCAGAAACACAGTCTCGCAAAATTGTGCTTCCTCTCATAAATTCATGGTACAATATGTTACTGTCCTTTATAGCCTAACATTCATCTATAGAAATTAAATTGAATATTCCCATATGAACTCACAAATCAATAAATGTAAAATAGATAATTAATAAGACCATGAGAAAGGTATGAAAATCTTCATAATGGCTGCAATTAAATTTACCTTCCACTGTGGGAAAGACTGCTTCCATTTACATGTTGACTTCTGGACTTCTCTGCCCTCCTGAAAGACATTCCCCAAAATGAACCACGGAGCTCAGCTTAACTAGCACAAATGTGAATGCATTCTGTTTGGATTTTTGCATTGATACACTGTATGCAAACACTAGAAGCAACTGGTATGGCATGAAAACCTTAGCGTTAAAGGAAGACAAAGAAGACAAAAGTTGTGATATGTATTTACAGTCAGCCAGTACATTTCAACAGGCTTTTCCTCCAGCCTTAATAAGCATTGATCAAGAAACAGGTGGTTCATCTACACAGGTTTTGGAAATCACGAATAAGTGTGAGCCAAGCATCAGCTTTGCCTGGGATAGGAAGAGATACTGTCAGGATAGGAAAGCCCAGCTTGAAGCAAAACTTCAGTCACACTAGTGATATGTTTATTAATGGTTAATAGAGTGTCAGTTTGTACCACACTGTGTGTTTCAGAACATTAAGAAAGATAATTGCTTGCTTGAAAGCAGAAAGACTGTTCTTGTAAATAAAGCACAGTGTTTTCATCCATGACTACAATGTAGTTCCCTACAGAAAGGACTGGAGTGTCTAGTGGGGGTGCAAATGGATATTACACAGCAGCACAGAACAGGGAAGTGAATATCTGACAGCTTTCTGTATAAAGTGATTGCCTTAAGATAGTGTGTGTGTATATATATAGTATATAAAATGACTGAATTGATAGTTTCAAAACCACTGTATTTAAGTCTTGACTGTAGCAATTCTTGAACTCAAAAGTAGTTTAATATCTAGAAGGATAGAAAAGAGTTTGCACTTAGCCAGCATAGACACCGAGGTGCAGTAATTATGAGTTAAGGAGGTGAGTGATTGAGGTACCTGACAGTGAACAGGTACTTTGGAAAGAGTCCTTTGAAATGGCAGAAAACTGCCTCAGACTTTTTTCTGAATAAAAAGAGCTTTTCTCATTTTCTTCATGAATACATTTCTTTTTAATAACAAGTCTCCACGAGTACTTGGGAAACAATTTTTTTTATTATGACTTCCAACCTTTCCAATCCTAAGTTGAAAAAGTAACACTCTAGGAAACAATTTGCTTTGTAACAATTTACATTTAAATTCATTTACAACAAATGCCCTTTGTGTGTGAGAAAGGTTTCAATAACAGATGACATTCTATTGTATAAAAACACACTGCAAGTGGCTGTCTCATGATATCCAAGCTGGATCGCAAGTGAATGGTTATGAATATTCATTAATTCCTCTGCCAATTTGAAATACCATTTTGCAAGGGACCAAGCAGCTGTAGTATCTACCTGAGTCCCAGGAAGATGATAAGAGCAAGCACTTTGATGAACTGGGAAACATGGTTATCAGTATTAAATGCAGGGCAATGTATGTCACAGTATTATATCCCTTTGACTGCACAGTTGAGGAAAATGAGCTTTAATTAGAGACAATAAGTGTTCTCAGTACTGAGAACACTGAAAGACCTTTAGACATTTCAGTTCTTCTCGTCCGTTAGCTCACTGATTACAGTGCGGACTCATGCAATGTATGCTTTAACTGTTAATTTCTTGATATATCTTAAAAATTACATTAATTAAAATGTCTTTGTGTAGCAAATATCTTGACCAACAGGAGCACTTCCATTTTTTTAGCTTGCCAATGACTTCTTGTGACAGAATTTTTGTGTGAGTGTGTTTTTATTTTTCCTCCTGTATAAAGGTACATTGTTTTTAATCACAGAACATGGCTGGGAAGGGGAAGCTGTGGAATTGATTGTGTTGGGAGAAGAAGGGAACCAGAAGGAACAGACAAGAAATAAATGAAAATGGAATGAGGCTACAGAAAGCTTCTCTGTGTTTGGAGGCACTGGGCAATACAAAAGTGGGCTCACCTGTATGATTACATATAATGGACTGTGGACAGTTGTGAGGAGAGTAAGAGCATGAAGGAACGCCAGATGAAAGTCAGAAAGAAAGAATGGAACAGGTGAGGGCAGAAAACAGAAAGAAAATAAGAAAAAGGGCTGGGAGAAAGCCAATATAATCTTGAGGAAGGGGAGGAATCTCATTGCATTGGTTTGGGTATGGGGAACATTGCTCAGAGCAGCTGAGGTCAAGAACAAGTTGGGAAGCAAGAACTATCTTCAAAAAATTATATAGCTGTAAAACAAAGGGCTTTCACGAAGAATTAAAACAAGATAACATATAGCATTTTTTAATTTGCTCATCTGGCAGTCATTGAACTTAGTGAGAATGAACTTATTTGGAGCAAATCTCTATTAATACAAAGAGATGTCAATCCATATGGTATTTTTCTTGGAGAAGGCAAATTCACCATCTTTAAAACTTCTTTTGTGACATTTTGAACATACAGAGTACTGTATGAGCAACTGTAGGTTTGCAACAGGAGATTCATCACGTGCTGAGAGATCTCCACACAGTCTTTCAGAGGGTACCCTGAATCTGCTTCAGGTCTAATGTTGCTTTCCATGCAGGCAACAAATCCGCAGGCAGAGTCTCAGGCACAGCAGCAGACGGTTTTCCACAGACAGCACTCTCCAGCTGCACCCGACCGTGATGTTAGTATGACAGCAGACAGCTCGCCACGCCTCTAGGCAGGTTCAGAACTGCTTTCTGTTATGGATGGAGCTCACTTAGGGCCAAGTCAACACAGTCTGATATGGAACCATAGTAGGTCCCTTGCTTCCTGAGCATCCGGTCATCAAGACTTCAAACACAGATTACAGAAACACTAAAGACAAGGGATATGGTTTTGATTCATGAGATGTCATGTGGCGTTCTGTGTGGATGAGTAACTTTTGGAGTGGAGAGATTCCCAGCTACTTGGAAGGCAGCTCAGCTAGCCATTACTGTGTAACACCGTGACAATTTTTTGCAGAAAGTTGATTGATTTTTTTTTTACATAGATCAGGTTTTTATTCTCTCAAAAGCCTGATCCACTGGGATGAGGTACTAAGGGCATGTCTGGCAGAAAGCAACACCTGTCAAAATATATAACCTTAAAATATACATTAAATGATTTGCTGTATTCTTACATAAAAGAATCAAATACTTGGCTCTCAAATACCATCTAAGGAGAACTTGGCACTCAACTCAGACATACTACAATCATTTACCTATAAGTCAGCCATTGATGGCATATACTTAGGTCATAATGCTCACTTCCCATTTACACATGCCGTTCACTCCCACCATTTGTACTCCTTTTCCCTAAGTCACAGTCATAATTCTTTCTTTAATGGATTCCATGTGGTTCATCATCCTCTGTTCCCTTTCCCTCCAGTCCCTCCCTCCCTGTTACTGTAAGGAGGTTCAGCAGAACTGAGAATGACCTGTTGTTGCAAGAGTAGATTTTGAATCAATGTTCAAATATAGATTATGAACTAATTGTTCAACCTACAGGTCATGTCAGAATTAGCATTCTAATATTGTCATTTTCCTTCAAATTAACAGCGTTCTCATTGGCCCTGTCATTTTCTTTTTCTTTTGGATTTGAAAGTTATGGGATCCATAGATTACCGTGTTGCATACAGAGAGACAGAAATAAAAACTACTGGGGGTTCAGCCTACATAATTCTTGCTAGCACTGCAGCAACATCCAGAGATTACACTTATGCTAATAAAGGAAACAGGCTATGCACCATTTTCTAACTTAGAAACTGCTTACACTCTAGCCTCTCCTCCTTCAAAGTAACACGACCCTGTCCAAGCTACTGTTTGGAAGTGGCTATTAGCACATGGAGAGAGTCCAGTAGAGGACTACAAAGATGATTAGGGGACTGGAGCATCTCTCCTATGAGGAAAGGCTGAGGGAGCTGGGATTGTTTAGCCCGAAGAAGAGAAGGCTGAGAGGGGACCTTATAAATGCTTACAAATATCTGAAGGGTGGGTGTCAAGAGGATGGGGCCAGACTCTTTACAGTAGTGCCCAGCGACAGGACAAGTAGCAACGGGCACAAACGGAAGCTCAGGAAGTTCCGTCTGAACATGAGGAAGAACTTCTTCCCTCTGAGGGTGATGGAGCCCTGGAACAGGCTGCCCTGGGAGGTTGTGGAGTCTCCTTCTCTGGAGATATTCAAGACCCGCCTGGACAAGGTCCTGTGCAGCCTGCTGTAGGTGACCTTGCTTCAGCAGGGCGGTTGGACTGGATGACCCACAGAGGTCTCTTCTAACCCCTAACAGTCTGTGATTCTGTGATTCTGTGATATGAACTTGCTAATACAGTCTGAACAACTACAGGACTAGTTATTGTTACTCTGGGAGTAGACAGTACCATTCAGGGGCCCAACTGGACCAGGCTTTGGTCACATATGGAAAAATATTGAGCAAACAAAAGCTCCATAGCTTAGAGAGTTCACAGTTTTCACATGTGACTACATGTGCAACATACCTCAGGACAGCCTAAAATCTGATTTATTACGTGTCAAGGGTTCTTCAGGAATATCCGAACAAATTTATATGAGAATGCACAACTGCAGATGCTGAAAAGTGCTATAGCCCACAGGCTAGCTATTGCATGATAACCTCTTTGTGTTCTCACAAGTGAGGACAGGAAACTATATTTAGATAAAATAGATAGGTAAATAGGTCCATAGGTAGTCCACAAAGGGCATGAATGTAACAAAAGTAGACTTACGTGAATTTGTGGATACAGAGAATTAGAAATAGAAAGACAGGATATAGCCAGGAATAAATACAAATACATTCACTGCAGAATAACATCAGCACATTTTCTTTTTCATTTTTCTATTTTTTACATATTTAGACAGATTGAGTACAAGTATGTATACCTGCATGTATATAAATACATACACACATAAAATATAACATGTAAGGCAGTCAGATGCATGTAGACACCCACATGAAGAGACACGAGGCTTTTAAAAATGAATGCAAATCTTGTACTTCATAATGTATATACAGTTCTCCTAGGTTTTGGCAAAAGCCACATACCTGAAGGTGGAATTCAGCTGCAATTTTCATAGCACCTCACAAGCCCGTATTTTGTAGTAATGCAATTCTTCTAAACATCACCATACATTCTAAAAAGATTTTTTTTACCTTGTACATAAAATTCTGCAAAAGATAGCATCTGAAATGTTTACATTATTTGGGAATGTTTTTCATGCTACAGTTGTCACAAGGTCCTAATTACATTTTCTTACTCCATTTCTAGACTATTGGGCTCTTCTAATTCCATACATGTACTTTCCAGACTGTACCGAATACTAAACAGTATTGTACTCGAAAAATCGCAATTTCAGCTCCATCAAAGTGGGCTCCTTGGGATTTTTTCCTTCATAGTTTGATTCTTGTTCATTTTTTGCTCATGAAAAAAAATGTTTTACGTGTGACAGCTGGAGCTGTCTCTATGAAATTTTTTGGTTAGAGAATGGAAAGAGAAAGGAGTCTGGGAAAATTTCATGGAGGACCACAACCCTAAGTCCTGAAGTTATGGATATAAAGAATAACATATTCTACCGTATAGAAAATATTTTTTTATAAGACCTTATACCCAGTCATTTCCATCCACTTTTATCTTTTTTTTTAAATTAGTCACCCTGTATGAAACATTAGCTTGGAAGTCTTTTGAGGATTTACCCCAAGGAACAAATATCTCCAAAGTGAGTATTAAAATATACAGTATGCGTATGAGACTGTAGCAAGGAATTTTTCTGCTATTTTTACATGACAACAAGCTGCAGATTTTAAAGCGAAAATCTGAAGTGAAGCAGGATTGCATGTAGGCTTTGGGCCAAAACTGAACTGTGAAAATTTAAACTCTTCTGTAGGCTGCTAGATTACTTTCTTCTCTTCACAGTATGATTTTCAGACTTGATGTTTTCCCCTCACTGTTGCCTTAATCTTTAGTTCAAGAGACAATAAGTTTATTAAGACAGTGTTTGCTGTAACTTTCTAATCATTGTAAAGGATTTCTTCTGTTAATAGAATACCTTATAACAATATCAATCTGCTGAGAGTTTAGATTTGCCTTTGCCTTTTCACAGGGTTTTGTCCTGTTTTGTTTTACCATTCTCTTCCCTTCTGTTCTGGGAGATACTTTTTCAGGTCAACTGTCAGTCACATGCAAGTCATCACCAGAAAACAGAAGTAAAAATTCAAACACAATGACTGTGCTAGAAATCCAAAAAGATAGAAAATGTTCACAAAATTGAGCTGGAAGTAATTATGGGTAAAATTGAGCTGGAAGTAATTATTACAGATACAAGCACTGTGGGTTCCAGTGCTTGTATCTGTACTTAACGTCTAGAATTCTGTTGAAGATAATTATTATGAAAGAGCAGTGATCGAGGGATGTGAGTGTGATGATGATGCAATCTGCATTTGTTAGTCCTATGTGTAATTCCGTTCACTTAACTATGTATGTAGCTAAAACTTTTCACCCAGGTCTAAAACTGTGCCACCAACCCAAAAATTGCAGTCTCTTTTGCAGATACTGCTTAAGCAAACATAATGAGCACAAAACCATTGTTTAAATGTAGTACATATTTAAAACAAGCCCAGTAACTACTAAAACATATAAATAGTAAAAAGATTTCATTTGCATTCAGAAAGATATAATATAAACCATTTGCATCATTTAGTGTGTGTGAAATAGAAGCAGAAGATGTTAACAGAAATTCCTGCTAGTAAAGATACCATGTGCAGAATTCTTAAGGACTCACATTAGTTGCCAGCAGGCAATGCCTATGGTCACGTAGATTTACTGTTTCTCTGACAGAAAGAGCACATAATTTGGCTCTGAGGTGATCTTATGACCATCTCTCACATCAGCTGATCTGAGGCTTCACACCCACACACACATATTTTATGTCAGCCAGAATCCCTGGCTTTGCAGAAAATCCACTTTTAAAAAATAATAATTCAGATTTTCAGGGGTTTTTTTGTTATTTGTGATTTTTTAAAGCAAGGAGTACTACTTGTCTTTAAACATTTTCTTTAAGCAAGTTATTTGTTTAGATTCTTAGACGTGTCCTCATTAGGCACCACACTGTTTCTTTATTTTATTGCTGATTAGCTTAATTGAAGCACAGTGGGGCAGTACTGTGTGCAAAGTAAAGACAACATTGGTTTTGGATCTCTGTGACTTGAACAAAGGGGAATGGTTTCAAGGCAAATAGCAGAAACCTGTATTCATTCTTGCACAACAGAACGTGATTATTCATGGAAGGTGCAACCATTTTTCAATATATGACTAAATGGAAACCCCACAAGCAAAGAACATATTCCTAGCTAGCTGAGTACAGAGATCTTAGAGTGATAGGCGCTACAAAAGGTGTTATGACTGACAAACAGAACAAGTCAGGACTCTTACCAAGAAAATAATTACAAAATGTTCATGAATAGTCATTTTCTATTGCAGTGCCCAGTTGCAGTGTAGGCACTTAAGGCTATTCAGTGTTTACTGAACATCTTCAGAATGCAGAAACCTTCACTGAAGGGCAGGCTTCTTCTCATTGCCTATGAGGGCTTACAGTTTTCATTCCTGCAATCAATCTCCTTGGCTGTTTTTTTGAAAACAAAAAGCTCAGTTGGAATTGGAGCCACTCCCAACAGTGTCAGAAATTACAAGTGTAGAAGAAGACTTTATATCATGTGCATAATACTTCAAATTTATTTTCACAGTTCACATGCCCTTCTGCTGTTTTTCGATTCCCCACTTCACAATCTGACTGACCATGGCCATATTTGCAGGGAGACTGAGGCATCAAAGATGCTTTCCACAATTTCCAAAAGACGCTTTTCCACAATTTCCACAACCGAGACGTTTCCACAATTTTCACAAAAATCCTCAGCTGGGAGTCCTCAAGAATACAAAATGAATGAGTCCTGTATTAGCTTACAGTATGATTTAGTAATTGCAGTATAAAAGTAACAGCCATCTATGCTGTTTGAGTGGCCTGTCAACTAATCAGCATGTGTATTGCCACAATGCATAATGCCTCTTGCTCAGAAGGCAGTGGAAGGGCACAAGAAGGATCTGAGATTTTTGCAATGGGGTAACAAATCAAAGAATACACTGGTTGGAAAGAAGCTTAGGGAAAGGGAGAGTTTTAAAGAGTAAAGGACTGAACTTATTATGATAAGTATACCCAAGGGACCTCAGGGGGCAATTCTGTATAACCCAGGCTTCTTGAATGAAGCTGACTGCAAAACATTTTCTCAAAAAATCTGAAGAAAATGTTGGTAATAAATTCCATAAAAGAGAGGAGAACTTTAAAAATTTAATCTCATTCTCCACTCTTAGGCATTGTGCAACCAAATGCCCATGCTTCCAAATGGAAGCTATCAAGAAAATCCTGTGGGATAATTTTCAGCTTTCTGTAGAACTTCTGCTTTCTGTCAGAGGTCTTGTGTTTTTTCCTTCTCCTTGAGACATTTAGATTGATAAACTAACTGACAAAGGTACACAGGTCTACCAGAGCAAAGCCTAAGTGATAACAAATAGTTTTGTGAAGATATTAAGAACTAGAGGGAAACACAAGGAGAGATAGACAGTATCTTTCAATAATGTCTTCAGCAAACAAACAAACACGTAAACCTGTTGCTGCAAGAGTAAACAGGTATACCAGGATTCCACCTGTTCCCTGAAGTGGATTACCCAATACCTTCCTGTAAAGTCTGCCAGTAAGTTCACAAATGTAACGCATCCAACAGTTAAAAAAAGAAAAATAAAATCAATGCGGTATGATAAGATGATGAATACCACTAGGAAACTTTACTGTGAAAAGCATTTCAATAAAGACATTCTGTCGAGAACCTCTGTTTTGAAAAGGTCTGTTGTGGTATAAGATTTAAAAAACATCTTCAGGCATTTAAGAACTTCCAACATCTGATGGACGGGAATGTCAGTTTCCTCCATTTACATCCCCCTAAGTATGTCAGTCAGTTTAGCTTTAATGATGCTGATGATTTTAGCTGAGCAGACCCATATCCACTCAATCCAACACCCACTCTTGTATGCAATACCCCACACTGTTAATAAAGCTATAAACAGGAGGGAAGAGAACGATGTCTTCCTCCACCTTGATTATCTATAGATATGGCATGAGGAGGAGAGAGCAGTGCACAGGATACTCATCTGGCACGTGACTGCTCTTCAATTCCTGTGACATGGTCTAAAGTTCGATACGGGACGGATTTCTGTACATTACAGAGTTTTTCAGAGACATACCTGTTCTGATGTGACTTATCAGCTATGGCATGGCTCCAGTCCTGTTGGCCCCACTAGCAGGCTCCTTATGGTGCAACTCAGCATACTTTCCACTGCAATACACCAAAATTGCCAGTTGGTAGAGGTTGATTTATCTCAGACACAGAGACGTGGTGCTGCTCGGGCACCGAAGCAGTTCACATGGAACAATGCATGAGCAAGTAATTCTTCCTGGAACTGGAAGTGTGGAGGTATCTAGAAGCAAATTCAGGTCAACTCCAAAAGCAGTTTCACCTGCTTTGTTAGGATTTTTATACTACCTAAGACATTCCAATACTTATTAGCCCAGGGAAAAGACAACTTACTTTCATAAATATTGTGTTAATAAAACACAATTACTTGTGTTGTTCTACAGATGTGTTTGAATGACACCACTGATCCCATCAAGATAATGCTCTATCACTCCCACAAAACAATGTTTGACTGGCCTACACAGTATAACTTCATTTTGCACCTCATCATCTCAAGTATTTCATGCTGAGAGTCTGGTATGAAGCAGCTGGATGCCTTACATCTCAAAAATAAGGGAAAGAGGTAAGGATATTCCAATATGAAACAAATCAAAATTATCAAGTTCTTCTTCACCTATGATTACTGTTTTGCTGTAGTTTTTGTACTGTCATTCATGATGGATACAGTTAATTTTTGCTGTTTTGTATTTATATTGCATGTTGTCATTTCTATCATTAATCATAAACATAATTGTCATAAAAACAGAAATGTCTCTTCCCAGACATTTCATTCTAAAATATAATTATCCAGACTTCCTGCTGTTAATGGCATAGAATTCTAATTACTTTGAAATGAAGCCATTATTCATAAACTTCAGGCTTGTAACACACGTGTTTACAGTAGATGGAAATTATGGAGCTCTTATTTGCCACAGGCTTATTTAACTATTCTATTCCTTAGCATTGCCTTTGTCCTATCCCATTAAGGAATGATAAAGTACTCAACTCCCTGTTTACTCAGAAAGACATGAGCAGAAGTCCTCCTTCACTGACAATGGGCATTTAAGTTTTCTGTCCTGTAAATAAAAGCTGTGCTTTCCTGTTGTAGGAAGTCCCTAGAATTTGGAAATGGCAGCAGTTTAATTAGCAGTCACTAGTTCTGAGCAAGTATATGAAAACTGGAAAATACACAGGGTAACACAAACTTAGATTCATGAGGAAGAAAGCGAAGAATGTTGAATAGAGTAATTTTTCCAAATTTACGAAGATCAATTGTAAAAGAAAAGTGTTGCCTATGAGTTTTTTTTCATAGAAAAATGCTTGGATTTGGAAAGCAAATACAATTATTAGGATGTGAAAATTATATTTTTTTTGCTGTAGTCAACCACTCTTTAACACATCCGTAATTCTTGAACTCTTGTTATTCTTTTCTAAGATTGTGTACAATAGCAGGATACCTGTGATAGAACTCCATTCAGAAAAAGAGACATTACCATTGGTTAAAGAAAAGTTAAGTAAAAGAAAATAAAATGGAAAGCAATTCCCAAGAACAAATATGAAAAGATAGTAAGACTGAGGATCTTCTTTTTTAATTTTTAAACATCATGATTTTGTTCTCATTCCTGGAAAATCCTACTGACATATCTTAGACTTACCTGTTTTTCTTGGTCTTAATACACAGCAAAAAAGAGCATTGCAAGATTTAAAATGTAGATATTATACCACTTGCATATATTATTTCATTATTATGCATTTGTTTAGAGAAGAAAACAATTAAAGAGACAGGAAAATATCAACAAGAAAATATCAATGAATGGATAACAAAAGAAGATATGGGAGAGAATTCAATTTTGGAAAAAAGCAGGTCTCAGAGAAACTAATAAAATAGAAGAACAGGGAATTTTGCAGTTCTTCACCCTGTGTTTTGAAATCCAAGTCTCAAATAAAAGATATTTTCTGAGGAAGTAGATTGCTGTAACCAGTTGTAAAGCTTTCAGAAATATCATCATGAATTCATTTTTAATAACTGTAAAGCTGTTAAATATTTTGAAGACATTTAAGTCTTAATTTATACAAAAGTAGCTTAATTCTCTCTTCAGAGTGAGCTTATGCTGTGTGTATAAAAATTGCATATAGTCAGTTTTACCATTCATCTTATGAAGAAAACTCACAGATAGATAAATGAATTAATAACTGAAGTTCTTCCTAAGTGTAGAAGGATGGAAGACAGCTGGAAATGTCTTAAGCAGAAAGCAAAGAAGAGCAGGTTTCCACATAATTCATAGAATTATAGAAGGGGAAAAAATCCCAAGATAATCAAAGATAATCTTGGTACACTGAATGGGAAAAAACCTCCCAATGTCTTTTGGTATTTTCTAAGATTTTACTGGAAAAAAATTTAAAATATGTTTAAAATTTCTATTAGAAGCTCTGTCATGAATTATTGTTTTCAGTCTTTGCATTATTAGAATATTCTCAAACAAGAATCATAGCATCATAGAATAGTTTCAGTTGGAAGGAACTTTTAAAGGTCATCTAGACCAACCTTCCCTGCAATGAGCAGGGACATCTTCAACTAGATCAGGTTGCTCAGAGCCGCATTCAACGTGACCTTGAATGTTTCCAGGGATGGGGCATCCACAACTCTCTGGGCAACCTGGTCCAGTGTTTCACCATCCTCATTGTAAAAAATTTCTTCCTTATATCTAGTCTAAATCTGCCCTCTCTTAGTTTAAAACCATTATCCCTTGTCATATTGCAACAGGCCCAGCTAAAAGGGCCCATCTTCCTTATAAGCCCCCTTTAAGTACTAGAAGGCTGCAATAAGGTGTCCCCAGAGCCTTCTCTCCTCCAGACTGAACAGTCCCAACTCTCTCAGCCTTTCCTCACAGCAGAGGTGTTCCAGCCCTCGGATCATTTTTGTGGCCCTCATCTGGACCCGCTCCAACAGGTCCATGTATTTCCTGTGCTGAAGGCTCCAGAACTGGATTCAGTATTCCAGGTGAGATTTTTGTTAACTGCAGTATGATTACAAAATGACTAATAATACATGTTGGAATATGAACTCATTCATTGCATTTAATCTTTTCCTTTGCTGAGTACCAGTCAGACCTGATATATCAGGAATGACAAACTTATAGCAGTGCTGATTTTATCTCACTTTTCCTTCTATCTTTACAGTCTTAACTTGCTCGTCATTCAGAAGGAACACTATTTTGATTGAATAGTTACCTAAATGACTAAAAGATGCTGACTACTCACACATTGCCATAAATGAGGAACAATGGCTAACTAACAAGTAACAGGCAAAGATGATAGATGTGGGATGTTCACTTTTTACCTTATTTTTAGTGCCTCCCTTGTATATTCTGCAGAACTGGACAGACTGTTAATCAATAAATTGTGAGGAATTTATTATTGCATGGCACTTGTGCTTGTTTTTCATGTTCACATCTAACCAGGAATTCCACTGCTACGCACACTGACTGGAAGGTCATTGCAAATGAAGCTGAGAACTGTAATGTTCAGGTCAACCCTCACCTCCCCTGAAACTCATGTGCAGTTTGATTTGGGGGGGTTGATTTAGATCTGGTATATTAAAGTTCATCTCCATTTGATTCCATTATTGACAGCTTGATAAAACATGGATTAAGATTAAAGCAGGGAAAAAAATGTGTTAGTATACCGTACAATAGTTAAACCTTACCAAAATGTGGAAGCCCACGGCTATACCCTATTATATCAAATAAGCACCCTCTGTTTACCAAAATTACTGTTATGGGAAAACTTTGTATATTTAAAAGTGCTGGTTTAAAGCAAACTATAGAATTTGGAGAGCAAAACCTGTTTTTGAATGAGCTCTATCTACAACACTTTCTGATATCTTGTCATAGTAGATTACTTTTTCTTTTTAAGCCTTCGACTGTAAAATAGGAGACTTCTATAAAAACAGCAACATTTAGAGAGATATCATGTCACTGAGATGTTTGCTCTAAGTGGTTTTCTATTAAGGTTTGAGTAGCCGGGCACAATGCATCAGCTTTGAGAAGACTTAGATAAAAGAGACAGCTGAAAAAATACAAAATGGAACAGAGAAAAAGTCACTTTTAAAGAGTATGTTTGGACTAAGCTTATAGGTTGGCATACAGCTTGGGCTATGTTTGAACTTCAGGTTAGTTTATGTTATTTATGCATGTATTGGGTCTGACTGGAATGGAGTTAACTTTCCCCATACCAGCCCTCATCGTGTTGTGCCTTTTATTTGTAGCTAAAACAGTGTTGATAGCACACCTGGCAGCCACCCAAGGTCAACCCATCACAACATAAAAAGCTATTTGGAAAGGTATTTACTTTTTTATTTCCTCAGCTACATTTTTCAATAATTCTTTTGTTCACAGCTCAGATTGTAAAGCTGGGTTAGTAGCATGCAGGGGTATCTATGGACTTTGATTTTTTTTCCCCTGAAGGCTTGTATATTCAGAGCTCAGAAATGTATCACAGCTTTCACTGAATATATAACATAACCACAAATTGCTCTTAAATGTATTTGAGCTAAGCTTCTTATTTGAATATCTAAATATGTTTGTAAGGAGTACAGTTTTTAGATCTTTATTTCTTTTACAGGAATACTGCAAAATAATATCTGAAACCAGACAGCATGGCAGGGACAATAGTATTCTGTATTTACATTCATTTTTAGGCTGAAATGTTCTCAGGATATTTCTGTCATAAAACAAGCTGTTAAATATGAAAATACCTTTCCAACTGGTTTACGTTTCCATAGGTTTCACTTAAGCAGACAAGGTCTGAGGGCAGGGCTCCAGGTTATGGTGCATTTAAAGGTCTGGGCTGTTTACCTCTCGCTATCCGAAGAGGATTGCTGTGATGATATCTCTAGGGTTGGAAGGGAAAGCTTCACAGCTATAGTGACCAGGGCTTAGTCAGGTGGGCAACATCCAGTTTTTAACCATTTTGACTAAACTCTTCTCATACTCCAGTCACGGAGTACTTTTTGTCCAGTGAACTCTTTCATTAAAAACATCCGCTTTTCTTTTAAAAGAGGAAGTGAATGAAGAAGCACTGTGTTCCATACACTTTCTGGTAATCATGGTACAAGCAAACTATTTTTAATCTTTAACTATGGTTTTAATTACAAAACAAGCTTGGCCCTTCAGCGCCATTGCATAAAAGCTAAACCAATTTGATTCTTTGTGATTGATTTTTAGGTTCCCTTTAAGTCTATTTTCTTGGTTTTATGACAACATCCTGGATGTGATTTTAGCATTCATCTGTCTAAAAGCTTCACTAACTCATGGTAGGATTTCTTCAATGTTTCATCTCTGACAATATATTTCTTCGATCCACTGTGATAGCCATGCACCCATCTCTAACATGTAGAAGTTTTTAGTGCAACAGCCAATATGACATAAGAAAAAAAAGAAGAGGTTGCCTCAAATGAACATTCTCAATGGCCTTTATTACTGTTTTCACTGAAACAATCTGAAAGTGTGTTTGATGAATCAGAATTTTAACTGGTGATTGAAATAAAACATTGCATGCCACTTCAAACTGATTTAAGTTTTAGATTCTTGAAATAATATTCATGATAATGAACAGTTACATTATAGTAGTTGTTGTCATCATCATCATCATCATCATCATAACCAATCTATTGCACAGCGCCTGAGTATGGACATAACCAGGATGTCCAAAAGCCATGCCCAGTTTTGACTGGGTTTCAAACCCTATGCAAGCTTAGTAGCTATTGCCATGCAAACACAGAGGTAGTCACAGGCATGGGGACTGGAACTTGAATGTCTCGCTGACGGAGTGAGTGTGCCCTGATTTCAACTGAGATAGAGTTAATTTTTCTCCCAGTAGCTGCTGTGTTTTGCATTTAATACAAGGAGAATTTGATGACACTGATGTTTTCAACTGTTGCCAATAAATAGAATCATAGAATCATAGAAAGTTTTGGGTTGGAATGGACCCCTAGAGGTCATCTAGTTCAACCCCCCCGCAGCGAGCAGGGACACCGCTAACTAGATCAGGTTGCTCAGAGCCCTGTCCAACCTGGTCTTGAATGTTTCCAGCGATGGGGCCTCCACTACCTCTCTGGGCAACCCGTTCCAGTGTTTCACCACCCTCATTGTGAAGAATTTCTTACTTATATCCAGCCTAATCCTATCCTGTTTTAGTTTAAAACCATTACCCCTCGTCCTGTCACTGCTGTCTCTACTAAAAAGATTGTCCCCATCTTTCCTATAGGCTCCCTTTAAGTACTGAAAGGTTGCAATCAGGTCTCCCCGCAGCCTTCTCTTCTCCAGGCTGAACAAGCCCAACTCTCTCAGCCTGTCCTCATAGGAGAGGTGCTCCAGCACTTGGATCATTTTTATAGCCCTCCTTTGGACCCACTCCAACAGTTCCATGTCCTTCTTGTGCTGAGGGCTCCAGAGCTGAACGCAGTACTCCAGGTGAGGTCTCACCAGAGCAGAGTAGAGGGGCAGAATCACCTCTCTCGACCTGCTGGCCACGCTTCTCTTGATGCAGCCCAGGACACGGTTGGCCCTCTGGGCTGCAAGCACACATTGCCGGCTCATGTCCAGCCTTTCGTCTATCAGTATCCCCAAGTCCCTCTCAGCAGAGCTGCTCTCGATCCTTTCATCCCCCAGCCTGTATTGATACCGGGGATTACCCTGACCCAGGTGTAGGACCTTGCATTTGGCCTTGTTGAACCTCATGAGGTTCACACAGGCCCACTTCTCCAGCTTGTCCAGGTCCCTCTGGATGGCATCCCGTCCTTCTGGTGTCTCAACCGTACCACTCAGTTTGGTGTCATCTGCAAACTTGCTGAGGGTACACTCAATGTCGCTGTCCATGTCATTGATAGATATATTGAACAGCACCGGTCCCAGTACGGACCCCTGAGGGACTCCACTCGTCACTGCTCTCCGGACATTGAGCCGTTGACCATTACCCTTTGGCTGCGACCATCCAACCAGTTCCTTATCCACCGAACAGTCCACCCATCAAATCCATGGCTCTCCAATTTAGAGAGAAGGATGTTGTGGGGGACCGTGTCAAAGGCTTTACAAAAATCCAGATAGATGACATCCATTGGTTTTCCTTTGTCCACTCTTGTTGTTCCACCATCATAGAAAGCCACTAGGTTCGTGAGGCAGGACTTGCCCTTGGTGAAGCCATGCTGGCTGTCTTGAATCACCTCCCTGGCCTCCATGTGCCTTAGCATATCTTCTAGGAGGATCTGTTCCATGATCTTCCCAGCCACAGAGGTGAGGCAATGAATGAAATGAAGAACTTTTTGCAGTTTCTCATATTCACCTAATGAGCAGGTGTGCAGGAGCTGGGAGGGAACACAGCCAGACAGCTAGCTCAATCTGGCCAATGGAAATATTCCATACTATACATGTCATGCTCCATTCGTGAACGGGATTTGGCTGGGGCACAGGAATTCTTTCTTTCTCTTTTTGTGTGAGTTCGAATCCTCTCTTGTCTGTGAGTTCAAACTATTCTGGGAGTTTGGTCTTTCTGGGGAGTTTTGCAAAATTTGAAAAATTCTTGAGTTTGGCATTCCACAGTCACTGTTTGGGAACTGACTGAATTGGTCATCATGTGGTGAGAAAAATTATATTGTATATAGTTTGGTTTGCATATTCATTATTATCAATGTTATTATCAGTAGTAGTAGTAGTAGTAGTATTTCCTTTGTTGCCTTTTTAAACTGTCCTTATCTCAACCCACAAGTTTTACATTTTGTCCATTTGTCCATTTGTCCTCCCCATTCAGCTGGGAGGGAAGGGGAGGAGTGAGCGAGCGGCTGTCTAGTGCTTAGTTGCCGGCTGCTGGGTTGTACTATGAGAGAGTGGTCTAATGTCCAAGCTACAAACTCATTTCTTAGTCTGTCTCTCCATTGTATGGAATACTTAAGCAGCCTGTTCTGAGTCGACTGGAAAACCAGTGGAGATTGATAGTCTTCTCCAGCCCCTCAGAACAGAGCCTACCATGCCAGCAGGAGTTGAGAGAAGAGCAAGAATGCTTTCAGTGTGCTGTTGGGCAAAAAGAGACTGCAACCATATTCTCCAGATAGGCTTCTGAAGCTGCCATTTCTGTGTCTTTCCCACTCAAAATTACTTAGGGAAGGATTATAGTAACTGCACTTCTGTCTAAGAATCTTTCCACAAAAAATATTCTCAAAACCGCTGTTGCGCTCTACACAATTATCGCTACCTGACCCTAGATTTCTTTTTTGGTATACATAACTTTCACTGAGAGGATTTCATGATACTGTGGATCATTCTATCTCGTATTATAAGCAGCTGATACTCACCCTTTACACACCCCATTGACTTTCTTAGTAATTTTTATCCTACACATCTCCAGTAACTAGAGAGTTGAATATACAATTCCCAAAGTTAGTGGTTTGTTGGTTTGGGGTTTAATCTATTTAGAAGCTACTTAAGAAGCAGCTTTAAAGAAAGCTTTGGCAGCCTCATGATCAAGCACTGTGAACCACTGCGTATGGTTTTAGTTCTGCTCATCTTAATATAAGCCAGATTTCTTCGACACAAAATAACATAGGAAAAGAGTAAGAGCTTCTTAATGCATTTTCTGTTCCTGAGCATGGATGCTTTATCCAATCTTCCACAGTGCTTCTATCCTCAAAGTTCATGGAAAACAACTTTTACTTTCATGAGATTGTGTATTTTGCTGCCTCTATATAAATCATTTCCTCTTGAAAAAGATGCATTCTCTGTATGTATTAGGCCAAAATCATTCTCTCTGCTCCACTGGAGCTTTTCCATTTCATTCCAGTTGGGGATCACCTCACAGATTTGTAACCTGAATCGAATATGATGTGGTGTGTGTATCCACAAACGTTTTGATCACTTCCACACTAGGAAAAACCCAAGTCCTTTAAAAAAACCCGAGACATACCATCCATTTGGAGTATAGGGGACCCAAATTAGTGCCTCTGCTTTACTTTTGTCAGGACAAAAATGGTTCTAAACTTTGGTAAAAAATTGATGTATCAGCAATGTTATACTTGTGCATCAACACATGCATACAGAAATATACATGAACTTACATACAGAAAGTAATTTCTGAAATATTCATATTCTTCCTGAGAAAAAAAAGGCTTTGGGTAACATTAATGCTACTAACATGAATATGGAGCTTAGATATTAAAATTCATGAGGACCTGTCAACTGAACTGATGCAAACTCTATTTGCCAGAAATACATGATGACATTGCAAGCTGGCAAAGATGAAAGCAGCTTAAGAAAGCTCTTCTTGGTGCTATTTCATTCCCTTGAATGTCAAACAAGCTGTCTTTCCCCAATCTGGAGCTACATACAGAGCGTAATTCTGTGCTATTTGGTAAAGGTGTTCTCCTGAGCACAGGGGATGTTTCTCTTTCTTTGCTTCCCAGACACCAGACGGCCTAGGATTTGGCATGACAGTAGGCTGCCAACCAGATTCTGTGTTTACTCAAACATACGTTGCCTTCTCTTCCAGATGACTTGTAGTGAAATTTAACAGGCGTCATCCATATGTTCACATTCATATTCAACACAATACTTGCATGGAAATTCAGCAGGTCCCTTTCAGAAAGCTCTAAACGACTTCCTTAAGAAGTGAGGCACTATCAGTGCAATATCAAAATTACCTGACAGAGTCACCATCCTGCTAAAAGGACTTTGTCAATCAATGTAAAGATCCAGTGCAAGGACTTATTCAAACATAGCTGTTGCAGGGAGTAATTTAAATTGTGGACCATTTAGAATTTCTACCTTACTCGAGAAGTTTATTAAAAAATAGTTTAAAGTCTATAGCTTTGTTACTAACAAATTTCTTACAAAAATCAATGAATCACTGTTCTCTGCTGAAGCAAATCCTGTGCATAACATGATATATTGAGTACAAACATCTGGTATATCTGAATTCACAGATGGTAAAGGTGCTGGACTAGAAATCCTGGAGTATTTTTAATATAAGTTTTATTAATTTAAAGTATTGCCTTTCTCATCTAGTGATTTTGCTGTTTCATTTTTATGCAGTGAACCACACTGAAATTACTTTTCAAAGGCTTCTAGCTATTTCAAAAATTTCTAGGTAGCATTTTTCACTGAATACTAAACAGATGCTTAAGTCAACCATTCTTTGAATGCATCATTTTGAAGCAGAAATAAGAATGATACCCTTTCCCTCTTTTTGTCTCTTCTAAGCATTCAGTTACACAGAGAACTTCAGATAGCTAATCTAATGCACCAGCAGCCTAGATTAGTAGTTTTTCTTCCCCCTGTGGTCAGTGATCACAGGTAAATTTTATGGCCAGTGGAACAGAGTTCTAGAGAACCTCACCATACAGAGAAAGTCACTGAAATCTTTCATAAAATTTCATGCTCTTTCAATGCAGGAGAGAATTCTGAATATAAAATGGATATTTTCTAAAAGTGCCAGAACAGTGAAAAAGCAATGAATGAACACCTGATACGATGAATGGGCGGGACTGAAGGCGTGGGTCCCCTTCTATGTCATCACCTGTTAGATAACTTTCAGTGTTTATACTTCCCTTTTGACATGCATCTACATCTCAGAAAAATAAGTAATTTTAATGGAATTTGTCCATTTTAGAGGTGAAAATTTCAAAACCTCTTTTGAAGTGAATTATTTCTGACCTACAAATGGAATAGTGGAAAATGAGCTTTACTAGACAGAGTTAAGTCCCTTGTCCCAAAATGTCAATTATCATTCACATTTATAGAGGAGGAGAGGAGAAAGATGTTCTCAGTTTATACTAATTCTTACAAGTTTAAACTTTATCATCTATAACTATTTGTGAAAACTATACAACCCAGCTCACAACAAAGATAATATAGGCAAGCAAAGTCCTTTTCTTGGAGCAAATTTTCACATGGCATCATACGGAAAAATAATATGTCAATGCTAATGATATTCCATCAGAGAATCATCTTTTAGGTTGTGCTGTGAATGAGGCTATATATGCACACATAAAGTCAATATGAAGCAATAAGCAGCTGAATGGATTGATTTGTCCTGTACCTGAAAGGATGTAAATAAATAGGTATGGTCAGTATTGCAAAATCCACTTTGGTTTGTATTCTGTGGCATTTGCAGACACAGGGAGCCTGAGATGACATGGACACAGATGCCACACACAGATGGTAGTGGTGCTGAAGTATTTACAGTTTGTACTGCAGACAACATGAAATGAATACAATCAGCAAAGACTGAAGGAAAGGACAAGCAGGGAAGACAAAAAGAATGGCACTTCACTACTCACGCTGCCTTATCACCTCAACAATTTCAAGTGCTTTCTTCTAAAACCTGCTGAAGTTGGTGTGTATTCCTCTATTCAGATCTGTTTCATTGCTCCCTGGGACAGTCATTTGGCTGTGAGGTGCTGCAGTCCCAAGGTAACTACTAGACACATATTTGGATTTTGCAGGCCAATAAGTAGAAAGGAAGCCCAGAGCTTCTCGATCAGGAGCATGAATACCAGAATCAAGCTCTCAAACTTCTTTTTACAAAAGAATAACAGAGAGAAAGGGTGAGAAAGAAAAGAGAAAGAACATGGTCTGGCTAATCACATGTTACTATGTTATATTTTGATATATTCAGGCTGAAATTATATAAACATATATTTCTATAAATGTAGACATAGAAATATACATAAGTAATATGGATATGTATTTAATTCAGAGATAAAAAGTAAGTTTTCAAAATAAATCTAAGACAATTTCAGAATATTTTTCATATCCTAGTACCAGAGGGCTGCATGCACAACCATGGTACCTTGTGTCCAGCTATGGGCTTTGAAGTATATGAAAATTAAGTTTCACAGTTTCATTTAAAACTTTCACAAACAGGGAAACATTGTCTAGAGTGGCAGAATTCACTGTTAGCATTTTACAGATGAATAAAGAAACAGCAGAAAACGTTCTCTTTCAGGCCAATTTCTGACAAAGAACTGTTCTGTCTCAGAAGATTTTCTCATAAAATCAACTTACATTGCATCTTGAAGACATGCTGCATCTGAAGCTTGCTGCACTTTTATTTGGATTATATACCCGCTTGAATCTTGCACTCTTTAATGGAATTTTCAGGCAGAGAAAAACGTTATCTGAATATATGTCTGGCTCTTCCCTGTTACCTAGAAAGTCATCTGGACTTTCATTCATGAAGAAGCTGTCTTTCAACATCCTGGTACTGAAACTCATCACCCTTCACTGGACAAAAGTCTGGATTGTCATTTTATGCATGTGCAACCAAGTTGTTCAGCTATTAACTGACTTTTACAGTTTGGAACTAAGGTTGAGTTCATGTGTTCATGCAGATAGATACAAACTATTACTCGGGCTTTTGCAGGATCCGAGAAACACATTACTGAAAGAACTCATATCCTTTGCAAGGGAAATGGCTATTACTCTTAAACACAGAAAACATTAATATTACTATTAAATTTAGTTTCATTAACAATGTGTTATTTCCCATGGATCTGACTCAAGCTGGCTGGTACTATAGTAGACATCATAGAATTGTGTAATTCAAAACTCTCAGCAGCAAGTGTTTATCATGCATAATGTGCTGGATACCTCACTAATCATCGCTGTCTTTATAACTAAACCTATTAACACAGCTCACTTCCAAAAAAAAAAAAAAATTTGATTTTCTGTAAGAAAATATATGTTCCCCTTGCAAAATTCATCTAGCCCTGGGCACTGTAATTCAGCAGATAAGTTTGGGTGCACACGTTATGACTTGGCTGACTACAACCTAGTTTCTACTGAATGACCTGTTGCTAGTGTGGCACTGGTCCTCCGCTAGTGAAATCTGCAGTGATCAGGATACACAGGATCTTGGAGCATGTAAGCTTGGCGCCACAGCTTTTGACCAGTTGAGAGCACAATCACAGGGTACGCAAGACTCTCTACAACGTGCTGGGCAGACAGACCCCATTTGTGACATCTTGACTTGGGAAACAAGTGAACTGTGGGTCTTGCTTGTTAACTCCATCTTGCAAAGTCAGTGTGAAAACACTTAAACAGCAGCATTTTATACTTTGTGTGTAAGATACGGGGTGGGAAGGAATCTAGAAGAAAAATTTCCATCTAGAATAATGGGAGCCTTAAGCTCTCCTTGTTTTGAATGTTTTTCAAGTGCCCATATGCAAGAGCTTTGTGTGCTGGATGATGTAGAACATCCTGGACTTTTCATCGCACCCTGATTACCTAAATATTTTCTGTTCCATGTAAGAGGTCTGTGGAATGTGCTTTGTGCCATCAAGAACTGATAAATGATGCGGATAGCAATATACATCTGACCGCCACTAAGATTCAACATTTGCTAGTCATGGTCTGTTAAATACCATTGTTTACTTCAATTTTCTATGTAAGAAATAACAGTTGAATGGAGGTTTGGCAAGCATGTTAACCACTTAAATAATTATTATATCATATACTTTTTTTAATTGCACCCATATAATCCACATTGTTATTGCTTATTATTAAAATCCAATCTTACTTCTTTTGTCATGAGTAATCTGTCTTACTTAAAGTACAAGTATCATTTCCTACAGAAATTTGATGTTAAAAAAAATACTTATTTGTCACATGCTGGTTTAAAAAAATGTATAAAAGCAGATGCTGAAAAAAAGACACATTTTTTTAAAGAAAAACAAAAGAAAAGTTGTCATCCAGAATTGTTTGAATTTTAGTAGGAATGTTCTTCCTGAGAATGTAAAATTTAATGTTGTGGATTTGCAACACAAAAGTTGACAGCTTTGCTTATCAGTATCTTCAAAAGACCCATAATTTTAGTGTGATAACATTCAGGAAACAATGCTCTCAAACCACTGTTGTAGACACATTCTTAAACTAAATTTAACTGAATACTTTCATGAAAGGCTAATTCAGTACTGAGAGGATTTATGCATGTAATTATGACTAATGGTGCTGGGGGGTCATCCCTTCAAATGTCCTGAAAAGGAGTGGAAGAAATCCATTGTTAGTTGCAATCAGTCTTCAGTATAACAAAATGTATGTTCAATACATTTTCCAACAAATTATCATTCCTTTGCATTATCTGTGCTGAACACTGATCCAGTAATCACACTGCTTCCGTACAGACATGTAATGTTATAAAATGTATTTGCTGGCTAGATTATCTTCATTGTTCTATACTCAAACAAAAATTAATCCAAAAAGTTTGCACAGAATCCTAGCCATATTTTAATTTTGCTAGAAGTAAACAGAATGAATGCTTCCCAGACAAAAATGTGAAAATAAGAAAAAGCATTAATTTTTGCTTAAACATCTGACAACAATTCAACAAACCTTAGATAATGTATCCGTCAAGAATTTCCACCTTTGCCAGGTTAGGAAATGCTAGAGTAAGGAAAAGGCACAAAATGAAGGAATATATAAGATATTTTAGTATATCAGAGATATGAGCATTAGAAAATTCTGTACTGTCTTCCAGCTGTCTTGCAGTGAAATAATTACAGTTACAGCAACTCCAATGTTCTACGTAGATCTTAATACACTTTTGGTGAACCCAAAAAATGGCAAGAAGTTAGGACAGAGTAAAAAATACAGCTCATTTCAGACACTATAAAACAGATACTAGGTGCAGACAGAGAGCAGACAGAAGGTAACACCAGCAGCAATTCACTTTAAGGGGAAAGAGATGCCATGGTATTCTGAGGAAAAAGACAGAAAATTGTTTAAAGTCATACTAGTTATCGGCATATTAGGTTTGAACATTGAAACAGCACCTGTAAGAGGTTAAGATACATGCAGTGGTGTTTGTAGCAATTTACTCTTCTTCTTCTTCTTTATAATACACCTATTCATTAGTAATTAGAATAATAAATCATCACAGAAACTGCAAATAATTGTTCACAATTCTTAAGCAAAAAAACACATAATAAAACTTCTTGCACAAATCCTTAAAAATTCTCTAATCCAGGAGAAGAAAGTGAAGATGAAGAGTTACTGAGAAGACAGCCACCTGTAGCTGACATGCTGCTTTCCAGAGCTTTATCGTATAACAATAATCATGATAATACATACACAAAATTAGGCCAGCTATGAGAACGGGTAGCAAAACATACGATTTTAAACAGCAGTCAGATTTTCCAAAGACCTTTATGTGGGCTTCTAAACAAAAGAGTCAGAGATCTGTGATGTTGTCAGTAAGGTAGATGTTGCAATCATTGAAATCCACATAGTATCACCATTTTTCAAAAAATAGCTATCTATCTGTTTCTGCTGCCTAAAAGGCTGCAAAACTTAGTAAGAAACTGCGAGTGAGAAAATCTGTATGGAGAATATTTTTTCTGAATTTCATCGTACGTTAAATATTCAAGTAACAGAAACTTAAAATGTCTTGACCTTGCGTTATTAAAGTTAAGAATCATTTCATAACTGGATCCATAAGACTTAGCTCTGTGTTCACAGAGCAGTGAAACATAGCAGAACTGGCAATTAAATGAAGAGAACGTAATTAAAAATAATCAAATAGGATAAAATTAGAAAGAAGTCGGATGATATTAGAATAAAGAGAGATGCCACACGTGAATATCCACTCTGTCATTCTGTTCTGCAGAGTAAACATCCAGCTATTGCCTTATAATGTATAGTAGGACATAAGCATGCAGAAGAAAATAAAATAGTAACCATCTGCTTGCTATTGAGCAGGAAAGAACTACTTTCAGACAACACTGAAATATGGATCAGCCTCTAGTTGCCTATTCCTCTTCCACCTATAAAATTCCTGTACAAAGTGTGGGCTACTTCAATACACAAGTAGCAAGCAAAAAGTGCATATGTCATAATGGAAATTACAGGGAAAAGAAAGAGGAGGAACATAAATGGAGAAAAAATAACCATTTTATTAAAATTCTTCGAGGGAGTTTTTGTCTGAGACTAGACACTGTGTCAGAGTAAGTCATGGCTCAAAGAGATTCAGCCAGCACTAACACAGTCTACCCAGTGCTCACAATTGTAACAGGGATATACAGAAAGATAATGAGAGAAATATGGGACTAATGATTCATTCCAGAGATTTCAGAGCAAATTCACCATCAGCAGCTACTTCAAAATCTTTTCTGTCTCCAAAGAAAATCTCCAGCTTGGCAAAGTAGGTAGAGAGTCTTCCTCACACAACCAGTTTCCTACAGAATGTGCTAGAACCAGGATACTGCAGAATTCTGGGAGTTCAAGAACTTTTAATTATAAAAAAGCATTTATTTCTTCTTCCTGGGAAGTTGAGAATAGCAGGTTTTGTAGGGCACTGGCAAAAGTATGGTATTTGATGCCATAAACATATTCATAGGAACGGGGTAGTTTCAAGCTTAAAAGAATAAATACAGTTTCCTCTTCTCCTGATGAATATGCTTCTTACCTTTGAGTATATGAAGTTTTATCATACAAGCAGGAATAGGAAGACAGGCTAGGAGAAGTGAGGAACCAAGCCACACAACTGTACTTTTTCCCCAGCTGCTCCCTATTAATTTCTCAACATAACGTAAGAGCAGGAATAAATTGTTCTGAACTCTTTCTCTCTATCATAGCACAAGTATATTCTGCTTGAGCACATATACAGAGTTTGTGTTTAACCAACCAAAAGAAGACAACGGAAGGACTCCAAAGCTGGTTTTCTAAAAGCTTCTCTGGTGCCATCTCAGCAGAGCTTATTAACATGTACATAAAGCCATGGGCAAAACAGGCAGTTGTCTAGAGCAGCTAACTGTCAGAACAACAAAGATACAATGGCCCCACTTTTCCAGAGTCAAGAAAAGGTACATTTGCTGCTCTTCTGGCTGCTGTTTCAACAGTGATTATCATGAGAGGTCAGGGAAGAGAAAAGAGCAAACACAGAGAGGAGGAAGAGAATGGCAGACTGTGCTAAAGTGGCAGGGACATCTGCACAGTACTGTAATACATTGATTTATCACCTTCGTTAATGGTAGCTTAAGGACTTCTTTCCCATGCTTCATTGTGTGCTGTAGACATCTCTACACTCAGCTCCAACACAAACCCCAGGAGTTCTGCTGAGCTTACTAAAAAGACTGTGTAAGTAATCACTAAACGAAAACCTAACTGTTCTGCAAACTACACCAGAGACTAGGGTCTGTATCTGCGATAATTTTGCAATTGATAGAGTTTTAACAAAGACAATTTCCAAGTATGTTTAGATATAAAGACACATTTAGATATTAAGATACTCATTACTGCATTTCTTTATTGCTAAAGAAGTCTGCAGAGCTACCATTGTTTGTTAGTAAGAATCCACAATGGTAAAATATACAGGCTCCTCTCTCATGCATGCTAGTTTAACTGCTGTTTGGGTGCACAGTTTCTGGTGGTTGTAGATAGAAAGAGACTGAATTTCAGATCTCAGTAGGATGTTCAGTAGAACTAGCAATTAGGAAAAAGGGAGCAGATCTCATGTGAAATAACTGAGAGACTGTGAACCTGGATCCCCATGGTGTTCTTTTTACAGTCACTTTTCTAACCTGAACTGCAGTTTAATGAGATCAGGTTTAATTTCTAGACATGAAATCTGAATCAGCTAACTGATAAAGGAGTCTATGTCATATCTTTCTTGTGTCCCATTTGGGAAGCCAATCAATCAACTATTACATTGCAGGTATTAAAAACACATTGAGATCATTCTTTAGTTTCTTAAACTTACAGCAGCAACATCTAGGAATTCCTCGTACTAATCAGCATGTTTGCTGATCTGTGTCTTGATCACCTGTTTGTTTGTCTCAGGCTTCTGTGAAAACTACACATATTCCATAATTCTCCAAAATAAAAATTCATTAATGTGAACAGAAAGGTGAGCTATATTAAAGTCTGTAGCTATGTGGCTTTATCCCAGTCTCTACCTCTGCTCAACAGAAAATGATGATCTTTCTCATGACACATCTCTTGTTAACATTTCCAAACATTTTGTTAAACTGCTGTAAAAGCCCAGTGATTTACGCAGTGAAGTAGCTTCCTGTAGTCCTTACTATTTCATATTTTAGCTGTTTTTCATATAGCTAAATGTGACATAAAGATGATCCTGATTATCTGCGAGAATCAGAAGCATTGAATGATCTCTGATACTTCAGAAGATTTTTAGATTATGCGTCTTTCACAAAGACCATGGAGAGTAACACCTTGTCCTGAAAGAAAAAGGTCATATCAAAAAAGACAAAACCTACTCATTCATTATTCAAAATAAGACAGAGTTATCTTTTCTGGACTTCTCTGTCTATGAGCTTCTGTGTACAAATGGCCAGGAATGCGCTTAACAAGATGAGCAGCAGGATGCCTCAGGAGCAGAGTAGCCCTGGTAACTCTTTGGAACTGTTACTGTCTCAAAGCCTGTAGAGCTGCTTACATGAACAAACATTTACTTCTTCTTTGTTACACTTATAAGAAAGGATATTCCCATTTATGATTAGACAGTGCTAAGGCCTGTTGTGTTGTTAAACACATTACAAACAAGCATATCTTTCACATGATAATAAATTTTAAAAAATTCTGAAAACCAGATAAGATCTTTCTTTGAAGTTCAAGTACAGAAGATAGATTCCATATTAAGAATGTGGCTGGTTGCCATAGCAGAGTCAATGTCTTGAAGTAACTACTGTAAAGATATACTCATTAATGAGATACAATACAGTCGTGTACTGTGATTGGTATCTGTCAGCAGTTCTCCACAGTCAATTTTGCATCTTCTGACTCTGACAATTGAAGATCTTCTTCTTAGAATATGATGATACTGACATGCTGAAACCTTGGTATAAGAACAGGGAAGGAAATGTAGCTTCCTGATGTTTCCTCCTCGCATTTAGATTCATAGATATAATTTCAGAGAAAGACAGGCTACAAGGTGAAAAATAAAGGCAGTTTCTTGGACCTTCACAAAGATATAGCAGAGTGCAAGCACACTTAGTCTTGAGCCTCTGAACAGTATCTCAACAACTTTGTTTATTAATTCTACGCAATATGTCAATAAGCCTGGGGCTGTTCTCCAGCACAGAAACGAGCTGGCACAGAGTCATCTACATTCATAAAATCAAGCTTTCCAACCCTGCAACAGATGGTGGTCACAAGCAAATTGCTTATTGATAATGGTCTCTGGCCTGCACCGATTCCCTAATATAGTTCAGGAATGGCTTCTGAAAGTGCTAGCTGCCGAAGATGAAAATGTGCCATAGATCACCCTAACAATTTAACTCTATAGAAGATCATTTTCAGTGACCAAGAACATTTGCTGGTACTGTTTCTTTTGCTAGTAGAGACAGAGCCTATGTCAAACATCAGGTTTACCTACAGACCACACTGTTAAACGCATGAGAGCAAGATTTAAATCTGACTCTCAGAACGAGTTCCTAACCCCTTTGCTACACATACACAGACATCAAATATGTATCAGAGACATATGCATGCCAAAGGATTTGCTAATCTGTTGCTCCTTGCCCTGTTCTGTTTTCCTTACATTTGGGCCTTGCAAAATATAGATCTACAGCCTCTCTGCAAAGTCACATTTTCCTTTCCTTTTATTTTTCCCTTAAACTCAACAAATCATATCTTATATGACTTCCTAGCATTCCTGACCCTCTTCCAATGATAACAGAGTTTCCTCCTCAGTGTTAGCTCTTCTGCATAGTTTTAACTATCACAGGCCAAGCCTTTATTTAGGTGCACTTCTTTTACCCTGAAAGGGAGTAGCAGCTATGAATTTTAGGAGACAGACACATGCACACACACACACACTTATTGGGAGATCACAGAATCACAGAATGGTAGGGGTTGGAAGGGACCTCTGTGGGTCATCTAGTCCAACCCTCCTGCCGAAGCAGGGTCACCTCCAGCAGGCTGCACAGGACTTTGTCCAGGCAGGTCTTGAATATCTCCAGAGAAAGAGAATCCACAACCTCTCTGGGCAGCCTGTTCCAGGGCTCCGTCACCCTCAAGGGAAAGAAGTTCTTCCTCATGTTCAGATGGAACTTCCTGTGCTTCCGTTTGTGCCCATTTCCCCTTGTCCTGTCGCTGGGCACCACGGAAAAGAGTCTGGCTCCCTCCTCCTGACACCCACCCTTCAGATGTTTGTAAGCATAAATAAGGTCCCCTCTCAGCCTTCTCTTCTTAAGGCTAAACAATCCCAGCTCCCTCAGCCTTTCCTCATAGGAGAGATGCTCCAGGCCCCTCACCATCCTCGTAGCCCTCCTCTGGACTCTCTCCAGTAGCTCTTCATCTGTCTTGAACTGGGAAGCCCAGAACTGGACACAGTACTCCAGATGAGGCCTTACTAGGGCAGTGTAGAGGTGGAGAAGCTCCCTCAACCTGCTGGCCATATTCTTCTTAATGCACCCCAAGATGCCATTGGCCTTCTTGGAAGCCAGGGCACACTGCTGGCTCGTGGTCAACTTGTCATTCACCAGGACACCCAGGTCCCTCTCCACAGAGCTGCTCTCCAGGAGGTCTGCCCCAAGCCTACATGGGGTTGTTCCTCCCCAGATCAATATTTACACTTCACCACACATATTTTTATCCTCACTGCAAGTTATTCAGGGACGCACAGAAATAAATCTACCCTAAAACTAATAATTAATACAAAATTAAAGGAAGAAAATTTTTCTGGATATGACCTCAACAGTCTTAAAAACCTGCACTAAACACGTTAAGGAACCAGGTGTGATAGAGCAAAGGCCATTAACAGTAGTATATTTGTATTTCAGATTTCATGGGAATGTCACAGTAAGGTTACTACCATACCAACGGCTTTCTTAATTCTCCACAGAACAGGCATGTACAGCAAAAAACACAACATTCAGAGAGATTCTGAATTTGAACACTAAAATGTAGTGGTGGAATTATCTCACCTGCCTGTAATACCTATACAGAAAGCAGAGATCCACTTTACCATCTCTCTTCTTCTTTCCTCACCAGCTGGATGTTTACCTCATTTTCCTCAGCTTATGAAATGTGATGGGAGCTAAAGGCAAAAAAGCACAGATACATTATTCTCCATTTGAATCCCAAAGGGGGAAAAAGTCATTAAAAAGAAACATGGGCCCACTTCATGAACAAATTATTTCTCTGGTTCTCTACTCTGTTATTCTGTAAAGTCTTTCAGGTTGTATTGTATTAGCCTTCGTGCAACAATGGTCTTTACTCTGAAGGAGCTTGTTCAGTTTTCCAAATTTCTTCTGTGTGAAATAGAGTGAAAAATGGCTAATGTATAGTAGCTACAGTGTCTGTATTAAATCTTGGCACAGTATCATTGCTGCTAGAGTCTTCATTAAATCTAATTCATTGACACTGTGTGTAGAATCAATCTTTCCTCAAGAAGTAAACCTGTAGAAAGCCTTTTACAAAATTGTTCTGCTGTAGAAATAAACAAAAAAAAATGGAGATTGAAGAATTAAACTGAAACTAGAGTGAGAGCAAGATGTTCATGTGACATTCAAGTTGATGAGCAGAGGTCCGTGGGTTAGTAGGCTTTCTATTTATTAACTATTCAGCTGTCAATAATGAATTAATCTAAAAATTATTGTTGACCCATTGTGCACCAGGAGGTCAGATGGAATGTAAAAAAAACAAGAACTAAGAGAATTTAAATCAGTTAGAAATACCTCTGGTATTTGCTATATCTGTCTCCTCAGGTAAAAAAAATGAATTAGCCTGCTGCAAAACACAATTACCAGAAGTATAACAAACTAAGATTTACAGACATTAAGTAGATGTATAGTGGGATTAAAGTTGGAAGGACAATATTTTATGTATTGTCTGTGATCCTTCTTCTCTGTTATACACTGCACCAAGAGTGGATACCACACAAGAGTGATTTTCCAGGCTGGGAGACTTAGAGGGAATTAAAAGATTTTTATCCCCTCCTCAACCTGCATGTAGTACAGAAGCATCAGCACTTTATTGCAGCTGGACCAGTTGATCTGGAAACTGTAGAATTTTTTTGTATGTTAACACAAAGCAAAATGTTCTTTTTTAGTGATTATTTTTTTACCAAGCAATAACAAATTTAATCTTGTGCTCCCCCTTAAAACTCCCTGACTTTTGTCACTCGTTACTTTGCCAAACTTCTATTGATCGGATGTAATTTTCCAAATCATGTATCTTCCAATGTTGATTTGTGTTGTTTTTCTTTCTATTTCCCTATCTGGATGACCTAGCATTGTGCTGTTGTTACTGAAAGATGTGAGCTGGTTTTGGTTTTAATTTGTAATTGAAATGGTTTGCCCATGTAAAAAGTTAAAGAAATATAACCTTATTTTGCTTTTATTATGTAATATTTTTTTCCTTTTACAGGCTCAAACATGATTCTACATTTGTGCACTGTTTTGGATTTGGCCAGAGCCTTTAGCCACTGCTATGACACAACTCCCCCCAAACTCTGACATTTTAAACTAGATTATGACTTTCAAAACATTTTACATTGTGCTTGCTCAGTATAAATATTGTCCTTCACATTTTCTGGTGGTCACCATGAGACAATGGTCACAAAATTTGCTCAGCAAGATGTAGTTGCTCAGTGTTCTGGGTAGTCATGACTCAGATGTTTCAAGAAGGGCATACAGAATAAGTGGGTACTTTTTACAGTGCCACTTCTGTCTAGGCCCTTGCATAGAATAAATACCAATGGATCTTACTGTGTCATCATGAAAATACATTCTTTAAAATCTAGGAAAGATCAAGTTATTCTGTATTCTGATGAAAGCAGAGTTAATCCATTCAGGGATAAATTAGTAATTCTATATTGAGTGGATTTGAATCAATACTAATAACTTTGTGCTACATAAATAAAAAAGTATTGATTTCATTTGTTAATTGGTTCATAGTCTTATTTTAAAAAGCAGCAGCAGCGTAAAACTCATTTGTAACATGTATGCACAAGACAGCAAATTACCATTTCAAGAGACAAGTGTACATTTACCATGTTCTATACTTTTGAAGGCTCAACTTTGCAGACTTCACAAACAATGACTTCTCCAGCTGTCAAACAAAACAGCCTGCATAAAGATGAATTGAGCTACTAGTATTTTATTCAGTAGACAGAGTAAAAGTGGAAAAAAGAAGAAATTTATTTTACTCTTCTGTAAGAACAAACAAAAATGTATCAGTGAGGTCTGGGAAGAAGACACCACTCAAGGTGAGTGGAAATGTTCATTACGTTAAAGAGGGCTGACCAAAAATAAACAAACAAGCAAGCAAGTTATACACCATCTCTACATGCTGCAAATAAACTTATATCAAAGATTTTTCCAGATTACACAGCAAGCCGTCATTTCCATTTCATTTCTGATTCATTCAGTATTCCTTCCTACCTTTGGTGATGAGGGAGGAAGAAAGTTCCCAGAGACTACACACCTCCGAAACAGAAGCAGATCCATTCATAACACCTGCACGGTCCAGCAGCATTTTGGACTCTCTCAATTTTTTTTCAGTGCAATGGCAAATAAAACCTGTTTGTTGCACGTATTTAATGGATTTTTGACAGATTTGTGCCCAGAAAACAGGAAAACACTCCAACTGCATAGCTAAGCACTAGACCCCCATTCTCATATCTTCAACAGACTTTTTAAACTTTAAGCTCTGATGGAGAAATGTTACTGCCTTTTGATGATGAGAGTTAGTTTAGCTGTTTAAAAAAAAATACACACTCACAAAAAACAAGCAAGCAAACAAAAAATTTCCATATTCCTTCCTTTCTTTGCCTCCGTAGACAACCTGAGATTTGTTAGCCTAAGTCAGTCTTGCAGAGTTGGCACAGCATCACCATATTCAGGAAGCTGCTAGACGCAGATTCCATGGGCAATTGCACTTGTGGTTGCTAGTTGTCCTTAGGGTTGGTTATGCATCTTTAACATCTTTAAAGGGTTTGCAAGGTGAATTTAACAACCTTGGGTGATCACTGTTGGTCTTGCAATACAAAATTAGCGGAGATGATGAAACACAGCCTTCTTCTCAATGAAGTCTAAAAATACAACAAAAGGAACAGCTCTGTAGGATCAAAACTTCCAAAGCTTTTCCCAATTCACTTTCTTTTCAATTACTGGTTGCTGATAGACTCACACAAACAATAATAGACGGGGCATCGAGAAATCTCAGCTTCTACTCTGACTGAGTTTCCAGTGGATGATTTCACTAAATTGCAGTGATTCTTTTTCCCTAAGTATAACTATCTGAGTGATCTCTTGCCCTGATGTCACTGGTAGTCCATGGAGAAGTTTCTTTTTTGTAGTGCTACCAAATTGTTCCATGGTGGAAGAATCTCATACACCAGCAGCAATAAAATCCAAGCAAGAAGAGCTTTTCTGGAAACCATTTATGAAATGAAAAAGAAATATTGTCAAACTTTTAAAATTTTCTCTTTCTTCAAAATTTATTTGGCTTTCTCAAGGAAGGGTGAAAGTTTCCTTGATCAATGAGGGGACCTGAATAAGAATCTTATGGAAACTGCGAGAATAATTGTCAGGTTTTCTGGTGCCAGAGGTGTTGATGTAGTATGTTATGTTGACAGCTCAGTACTGGTGTCACATCATTTGAAGATGAGAAACCAAGACAGCAGAGTAAGAATTTTCTTTGCATGCATTCACTGACATATTAATCTTGCTTAAAATTTGTCTTATATTTGGAGACACCTGAAAAAATAGACATGGTACTTATTCATAGAGGAATGACCAAGAAAAATCTTGCATCTGTGTTATAAGTAAGATAAAGTATTTTCTTATTGTGTCAAATTTTCATGTCTCAAAAAACAGACTGAATTGGAACAAAATGCTGGAATATAAAATACTTTTATATAAATACTTTTATAGCATTTAAAAATACTTCTGTGTCCTAAGGAAGATGGCCTAAGTGCACACGGCTCATGTCTGTTTATATGCATCTTCTTAAGTTTGCAGTAGAGGTGCCTAGGTATGTTTGTAATATGTGTACACATACACATGTGCACTTACATGTGAGAGGCAATCTCTGGATCCTGTGTGGCTGTGTAACTGAATAGGTCACTGTAGCAGATTCTGAAGGAAGGCAGTTAACTACTTCAAAACAGTAAATAGACTACCAAGTATCTGCAAAATACGGTGTTATGAGTTAAGATGTGGAACAACTAGACAATTTCTGACTCAAACTGACCATACCAAATTGGGAATTTATAGCAAAACTTATAGCAGTCTGTCCCCATGTGCCGCAAGACAAACCGGCAGGGAAGATGACCAGCCTGGCTGAACAGGGAGCTTTTTCTGGGACTCAGGAAAAAAAGGAGGGTCTAACACCTATGGAAGAAAGGACAGGCAACTCAAGATGAGTACAGGGGTCTCATTAGGTCATGCAGAGAGGAAATTAGAAAGGCAAAAGCCTAGCTAGAACTCAGGTTGGCCACTCTTGTAAGGGATAACAAAAAATCTTTTTACAGATACATCAGCAACAAAAAGACAGCCAAGGAGAATCTCCATCCTTTATTGGATGCAGGGGGGAACATTGCCACCAACTATGAGGAAAAGGCTGGAGAGTGTCCATCCCTTATTGGATGCAAGGGGGAATATTGCCAACAAGGATGAGGAAGAGGTTGAGGTATTTAATGCCTTCTTCGCCTCAGTCTTTGGTAGTCAGACTGGTTATCCCCAAGGTAGTCAGCGCCCAGTGCTGGAAGATAGGGAAGGAGAGCAGAGCAAACCTCACACAATCCAGGATGAAGCAGTTAATGACCTGCTATGCCACCTGGACGCTTAGAAGTTTATGGGGCCAGATCGGATCCATCCAAGAGTGCTGAAGGAACTGGCAGAGAAGCTGGCCACGCCACTCTCCGTCATCTCTCAGCAGTCCTGGCTGAGAGGGGAGGTCCCAGATGACTGGAGGATTGCCAGAGTAGCACCCATCTACAAGAAGGATCCAGGAAACTACAGGCCTGTCAGCCTGATCTTGATGCCGGGGAAAATTAGGGAGCAATTCATCCTGAATGCACTCACCGGGCGTGTGAAGGACAACCAGGGGTTCAGGCCCAGCCAGCATGGGTTCATGAAAGGCAGGTCCTGCTTGACCAACCTGATCTCCTTCTATGACTAGGTGACCTGCCTAGTGGATGAGGGAAAGGCTGTGGATGTTGTCTACCTGCACTTTAGTAAGGCCTTTGACACTGTTCCCCACAGCATCCTCCTGGAGAATCTAGTTGCCCATAGTTTGGATGGGTGTACTCTTCACTGGATAAAGAACTGGCTGAATGGCCGAGCGCAGAGAGTTGTGGTAAATGGAGTTAAACCCAGCTGGCAGCCAGTCACGAGTGGTGTTCCCCAGGGCTCAGTTCTGGGTCCGGTCTTGTTTAACATCTTTATCAATGATCTGGATGAGGAGATTAAGTGCTCCCTCAGTAAATTTGCAGATGACATCAAGTTGGGTGGGAGTGTCAATCTGCTTGAGGATAGGAAGGCTCAGCAGAGGGATCTGGACAGGCTGGATCAATGGGCCGAGGCCAACTGTATGAGGTACAACAAGGCCAAATGCTGGGTCCTTCACTTGCATCACAACAACGCAATGCTACAGGCTTGGGGAAGAGTGGCTGGAAAGCTGCCCAGCAGAAAAGGACCTTGGGGTGTTGGTTGACAGCCGGTTGAACATGAGCCAGCAGTGTGCCCAGGTGGCCAAGAAACCCAACGGCATCCTGGCTTGTATCAGGAATAGTGTGGCCAGCAGGACTAGGGAGGTGATTGTGCCCCTGTACTTGGCACTGGTGAAGCCGCACCTCGAGTACTGTGTTCAGTTTTGGACCCCTCACTACAAGAAAGACATTGAGTTGCTGGAGTGTGTCCAGAGAAGGGCAAGGAAGCTGGTGAAGCGTCTAGAGAACAAGTCTTATGAGGAGCGGATGAGGGAGCTGGGGCTGTTTAGTCTAGAGAAGAAGAGGCTGAGGGGGGACCGTACTGCACTCTACAACTACCTCAAAGGAGGTTGTAGTGAGGCAGGTGTTGGTCTTTTCTCCCAGGTAACTAGCGATAGGACGAGAGGCAATGGCCTCAAGTTGCATCAGGGGACTTTTAGGTTAGATATTAGGAAAAATGCCTTTACTGAATGAGTGGTGAGACATTGGATTAGGCTGCCCAGGGAGGTGGTTGAGTCCTCATCCCTGGAAGTGTTCGAAAAACGTGTAGATGTGGCACTTCAGGATATGTTTTAGTAGGCATAGTGGTGGTGGGTGAATGGTTGGACTCGATGATCTTAGAGTTCTTTTCCAACCTTAATGACTCTATGAAAAGATTACTAATTATCTGATTATGTTTCTTATCACACCCTTGAATGTGCAAATAGTATCACTTTAAATATGAAACAGACAATTTCAAGAGCACCAGAAGAGCAAACCTGAATTAAAATATTGTTTACATATTTAAATACTGGGGAAAAGAATGAAGAAGTATCTTTCTCCAAGAAAAGTAAGCTTCTCATCAGCTAGAATCCATGCTTGCCAGGCTCATCTGTAAATAAATTTTCCTTCTGAAACACACTGAAATCACTCCTTCTCCTGGACTTGTATCAATATAACTGTAATTATATCAATTTCTAATTGTTTTGTTTTGTTTTCTTTCACCTGAAATCTTCATGGACTTAGAACCTCCTTAGAATAAAACTACTCTTACGGCAGAAAACTTTCTAAATTTCTTTGCTTGCATTTGTGGAGATTTTCTGCTTAAAGAAAGTTTTCTAAACAAGCAAGATTCTTCAGCTTATCAGATTTCCACTTAATGAAAGTCTTGCAGAAGAAGCAGCTTATCACCATGTAATTAAAGACAGTATGATAATGCATTTGCACAAAGAAGGGTTTAGATGCAAATTAGGCACAGACATTTTTAATCTTGATGTTTTTCAATTCATGAGTACTTATCATTATAAACTCAAACACAGCTTTTATGTTTATTTTTTACTGTTGTGTATTACGTTTATGTAAGTGATTAGCACAGTAACAGTTTGTGGATCACAGCCCTAGAACTCTAAGTCCATTGACAACAGCACAGAGGGTGGTAACTGAGATTATCTGTCCTGTTTTTCCACTAGGATTTAATATTCAACTGCTTCAGAAGCGAGAAGTGTTACTGAAACATTCGTTGCTATTATTAGCAAGGATGGCTGCCTGGTTTTGCAGTTTGTAAGGAAGATATCTCTCATTTTCTGGGAATTATCGTAAAGCCAACCAGGCACATTAAAGGAAATAAGGGGGAGACGTTATGCAGTCATCTAGGGATGAAAATGTGTAACACTTTGTTGCACACTATGAGTGAGCTGGTCGATAAAACAGTAATCCATTCCTATATTGGATTGCTGGATTTTTTCTATATAAATATATTGATCTTGCCTAATAGGGTGATGCTGGTGAAAGCAAGCAGCAAAGTAACACGGTGACCACAATAGCCCCTCAAAAAACACTCATAGGGTGATTACAGGGCAACAGGAGAAGACAGCAAATCGTAAGGCTATAAACAGGTGAACAGTAAATTGGCCCTGAAGAAGGTAGAGATCAAGAGTAAGGAACTTTTTAATGTTTTATTCCCCAAGAAAAGAGAGAAATGAGAGTTGTAAGTTAAGTGATAGATTGAACCAATTGCAGTCTATAGAAAGTCTGAAGAAACATTAGTCTTTTTCAAAAAATTAATAGATATTTTCTAAATAACTGGTGGGTTTATTTGTTTGTTAGCAGAAACTTTTACTTGTAAATACAGTAAGAATCTATTTTGGAAGTGTCATGCTGAATGGTAATAGCTATCTCACTCTCTGGAGAAGTACAATGCCAAGTGATGCAATCATAGTAGATACACAGATTCCCATGACCTGTTTCAAGGGAATCACATCATTCTGGGTAGAAACTGCTCCTGGCATGAGGCCTAGGTAACAATCACTGAAGTCACGTGAGTTAGAAAAGAACTGTAGCTGACCCATCAACTTTGACATCTGTTTCAAAAAACCTCCTTTCAGTGTGGGTTGGATTTGACCTGATAAGCTAGAGGTGAATGCTATACACCCCATTACCAATCTCCAGAGACTCAGTACATCTTTCTTATCTGTTATTGAAAGTTAATGGCCCTGTAGGATATTGTTAACAGATTTATAGAACCTCCAGGAATTCTTTAATAGAGTTTCTAAGTACTCCAGGTTGAACTTCTGGCCTCCTAATTTTGATTTTCTGACTTTAAGTGACTTTGAAAGGTGTGTCTTAATATGAAAAGATGCAAGAACATTTCTACATGAAACCCATTCAGTAGTTTCTGTAACAGTGAATAAAACCACTCTTTAAAATACCTAGTAGCAATGGAAAATTTCAAGAAACTTCTCTGCCACCACATTTCAGTTCCAACTTTGAAATTCTTTCTCCTGCTATGAAAAGTTTAGTAATGAGCATTAAGTTTAATTTCAGGTCAGAGACTTTATATCTGTTTATGGCAGATTAATCTTTCTCTCTTTACCTCCTTGTTTTAATACCACAGCCTTTAGGAAAACAATCTGGGTTGTTACAAAATAGTATTTACTGAAGCTGAAAGAACACTTGGTTCTTTCAGGTTAATGTTTCAAAATATCTCTTCACTGGTCTGATTTGGACTCTATTTGCTTTGGTCAACACAATCATCTGTGATCCTAAGAAGTCCTTGTATTTAGGCTGATTCTTCTCTAGATAAGAAGTAAAATCTGCTAATACTCAGCACCAAGCAGCAGCCTTCCCTTTTATTGTAGCATAAATTAGGTTTGTGTTTTTATGACTGAATGCCAAAATGCTTCTGGCTCCGCTTGTGATGGTTCTTCACAACAAGAATGGGGTGAAAAGAGAGGAAAAGAGCATGTGCTAGACCTATGAGAAGAGGGAAAAAAAAAGAGGAATGTGGAATTCATGTTTCTCCTTACCTAACAACAGAGAATATGGATACCTTTTTCCTGGCTCCTGTGATCAAAAAATGGCACCGGCAAAAGCCTTGAGCAAGATCATCTGTCCTGGCTAGCTATAGATCAAAGAACTAGAACAGCCGAATAGTGAAAAGTGGATTGTGACAACCACTCCACTGTAAGCACCCTTCTGTCAGTGCCTTCACCTTCCTCTTTGGGAAGAGATTTCTCACCTATCACAGCACTGCCACTTTGGGAATTAGAGAAGGAAGATGACCTTTCTTTCCACTGCATAGCTTTCCTCATGCCTGTTCTACAGAGAGGATAAAAGTAATTGCAATGAATGTCCACCCTTCAACCTAGGTGATCCCAACTTGTGATTTGTTGATTCAGCCTCTACTATTAATCTATGGTAAAGATACTTGTACAACCCTCATTGTTCCCTGCTCTGATTTGAGAAAGGTACAGCTGTTCCTGCCAGGCAAATGGATCCCTATTCACTGCAGATATGCACATGAATGTATCTGGCTTACTCTGTATTTCTAAGGGGTTTACTTTTCTATGCTTCTTGTTCTGTTACTAGGCATTTTTATTATCAGTAGGAGAAAAGTTGCAATACACTTTTCTTCCTCTGTCACTCATTGTTTTCAGAATCTGCCTCAGGAAATTTTATACAGTCTTCTAGGCTTCTGCTTCAGGTTCTGAGCTGTTTCTTGTAAGAAGGATAGCTAGGATTATTCCTAAAAAGTCCTAAATAACCAAAAGAAATAACCATAAAAACTCAGTATTGCCAAATATGAAAAGTTTATAGGATGAAATTATAGAATTAAAGACTTATTTAGAGCAACTATATTAGAAAAATGTAATTCACTGAAATTAATATGCCATTTTAGAACTACATGACTGATAATAAACATATCATTGTGATAGCAAATATGTGATTGATTGCAACATTGTAAAATGTGCTTGAGTAATGTAACTTTCATAACGTCAGTAGAAATATTACAGATCTTCTGTAGTCTCTTCATTCTGGTATACACCAAACTATTATCTACTTATTTGCAATATGCACAAATTTGGGCAACCAGTTAATCAAATGTTAATCACAGATTCTTAGAGACATAGAGTAATTTATGATCTCTGGAAGTCAGCTGGTCCAAGCCCCTGCTCGAAACAGGACCTGGTCCTGTGAAGTTTTGAGTGTATCCAGGCATGGAGATGGCAGATTCCAGGACGGAGATTCCACAGTACCTTTGGACAATCGCTCTAGTATTTGACCACATTCTACAATGAAAGACATTTCCTTACAGCTCATCAGAATTTCCATGCTGCAACTTGTGCTCATTGCTTTTCTTTCTATCAATACATGTCCAAGAAGAAGCTGGGACCGTGGACTTCTGTGTCCAATTTGATGAAATTCGTCTGAACCATGTTCTCCTTCTGTGGGTAAAAAACAGTAAACCTCCGTGGTGATTTGAGTTGGCAGCTTTAGAAACATTCTGATGTCATTAGCAAGAATTTCCCCATTTACTGAACCGTGGTATTTTCCTAGTTTTGACCACCCTTTCTCACCAGAAGACCCAGCTCTCAGAAATGGAACGTGCAAGGAGAACAAAAGATCAAGGGAAATTATCCTGACAAAAACAAAACATAATGAGTAGTTCTAATTTTTTTTAGGTCCTGACCTATTAAAAAAATGCTGTTTAGGACTTAGTGGGAGATTTATCTACTTGTTTATTTTCCCACAGTGATTTAGAAGCTCCAATTCTGCAAAATCTTATTATACTATTTTTCAGAGTAAGAGCAGACAAGGTCCTGTGACCTCATTCACAGAAAGGATCTAAATAAAGAAGAATACTATGTAAAAAGGTACCCAAGATATAAATAATGAAATATATATGTGAAGGTACTGTTAAAACATCCTTGGAAAGATTTCTTAGAAATAATTTGCCTTCTGGAATCATATAACATTTTTATTATTATTTGCATTACTATTATTATTATTATTTAATATTACTAAATCTGGGCAAATTGTCTCATATTAAACGCTGATTTCACTGTGGTATTACCAGTATTATTTCACAATAACAGCACAAAATAGGTTCTGAATATTCAAAATAAACAATAATATCTTTCCTGTTTTCCCAGCAGTGTATATTTCTTAAGATTAAAGTTCTGGATGATAATTAATATGCCATACTCATTTTCACTAAAAGTCTACCTTTATATTCACATCTACTCAAGATGCTCTGTCCAACACTGTTGCTACAATTGTAACACCATTACATCAAATAACTATTTTTTTCCCTTTTCCTGTTAACAATTCTGCATTCCAAAATGCTGCATTCAGTTCCAGGCAAGTAAAATCTTTCTCAGGAAAAAGTAATTGTGAAGTAGGTGGCATGTTCCTAAAAGGTTATAAAAGGTGTCATATTTTTAAAAACTAAAAAACATGATAATCGTAATGTGTGTGTGCATGTGCTGTGCATGTGTGTGTTCAGGATATCACTTGGAAATTTTTTTCCCAGTATGCCATATTTTTCCTGACTCTTCTGTTTGCAGTCAATAAAAAAGTGAAAATGTGATCTTGACAAATCAGTGGCAACTTTTAGAATTTCTTAGTCTGCTTTGGATTACACCTCTAAAACAGAGTAAGAAATAGAATGACGGTGCCTATAATGAAAGCAACATTTTTCTTTCTGATTGGTACCTGAAAGATAATATATGGGTCAAAATGACTGTAGTGAATAGTAAAGGCACAAGCTAAATTATTCACGGTATTCACTGAGGAGTGACTAACCTACTATTTATATTCTTTCTGAATATATCATTATGCCTCAGACTCAATTTGCAATGTTCTATTTGAAGTCAATGGACTCCAGAGTATACATTCTGTTCATCTAAAAAGTCTGACAACTCTAATTATTGGGTTATTGTGTAGAGTGGGGAATAACCAAAGAAGTCTTAACTACTATCAGGGTTACCTTTTTCACAGGAAAATATATTTATATAAAATATTTGTATTCAACAGGTATATGCAAAACATTCAAACATATCTACATTCAACAAGTGGAGGGCAGCTGCTTGCACTGATTAATTCACTTTAATGAACATCTAGAAAGTAGAAAATGAGGGACCAGATTTGAAAAACAAGATATGATTTATCTATTTAATTCTTTTAAATACAATTCCTTAAGAGAAAACAAGAAGACAAAGCATAAATTTAAATGCCTCCATTTATTTTTTCCACTTTTGCAGGCATAGAAATAGGATATGAAGACTGCTGACACACCACATTTGGGAGTTTTCTGTTTGTGACTGAACAAAACCAAATGTTTAGAAGATTCTGCTCTTATTTTTGATTCCATGGAAAATGTTTCCCGGAAGACAAAACATCATTTATACAATTTTAGTATTTACGTTAAATACTTTGATATTTTAGAAGTATTTTGAAACAAAACATACTGTGATGATAGCTTTGACCTTGCTACCAGTTGTATTCTTGCTTAGCTTTGGAATAGTATGTACATTCCCAAATGCAACTTGAATGTGTACTGCTGAAGCACAATATGCAGTATTTGCCACTTCAAAAATCATTGGGAAAAATTTGGTATTGAGGATTAAATTTACTTCCTAAGGATTCTGCTCTTTGCTTTTCAGTGTGCCTTTTTCTGAACAATGTTCAGCTAAAACGAGAACATCATTTTAGTTAAACACATCAAAAGGGTTTAACCTATTTTTAAAAAAAATTGTCTCAAAACAGTGATGTATTATACAACAATTATTCAAAGATCTTTGGCTAATACCCGATATCTCTTTTACTTCATCTGGAGTAGAGAATAAAAAGATGGTATAAGAGAAATGCGGTCTCACAGCCTCTCCCTTAAGATGCGACTTGGGTTGAGATAGTTGGAGATCTTCAAGCATCTTAACCAGAGCCATATTTGATGCTGAGTCTTCGTAAGACCTTGAGAACACATCTTCCCCAGCTGCTGGATCAGGCAGCCCCATTTCCACACCACTCACTCCTGCAGTCTTTGAGCTCCGAACACAGAGGGCTCCCGCTGAGGCCGGGAAGCAAGTCAAACATCCAGGGGCACAGGCTACCATCAAGTAGTTCATCTTCCCTTTTGATCTTGTATGAGGTCTCCAGTTCAGAGGGACAAAAATAATGTGTCTTTTAAAACAAAAATTCTGAGACGATGTCAGACAGTGTATTTCTAAACCCGCAGCTGCAGGAAAGAAGCATTTAATTCAATACCTCTGATCTATGAAATTATAATCATAACAGCAGTGTGGAGTATGCCATTAGACAAATACATTGGGTGCTTTTTAGTAAAAGTTACATAAAACACATGTTCTTTTGTACAATCATTTTTACGTTTGCTTTATTTGTATCTTAAAAACAAGTTAATTTAGGCATGAATGTATTAGGGGAAAAAATACATTCCTCTGAGAAGTGCAGTCAGTTAATAATTCCTTCTTTTATCTGGTTACACCTCTTCTAATATTATTTAAATGCAACAGAAGCTAAATTATGATGAACAAGAAATGTTCTACCCTCTGGTACAGACCTTTTCATCTTAATGTGAAACTTCTGAATGTTCAAGATCTTATCATGTTTTTCATTAATTTCTCTTAAATTACAGTTGATTTCTTAAATAACAGCTGATTTTAATCTTATTGTAGGCAAGAACTGGTTTGCAGGGGAGACTACGTAGTCTTTAATCCTTCATTAGCACTGGCAAGTGCTGTGCATGCCGTAGCACAACAAAATGTAGTTGAGGCTTCCGAGGGGTTTGTCTCTCCCTAGACTGGTTTATATATATTTTAATTCTAATCCAAATTTAGACTACCTGTCTATAGTTTCAGTAGTTGTCAATAGCCACCTCTTCCTTACAAATAAATTAAAGATGTCCTAGTATTGAGCTGATATTTAATTCCTGTTCAAGTTTTCCAGCTGTTCCATTTAAATTGGTCATAGATGATCAGTTACCTCCAATTTAATCCTACAATCTGTACGACTGGGAATTTTTGTCTGAAAACCTACCTTAAATATAAATTTCAGCTGAAAGAGCATTGTCCAAAGTGTCCTGACACACTCAGCTGTTTTCAGCAAGAAAACATTTTATTTGACTAACAAGTTATTTACTTACATTGTCAAGTCTTGAAGGTACAGAAAGGAATTTTGTTTTGATTCTACAGTACATGGCACTGTATGTTCAGGTATTCGGGTAGACCTGTTGTGCACTATTGTTGCAGTATTAATAAGTATTAACATTATTTAGGTGTTACTTAAGTGCGCTAGTATTCTTTCAGAAGACTCTCTGTGTGAGTGTGTATGGACACATATACACAGAGAGAGAGAGACAAAAAAGATAGAGAAAAATAATGAAACCGCCATCAGGAAAAGAAAAATAGAACAATAAGCATGTCCTCTGGTAAAATTCGTGATTAGAAGGGAGAGCATTGTGGTACCTAAACTGAATGATGTGGTGAGATATCTTACTGGAAGTTAATTTTCAGTAGTAATGGCTCGCTTCAGCTGCTATTTCAGCTGCAGTATGATGCTGTGTCCTTTCACTCTGCTGTCCGTTAAAGACTACAACTAAATTCCCATAAAGAAGGCAGCTCTTTAAAGGTGGAGTATTCATTTTCTTATTCTTTTGCCATTTTTCCTTGTTTGCTGCTTCATATTGAACAAATAGGCTCAGTCTAAGAAATACACAAACAAACCAACAGAATTGGACAGAATGAAATAGTAGGCAGTTTTACTGTAAAGCACAGAGAAGAAAGTTATCATTTTTTGTGCCTCTTCTGTTCCTTTGAAATGGTTTTTCAAAATGGCTTTGCTGAAGTAATTTTTTCTTTAGAGCTGTAACTGAGGGTATTCTGTCAGCTTCCCCTTTCTTTTGTACAGGTTTATAGTTTTCTACAAGTAGAATGCTAAAAGTAGGTACAGTAATGTCAGGGCTGCAGTCATTTCATAACTATGGCAAGTTGCCAGGTTGTTTACACATAACTCTGAGTATTCACTCTTGTGGAAAAATTAGTCTCTCCATGCCTTTAAAAAGTTGCATAGTTGCAATACATAAATACAAATGAGTGAAAATAATGTTATTCAGTGATTATGCTTTTTCTAAAAATTACACACATTAGTGATTTTTTCCAGATGATATTTTTTGCAAGACTTTCCATATACATTTTTAATACAACATTAAAATTCCATTATTAAGTTGTGTTTTCTCTTACAGGTAGCAAATGAAAGATTATCCCTTCACATTCGCATACACTGAAAACACTAGAAAAACACTAGCTGAATTGATGAAAAGGAGTTATGAACCTGAGCATTACAGAGTATTCACTGTAAAAACATCGCTTGCCTCAGGTGCCAGATAAATATCACATACCCTTCCCCAGCTTGTATGGGAGCAAAGGGCTGTCTTGTTCAGAAATAGAGACTTCCTAGCTCAGAAATGTGGTGGCAATCACACAGTACTGAATTGCTGGCATCTCTGTGCAACAGCCATAAAGTGCTCAAAATTGGCAGTTTATGCTATGTGGACAATAATTACTTGCACAATATATTGCATAGGTCAAAAGGAGTAAACATGTTAGAAGTCTGGGTAGATTCGGGTGTAGATCAGCAAAAGTGATTAACTGGAAACTCCATTTAGTAGAAAAATAAATTAGTTCTCTTTCAAGCAAGTAACAAATATTCCAAGTTCATCTTTTGCCATGGTAATAAATGGTTAAATACTCAAGTGGTTAAGAATTTTCTCTCCCTGTCTGAACACGGAGAAAATGAATCCAGGAGCCTCTCTTTAAAAATACCTTGTTCCCGGTACATAAAATTCAATGTGCAGGTTGTGTATGGAATAAACATCTTGGAAATTCTTAAATGAAATCATAGCTTAAAAGCCATTACAAAAATTATGCTATTACTGTAATGTAATTGTACATTACTAATGTCATAGTCACATCTTAAGCTCCAAGATAAGCTGATGCTTCGTTGTACAAGCACTGCACAAAATAGTGTTGAGCAGTGATTAGCTCAGTTCTGTCTCAGCACAGGCAGACCTATGTTAAGCAATCTTTTTCTCAGCACATTTTCTCATATTTACACCGTCTAGTAAAACCTACCTGAGAATGCAATAATCACCTAAGTGTTTGAGGAACATTTGAGGAAATACGGTGATATAAAGTGTATAGCTGAACATCAGCCGGAATAAAATACGTGACTATTCAAGTTCTGGTTTGTGTGAATGGAAAGAGAAAGAAAGACAAATAGACAAAACAGATACCCAGTTATTAGAAGTTACTTTATTTGAGCAGAACACTTGCAATGGATCTTGCATGGGAGTGCTACTGCTTTGGGTAGGAAGTGGCTTGGTCAGACAGGCTGTTGGCAGGAGCAGTTGGTATCCCCAACAAGAAACCTGTGCATCTTGTCTCGCCTGCAGCTGGTGCATGCCCAGATAGGCATCTCAGCTCTGCACTACATACCTGCCTCATCACAGCTCATTTTCCCAGTTGTGTTTATTCTGCCTTTGCCCTAAACAGTAGTTTGGGTGCTTGTCCCTTCCTCAGCTTGCATGCTCAGTCCCAGTCCTGCAGCTAAGGTATTCTCCAGTCAGAGCTTTCAAACCCTGAAGCTTAAATTTTAGTTCTTGTCATCTTTAGGCTTTCACATGATTAACAGAAGTGCTGAAGCCTGAGAGTCACTGCTATAATCAGGTCAATCTCTACTTCCTGATGAAGCTAAATCGCAGTAAACATCGCTTTCGCCAAAACTTTTTTGCTGACAGCAGACGACGGGGAGAAGGAATATGCTTATTTATGTTCCACTTTTTCCCCTTATATGTACGTAATGCACTTGCCCGTAAGCAGCACTAAATTATTTCTCCACTAATCCTTCACTCGGAGTTACACAGGGCCAACCCACAGGCAGTTAGATACCTCTGGAATGGACAATTTTGCCTTGTGCTTGGACAGCAATTTGTTCTTCCTCTTATGTTACATCACCTTTTACCACTGCAGCTATGCACATTGTTGAAGCATAAGGTTCAGTGTCTATTGCTTTGCTTTGTTATCCGTTCATTGAGTCAACCTTTTGCCTCAGGATGAACTGAAACACCATAATTACTTCTTAAATGTTAAGAGATTGTTTCTTGACCAGTAAAGTATATCATTAAATTTATATACACCATTGTAATGACAAATAAACTTGAGTTCATTTTTCTTCAAAGTAGATTCTACTTTCATGTACAAAAAAATACAATAAAAATTGCAAGTATTATTAAACAAATAAAGAGAATCAGAGTGACAGCAACATATTACTTTAAGCAGATGAACTGTCTTTAGAAAAATAGTCTTTAGAAAGGTTTGTCATTATATTAAACAACTGTACCTAGGAGACTGTAATGAAAGTATAAAAGCTCATGTAGGGAAAACAATCTTGAAATATTTAGGTTTTCTCAAAACCCATTAGGTAGTCATATAGTTCCCTCAGCACATGTCAAGAAATCGAATATTATACATTGTGAATGTAATTGCTATAATGAGAATAAAAATAAAAATGAGACAAACAAGGATATTGACGACTTTACAATGAATGAGATCCTGTTCTCTTCTTGTTCTGACAATTTGAGAAATTACAATATTTAATTTAAAGGCTTGGAAGAAAATTGTCTCATACAAGTTCAAAGAAATAAAAGGATTCTAGCTGTTTCAGTTTTAATGGTGTTTCTTTAGTCCTACACATCTAAATAGAACAGAACTAAGAAAATTCCTGTCTTTACTTTTTATATATTGCATTATCAGATCAAGGTATGAGCTTAGTTACTTTCCTGCTTTAGGGAAAAAAAAAAGAGAACAAACAAAGAAAGAGGAAAAAAAAATCCCCAAACACCAGTCAATGCTTCACAAGTATAGATTTTTCTGATAATATCTCTAATCACACCTTACCTGCTTCACTCACATCTGTCTAATTCAAGTCAAGCAGAATGTGATACATCAGTATAGCCCCTTTTGGCACAACTGACACTGTCAAAATCAAGACACTACCAGAACATTGTCCTTGCCTGGTGGAAACGAACATTTATTTTCTTTTTCAAAGTTCATTTAGCTGCTGAATGGAGCCTGCATATCATTCTGGAGATGAAAGGTTTGTTCTAAAGCCTGTCGGGAGTCTTTCCATCAAGCTGGATGTTCTTTGTTTGGATGAGGCCCCAGGTCTTTTGTTTACCTCTGGCCTAAGAGAAGCGTGACACCAGGCAGTCCAATGAATGTACAGCAGGTTTGTCCTCCAGAGATCCCCCCCTGGGGAGGGGAAGTTGTGCTCTTCCTTTGGGCTGCGGGTGACAATTTTTATGTCCTTCCTGGGGACAATTTAATATTCCTTGGGAGCCCCCAGTTCTAAGTTTAGTGACACATCTCAGATGCCCACAGTCATGGGAAAAGCTCACATCTCCCCTATTCTGAGAAAAAAAAAAATCAAAACAAGGCTAGATTAGATAGCATGTGGTGGTCTTAAATAGGAACAGGAAAATAAAATTTACCTGTAAGTACATTTTTTACTCTCTTGTTGGTGTATCCCTTGCCTCCCAACGCATTGCACAGGAACATTTCTCACTACCCATAACAAAAATTTTTAATGTCAGAACTTGTCACATTTGTTCTTACTGTTGCCCAGTACTTATAAAAAATTCATATCTTCTTAATACCTATTGTATCTCCAAGAAAATTCAATTCAGACATTGAAAATACCTGAGAGACTACTCATATCTGTACCAAATGAGTCATATAATCGTTTTCTGTCCCCAGAAAATCCTAAATGTTTCATATACACTGGATAAAAACACAATTAAGGAAACTGAATATAGTTTCAAGCAGCCAGCAGAGAAATTTACAACATTCTCTAAGGGGACTGATGTTCTCTAAATTGAAGGTTCAGGCCAAAATTTTTAAGCGGGCAAGATGATAGAGGGGAGGGGCCCAGGGCAGTGGTAAGTTCTCTACAGGTCTGTTCCGCTGTACCAGAGACATTAGCATCACAGGCCAGTTGCTCTAGGAGACACTTCGTCACTTAGAATGCAGTGTGGCAGAAGGAGTCTTGCAGCACTGTTTTTTCCCACCCGGTCTATTTGATGTGATGCATGACAGAGAACGTGTACCTTGTAGTGACAGCGTCAGGTGCTCTGTAAGCCTGAAAGATCATCAAACACAGTGGCAATTGGACTTGTGGCAGAGAAAGCATCATCTGAGCCATAACAGATACAGACAGAGATTTGTTAGACAATCTCTTTTATGGATTGATGTGCTCTCTGCTACATACTAACCTCAAAATATAAAATATCACTACTGAAAATGGAATCAGCAATAGCATATGCCATGCATAACAGAAATTTCACGATTTGGACATCTATAACCAGGAATAAGAAAAATAAAACCTATGTATATCAGCTGGGATTTTCCATAATTTTATTTTACATCTAAAATAGCTTTGAAAATACCACATGTGGAATTGAAAGCTTTCTTTACCTGATAGCGTGCAGGAATTAAAAATCTGATTATTAAGGCCATAGTGTTCTACCATGGCCACATTTATGGCAACTAATCTTACCAATCCAAGTCATTCTGCATGAAATGCAGGAAATATTCCATGTGATCAAAAAACTTGTTTTAAGTTATACATTTGCTGGAAACATTTCACACTGTCTAAATTAAAAAGAAAAAACATAAATTCCATTTTTAACGAGAACATAACAAGAGATGCATAGAATGGAAATTAAATTCTTAGCTACTACATTCTAACAATAAAAGAACTGCTAATTCTTTGTACATTGTTTCATTCCTCAATATAATTGTATAGAGCACATTTGTTATGTTTCTTTTCCATTTACAAGAAAACTCTTGTTTTCTGATTTGTTTCTCTTTACTTATTCTTAAAACAAAACCCTGGGCAACTTTTGACCAACACCATATTTATCAGTGATGTCCAACCAAAAATTTTTCTGCCTGTATAGATCACTTTGCATAGCTCTCCTGCTTTTGCTGATATACAGTCAACATAGTCACCCCATGGAATATTTAGCCAGGCATGCCATGGCTCCTGTTTTGGAAATCTTCCCTGCCATGCATGACCACTACTGAAAAAAAGAATGAAGAAAAGAACAGAAAAAAACAGAAAAAAGTAGCTATGATAATACAGATCCTTTCTTGTGGGAAATATCTTTTCTATGGACATCCCAAGCCAATCGACAACAGCCTTAGAGGTTCAAGTTCTTTTTCAGTTGTCTAGGAAATGAAGACAATGGAAGGAGAGCTACAGCAGACTGCTGGGGCATTCAGTGAGATTCAGCAAGCAGACTCCACAAATCTCTCAGCCTTAGTTTGTAAGCTTATTGCTGCTCACTCAGAGTAGGGCACTCTCTGTAGCAGTCAAGGCCCTGTGAACAATGTGGTACATTAGAGCTAAATTACGCACCAAAACCTTGATTTATGGCTAAGATCTGTACTAAATTAAGTAGAAATTCTAAATTAAGGAGAAAATAGGAAATTAAAAGGCAAGGCTAATTTATTAGGAAATGATTTTCTAACTGCCAGTGTTATGGAAATAGTTCTAAAAATAAAGCCCCAATGGAAAAATTTATAACTATTGCACAGGTTTTTTTAAATGCAAGAACTCTTGGAAAGTTTAAGGACTCCCTGGGGCAGCTATGCTCTCCCATCCCCAAATAATAGATAATTAACTTAAACTTTTGCAAGTAAGAGTTTTAAAGAGCTTAAAGAGATCTTTGGAAGGTAAAGTTAATTCATAATAAATCTTGGAATACTGAGGAAATTCCAGACGAGTGGAAGGAAGCTAATTTTCTTCCAATATTTTAAAAGGCTAAATAGTGACTCTAGTAATTATAATCATGTCATCATAGTGTCAGTTATAGTCAGAAGGATGGAACAATTGGTATGAAGCTCAATTAATTAAAAAACTAAAGTAGGATAATAATTTAATTGATATCAATCAGATCTTGTCAAAATAATGTAATACGGATTTTCTTTTAGATTTATAAAGTGGCTGATAAAAGCACTCGTTTTAACTTAATATGACACAGCAACTGTGTAATTTTCCTTGCTGCCCCAAATAAATATAATATAAAATTAATGGGGCATGGATTAAATGGTAAATGAATTAAAAAGGGGCCAGTACATCTCTAAAAATAAAAGTAGAGGAGCGAAAGTTTATAACTTTTATGGAAAGATTAATTCTTAATTATAAATTTTTTGGCAACCATCTGAGAGAAATGATACAATTGTTTGTGGCCAAGTTGGCAAATAATAAGATTTATGGTGGTAAACAATAAAACCAGACCACTGGTATTGATCAACATAAATTTCTTCATAAATTCCTTACTAAGCGTATGTATCAACATAACAAAATGCAGGATCATATACTTAGGACTAAGATTGCTAACTGTACTTAAAGGCTTTTGAAATGACCGGGAAATTTCAAAGTTTCTGATGAACAGACAAAAGAAGTCACAGAGTCAAAGCTGAATGATTAACGCAACACTTGAACACATGGAGTCATAAACTGGAGAAATTAAGTTATACAACTTCCATTTCTGACCTCGTGTCTTGTGTTTTAATTACCTTCAGATTCGGTGTCCACAGCTAAAGACATGTGTTCATAAACTGGAATTTTAGAGGAAAATCACAGAAATTGCACAATGACTGGAAACTAGTCATGATTATTTCGTTTTTGAAATGCTAAGTTAACAGCTGATCTTATGACTCTCTCTCTAGATATATGTGGGGGAGGTGAAATCACTGTCTGCTTCTTCTCCTGCTTACTGTATCCTGCACACATTTCACATCTACAAACTGGAAAAAGAGAAATCCAGACTGGAAACCAGACACTTATTTTTTTCCTAAAACAGTAAGCAATTATCAGCATTAGAAGCATCAGGTGAAGAGAGCAATATTTTTATGAATGACTAATTTTGGATTCAGACTACATTTTTTAATATAATATATATGAAGTATTTCAGAGAGATTAATCAAGAAACTTCAGTGCTCTGGTTGATATTAATGAAACCATGATCAAGGAACATAACGGTTCTTCATTAGATCTATTACTCTATAAAAAAATATCAGGAAGGTGGCTTAATTCTTGTTGATCTTTCAGTGCCTTGTACTTTGAGCAATGCTCATGTGATTTATGTGGGCTTCTTATGTGAAAGCAGGGTTAGGGTATGAAAAAATCTCACTAGACCTAAGATTGTTTCTTATAGTAAACAACATTCTCTAAGAGTAAGTCCGTTTTTCTAGAGAATGAGGATCTGATCTAACCATCTGTAAAAAGCACCTTGCACTCATATGATCTACACAGCATTTCTTCTGCTTTCCATGGCTAATTCTAAGGCTATTTGGGTTCCATTTTCGTAATGAGAATTCTTAATAAACTCTTCATTTGCAAGCAGCAGCTAAACTTTTCCACCCAAGTTATTCTAATTTAGCTCTCATATTTATTGTGTCTGAGATTTTCTCCTGTACTTAATGTAGCTCAAAAAATATTGAAGACAACTAAGTCTCAGAAATGGAAAGCTGCAATACACAGAAAGATGTTTAAATACAAGATCATAGCTATTATACTGTCATGTCAAGTACATTTACTGGTCTAGATAAAAGTGGCTAATAACAAGCTGAATGCATGATGCATAACACAATCCACGCATAATACAACATATGACATAACATGATCACACATAATGTAGAAGTCTTACCGAGGGGAGCTGGAGGCGCCCGAGGTATCAGGCGCCAACAAGAAAATACCCATGAAGCACCTCAAGGGAAAAAAGGGGTGCTCTGCTATGAAGGTAACAAGGCCGACAGCTCAGATGAAATGCCTCTATACAAACGCACGTGGCATGGGAAACAAACAGGAGGAGTTGGAAGCAGTCATGCTGCTGGAAAGCTACGACCTGATTGCCATCACGGAAACTTGGTGGGATGAATCCCATGACTGGAATGTGGCTCTTGATGGCTACAGGCTGTTCAGAAGGGACAGGCAAGGAAGGAGGGGTGGGGATGTTGCCCTTTACATCAAGAAAACACTACAGAGAGAAGAGCTGTCCCTGAAGAATAGCCACGAGCAGGTCGAAAGCTTATGGGTAAGAATCGGAGAGAGAGTCAACAAAGGGAACCTTGTGGTTGGTGTATACTACAGACCGCCAGATCAAGAGAAGCTGACAGACGAAGCGTTCTTCCTCCAACTCCAGGAGGCCTCGCGCTCGCAGGCTTTTGTCCTACTGGGGGACTTCAACCACCCCGACATCTGCTGGAAAAGCAACACGGCAAGCTGTAGGCGATCCAGCAGGTTCCTAGAACGCATTGAGGACAAACTTCTTAAGCCAGGTAACAAGCACCCCTACCCGAGGGGATGCGATACTAGATCTGGTGGTCACCAGTGCAAGTGAGCTCGTTGGGGATGTCAACATCGGAGGCAGCCTGGACTGCAGTGACCACACGCTGGTGGAACTAACGCTACTGAGGGAAATGGGAATAATGAAGAGCATAGTCAGGACCCTAAATTTTAGGAGGGCAAACTTCCAGCTCTTCAAGGAGATAGACAGTCAGAAGGACTCCCTGGGAAACGGTCCTCAGGGACAGGGGAACAGAACAGAGCTGGCAGGTCTTTAAGGATGTATTCCAGAGAGCGCAAGAGCTCTCGATCCCCAAGTGTAAGAAGTCGGGTAGAGAAAGGAAGAGACCGGCATGGCTGAGGCAAGAGATGCTGGTCAAACTAAGGAAGAAGAGGGAACTGCACAGGCAGTGGAAGCAGGGACTGGCTTCCTGGGAAGAGTATAGGGAAGCTGCCGGGTTGTGTAGGGATGGGGTCAGGAAGGCCAAGGCACAGCTGGAGCTGAACCTGGCAAGGGATGTGAAAAATAACAAGAAGGCCTTCTACAGGTATGTCAGCCGGAAAACGATGGTCAAAGAAAGTGTACCCCCGCTCATGAGCGAGACTGGCGAACCGGCAACAGCAGATGAGGAGAAAGCTGAGGTACTCAACAACATTTTTGCCTCAGTCTTCACTGGCAACCTCTCTCCTCACCCCTCCCGAGTCAATGAATGGCATGAAGGAGACCAGGAGGGTAAAATCCCTCCAGCTGTAAGTGAAGACCAGGTTCGGGACCTCCTGCAGAACCTAAATGTATAGAAGTCCATGGGACCTGATGAGATGCATCCCAGAGTCCTTAGGGAACTGGCTGTTGTAGTTGCCAAGCCACTCTCCATGATATTTGAAAAGTCATGGCAGTCAGGGGAAGTTCCCAGTGACTGGAAAAAGGGAAACATTGTGCCCCTTTTCAAAAAGGGTAGAAAGGAAGACCCTGGGAACTACCGACCTGTCAGCCTCACCTCTGTGCCTGGGAAGATCATGGAACAGATCCTCCTAGAAGATATACTAAGGCACATGGAGGCCAGGGAGGTGATTCGAGACAGCCAGCACGGCTTCGCCAAGGGCAAGTCCTGCTTCACCAACCTAGTGGCTTTCTATGATGGTGTAACAACAAGGGTGGACAAGGGAAAACCAATGGACATCATCTATCTGGATTTTTGTAAAGCCTTTGACACGGTCCCCCACAACATCCTTCTCTCTAAATTGGAGAGCCATGGATTTGATGGGTGGACCATTCGGTGGATAAGAAATTGGTTGGATGGTAGCAGCCAAAGGATAATGGTCAACGGCTCAATGTCCGGATGGAGACCAGTGACGAGAGGAGTCCCTCAGGGGTCCGTACTGGGACCGGTGCTGTTCAATATATTTATCAATGACATGGACAGCGACATCGAGTGTACCCTCAGCAAGTTTGCAGATGACACCAAACTAAGTGGTACGGTTGAGACACCAGAAGGACGGGATGCCATTCAGAGGGACCTGGACAAGCTGGAGAAATGGGCCTGTGTGAACCTCATGAGGTTCAACAAGGCCAAATGCAAGGTCCTACACCTGGGTCAGGGTAATCCCCGGTATCAATACAGGCTGGGGGATGAAAGGATCGAGAGCAGCCCTGCTGAGAGGGACTTGGGGGTACTGATAGACGAAAGGCTGGACATGAGCCGGCAATGTGCGCTGGCAGCCCAGAGGGCCAACCGTGTCCTGGGCTGCATCAGGAGAAGCGTGGCCAGCAGGTCGAGAGAGGTGATTCTGCCCCTCTACTCTGCTCTGGTGAGACCTCACCTGGAGTACTGCGTTCAGCTCTGGAGCCCTCAGCACAAGAAGGACATGGAACTGTTGGAGTGGGTCCAAAGGAGGGCTACAAAAATGATCCGAGGGCTGGAGCACCTCTCCTATGAGGACAGGCTGAGAGAGTTGGGCTTGTTCAGCCTGGAGAAGAGAAGGCTGCGGGGAGACCTGATTGCAGCCTTTCAGTACTTAAAGGGAGCCTATAGGAATGATGGGGACAATCTTTTTAGTAGAGACAGCAGTGACAAGATGAGGGGTAATGGTTTTAAACTAAAACAGGGTAGGTTTAGGCTGGATATAAGGAAGAAATTCTTTACAATGAGGGTGGTGAAACACTGGAACGGGTTGCCCAGAGAGGCAGTGGAGGCCCCATCCCTGGAAACATTCAAGACCAGGTTGGACAGGGCTCTGAGCAACCTGATCTAGTTAGTGGTGTCCCTGCTCGCTGCGGGGGGGGGTTGGACTAGATGACCTCTAGGGGTCCATTCCAACCCAAAACTTTCTATGTTTCTATGATTCTATAATGTAATCTATAAACAAAACCATGACACAGTTGTGTATGATCCGGGAAATACAATCCAGCCAATCAGCCTATACAGGTGGCTGGATAGTCAGCGTAAAAGCCACTGAATGTGGTGACAGGCTTGAGGACCTCTCCCCTAATTGCACCACCTGAAGACCATGTGCTTGTTTGCTGTCTTTAGAGCAAAACTCTGGGAAGGTCTTCAGGACAGACAGATGGGCTAGAAGTAGTCTTTCAGGCTGAGCATGGATTCAGTTACCTTGAGCAGGGAGGCTGTGGTGAAGCAACCAATCCTCAGGTAGAACATTGCCAGCAGGGAGCGAACAACTGAAGGCTCTGCATACAGGTGAATAACATTTTTCCTCTACAGGGGTACGTCACTGAGGTCGAAGGATAACATAGACTGTACTTGCCAGGCAGACAGCATACTAAAAAAAGATAGTTTTGGGGACTCCTCAAGGCTGTAAAAATAATACACGGGGAAGGGTGATCCCGGGGTTGAGGAGCAATAAGGTGCATGACACACTACAGGGAAGCAGTGAGCTGTACAGGTCACCCGCAGTAACCTGGAGAGAAGTCCACATTAGTTTAAGGGCAGAGCTTCTAAAACAGAGATATGTTTGAACACGTTCATAGAGCCTACTCATGTTTTGTAGAGATAACAAGCCCAGGTAGACCAAGGTGACGTAAAATGTGTGTCATTTTCTTTCATTTCCATTTTATCTGGACTTTCAAGTGCCCGGAATAACTCATTCCTTCACAGCAGAAAATTAATTATACTGTCATGTTTATGCCACCTATAAAGCCAGATTGGGACAAAATTTGTCCCCTTAGAAGATGACATTTTTTGGGCTAATAAGTTTAAAAAGAAAATTGCATACGCTAGAAATAGAATAACTAGAAACAGATTTGTCATTTTGGTCTATTTCTTAGAAATAAGAATCATAAAGTTCATTAGGAACTGAGAAAAATTGGTAGCAGGCCAGCAGATTATTTATTCATATGTGTTGTTTGGGAAACAGGACAGTTGTTTCTCAGCTCACTAAATATGCTTTTTGCAATCATGGAGAGAAATACAAGTTAAAATTTTCTCGTGCGTTTTAACACATTGCAAGAGAGGAAGTACAGTGCTGCAAGTCAGAGTAAAGGAGATTTGCTGGATTATTTTTTCATTTCTGGGAAATAAAAACAGGTTGGTTCCTAGATCTGCAGTCAGAAATACTCTTCCAAGAACGGGTCTTCTCCTTTCTAAAGAGAGAAAAAGCAGGTCTACAAAGATACCCTAGCTGACAGAAAAGCACTTTGTACGCAGTGTCTAAGTCATTTAAGGAGTTATCAAACACCTTTAGCATTTTCTAGTAGCAAACAGGAGAGCTTATTTGAGCAGTGAGTCAGCTTTGAACAAGGGAGCAACTCAGCCACAAGATGTGAAATCAGTTTGTAATAAATTTCCTAGAGAAATGGGCAATTTACTAAAAGGCACAAAACCTGTCAAGAAGAGCATTCGAAAAATCCAAAGAGGGATCAGTCCTGCCTGCTCTGTGGGAAATGGCATGAAGTACAAGGACACTAGGAAAATGGAGAAGAGGAGGCAGCCAATATGTTGAAGTAGTGTCCTGGGTTCAGCTGGGATGGAGTTAATTTTCACAAGGAGCTGGCTGGGCTGACCCAAACAGCCAGTCAAATGGGATATTCTATACCACGTGATGCCATGCTCAGTATTTAAGTGTGGAACTGGCTGAAGGAGATGCTTTTTCTAGTCAGGAGCAAGATGAGCACCAGTGGTGAGAACACTGCATGTTGTGTATGCTTTTTATCACTATTATTGGTTGTTGTTTTCTTCTCCCTTTGCCATTCTGTTAAACTGTTCTCATCCCAGCCCATGAGTTTTGCCTTTTTCCTTCTGATTCTCCTCCCCATCCCACCGGGGAGGGGGAAAGATTGAGAGAGTAACTGCGTGGTTCTTTGTTACAAATTGAGGCAAAACCACAACAAGTAGTTTGGCTGTTCTGAGTATAAGGAAACAAAATCTGAAGCTGAAAAGATGGACAAGAAAGTCCATTTTCCAAGGCGGTTATCATGATCACAGTCTGTCTTGTCCTCCGTGAAGGCTGGAAGTCAGTCTGGCATACTGATAGTTAAATTAGAAGATTGGATGGACTATATTTAACAACACTGTTACTACTTTCATGCTCCTTTTCCACATTCCCTGATGTACAGACCACATAATTCAGTGATAGCCATGAACTGCAGTTGTGTATTTTTGTAAATTGTCTAAATATATGACTTTACTATGCGAAAAGTTCCCTTCAGTATCTTTATGAGGAAAACCTTAAAGCACAGGACTTTGTTACTGGCTTGATAGTGGCTTAATTTATGGTCACCAGTCAGTTGCCACTAAGAAATGCAATGAAAAAGCTTTTTAGGGAGTATGAAGCAATACTGCTACTGAAATATAAGAATTGCATAGCATCTGTTTACAGCCCTTCAAATAATTTCATATAAAATTGAGCTTTCCAAGGGAATCAAAATGACGAGATAAAAATCAGTTCCAGCGTTTCCAGCCGATCTGCTTAACATTTTAGCCATCTTGATTATGCAGTTTTTCATTTAAGATTAAGTACTGTATGGTCTGACATGTATTTGATCCTTAAATGACCAGGAATCAGAAGCAAGAGTGCTTCTCAAATAGACTTTACAAAATTAACTATGTGTCCCAGTATAAATGTAAAATCACCCAAAGCCAATGCTATATGTAGAACCATTCTCTGTTTCCTCTTCTGGAAGACGTACATGTTTTTGCTGTCTCGTTCACAAAAAAATTCTTTATATCTTGATTAACATTATACTTACTTGTCCTTTAAGTGTAGGGTATATTTATTTATGGAATGAGCAATATGTTAACTGCATTGTTTTATTTTATGTGTTTGCTGAATTCTGAGGCAGAATACAATGTGCTGTCCACTTGTACAGCTCTCACCTAAGTCTTCCCACAAAACTTTTGTCTCAGTGAAAAGGTATAGAAAATTACATCTCTATGATTTGTGTTTCAAGAATTCTAATTGTAATTCAAGATGTCTTTAATGTTCTCTCTGAATAATGAAGAGTCTTACCCTTTAATTACCACTTGATGGATTACAATCAGCATGTCTAGACAAAGTTCATGTTTATCTCCTAGGAAAACTAGCAAGCAACAATTATTTAGCTTGTCCATTTTTAATAAATATTTATTTATTTAAGTATGAATGCTTTGAGAGCTCGAAAGCTTACAGGACACCTTTCTCAGGTGACAAATAGGACAATAACACTACACATCAGATTGCTTTGAGGTATCCTAGAGAGAAAAAAAAATCAAACAATGAGGTAACTAATAGGAATTTTTCTTGTTCTGATTGCATTTGATTCTCTTATCATATGTACAGGACATTACAAAATATTTAAGGAATTCCATTCTATGTACAGAGAATAACAATATTTCCATATTTATTGTGCTCATGTATTTATGAAAGTTATCTATGATGCCCTTATGCTTTACTGTAAAGGCATAGGGCAAGGCCCAGCATAAATTTCAGTTATATTTTATTGATCGCGCTCCACACAACAGCTTTGCACAGGGAAATAGAATGAGTCCAATCTAATGTAATCTAATAGAAACTTTATTTCTAAAGTCAAATGGCTTCTCCTACTGGTCATGACAAAGAATCAGAAGCAAAACCTCCAGCAGTTACTCATACCTCCACATTTTTCTAATTGTCCTAGATTGTAAGTCTTGGATCATTTACTTCCTATTGAACTTCATGAATGTTGTAATGTTGAGAAAGAATTTAAAAGCAATTTACAGATGTCTATAGCTCAAAATTTGCATGTGATCTTTTTTTTGGTAAAAACTATGGGCATTCTTTTTCATTTTTCACATGTTCTGTGGTGGTTTTTTCTTTCCTAATTTGGGAATACACAATAGAACAGCAGGCAAAAATTCAGAAAAATAAACTCAATGAGCATCATCACATGCTGAGTGTTAAAGTCTGAAGTTTACACTAAAAGTAGCTGAGCAAGTTTCTGTGTCCTGAGAAAAATCCTTACATCTATTACAACAGAGACAATATAAAGAGAGCAGTGTGAGGAATAGCAGGTGATATGCCCTTGCTATAGCACTAGGACAAGCATAAAACCTATATAATCATCAATTTACTGATAATTCCCTCTTCCTCATTGAATTAATTAATGTCTTTCCATCTCCATGCTCTGTTGATGTATTGTTTCACAACATGTATTACCCTACATTAATCTGTGTCTGAAACAAAATAAGTGAATAGTTAACATTTGTGTTTTCCTTCTGGCCAATATAGAATTACTGAGATAAACTTATTTTTTTTATTTTCTTAAGTCTCTGAAAAGGTGTTATAGAGGATACGTGAAAATTTCAAAACAATACTTGAAATTCCCATGTAACTTCAGACCTCTATTGCATCCACAATCATTGATAATAGTACTGGACTATGATGTCCAGTCACTGGATGTGTGTTCATCTGTTGTTTTTCTGCAAATAGGGTGAATGCGCTAGTGTTTGCACTTGGGTTTAGTTTGAAGTTTTCACACCCACAGTCAATAGAAATTTAACCCTACAGTAAGACCATGTTTGATTTTTAGAAAGTCCTTTTCCTGGATAAGGGTATTAATCTCTTGAGTGTAGATCCATAGACCTGAAAAAGGAAAAGTACAGTTTAGTACTTCATTTTCAGTTAGGATTTGCAGGGCTTCTGCTCAGAAAGAACAGCTGGCCACAAACAGATCAGTTGAGGTGCTGGAACAGCGGTGACACTGAAAGTAAAGATAGTCCAGAACAGAAGTGCAATCCAGTGTCCCGAATTACAAAATTGTAAGTGACTGGCTTGGTTTTGACTGCAAACAACATTTCAGAGGACAGAAGTTAATTTAAGTTTTAAAGAGCAATGACAGAATGCAAGGACTTCAATTCTGCTTTCTAGTTAGGGAAACCCTGTCTGTAGTGGGTTGACCCCAGACAGCAGCCTAACACTTACCCAGCTCCAGGCTTACTCCCCTCTCCCACAGGATGAAGAGAAATTAGAAGGCAAGAAGACTTATACATCAAGAAAATGACAGTTTGATAAGGAAACCAAAAGCCATGCACACAAGTAAAGGAAAAAGGAATTCATTCACTGCTTCCCATTGGCAGGCAGATGTCAAGACACTTTGTGGGAAGCGTGGTCTCAGCACACATAATGGTTGCTTGGGAAGACAAGTGTCATAACAATTAATGTCATCCCTTTTTCCTCCTTTCTCTGAGCTTTTATTGCTGAACACAATGTCATGTGGCATGGAATATCCCTTTGACCACTTGAGGTCAGCTGTCCCAGTTGTGTCCCCTCCCAACCTCTTGACCACTCCCAGCCTACTTGCTTTGGGCAGCAGCAGGTAAGAATGGCCTCATGTTGTGCAAGCACTGTTGAGCAATAGCTAAACCACTGGTGTGTCGTCAACACTGTTTTAGCCATAAATGCAAAGCACAGCACCATATAGGCTGCTGTGAAGGAAGTTAACTGCATCCCAGCCAGGTCCAGTACAGAACATAGGAGAGATCTGGATTTCCAGAATAAAGAACTTCCAGTCCAAGGGAAAAAAAAAATCTTCGACCAGAGAAGAAAACAAGGAACTCAGAAGTTTAGCAACATCAGTAAATCAAAAAGCAACATGAGTATTTGTTGGCATCTGTCCTGACTGTATTTCCATTAAGACAAAAGACGATACTGTGCCCCTGTCTAGTGTTCCCTGCCTTGGTTGGCTTTGCCTTGATGTAACATAGCAAGTCTCTCAAGAATTAGAATATAATTCCTGATGGTGTTTTCATTGCATCACACCGATAGGTGCTAGCATTTTACAAGGCAAAAAAAAAGAAGATCTGTGATGTTTGCAGTCTAAGTATATACCTATGGAGCAGTCAGAACAGTGCTTGCTATGAAAAGCAGAGACAACTGATCCAATATTTCACACACTGGCAGCAATTTCACAGCAGTAGCAGAAATGTGGTGGCCTCATAAATACCATCATAACCTGATTGTTCTTCCTGCTCCAAGAGTGCTGGATACTTACGATGTCCATAATGGGCATAATTTCTGCTTCCACAGAGAAAAAAATGCAGCTAAACTTCTTCCCTTCCCAGAACATGCTCCCATTCTGAGACATCCTCCAGAAAACTGCCAGACATGTATGAACCACAGAACAGCTGGGGTTGGAAGGGATCTCTGGACGTTATCTAGTGCTACCCCTTGGCTCAGGCAGGGTCAGCTAGGCGAGGTTATACAGGACTATGTACACTCAGGTTTTGAGTACCACCACAGATGGAGACTCCACAGCCTCTCTGGGACACCTGCTCCATTGTTTGACCACACCCACAGTAAAGAAGTGTTTTCTTGTGTTCAGATGCAGTTTCCTGTTTTTGGCTTGTTTGCTTGTTTGTTTTTTAATTTGTGCCCATTGCTTCTTTTGCTGTCAGTGGGCACTACCAACAAGAGTTTGGCTCCCGCTTCTTCATTCTCTTCCATCAGGAATTTATATATTTCCCCTCTGAGCTTTCTCCTCTCCAGGCTGAGCAGTCTCGGCTGTCTCAGTCTCTCCTCATATGAAAAAAGCTCTAGTCCTTTAAGAAGGGGTGGCGGGAGAAGGACGACATCTCACTATTAGTAGTGCAAGAGCTGGATGTTTTCTACGTTTATATGTTTTAAAAGATTGACTGAAAAGTCCTTCTTCTTTTCAGTACTATGGATTGAAGAAGCCAAAGGAAGCTCTAATTTGTTGTTTGTGCATGTACTGTATTCTAACCAACATTTTTCCTCTGCCCATGTTCATGCTCTTAGTAAGTGATTAAATGTTTTGAACAAAATATAAAAAGTGTATTTGTGTGTGTGTGTTTTAGTAGATCTGAATCACTTTAGCTGTATTTTTGGCAAACTTCATTCACTTCATCTTCTTGGTATTTCATTATATTTTACGATCACAAAGTCAACTCTCCAGCAACAAAGCGAAACATGGCTCTTTGAAATAAATGTTGTCATTAACAAGCCATGCCAGGCGCAGTGACAGATTTGCAGCTGTAATGAATAACATTTCCCACAAAGTTCTCCTGTCTGACAGAAAAGCTGTGACATTACTGCAGGCAACAGTGTTGGAAACTAAAAGATTGATTGATGCAAGTAGATAATTGAAACCTCAGTACTGTCACATGCATGTCAACCTAACAACTAAGCTACAATCTAAGATAACATTTGTCATGCAACAGCCTCTCCATGAATAACACACACACACAGAAAAAAGCATGGAATATTTCTTAAAGCACATAAGCTATTTGCTGATAATTTATTGTAACTAACTGATAAATAAGTTTTGGGTCTCTAAACCAAAAATTAGTTCAGTTACTTCTGGTGTCTTAAGTTCCTGGATTCAGTTCAAAGCCCTTGGCAAAAGCCAAGGACATTTAATAGGAGGTAGAGACAAGTAGCAGTGGACCTTTGACATAGTAAGTGATAGCATCATTGTCATGTCTGAGTGCCTGAAGTTAGACACGACAATCCATATTTAGTCCTGCCTAGATAAGTGACTGACTTTCAGAGATTCTGGGATTCTAAAAGTTATGAGTAATTTGTATCTATGCAAAAATCCTTAATACAATGCATCTAAATTATTGGAAGAGAGTTTTATTATTGATTTCAATGAACTTCAGATCATCGTCAAATTTGGTGTCATATCCAGAATTAACTTGGTGTCCAGATGCCTATTTGAACCTGTCTGTAAAGATACTTAGAATAGTTTTTAATTATTCTTTTTCAGAATCCCATTGAAGGTTGCCACAGATATTTGCTCATTTGAAAAAATTTTTCCTCCTTTACACCTACTATTACAGAATGTTTTTATTACATGGTTTTCTCTCCCTCAAAAAAAAAGATCTAATGTGGAAAAAGTCAGTGACAGAAATTCCAGGTAAAGAGGATTGAAACCATACAGGTAAATCAGAAATAAATTTTACAAAAATGATATTCCATTTGTTTTTTTCTGACACTTTTACAGCAAATCTATTAGTTTATACTAAGAAAAGAACCCGAAAATGCTGATGTTATAGTTTTATACCAGAAACTAAGAGTAATTCCCCTAACAAAATGTGGCATGAAATAATACTCCAGATCATTTGTATAGATTTTACCCTGCTACTGATGCTAAATGTAATATATTTTATCAAATGTCAGTATTCTATCATTTATTTACCACTATTCTACATATAGCTCTGACAGGTTAAATTGTCAGAATCTGGCCTGTCTCTTTCTATTTTAGTCTTCTACCGATTCACTCTCTAGACGTATCTTTCCTCAAGTTCCCCTCAGGCTTTTTGCAATCTGCTTAAATTTTTTTCTTTCTTTTCTCTCCAAGAGCTTTGTTTCACCTGTTCCCACGATCTGTGGACTGATTCCTGCAGTTCTTAAGCATTCATCATGTTCTCAGAAGCAGCTTTGGTTGACTTCACCAGAGGCAGCACAATTTCGCCCCGTGGTTATTCACTTTTCCTTACATCTCTTTTCCATTTCATTTCATTGACTGGAAATTTGATTCATTTTTTTCTGCTCCGCCTGGCTTCCTTCATTTCTGAAATTCTTTTCTGCTGCCTTTATTCTTTGTTGGCTTTCTGTCTCATTTCTCTCCTACTGGCAGAATAAGAAAAGTGAATTAGGAAGAAGTCCTTTGTTTGGGTAGGACCTCTAAGAGACACAGAAAAGTACTGCCTGGACTCAGGAAAGAATTGAGCCATACAGAAATTTATTTCAATTGAATTTTTTACCTCTTAACTTTAAGAGCAGTTCAGCTATTAAAATATTTAATACAATGTTCAGTGTGCTTCATTTTTTCAGGATTTTTAAATTTCTTTTATTCTTTTTGCTCATTATTTCATACCACAAACAGGGATTTACATCTATATTCAGTTTGACTCTTGTTTATATTTCATTTCATTCAGTGCATTTTAGTTCATACTCAGCTAGAAACCTCCCTAAACATGAAACAAATTTAAATATCAGGGAACTAAATTTAAAGATGAGCACTGAAACTGAAAAAGGAAAAATCTTCCTTTTTTGATCAAATATTCACTTAGGGTTTTACATTTTGATTAAATTTTCTGGCATTTCTGTATGTCAGAGAACTGTCAGAAACTTGTTTTTATGAACAAACAATTTGAGTTAAATCAGATTAAATCTTATAACAGGATCAACATACTGCTGCAGGGCTCAGTCTCAGCTGGCTTTGATGCTTCACTGGACACAGCTCCCAGTTCCCTGTCTGGTCCAGTTCTGCAGCTGCAAATCTGCAGGTGGAGCAGAAGCCATCCTCCTGGGGCCACCAGCTCCCAGCTTTTGCCCTTGTGGGAATGTCCATTTCCCAGTCTGATGAGCACAGACTTCTCCCTCAGTACTGTTGAGGGCTTCAGACTTGAAGCTGCAGGGTCTCAGAGGAGATCCAGCTGTTCTCTTTCTCGTCTTCTCTGATACTGTACAGTATGCTGGCCTCCTCCCACAGCTCCTTTACTTGATGGCAGAGATCCTCCACCAGCAGTACTCAGTCACGCGAATCTGCAGAGAAAATAGATAGCAACAGCTGAGGCAAAACAAGAAATGATACAGGTTTTTCTCAGCAGAGGGTAAAAAACTTCCCTTGAACTCTACTCTATGGAGACTCATTGTATGGACCCACAGGATGTGCTGTGTAATAACCTGTTCCTGTGAGTGTACTTTAATTCCTTAATTTCTATGCAAAACAGTTTCCAAAAGGCAACAATACGTGAAACTAGAAGTATGATTGGTAGTTCATATTTTTAAATAGAAGACTGTAAGGGAAAAAAGGTAATTCTACACAATTGTTATGAGACAGTATGTACACCATGTCTATAAATAATATATTTGAATATGTAGTGGAATAGTCATTAGAAAAGCTCTTTTCATAATGTGTTCCGATCTAAGAGGCCAACTATGAAGAGGTGAGAGTAGGAATCTCTCCTCTTTGCCATCCTGCAGAGAGGCTGGTTTGACCTCCGTCTTTGTATTCCCCTTACATTTGAAGTGATTACCCGAATCTTCCACCATCTGCTCATTGCCAGCCCTCCAGCCAGTAAACAACAGCCAGCTTTCCTAGAACTAAACCATGAAATGCCAAATGTCATGAGAGACATAAAGATTCTGTATGAAAAATGTGAGGTTATATACCAAGCAGAGTAACACAATAACTAAATAAATAAATAACTCTGCCAGAAATTAACTCTTAATGCCATTAAAGTAATGAGGCATAAGGTCAAAGGAAAGGAAACGGGATTTTAAATTAGTATTTTCACTGTGATGATGGAACCACTGCTGAGACCCCTAATCCGTTCATGCTGACAGACCCATTATCTGCAATTATTCTTTATTCAAGTGTAAACCACCATTATGCATGGAGCTGTTACTACTACAATATAAATTTTAAAAAGCCCTGTATTGTAATAGCTACTGACTTCAACAAGATGCAGGGGCATGCCGTAAATGTATAGTCCTCTATTTGCAATCATAGCTTGGGTCTTATTGTGTCCTTTGCAAGAAATAAAAATAAATCATTAGAAGGTTCTGCTTGAATCACAAATATGCACCAGGAGTTAGAGTCAAAGTTTATTTATCTATATCCACATATGTATATAACACTTCTGTAATGTGTGGCTACATGTGAAGCTCATTTTTGAAAAGCAGTAAACAAAGTGGATGTTGTGTTCTGTAGTAGATACAATGCTTTTGAGATTTTTCTGTAGAGAAGAACTGGTCCTGCCTGCTTCCACCTCCTGCAGAGAGGAGAAAGAGTTTCAGGTTGTGCTGCAGAATGAAAGCAAGGCTTCTTCAAATTTTCAGTCCTGACCTTAAAAAGATAATTATCTAAAAATTGTTTGAAATCAAAGGGCATACTCAATGTGAAAATTATTGACACATCGATACAAAATGTTTTATGGTCTTACAAGAGACTGAAGAAATTTGCTTTCAAAGAAATCATTGGCTCACATACCTACAGGAATTGCCAAGCATTAAAATAAGTATGAAATTTTAAGAACAAAAAAAGGAGAGATCTTATTCCTGTCACGCTCCTGATCAGCTATAAACAGGGTGAGAAATGCTGATCTGGAAGTCCTTTCGGTTCTGCTGTGCACACTAGGATGCGCTAACAGATATCACTTGTCATAAACATACCCTATGAATGCTATAACATATGTCAAACAGCACAGACATTTCCTGTGAAGCTTTTTCAATACTTACTAGGTGGGTATCCGGTTAGAAGTGTTTTGTTAAAGAAATCAGAGTACATATTATCAACCTGCATGTCCAAGGCTGGGCTAGTTATATGGAGGGAGCTCCAAATACTCTAACCTATCCAGGTTACCACTTTTTTATGACAAAAGTGACCCTTCCAGAGTAAAAAGGACAAATGGTGCTTTTAGTTGTTCTGAGGTCACAGTTACACATGGATTATGTTTTCAGAAGGCCCTATGAGGGTCCAGAGCGGATATTGCAGCTCAAGAACGGCAACTTGCAGCAAGCAAAGGAATTTCTCTAAAAATTCATTCTAGTCATGAACAAAAGACTTTACTAGGAATATTGTAGACTACTAATACAAAAAAAGTATTTAAAAAAAAAACAAAACAGAAAGCCCACGTTATGCCATTGTACTTATCAAGATGTATTCTAACTTCTGGTCACACTGTCCAAAATTATTTAACTAAACTGGAAAAACAAAGTACCTCATGTTAACATTCTTATTTCTGGGTTCATTCCTCTGAAACCCAGAAATAAGCACTGTCCTGGGTTTGGCCAGGACAGGGTTAATTTTCACCGGACTCCAGGAAGGGGCACAGCTGGGGGGTGGGGGCTGACCCCACCTGGCCAAACAGAGCCCGGTATTCCATACCATGTGACGTCACGCTGGGTTCCGGGGGGGGGGGGGGGGGGGGCGGCGGGAACGCTCTCGCGGCTTGGGGGGGCGTGGCTCCGGTCCTGTTCGGGAGAGCAGCTGTCTGGGTCGTGCGGTTCGTTGTTGTGTTTTCTCCTTATTTGTACCGTTGTTGTTCCTGTTTCCCTCTGTTTGCTGTTCTGTTAAACTGCCCTTATCCCGACCCACCGGTTTCTGCCTCTTTCTTTTCATTCTCCTCCGCACGCCGGCGGGGGGCGGGGCGGCCGCGTGGCGCTTTTGCTGCCGGCGGCAGCCGAAACCAAAACAAGCACTGACAGAAAAATAAAGGAAGTGTAAAACCATTCCAGTGTAGAATTGTTACCAGGACTAAAGGGACATAGGTATAATTATTGAAAATTAATACGATTTATGTATGCTTCAAGGTGTAAAATAGACACAGAGAGAGAAGTGTAAACAATGTCAGAAATAACTCCTACATTTAGCTGATATGACTTCGATATAGAGATGCATACCCTGCCCTGTTTTTAATATTTCTCAAGTCTGTCACAACAGTATTATTGCATTTTTAAAATCTGAAACCAAATCCTATAATAATCTATTAGATACAAACTTCCTCCCTGATACCAGAGAGGTCCTGTCTGAGCAGAAGTCTAGCTCATATCATGGACATTGCATAAAGACATATTGCATCAAAATTAATACAGGTAAAAGGATTATAAGCAAGTTCTGGAGAAGTAATAAACTGAACAAGTGTGGCTTCCATTCGCCCTGTTCAAAATTCCATCTTTATGACACCAGTTTTTAACTTTACAATCTAAAGACACAGCCTTTCCCTGATTATAGCCTCACTGAGTCTGCTGGAAGGGTGAGGATGCCAAGGGTGAACCCACCTCCAAACCCTCATTTCTTGTGCCCAGCACAGTGGTAACACCACCAGAAACCTTTCAGTTGCAGAAAGGCAGCGAGGTACCGCTGCGAGGAGGATGGCATTCAGACACATGCAACACAGAGCTTGTCCCTTGGGTAGATGTGGTGGAAAGATGGGCTCCGTGCAGATGGTGTCTCTAAAGAGCTTGATTTACAGATGTTGGGAAATCTTGCCTGTGCAGCTTATAACTTAGTCATAAGTAGTCATATTTTCTCCAGGTCAGCAGAAACTCCATCCAAGAGTGCAAGGTATCCAGTTTCCTGTGCCAGATTCAAATACACTGGAGGCACTACAGATTTCCACTGAAACAAGTAAGAATGATTTAACAAGCAAAGCAACATACTCTTTTCTATTAATAATTTGAAAAAAAAAACTGAATTTTTGTGGAACTGCTTCCAAAAAGCTCTGTTCTGAACTGACACTAACTATGGAGTTTTTCAACACAGATTTCAACTTGTTAAGCAGAGTTAAAGTAAACTAAGCATGGGGTTTTACACTGAAAAGCATCAGGCAGCCTGAGCACGCCTAATCTGTGTTTCCTTTGTCAAAAACATGATATGAAGATAAGAAACCAGAAGAAAAAAAAAAAAGGGTAATTAGGTGTATTAGTACTTTCATACTTCTTAGGCTTTCTTTTCTGGAATATACAGCCCTGAGCATGACAGAGGCATTTGGACTTTACTGTAATGTACATCCTGCAGTTATTAATGTCACTTACTTAAATTTCTTCATCATACAAGGGTAATGGACAGTGGAAATAGGCAGGGTATTTTTACGGCATTCAGTATGCTTCCTTTAAAGTACCTACAAACACTATGTTAAACATGATTTTTATTTAATGAATGTAGATCACACCCATCTCTCAAGAACCTTTGCTGTACTGCCTTCTCACTGGAAGAAAGGCTATTGCTACAGTACCCACGCTGACATGAGATATCATTTTAAAGGGAAATAGCCTGTGCAGTAGGTGCGCTTCAAATTTTTCAGTTTCATTTTTCTTACGTTTTCACATGATAAAGGCATTGCTGGGCATGATAAATGTAAATCATTCACATAAGGGAATATGAAATTCAATCCTCTTTTGGGATAATATGATATGATTTCCCAGTTCTTTAAGCAATGTCTTAAAGGTCAAGCAACTGTGAAAATTGTAAAGGCAACTGCTCAGAAAAAAGAGCAACAGCAGTAGCCAAATGGAAAACAACAAAAAGACGTAAAAGATGCACTGGGTAATTTATATGATAGATGTAATTTCTGGTATATTAACTGAGTAATTTATACATGCAGCTCTGTGAAAATCCAGGGTAATCTTCCTGCAAATTTCAAATTATTTTTTGAAATAATTTCTGAAATAATTTTTAAATAGTTTTGCATAATGTATCTTGCACATTTCCCTCCCAGTTATAGTTAAATTACACTGCATTCTATCCTTTAGTATTTTTCTATATTGAAATGGGCAACATGGAAATATATTTTTTATATAGAGATATTATACTGTGGTTATACAACATAGCATTTGAGAATGTTGCTTTCTTGCAGAATTGTTTCTAGTAGAAATACTATACCCTGTTACCCATGTGACCTCTGGCAGAGTTTTGGACCGCACGGGCTGTGACTTCACCCAAAGAGAATTGGTAATGGTGGCAAGGACAGATTCCAATGAAAGCCCGATGGAGTTGTCACAGCTGTGTTTGTAACACGGGGAGTGTAGAACAAACAGAATAAAACTAGAGCAGTGACAGGTATGATGACAAATAAGTGCGTGGCTTCCCTATTTATAAATTTTTTTATGAAAGCCTGTTCTCTCTCACATCACCTCTTTCATTCACCATCACCACTTGGCTATTTCCCTATCAATCAAAACCTCTGTATTGGCTTTGTTTTAGCCAATCTTTCATTTTTTTCTTTCATGTGGTTTATCTTCTGTCCTAAGAAATAGTCATGTTAACCCATGTCACCTGCTGTTAGATTCATCTCGAATATATTGTAGGAAAGAAGAAAACACAAACTCATATTTCAAGGACTTAATATTGCATTGATTTTACTCTCACGGTGTAAACTGGAAATATTAAGATCTTGGGGAGCTGATTGGTCAGTACATCAGTTTATTATTTGCACATCTATGATGTATATTACCTTCTTATATCCACTGTCCTTTTATTATGAGTCATCCTCAGACAACAGCTTTTTCAAAATGCTCTACAGAACCAGGTTCTTTTCTGAAACACATTCAGCTGCAAAAGCAGAGAGATCAAACCTGACGAACATACTTTCTGAATTAATAAACTCTGAAGTTGATGTAATTCCACAGCAAGTTAGAGGCTACCATAGATGCTAAATATTCAAAAAAAGGTGTGATAGGTCCAGGAATAGGACATGAGTGAGCTGAGTGTGGCCTTCGATAGTGTTGGCTTTCTCTGTGCAAGGGCTTCGTCATCGGGAAGCACTGAGGCTCCGGGGATCTGCAGGACACCTGCTGTCTCCCAACAGCCACTGCCACACGCTGGGATGCTGCAGGGGCTGCTAAACTTCAGCCTTGACTTCAGCTGTGCCTCACCTCATCCACAGACCTTGCCATAGCCTGAAATGTGGAAGAACAACAGCATGCTTCAAGCATCCTTTTAAACATCCTCTTGCCCAGCCCATCTATGAGGCCACGTGGAGTTTCCACAGCTTGTGCTGTTATTTAAGAGTGGGCCTCAGGTGAACAGCTCCCCTACTTTCTTGTGAAAATCACAAAACTGCTGAAATTAAGAAGCTTCTTTACACACCAATGGCCCAGAATGCCTGACAGCAATGGAAAAGGGTGAAGCGGGCTGTCTGCCAGCGACCTAAGGGAACTGTTCCTGAACAGCTGAAAACCTTTTATTTTCCAAACATGGAAAAGCAACATGAAAAATCATTGTTTTCCAAACATTGTACAGCAGCAGAAGAAAACCGTTTCACATCACTCTTGTATCTCAGGGGATGGCCCTGATATTAACCATACTGGCAGCCTTTATACTCTGACTGCTCATGCACCTTAACCTTAATTATACATTTTAGCTACGCAGCTTAGAGAGAGGTGACTAAAAGCTATAAATCTTGTAGAACATCAGAAAAAAAAGGTACAATTCTGTGAGCTAAATACTGCTTGGCAAGTATTTGGCTGGCTGATATTCATCCTGCAGCTGGGGTCTGATAGCTTCTTTGAAGGAAGACACAGTCAGGCAGTTTGTCTGGTGCCCTGTTTTATTCTTTTTCTCCACTTTCGTCTCAGCTGTTTCCCATAGCTGAAGGAACAGAAGTTACAACACCTTTCCTTAATGCCTAGAACAAAAAGGAAAAAAAAAAAAATGTTCAAACTTTTTATTCACTCCTTTTTTTTCCCCCAGAGGTAATGAGGAAGAAGGGATTTCCTGCAAGCCCTACAGGTAACTTCTTTTTGAACCAATAGAAGCAGAGATATAAAATCTTTGTCAGCTCACAGTCTAGAGGGAGACAATTACTCTCTCCTCTTAGAAAGTACAGAAATTCTGCTACATCTTCTGAAACAACCCATCCTAGAGCAACCTTTTAAGAAAATACTCTCTCCTGAGCTTTTACTTTTTGAAATTCTTTCAGGGAACTTCATTAACTTGGCTTTCTCTCCCTTCCTGCAATTCATGCATCAATTGCCAGCTAGTACTGAGTAATTTTGTCCTGTTACATGTTTTCTCATTTGGAATTATGTTCTGCCTTAATCTGTGTTAGTTTCTGCAAGAAACTGCTGTACTAAATTGCTGCTATGACACAGTCCGTTTCTTGTTAAATGAAGGTCAAGAACAGACTAATTCATTTTTTTCTACACAACGCTACTTAATTGCACTTCCTTTCCACATTGATTCTGTGAAGGGATTCCAATTACATCACCTTATTGTGAGATATAGTGCAGTGGATGGCAGACCCCAGCTTTACAGGTATCCTCTGGATTCGCGGGTCTTCATCAATGTAACTAGGACATAGTCTTCTATGGTGTAGTTCAGACGCATTAGTCCACCTCCATATTAAGAGAAATTGCCACTACTGTTCCTTACAAGTCACACAACCTACAGTTCCTCATTTGCCTTTTTTAAAACTATCTTTGGAACATGGAGAATGGGTCGCAGAGAGGTGAGAACGGTATTTCTTAGATGACCGTTGAAGACATTGTACTGAAACAAAGAGAGCCAAAAACCTGGGCCAAGTATCTGGTCTCATAGATTTTAAGAGTATTTTGTACAAAACACATTTCAAACTTCGTAACAGTATAGGCTTTTCTGATAAGTATAAACAAATTCAATTTACAGCAAACTAGCAGATCAGGGATTGAGCATTTGAGGCAAGTTTTTCAATCATCTGCTGGCAAATTGGTTTACTTTTGGATGAAACTAACCCAGAAGATGACTCCCGTGAGTGCAGTTAATAATGGATACTTACAGTAGAGTCTTAGCTTAGAGAAAATCTGCAGTAAAGCCACCAAGTAATGTGGATCTCAGGTTCTCAACAGCACAGGTTTTCCCTTCAGGTTCTTTCTTCTTGCACCACCCAGCTTACTAATGTAGACACAGCCTTTTTTGTGCAGCTGTTTAACGCAGTTAATATTAATTTCTAAATTAAAAACACAAGCACTACTTGAACAAAGCTCCCTGTATGGTTTCCACAGTGCTTTCAAATTTACACCTCACTATTTGATAAGAAAAAGAGGAGAATAAATGAAACAGCGGAGAAAGGAAGTAAAAAGTTGCAGTTGAGTTCTACCTTTATGGTCCAGGCAGATTTTTCTCCCCATGCAGAGTTCAGTAAGAGTCTTATTCATAAAACAAAATTAGATCCAAAATGTCTAATATTCTATACAAATGGGAAAGGAATCCCATCTCCAACTCTGTAAAGAGAGACCACAGGAGAAAAAGGAGCATCCTAATATGATGCAAAACTATATTGTAAGGAGAGAGCAAATATTACATACAGCAGGAAGTTTTTACCTTTCATGAACATGAGCAGTTCAAAATCAAAACACTTGCAGTAGCCTTTATTTTCATGCCATGTCCTTTTCTAGATCGGTGCTGCTCATTTACATTTGAGCAGAACACAGGAAATGAAAATTGAGAATGCAGATGGTGCAGAGAGTTGGTTGGTGGTCCTTTATCAGCCGAAAAGTGGGTCTAAGCTTCTGCAACAATTAACTGCTCAATCAAGTGAAGCTCCTTTCATGTGGTAAAATCCTTATAATTGCAAATCCTAACCATAAAATCAGACAGTAGGAGTGACTGTCCCACAGAGGACTTCAAATACAGCTTTTAATACATGCCATATCCAAATCACTAAAACCATAAGTCATTGTGGTCTCCCCACTGGTCTGGTAAAAAGAGATGTTCAACAGCATGAATATTATAACAGAGATTAATTTCTAAATCTTTAGACTCTTGTTCACTCTCTCTCTCCAAGGAGTGACAAACAATACAATAAATAATTTTAATGTTGAAAGATTTTTGTGAGTAAATAAAGCATTGAAGACTAAGGATTCTTAACTGCTCTGAAGGAAAGCTGGAATTTCTTAAGGCATTCATATATAAGCCACAAAGTTGATGTCAGACAAGAAGGATTTGAAAAGGAAAGGCTTGCTGTTATCATTGCCTTGTACTGAGATTTGGTCTGTGCATGTCTGGTCCAGTCTCTAGTTACTTTTGGTTATTCTGACAACTAAGTTATGTACCTGTTTTAGGGGCTATGAGTATTATTTGTCTTTCTCATGGATAAGATCCCAAGGAGCTCTTACGTCTTGGGCGCATTCACACTAAGCTATAAAGAATACTTCTGTGACAGATTGGCTTAAATTCCTTGAACCTAGAAACTGGTGAAAGGTAAACAGTGAAATTATATAATAGTTATAATATCGAATCAGAATTTCTTTTTAAAATTTATGTTACATGCATTTTAAAGCAAATTTATTAAAATCTATTATTGTATATTGAATCTTCTTTATTTGTTTTTAGATATTTTTTAGCATTTTTAGCATTTCAGAAGTGCGCCTAGGACTTCACATGCAAACATATGACTTAGACATGATTTCTGGCCTGAAGATCTGTTGATGTAAAAGTTAATTGAAAAATTACATGAAAAAATTGAAAAAAAACATGATAATGGAGCAAGGGGAAAGGCTAAGAATGGTCTGGAGAAAAAAACCCATGCATTGTTAGACATTAAAGGTATGGGTCTAGGTAAGGTTTTTAAATAACTAGTGATACTTTAAATAATGGCATCTACTTTATTTCCCTCAGGAGATAGCCTCTTCCACAATGCAAATCTGTTTAGATTTGGATTGAAGCTTTGAAATTCACTTATATGCTCTTTCCCAATCAAGCAGTTGGAAACTGCTAGTGGTAGGTTCAATCAGCAGCAAAGCAGAGCACTTATCTCGGAGACAAACACATGCAGAGAATATGGACACATACACGTGAAGGACACTGAGACAGCCAGTCACGCAGGCTGTCAGACAAGGTGCTGCCTGCAACAGCGCCCACATACAGGACTCCCATGAAACACAAGCACAGATGGCCAAGTCTCATCCTCCTCTTCAGCGGGCAGAGACTGAAGGTTACTGGTGCAGGCACACATGCAACACTCTCCAAGTTTACCGGCACACGCACATTCACAGATCCCCTGAGCACCAGCACAGCCCCTCTGTCCACCCAGCACCCCCTGTCCCGATCCCAGCCCCTCTCACCCACCCCACGGGTCCCTGGCTCACCAGCTGGACCAGCTCAGTGCTTGGTGCAAACATGCTACACTCGCACTCATCCGACAGGCATCCACAAGTACCCCAAATCTTCATGTTGCTCTCCTTTCACTTTTAAAAAGGGGAAATTACAAATTACAAAGTTCAAACTGGGCTTGTCCAAAGCTATATCTGGAGTTTCTTAATGGCCCATCAGCTACTGTCTGGAGACTTTTGATCTTTGGCATTGTTATAGTTATCCCTTGTCACAGGGGACAGGTTTGTGTCACTGTACATTTTCATTTATCTCTTCTCCTGTTACCAGTTGTCCCTTTTATGTTTAACTGGTTATCTTTGACTGGATAAACTTAATGAGTCAGATGCTCTCGCCTTCCTTGTACCTTTACAGTACCCTGAGATCCCTATCCCCCAGGAGGACATCTGAGTTCTTGGATAGAAGACAGACCAGCAGAGCCTAGCAGAACATAGAAGAGCCACCCACCACAGGTCTCCTGTTTTCCTTAGGTCGGACTCAGCGCTGATCATAATTCAGCCTCCTATCACAGCTTTGGTATTTGGCCCTTAAGACCGGCAGTGACCACTGCACCAAAAGACACGGGGCATGTTCCCATAGGTGTGCCCACCAACTTCCCCATTCCCTCTTTTCCTCTGATTGCTCGCAATCCAATTAGAAACTTGGATGCTTAAAACCACATGGCAAGACTAGGCATACACCACTCAAATCTGGCAAGAAGTTCTCACAGTAGGGCCTGGCCAGGGAAAGGATTTTGAGTTCATGAGTGAAGAATCTATTAGGATCACTAGTTAAGAACATCATTATTATCAAAAGTAAAATAAAATCATTACCATTTTTTATTTTTCATTTACATTTTTGAACAATAATACTAGATTTAAAAATTGGCTTTTGTGCTGTTTGATTTTAGCTCTTCAGCAATGATAAATTTTAACTATTTGCAAGTGATGGCACTCACTGTTCTTGTGTAGTACAATTTCTTTAATAAAGGCTAGTATTTCAGATTCAGATTTGTCAGAAATTCTGAAGACAAAGCTCAGCTCTATCACAGCTACTAATATTGCATTGGGCAACCCTCTGAGATGACTTTTAATAAAATCTTTAGGTGACACTACAGACTTCTAGGATTTCTTCCCAACTGCCAGTTTTCATGGTTAAAGGAACCTTATTTTAATGTTAAGAGGGTTTGACAAAAGCTAAATTTTTACTCACTGCTTCAGTTTAAAGAAATAGTCTTCATTCATCTCTCTTTCCAGATGTTTCTGTTAATGTTTTATGACAGTTAGCAGAAGAAGGATGTAGATTCTGATTTTTATTTTTTTAAGCTTAGTTATATTACTCTATCACTTATTACATTTCATTACTGATTTTGTAAGCACTTCAAAGAAAATCTGGTTTGGTTATCTGTTGTGTTAATTTGGCAGAAAATAAACCTCCTTGCATTCTAACTCTCTTCACTGGAGTGAGAGGCTAGGTGCGGCTAGGTTTAAATTCTGAGTGATATCCAATTTACCACTACCAGTCCAGTCACGTTTAATATGTACATTAAAATACCATGATTCTGGATACACTAATAGCAGTCTGCACCTTCAGTCCAGTTGTGCTCATGAACTAGCACGGCCGCATTTGGTCGCGTTCAGTGAGAAACTGTGACAACTGGCTACTGAAACAGTGCAGTTTTATTTGTGCAACAGGTATATAGGTTTTTTGAATTGCCAGTGATAGTGACTGTCTGCAAGAAAGCACGTGCAAATATAAAACGCGTGAAAAGGTTATAAATAATACAGCCTGGCTATAAACATTAGGGAATAACTCTCTAGAGAGATTTCTAAGATTCCTGAGAAAAGCGCTTAGTTTAAGTCTCACCCAAGGTGTCCCAAGGCCAATCCCGGTTGTCGGAGGCAGTCTGAGGTGGAGTTTCCCTTGACTTGCTCACGGTGTTATCTTCTTCTCAGAAAATCCCCTATTTCCCTGTCTATTTTTATATCCTTTCTACAATCAAGGTGGAGTTTGAGTGACTGTAGTCATACATATCTTTTATCATGATTGGTGTAAAATTCTCTTGATTCATGTTTAAAGGTATAGTTTACAAAAAATCGAGGGCACAGACTCAAAGAGGGGTGGTCACACCTTGGAGGTGGGTAGCCTTTGGGATGGAGGTGTGTTTTGGTATTAAAATGATATTAAAGCGAGCAAAGTTCACGAGAGGATAGCATTTTGGCAAGGTTTCGAAAACCTGTTGGCTCAGGGGGCCAGATGAGCTGCTTATCAGTTCTAGAGGACCATTTCTTCCCACTTTACCATCACGGAGCATGGCAACAGAGTCTCCACTCCGCTCCATCCTCTATGGTATTGTTATGGTTTGGTTGCGACCGGCAACAGAAGCGCCATGTGGCCGCCACTCCTCCCTTCGGGGTGCGGAGGAGAATGGAAAGAAAACAGGCAGAAACTGGTGGGTCGGGATAAGGGCAGTTTAACAGAACAGCAAACTAAGGGAACAGGAACAACAATGATACAGATAAGGGGAAAACACAACACAAACCGCACGACCCAGAGAGCCGCTCTCCTGGACCGGACCAGCGCCGCGTGCTCCAGAGCCGCGAGAGAGTTCCCGCCCCGCTCCCCCCCCTCCGGAATCCAGCATGATGGCACATGGTATGGAATACCCTGCTCTGTTTGGCCAGGTGGGGTCAGCTCCCGGCTGTGCCCCTTCCTGGATTCTGGTGAAAATTAACCCTGTCCTGGCCGAACCCAGGACAGGTATGTTGCAGGGAGTTGCTGTGTTAGTGGATTCCTCGCATGCGTGCTGCAGCTGTGTCCCATCCTCGGAGCTCTTTTTGATTTTATGCTTTTCCTCAATGGGTGAACAATGCTATGTTTTTCATATAAACTTTAATTTTCACATGTAAAACCTTAATTTTACTAATAATTCCACATTATCAGCTTTCCTTTCTGCCTTCTTGTACTGGACTGCTGTGTGTGTTTGCTTTTTCTGAAAAAGAACACCTGCTTCAAGCTGTTGCCACAAAAGATAGAGGAAGTGCAAACTCTATTCTGCTTTGTCAGCACTGCAAGTCAGAACCATTTTAATCTGCTGTTGAGCTTCCAAGCTATGCGATGAAGTTTTAAAAATGTTACATACATTGTATATTATCCTACCTTGTTTTGTTTTTTTTATATAATTTCATGCTTTACTGTATAAGTAGAAGTTAAGAAAGATTGGGAAACTTGCAGATTGCCTTGAGTTCTCAGGTCATTGTCAAAAAAGCTTCGAAGTTACTGTGGATATCTGGAACAGTAAATCTTCACTGTTCTTGCAGAAAGTTTGTAATCTTTCAATTTAACCTTTCAAAGTCATGGTAGGATTATATTTTAAACATCCTTCTAAACTCTTATCAAGGTGTTTTATAGTTTCATTGGGGAACTCAGTGTTATGTCAACAAGCACCACCTATCTATTATCATGGTGTTATCATTGCTAAGTCTAAAAACAACAAAAACTTATAAAAGTTCAATATTGTCCAGATTTCTTGGGTTACGTCAAAAGAGAGGAAAATATTCTCATTCTTTCTGCTAGAGATTGCCAAATCCAGTAGCCTGGCAGAGGTAAGGCTGCCACAGTTCCATGTTCCCAAGCTCAGCCAGTAACGAGGCTAGGCAGATATTTCCAACAGGCACAAATGAATGCATACACGCAATGCATAAATACACATAGAAAAGGCCAGCATCTTACAAAACCAGACAGAAACATTCAGCACTCACACAAACACAAACATCACCAATTCCTTCATCCTATTCACCTCTCTGGCCAAAAACAATGAAAATTCATTAGTGGAAACTATAGAATCATAGAATAATAGAATGCTTTTGATTGGAAGAGATGTTCCCAATCATCTAGTTCCAATCCTCCTGCCATGGGCAAGGACACCTTCCACTAGACCAGGCTGCTCAAAGCCCCATCCAACCTGGCCTTCAGCACTTCCACAGAGGGGGCAGACACAGATTCTCTGGGCAACTTGCTCCAGTGCCTCACCACCCTCATAGTAAATAATTTCTATTATATCTAATCTAAATCTGCCCTTTTTCAGTTTAAAGCCATTACCCCTTTTCCTATCATCACACGCCCTTGCAAAAAGTCCCTCTCCAGCTTGCTTGCAGGTCCCTTTCAGGTACTGGAAGGCTTCTATGAGGTGTCCCCGGACCCTTCTCTTCTGCAGGCTGAAGAACCTCTACTCTCTCAGCCTTTCCTCATAGGAGTGGTGTTCCATCCTGCTGACCATTTTAGTGGCCCTCCTTTGGACCTGTTCCAGCAGGTCCATTTCTTTCTTGTGTTGGGGACCACAGACTGGTTGCAGAATGAACACCCCCAAGTCCTTCTTGACAGGGTTGCTCTCAATCCATTCTCCACTGAGCCTGTATTTGTGCTTGGGATTGCCCTAACCCATTTGCAGGACCTTGCACTTGGCCTTGTTGAACTTCACGAGGTTCGAACGGGACCACCTTTCAAGTCTGTCGAGGTCCCTCTGGATGGCATCCCTTCCCTCAGCCTGTCGACCGCACCACACAGCTCAGTGTCATCGACAAACTTGCGAAAGGTGCACTCAGTCCCGCTGTCCATATCACTGACAAAGATGCTAAGCAGCATGGGTCTCAGTACTGACCCCTAAAGAACACCACTGTTCACTGCTCTCCACTTAGACACTGAGCCTTTGACCGCAGCTCTTTGAGTGTGACCATCCAGCCAATTCTTTCTCCATCAAGTGGTCCATCTATCAAATCCATGCCTCTCCAATTTAGAGACAAGGATTTCATGAGGGACAGTGTCAAATGCTTTGCACAAGTCCAGGTAGATGACATCAGTTTCTCTTCCCTTATCCACCAGCACTGTAATCGCTTTGTAGAAGACCACCAAATTTATCAGGCATGATTTGCCCTTAGTGAAGCCATGCTGGCTGTCACCAATCACCTCCTTATTTTCTATGTGCCTTAGCGTAGTTTCCAGGAGGATGTGCTCCATGATTTTGCCAGGCACAGAGGTGAGGCTGACTGGCTTGTAATTTCCCGGGTCCTCGTTTTTTCCCTTTTCCAAAATGAGGGTTATGTTTCCCCTCTTCCAGTCAGTGGGAACTTCACTGAACTGACACAACTTCTCAGATATGATTGATAGTGACTTAGCAACCTCACCTGACAGTTCACTCGGAACCCGCAGATGCATCTCTTCAGGTCCCATGGGCTTGTGCATCTTCAGGTTCCTTAGATGGTCTCAAACCTGATCTTCTCCTATAGTGGGTAGTTTTTCATTCTCCCAGACCCTGCCTTTGCTTTCTGTGACTTGGGCAGTGTGGCTGGAGCACTTGCAGATGAAGACTGAGGCAAAAAAGTCATTGAGTACCTCATCCTTTTGCGTATCCTGCGTAACCAGGTCTCTCATTTTATTACGGAGAGGGGCCACGTTTTCCCTAGCCTTCCTTTTATCACTGATATACCTATAGAACCTTTCCCTGTTGCCCTTGATGTTCCTCGCCAGATTTAATTTCTATCAGGGCTTTAGCTTTCCTAACCTGTTCCCTGACTGCTTGGACAATTTCTTTGTATTCCTCCCAGGCTGCCTGTCCTTGCGGTCCTGCAGAGGGATCTGGACAGACTGGATCAATGGGCCGAGGCCAGCTGTATGAGGTACAACAAGTCCAAGTGCCAGGTCCTTCACTTCGGTCATAACAACCCCATGCAACAATACAAGTCTGGGGAGGAGTGGCTGGAAAACTACCCAGCAAAAAAGGACCTTGGGTGTTGGTTGACAGCCGGCTGAACATGAGGCAGCAGTGTGCCCAGGTAGCCAAGAAACCCAGCGGCATCCTGGCTCGTATCAGGAATAGTGTGGCCAGCAGGACTAGGGAGGTGATCGTGCGCCTGTACTTAGCACTGGTGAGGCCGCACCTCAAGTACTGTGTTCAGTTTTGGGCCCCTCGCTACAAGAAAGACATCGAGTTGCTGGCATGTGTCCAGAGAAGGGCAATGAGGCTGGTGTGGGGTGTAGAGAACAAGCCTTATGAGGAGCGGCTGAGGGAACTGGGGCTGTTTAGTCTAGAGAAGAGGAGGCTGAGAGGGGAAAATTATTGCTCTTTACAGCTACCTGAAAGGAGGTTGTAGTGAGGCAGGTGTTGGTCTCTTCTCCCAGGTAACTAGCGATAGGACGAGAGGCAATGGCCTCAAGTTGCGTCAGGGAAGGTTTAGATTGGTTATTAGGAAAAATGTCTTTACTGAATGAGTGGTGAGACACTGGATTGGGCTGCCCAGGGAAGTGGTGGAGTTCTCATCCATGGAGGCGTTCAAAAAACATGTAGATGTGGCACTTTGGGATATGGTTTAGTAGGCATGGTGTTGTTGGGTGGATGGTTGGACTCGATGATGTTAGAGGTCTTTTCCAACCTATGATTCTATGCTTCCACCCTCTGTAGACCTCCTTTTTGTGTTTAAATTTGTCCAGGAGCTCCTTGTTCATCCATGCAGGATTCCTGGCATTTTTTCTCTTTGTTGGGATGCATTGCTCCTGAGCTTGGAGGAGGTGATCCTTGAATATTAACCAGCTTTCCTATGCTCCTCTTCCCTCCAGGGCTTTATCCCATGCTACTTTACCAAGCAGATCCCTCCAGAGGCCAAAGCCTGTTCTCCTGAAGTCCAGAGTAATGAGCTTGCTGTGCACTCTCCTTGCTGCCCTAAGGATCTTGAACTTCACCATGGTCACTGCAGCCAAGGCCACCATTGAGCTTCATATTCCTCACCAGCCGCTCCTTGTTGGAGAGAACGAGGTCCAGCATATGGCCTCTCCTTGTAGGATTCTCTGTTACTTCGAGAAGGAAGTTATCATCAACACATTCCAGGAACCTCCTGGATTGCTTATGCCCTGCCGTGTTGTCCCTCCAACAGATATTGGGGTAGTTGAAGTCCCTCATGAGAAACAGGGCTTGTGAATGTGAGGTTGCTCCTATCTGTCTATAGAGGGCCTCGTCCACTCAGTCTTCATGGTTGGGTGGCCTGTAGAAGACCAACATATAGGTAGATAAGTATATATGCAGTATGGATCCCTCCAGTAGCTGCCATTAGACACTCAATCCATCTATCCAGCTGCCCCTGGGTTCTCTGGTCTCCATGTTGCAGGCATCTTGGCATGTGAGCCATCAAGGCCACAGTCCCACTCCAGTTGCTGATACTCAGAAACCCCATCACAGAGGCGCACTACACACCCAGTCTACTCAGTCACTGTCCCCCATTCTCTCAGTTGCCTTACGCACAGACATATACATGCAAACAGGTCTCTCCACTACCTAGGTGAGACTCATGACCTTAGCTGTCCAGTAGCTGACCACCAGGCTCCACAGTCTCTCCAGAATCCAGAGTGGGCCTCCTGATCCCTCCAGTAGCCGTCACACAGACCCACTGCTTTCTAGTGTCTGGCCCAGACTTATGGCTGCTCCGATGTGTGTCTCCCTAACATCTTACCCTATTCCCTCGCTAGTCCTCGCTAGTTTGATGTTTGTCAGCTATTTCATACTGGCCTAGGGTCCCCCACAATGTTCACGCACCCCAGTCTTGCTGGATACTGCACCCCGGGTGCCGGGTCCGTGTGCCCTGAGTCCACCCAAGACTCACAGGTCACTATGACCTGATCCTGCTCCAGTGGCTGCACTCAGGCCCCCATGCACACACACACACACACACACAGAGTTCATCACTCGGGAAAACAAGTAGAAATGGGGTTTAATGAGAAGCCAAGACTGACTGCAGGCACCAGCCACGGGGCATGGCCAGACAAGTCTACTGACCTTCCAGCTGTTCAGCTGTTCACCCAACAAACCGCTGTTATTTTCCCACATTTCCTCCTGAGTCAGCCATGTTCCTTGCCTTTCCCTCCCTTTGGTTCCTCCCTAAATATTCTATAATAAGTCTTGTGCAATCCCCACATGCTTTTTCCCATTTAATGAGCCCACACCCCCTGGCAGCAACCCTCCAGTCTGTAGGTAATCTCAGGACAGCCCCTCCTAGGGGCTTACAGTGGTGGGTGTCACTTCAGAGCCATCAGGCTGATGTCGTCTTGGGACACCCTGAGGGGGCCAGGGCAGGAGCTTGTGTCTCTAGCTGGATTATTGGGATTCTCTTGCTTGGCACTGCGCTGTTCTGCTCCTTTGAGTCTGGGGAGACTGAAAGGAGGCAAATGTCACTCCTGTCCTCAAGCAGAGCAAGAAGTGAGATCTGGGACACTACAGGCTGGTTCTCCTCACCTCTGTCCCTGGGAATGTCATGGAGAAAATAATTCTGGAAAATGGAAGCTGATCAGCAGCAATCAGCATGGATTTATGAAGGGGAAAGCTGGTTTAACTAACTCGATAGCCTTCTACAATGAAGTGACGATCTTGGTGGATTAGGGAAGAACAGTGGATGATGTTTACCACCATTTCAGTAAGGTTTTCAACACTGACATCCTCACAGACAAATTAATGAAATATGTCTAGTTAGTGGATAGTGTAGTGGTTTGAAAACTGGCTGAATGGCCAAGACCAGGAAGTGGTGATGAGTGGCAAAAAATCCATTTTCTAGTGGTGTACAAGGGTCAGTACTGCAGCTAGTACTACTAGTCACCATTAATGACTTGGATGATGGGGCAGAGCACACTCACAGCAAGGCTTCAGATGATAAAAAACATGGAGTAGTGGCTGATGGTACACCAGAGGGCTGTGCTGGCATTCAGAGGGACTTCTACAGGCTGGAAAATTGGGCACACAAGAACCTGATGAAGTTCAACAAATGTAAATGCAAAGTGCTTACCTGAGAAGCAGTAATCCCAGGAACCAGTACATATTTATGGCTGACTGGATGGAAAGCAGCTCTGCAGAGAAGAACCTAGGGAACCTGGTGGACACCAACTTGACCATGAGCCAGGAATGCAGCCTCCTGGCAAAGAAGGCGAAAATCATCCTGGGCTGCATTAGGAAGAGTGTTGCCAGCAGGTTGAGGGAAGGTGATCCTTTGCTTCTGCTGAGCACTGGTGATGTCTCAACTGGAGTGCTGGGTCTAGTTCTGCTCTGCTACGTACAAGAGAGACATGAACAGACTTGAGTGAGTCCGGCAAAAGACCACAAAGATGATCAAGGGATTGGAGCAGCTCTTATACGAGAAGTGGCTGAGAGACCTGGGACTGTTCAGTCTGGAGATGTGGAGATTCAGAGGGGATGTTATCAATCTGTATAAATACTTGATGGGAGGTAATGAAGAAGAGGAACCAGTCTTTGCAGTAGCATCTGCTGACAGCACAAGAAGCAATTGGCACTAATTAAAAAATAGGATACTTCATCTGTACACAAGAAAATATTTCTTTGCTGTGAGGGTGGCCAAACACTGGAATCAGTTGTCCAGAGAGACTGTGGAATCTCCGTCTATGAATATATTCAAAACCCAAGTGGACACAGTCACAGGCGACCTTGTCTAGCCGACCCATCTTGAGCAGGGTGTTGAACGAGATCTCAAGAAGTCTCTTTCAATGGAAATAATTCTGTCATTCTGTGAAATGAGCCTTTATTCTTGAAGTCTAACACTTTAAAATACTAAAATCTAGTTTCTTAATGCAGAAAACTGTTACAGACCTCAGAATTCCATTTTCATAATCCAGGAAATTTATTAGTAATGCTAAATACTGTGGTACTTACTTACACAATGCAGGCCCATTACTTTTACAGTACTGCTGAGATGTACAAATCAGTGTACTTTAGACTTTCAGTCAGTACATGTTTCTCTTGAAGAGTCTACACTCTCTGTGTGGATATGGATTTGTATGTATGTATGTGTTTTAAGAAAAGAACACATGGCTGAAGTGGAGAAAAAACAAGAAAATATGCAGACTACTTTTGAGAACTGAACTTTCACGAATATCCCTCCAAAACCACCAAAACAGGAAAGAAAAAGCAAACAGGGACATAAAGGACCGAAGAAGGGGAAACGCTCACTTAACTGCATCATCCCAGCAACACCCCAAGAATATGCTAAGCTTTCAGCAATCTGAAAACCCTCCTAGCTTTGTTTTTAAATTGTGTGGGAACAATTGCAAGCTATCAAGATAGACCAATCTTAAAAGTTATTTTTCTGTCACCTGGATATTATTACACCCTTCATTGAAACACAAGATCTGGTCTTATACTTAGCAGTGTAAAATTAATGTCAATATTACTGAGTGCATTGCAATCTAAAGTAAACAAGTTAAGCTAAAGCTGCCACTGACAGTGAAGTAGTTCATGCCAAGCATTGATAAAAAATCTGGAACTCTTACAACTTGCTTTATATTATTAACTAATTTCAACTGATTTGCAAGTAAACTTTTTTCTTTTGTAATCACTCTGATTCAGTATGAATTCTGCACCGTATTCTGCTTAGTGGAATCATGATAAATGTGTGATCACAGTACATTAGAAGAAATGATTCAGCCTAATGGATGTATAAAGCATGAACCAAATATCTTTGAGATATCATGATCTTGGAAAAGTTAGATATTAATGGTACCAAGGGAGCTATTATGATCTAGTTTGCTAAAAAGAGCATTGAGATTAATCAGATTCAAGGCCATCCTACTGCAAAGAGTCACTTCTACTCAAGCTAATATGATACTCAAACTCCCTTCACATAAAGTTAATTTGAAATATTGTAGAGGTGTATTAAAGGAGACTTCAGGCATAAAACCATAGTGAGGCTGGTTACATACTTTATATTTTTTAGTTTAAATCACATGTGACAGGAGGATGAAATTTGAGTATGAGCTATTTATAACTTAATTCAATTAATATTTTGACTTTTATTTTCTTATTTTTCTTACTGCTTTAAACCATAGTTTGGGGAGTACTTAACATTTTGTCAGTGAGGCAACATTTTATAAATACCACTATAGATTAAAAATTCATATAACGCATTTAATAACTGATTTGCAAACAGTTGAAGACATGCTTGGTAAAAAACCCCTTGTGTTACATCAACTGTGCAAGAGGCTGATTTCTGGAAAAGGTCTATAAAACCCTGCAATTACAATTAGGTTATGAATGATGTTCTCACTTAATTACAAATCCTGATTAGGGTTGTCTATGCTAGGTTCTCTTTAATGTTAAGATTAAATAACGAGCTCCATAAAAGCTGTCCAGTTTGCCTGACCTTTAAATAACACTGGGTTAGATATCTGCGTATTGTGTGTGTGCCTTTTATGAGTCTGTTAGCTCAATCCCTGCGTTGACTGTATTTGAATTCCATTAATACAGCTGCTGCCAGAACACAGTCTAACAAAGTGAAATACAGGCAAAGGCTGGCAAAAAGGCTATTTTCTCTGTCTTATGACCTCGAAAAGAATCCTAAGAGAAGGCCACTAAGTAAATTTTGGAATTTTCAGCCATATGCCTAGGATGTTTAGGCAGAGTCAGAGATGCTCGAATTTAGTGCCAAGTAAGGAGGTAGTACAGATAAGTGTAATTATTCATTTATAACAATCCTCCTTATAATGAAAATCTATTTTTAAACAGCTTAAACTCATCAGTTTAATTTTAAGAGTCATAAATTTATATATTTTATGAAACCAAAAAAGTTAATACTGTAATCCATCTACTGGAAAAAATATCCTTGAGTATTTTATGAGCATTCATAGAATAAGACAAAAAAAAAGCATTGGAAAAAGACATATACTTGTGTTGTTTTTCACAACAATTTCAACGATACAACTTAGCTTACCAAATTGAATAGCCAGGTCACAGGTAGGTAAGTATTGGCAACAAGTTTAAACAAGCTTCCACGAGATCTGCCTGAGAAGTGGCAGTATTTCACAACACAAAAATATTAACAACTTTGAGTATCAGGCATAATTGTGTAGACAATGTAATGCTTTTAGATGCAAAATAAACTGCAGTATTCTAACCCAAATCTCAAATAGTTCTTTTCAAATGCTACTGGCAGATTTTGTGGGGCTTGAGATTAACATTGCTCGTGATCAGTTTCTGAAGATTCTTTCGTCTTGGTTTTTCTCTTCTTCAGAAAGAAGCAGTGATTAAATCTATTTGGGAAGTATGGCCAGCAAACAGGAAGGGCAACACAAGTCACTGAGCTGTATTTCTCATTAGGTAACATGTAAATATGTTCAAATCCACAAGAGTTATTTTCTGCCTGCTCATTTTCAGCAGAAATTGAAATATTTGTTTTAAACTTACTCAGTGTTTTCCACAAAAAAAATAAAACTATACTTATTTTTATGATAGCTGGAATTTTAGAAACAAAAAAGCAATTAAGGTCATTCAATGAAAAGCTGTAAGCCAGCCACAGTATTAAAAATTTGATGTTAAAAGAATGGGATTCTCAAGGTCTTATTGCAGAAAGTGAGATAAACCAAGTAATTCTCTTACTGTACCTAGCAGTAGACAGAAAATGGCCCAAAGCACAAGCCACCAAATAAGGACTTGTAAAAAACATTTATGATAGCAAGACTGGCAGTAGATAACATAAAACCGTTTTTCCCATTGATTTAATATTAGTTCAAAACCACTAAAATATGAAAAATTAAAGTGTTTTCCTCATGACAACCTGTGTCAGGCCTTTGTTTAAGCACAGAATATTCATTGTAACTAAACCTTTTATATCAAAACATATTTGTTGTTGTAAAAGTTTGCAGTGCCTATTGCAATTTTAGCCTGTCACTCTCAAGGTTTATTTTCACATTTCATACCTTAGCCAAGATGTGTGCTGGAAATATGATCCTGCTATAAAATTCAGAAAATAAAAATATTATATAAACAGACCTTGTACTTCTCTGAAGAGTAATGTTATTAATGGGTTAACTTCTGACATCTTTACTCACTTTTGAGTCAGTCCTATTTCAAACTGATCTCTGTTGTATTCCCTCAGTAACATACTTGCTTCATTAAAGAACTGTGATTTTGTCCTGCATAATCTTGTACTTCTTCTGTTGACACTAGTGAGGTTCCTTTCAGGTCTTTCAATATCTTTACCCCACCAAAACTGCCGAGTTTCAGCATCCGTGCAAGGACGGGAACGACTTTCACACACATTGATACGATGCACAGTTGGATCCTTTATTATCCCGCTTGTGTGGTTATATACATTTTCCATATCTGTACACGCGATTACACTTACTCGGATAGGCTACAGACATAAATCACACGCTGTTCACACGCCCCACATTCCCTTATGATTGGTAACTATGCACTAACGCCAATAGCAACAGACTGCCTCCACGTCCTTGAACACATCTTGTTTTTGCTAACCCACACCATGTGCACTATCAGAACTTTCTCAATGGCTATTCTTAGCTGCCTTTTCCAGCAGCCTGTTCAGTTATGCTGTTTTGCTTAAGCGGCCTAGTCGTGCTAATTCTCAAGCTACATCGACCCCAACATCTCCCCCTTTTTCTTTTCAAAAAAAGCTAAGCTATCTTATCATTGCCTTAAAAACATTTGCTCAATTTGTGTTAGTTGCATCACAAAAATTTTCTTCACAGTTACCTCTAGTGCCTTTTGTGTTATGCGTATTATACACGGGACCAACATAATCACTGCCATAATCATTACAACAATAAGCAATAACATTTTGATTAGTGACATTAACCAGCCAGAAATTCCCCATCTCTTTCTTGCTGCTTCAAATACTTCTGCAGCCCCAATAAATCAGAATGCAGATACAATAGTCTAAAGTCAAAAACCGGAAAACTTACCAAACCAGAAGATGCAAAGGCAGTTACTTAGTCCAGACAAATCCATTAGATCACAAAAACCAAATCAGTCCATCAGATCACATAAATACAAACACCATAACATAAAATCACACATTTATGGTTGCGACCACACACACACACACACACAGGCACACCAAGTTTTCAACATAAATCCAAATATTACAAAGACTTATGAACAGACAGCAGGCAGGCAACAAAAGTAATACTGGAAGAATTCCTTTGTCTTATTAATAGTCCCTGCTCAGAACTTTTTGGTCCAGTGATCAGAGGTTCTCCCCAAGAATACCTCGGTGCCGGCTGGAGGTCCTGCGATCCCTGGGACCATTGATGTTCAATAGCAGGGTCCTACCTGGGTACCCAAACTCTACTACCAGAAAGGAGCAAAATAATTCACTCTCCAAAACTTAACCCCGGAGCCCTAGAAAACAGGCACTCATATTGACACTCATCAGATAGTACAGATAACAGCTATACATCGTTAGGATGTAGCATCTTTGTTAACAGGACCCACTGTCTTTTTATCACCTCCCCTTCTTCTTCCGTGTTCATTCAAGATGGGTTTGATCCATTTTGCTGGCACCCACTCCGTCTGTCCATTATCTGTAGAAATACAAGCATATCCCCTCCCCCAAGTGAGTAGTCGTACTGGACCTTCCCAAACCCCTTTATCTGGGCGGAATACCGTTACTAACACCACATCATTGTCATAGACATTTTTGTTTGTTCCCCTGTGCTGAACAGCTGGGGGTCACTATGACCTCCTCTAACATTCAACCAATTCAGGACAAAAAGGGTTTTGTGTAGACAGTCTATCGGGGATTGCTCTCCCCCCTTTTTTGAAATATTTAAATGATCTTTTAGTAAGCAATGGGAACGCTCAACAATAGCTTGACCAGTGGATTTATATGGGATGCCCCGTACATGCTTAACACCCCACCGCTGAAGGAAACGGACCACCACCTGAGACCAGTAGGCTGGGCCATTATCAGTTTTAATTTGTTCAGGTACTCCCAACACAGCAAAGGCTTGCGCCCAATGTCGTTGGGTTGCTTTGGCATTGGTAGAAGTAGCTTCTGTTGCCCTGATGGCAGCCGAACACGTATCGACAGAGACATGGATGTGCTTCAAACGCCCAAACTGGGGGAACTCAGTCACATCGGTTTGCCAAAGTTGTCTGGGCTGTAGACCTCGAGGATTTACACCACCATCCTGTATAGGAGTGAGTCTTGCACAGTCAGGGCAGGCTGCAACAATAGCATGCGCATCTGCTTTAGATAATGAAAACTGTCATTGCAGCACCGCCACAGACCGCTAGAAAAAACCATGCGCTGCTCGTGCAGCGTCAAAGCTTGTGGACAGTAGTATGGGAGTGGCTGTCACTAGTTGGTCCGCATGGTGGTTACCTTCTGTTAGGCCCCCAGGAGTGGAAGTATGACTTCTAATATGAGCTACAAATAGTGGTTCTTGCCGCTGTTGAAGCATGTGCCATAACTGAGTTATGGCACTGAACAGCAATGGGTTTTGTATCTTACCAATAAATGCAAAATGTAACCTTTGTACGATAACAAAGACATATAGTGAGTCAATCACAATATTAAGAGGTTGTTGAGGCCGCCGTTTCAATACTTCCACTACCACTAAAAATTCTAAAATTTGAGCAGATCCTTCCGCCACAAGTGTGTGCAAGTACCAGTAGCCATGTAGTTGCCACACAAAACCAGCACGCTTCGATTTGCTGCTCGCATCCGTAAACACTGTCAATGCATCTAGCGGGCAACCCATCACAATATTCCGTGGCAACAACCGTAAACCTGTCTTAAACAATGGGTGACGCGGGTAGTGATTATCTATTACAAATGGTTGGTTCAATACGGCCACCGCAAATTCATCATTGGTTTGACAAAACTGTGCGACCAATTGGGATGTAAGTGGCATTATTACTTGGTGTGGTACAGCTCCAGCAATAATTTTTGCTAGTTTGCATCCTTTATGGATTATAGCCGCAATAGCCTCAATCCTTGTGGTCACAGTTCGTTTGAAATGGCTAGGACCAAAAATCTATTCCAGGATGCATAATGGGTCTGATTGTTGCTCCCGCCATTGAGCCAATATCCCAATGATCTCTTCCCGAGAGTCATAGATATATAACTGGATCGGGAGCCTTCAAGTATCCGGGAGACAGAACCATGTGAAATCTTCTGCACAATAATTTGAAGTGCTGCCTCTGCTGGTTGTGTTAATTGGCGTGGTTCGTAAGGATCCTTTCCATCCTGCAATAGTTCATACAAGGGCTATAAATCCGTATTGGTTATTCCACAAACGTTCCGAATCCGTTGAAGGTCTCCCACCAACTTTTGGACATCATTAAGGGTTTTGACGTTGTCAGCACGTATAGTCAACTTTTGTGGCCTAATCACGGTTTCAGTTAAAGTCATGCCCAAATATTTCCATGGGGGTTGTCGTTGAATCTTTTCAGGAGCCACCACTAAACCCCAATCTTCCAACACCCCCTTTAATTCAAGAACAATGTCATCTTGGATTGGACATCGTGAGGCCAATAATAAGTCATCCATGTAATGATACAAAAATAGTTCCTGATGAGATCGTCGGAAAGGTTGCAGCACCAAATCCACATACCATTGGCACATTGTTGGTGAGTTTTTCATACCTTGTAGTAGCACTACCCATTGGTACCGCTTCGTGGGTGATGCTCTGTTAATGGCGGGTACTGTAAATGCAAACTTTTCACAATCATCCGGATGTAACGGTGTCCTGGGTTTGGCCAGAACAGGGTTAATTTTCACCGGACTCCAGGAAGGGGCACAGCCGGGGGGTGGGGGCTGACCCCACCTGGCCAAACAGAGCCCGGTATTCCATACCATGTGACGTCACGCTGGGTTCCGGTGGGGGGGGAGCGGCGCGGCGGGAACGCACTCGCGGCTTGGGGCGGGCGCAGCGCCGGTCCGGTTTCAGGAGAGCGGCTGTTGTACGGTTCGTGGTTGTGTTTTCTCCTTATTTGTATCGTTGTTGTTCCTGTTTTCCCTCTGTTTGCTGTTCTGTTAAACTGCCCTTATCCCGACCCACCAGTTTCTGCCTCTTTCTTTCCATTCTCCTCCGCACGCCGGCGGGGGGAGGGGCGGCCGCGTGGCGCTTTTGTTGCCGGCGGCAGCCGAAACCAAAACATTAAATTGGCGCCCAACGTGGGGCAGGGATAACGGCAGGGCTGAGCAGCGGGTGTTAAAACTGTTTTCTTAGATTTGCTTAAATTTTGTTATACGCATTTACTGTGTTAGTTAAAGTCGCCGGCAAAAATGTTTCTGACTTTGATCAAATATCTCTGCTACGTAAATCCTTACTTCCTGTATGTGTTTGTGGCCGTGCTGTTTGTTACCTCGGGAAAAAAGATCAGGATGATGATTTTGCTGTACTGTACGATATCGACTTATGATATGATAACATCACTGTGCATGAAATTAGTCTTGTATTTGCATGCGGCACTGCGGTCATTTCCGTACCTCGGATCCTATGTCTTAGATTTTGTTAATAATCAAACCCAGTCTGTGGGGAAAGCCGAAGGGGATACCTTCCCCCACTCTTTCGCCCCCCCTCTCTCCCTCAGGCTGGTCCTAACTGCTTTTGAGAATTTCGAGTACCCGTGGGATGCTCAGGGCAGCACTCTCCTTTTGTTATGCCTCCTGAATGGGTTGCAGGTTTTGTTTAGGGTTAAGCAAGTCGTTAAGAACATCGTGCAGAGACCTGCCCCGGGGCTGGATAGCTGTGAGTGGCTGGGTGTGTGGGACAGCATGGGCAGATGTCTAGAGCAGTGGGCACCTGCGGTGTGTTTTAAACTCACCCCTGAACAAATACAGAATCCGGACAATCTGGTAAAATATCTGAAGAAAGTGTGCTGCCACCCTGGGAACTCCAGAGAGACACAGATCACCACAATGTGCTGGGGTCTGGCCCATGCCTACCGAGCCCTGTTCAACACTGTTCAGTGCCTTAAGGGGGAAAGGGGGGGAAGCGAAGCGGCAGGCGCTGCAACTGGCGCTGCCCCCCCAGCCGGCCCTGCAGCCCCTCCAGCCCAGCAAGCAGTCACAGCCCGCCAGACTAGCACCGCCGCTGCCACAGCTGCAGGGTCTGCCTCGGTTTCCCTGGCAGGCACAGCAGCTGCTCCAGCCCCAGCTCCAGCTGCAGGCAGCGTGGCTGAGCCCAGTGACCAACCTGTGCCCGTAGCAGTCGCCCCTGTAAAACTAAAGAAAGACGCAAAGAGAGCAGATCGCTCCGGGAGGGATGACGATGAGCCAGGGTCATCACGGGAGATAGAGACAGAGATCATCACCCGGTCCCTGTCCCTGGGCGAGCTGCGAGACATGCGGAAAGATTTCAGCCGCCACCCAGGCGAGCACATTGCCACCTGGCTGCTGCGGTGCTGGGATAATGGGGCCAGCAGCTTGGAATTAGAGGGCAAGGAAGCCAAGCAGCTGGGATCCCTGGCCAGGGATGGGGGCATTGACAAGGCCATTGGGAAAAAGGAACAAATCCTCAGCCTCTGGAGGAGACTTCTGTTGGGCGTGAGGGAGAGGTACCCCTTCAGTGACGATTTTGTATGCTATCCTGGCAAGTGGACCAATATGGAAAGGGGTATTCAGTACTTGAGGGAATTAGCTGTGCGGGAGCTGGTTTACTGTGACACAGACGATGAGCAGGTACCCACAGACCCAGATGAACTCCAGTGCTCACAATCCATGTGGAGGAAGTTTGTGCGGAGCGCACCCTCCTCGCATGCCAACTCACTGGCAGTTGTAAACTGGAAAGGTAAAGACGCACCAACAGTAGACGAGGTGGCTGTCAGACTCCGCCAATATGAGGAAAGTCTCTCTTCCTCCCTTGTCTCAGCCGTGGAGAAACTGGTCAAGCGACTAGACAGGAATATGTCCTACTCCCCACCTGTACGGGCCAGTGTCTCAGCTATTAGGGGCAGGCGTTTCTCTGCTCAGGAGAGGGAATACAGAGGCTATACACCCCGGGGCACCCTGTGGTTCTACCTGCGTGACCACGGAGAGGACATGAGGAAGTGGGATGGAAAACCCACCTCAAGTCTGGAGGCACGAGTACGTGAGTTGCGAGGTAAAACAATCACAAAAGGGGACTCTGTTAGGAAAAATGCCGCTCCAGTTTCTAAAAGCCAGCTCTCCAGACCAGGTAGACAGTTTGACCTTGATTCCGATCCTCTGGAGGGGACCTCCAAGTCATTTTTACAGCAGGTGAGCAGCAATTTCTCTGACGAGGATTAGAGGGGCCCTGCCTCCAGCCAGGTGGAGGAAAGGGACAACCGTGTCTATTGGACGGTGTGGATTCGGTGGCCTGGCACGTCAGATCCACAAGAGTATAAAGCTCTAGTGGACACTGGTGCACAGTGTACTTTAATGCCATCAGAGTTCAAAGGGTCAGAGTCCATTTGCATTTCTGGAGTGACAGGGGGGTCCCAAGAGCTGAGTCTACTGGAGGCTGAAGTGAGCCTCACTGGGCAGGACTGGCAGAAGCACCCCATTGTAACTGGCCCCGAGGCTCCGTGCATCCTTGGGATAGACTATCTTAGGAGAGGCTATTTCAAGGACCCAAAGGGGTATCGGTGGGCTTTTGGCATAGCTGCTGTGGAGACGGAAGAAATTAAACAGCTGTCCATCTTGCCTGGTCTCTCGGAGGATCCTTCCGTTGTGGGGTTGCTGAGGGTTGAAGAACAACAGGTACCCATCGCAACCACAACGGTGCACCGGCGACAGTATCGTACCAACCGAGACTCCCTTCTCCCCATTCATCAGCTGATCCGCCAGCTGGAGAGTCAAGGAGTGATCAGCAAAACTCACTCACCCTTTAATAGTCCCATATGGCCAGTGAGAAAATCTACTGGAGAGTGGAGACTGACAATAGACTACCGTGGCCTGAATGAAGTCACACCACCACTGAGTGCTGCCGTGCCAGACATGCTAGAACTTCAATATCAGCTGGAGTCAAAGGCAGCCAAGTGGTACGCTACAATTGACATCGCTAATGCATTCTTCTCCATCCCTTTGGCAGCAGAGTGCAGGCCACAGTTTGCTTTCACCTGGAGGGGCATCCAGTACACCTGGAATCGACTGCCCCAGGGGTGGAAACACAGTCCCACCATTTGCCATGGACTAATCCAGACTGCACTGGAAAAGGGTGAAGCCCCAGAACATCTGCAGTACATCGACGACATCATTATATGGGGCGACACAGCGGAGGAGGTTTTCGAGAAAGGGGAGAAAATAGTTCAGATCCTTCTGAAAGCCGGTTTCGCCATTAAGCGAAGTAAAGTAAAGGGACCTGCGCAAGAGATCCAGTTTTTGGGAATAAAATGGCAGGATGGGCGCCGTCAAATCCCAATGGATGTCATCAACAAAATAGCAGCTATGTCTCCACCAACCAGCAAAAAGGAAGCACAGGCCTTCCTGGGTGTTGTGGGTTTTTGGAGGATGCACATCCCAAATTACAGCCAAATTGTGAGTCCTCTGTACCACGTGACCCGGAAGAAGAATGATTTTGAATGGGGCCCTGAGCAACGACAGGCATTTGAACAGATTAAAAGGGAGATAGTTCATGCCGTAGCCCTTGGTCCAGTCCGGTCAGGGCAAGATGTTAAAAACGTGCTCTACAACGCAGCCGGGGAGAATGGCCCAACCTGGAGTCTCTGGCAGAAAGCACCAGGGGAGACTCGAGGTCGACCCCTGGGGTTCTGGAGCCGGGGATACAAAGGATCCGAGGCCCGCTATACTCCCACTGAAAAAGAGATTCTGGCAGCATATGAAGGCGTTCGAGCTGCTTCAGAAGTGGTCGGCACTGAAGCACAGCTCCTCCTAGCTCCACGATTGCCGGTCCTGGGCTGGATGTTCAAAGAGAGGGTCCCCTCTACGCATCATGCCACCGATGCTACGTGGAGTAAGTGGGTCGCTCTGATCACCCAGCGCGCCCAAATGGGAAACCCCAGTCGCCCAGGAATTCTGGAGGTCATCATGGACTGGCCAGAAGGCAAAGATTTTGGAGCATCGCCAGAGGAGGAGGTGACACGTGCTGAAGAGGCCCCACTGTATAACCAGCTGCCAGAAGATAAGAAACAGTATGCCCTGTTCACGGATGGGTCCTGTCGCATTGTGGGGAAGCAGCGGAGGTGGAAGGCTGCTGTATGGAGCCCTACACGACAAGTCGCGGAAACTGCCGAGGGAGAAGGTGAGTCCAGCCAGTTTGCAGAGGTGAAAGCCATCCAGCTGGCTTTAGACATTGCCAGTCGAGAGAAGTGGCCAGTGCTCTATCTTTACACCGACTCTTGGATGGTGGCCAATGCCTTGTGGGGGTGGCTGCAGCAATGGAAGAAGAACAACTGGCAGCGCAGAGGCAAACCTATCTGGGCTGCCCCATTGTGGCAAGATATTGCTGCCCAGCTAGAGCAGTTGGCTGTAAAAGTCCGTCACGTGGACGCCCACGTCCCTAAGAGTCGGGCCACTGAAGAACATCAAAACAACCACCAGGTAGATCAGGCTGCTAAGATTGAAGTGGCTCAGGTGGATCTGGACTGGCAACATAAGGGTGAACTCTTTATAGCTCGGTGGGCCCATGACACCTCGGGCCACCAAGGAAGAGACGCGACATACAGATGGGCTCGTGACCGAGGGGTGGACTTGACCATGGACACTATTGCACAGGTTATCCATGAATGTGAGACATGCGCTGCAATCAAGCAAGCCAAGCGGGTAAAGCCTCAGTGGTATGGAGGACAATGGCTAAAATATAAATATGGGGAGGCTTGGCAGATTGACTATATCACACTGCCACAGACCCGCCAAGGCAAGCGCTACGTGCTCACAATGGTGGAGGCCACCACCGGATGGCTGGAAACCTACCCTGTGCCCCATGCCACCGCCCGGAATACCATCCTGGGCCTGGAAAAACAAGTCCTGTGGCGACATGGCACTCCTGAAAGAATCGAGTCGGACAACGGGACTCATTTTCGCAACAGCCTCATAGACACCTGGGCCAAAGAACACGGTATTGAGTGGGTGTATCACATCCCCTACCATGCACCAGCCTCTGGAAAGATCGAACGTTACAATGGGCTGCTAAAAACCACTTTGAGGGCAATGGGGGGTGGGACTTTCAAAAATTGGGATACCCATTTAGCAAAGGCCACCTGGTTGGTTAACACCAGAGGGTCCACCAACCGGGCTGGTCCTGCCCAGTCAAAACCTCAGCGCCCAGTAGAAGGGGATAAAGTCCCTGTAGTGCACATGCGGAACATGTTAGGGAAGACGGTTTGGGTTAGTCCTGCCTCAGGCAAAGGCAAGCCCGTCCGCGGGATTGCCTTTGCTCAAGGACCCGGGTGTACCTGGTGGGTAATGCGGAAGGATGGGGAAGTCCGATGTGTACCTCATGGGGATTTAATTTTGGGCGAGAATAGTCCATAAATAAATTGTATAAAGTTAGTTGTTAAATAACCCTGTCACTGTCTGTTATCACTGTTATAATTGTTATATGTTGTACCAGTAGTAGCATAGTAAGAATCGTCCAGATTAAAGAAGGATGGACTTTTTCAATGAAAACCTAGCAGAGCACGGTGATAATGGAACTGGACCTGGTTTTCAACAACTGGCATCCAGCGACTTCATCAAGATCAACATCTCCTGCAGACTGTGGGCACGGGCTGCACCAGATACATCAGCCGTGAGCTCCGGATGCAGCAAGTGACCGCCCATCACCACACATCACCTCCCCTGCCACGGAAGACCATAACGACAGATGGAGCCTGAAGTCATGGATTAAATGAACTCAATGGACACTTTAGAGTGATGATCCATAGACTAAAGGAATGATATCTGGAGACAGGAGAAGTGGTGGTGATCAACCGGACAGTGGGGGACCTGGGCATGACGTAGATGGTATGGAATAAGGGGTGGATAATGTCCTGGGTTTGGCCAGGACAGGGTTAATTTTCACCGGACTCCAGGAAGGGGCACAGCCGGGGGGTGGGGGCTGACCCCACCTGGCCAAACAGAGCCCGGTATTCCATACCATGTGATGTCACGCTGGGTTCCGGTGGGGGGGGAGCGGCGCGGCGGGAACGCACTCGCGGCTTGGGGCGGGCGCAGTGCCGGTCCGGTTTCGGGAGAGCGGCTGTTGTACGGTTCGTGGTTGTGTTTTCTCCTTATTTGTATCGTTGTTGTTCCTGTTTTCCCTCTGTTTGCTGTTCTGTTAAACTGCCCTTATCCTGACCCACCAGTTTCTGCCTCTTTCTTTCCATTCTCCTCCACACGCCGGCGGGGGGAGGGGCGGCCGCGTGGCGCTTTTGTTGCCGGCGGCAGCCGAAACCAAAACAAACGGGATGGTAAAAAAGCAATCCTTCAAATCTAGAATCAGGATATCCCATTGTTCAGGTATCATAGCTGGCGACGGTAGTCCAGGTTGTAGTGGCCCCATATCCTGCATTACTGCATTAAGTGCTCTTAGGTCTTGTAAGAGTCTCCATTTTCCGAACTTTTTCTGAATGGTAAACACAGGAGTATTCCAAGGACTAGTGGATGGGACCAAGTGCCCCAACTTCACTTGTTCATCCACCAATTCTTGGAGACGGGCGAGCTTTTCAGTAGACAGCGGCCATTGGTCCACCCAGATCGGCTTTTTTGTCAACCACGTGAGCTTCAGTGTAGGCCTGGATGCACTCGCTTCAATGGCCGCTGTCAAAAAGGCGTCTGAATGACACAACCCCATTGTGATAGTACGTCTCTGCCTAATAGCCAAATAGTGGTATTCAGGACATAAGGGCGTGCTTGTGCCAGCAACTTACCATCTTGGTCTACAAAGGTAAGGAACTCAGTACTCATTTGTGTTGTTGTTGCACCACCGATTCCTGTCACCATGCCCAACACTACCATCAATGGCCATGACTCTGGCCATTGGGCCCTCGGGATTATAATAACATCCGCTCCAGAGTCTAACAACATTTTCTGGTCTTTTAGTACAATGTAGTTCGGTCCTTTAATAGTGATCTTTCTTGTGGGCTGTTCTGTGGAAAGAGATTTTACGAATGCCACCAAGGGGGGTCCACTTGAGCCAAAGGCATCACTTCCCCGATAGTTAGGGTCAGTTAGGGGGACCTGAGCAATAAAAGGAATCAGTTGGGCAACCTTGCTGCCTCGTTTGATGGTTAATGGTGGCATGAATACATTTAACATAATCCCTGTTGGGCCTGTGAAATCTGCATCAATTACCCCTGATAGGACAAAAATTCCCTGTCCAGATGCAGAGGATCGCCCCACCAACAATGGACTCAGCCCATGACCTAAAGGTCCTGTGGCTACTGAGGGGACAACATGCACCTTATCATCTTCCATAGTGATGTTTTGTCCCACGGCCAGATCGACTCCTGTGGAGCCGCTTGTGGCGGCTCGGAGCTCATCGAGACAGCCATAGCTGTGGGGAACTTTCTTGTCCTCACGCCCCACATCCTGGTGCTGCTCTGCCCGTTTCCCGACAGGTGGGTACCATCCTTTTTAACTGCGACCTGCATTGAGCTGCTTTATGCCCGAACTTGTCACATCTGTGGCATGTCCCTACAAATTCATCAGCCACCACCTTTTGCTTCTTGATCTGAGGACAGTTTCTTTTGTAATGGTCTTCCTCTCCATAAATAAGACAACCAGTTTTTGCTTTAACACCTCGATCCCCTTTCCCCGTTTGCATGGCAGGTCGTAAAGCAGCAGCAATAGCAGCCGCATGTATTCTGGCCTTCTCTCTTTCCTCTGCTAAGCGAGGTAATCGGGAATAAGCCTCCATGTACTGACTAAGGGTAGACCCACTAGGTAGGGATGCAATTATCTGTTGACATTGAGTGCTGGCATTTTGAAAAGCTAAATCCTTTCCTACTGCACCTTTTGCTTCACTTGGCAGATTTGGTGCCACATCTAATGCTTCCTTTAATCGGTCTATAAAGTGCATGTACGGCTCATCAGGACCCTGACGAATCTGCATATAAGGTAATACAGGCTTCGCAATCTGTGGTAACTCAGTTAAAGCGGCCAGGGCTAAGCTCTGTGACTGTTGCAATATTCGAGGGTGTAACGCTGCTTGAGCCGCCCCGTCGCGGAAAGCGCCAGTGCCCATGAGCTGGTCTAGTGTAACTACACATAAAGGATCATCGACACCTAGATGAAGGTTTTGCATGATTGCAACCTCACATTTATCCCGCCACTTATCCTTCCACAACATAAAGGCAGTGGGGGGCAACATCAATTCTAACAAGGCTCGGGCATCAGCTGGCACTAATATCTGATATTTGAAAAAGGTGGTAACCAGCATCATAACTTGCTTGTTATCCAAACCATAGTTCATTACGGTTTTTTGTAACTGACTCACTGTTTTCCAATCAAAAGGAGCCCATATCTGTTGATTACCCTGCGTAAACACCGGGAATGCTGTTAAACTCTTTGGTAGCTTTTGTCCTTCAATTACAGCATTTTCTATTACCTCCCTCCATCGTTGTCCCATATTAAAATTAGGCTCACGTACTGGGGGCGTCCCGTCTCCATTCTGACCTCCAGCGGCCACAGCACCACCCTCTGTACCGCCGGGTCCCTGCAGACCACACCCACCGCGTGCACAATCAGGCTTCTGAACACTGGATGCCCCTCCTCCTTGCTCTCTCCACTTCACGCCCCTCTTTCACGCCTCACGTTCATCATCCCCCACCCCCTTACCGTATTTACTGCGTAAATAGTGATCAGTGTCAGCTAAGCTCATTTCCCTGTCTTCCAGCATCAGCCTAACCCAGCGCCGTTGCGAATACTGTGCCGGCACACTTTCATTAATACTTCCATTATTTGACCTCCCTGAAATCACCTCCCCCATCCCGTCCGACTCCCCACATATCTGCTGCTCCACCTCTCGCAAACCGTCTGTTATGGCCTGGTGAGCCTTTCGATATGCCTGTTTAATCGTGGTGTTACGGGATCCTTTATCTAGTCGTTGCATCTCGTTCAACAGCTTTGTCATTTGATCCTGTTTCTTTCTCAATGTGTCCATAAGTTCACTTTTATGAATCTTTGGGTATAATAGCAATGTTGGTCCTTCGGGTGAGTCAGTATCCATTTCTTGAAAATCAGAGTCCGGGAGCAGCACATTCTCCGGCAGTGGTGGGGCTGTAGGTGGCGCTGGTGCCCAGTCTCCCAATTCAATACTCGGTTCTCTCCAAAACTCCATTTCACTAGGACGAACGGGGTAAACTCGAGGTGCCGTACAGGGATCTTGATACTCTCCCGCAGGCTGACTGATTGCATAAACAGCTCTCGCGGCGGCTGCAGCCACAGTAGCATCGTCCTTCATATCAGCAACCATATTTTTAACAGTTCGGAAAACAGGGGCTAATTGTCGCGCCTCTTTGTTTCCGACCTGCACAGTGTCCCACAAGTCCATCCCAGTTCTGTGCCACGCATCCGGATTGAACAGCTGATCCATTGTTGTTATCAGCTTTCAGCGGCAGCACCATAATAATAGTCCCGATATGTCTCCTTCAGTTAACTTAGCATTGTTTCGATCCGCCAATTCCAACAGGCTTTTCAGCGCCCTGTTTTCCAACGCTGATACAGTGGAACCCATACTGCCAATGTTCACGCCCCCCCCGGCATGCTGCGGATCCGCTCCTGCCTTTCTCAGGCAGCCTGGCGTACCTCGCCAGCTGGCAGTCCCCTGCGTTCTTCGGCTGCGATAAATCCTCAGGGTCACCACAATGCCGTGTTTCAGCATCCGTGCAAGGACGGGAATGACTTTCACACACATTGATACGATGCACAGTCAGATCCTTTATTATCCCACTTGTGTGGTTATATACATTTTCCATATCTGTACACGCGATTACACTTATTCGGATAGGCTACAGACATAAATCACACGCTGTTCACATGCCCCACATTCCCTTATGGTTGGTAACTATGCACTAATGCCAATAGCAACAGACTGCCTCCATGTCCTTGAACACATCTTGTTTTTGCTAACCCACACCATGTGCACTATCAGAACTTTCTCAATGGCTATTCTTAGCTGTCTTTTCCAGCAGCCTGTTCAGTTATGCTGTTTTGCTTAAGCGGCCTAGTCGTGCTAATTCTCAACCTACAGGAATAACCAAATTAGTGAAGTAGCTCACTCTGGACATCCATGTCAAGCTGGAGATTCAGAGGGAATTCTGGGACTCGGTGCCATTTTGAAGAACTGCTGTTCGAAATGTTTAACTTGAGCTGGGAAAACCCGCCTCTGGAGCTTGTTTTCTTCCTCCACAGACTGTAGTCCAAAAAACCAGACTAGTTACCTGTCTTCTCAACATCTACCATTAAGTGAGATGACTGTACTTCTAAATGACAAATGGCTTCTCTCCAACCCCCGTTCTCTCAGGCGAGGTACGATGCCTGCAGCAAGACTGCTGACTGCAGCAACTCTTGTTTAACCCTCTCCCCACACCTTTCCCACCTTATTCTCCCTAGGAAACTATGTGCTAACTCAAGACCCAGATTCAAGGACTTCAACGTCGACATCCTTCTGTGAGACTAAGTTGTAAGCCATTTCTCTTACAATCATTTTTGAAAACCTGAAGAATCTTGTTTTGGAATTATGTTCTTAAACTTTGTAGATGGTTTAAGACATGTTTTTGACACTCTTCCTGCCTCAGGAAAGCTTAGCCAGTCTTGGAAATGCTCCACATTCTAAGAAAATCTGCAGGTGGACTTGGTGCTACCATGATCCTATTTACAATTTCCAGCTTCAGGGCTGCTAGTCTCACCTGTGCAACTTATAGAAAAGAGGAATGGCAAAGATGCCACTATACACAAGAGGTCTGCTAATATCACAGAGATCCTTTCTGGCTCTCAGCACTGCTCTAACACCCTACAGAATTAGTCTTGCTTCCCTGTGGCCTTTGATCTAGAAAGCAGTAACGGAAAACAGAGACACATTTTAACTTACCTGGATCTGGTGTATCTGTGCAGATGAAACCCATTTACCAGAAGTAAACCCGAAGAAAAATGCTACTGCATAGAAATAACTTATTTGGGATATTTTTTTACTCATTTTTGGCCTCTGATTTTCATAAAGTTTTCTCCTCTGTTTTATGCTATTTACCCATCACAGAGTCAGCATGTGTACAATGTTGAGTTACTTTGCACATATACATTAGTTCCCATCCTCCTTTTACTGGTCATATGTGGACCATGGGGCACATCCTAAGTAGGTCAGTCCAGTGACTCAGAAGTATGAACCTCTTCTCAAAAACATGAGAAGCAGGGAGACAAGGCCCTGTATTCAGGTGACACAGTCTTCAAGTCATCTCTGTTCTTCTTACAAGTGAAGATGATGATGAATAAGACCTCCTGTGGAGCACAATATTATCATAACTTCTTACTAGATGATTAAAAGTACAAAGAGATCCTTGAAGCTCCGAAGGGGTCAATATTTTTTATGAGTGAATTAAAGTAAGTGCCTTACCATGACAAAAACATGGGGTGAGCTTTGAGCGCTACTGAATAAGATACCTAGATAATCTCGGAAAAGCTAAATGCTATGATGTTGAAACTCTTACGGGTTTTCAAGATTGCAAATAAGATGCAACAGGGTCTTTATAATTAGCAATCACAGAGACGCCAGAATCAAGTACAAAAACAGAAGAATGACTATTTGTTTTAAAACAACCTTGCTTAATCATCCTGTGATCGCTTAAAGAATGATGAGACCTTTTAGAAAATCATTAACAGTGCTGTCTTGGCCAGCACCTTCATGATGTTGGGAATTTCAGTAAAGGTGACATTTGCATCGAAGGATTTTGCCTTTTGTTTTTCAATGTATGAACATTTAAGAGAATACAGATCATTTATGCCGGCATTAAGAGCTTTTCATTCTTCTCCAGGTTCCAGTTATCATTCATGCAAATTAATTCATACAGCCATTAAAAAGCGTATTAATCTCTTTAATATCCAAGAGCCTAGCAACTTAATCATTTTTACCTTTTGCTATGTTGTAAGAACTTGCTGGTTTTCTTGCTATTAACCTACCAATTTTGTGACTGCATTGAGGTAAAGCCAGTTCTTCCAGTGAGAAAGGTGATGCAGATAAGTCAAATAATTTCCTGTTGAAGTTATTGATCTTTAACTTAAGTTCTACCTAAGTTACAACATTCTTTTTTCCTTCTTGCTGTAAATGACATTTCTGTCATTGCACTTCTGATGTAGGATCTTCATATAAAATAACAGTCTTATACGAAAGGAGTTTACTTTTAAAAAGAAATTCCAGGAATTAAAATAGAAGGGCAACATATTTCCTTCTTGATAAGTTCTGATGGAAATAAATTGTTATTTTGATGAGAATTAGGAAGATGAAAAGGAAAAAATGTCTATTAGACTTAGATTACACCTGGAGAGAAAATTCAGACACAGAAAGTATCAAAAAGACAATTTTCAAAAAGATATTTGTCATCTTTAGATTTCTCCTCTCCCTTGTCTTTCTCTAACACTTTAATAAGAATAATGCATCATTCTGTGTATGTGAACAGCACAGCTCTGTAAACAAGACCTCATCTATGCTTAAACACAGATTTAAGAACTTTGGGCATAGAGTTTTAAAAACATTGGTTCAAATAAAGAATTGCTCTGTCATGGTAGGTCACTGCCTACATTCTCTGAGATATTATACAGGCTTTCTGATCATGATTTCATAATACTGTTGATATTTTGCTCAGTACGGAGGAAAGCATTACCTGAAACACATAAAGAAATAATGGGTTATACGTATATTAACCAGTGATATACTGCTTCAATACAGCATAATAAGAGCTTGAAGTAACTGCCTTTATTGTCACAGGAAGAATCATTTAAAACACCATCCCCTGCCCCTTTCTTAGTAGGTTATGATAGATGAAGATTGCTGCTCAACGGTGTCTATATAAAGGTATAGAAAATAACTCTAATATGATGATAAACCTCCTGCCAGTGACCTATATGCAGCATGATTTTTCTATCCTTAGGGCTGCTTAACAAGGCTATCGAACCCCTATGATTCCAGGAGGATGTTAGTTCAATATATCCAGTCATACAGGATTAACACAGAAATGATGAGTGATTCATAGCACTACAGGACATCCCACTCAAATGTTAGGAAGGCAACTGAATGCATCATTAGCATAGGAAGGATAAAGCTTAAATTGTTAATGAGGTTCACCCTGAAGTCATGAAGTTATAGTGTCTAAAACAGATGAAGAATAAATATATGATTTTTCATACTCCCCTTGCCAATATGGTATTCCCGCATGAATGGAGTGATAGCATTTTATTCACATTTACACTAGCATCACTAACAATACAAGGCAGACAACGGTGGAGCATCAGCCTGCAAAAATAGCACCTCAGATAATTTCACATAGATTATCTTCTTTTTTCTTTTTTCTTTTTCTTTTCAGCGGGGAGGTCTTGCAGAATTCCATTATTGTCATATTCAATATTTATCCTCAAAACCTTGTTCCTTGCTCCTATTCTTTACCTACCCTGCCCCCTCTCAAGAGATAAACACACATCCTCAATCATTTGGCAGCTTGAAGAATGGAAATACAACAATTTGCCAGGGGTCAAATAGGATACCTGTGGTGGAGCAAAGAACCATATCCAGGTCTCCTTGAAGCCAGATTAATGAAGTAGACACCCTCTTTACACATTGTTCATTTTCCACAGAGAGGTTTCAAGCAACTTGTTTTCAGTTCCAGAATCATTGTAGGATAAAAATACAAAATCATTCAGCACCAACAGTCTTGCTAGGATGTCTAATAATAATAATAATAATACAAATGAGTATAAAACAAAATGTATGCATATACATGTTTATATTGCTGTACATATACATGTGTACAGGTGTATACACACACACGGAAGAAGATAAAGATGTTTATATCTAAAAAAAATAGTGTTAAACAGAGAAGTAACTAATGCTTTTGAGCCATTGATTCAAATAGAGGTACACATAAAATAAGATTTAGGCCAGGGATTATTACTAAATTCCATATATGTTGATTTAAATCCATATGTAACTTAAGTGAAAAAAAACTGCTATGTTTTGGTTTTATTAGTTTTTTGGTAACCAGTGAATTAATTTATTCATGTGAGCGAAATCTTGCTCAATCCAGCAGCACAGAAAAAAAACCAAAATATATGTTGGATTCTGAGCTCCAAAGTATATCAAGCTTTCAATGGGCAATTGCTTTCTCACTTTCCAACAACTATAAAAAGTTTTATGGCATATTTGATGTAGCTGAATATGGCAGAGACAAACATTTTTATTTACAGTAATTCCAGTGCTGTTAACCTGTTCAGCATAACAAAACATATTGCTCAAAGACAAAAAAAAAATCAAACCAATAAATCAGAAAAGAAAATAAAGGTGAAATTCTATATGTAGTAAAGGTCTCCCATGAATGTTGCCTAAGCCACTAAAGCAAGTGTAATATCTGATGAAATAAATGGGTAATGGTTTTTAAGGTTTATTTTCCAAACGATCCTAAGATTGCGGTGAGACCATTACCTAACTAAGTCCTCTAGATATCTTTAATCACAGCCCAAGAATCTGATTCAGAGTCCCCTGAAAATGATAAAAAAAAGATGACTGATTTCTTCAGGCTATAGATCTAGGTCAGTATCTTAATACTAGCAGTGATTCCATTCTCCTGTTGGTTACTGTTTATTCTGGGTAATATCCAGATATGATGACACCCATGGCCAAATTTTTCATATTGCATTGAAATATCTGTGCCATGACAGATATACTTCTGAAGAAATTCGGCTTGAATGTCAACTTCTTGGTTGTCACCATGGCACTAACATTAAATCCTCAAGATACACAGAAAAGCAAAAGGAAAGATGATCTTTCTCGTTGGCTTTTTCCCTGGAACAATTCAGGAGAGAAAAAAGTCACCACAGTTAATAGTGTAAAGTCTCTGAGTGGCCTGAAGCAAAAGCACCTGTCAAAACTGCAATCACAAAAAGAAAAGGTCATCAGAGGACAAATGCTGTATACAGTTTTATAGCAGTTCTTTGAAAATCAAGTTCGAATATACTGCAATTGCACTGTTATACAAGCAAATTTAAGGATTATTTTTTTAAATATGGAAATAAAGAATATCACTATGGATATGAAGTCAGTGGGACTTCAAATGGAAATCATTACACAGTAGGCAAGCTACATTACTGAATGCCCAGTTATGGTATTGAATTTGTGATTAAACAGGAGTTGAAGAAAAAATGCTCATGGAATTTTTAACTCTCATGGCAAGAAAATAGATTTTTTAATGCCAGCCTACCTAATGGATTTACTGTCTTCTATTGTGAGGTTAGAAAGACCAAGGAGGAAATGTGCTTTCAGCCACAACAGAAAAATGTAGAACAAAAATCTGCTCCTTCTCCACAAAAATTTCAAATTCCACCTTGACTGCTTGTGAATAAAGGATTTCACTAAACAGGAAATGCTGATTTATAATAGCACTGGAAGGAAACTATGTCATTTTTGTTTCCTTCTCTCAGAGAGGACTCAGCACTCATGCAAATACAAACAGCACCAACAGCCTCATCCTATTCCCCGCTCCAACTGATCAGGATTCGTGGGAGACATATATATATATTTCCACAGAGAGATGTACAATGTGGATTTTTGCTATAGCTGAGCTCAGACACTCAATCTGCCCTCATGTCTCCAGTGTATTAATAAGCCCTTTATTCATATCTTTAAAACCTTCAAAGCACCCTAAAGCTTATGACTCCTCAAAATATTGAAATATGGGGGGGATAAATTTATATTTTATTAAAAAATTATAGACAAAATCCCATATACATATGTTGAGCTTCCTCCTTCTTCCTGCTGTTACTTTGTTCAGGTTTGGCTCCCCAGAAATTCACTTCTAACCTTCCTCTCACCGCATTCCCCCAGGATCCTGGCATTTGATGCCAAGATCCTAGTGACAACTGAAGCCAAGCCCACACAATTCTGTAGCCCTTCTTGCAGAAACCAAATGTTTCTGGCAGGAATATCAAGTAGATTCATCATACAAGGAACTCACACAGCCAGGACTCGAGGATTTAAAAGACACAAAATGTCCAAAAGAACCCAACAAACTGATCTACAGTAATTTAAAACTCCTGCCAATTTGGAAAATCTTAGAGGTCTCCAGATGCAACTGTACCTCACCTTACATTAAAAACTCATCTAATTATGCACCTTGAAACATATTTCTTTGAAAATGTTTGGTATTCTTTTAGCAAAACTTTAGGTCTAGTTGCTGGTTTTTAGAGGTATTTTGTGCCACTAGTAGAGGATAAGTGTATGAGCAATACTACTGGATACATCTCTGTGGCTATAAATTCCTCTGAGATCTTTGTTAATAACAGCTAACCCAGTAAGCTCTGTAAATTTTTTCCACACCAAAAAATAAACCTCTTCCCCTCCTCCTCTGCCATTTTTGATTGTAAGACTCAATTTCTGTTTAACAGATACGCTATTAAGTCAGGGAGATTAGTTCAAAAAGCTACCCTTAAAAAACAAAAAATACATATATATATACTCACAACTATTTTGTCCAAATCCATAGGCTTTTTAAGTGATTATACCCAGAGTGGATTAGTGACTTGTAAACATAGCGACTCAGCTTCCTCTCCTATTTCTCCACCACTCTGCATTGTTGTCACACTCCACTGTGACAGGGTCTCATCACGCACATTGAGTTTAGTAAGTGAATCTTGTCAAGTGAGCTTCAGTCATGCCTAAGGCTCAGAGGCTTGTTGCAGTCAGCATTCCTTTGGACTGCTCTGTCAGCAGAAACTGGAAGAAAAGCTCTCACTTATGTTTTGAATCTGGGGCACTGACTACCTTGAAACACCAATTGATGCTCAAATGCTGCGCACTCAAAAAAAGGAAATGTTAGTTTTGCTAGTTTGGTGTTTACTTACACATATCATTTTTGCCATAACTTCTCACTTGAACGGAAGAGAACTATCAACAAGAAATATGTGACTCCCTGAACTGTTACAGTGAGAAAACAAAAAGAGTAGTACCTATTCCATTGTGCTAAATTACCTGCAGATTGAATTTAAAATAGAACTGTTTAATGAAGCTTTTGACTAGGCATTTCAGTACAGGGATTATGCTGTGCATTTGCTTTAAAGCGAATGTACAGCTAGTAGTGATTTTGACAATTAAATACATGTAGGAACTGCTTGAAGAGTTTTAAAAAAATATTTTAAAAGTAGTTAAACATATAGTATATTTCATGGAATAGATTCACTAAGGGGAGTTGTATCCTTTAAACCATTCAGTAGCCAGAAATCCCCTCCAGACCAGGTCCTTCGTTTGACTCCACAGCTGCCGTACTGCACATGTTGAGGTAAGGGAAGAGTCCCAGACGTTGGAGAATTTATTCCTTTCCTTCTGCCTGCTCTCCAGCGGCTTATGGGCCTCAAAGCAAGCAGAAGAAGAACCCGATCCTAAATAAAAGTAGCTTCCTGAAACCTTCACTTGCATTTCTCTCTGTAGCTCTATGACACTAAACAGAGTCTGTCTCCAGATATTTACTCTTTTGTTTCTTGCAGTTTTACATGAACAAGTTCATTTGCATAAGAACTGGAACTTTTCTGTCTTTATAATTCTTTAATGTCCTACTGCATGTTCCTTGCTGAAATGTTCCTCTTCAAATACGACAACTGTATGATGCCAGAAACAGAAGAACGTCTCAATGAGGGGTAAGCAAGAATCGCTGATAGAAAAACTATTTGGCAATAAAGATTTTCTGTTGCATTTTCTACTGCTCTAACCAATGTTTACACCCCTGTTGACTGAATTAGGACCAAACTTCAAGAGGCAGCACTAGCACAAGGAGAAATGTATGAGGTAGTTAAACTCTGAAATTCTTTTTAAAGCTTCCAAATAAGATCTTCGTAAGAAAACTTTAATTCTAAATTAATAATTCAGAACAGTTGCAGAAAGTAAATTATAAATTAATAATCACAAGTCTTCACACAGAAAACTTGATTCTCTCTGAGTTTGATGTGAACAGAAATAGCAACATGACCTACTTTGCTAGTCAAAACAGTCTGACTCACAGATACTCCCAGTGAACTCTTCACTGATGACATAAACTCTATGAACAAGTTTATCACTAGTCAGAAACTGAAAAATTAATAAAGATTTGCCTTTCTTTAAAGCACACAAGCACAACACATGCACTCACCCACATTACATATACACCTGAATATATGTGCATACAAATATATATGAATGTCTTACTGATTTATAATTTAGTAATGGGAAAACCTAGACTTCTTCACTGTACCTGCTGCTTCTTTGTTTTGTAAAAACTGATGTGAAATGGACTGGCAGAGAGTGGGTGAAGGCATTCAGGTACAAGATCTTTCAATTCACTCCTTAGAGACAGTTCCACTGTGCTAGAAAATTTTGAGCTGATTCAGCTGAAGCTACAGCCAGTTTCTGAACGATCTGGCACAAATTTCATTCCATCACCTATATCCACCCATGCTGTCCCTTATCGCTGGAAGACAAAACAGTCACAGATGCCTTTTCCCCAGAGTCAGGTAGCTGTTGAAGGACTTCACAGACAGCTTTCTCCCCTGCATTCTTTTCTTATTCTGTTCAGCTTGCACGAGGAAAGACCTGCCTGCTCCCTTTCAGTGGCCAAGCCATGTATTCATGGGCCTTAGTTGCAACCTTAGACATGGAGGCTATGAAGTGGTAGAAATTCCCCATGATGACAGAAATTAATTCAGATAACATTTTTGAAAAAGCAACACTGAAAGGCTGGCAAATATTTTCCTGGAGGACGTTCTTAGGCATACGGGAAAATAAACCTCTGGCAAACAGATTGAACTATTTCACTAACACATAAAATTATATTAAGGTCCAGTAGTTACACTTATGATTATGTAAGGAAATTATTTTTTTAATGCGCAGTCAAAATTTTCTCTTTTCCAGGAGATGCGTGTGTTTGAATTTGAACACACTGAGAAATCAATTAGTGACTACAAGGGTTTTTATTCTAGAAAATGCATATCATTACATTGATGACATGAGATTAATACTCAGAAATTTAGGATTGCTTCCTCACCTTTTTCAATATTTGGATAAAAATACATGCGAAAACTAGGATACAGGTGCTAACGTGTTTGCCTATTACAGTCACTGTTGCATCTATGTGTCAGACTTCTCAGTCTGAGCTCAGGCTTAACTGCCCACAAGCTTATTTATAGCTGTAACAAAAGTGTAACTGGTCTTTCATAACACTGTGCACAGAATCATTTTTACATGTTGTGGTATAGCTGAAATGAGAAAACATACAATACTTCATGTCTTTTGGAAATAGCACCAACATATGAATATATGGTTGTTCACAGACTTTTAAGCCTTATGCCTTAGAGATGACCAAGATAAATATCCAGCACCAAGTTAATCTTCGAAAAGAACTTGTTCTTCATGTCATGAAAAATTCTTTATTTCAAGTGATGGAGTTTACTCTGTAAATTAAATTTCTAAAGCAATGTAAGAAATAACCCATGACACCAGTGGGGGAAATTAAATTAGAGTCACTAATAGCAGGTCAGCACAGTCCGAGCAGAGGTAATAGAAGTGACCACATGAATGATAAGCAGGCCTTCGCTGGGCTGTGACATCTGTCTCCCAGAGACTGTGACAAGCATTCATCTTTGTGGTAAGCAATTCACAATTCAGGCACTTGCATGTTTATAGTGCGGCCTGACACTGGCGCAGTCAAAGCACACCAGTCTTTCTCAGCAGGATGCTTTCATTCCCTAATGAAGACCATTAAGACAAGTAAAAATCTTTGACCTTAGTCCTTCTGCTAAATCAATCTGCCACCGTTCTAGATAATCCTTTTGCTTTATTTATTTATTTATTTATAAGCATGGAAGATATTTTCTGAGCTACTACAATCCCCATTCCTTCCAATATTGCTAAGTTACGGTAATTCTACCCTGGAGCAGTAAAATACAAGGGGGAAAAAGGTAGGAATATATACAGAACAGATTCTGATTTGGAATTATAGAAAATCTAATGTATGCTTTCTCTAAAGACTTTAACATCACTGCAATAGCTGCTGGCAAAATAGCAGGGTAAGGCGTTAAGGTAAGATGGACTTTTACATGTCATACAAAGGACCTCTGAAATTCAAGTGCTGATGCATTTCCTAACATCTGAGCATGATCACTGATCTTCTGATGTAAACATAATAATGTCATAAATAACATATGGCCAGAGAAAATACAGGTTTCTATAAGATACAGGGCTAAAGCATAAGGCTGTATTCTACCACCCCTTTTCTCTGTATTAAAACAACTTATTAACACACACCACTATCATTATCAAAAATTTTCAGTAGTAATTAGGAATACAGACAGTAGAAGTGCCATTAGGATGACAAATATCAAAGTGCTTGGCAAAGTAAGGGTGTAAGCAAGTAAATAAATAAATAAAACTTACAGTATATGAGCTCCTGTTCAGATAATAAAAGAAGCTGAAAGAACTGCTTGTTTACATTATCCACAGGATATATGTGATCTTAACCTTTTAGTCATTATGTTAAAACAAACAGCATATTAAAATGGAAATTTCCCCAGAGTTACTGATTTGCAAAGTGTAATAATGAACTTCATATCCATCGTTCACTGACACAACTTGTTTCCATTTAAATGGTGATTAGGCTTGCTCAGTACTAATGATCATTTGGCAGTATTATTACATGGCTTAAAAATCCGGAGGTACAACTGCAAGGAGAAAATGCTACCGAAAATGCCAGTCAACATTTTCTGGTGTTGCAATAGAGGCTAGCGCACTGAGTTTGACATTTCCAGACAGCATTCTGGCACAACAGTACCCCTTGTGCCAAGGCTCAGTCACTCTTCAGGGGCAGAGCATCGGTCTCTCCAGCCCTGCAGTTCCCTGCCTCGCTCCTGAAAAATTCCTCCTGTGGACATACCGCATCCCTCTGCGGTGCTGAGGGCTGTCCAGGACACATTATAAACTGGCTTTGGGTCCAGACCCCGCTGATGACAGGAGGAGTCCTGAAGAAATGGCTAGATGAAGACACACAAGCAAAATGAATATAAGGTACACTGTGGAGGACACAAAAAATTGAATTAATTAATTAATTAGTTAAAGCCCTCTCAAACCTAACTTTTATATTTTCCATAGGCTGGATTTCAGAGCTTTCTAACATACAGATTCTCTTAATTTCATTTTAAAAAATTTTAACTATCAGTTCTAGAAGCCATAAACTTCATATGTAGTAGATATCCTTTTCTCAAATAAGTATTTTGACAAAAGTATTGGACTTGTCTTCCAAGAAGGCTGGAGAAGAGATGTACCACAGATCTCCAAAGTTCCTCAGAATGAACTCCTCAGAACTACAAAACTAACTGAAATAAAGACCCACGTGCTTCGAAAGCAAAAATAGACTATCTTAGTATCTATTTGGAAAAAAAAAAAGTTTGTAAAACAACTTTCCAAACTTCTACCCACCTACTACTACAACTAAGAAAAATTTCACATGTTTGTCTGTGCAGGTTTATAACTATGTACCTATAAATAAATGTTTATAAATATGTGCTGTGACAGGCTTGAGAAGTAGGACCACGTGAACCTCGTGAGGTTTAACAAGGCCAAGTGCAAGGTCATGCACATGGGCCCAGGCAATCCCAAGCACTAATACAGCCCGGACAAAGAATGTATTAAGAGTAGCCCTGACAAGAAGGATTTGTGGGCGTTAGTTAATGAGAAGCTCAACTTGACCTGGAAAGGTGCACTAACAGCCCAGAAGGCCAACCGCATCCTGGTCTGCATCAAAAGCAGCGTGGCCAGCAGGTCGAGGGAGGGGATTCTGCCCTTCTGCTCTGCTCTGGTGAGACCCCACTGGAGTCCTGCGTCCATCTCTGGAGCCCTTAGCACAAGTAGGACATGGAGCTGTTGGAGCAGGTTCGGAGGAGGGCTACTAAAATGGTCAGAGGGATGGAACACCTCCCCTGTGAGGAAAGGCTGAGAGAGTTGGGGCTGTTCAGCCTAGAGAAGAGATAGTGCCAGGGAGACCTTATTGCAGCCTTTCAGTACTTACAGGAGGCTTCTAAAAAAGGTGGGGACAGGCTTTTTACCAGGGTCTGTTGCGATAGGAAAAGGGGTAATGGCTTTAAACTGAAAGAGGGTAGATTTAGATTAGATATAAGAAAGATGTTCTTTACTATGAGGGTGGTGAGGCACTGGAACAGGTTGCCCACAGAAGTTGTGGCTGCCCCCTCCCTGGAAGTGTTCAAGGCCAGGTTGGATGGAGCTCTGAGCAACCTGGTCTAGTGGAAGGCGTCCTTGCCCATGGCAGGGGGGTTGGAACTAGATGATCTTGAAGGTCCCTTCCAACCCAAACCATTCTATGATTCTTTGATTCTATGCCTATACATACATATATATACACATATACAGATCAGATTGAAGATATACACAGACATTACACACTCTTGCAATCCTTCTCTCCTGCACCAACACCAGACTATTTCCAGTGTTACTTGGATTTGCAACACTTCTCTCACCTCTAAAGACAATTAAAAGGAAAAAGTTGCACGCTAAATGGTCCCATTATGAATTCATTTGCTAGGGTTTTTTATTAGCACACAGGATGATGAATTAATTTGGTATTCAAGTAACGCTAATTTCTGCCTCCAATAAGAGTTCGCTCATAACGCACCATTAGCTAAATGCACCATCACAATAAAAATCTAACAAAAAAAATCCTTTACGTTACTTCAAATAATGAGCCATCAGAAAAGCTGAATTAGCACTATAAATTAAGAAATGTTGCATTACGGTAAGAATATATTCTTTAGGTAGCATTAGTTCACAAGAGCAATATCCAAACTCAATCATTCTGTCTCCCAATTTAATTGTATAAGAAAGAGGGGAAAAAAAAAGAAAAAAGGAAAAGAAAACCCGTATTTAGGGCCCACATATACTCCCCCATGTGCCTGAGAGGGATAAAATGAGAATCATAGATTCTAGTTTCAGTAATAAAATAATAAATGCCAGCCACCTACCAATGTGTCATTATCAAATTTCATTAGTACACACCTACTTCTGTGCCAAAGCCTTTAATAGAAATATTATGTAAGACAACATTGAAAGACACAGGTAATCTATCCAGATGCGAGTTCTTTTTTCAACATAACCAACCGGACATTTCTCCTTCAGCTTGCTTCTAAACTATCTGACAATCTGTATACAAATCATCCTCTTGTCCTTTTAACTGGAACCTTCCTCTGAAGGGACTTTAATTCAGAGATATTACTTTTACTTGCACAAACCTCCTCTAGTATATCAGAAATGTGAACTACATTTCTCACTGTTTGTGCCAGTAACATACACAAAAAACTGTAGAAATGCAGATATGTTTATCTTACTCATTAGTCGAACTCTACAATACTGTGAAGGATTTCTTTTTTGTTCTTCTGGATATTTCACTGCTTTTCATAAAATTCAAGCCACTGACACTGAAAATTTTGCCCAAATTTCAGACAGCATCAGTCTACAAGTTAGGCAGACAAGAACAGTGAATACTAGTCCTGACCCGTGGTGATATTGATAGATTTTTTCAGAAAAAAAAAAAATAAAAATAAAAATCTACCAAAGAGATTCAATGAGCCTATGAATTTTTAATTCAATGCACACCAGCTCTCCCACACACCGATGTGAAAATACAATCCAGTAACTAATACTGGCAGCGCTAAGCACAGAACAAAATGCAGTCTGTATACACAGGCTACATCTATGCTATGAATTGAAAATATGAGTTCCGCCCTGTGGTTTTCCATACTGTTAATAAATTAGTGCAGTTTTGGGCTGAGTCAATCAGTACTCTCCTGGAAAGCGCTGCTTACAAACCCGTGCACTATGGAAAGGCATAGGAGAGTTTAGCTGTGTGAATGCAAACTCTGCCACGGCAGGCATTCTCAGGGACAGAGAACAATCTCTGCCTCATTTGATTTGTTTTCTGAGTGTAAAATGTAACTAAAGAAATGTGCTAGTAGTACATACCTCCTAATAAATAGAATTGTTCAGGAATTTCCAGTGAAATTTTTTTTTTTTCTTAAGAAAACACTGGTTCATTAAAACTGAGACCTTTTGCAGGAATGTTCATACCAGTTTCAGCAAAGATAGAACATCTACTCAAAATTAGAGACAAGAATGACATTAGCAACCAGAAAGGTCAACAGCTGATAGGATATTTACCTGGCATGTGAGATAATGAAGTTCAAGTCCCTGTTCTGAATCAGCTAGAACAAAGACTTGTGTTCTCCTCTCATTCAGCCTGCACAAATATTTTGAACTAATAGCTACTCTGAGATGAAGCACAGTTATTTTTTCATTCTCTGTTTTTTACCTGTTAAAGTTTAGGTTTCAATCCATGGGCAAGGGATTTTTTAACTCTCTCTCACATAGTTCTAACCAGAAATTATATCACCATCTTTACTCATCCACTTCTTTGACATCCACCAAACACCAACTCAATCATCTGTATGTTCTTTTATAAAGACTTAGGGGTCAAGTACATAAATATTTTACTTGATCCTGCAATAGGATGTAAGTATAGCTAATCATCAGAGGTGATTGACAGGGATGGCATACAAAAAAAGGAAAGGTAAGCTATATAAAGTTTCTTAAGGACATTGATCAATGCCTTTTAACTTAGAAAAGATGCACTAAAAGTGTATAACTCTGATCACAGGAGTTACACAAGAACTCTATGGGAGATTCTTGGTAAAATCTGAGGTGTGGACATGGATATTCTGCTCCAAAGAGATATCGTTTCATTTGGCTTTGGAGCCAGGGAACAGGATGACTTCAACAGTTCAGGTGTAGCCAACATTGTATCACTGATCAGACACAAAAATAGATGGTACAGTTGAAATGATGCACATTTTTCAGTGATATTTTACAATGATTTGTACTAAAATGTAGCTAACTTTCCTATATTTATGGTATAGCCAACAGTACTGAAACAGGTAAAATGCACAAGACAGGTTGTACTGCAGAGTGTTTTTATTAAAGTGTTACCTTGCTTATTGTATTCTGTTGGAACCTGCTTATTACCAGCATTTAGGTTAACCATGAGGCAGCAGTGTGCCCTGGTTGCCAAGAAAGCCAATGGAATCCTGGGGTGCATCAAGAAGAGTGTGGCCAGCAGGACGAGGGAGGTTCTCCTTCCCCTCTACACTGCCCTGGTGAGGCCTCATCTGGAGTACTCTGTCCAGTTCTGGGCTCCCCAGTTCAAGAAAGATGAAGAGCTACTGGAGAGAGTCCAGCGGAGGGCTACAAGGATGGTGAGGGGACTGGAACATCTCCCCTACGAGGAGAGGCTGAGGGAGCTGGGCTTGTTCAGCCTGAAGAAGAGAAGGCTGCGAGGGGACCTAATAAATGCTTATAAATATCTGAAGGGTAGGTGTCAGGAGGATGGGGCCAAGCTCTTTTCAGTGGTGCCCAGTGACAGGACAAGGGGCAATGGGCACAAACTGAGGCACAGGAAGTTCCGTCTGAACATGAGGAAGAACTTCTTCCCTCTGAGGGTGACGGAGCACTGGAACATTCTGCCCAGAGAGGTTGTGGAGTCTCCTTCTCTGGAGATATTCAAGACCCGCCTGGACAACATCCTGTGCAGCCTGCTGTAGGTGACCCTGCTTCGGCAGGAGGGTTGGACTAGATGACCCACAGAGGTCCCTTCCAACCCCTACTATTCTGTGATTCTGTGATTCTGTGATTCTGTGATTCTGTGATTTATAGAGTCACCTAATTTTTCCTTGATTAGATATAGGCTTTTGTATTTATGCAGGCTGAACTGATTTGCATTAGCAGCAGAGATCCATGCTATAGCTTTGCCCCAAAAATCTAATGTCTTCAAACTCATTCTGGACTGATGATATCTGTTGATAATCTCAGTATCTCTTCATCATACCTGTACAATTGCCTCATCCTTCTGCTGTATAGCACCTTTAAGTGGTTTCTTCAAAGTAGGTCATAGTTATACAGCACCTCAACCCCCTCCAGTTTTCCTTGACAAAGTGTCAGAAGGTTCTTGCTCCACTTGCCGGTATATGAAGCCATGAGATGCGAGTGAAGGCAGTCCTCTTTACTGCTTTGCATGTGCATGTATCTTTCATCTCTGTGCATTTTTTTCCTTTCTTATTTTTTTCCTTTTACTTTTTTCTTTTTTTGGCACAAAAGAAGCAGCTTACATCTGTTCTTTTTGTTCTCATGGTTTCATGCGCTCAACAAAAAAAAGACTGACTTTAAATGCTTCTGTACTAGAAGATTTAGCATGCTTTTCAGCTTGTCACTGAACTGATGAAAGGCACCACAACTGTACACTTTTCCCAACTGAGCTCAGATAGGTTTGTTCGCTAGAGTTCAAGTCTCCTGCCAGCAGCTCACTGCAGTTTCAAATTATTCTCCTTCCATATTCAATCTCTATGTGTGGATCAGCCTGTGCCTCTTCTTCCAGACTGTAAATTTGCCAGTTTTAAAGATTTAATAGCAGGGTTGCAGCAGTGACAGCTCTATTTGTGGCACGCCTCTCTTCCCACGGTTGATAGAGGTCTGGTGCTCAGCCGTAAAGTTCAACTCTCCAACACCTTATCAATCAGCTTCCCTAGGTGACCCATTTCAGGAAAGATTTAAATGAGGTAGTGTGCATTCTTCATAGTGAATATAGTAATTGGAGGGAAGAGCAAGCTTTACATTGTTCCTGTAATACATCAGTTCTTTCAATAGATTGTTTGGCTTTGACATTAATTCACAAATGGTACAAAAGGTGGAATCTGTGGAAAGGGGAAAAAATTTCTTAAGGAAAGTAGAACAAGTTCTTTTTATGAGATTCCTACAGGCTTCTCCTAGACTTAAATATGTCCTGTTCATGCCATGAAACAATCATTCCCTGTCACTTTCCCTTCAAACCAACTCGTCATGGTCCCCACTGTGAAATTCAAAAACATTGGGCTTCTCTCCCAGTCTTGGGTTATGCCTGCTATTCCAGAAAATACAGGTAGGAAGGACAGGGAAAGACTACAGACTTGCTGAGAAGTTGATTTCTTTCTTAAGAGCAAAAGAAGTTCTCTGGCTTCACCATTTATCATACAGATTTCCTTTCTGTCTGTATTGGTGCAGAGACTGGCATGTTTAATGTCACTCACTAGGCAGGGCTGCCTAGGATCTGTTCTGAAATAAGTTGTTGAATGAATGAAATTGTACAGTCAGAGTGGTAAATAAGAGGACACTCAGACTCCAGAAATGGAGGCAAAGAACAGGGCAAGCACAAGCTGCAAATCAGTCCTCTCCTACCCCTTCATGATGAAGAGACGATTGTACTGAACTGTTTGCAAAAGGAAACAAGGTCACCTTCCATAGCAGCTGCTTTCAGACCTATCCACTATTGAGCAATTACTGCTGCTAAAGAATACATGACCGTCTATTGTAATGAAAGATATAACAAAACTGTCAATTTTAAGAAACAACGCACATAAACAAAGCTGCAGCTTGAAGAAACACAGAGTATTTCAATAAAAATCTATCACTTCACTGACTATTCTACCCATTTTTGTCTTTCACAAAGTTTTAATTTCATATTTAATCTTTATTTTAATCTTTAATCTTGATTTTCGTTAATCAAGCGTAAGTCACTCCACTTATAAGGATAGTTAAAAAATCCATTTTGCAGTTAAATTACTGAGAGGAAGCAGAAAATCAGAGAAGAAATCTAGAAAACAAAGCAATCCAAAGAACAGACCAAAAGCTATTTCACCTCCACCTCTTGCCCATTTCACTTTCATGCTTAACGTACTCTGTTACAGTTACAACCTTTGGTCAAGTCCCTGTACGTTGTCATGCACTCTTCTCCAAATCTGTCAAGAGGTTAAAACTTTTTTTATTTTTTCTTTTTTAGATACATTTGCTTTAATACCACTAATCAAACAACACCTTTTGGAAAAGTCTCAGTTTCTGTTCTTGTGAATAAATGCCCACTTTGGAAACAGGGGCACAAAGTCAGGTGCCAACTAGTTTCAAAGCATAAAACTTAAAATAACACAAAAGTGATAAAAGTTAAAGTCAGGTCCAGATAGAAGAGTAAGGGTGTAATTTCAAAAGAAGAATCTAGAAGATCTAGTTGGAGACATGAAACGGAGAATCTGAAGTCAGGTATTGATCATTTGTCTGAACAGCCACAGTAATTTGAGACGTCACAGATTCAGCCCCTGCTTCAAAACAGATCACTCATCTCCCAGGTATTTAATCCAACTACTGCGCTCCAGCCGCAGGGTTTCTCTAGTTTCCAGTGAGAAATATAGAACTGATTTTGAACAATTAACTACAAAATATGGAAGACTAAAGATCCGAGACACTGTGAGACTCCAAGAAGAAATCTTTGGCAGACCTTTTTCAGTAGATTGGACATGTTGATGAATCGCTTTCTCTAGGAATATCAGCCCAACAAGTCTCATAAGTCTGACCTCAACAGTGGTCATGTTGTGTGTGTGTTTTCAATTTTTCTTATTAAAAAAAAAAAAATTATAAAAATGTGTGTAAACAGAAAGCACAGCTCATTTGCAAATTCTTGCTTGGAATTGAGAGAAACGCTGCCCAAACCACAACAGACGCTTTTATTTTCCTTTTAACACCACCTCAAGCGAGACCTCACAACAACTCAGGTAAAAGGAAGGCAAACTGTGAGCTGGTGCTGATGATGAGAACCAGACCTTTTGAATAGAGAGTCACTAAAAATGAGCAATTAACAGTTTTTCTTCTCATTGTCATGCACTTTGTGTTAATGAACTGTTAAGTCCTACATCAACTCAGAGATACTGATTGTATTAATAATCAATCATCAGAAGTCCCTCATCTCTGTTTGTAGTTCTCCTTGAATACATTCTGACACTATCACTTTGTTTCCCCACCTCCATGAATTCAGTCCTCAGATCTCACCCAAATGACGCGGCTGCTTGAGGTGCTGAACAGAACTGAAAAGTAATGTTTAGAAGAGAGAGGCAAATAGAGAATGACCACTTTGAAAGGTCTGGGTTTTATTAAAAGGAATGAAAAGTCAAAATAAAACAGAGTTGTCCTAGCTGCTTTCCAAACAGAAGAAATCTGCACAGGAGACTCAGTTCTTTTTGGTAGGACCATAGAGGAGAAATAAGTTTCTGGAAGAAAAATGTATTCTGTGAAGCTCAAAGCATCTTTTCATCTTTGTTTTACTTGAACCCAGCAGCAATAGTTCTTCTTAGCTACTTATTTATATTTCTTTCACTCAGTGACCCTCATTTCTTCTCTTTTATTGTCATACTTTGCTTTACTTTTAATCAATCATGTTGGATGTGTTCATGTTGGAAAACCTCTTTTTGTGTGTTTCACTGTCCTTCAATTTCTTTGGCTAGCTTTGTTATAGAAAAGAAACACACAATAGGAAGCTCCCTTGAGCCCGAGTCTCTGACTTGCTTTTCAGAGATGCTAAATACTCACACTTCACCATCTCTGAATGTCATGTCATTTATTACATTTCAGGTCCTGGCACAGTTCTGCAAGATGCTCTTTCTGCCTGTTTCTCTTCATCACAACACATCTGCTCCTCTTTTTTTTGTTTTGTTTTGTTTTGTTTTCCTCATTCCTTGCTATTTACTCTATTTATGTATACCCTTTCAATTTAACTTAGCCTTTTCTTTCGATGTTTTCTGTAAAGAAATACTCAAATGTTTTTATCATTCTTTCAACTTCTTTTGCCACAGTCCTTTCTATTTCCATCAGGCTGAACATAGCCACTTCTGATCTGTTATCATTCATCCACAATAGGACGAAGTCACCTGTTGCAGGTATGATGCACTCTAGAGTATGAGTTACAGGTCCAAATTTGCACTGCACTGTGGAGGGTAGGACTTTGCTTCTCCTGCTACAAAGCCTTAGTGATTAGATAACAGCTTGTACTTTTAGTTCAGAAGGCCATTCGGTAGACCCAAGTGAAATACAGCACCATACTCCAGAGCAACCAATGGTCTCTTGCCCAAGGTTTGAATTTAACAAAGTTATCGACCTCAGTTGCACAGAAAGAGTATCCCTATAGCATATATGGCTCAGTACTCTTCCAAAGACTGCATGTTCCATTCTGAATCTGAGGAACTTTTTCAGAATGCCTATAAATGGATAAAACTAATGCAAAATTGTATAAGTCACTGTAATTGGCCTATTCTTAGAGCTCTGGTTCAGTTCCATGCCGTCAGCCAAGAAGGTAACTATCACACATCTTCACAAGTCCTATAAAGAGTAACAGGCAAAACAGTCTCAACTTAGAGAATTTTTACTAAATTTAATTTATTCCCAGTAAACACAGACTTGTAACCACTGATTCCAGTATTAAGAAAAAGAAAACATAAAAAAATAAACAATTAGGCAAACACCTTCTCAAAGTTTAATCTAAGCCAACCACCTCTCCTTGCACCTTCCTAGTCTTGACAGCCACTGTTTTGGCCAGACTTTACTGCCACTGTCTCTCAATTACTTATATGAGGTTGCCGGCAGCACAGGAGGTTGGAATGGAGTGTAGTGGTTTCTTTCTGCTGCTCTTCATTTCCTAGTGGATTTCCTCTGCTCCTGCATGCTCCTAACTAGGTTTCCTCCACTCCTCTGTGCTTTTTAGTATCACTCCACAGGTACTTCAGGGTGTACTTGCCCTGGTTTGGGTCCACCAGCAGTTCATCAGTGGGTCAAATCCCCTTCAGACCAGAATGCCTCCTTCCAAGAGTGCACCCCTGGCCACATGTTTCCTCACCAGTCTGACCTTTCTGTCTGTGTCCAAGAATGCCTCTTCACATTTCTCCCATTGTATCTCTTCACATATCTCCTCATATGTCTCCCTGCCTTGTGGCTGCTGCCCCTTTTCAAGTATGCTTGAGCATAGATGTCCCATGTGCTCTCCTGGCTGGCTGAGTTTCTGGCACATGATGGGATTTGGTATGTGGTTGTTTTCTTGCTAAATCAAAAAATATCATAGACATGCTTCACAACACTTTTCTAAAATTTGCTGAGATGAGAAATGCAGAAAGTCTCCACTGATATTAAAATCATTCTGTGGCTTAGCCATCAGGGTTTGCTCAAAGAATGATGCTGAACATATCCTTTTGTTTCCATATTACAGACCATAACAGTAATTTCAGGAATGTCTTTGATGCCTGCCTGCCTATAAAGTCTACATTTAGATCACTCCTGTGAATCAACCTTTTTTGTGAGGATAACATCATAATTTGGCATAAATAGGTGTTTCCCTGCCTTAGTTCTGTGCATATTTAAGCTTTCCTTATATAAACTTATCACATGCAAAGAAATTATAGCAAAAAAACTGAAATAAATGTCCTAAATAAAATCTAATAAAATATGCAAGGAAAAAAATTGGGCAAAGATGAAGTTTCTGTTCCAAACTCTGTCTCTAATAGTCACTGTCAGCTATTTCCATAAAGAATTCTCAGAATGAAGTCTAAATCACACCACATGGCATTGGCTCTTACAGCGGCAAGTCTGCTATCCATCACTATAGCACTCTGAGCTGTAAACTCAGCAATGGACATCACCTTGTCAAATTCTCACAAAATACATCCAGCATTTCTCATCAGTCACAGACTTTGAAGGACAAACGCAACAACAACCAGCTGGTCAAAGTAGTTGAGATGCAGGGGTAATAAAATTAATTCAAAGTTTCCTACTTTTTACCTTCTCAGCTAGGAGAGATTTGCATATTTGCAAGATATGCTCTCTGTATCTTGTATTGACTTTCAGAAGTAAGGATCAAAGGGGTCTCCATATTCCAATATCCTTTGCTCTTTTGTTAATAATGTCTTAAAGGGAAAGGAGAGAGGAGAGAAATCATCTCTTTCTCCTAATCTCTTTGAGAAACTAGACGGAAATCCATACTGAGAAAACCAGCAGACAATTGCTTTTTTTACACGAGCAAAAATACTATTAATCTGTCATCCTTTATCATACTTGGATGATCATTAAGCCAAGCAGGCAAGCTGTTAATGTTTACAATATCTGATATTCCCCAACAATATACACAGACGAATAGGAGGAAAACAAATCTAATCCTGCCTTACCGCCAATGGGGATTAATTTCATTCAAATAAACATGTTTATGAAAATAAAGAAAAATTCCTTCTGCAAACAGCTGGTTAAATTTGACTTTTTTTTTCTTTAATTCATCCAAAAAGGCCAATTAGACTGGGTGCAGTAAGTGTTCTTCTCCCCTTGCTGATGCTTTATTAATTGCTAATGTTGGTGTGTGTAAATACCAATTAAATCTGTTCTGATTTACTCTTTTTAACCGGTGGTTAGCATTTTAAGGGGAAAAGTGGCTTTTTATATTTATATAGACAATGTGTGTCCTTTGTGATTTTCACAGCCTGTTCCAGTCAACAACAAATGAAGATAAATGCTGAGCAAATGTTTGCTGTTTCTATAGGAAAAAACAGCCCCATTTACAAGGTGTTGCCAAATACCTGGTATTTTATTATCCTTTATTTATTTATTGGCCATTAACTTCTAATCTTCTAATCCATTTGGTCACTTGCTTGTGATTTCGTATGTATCAGTCACAGAATAATGACAATGACATGGTAAGTGTTATCACACCACTTTACCTCAGTGCTAATTGCCAGTGATTTGTCAGTGAAGAGTGACAGTCATGTCAAAAGGGGTGACAAAGAGGAATATAATTCAAGTGGAGCTAAAGGAAGAATGAAGATATCTCCTTGGGTTTTAAGTGTTTCGCTTGACCCAAGTAAGCATCATTCCTTTAAATCATCATTTCAGATTGTTTTCTTCTGACATTCAAAGGATAATTTAGCAGGCTAGTTTGGTAAGGATGATTGACTAGACATGTAGACCAAACCAGAGACGGAATAAAGGGAATACGGAGTAGAAAAAAAATAACAGGATTACATCAAATTCATGGAGATTAGGTACTAGATTACAAATAAAAAATGCATGGTACAAGCTTAGACTTAACCATGATTAAATTGTGAAAGCTGGAAGGAAGGAAGCTGAAAATGAAGTTTCCTCTGTGGTGATTGTTTTATTCGGTTTAAAGCCGTGAAGCTCCATCACAGTCTCTTGTGTTCAGCAGTCCCATCAGCAGGCCTCATTCCTGACCTGCTGGGTTTTAGCCTACAGCAGAGCATGCCAAGAGCCACGCAGGTATTGCAGATTCAGCCAGTTCTCAGATAACCTGCTGCTGAGGGCAACTCTGGGAATTGGTGGGCAGCAGCACAGTAGAGTGATGAAATCAAAGGAGCTTGTTTCACGCTGGATCCCTCAAAGCTATCTAGCTATGTGACTGAAGTTTTTTTTAAATATTTTTCAAATATTTAACAACTATACAGCTGGTTATATGTTTGCGACTGGTTTCTGGTAAGCAGAGCATTTGCTCCAACTCCTAGTTTTAGTGTACTTCTAATGCAATCCTCTTGATTCACCTTTTCCTAACGTTACAATAAATCAAGAGTAACTCCACTTAAGTCCTGATTTTCAGATGGTCTACCCCTGTAAAATATTTCTGGTGAAAGCAGAGGTCTTCCACAGTGTCCTTACAGCTACTGATAGTAGGCTTGGGGTTTTTTGTTATCTTCAATGAATCCTTTAAAAGGATTTAGAGGATACCTTTTAGAGCAGAACCTGAGATCCCTGCTTCATGAGTTGGATGCCAAAACAGAAAAAGTTGTTAATGTCCAAACCAGGATCCTCATGTATAATAACGGCTCTGCAGTACAACTAATTAAGCAGTAATTCCCAACCTAGGACAAAATGTTTCCGTGGTTGGAGTTTGTAAGGCTCTTCCTGAGGGTTTGAGCTATATTATACTGCAGATTTTCCTGGTATTTGATCAAATCCTAGCTTAGCAGCACAAAAGATATAGAATTTGAAGACAGTTCTCATTTACACTCTGGTCCAAACCAGCCAGTACTCAGTACTTGGAACTCTAGTTAAATTAAAAATCCCACACTACTTTTCATGTCATATAAGCAGGTCAAAGTTCTAGCAATGGTAAGGTACAAGGAATGTGTCCACTGTATAAACTGAGAGCCTTCAGAAGACTTCAGAGTGTGATTGATACTTTCTGTCTTCACTCTCCTAAAAATGGCTTCAGCTTAGAGTGAGACTGCTCACCAGTGGAAATGAGGAGTAAGAGCATGGTCTAAACTGATAGACCGCCCTAGGACATCAAAATACCTTACAAAACAGCCTAGACAAATCCTCAGATCAAGGTCTATACTTTCTTCCTTCCTGGCTTTTCATGTCTCTTCATGTTAGCAATGTGTCTCTTTATTCATAGAATCACAGAATCTTAGAATAGTTTGCATTGGAAGGGACCTTTAAAGGTCATCTATTCCAACGCCCCTGCAATGAGAGGGACATCTTCAACTAGATCAGATTCCTCAGGGCCCCATCCAACTCGACCTTGAATGTTTCCAGGGATGGGGCATCTACCACCTCTCTGGGCAACCTGGTCCAATATTTACCACCCTCATTATGTAAAATATCTTCCTTATATCTAGTCTAAATCTACCCTCCTTTAGTTTTAAACCATTACCCCTTGTCCTATCGCAACAGGACCTGCGAAAAATTTTGTCCCCACCTTTCTTATAAGCCCCCTTTAAGTACTGAAAGGCCGTAGTAAGGTGTCCCTGGAGCCTTCTCTTCTCCAGGCTGAACAGCCCCAACTCTCTCAGCCTTTCCTCATAGGAGAGGAGTTCCAGTCCTCTAATCATTTTTGTGGCCCTCCTCTAGACCCGCTCCAACAGGTCCAATGTCTGTCGTGTGCTCAAGGCTCCAGAGCTGGACGCTATTCTATTTCTCACGGTTTTTAACTAAGAAAGGGAAGATAATTTAGCCAGACCTAAACCAAGGACTTCAATGCTCCCTCAAAATCATATTCATAAAGGTATAAATATTGCTATGTATATTTATTACACTGTAATCTTTTTTCTACCTACAGTTGCATGTCTTTCTTGCTGCTCTCTTCAACTGGGCTTCCATTTGCAGGACATGAATATAACACACTCAGGATTATTTTTCCTTCCTCTTTGTGCTTTGCACCATCACAAACATTTCTGTACTGAATAAAGCTACGTATTTTCTGTCATTGTTTAACTGCTTCTTCTCATCACATCATTTTATATCTTTCTTAGCGTAATGCTTTACTAATCTGTACAGTGTATTTTCAAGATGACACAGTGTCTTTGTAGACTCAGCTCTCTTTGATACAACCTCATTTTCTATTTCACCTTGACAAATGCAACACAGGGCATTCTGTGGACATCACAGCCCAGAATAGTCTTGGTTCAAATGTGATGTGTAGCACGTAGCAAAACATGCAGTAACAAATAAATGCATTGCTATTTTACAGGAACAGCATGGGTTATAATGGAAACGATGTCACTTTTTAACCTCAATTCTTTTCTTATGAATTTAATCCCAATTTGTACAAAAGGTTCCATTTATTTCTCAGTCATTCCTCTGGCAAGCCTGCAGCCCTTGTCTACTAGGTAATAAGTTGTAAGAGCTGTATATGAAATAACATTTTAAACAGGGGAAATCAACATGATATCAGATCCCTCTCTTCTTCCTTCCATTTTCACCCTCTTCTTCACTCACTGATGAGGAAGGCTAATACTAAACATTCTGTTAATGGTTGTCAAATCAATCATGGTTTTCACTGAGTTATGCTGGAAAGAAGCAACACACTTTATAAGAAATCAGAGAGTGGCTGAATGAGATAATGTAAAATCACTTATACATGCACTCTGGAGATGGAACCCCCTTTAATATTTAATGTAGTCATTAACCTGAGAGTGGAAGGAAGAGGGTAATGGATGGCCTATCGCTTTTACCTGCAGGACACGTTTCTGAAGCGAATCGTCTCCCCTGGGGCAAGTACCACACATACTGATAATCTATAAAGAGGGTCACAGATGAAAGGGGTTTGAGCAGCCTCAAAATTCCCATGTGAGCATCGTGAAAACTGCAGGCAGACCAGGTGGTGAAACTCACCATACTATGCACAGCCGTGGGCCATTGCCATCCAAATGCTCAATTAGTTTATTATGGCAACAGACGCACCATGCTGGTCAAATAACCAACGCATCTGCAGAAACTACAGAAAATAATCAATTATTAAAGAAAACTATCTACAAGTAACATCACTCTCACCCTTTCTTGTTCTCCTCTTTTTTTTTTTCATTCTGCCTAGATGCCCAGCTGGTGGAGATTACCCCTGAGAGCCAGAAATCTATGAACTAAATTTAACTTTGAGAAATACAGTGGGGGTATTGATTTGGTTTCAGTTTTCAGGTTTGTTTTTTCTTAAGAAACCACTCAAGCACATTAAACATTTGCAGGTGACTTTCTAAATACTGTAAATATTTCCTCTGTAGCAACAGCACAGCATATAGTGTGTTTTCGTACAGTGTAGCCAAGTTAAATAGTAAGCATTACAAAACAGTCAGGGCACATGCCCCACTGCCACAAGCGCATTGTACACAGATGTGAATTTACCCCAAAGTTTCAATGGGTTGTAGTGCAATGTTTTCCTCACCAGCACCACTTGGCATGGCACCCATCTTCCCAATTATATGGACCACCCAAACCCTTTGCCCAATAAGAAATGTTTAGCATCCAGCCTTGAATTGTATCTCCCTGCCTCCGTGCTAAACAGAGAAGCTATCAGGTCCTCCCACCTCTGTTGAAGTGCCTAAGCACAGGGATGAGGCAGGCAACTGCTGTCGTGCTGGTCCATCTATTTTTGCAGGTACAAAGAGCCACCACTGCATATTCTCTTACAAAGAGAGAGTGCAGAGCCTGACACACTCCCATAAGTGAATGGTCTTCCTCAAGCAAAGAGAATGTGATAGATGTCATTCTTCACTACTGCTCTGACTGATAGTCCTGCAGTTGGTATATCTGTAGATCAACATACATCTGACATAGAGGAGAGAGGAAAGAATGATATTTCTCAGAAACTGGAGTGACATGATTAATAATGTACTGTCCCTGGAGACATGGCATTGGAACGGGCTGCCCAGGGAAGTGCTGGAGTCATCATCCCTGGAGGTGTTCAAAAAATGTGTAGATATTGCTCTTTGGGACATGGTTTAGCAGACATGGTTGTATTGGGTTGATGGTTGGACTTGATGATCTTAGAGGTCTTTTCCAACCTTAATGATTCTGTGATTCTGTGATTCTAAAACTTGAAAAAACACAGAAATACAGGTCTATTTTTTTTTTTTCTGTCTCACTGCTAACTTATAGCACAGTATGGGTCATACATTGACCTACAAGGTAAATATCATGTGATAGCAAAAACAGAAAAATTACTAAGTGCTAGCATTTTATTAAATTTTGCCAGAACACCTTATTTTGTGCTAAACTCTATGTAACAGAGCTAGTTCCTTCACCATGAAATTTTCTTCTACAGAGATAGGAAAACACACAAAGTCAAGATCATACTTGGTGCCACCTTATTCACTACTTTTCTATCACTGGATTAGTTTGGTAAATACTTGAAAAAACAACAATAATTAATGCTACAAGAGAAGAGTAGTTTTAATAAGAATGGTCTCTCCTTAAAGAAGTTTCTCTTCCACAGGATCAAAGACCAAATTCCTGTATTTTAAAATTTCATTTTTTTCAGAAGTCTAGTGTTAAAAAAAGTAATTTTTTTAGTTTATTTCCAGAAATTAGCAGAATATTACTGCACCATTAAGGCTGCAGAATAAGCAGTAAATCAATTTCTGCCGCTCTTGAGAATCTATACAAAGGACAATGCTAAAGTTGGATCCACCCATCCTTTCACATCTGAAATCTAGCCTGTATACCAGTCTGAGATGTTCCTATGACTTTGCTTCACAAAGACTCTGGTACAGTTGGTCATCCACAGTTTGCATTGGATTCTATGTGAAGAAAGAAGAAAAAACACACTAGTAGGAGCAAAGTGATGTAGGATCATCAATAAAGCACCTTTGTCTTGTTATGAAAGGGGTTCCATCATGTTATCTTTAGTGTTGCACCATTATTTATCACATGCATAGTATCATTGCTGTAATACTTTCCAGGTAAATAAAAAGTCAAAGTACTTGCTACAGGGAAATTACAATCTAAATTAGGCCCATGAATGACAATCACCTGTGAAGTTCAGAGACAGGAAGAAGCAAAAGACAAGCAATATTGCTCTCCAGGGACAGTACATTATTAAGAATGAGTAAATCAGTACTGCATTCTTACTCTTAGCTCAATTAATTTATGATTATTAATATAATATTGTTATCGATACTTTAGTAATTTAGGTGACAGAACACAAATAAGTACAGTTAAAAAAAAAAAAAGCTGAAAGCAGGTATATGCTTTTAGTTCTTCATTTTGTTTAGCAAATATCCTGGTACCTATGAAATTCTGTCTTTGCTGGTACGGTGACTCGAATGAGTGATTATCTTGTGCCTCTGACTGTGAGTATTGTTTTCATGGCTGAGCCTTTGTGAAGGCGTTGACTGTATACTGAAGCATCCACCCGTGCAAGTGTACAACAGAGTCAATCCAAGATATAGATGCACAGGGTCTACCCTGCTAGAGCTGGGGTGTTGGACAAGATGACCTCCAGAGTCCCTCCCATCCTCAGCCATTCTGTGATTCTATCTGGAGCTGTAACCTTAGCACCGGCTGCCTCAGATATTTGGGCATATATTTGTGCATGAGTGGAGAGTCCTTTGGAAGATGTGGCTACTGAATTGATTATCACAGAGAGTATGTTTCTGGTGATTCTGTCACCATTGGACCCAAATCTCTGCAGCAGAGAGAGCTGATGAGTTCACAGCCAATATTCATCCATCTCACTGTTTGAAGGCAAGGGTGTAAGTGAGTTCATCACACAGCTGCTTTGCTCTCCTGATGCTGTGCTAGGCAGTCACTTATGAGAGCTGAAGATTCTGTCTTTCTAATAATTGACATTTTTCTCTCCAATCTTTCAGCTTTTGTGGTTGCCAGACTACACTGTTTACTGTATTGGGTAATAAGAACAGCTTGCTGAGCCACAGCAATATAATAACTATAAATCATTCGATAACGTTAAGAGATTGTGGTTGAACTCAGACATTTTTTATAATGGTCTAGTGAATCTAAAGTGGAAAATAGCTATATTTCTGTACCTGTAATTTTTGCTCACATATGAAAAATGCTAAAAAAGGCAGAGTTCAGAGCCAGAGGGAAAGTGGCCTTTATCATGAAAGATTTTTGTGTAGTAATAATTAAAAATATATTTTATCACTAAAACAGGCTAATGTATCACAACATTAACGAAATCTTTTGGTAAGGTCAAATGCATTATCCATACTTATGGTAAGAAATGGGGACATTAAGATGAAATATTAAACCCTTAGTAGCTAGGGGGGTAGGGAAAAGGATATTTTAAAGCACAACAACCAAAGCAGGCTGCTTTATATGCTTTTTTTTAAAGTTGCACTTGAAATTGGTATAAGAGTGATACAAGATGGTTAATTTTACATTTGATTTTAGAACTAAAAGAAGATGAAAGACAGATAGACAGGTAAATAATATTTACAGCTTCTTTTAAGAACACTAGATGCTGTACAAGGTCATAGGTCCTGATGGGATGCACCCACGAGTGCTGACGTAGCTGGGTGGTGTCCCTGTAATGCCACTCCTGGTAATCTTTGATCAATCATGGCAATGGGAAGAGGTGCCTGAGGACTGGAGGAAAAAAAATGTCACTTCTGTCTTCAAGAAGGACAAGAAGGAGGACCCAGGGAAGTACAGGTTGGTCAACCTCACCTCTCATCAGAGGCCAGTAACCATGAACCCTAGGTGTCAAAACTGAGTTCAGTACCATTCAACATCTTTATTAACAATCATAGAATCACAGAATAATTAAGGTTGGAAAAGACCTCTAAAATCATCAAGCCCAGCCATCAACCCAACACCACCATGTCTGCTAAACCATGTCCTGAAGTGCCATATCTACACATTTTTTGAACACCTCCAGCGATGATGACTCCACCACTTCCCTGGGCAGCCTGACATGATCTGGGTGATGTTCCAGAGTGTACACTCGGCAAGTCTGATGATGATACAAAACTGAGAGGAGCAGCTGATATGCCAGAGGGTCGTGCTGCCATCCAGAGGGACCTCAACAGGCTGAAGAAATGAGCTGACAGGAGCTTCATGCAGGGGAAGTGCAAGGGCCTGCAGCTGGAGACAAAAAGGATATGCTGGGCATCATCCTGCTGGAAAGCAATATGGCAGAAAAGGACCTGGGGATCCTGGCAAACACCAAGCTGCCCATGAGCCACCAAAACGTCCTTACTCCAATAAAGAGGTAATGGTATCCTGGGTTGCCTTAGACGAAGTATTACCAGCAGGTCAAGTGAGGTGGGCCTTCCCTTAGGGTGATGAAGCACTGGAATGGGTTGCCCAGAGAGCTAGTGGAGGTCCCATCCCTAGAAACATTCAAGGCCAGGTTGGACAGGGGTCTGAGCAAACTGATCAAGTTGAAGATGTTCCTGCTCACTGCAGGGGGGTTGGGCTAGATGACTTCTAAAGGTCCCTTCCAGCCCAAAGTATTCTATGATTCCCTTCTACTCATTTCTGGTCAGGCCACACCTGGAGTACTGGGTCCAGTTCCGGGCTTTCCAGCAGAAGAGAGACACTGCACATACTGGAGAAAGTCTAGCAAAGGGCCATGAAGATGCTGAAGGGCCCAGAGCACCTCACACATAAGGAAAGGCTGAGAGAGCTAGGACTGTTCAGCCTGGAGAAGAGGAGGCTCAGGAGTTATCTTCTCAATGTATATGAATATCTGAAAGGATGGTGCAGAGAGGATGGAGTCAGGCTCCTTTCTGTGGTGTCCAGGGACAGGAGCAGATGAAATAGGCACAAACTGAAGCACAGGAGGTTCCCTCTGAACATCAGGATACACTTTTTTATTGTGAGTGTGACTGAACATTGGCACAGGTTGCCTAGAGAGTTTATGACCCTTCTTGGAGATATTCAAAAGATGTCTCATCATAGGCCTGAGTAACCACCTCTAGGTGACCATACCTGAGCAGAGGCGTTGGACCAGATGACCTCCAGAGGTCCCTGCCAAACTTAACCATTATGTGAACAAGCACTTTTGGTCATAAACAGAAAAGAATGCAGGACTTTTGCTTTGATGCACATTCATGTTCTTTGAATGGATAACACCTTACCGAGTTACGTAACATTATCTGCTCGGTTTGGTTTTTCATTAGGCGTAGAAAGAAAAAAAAGAACTGAAGGAGGTGAGTATTCTTATTCACCTGTGATGCTATCAGCATGGAGTGAGAAACATCCAATGGGGTTGCCCATCTGTCAACATTGGAGCCCAGTCACTTCAAAGAGGAGGACTGAATTTCCCTACATGTACAAACAGTGAAAATCATGCATGCCGTGGGTCATCTATGTCAGTGGACATGACAGCAAAGATTGCTTCAGGGCTTGGTCACCAGTGCCTAGATTGAGAATGTGTTCCACCCCGGCTTGAAATAGCCTTTATCATTTTCCAGTCCAAGGACAATTGAGTACAGGTGCCTTTAAAAAGCTAAAGTATAATCAGTACCTTATTACCACAAAGGGTCCTAGCAGTCCTAGTGCTGAAAATCCCACACCTCAGATGGATTTCCTGTTTTATTAGAGTGAAGAATATTATGTGGTATTGACGAAGCTTTTGCTATTGGCATTTAATTACAAAATTTTCAGACATGTCTAAGAAATTGGAATGTCTCAGTGTTATGAATTGCAGCTCATATTGCATATCTCAAAAACAAAAGCAGTCACAGTAATTAAAAATATCAAGTTTAAGTAAGGTTCATGCTAATAGCAACTCTTTTCTTTTGTTTATAACTAAAATAATATAATACAATCAATATTTTCCCCAGAGGAAAGAGCAAACCATTTGAATAAAATCAATCTTTATTTTATCATCAACCAAAAATGGATAAAAATTGATTGTTTTTAATAACTGCACGGGTTCATTCATATTGGATTGGTTTTATTGACAGCAACATATGCCATTATCATTCTTACATATGAGCATAGAGTAAGTCTGATGATCTTATGTTAGGAGATTAATATTAATCATTTTAATTGCTTGCATTGCTACAACAAGAGATTTTACACAGATAATTCAAGTCAAACACAACACACTCTCCTTCCCAAATAAAATCTTACTTTTAGACAAAAAATATTTCATCATCCTTTTGGTCAGTGCCAGTATTTAACTAAGGTGTGATGATTCAGCACAGAAAATTAAAGTATCGGTAGAGAGGATGTTAAGTGATTCGTATGCACAAAAATAAGAATTATGAAAATAAGTGCATAAGCCTTATACTATTATCTGATCTTTATTTTTCCAAGGCAATAGTTAAACAATATTTCCAATAAATTATATTAACTCTATAATGTAAATATGTACGCTATAAATAAATGTACATCAAAAACAGAGTAAATACTTATTTTTCGGTTTTAATAAGTCACCTTTAAACAGGTGCTCATGGCCTAAGTAAAATGTGACTAAAGAAGAAAGACTTAATCAACATATCCTCATGATGCTCAGAAAAAATCCAATGGTGCAATGAGGAGATGAAGAATATTAAATACTGAACACTGAGCTAAGGGTAATTTTAGTAAATTAACTTTTCAACTCATATTTTATATGTGGCAGGAAAGAGCTTAAGGTTCTGATTATACTAAGCGTTTGAGCACCCGTCTAATTCCTTTGAAGCCAATGGGAGTCAAACATATGCTTCATAGAATCACAGAATCACAGAATGCTAGGTGTTGGAAGGGACCTCTGTGGATCATCTAGTCCAAACCCTTGCCGAAGCAGGGTCACCTACAGCAGGCTGCACAGGACCTTGTCCAGGCGGGTCTTGAATATCTCCAGAGAAGGAGACTCCACAACCTCCCTGGGCAGCCTGTTCCAGTGCTCCATCACCCTCAGAGGGAAGAAGTTCTTCCTCATGTTCAGACGGAACTTCCTGTGCCTCAGTTTGTGCCCATTGCCCCTTGTCCTGTCGCTGGGCACCACTGAAAAGAGTCTGGCCCCATCCTCCTGACACCCACCCTTCAGATATCTATAAGCATTTATAAGTTCCCCTCTCAGCCTTCTCTTCTTCAGGCTGAACAAGCCCAGCTCCTTCAACCTCTCCTCACAGGAGAGATGCTCCAGTCCCCTCATCATCCTCATAGCCCTCTGCTGGACTCTCTCCAGTAGCTCCTCATCTTTCTTGAACTGGGGAGCCCAGAACTGGATGCAGTACTGCAGATGGGGCCTCACTAGGGCAGTGTAGAGGGGAAGGAGAACCTCCCTCGTCCTGCTGGCCACACTCCTCCTAATGCATCCCAGGATCCCATTGGCCTTCTTGGCAACAAGGGCACACTGCTGGCTCATGGTCAACCTGTCGTCCACCAGCACTCCCAGGTCCCTCTCCACAGAGCTGCTCTCCAGCAGGTCCACCCCAAGCCTGTACTGCTGCATGGGGTTGTTCCTCCCCAGGTGCAGGACCCTGCACTTGCCCTTGTTGAACCTCATCAGGTTCCTCTCTGCCCAACTCTCCAGCCTGTCCAGGTCACGCTGAATGGAAGCACAGCCTTCTGGTGTATCCACCACTCCTCCCAGTTTTGTGTCATCAGCAAACTTGCTGAGGGTACATTCTAACTCTTCATCCAGGTCATTGATGAAGAAATTGAACAAGACTGGGCCCAGTACTGACCCCTGGGGGACACCACTAATTACAGGCCTCCAACTAGACTCAGCGCCGCTGATGACAACCCTCTGAGTTCTGCCATTCAGCCAGTGCTCAATCCACCTCACTGACCACTCATCCAGCCCACATTTCCTGAGCTTCCCTAGGAGGATGTTATGGGAGACAGTGTCGAAAGCCCTGCTTCTCTAAGACAAAGCAGTCACACACATGCACTTTGACAGGTCAGAGCCTGTATGGACACTTTCCTGTTGACCTTCTAGAGCACTCCTGGGAGCCTCAGTGTGGAGCAGTTGTCTGCATTCCCAACATAGCTCTAGGGTATTCCATGCATACCCCTGTTACGGGATTTGCATACAAATACGAGAGATTTGGGGGATAACACTAGTCCTTGAAGCCCAGGTGCATGATAGACCTTATCTAACATTTAAGCTTTTCTAATAATTACGTACATCTGGGCTCATCTCTATCATACTGTAGTTTGCAATATTCTTCATTGTATAAGGAGCCCACTGGACCTCATTTTCCACCCTGATGTCGACGCGTCAGCAGGCTTAGCCTAGCAATATTAGCAACACAGAGGAAAGATAGAAAATGGAGTAGGAGAAATAGGCAAGAAGCTGGTTCCCACACAATCGCATGGTGCAGTGCAGATAACCAAGTAGTTATCACTTCATCTTCTAAGTGCAAGCACCAGCCTTGCACCTTGTCCTAGGCACACTAATCTGTATTCCTGCAGAATGGCACAGTTGTGGGACAGCACAACTTTTCAGCCTATCGTACCTTGACTACTGCAGACTCACAGGTGCAGCAGGCTACAAATGTCCAAAGACAAAAAGCTACTTTCACAGCCTTCTGAAACAAAGGGACACTGATTGCAGCAGTCTTATTTCTAGATCTAAACTCCGTCCAGAAACAATCAGGCACTAGCTTTTGGAAGACCTCTATATCAGATATGAACAGAATTCGTGGAGCAACAGTTGTATCAGCAAGTCTATTGTTGTGGTGTGTACAAAACCATTTTCTGCTTGGTCTACTTCTGTTTGTCATCTGTGACATCCTAAACATCAGCACAGCCCTCAAGCAGGAAAGTCAATTGCACCAGAGTACTGCTAAGATATTCTGACCAAGTATTTGCTGAGGATGTTTGCAAGTATTCTTTTATTGCATTCTGACCTTGAAAAATCACATTACAAGTCTTTTATGCATGGTTAGACTGGTTTTAGAGGCCAAGGGCAAGGGCACAACACCCTCATATTTCAGAGTTCTGGTGTATCTTTCCCTGTACTACACTTGCATTATACTGCATGGGTCTTGATAATGTGAGGAACACTGCATGCTTCATCTTGTCGACTAGAGGAAAGGCTTGCTTGACCTTGGAAGATAATTGTTTTTTCCTGCACCCACACAAAGAATGGTTGTAACCACAACACATGGAGCACTCTGATGCGTCCAAAAGACTTGAGGATTTCAGAACTGTACTGAAAAAAGGCATTTTCTCTTTGCGTTCTACCTCTCCACCTTTCAGTGATTTCTGCCCAAGATACAGTTCTGCCTCACTCCGATGGAAGTTGACCCTATTCATAACGGAAAGGAGAAAAGACCTTTCCAAGGCCTTAATAATACTTCTTCTGCCATCAGTTTGCCACTCTGCTGTCACCCATAGCATGCAAAATAATTGTGCCATGACCAATGCCTGCTTAAAGAATTTCATACATCACTTCCCTTCCCACTCCCCTGCTGAGTCAAGTGTTACTGCCCCGTCCTACATCCTTCTTCCATTCTCTTCCAGTATGTGAACCCTACCATCCACTCCCACAAGAAGCTGCAGCTGGGTCCATCTAATGGTGGCACTGAGAGAATGTCATTTCTGCAGGTTTTCAGAAGTATCATTTTAAGCTAATAGATACATATTATCCACTGTAAAAGCGGATTACTACTTTTATTACTAAGAAAACACTTTACTCTTGTCAAGAGAAAGCAGAAATGGTGTCCTCACATTAAAAGGCTTTTAGGAAGGAATAGGCATTGAACTCCTGTTTGCAGCCTATTTCTTACAAGACTTTTTGTTGTCTTGGCAATGAAAAAGGCCTTACTTTCTTCATGCCTACTGAGATTAATTGGAGCTTACATCTGGACAATACATTCACTTAGGCCACCTTGTTTTAATTGGGCAAACTCAATTTAGCCACAGTCCTTGCAAAGGCATGAGATGGGACTCCATTCCCAGAATCATCTAAAATCGTATACATACAGACTTTCTTGTGGCTTCCTTGGAAGAGGAAGACAAGAAATAAAAAAAACAGGGACTACCCTCCCTTAGCCGTTAAAATAGCAGTGAACTGTAATTATACCAGTATTGTAAAGAAGAATCTGCCTTCATTATTGTCTCTTTTTTATGTTGGGGGTGTTGGTGAACCATTTCTGCCATCTTCGTGTTCTATGTATGTAATGTCATCTATGCCTTGTCTCTGAAACGCGTTCTTAAACTCAAGTCTCAGGGAAGACGGAGACGATAGTAACATGGATTTGGGGATGAGGCATGGCCTTAGGAGTGTGTTACATTTCTGCCTCTTCCTCTGCCTCCTCTCATCTAGGCAGTGCTTAAGAGCTATGGTGCACTGTGGGCCCTTCCAGGCTTTCTTTCCACCATCTGCAGAATGGGATAGCTGTGCTTCTCAGGAGGTACTGAACAGGCTCCAGCAATAATATATAGTGTGTCTTGCAGGTTGGGAGGGGACAAATGTTTTGCAGAATCACAGAATCACAGAATGGTAGGGGTTGGAAGGGACCTCTGTGGGTCATCTAGTCCAACCCCCCTGCCGAAGCAGGGTCACCTACAGCAGGCTGCACAGGACCTTGTCCAGGCGGGTCTTGAATATCTCCAGAGAAGGAGACTCCACAACCTCCCTGGGCAGCCTGTTCCAGTGCTCCGTCACCCTCAGAGGGAAGAAGTTCTTCCTCAGGTTCAGACGGAACTTCCTGTGCTTCAATTTGTGCCCATTGCCCCTTGTTCTGTCGCTGGGCACCACTGAAAAGAGACTGGCCCCATCCTCCTGACACCCACCCTTGAGATCTTTATAAACATTTATTAGGTCCCCTCTCAGCCTTCCCCAGGCTGAACAAGCCCAGCTCCCTCAGCCTCTACTCATAGGAGAGATGCTGCTGTCCTCTCACCATCCTCGTAGCCCTCCGCTGGACTTTCCAGCAGCTCCTCATCTTTCTTGAAGTGGGGAGCCCAGAACTGGACAGAGTACCCTACTAGGGCAGTGTAGAGGGGAAGGAGAACCTCCCTCGACCTACTGGCCACACTCCTCCTAATGCACCCCAGGATCCCATTAGCTTTCTTGGCAGCCAGGGCACACTGCTGGCTCATGGTCAACCTGTCGTCCACCAGGACACCCAGGTCCCTCTCCGCAGAGCTGCTCTCCAGCAGGTCCGCCCCAAGCCTGTACTGATGCATGAGGTTGTTACTCCCCAGGTGCAGGACCCTGCACTTGCCCTTGTTGAACCTCATCAGGTTCCTCTCTGCCCAACTCTCCAGCCTGTCCAGGTCACGCTGAATGGAAGCACAGCCTTCTGGTGTATCCACCACTCCTCCCAGTTTTGTGTCATCAGCAAACTTGCTGAGGGTACATTCTAACTCTTCATCCAGGTCATTGATGAAGAAGTTAAACAAGGCTGGGCCCAGTACTGACCCCTGAGGGACACCACTAGTTACCAACCTCCAACTAGACTCAGCGCCGCTGATGACAACCCTCTGAGTTCTGCCTTTCAGCCAGTTCTCATTCCATCTCACTGACCACTCATCCAGCCCACACTTCCTGAGCTTCCCTAGGAGGATGTTATGGGAGACCGTGTCGAAAGCCTTGCTGAAGTCGAGGTAGACAACATCCACGGCTCTCCCCTCATCTACCCAGCCAGTCATGCCATCATAGAAAGCTATCAGATTGGTCAGGCATGATTTCCCCTTGGTGAATCCATGCTGACTACTCCTGATAACCTTTTCCTCCACTTGCTTGATAATGAGCTCCAGGATAAGCTGCTCCATCACCTTTCCCGGGATGGAGATGAGGCTGACTGGCCTGTAGTTCCCTGGGTCCTCCTTCTTGCCCTTTTTGAAGATTGGAGTGACATTGGCCTTTCTCCAGTCCTTGGGCACCTCTCCTGTCCTCCAGGACCTCTCAAAGATGATGGAGGGTGGCTCAGCAATGACATCCGCCAGCTCGCTCAGCATCCCAGATACTTCCAGGGCTGCTCTGTCTGCACCTTTTCTGGGGCTGTCTGTAACCGAAGATCTTTAATGACGATTCTAATTTAGCGAAAGCAGTGAGCAGCACATGTTGTGTTTCAGCAGCAAGGAGGACATCATCCATATAATGATATAAGTAGATCTGATTGAAAGATTGCCGCACTTCTTTTAGTGCTGCATCCACAACTATCTGACAAATCATAGGGCTATTCATCATGCCTCGGGGCAGATTTACCAGACTTTTTTTGGAATGACAAATCTAGGGGTGTTCTATGGACTAGTAGATGGTACCAGGTGACCTAATGCCAGCTGTTTGTCCACAAGGAATTCTACTGCAGTAAGTGAATTGTACACACTTTTTCCAACCAAGGGCTTGAACATAAGGAAAACGGTTCTTGCCGCGCTGTTTCTGGGTCGCGTCAGGGGCAGGGAAGGGGGGGCCAGGCCGCGCCGCTGATTGCCGATCGAGGGGAGCCCACTGGCTTGGCAGGAAGGCGTGGCACGCGGGGGGCCGTTCCACTCGTTGCTCCAGTTCCACTCTTTTAGGAAGTAGGCCTGTGAGTCAACACAAGCTGCTTCAGAAAGGATCTCAGTGGAATCTTGCTGGCTCACAAGAGAGACTGGCAGCCTGTAAGGGACCACCATGAGGGAAGGAAGCCTGCCTGTTATATGACATGTGGATGGGGATGGAGGCTTACCTGTAGGTGACGGCTGACTATAATGTAGGTGCACTTAGGGACTGGTGGTCTGGGGTCTCCTTTCTGATCATCCTGGCCAGACTAGCAAACTGTTTATAACTGATACAGAGTCCAGGGGATTGGACATCTCCAGTGACTGAAAGGCCTACTGGTGTGCAGAGGTTTCACTTTGTCATTTGCACACTTCCCAAATCGAAATTTCTGCCATTGTGTAGCTGACAGTGTTCTTCAGTCTTTTTCACTTTCTTTCAACTTTGCCTCCAGATCCAAAGGTAACCCTGCTGATCTTCCAGTGCAGCCCTATACATGCAAAGTGTGCCTATGTTAAGAAAAAAGGAAAAAAAAACAACCAAAAAATAAAACACATAAAGAACCAAGAACTGTATCCATAGCAATAATTATAATATTAATGTAATAATTATGTGGAAGAAAAGCTTTGTGTTCTCCACTACCAGACTATTTTTCATAGCTGAGGCACAGCTGCAAGTTTCATCTTAACCACTGTGCTATGGGAGGTGAGGACAATGACATCAAGCTGAGGTTATCTGTTAATATCCTGATGGTTTATCCCATCCAACTTTAGGTAACGTTACACTACCAGCCAAACCTAAGTTAGGTTTCCATGCTGCCTCAGTATTTCTCAGCATTCAGAGAAATAACCCCTTCCTCTGGGTTATTAATCTCTGGCACCTAACTTGGAATACTCTCCAACTTGTAGGTACCAAAAGCTAAAGATTAAGAAAGCCCTCAATGCCCTGTTCAAAATTTCCTGACAAAAGCCTTATTAGCTGAAATATAGGTCTGGAGAATTGTACTACTTTAATATTATACAGAGTACTCGGAAGCATTGGATTGGTGTACCAAAACCAGAATAAAACCTGCAGTCAAATAAAAGGACAAGGGATCCTTCAAACCCACCTCAATTTGAACTGAACTATTAACTTTCATTCGTTCTGGGGCCCTCTCTGAATAGTCCCAGTTCTTCCATTTACACCATCCTCTGCTGGGATTTTATCACTCATTGACAGTGCCACATCTGCTGAGACATATGGTTTAAGGACACCACAAATTATGTAGTAATCTTCCTTACATCCTTGCAGAACAGTGATGTGGTAGCAGCCTCAAAGAACCAATTCTAATGTAAATCTCCAGACAAATGTTCCTTAACTGTGTAAAATATGGAACGCAGACCACATTCAAAAGCATTATGGAAAATGACAGAGCTATAGTGTGTGTCAAAAAAGCACACTTTGGGCATTAAATATTCTGCTATTTCAACAATATTATTGTCATTACATCAAAAGGGGTTAATCTGGTTACTAAGAGCTTGAAAAAGTCTATTCTTTTTAATATATTCTTTTGTTAGAGAAGTTAATTAAGGTAAAGAAATGCAAACCAGCAATTGTATTCTTCCTTTCTTAAGTAGTTTAATAGAATAACAGCTGAACTTTTGTAAATCAAGTTCTTTTTAGCAGACACACATACACGCAAAGACTAAAGTTTAGCCCAGTCTGACAAATTCTACATCACGTTGAAGTATAATGAAAAAAAGTAGGAAAGAGATTGCAAGCACACCACTAATGCTGTTCAGAATGGATATGCAGACCATGCTATATAGCAAATCAATCGGACATGTTAGAACAGTGGGATAATTAACTACCAACTAATGGCCAGTAAAGAATCAGACACACAATAAGCCAACTTCTCAGCTATGCAAATTGGCACAAATGTAGGACCTGATCTGCTCTATGCCTCGTAAATCATTGCAATTATAGACAGTAAGACTGGAAAGCAACACCCAAAGTTGTTTCATTTACCCTCTGCCCAAATGTGGGATCAACTGTACTGATGTCCTTCCTCACAAAATCTTGTCCAGTCTGTTTTCAAAAACATCCAGGAATGTGAACTCCTCTACTTCCCAGCAGCCTGCTCCTATTCTTCATCAAGAGATTGTTTTTTTCTCAATGTCTCACCTAAGTCTTCCCTGCTGTGATGAAACCCTCCTTCTCCTGCAAACATGAGCCAAGGAAGAGATTATTGCCTTCCATGTCATAGCCATCTTTTACATATCTTTCTCTCTTTTCCTTTCTTGACTAAATCATCCCAGATATTCCTGTCTTTCTGCTTCAGCCATGGTTTATCTGTTCTTTTTGCTCTGTACTCCACTGTCTCTCACTAAATTCTTAATCACAGAGAATTACTAGAATTACAGAATATCTCTGCACAGATAAGTCTGAGCTCTATAAATGTATAGCCCCTTGATTGGCTATATCAAGCTCTTTCACTCAGAAGGTTCTCATACATTTTGGTGACAAAGAAGTGGATAAATAAATATGAGTGTCTAGACTTTGGTGTCTTCTGCTAGTAAGTATCGTTGGATCTGATCCTGCTCTGTCTGAAGACTGAAATTCATCCAAGAATGCCAATTCAATCTCACTATGAGTGGCAGTTAAAACAAAGGAACGTGCATAAAAGGACACCATTCTATTTTGCCCCCAATAGGATAAAAGTGCCTTGGGCTCATACTGTATTGTGATCTGCTTTGATGCACTGCTTCTTGTGAAGGGGTTATTTTCCTTATTATAGACTCATAAATTCTTTCAGATAACACATCATCGCCCACTGACCCTGATGATGATTTCACCAGGGTGAATTTCATGTTGGAAAAAAAGACATTTGAATTCTGACCCATGTTATGAGATAAGAATTCATAATCACTCATAATCGCAGTCTTTCATAGTGTAAGAGCAAGGAAATTAACAGAACTTGCTAATTATACTTCTTCGATATTGCAGTTCTAAACCGTTCCCTTTCTGGTATCACCTCAATCACTTCTTTCCCTGAAAAATCGAGTGTATTAATTGATCAGCTGAATTCTCATGTTGCCAGACATAACTAATCTCTATATTTGTTTTTGATTTTGATTTTGCTGCACTTCCAACTGATGCCTGCTTTAAACAAAGTGTTCAAAAGGACTACTCCGTTCACATCATTGATCTCAGAAATACACCCTAATAGTAAAGTCCTGCTTTGATAACCAGGCCACTGTGGAGTTTTTTGGGGGGAAGGGATTGAATTATGTAGCAGCGGCTCCCTTGAAAACTCTGCTTCACAAACACCATTTATTGGCAAAGTTTTTTAGGCCTGAGCTTTTTGTTCTAACTGTTTGTTATTTTTCATTTTATTGCTAAGTTTTCACCTTCATTATCACACAGCTGCACGTACCTTAAGATACCTTTAATAACTCCCATCAATCTCCCTGTATTGACTCAAGTAACTTAAAATATCATCCTAACCCCCAGCAATTAAACCCATTATTTCAAAAGCAACATCTTTCTCCTGGTCCCTCGGCTAGCTCTGGCTGTGTTGATCTTTCAACAGAGCACAGCAGAATGCCATGCTTGCAGCAATATTAGCTCAGACCCTGCAAACAGTGAACATTTACTCAGGTTCAGTGCTGCGCTTATTCGATTTACTGTTCAGAGTGAGCCTGTGCAGTACCAGCTCTGCATGGAGCACTGTTAAGAGATGCAGATATGCTCTGGTTTATTTCTGTTTAGCCAGAGCAGTATCCCCCAGCTCCAGATTCTGTTAATGAACCACTATGTATCTAAACTGTCTTTTGTGCAATTCCCAGATTCGGATGGAACAGAGTCCCAAAACAATCCTTCCTATGTCCATGCCCTGGATCCCTTGGAGAAGAAACCTGGGAAGGTTTTCAACTGGGAAAGAAATTGCCCAGGTTAAAAGTCAGCCACTAACTACATGCTTATAGGTTTTCCACACTGAACAGCGAAGTACTAGGACTGCAGTAGAAATCGTCTCATAAGCATAATTTATTCCATGTGCTTTTGGATACTTGCACTTTCCATGTGATTCTTAATTAAGAATGTCCCCCACCGCAAACATCTCAGCACTATCAGTATATGCAGTGCCTTTTGCTGTCTTTGCTTGAAACACTCTCTGTATACAATCTTATCAAGAATAGCTGTTGCAGACACACATGTACACACACACACAGAAAAAGAAAGAAAAAGAAGATTCCCATTGCCTAGGCTTCTGCATTTCTCCTTTTTTTCCCTGCTTTTTCCCCTCTTTTCACAGCTCTTGAGGCAGAAGGAACCATAGAAATAGGGTCATCTCACCTGCTGCCCATAAGGGATTCAACTGGCTGGATAACCTTGGCATTCAACGCGTAGCTTTTTTGAAGCTTTAATGTTTTGTTGCAAATTTATGTTCTTAACTTGAAGATTACAAATGAGAGAGAGCCATTACCTGCTCAATTCCTTCAAAAGGGCTTTGAAACCTCCATTTCTGGGTGTTTTAGATCATCCACTGTAGGTAAGAGTAGCCAGACTAGAATGAATTTATCTTACCAGTTAAAGTAGAATCTGCCCCCATGATAAAATTTGGCTAGTGGGGCAGCAGAAATGAAAGTAACCAGCTCATTTTCTCTGAAGCATTCTACACTTGCAAAAATGTTCAGGAAAAAAACTGAGAGTTATTTTAGTGTGAAATTTCAGAACAGTCTCCGAATATATCCAGACAGACCTTGAACACAAGTAGGTATTTCAGGAGTCACTTTTAAGATGCAGTGGCATTATACTTGTCACATCAAGATTCAAGATAAAAACTGAAACCTCCTTAGAAGGATCACAGAATTCCAAAAATTATAGGTAAAAAAAGGTATGTTAAGACAATTTGTTACTATTTCTACCAACCCAGAAATATTGTCTGCAAAGCATTGCTGGCTGCAGTGTCCCATATATTGTCCAAACCAGCTGCTTGAATTTTTACCACTTTTGGGGTTGGAGGTGAAGGAGAAAGGGAGAGTGGAAGTTTTATTCTATAGTTCAACAAGGGTCATTTTTTTGTGCAACTATATGTCAAAGCATTTTTTGTCATTTCATGGCAAATACAGAATGCTATTATGGATTCACTGCAGTGTAAACTTGAAAGGGAAAGTTAACACTCGAGTTCGTGAAAAAGTGAGAACAGGCCCAGGCAAAGGGAGCAGCGTTTATCTGCCTGTACCGATTGTGAAAGCCAATAGCTTATCCAGAAGCATGAGGGGACTAGAGTCAAGGGTTAAAGATCTGTTTCAGTCCCCAACTGGTTTGCTTCTACATCTGCCATTCAGTTTGCTGCAAGCATCTGAAGAAGCCCAAGGGCCAGAGTAGTAAAAAAGTTTCTTAACTTCTCCATGATGTTCTTGCTATTGCAGGCTCATAGAGGAACAATCCTGGTTTTTGTCTCCTCCCTTGACAACCCTGAGTTTACCCAGTATCATTACATCTTTTTCAAATTCTCGCCATGAAAATCTCATGAAGAAGGCATTTCAAAGCTCCATAACATATACCTAAGAGAAACTTATACTTTGAGTACATAGGCTCAAATCCATCTTCCTTGAAGCTGGGACTCCACAAGGTGAGAATAATGGAGGAACCAGGGAAGGGCTGGGATCTTGCAAGACAAGATCCTCTGGCCCAATACTTTAAGAATTCAGTCACCTCTCCCAGTGTAGGTATCTGTGCTAAAAGAATGTACTGAAACACCAGACTCTGTCTGATACTGTTCAGGCATGAGTTGCTTGTGTTTACTGTGTGAGCTTGCGGGGATTCATTAATGGTCACTGGTGACGCAGCACTTTGACACCTCTGTCCCTGTGCACGTTTCACAGAAGCCAGCGTGCGTTTATCTGGTTTTCACTGCAGATCCTCTGCAGCAACTGGTATTTGTGAACTTGCTAGCTCCATCATGTGTCCTCCAGACAACACTGCAAGAAGGAAAACACTCCTCGGAATTTTCCACTTTTCTTGGCTTAGAAATAAAAACAAGTCTGTTTTAACACTTTGAGTTACAAAAGACTGTGCAATGCCTCTGATGACTACACCTGCACTGTCTGGCTGTGAACGAAAAGGCACACCTGTTCTTTATAATAAGAAAATCAACAACAGTAAGCACAATCTCTTTTGTTTTATTTTATGCTATCACAGCTGAACTAGAATTTTCTTAACTCACCAGTACTTTAGAATAATGATGATTGTAGCTAACAGACTGAAACGTGGCTGCTAGATTCAGCATCAAGTCTGACTCTAGGTTTTTTTCATTAGCTTGCTATGGTTTTGTGCGAGTTACACAATTTTCAGCCTTGCTTTATATGCACTTAGCACTTTGTTACAGGAGAAATGAGTTCAAAGGTATATTCATGTGGGTCATGATAGAGATGCACTATATGCCTTGTCACAGTGCTCCCCAATAAAACATCTGAATAGTGTCAATAATAAATAGACAGTATTATCAAAATATCATGTAGTCAATTAAACATTAATTAATTAATATTTCTGTCAGATTTTTATGCAAAAGAAGTAGAATCACTGATTCTTTTTGTGACACATCCTTCAGCACTCTGTACTTTGATGAAAGAGAAAGTACTTGAGCCAATTATGGTACTTGGGAAATGTTCAGAATGTATATTAGCTGCCATTTCTGCTTGGTGTAACATGGTTAATGTTACATCCTACAGGCACTACATTTAATAATTAATGTGTGAATGCAATTAATTGAGGGATTCGTCTGAATAAATGGAGATGTCAACAAATATAGACGTATACATCCAGGTTATTCCCCCCAGGCTCTCTTTGTAGTCTTATGAAAGAAAGCATCTTTAGGGAGCCATCCATCCTGTTCTGAGACAACCAACCAAACTATATCACACTATGTACAGTCTAAAGCTTCCTTTCCATTTCTCTCCAATAACTGGAAAAGGAGCTTCAATGACTAGTCAAAGTGCAGACATTAAGACTGTAGTTATCTACAGAGAGGTGAGCAGAAATATACATCAAAATTTGGAATATATACACATAGGAACTTGATTCACAGTTCTACCAGAAAAGTATTGAGTGATCTTTAATAGTTCACTCACTCTGTTCTGTTTCCATTTCTTCATTTGCACTAAGGTGATCATGAGATTTATCCATTATGAAGACCTTTGCAGTACTCAAGTGAGGGGAAACATTTAATCTCAAGTAATAATGTTATTATTACTATTGCAAATGACTCAGCAAGGGGAGTGCCATTTTCATTTCTTGTATGAAATTGTCTAGTTTGGTTTCAACCAGGAAGATACCAAAGATTAAATACTCATTGCATTCACTTCTTATCAGGTTAACTTTCCTCACTGAACATCTCCAGTACAATCACACTAAATAAATACCTCTGAAAATATTCAAAATCATTGCCCAAATAAGCTGGTATTAATGATCAAAATTACTTATTCTGTTCTTCCATTACTATGTTTCTGCACCAGATAAGTACTGTTTTTTTCATAACATGTCTCCTTTCCACACAGGCATAGCAAATAAAAGGTTGGATCTGAAGGCAATCTATAAATGCTAATGGCAATGTTGCATCATTTTTATCCCCTTACAACAAAACTTGCTAATTATATGTTCACCAAGCAACACAATGAAGTACAGCAAGAATGGGAGAAGAAGGAGGTACTGTCTCTTACCTGGCCTTTGGCCAGGCCTACAGGTATCCTGTGATCTGAGTGTGGAAATCAAAGCATGAACATTAGAATATGTAGTAATTGGAGCAATAAGAGGTTTGAAAGTCAGTAGTTTGTCGTTGCTTAACGTAAGTACAAGAGAATACTTAAATAAGTATAATAGAATTTTACTTTATAGAGATTTTCTATAACTCTGTTAGAATCCCTTACAATGCCAGTAATGTACTCCTGCTTCTGACAATACAGTTTCTATGGCTGGCTCACAGTAAACAACATTATTCATTTCAGGTGGTATAAGCTACCACCCAAAATTTAGAACTGGCTGTATCTGAGAGGTGGGAGACTCCAGAATATTCTTTGTTTTGGCAACAGGACTGTCTTGTAAGACACATTGTACAAACATTGCACTAAAGAGCAACAGTGTCATTCTTTAGTCAGCACAAAGATTTGATTGCTAATAAATTACAGATCACTGGAGCAGCCGGTTGTTACTTAAAAAGAAGATTGACTGATTGTCATCTAATCAACAACCTGCGGGAGGAACATCAGGGGAGTTAAAAAAAAAAGTTGCAATGGCTTGAGGAGATGGATTAGTCTGCAAGGAAGAAAAGAAATCACACTGAGCTGCAAGCTGATCCAGGTGGAACATACACTGAAAAGTCCAGACCGCAGTGGATATGAAATTTCCCATTTTGTTTTTTTAATTGAAAAATATTTACTTTGGAAATAAAAACTTCTGACAGAAATATACCACTTTTAATTTAGTTCTTGATAGGACATGTTTTTGCATGATGTAATTCTGGTCAAAACTAGAGGGAGGGAAGGAAGAAGAGAATGAAAGTCTAGCAGATAGTCGCGAGTGAACTAAGGCACTCCTCTTAAATATGGAAGGCTCAGGTCTCCCATTCTACTCATTTTGAAGAAAACTGAATCTTCTTCAGCCAAGGTAGATGACCTGATCACTGGAGTTTTAGTTACTTTTTGGACTGGGGGGAAGGTATATGTGAAAAATAGGCAAAGTCTGTAGGAAGTAAGTGAAAGTAATCTGTAGGAAAAACTTTTCTGACTTGTATTTCACCAAGCAGCAATAATCCTATCACGATAAAACAGCAGGATCAAATCTTCACTGAGTCCACTGCGCACCTTCGCTCTTTCACATGTCAGGACTATAGGCACACTCACTTATTTGGGCTTAAATATGTTAATCCCGATAGATCCTGGGACATGGAAGCATTGCATTGAAGTGGGGAACATGTGTGTCTGTCTTTTTCAGAATCAGATCACCCTATCAGTATTATTTTTTGCCATAGATTGTTTAGTCCTAGGGTAATTTCCAACCTTATCCCACAGGTAAGGAACAGTTAAAGACCTGCAATCTTTTCACATCCTGTGGGATCCCCAACCTCAAAAATTCTCAACTTTTTTATGGACACTTTCACCTTCTCACCTTGTATTTTTAGATGGATATTAAATGATTAAATTGCGTTGCATCTTGACAAAAAAATGTCTTTAAGCTTCTCAGTGCAGTTTGATTGTTAACAGACCTCACTGATTTATTTCTTGCCTTTGGTAATCAGATGCCATTCTTCCTTTTTGAATAGAAATAAAAATATATATTGAACAACTAGTGAAATCTTTTAAGAAAAAACCTTGTCTGAGAAGTGCAACAAATGAAAACCATCTTTCCTTCTTGGTGTGTCATAATGGGCAAATCTTTTTGGGGGTGTATCAGCCTGGCTTCATTAAACAGTGAGTCTATCCCAAGTTTCTTTATTTCCTCAGTTAGCTTTTTAAATGTGCTTTGAAGAGTGGCTAAATAACAGGGAGACTTATCCAAATCTGTGGTTTATTATTGTTATTATTATTGCTGCATAGATTTTCTCTGCGCTCACAATAGAAATAAAAGTAGAACTCCTTTACCAAGGGAAACATACAGAAGAACGAAGCAGGAGAACAGTCACATTTTATCTAGGCATGCAAACAGTAAAGCGCACTCCATTTCCACGGTACACTCCTCTGAGAGCCCTTCATCATGTCTGTGCTTACATACACTGGTTTCCATTAGATGTTTCTGGAGATGTGCAAGACTTAACATTTATACATAAAGAGCCATTAAAGCATTAAGAGCAATAAGGGGCTAACCAGGCAGTTGCAGAACACAAATATCACAGCTTGTGTATCACAGAAATGAAATGGTGAGCATGGTCTAAGCATATACATTGGGACCTCAGGATTTGTTTTTCTGCCTTGTATGAATTTTGTGACTTTTAAATAGTAAATCCAGGCCAAATTAGTTCACCTGGTAATGACAGCTGTGCAGTGACTATAGAACAACCTGCAGGAGTTCACATTTCTTCCATAAAGGGCAGCTCTGTGACTGATTGTCAAAGATGTATTAAAGGACGAGCCAGTCCCCAAAGAAGGCAATGACATTTTTCCTACAGCTTCTAAGGCAATTTGGACAGTTTCCAATATGTGTCAGACACAGTAGGAAGATTACGACTGACTTCATCCTGGGCAGGCTGGTCTTTAGGAAGAAGAGCTGGGGAGACAAGTCCTTTCATCTCTGGCCTCTTTACCACGTTCTTTTGCATACCTTGTCCTTGGTAAGAAAACTTGAACTGACAAAACTATGCCCACACTGTGCATTCAGCCAGAATCTGAACTCCAGGCTGTGGCCTGCTGGATTGCAACCATAGTTAGGCATGCAGCCCAGCTGGGAAAGGGTAGCTCAACTACCCTGCTGTGATTTGGAGCTGACAGGAGAGTTTGTCTCTGCTCTGGGGTCAACTGATTAGCAATTGCTGGCCAAACCTGAGCTCCTTAATACTGATCCAAAAGGGACCAAGAGACGAGAAATCCTAGAATAGGTTTGAAACAAGCAAATTAGAAGTTATCTAACATTTAAACCCAGAGTTTAGGTCTGGAGGTCATATGCAATGTAAACGTGGCTATAATGTTCTGTATCAAAAGATTTTGGGTTGCTTAGCACTACTCCAACTGTACCGGTGTTTTGTCACGCTGGAACAAATAGTGTTTAGACATAGGGAAATACAGGTTTTCTGATGGAGTGTTTAGAATTATTATAGCTGAAGAAAAATAGACAAAGAACAGAAGCCCTTTCTCAAGGTCTCTAAATCCAAATTCTTACTATCTTGTCCTAGTATATTAGTAGGTATAATAAAAAGCATTGTCTGTATCCACCAATTTTATTCCACTTTGCTTATGCGCTTTGATCTATATCTAACAACATAACCCTAAAACAAACTGTAGGTGCATCTTTATATCGTTGTAAAACTACTTGAAGATGTTCCCACAGTACTTCAAAGCCAAATAGTTATAGAGGTACCAAAATCACTACACTATGTTGGGTGCATTGTTGCTGAGATACTCACAGAGCCTAGACAAAATAATATCAATTTCCAACATGACACATTGAAAGTATTACTGCAAACAACTTACAAACTGAATTCGCCTTTCAACCTAGATGACTAACTAAGGATGTGATTAAGTCCAAGCAGTATCTTAGCATGTTCATGAGTATTCCTGGCTGAAAAGTAAGCAGTAAAATATAAATGTATGGTCAGCAACATATTTTCTAATGGTATGCCCATTTCAGTTCATTGATTGATTTTGAGGTGGGGGTTTTTTTTCAAATAGAAAACAAAGTATGGCAAAAAGTCAATATATTTCACACTCTCTGTCAAAAATAAGAATATGTTGCACAATACTTCATTTCAACATTGATTTCAGTATTTTGCTTTTACAGTCTTTAAAAGTTGACAAACAAGACACAGCTTGTTTTGGGATAAGGGAAACACTACACTCAGTTTCTTCTTTGTTTTACTTAGATGAAAATTTCCACAGATTTTCACTGCAAGTTAATGTGGAATTTATCTGTTTGTTGCTGTATTTTCATGTTAACTATCCAGTTTTGTTGAGCAATTTCTAAATCCTTAATGGTAGTTCTAATGTTATTACTTTTTAAAAATAGAATTAACTGGAATGCCACCTTCGGTTCCATAAACCCAGAGATTATTCATGGATCTAAGGTAATATAATGTTTGGTAATTCAGGGTTGTATAACTTAGAGATAACTCATTTGACTGCAGTATCAGTGTTGGGATTCCAGTAATACAAAAATGTGATATTTAGGGGTTTAAAAATTCTCTTCACTGTTCTAGATTCTTTAGAGCAGTTGGAAAATGGCTTAGAGACTAACTGTGTAAACAAAGTTGTTTAAAAGAAAGTGGCATTCTACATAGAGTTCTATAGATCCCTTCCAACCCAAACCATTCTATGATTCTATGATTCTACAATGCTATGATTCTATGAGTTTTATTTGGATGCACATTTTTTAAATTCCTCTGATTAGACTAATAAAAAAAATGGAAAAATGTCAGAACTAACATTTTCTGATGTGTTTTTCATAGTAATACATTTCAAATTTGTGTGTGTGGGTGTCAAGAGATTCTGAATTGCTCTGTTACCTAACTATTAGGTACAAACAGCATCTAACACTATCTTTTTACACTGGGCAAGGACACGTTTTGCATAGACAGCCTTTTCAGTGCTGATAACTTTTCTGCCTTAACCGTTTGGAGCAGAAGAGAAGGACTATAAAGGAAAATAGTGTTTAGAATTCCTCTTTACCCTAACATATCTTTTAAAAATCTGCATAGATCATTTCTTCATATTGTGCAGAAAAACTCTTCAAACGTTACTAAAGAGTGATTAAAATATTTAAAATCCTATTGGTGTTACAGGTTTGTCAGCCCAGTAGCTCCAACTGGAGGAAGGCCTCTCAACTTGAGAAGCCTGCTAAAGTCTTCAGGTTTATCTACAACCTGCTCAGCAAACCTGTGCTTACCAGAGATGAGCAAATGCCATTTATGTTTATTCAAGGGCACCATGAAGGACAGAATACTGCACAGACAGCTGAGGAATTCCAACAACATTAAAGAGACAAGAAATGAGTAGCAATCATTTCCCTCAGCATATTTCTTCTCTGTATGCTAGGCACTTCGCTGTGAATGAAAAAGAGCTTAGAGGTGGGACTTCTGAATAGATACCAAAGGTTACAAACCTTTTGATTAGAAGAGCTTTCAATTAAGGACTTCCTTTGCCTCCAGTATGTGGCCATTCACTTATTTTTATTTTAAAGGGCCATTCTATTCTATGAAATTAAAAATACTTACAGTGTAAGTGTTTTTTCAGGAAGATATCTTTTTTTTACAAAAAGGTAATTCATAAAAAATATTACAAAGAAAATTAGACAAAAGGAGTGAACTTGTATGTATTTGTTTGGTCTGAATGACTGCATACAGTTACATATTCAAACCACATTTTAAAAAAAAAGAAAAAATCATAGGCAGTAAAATGAAAGTTTGAAATTAAAGATTGGGTTAAAAACAAGAAACGATTAAAGGTTTATAGAAAATTTAAAAAGGAAAATTATTCTTCCAGTGCTATGTAGGTGTCTCTTGAATCTATTGAACAGTAAAAGCAATCATTACAGAAAGTGAATTTTCTTTAACACATAGAAAACATGGTGAAAATTGTTCTTCTTTCAGCCATTTGTAGGTTGCAAAGTAAAAAAAACAAACAAAAAACTAAAAAAAGAAAACGAAAAAAACAAACAAAAAAAATCAAAACAAAACCCCACAAACAAATAAACAAACCCCATCTTTGGCTAAAATAAGCAAAATCAGGTACTAATATTTTTTTTTTTTTTAATATTTTATGGAGAGATACTTTGCTCAGAACCGAAGCAACTGAATAACTATCATAGTCTGGCCTTTCATCCCCAGTAGGGATTTGTCTCGGTAAATACAGTTAAAAGATTTTTTTTTCTCCATTTTCCTACCCAGAACAGCAGTAGAAATTCTGTACAGAGACCAGTTTCAGTATATTTTAAGCATAAAGGGACTGTGCTGTGGGTAACTGCCCTAGTATTTTCTTCAATATTACGATCCAGAAACACTTTTTTTCTCAGTATCATTAGAAACCCATAGAAACTGAATGGTGTTTTCCAAATACTTTGCAACATGCATATTTTCCTCATATATCACCCCTCAGTTGTGATTCCTGGCATGTGATATCCCTTTTCTTTGTACCATATAGCACAATTTATGTCTATGCTTTCTTTTCTCCTGAATTCTCGGGAGAGTTTCAGGCTTTTCCTGGGCTACAAAAAATTAAAGAAGCTATTAATATTACACCTACTGCAGATGAAGAAACACTACTTTATAACCACTAATGAACGCAGTTTAAAGAATTTCATGTTTCCGTAGCAGCACATCACCATTTGTCTTACACACTGTGTTGTAATGACCCATTTGGTTTAGAACCTTATCGTATGTCTCGGGCACAGAAGGACACTGGGCTCAAGGAAAGACAAGATAGTCTCTGGCTGCATTTTAAACTCTGGCAGCTTGCACCCCCTTATATGCTAAATTAAAACATTTTAGTTATGCATCAAGCAGATCCAAGGGCAGAACGTGGCCCTGAGGAAGAAGCAGTTTTGAGAAGTGGAAGATGCCATCTGCAATTGTTTCCTTGTCTTAAAGACAGAGAGACACTCTGTTTTCCCTTTACACTCTTCAGTTTCCCAGCACTTTGTATTTTTATGAAAGCTATCAGCATTAGATACATCAAACTCCATTCGCTCCAGCCACCCCTGGATGACTTGCTTATTTCCCCAGCCTCCAGCCTGAGTTGCTGGAGAAGGTCTGCCAGACCAGCCCGTCGAATAGCCATCTCTGTGAGTCATAACACTGCAGCTCCAGATGGAAGACAGGGCAAACATCTCCCTCCAGAGTTATCACCAATTCAGTTCCCATCAATCAAACTGCAGCTGGGAGTGAAGAATCATTCACTGCTTTGCCTGGCTCGCTCATGCCAAAGACTCAGCACATTAGAGCTGCGCTTTCTTTCGCCTCCAGTCCTTGGGGAAGGAAAAGACTGAAGCCTCTCACAGATTTCCCACAGGGCTACTCAGCCCACCACCTCCAAGCATCACTGTAAAATTAGTGTGCGATGGGTATTTTGTCTTAGCATTTTGACTTGGCATTTTTAGTTTGGAGAATGAATCTATCTGGCTTGTCAAGCCAAGCCTGTGGTTTACAGGTGAAATCTAGTCAGTCTTGCCTCCACCCAAAAGGCAGAGGAGCATTACATGTATCATTCTAATGGCACAAGAGCAAGTGAATGGCAAGCCAAAGGCACGTCTGGGTTAACATGTGGGAAGCAAGCTCACTGAATAAATATGATTGCTCATGCCCATTCTACAGTTGGTAGAAGTAGTAGGAGTTGGCTGGTGAACTGTGATAATGGTGAGAATCTAGTTTCTGCTCTGTAGTAGCAGACGTGGCAGGAGGTGGCTGTTCCTTGAGCCAAGACAAAAATGGAGAACGAACAGTTGGAGCACTCTGGCAGCAGCGTTTTGGCACAAAGCTGCACAGCAAATGCTACATTGTGCCAGTGCGACCTGCTGAGCGGTGCTCTCAGCCGTCACCTGCCTGTGTGGATGGCTGCAGAAGCCGATACCTTGGAGGATATGAAAGAAACAAAACTGCATCGAAAACAAATACATAGCCTGACTATTATCTTCTAATCTGTTACAGACACAAGCAGTAAACAACAGAGAATGCTTCTCTGCTCAGAATTACATGGGCTGGCTGATATAGCCCTTGGTTTCCTTTCAGTTAACAACCCCCTGCCCCTGAGCATAGATGTTTGCTTTTACAGGAGACCGTGGGCCTGCCTAAGTGGGAATGGGAGCCTGGTCTGCAGGGCAATGCCTGACTACTGTTCTCAGGAAGGACATTCAGCACCCCAGATTTGCCTCTCCAAGTTGCGAGCAGGCCTAAAAGTCAGACGTCTTGTTCTGGGTTTTTTTTTTAAACTGTTAACACAGGAAGTTCTGCCACATATTCAATAACAAGAGGGAGCTGAAACAGATCTACACCACACAAGGTATTGGAGAATGAATCCGCCTCTGTTCGACGAAAACTCAATCAAAGGCATAGTGCTGATTCTTACCTTTAGCTAACTATGCAGTAGTGTTATTTGCCTGTGCTGCCTGGGCAAAGTAGGCAGGATCACTTTGTATCATTTCAATTGTATTCATCTGTTAAAAAGTTGACTCAGGTACTATTGGCATTGCATATCTGGGGAAAAAGGAACAGTGAGCAGACAAAAAGAAAATCATCCACTTGCAGGACAGAGAGAAGCAAAACAGAATCAGCCCAAGTGGAACAGAACATTAAAGAAAGCAATTCAGCTGGGAAATAAAATAGTACTATACACAAATTTTATACAGAAAGAAAAAGAGAAAGAAGGAAATCTACTTCTGTAGGTTAGCTTTTTGTAAGCATCATTTTATACCTAGCTTCTACAGGTAGCAGACCTTGCTTTTGCAGAAAACCATGCATTAGGAAAAGAAAACTTGAATCACCTACAGGGAAAAAGAGAAAGGCCTTAGGGCTTAATAATAGGAGTCAAAGATTTGAACTACATTGAACTACAGGTACAAAGCCAAAAAAAAATAGTGACAAATTCATAAATTCTACATAGTTGCTCCATTCAACACAAGACATTGTTCTCTGTCTCTGGTCCTGGGAGATTTTTTATTCACCTAGAAACCTGTCTTCAGTCTGTCCGAAATAGTATTTTAGTTCTAAGATACAGGGATGTCATTAAATAGAGGGCATCCGACATTGCCGTAGGGCTTCCCAATTGAAAAAGTGCTCTATCAGATGAGGGAATTTGGTATCATTGTATTGTTACTATCTACTGAAGTTAAATAAAAAATTATACCTTCTTTGCACCTTTTGTACTTCAGAGTCTCTGGGGAAATCAGGCAGATCACAACTGAGTTAAGATTCCAAATTGTCACCCAGAAGCAAAATGGGTTTTCAACATTTTAGGTAGGGCAAGTGGGTCACTCCCCAATTTTAACCCAAGGGGTGGAATAGCAAAGAAACCCAGCTGGACTCTGACTCTGACCCTCTTCCTGATTTCCTATAGCAGCACTGAAGAGAACTTTTGCAACCTATTGACAAGATTCTCTAAGGTTTTAATATCACCTCCTCCACCTCCTCCTCCTTTTTTCCCAAATTCATAATCACTGGAAGCCTGCATGCAACTTGGTGATAAAGCAGGCTTGTTTGTAGTTTTAAAAAATGTCACTGTCTTTTTTGAACTGTGTTCCGCTCATTTTTAAGCTTTCTTCTCTCAGTCCACCCATCACAATTCAAAAACGTCATGTTAATGTTTTATAGGCAGACGACTCCTAGCTTCTTCGTAGAAACAGCAGAATCCTTGAATAATTTACAGCCATGTGTTTCTGCTCTACTTTTTTCCTGGGCTTCAGCAGGCTTCCATGAAGGAGAGGAAGGAGAAATCAAATGAGCAAATGCTAGCGAGTATCTGCCTCTGTATCCAGCATTTGTCCTCCATCGTCCCCCCCATCTGGAAAGACAGGAAAGGAAACTCGTCTCTCAGAAATGTTAAAGGTTGATTTCAGGTTCAAAACTAGAAGGGCTTTCCAATAACAGCAACAAGGATCACAGCAGGTAAAATCAGGCTGAGCAAACACCTGCTTGTCAATATTGTGCTTAGCTTTGTAACTGGAAGATGTTTTAATGAAATATGGGGTAAAAAGGGAGTTTGACCATACAGGGGTCTCCACCTCGGGTCTTCTGTTGCCTCCCAAGCTGTTCTGTAACTTAAACAATTTATGACCTTGATGAAGAAATTTTAAAACCAAAACAAAGCAAAGCAACATCCCACACATACAAACACCACTACCACCCCCAATAAATAAATTCATTAATTAATTAAATATAACCTGCAAAGTCTGCAGGACTGCTAGAGTGTCCCTGCTTCAAGCTGAAATGCAGAGCAACAGCGAAGGGCTGGGGTCAGGCTGGAAACCCCCTGGCAGCAGCCACTGACATGGGGAACAGAATCCTCGCCCAGCAACCGCCATCCCAAGAAAGAAAATGCCCCCTCAGCCGGGAGGAAGAGCATGCCGAGCCGCGGGGGCACCCAGTCCTGCGGCCGCCCAGGCTCCCCTCTCCCCACCCGGGCTCATGTTTGTCCCTGCCAGCTCCCTTCAGCCCCGGCGTGCGACCCGTGGTGCAAAGGCCGCTTCAGAAGTGGCGCTCCTGCTTCTGCCAGGCGCTCGCACCAGGCTGCTGCCTGCGAGCGTGAGGGCGAGCCACCTGGCCCTGGTGTTTCGGGTTTGTGACTCCCTGCTCCGAAGGAATGAGCTTCTCGATCATGCTTTCCAAACGTACGTATGAAAACTTGAACTATGTTATTACTTCATGGCCTCCTCTTTGCTACGGTGGGAGCCAAGCGGTTCATGTCAGCCTCTAGGTGCCCGGAGGCGTGGGTCTGCCCCCCGGCTCTGCCCTGCGCCCAAGGGCCCGCTCGTTAGAAACCATCTCCTGTGCCACACAAGGAGATGCAGTCAAACAGCCAAAGGAATTTGCGTCTTTGAGAACGTCTCTTTGAATTATTTTTATCTAGCCAAGATCAACAGTTGATGTCTAATTTCTATTGGACTCACATGGTGTCACAAGGAGACCCGACCTTTCAGCCTCACTGTCTTGATATCCAGAGGAGAACTCCAGGTATATGGCTGCCACATGTCCTTGACTGCAGTGCTGGTCTTTAGATCAGCTTTATTCCCGTAGGTGTTCTCCCGCTTTGCCTGTCTTTTTGTCTCACCTTCATCCACTTAAGGCAGATAAATCATTTTCACTGTTTTACGCTGCAAATCAGAAGTGAGTCTGCAGTTTGTGTAGGCCATTTCTAGTCTCTTAACTGAGCCCAGAGACAGCGCATCTGCAGTAACGCAGGGTAAAAGCTGTCAGCTGAACATTTGCAAGGTATTGAACTCTGAGTTACTCCTGATGGGTAAGAAACAATGGCACTTTCATAGCTAGCCAAAAATGCTACTCAGGAGACTATTTATTAAACTTTCATCTTTCACTTTTGGAACGAAAATACTGAACTTGGATGACTAGGTGATTTGGCCTTCTCCTTTTCAATTTCTCAAAAGTAGAGAGGATAGCCTACCTGATACATCTTCACCAGCTAGTGCAGGGGTTGTTAATAGTGAGGCCAAGCATCACAAAACTGCAGAGACTAACTCTGTGATGTGTTTCTCCAGCTTTCTCCATGAAGGTGGCAATAGATCCTAGTTTCTTACAACTATTTGGTAGTGGCACCTGAGTTATCTTGTAACGTAAAGCTTGCCCTGTTATATTCAGACAGATTGAAGTCACACCTTTGCCTGAAGCATAGAAATGCCATGAAGAAATTGCTATTTCCTGATATCAAAAAGCCTGTTTGAAGTACCGCTGGCTTCTTAACTGCCTTCATAGCCACAGAAATGTATTCATGTTGAAAGTGTACAACTGTAAATTTTAATTTTAGAAGGACAGTAGTTTAATTTTACTTGTAAAATATAAAAGCTAATAAAGTAAGGGGTCAGATGTTTTTAGCCTTAAGAAACAGTACCATTATGATTTAGATATCAGTCATAAGTTAACTCCAAATCAATATTTGACACTTGCACTATATTTAAATTATATTGCTGTAAAGTACATTAAGAATTCACTGTTGAGAATACAGTTATTCCACAGATCAGGCTAAAGAAGGGCCAGTGTAATAAACAATTTATAACTGCAAGTATGTTTCCCACAATAAAGTTTCAAGATCTATCCTAAATAAATCTTGTGTAATATCTCATTATAACTCATAATTTAGTTATATGAAGAATTAAAGAAATAAATTATGGTTATTCTCTAATACTCTGGATGTTTTATCTCTGTCCTTAAGAATCACGTCACATGATAATTGATTGCTGGAGCCACATGCCTTATCTTAAGAGTGAATAAGAAAAACTTCACAAAATTATCTTAAGAGCTTTGGGACATGTATGAGGATGTGATAGGCACTTATCAGACCTCCAGAAACCACAAGTATAGTGAAATCTCTTATCACTGTAGGAGGCAGGGATTAGCAAATACACTTCCTTTATTAGTGTTACAATTGATTAGAGGAAAATCATAGCTACATTACACGCCCCTGAAGTAGAGTGGGTAAGTGTCTTCTGGAGTCAGACACGCAGTAAAACAACCATGTATCACTGTGGTGCCAGGATAGGGAGTGCTGTTGGATCACCCTGAAGCTGCTTCATCCTCCTGCTAACCCTGCATCGCAATCTGTGGCATTACTGGGCTATACAGGGTTAAAGCTGCAAGCACAATGGGAAAAGAGCGTGGCGTAGGAACGCTTCCAACTTTCAGCTAATTCAGTCAGTTTGACACTAAAAGTTAGCCTTGCCAAACTAAATTAAAATTAGCTAGAATGTTCCAGACATTAGTCATGGCTTTGGTTAGGAGTAGGTTTTCATGTGAGGCCAAAAAACGTGTAATAAACTTTGAAGTGTAAAATGAAACATCCATACAAATCTAAGTATGTAAATGGATAAGTGATCCAAAACACAATTCACCTATTGCTCTGAATTCTCAGTTTCCTTCCGCATCTCTCTTAGTTATGGTCTCCTCAGAAATTGTGTCAACTTACCCAAGTCCTTCATCTGCTTCTGCTGAGACAGAAAGTCAGTGGCATTAGGAATAAGCATTCCACTATCACAACCTGAAATCTTGTAAAATCTCTCAAAGGTCATGGGAAAGGAGCTGGACAGGGTATAAACACTTACTAAAACAAGCCTTCCTGTTCAGAACTTCCAAGGCAAGAACATAGTCTTGGTCGTGTGTGAGCTCCAATACGTACCAGCGGCAATTCAGAAATCAGAGGTCTCATCCACACCAAAAGTCAGAACGATCCCTGTTAGGAGCTGCTGTTTTCCAACAGCCATAGCCAGACGACAGCAGCTACCCCAGCTGGGCAGCCTGAAGGTCGTTGGGATATTCCTACACACACCCACAGAGTACAGACAAATACAGTTTGTCAGTGGTTTTCTTAAAGGCAACTGACCGTGTTGAAATTTCCTCTCAATTTTGGTCTCTGGTGTGTGTTTGCTTTTTGAGGCAGACTGCCCAGGAGCCAGAGCCTCATGTAGTCACAGCACAGGTAGAACAAGAGCACACCAGCCTGCCAAACCAGCCACGGTTGTAGATTGACACTTTGCTAACACCTTAGACTATAGTCATGCCTTGTATCACTGATTTTTCCTCCACAAGAAGTCCAGTCCATTTTCTGTTTGTAGTCTCACAGAAATATGCCAGATTAATATTAAGACCCCGATGTCAGGAATTTAGGGAACCATCACAATGTCTTGTGCTCAATGAATTTCTTTTCCTACCACCACTTTCTACAGACAGAGGCCTGTGTTTCTCTTTCAGGGAAGGCTGTTGTGAAGTTTGCGATGTAGCAGCTCTCATACCTCATTTCTTCCAAATTTCAGTACCTTATTAATCTGACTAGAGTAATATTATTCATTCACAGTTGAGGGGTTCCAAAGACTTATAGAGTCATTTCTCACTAGCTCTAAAGGCAGTCTGTCAACAGCGATAGGAGTCTATCCTATTATCTTAATTAAATATATGTGTGTGGCAGAGTAACAGTTAAATCAGTCAGAGAAGACCTGTGGGCTTCTAACTTCTAACGGCGTGCCTCTCTTTCCATTCTGGTACGTGGCAGGGATGAGAGTGAAAAACTCTTTCATTTTTCACCAGTGAAAAACTGGTGCCTAGGTTTAGAAGACGAGGTAAAAGAAAAGGTGAAACACACATTTTTGAAACTTCTGATTTTGGTACAAAATAGCCCAGAGCCAAGAAGTTCTAGAACATGCAAGTTGAATTTTCATTCTTCTGGCTTCTGAGAGAGATGTGGAACTGAGATGCTGGTGATGGCACAGAGTGGACAGGTATTTGTTTATAAGCTGTCTCATTAAAAAAAAAAATGCACTGAAAGCATTGTGTTATATTTTTGGTCATTTTAAATATTTGGCAGAGTAATGGAGCACTTTGGAATACGAACAGGTTTTGCTGATTGCAAATGTAAATAAACTAATCATAGCTTAAAAACCTCTGAGTAAATTTTTTAAAATATCAAGAACAGAAAAAAAAAAGTGAGAGAAAAAAAAATGCTGAAAACCATACATGACCAACAACAAAAACTTTAGCATGTTTAGATATTCGTCTAAGCAGAGAGGTATAACTACCCAGCTACAGAGACAGACAAGAAATAAAAATAAAACTGTTTTGATATTGCTATATATATATTTGAATCCTCTAGTATGTTAAAACACAGAAGTCCAGTCAGTATACTCAGATATTTATATGAAAGTAATTAGAGAAAAAAATGCAGCGTAATATCATTTTCTTTAACAGTGTAAATAGCACAACCAGCTTATCCAAAGAGTGTTTCTTACAAATTCTGTAGCAATTTTCTATATGCTCTGAAATATTTTACTGTTTTCTTTTCTGAAGGCATGAACAATGTTAAAAGCATGATAAACATTTCCTACATGTCTTCTCTTTTTTTCTTTTTTTGCAGGGTAGCTTCAGGAATAATCTTCAAGGCTCAATTTTTTTTTTTACTTTGGAAAAATAACAGAAAAAAAATCTTATCTTTCAGTGTAACTAAACAGTCTTTATACTCTGGGGGAATTCTAATCAACCTGTAATAATAATGGTAAAGAACGGGGGCGGGGGGGGAGTAAACAAGTTGTTGTACCCTAGTCTTCCCACATATCTGCCTAATTTTAGCAGAACTTATTTTGTTGAAAATAGTGGTGGGAACCACCAAGGTACAATTTCTATCACGTTTTTCAATTCTAGTGATATTTAGATCCAGAAATTGGCTAAAATTCATTTCTAGGATACTCAATGCTTCAGATGTACTTTTAAATTTTCTCTGTACCAAAATCAGGAAGCACTGAATTCTTCAGCACAATGTAGCTGTGCAGATTAAAATGCCAAAGTACTTTTCAGTGATTTCCCCAGCTTGCTTATACATGTCATTTCTCATATTGATTTTTTTCTTTTGTATTAGTCATTCCTGAGAAGCATGAGAATGAAAAAATAGATTACATGGACTTGCTCATAGTAAGCGTGGATAGAATGGAGTCTTTTTCATAGACACCAGTTCAGTATTTTGTTCGAGCGTACGCAGAGTTCTTCCTGGTAAACTTTTGCAGCAGGTGACTGAGGCAAAGGTCTGTCACACACTGGAGAACACGTCTGGTCCAGAGGTTGATGGAACAGAATGGAAGCCACACAGGTTTACTTAAAAATATACCATACTTCTGTATCGCTTTGAGCACAGCGACACACCTCTTACGTGCAGCATTTTACTCTGTTTGAAGGCCCATACCCTACAAATACCTGACTAGTGAGTTGCAATGCCCATGGGAGCACTGATTGGGCATGATACCACAGCATGTTTTCAAGGATTGAAGCAGAAGCATGTAGGAGAGCATAAGGAGTGATCACTTGAGTGAGCCATGTGCTCCATTGCTATGCACTGGTAGTTTGCTGAGTCTGAACCACAGTAAAATAATGCACTCTCCTGGTTCAGATCCTTGCATGCTATAAGTTACAAATACACACAAAGAAAATTGCTGCTCATAGTCAAGTCATTCAGAGAGCAAGTATGAGATACAATGGACAAAAAAGAGAAAGCAGTGCAAGTGATAAAAGGTTCCCTGTTGCCCTATCACATTTACTATCCCTGTATATGTTCCTGAATGCAGATTAGCTGAGCAAAGGTTCTCCAGCAGGAGTCTAAAATAAACTCTGGGGACTCCATAATACTCACAGTTCAATTGCATTGCTCCATAACTTCCTGAAGAGTGGAGAGTTTAAGAAAAATAAAGGTTCTTTCTTTCTGGTCAGGCATTTTTAAGTTATCTTTTGTAAGACCACATAAAATGATTTAGTTCTCAAAGAATAACGGAATTACATAAATAAAACATTACACAAAAGATGTCTCAGTACAATTTATGTGAAGTGAATTTCACAAGGACTGGTCTATTGTAGAAAATTCAACTTATCTCTTCCTGATCCTTTTATTCTATCTAAACATAGAAATTTATGTCAGTTCAAAAAAATCTATTACTGTTTCTCATAACTGAATCCATTATTTTCCCTTCACGATCCATCAGGTAAAAACAAGTGCAACAGATAGCTCTAGCAGAAACTTGAACATAAAAGGTCTCAAGAATAGAATGAGATAAGTTAAACACGTCTCGCTGTGCACTATGACTGAAAATGATAACCTGGATGTTTAATTTAAATCAAGTCATAGCAAAGACTTCTGACTATAATTGTTATCTGTCATATAAATAAAATTATTATAAAACAGAATTGGATTTCGAAAGGTGTAGTTTTGCTTGTTCCATTGCCTGTAAGCAAATTGAACTCTGTGAAGGTTTATCACCCTTTGTCGCCTTCTTCCTCCAGTCTTTCTCTGTAATGGATCCATTTGGCTGCAAAAATATGGAAAGAAAGAGCTGAAAACAAACGATTAGTTTTCCATATTATTCTTTATTTCCAGAGCTTTGCTGATTCCACTGCATCACTGATTTTTCTCTCCTTTGTTCCCCTGCCAGCCCAGGGAAAAAGACATCCAAAATAAGAGCTCATACTAGAGTGGCCGCATTTCACAATTAACATTTAACAGCAATTTATGGGCAGGGAAAATAGGGGAGCAAGTGCAAGTGCGTGGATTTCAGCCAGGAAGAGGAACCACTGGATCTCATAGCAGCATCTGTGATTTCCAAGCTTGGCCTCAGCTGGATTGTTGAAAGTGTCAAAGGGGCTTTACCAGGCACCAGACTTTCTCAGAGCAACCCCATGCAAGAGAAGAATGAACGTCCTGGCCCCGTAGTGTACCTGCCTTGCTGCCTTTCCTTCCTTCCTTTCCACTTCTGCTAAGAAAAGTGGATGCACTGGTCGCAGGACATGCACCAGTGGGGTGGAAATGGTGTTCAGGCTTGGAACACAAAGACTGACTGCACCTCTTCACCTACAATACACCGCCTTGGGGAGGCCAAATATACTTAGGCTGCCTCCAAGATGCGTGCAAAACAAACTAATTTCTTTGATGCAGTGCCTCTAATGAGACGCGCCAAAGTGAACCCACCTCCTGCTTTCAGGTGGTGCTGCTGCTTGTCTCCCACCCTGGGCCCGCAGGCACAGGAGGCAGCTGGCAGATCCAAACTCCATTAACTGGCTGCGGCTGTGCAAGCACGCAACGGCAAAGCGCAGGAGCTCAAACAGCAGGACGCAGCAGCGGAGGAACAGGCCTGCTGGCAGCAGCCCAGCATGCCGGGCCGTATCACCTGGAGGTGGTCAGACGCGGGTGCCCGCTCCTCACACAGCTCAGCAGGGTGCAGCTCATCAGCAGCTTCTGCTCCTTTCGGCTGAAGGTGGTTCATGAGGCCACACTTGGTAGAGGGAGCTTGATACAGTTAATTTCCGTTTACAGCGTGTGGGTTATTGCACACACCCCTCAGCAAAGGGTCTCATCTCTCCTGGATACCCTTACGGCAGCAAACAGAAAGAAGCCTGCCAGGGGTGCTTCAGAGGAGAAAAGCAGTTCTGCTGCATGGATTCATCACCTCAGAGAGCCTCTCTCTCTCCTTTGACTATAGGAGAAATTAAGGAGACAAAGTATTCAGCTTAGCTGGACGAACAGATCTTCTATTCCCTGCATATTGGTTTAGGAAGATATTTGTTGTGCAGGTGTGCTTTCCTCAGAATTACTGGTGTCACTTCAGTGGAGTCCTACAAGATTCTGCTGTCTTCCACCCGAGGGCAAAGGCCAGCAGAGAGCAGCTTGGACCAGTTGGTGTAATCTGGAAGTCTGAAAACCTTGCTATTTCCCTGCTGTCAATTTTTTTTTTTCCAGGTAACTCATCTGCTGTGAACAGCACACATCTGTGCTTTTTAAGATTGTATTTGTTTTATAAACAGCTTTTTTCAGGTGGAAAAACTCAACTTTTATTTGCAACATTCTTAATGTTTTAAGTCTGAAAAATCATGTTAGAAATAGTGCTTGAACATTAATATTGCAAGTTTGACACAGAGATCTTTCCAAATAACAGCCTTTGTTTTCTTATTACATAAACCTACTCTGTGGGATTTGCTAACCTTATACAGTAACAGTGTTAAATATAGCTCCTAGCCAGATGAGAGATGCATGCATTGACGGAGGTTTGATAATCATAAATAACATCTTGTTGGGGACATGAGCCGGGAGCTAGCATGAGTGTCAAAACAAACATGGACAGAGGACAGCAGGAGACTTTGCCTGGGAGTCTCCCACACCAGTTCTTACCAGGAAGGGTTTGGCAAAGCCATTTAACCTCTTTTTCTTTCTGAGTGGATGATTACTTTCCAAAATTGCATGGATGTTATGACAGCTAATTAATTATCGCTATATTGTGCTTTACAAAAGAAATTAGTATGAAGAGGGTTAGTAGGGAGAATCACTGTACAGAAAATGAAGGTGAACAGAGACAGAATGCTAGAAAGACTCTACGTGCACTAAGATAGGAAGAGGAGAAAAATAGTAAATAACAAAAAGAGTCTTGAATAGCGAGTGCATAAGAGATGTGTGTGAAAGAAAAAAAAAGGTGTGCTGCCTTCCAAAAGCAGAGGAGGGGAAAAGGAAATTAAAAATTAGAAGCAAGGCACTGAGATGAATGGATTTGAAGTACAAAGAATAGAAAAGAAAATGAAAAAGATGTAATAAAAGCCACCCAGCCTTTAAAATAATGAATCTTTTCATTTATTTATACCCTTTTTTGATATTAGAGGAAAATGGTAGCACACTTCTACTGAGCTCATTCGATGTTAACACAGTACAGCTCTTAATTCCTAGATAATATTGTTAAATAATTAACTGATGAATCATAAGTAAATAATTAAAACTTGGTTCTCTAACACTCACAATTGAGAACATAAAACTGTCACAGCGATATCGGATTTTAGCAGAACCAATATTGTAGTCAATTAGAAAAACCGCAAAAAAGTTCTAAAATCTGTAGCTGTAAAGACTGCTAGCAGAAGCACCTGGGCCCCCTTTCCCCATGGAACAAAATAACATGGATCATCTATCATTTAAATCTCCTATATTAAAGTTACATCAGGGAAAGATGGAGGCATGGATTGCTAGTTCCTCTGCAAAATACCTAGACCTGCTCTGGGCCTTGTCCTGTTGGAGATGGTCCGTGGTTTGGGCAGCAGGACAGGAAATGGGGTCACTCTAAATGGCTAAGCCAGTCTTGAGTTCATGTTAAAATATCTTTTCCTTCAACATCCCTAAAACGAAGAACTATAAAACAAATCTTTACACTTCAATGGACAATAACTCATCGGGTCCATGGCACAATTTAACTACTTTGAGAATAAACAGCTTCAAGAATCTAATAATAATTGTGTTTACTATTGTAAAAGAGGAACAGTAGACAAACTAAAAAAGATTGCTCTTTGCATCCACTAAACAAAATCATTCCTTTTCTCCCATGAACATCTGTTTTATTTTCCAATATAGCAAAAGCACACATACTTCAAGTCTAAGCAAGGTAATTAATCTGGGTTTTGCCATCATCACTGTCACGGGATTATTTTTAATGTGTTTTAGAATGAGAGGACTCTGGAAGCACAGATCCTGCTGTGCAGAGCCATTACATTCCTTCATGAAAACAACCCAGTAGGAACAAAAAATCTCAGGAACAGCAAATAATTATTCCAGTAAAGAAATAACAAAACACTACAGTGGTTATTGAGCAACACTCATTTCATTTGTCCATTCTTGTAATCTGTTATTCGAAAAATAAATAGAAGACATCTTATTTCTTAGAAGCCAACCCCCCCCCTCCAGCTTGCTGATGCTTAGTCTTGCAAAACGCTTGCCAGCAGCAAAAATTTTAAGTGTCTTTGAGTATCAGCACAGGGATAAAAATGTACCAGAATTCCTCAGCACGCCCTGAGAGGCTCCGCGTCCGAGGTTAGGCTGACTTCACAGCCCTGCCGCTGGCCATGCTGGCTGGCATCCATCCCTCGGCGCCCGCCTCAGGGTTCATTTCACCACGGCCTGGGGGTGGGCGTAGGACGAGGAGTCTCCCTCGAAGTAGCCCTCCAGCTGCGTGCAGAGGGCCTCGAATGTGGGCCGCCCGCCCGCCTCTGCGCTCCAGCACTGCAGCATCAGCTGGTAGAGCGGCGCCGGGCAGGTCTCTGGCCGAGGCAGTCTGTAGCCCTTGTCCAGCATCTGGATCACCTGGTGTCCAGGCAAACCTGCAGGCCGAGAGGAGTCCATCAGGCTACTCGGGGTCCGCTTAGCAATGCCGCGTGTCCCCGTCTCTCACCGCGATGAGGCAAGGGGATGCCCACCGTGTAGCACCCATGCACACCAAGCGCAGACCTAGCCTCAGCAGGCCCCCTCCGAGGGTGATAGCCCACAGGAGCTGCTGGAGTATCCCAGACCAGCAATCAAAAACCACCCCCAGCATTTCCCAGCCCCCTCACCCCAACTGCACCCCCTAAGAGGCATGGCAAAGGGGGTCAGTCGGGTGTGAGGATTTTTCTCTGCCAAAATTTTTCTGACACCTGTTTGTTTACGTTGTTCCTAAATCCCTCTAGTCTCCCTCTAGTGACTCCAAACTCTCCTGAGAAAATCTGTCCTGCTACTGAATTTTCCTCATGTTTAGAAAGGTTTTCCTAATGCGAGCGCTAAGTTTCCTCTGGCGCAGCCATGCGATTTCATCCTGCCTGCTCTGTCACCATGGGTCATGGAGAAGACATCACTCCCCTCCCTTTGTTATACTTTCATATTTTAAGACTATTGTCCCGTTCCCTTTCAATTTTCTACTCTTTGAATTAAACCTTGAACTGTGTAATCTTTACTTCTTTTCCCTAGATCTGAGTGGTGTTTCTTCTGTGCATCATCCACTGCCACCATGGATCAGCATAACCTCTTCTCCTAACTGGCGACTGAGGACAAACTCCTGAAAGTAACACCAAGTAAGCACATAGCCATGCCAAAAGGACATTTTCTGCTCAAAGTTACAAGTAAACGATGCTTTTGCAAAGGGATAGCACTGAACATATTTTCAGACAATAACGAGAGCCATTGTGTTACATATCATTTATACCTGAATATATGTTAAAGTGTGTGTGTGCATATGCACACACCTATAGCTTATATAAGAAAGAGTTGAGGACTTTTGGCTTTGGTTTTCTTTGTTATTTTTTTTTCAGAACGGTTTCACAGCAGGTGGGGGTGGGAATCAAAAAGCAAAATCAATTTTTCCTTTTGCAGAAAATACCAGTCTGGGACCCTGTAAAATGTAGTTTATGGTGAACACACCACCCCTCGGGCCTGCACAGATGCAGCATAACTGTTTTTTGCTTTAGTCCTTCCCTTGTGTTCTCCTCACCAGCACAAAATGAGTCACAGTCAATCATCTCACTGATATCTGGTGTTATTGCAGCCACAGTTCCTTGAGCATTTCTCACAGTGCTAGGAATAATAGCTGCTCTTACACCATTAAATCATCTTTTGAGGTTGGTGATATTTTATTCCTAATTCTTGTGTTCCTTCTGTTTATGAAGACTTTCCACTGCAATAGTCCAACATGAGGGAAGGGGGTAAAAACACCCTGATTCATTTTTCAGATACTTTCTTCCTGAAGTGCCTGTGCAGCACTTCATACATAATAATCTGCTCTTCCATGAGATACCCTCAAAAAACAAAAAAAAAACAAAAAAAATGAGGGCGGGATGAGGGACAGAAAAACCTACCCTTTTTCTGTGTTCCAAGAATTGGCATATTTGATCTGTTGCTGGAGGGAAACAGCCAGTTGGCTTAGGTGCCTGTGCAATGCAGGTTGACTCCAGCGGGAGGAAGCTTGAATGGCTGCTAATCATAGCCTTTGGAAGGCTTCCAGGGAGCCTGGGGCAGCCAGAAGGTCTGACCCACTAAATGAACCTCATCTGAACAGCCTTCTTTCTGTATTTACAGTTTTAACCCTTTAATACGCCCACAGAACAGCCATTCAACTTCTGTGTTTGTCTTTCTCAAAGCAAGAAAACATTAGACACCATTCTTTAGGTAAAAGCACTTACCAGCATAAGGCATCTTCCCATAGGTGATTATTTCAAACAGAAGTATTCCAAATGACCAGACATCTGACTTAATGCTGAATTTGTTGTAGCGAATTGCCTCCGGGGCTGTCCATTTCACTGGGAGCTTTGTTTCAGGCCTAGCTTCATATACATTTTCATTTTCGACCTGTCACGGGTAAAATGAAGCAAGCCTGATTTCAGGATCTGCTTCAGCAAAGCACTTAAGCACCTGACTAAACTAAGCATGTGCTTAATCTTATCCTCTTTTAGCCAAGCACTTGCCTTTCATGTTACGAAAGCGTGCACTTTCTGAAGTCTGTTGTTGAACTGGGGTTCACAGTTGAGAAATGCCACTGTTCATCGGAGGCTTTTCTAAAGCATTTATCATTTCAAGCGAGCACGCAGCGCTGCAGTGGCTCATGATTAATTATGGCCTGCTACTGTGAATTGTGGACCTGGCATGCAAGATCTCAGAAGTCTGTCAGGAGCGGCAGTGTAAGCACCCTGCTGACACTAGAGACCAAATGGCTCCACGTCTGGTCTTCAGTAAACAGAGAAGGCAAGAGCAAGAGCTAATGAATTTCGGAACCTTTCTTCTGTGATTTATTGCAGTGTTGAAGGGCCATTGACTTTGATAACAATCACTTAAGCAGGTTTCCGGGACAAAAGAACAAACTCCAAGCGATTCAAATTAACATATTAGCTTACAGTGGGTAAAATTAATTCATGTAAAGTGAAGATGAAAAAAACATGGAACCATTATTTGCTTGCAAATTTGTAGAATCATGTCCTTAAAGTTTTATAGCACAGACATCTAAACTTTGTGAATATTTATTCTGTCTTTAATTCCTAAAAGTAATTTCGTGTACATCAGTCACATGCAAGCCTCGGTTAGGTTTTTCACATGCAAATCCAGGCAAATGTACACAAGATTTTGTTTGCTTGATTGTTTTTAATACAAAATGCATGTTTCCCAGCTGTAATGCCCTGTAGTTTTGAAAAGACTGGTTGTTAGTGTTTTGTATCTTTGTACTGATAAGAGTTGGCATCTTGACTATAATACTTGTCTCTAGAAACAAGAAATTATTTCATTATGCTAATTAACACATACAGCAATACAGATTTCATTTCTCACACCTACTCCTTTGGGATCTTAGCATGTGACCATGTTAGTGCTTTGGCTTAGGAGACAGAGTATTCCTAAGAAAGTCTGCCAAGATGACTCTATAACTGAGTGTTTTTGTAAAGTTCAGTTTTAACAAGAAATGTCAACAGCTGTAAATTATTACCCTCTCTAGTGAGGACAGAGGAGAAATATCCATTGTAAGCATTATTCATTTAAAAATATACATTTTTCATGTTAAAAAATGTGCAATCTGAACTTATGCATAACTAGAAGTATCAAAATTAAGCAAAAAGCACTTTCAAAGTCCCTTGATGCCATTGTCAAGCCATTATTCTATACTTCAGTACGCAATAAATCCACCTCTGTTATGAACTTCAGTTTCTGCTGCTTGAATGGAAAAAAACAAACGAGAAGCAGAGGGCTTTTTTCTCTGATTTTCCTTCTCAGTGCAAGACCATAAATCAATAAAAACAATAATAAGACCTCAGAAATTATGAATTACATATTGAAACCCATAAAACATGGCAAATCAAATCTTTCCAACTCTGATCAAATCATTTTCAGAGGTAGGAAATCTCATTTCTAAACCACAGCTCTTTTCTAGGGTCATCTTGGTCAGCATTACTTGGCATTCCACGTCCTCAAGGGCTAGAGAAAAAAAACAATGCAATGGCAAAGAACTTGAAACTGCATCAGATTTAAAGCTCTGAGAGCTCACTTTATGAACTCCACTGTTAGTCGTGGAGAGGAATAAAGTCCTTTTATGATTACTACCTGCACTCGCAAGCATCATGGAGGCCATGGGGAAGTGAACAAGGAGAGAACAGATGCCAATACATTTTTATATGCCTTTCCTTACAGGCTCAGGAATACAATTTTGCTGCCATTCCTGTGATCTCTCTCCATGCAGCAGACACTAGTGCCGTGGATAAAGGTTGTGCAGCAAAGGGTATTGCTTGTCAGGCCCCTTCCTTGGTGGCTGAGTGGGAAGCAGACACTGGGATGCCATCTTCAGGCTGACACAAAGGCACCGGCCAGATTCTGACCTTGCCCGGGATAACGCAGGTAAAGGATACAAGTGAACAGGTTAGGCATCTTTTTCTCCCTGGGCATGCCTTTTGCCTGAACCAAAAATTCAGAGGCTACAGTTTGTTCTTTAGTTGACCTCTACCACCTTATTCCACAGAGTTAAAGTAGCGCCAATTCACCCTCTCAAAACCCACCTTAAAAACTCTTGCAAGTCCAAAGTCTGCCACCTTGTAAACGCTGTGTTCACCAACAAGAACATTCCTGGCTGCCAGATCCCGATGGATATAGTTCTGAGATTCAAGGTAAGCCATCCCGGAAGCCACCTGAGCAGCCATGTCTACTTGCTGTGGTAGGAAGATTTGGGAGCCTGCATCTTCTGTTTAAAAAGGTGACAGGGATAACATAATATTTACAGTACTCAAATATAAATAACATAACAGCTGACTGGTTCAAACAGCCAACACAAATCAACAAAATTGTGCAGTACAGTAAAGTGACCACCCAAAGTGACCACCCAACCAAATGGCAGAGGTTAGTGAATGACACTACTTAAAGCCATGCAGCCAGTTTCACCATAAGTGAGTAACAATGCCTGTCCCGTCTTCTCTCAAAGAGTAGATAGTAAGTGCAGCAGTTGATCTCGGCCTGGAATGAGCTTCTGACATAGTCCAAAAAACCAGGTGTTTATCTACAGAAAGTCATGCAGATGGAAAGGCACAAAATTATGCTGGTTCCCTGGTCTCCAGTGATTCTTACTAGGAAATGTACCATCTTCTGTCAAGTGTAACTCTCATTTTCACTTTCCAGTCCGCTTGACTGCTTCACGCTGTTGTCTCTGTTGCTGCTACTCAACAGTAGGACTCCTTGAGGTGTTTTTAAGCTGCCTGCTCCTCTTGTAGAACTTTCTGAAGCAATGCTTATGCCATTCCCACCACTGTAAGATCAGTAACTCCCAGAAACAAAGATTTAATAATCAAAGATTGGCTGTTCAAACGGCGTAGTAGTAGAACTACATCCTCCCTCCACAAATGAAAGAAAGAGCCTTAGGCCATGAAAAACTGCAACCAAAAACAGGTGCTCAGAAAAAGTCATTGGGGTATAACAGATCAGAATTCAAATTCAGGGCCTTTGTGGCATTTTGGGGACAGGTGACCTCGTCACAGCAAAGAATTTATACCCCAAGGTAATCTAGATCAGGCAAATCAGTGTTATAGTCAAGCATCGCTGACACCCAAACCCAAATGCTGCAGCACTGAATCATGAGTGCCTACCTCTGTAGCCTCTAATACTCAAAACTGTTTCAACTTGCTGTTTCAGAATCTGAACAATATCATAAAGCTGAGTGTTTGCTGCTACATTTATTGGCAGTTCTCCTTTCTCCTTGAGGATGGTGACTTCTCCTTACTGCCTCCATGTTAAAGAAGTAAAGCATTTGTAGCTGTCAGTTTTCTGTTGCTTATTTTGAATTGCTTCATTGTGAACGTATGTCTTAGCATCGTTCTGCATAGCCTGCTCCAGTTCTGGCATTTTATCTGACCTAACCTTGTAATCACTCCTTATGAAGAGTGTGAAATTCCATTGTTTACTAATCTATTCTGCAATCTCCAGGCCTTGAATTTCCTGCTCATCTGGATGTTCTGAGATGAATGGGTAAAAGAAATGAATTTTAAATGATTAAATTTGCCCTGTACGTGTATTGTCCTACTTCCTTTTTGAGGCTAAATTCATTGTCATGATAATCCAGCACTATTATTTACTTCTATTGTTGACTCAGAAAGTCTTTTCCTCTCCCACACATATGTTTAATAGCTGCCTTGACCTTTAAAAGAGAGGGGGAGAAAAATCATGCTATGTGAATTCTATGGCTTAACCATCAAGAAAATCCATCATCAGGCTACAGAATAATAGAACACTGAAGTTTTGCAGTTCTGATAACTGGCAGACATCAACACTTATTATTCAGCTTGCTGGACAAAGACATAAATCCGCAAATGATGCTTATGCTGTATTTAATCAGAAAATAACTAAATTTGTACAAATACCTTGCATGAGTACCTGGATTTTGGAAACTAGCTTGTGACTCAGTTTAAAATATCTCTCTCCATGTTCCCTTTCGCGCTGCTCCTTCATCTACACAGGCTGTGAACTACCTCCTGGTGAAAGCAGACAAGGATGCAGACAGACTCGAACACAGGTTTGTCCTTGCTCAGCCGATGCTCTAGGCTGGCCTGACACAAGCTTGCTCCAAGAGGCAGAACACAGCGATGTCACGGCTGAAAAGAATGACTCATGAGCCTTGCGTTTAATGAGCTGCTTCAGTGCAGAACAGGAGTTAGAGCTGCTAAACCCTTCCGGTCTTATTTCCTGCAGGAGACGCAGGTGCATTGTGTTAAAGGACAAGGACAAGGTCCACCTCTAATGGTGGAGCTGCAGCTGAAAGGCTGTTTCTTCCACTGGGGCCTGTTTGGGATCTCCGAGCACGCTTGCCTACTGCCTTTAGCATGTGGGCTGAGGGAGGGGAAGAGGCCACCATTGCCCTGGCTGCTGCAGTATTTCTTGTAGGGTTCTGTGAGCTGGTTCTGCACTGCTGCTGTTCTGGAGTTAAAGAAGGGAAACTAAGCAGGAGCCTCAGCTAATCTGGAATGCAAACTATGCACAAAGATGAAGCACGAGTCTCTTTGGGATCTGAAGTGCAAAGCTTGTATGGTTGTCTCATAAAGATTTCTGACTATACCTCCAAAATCCCAGGCTGGGCCAGTCAAAGCACTCAAGTTCAAGCACAGCACTGCATTAGTACAGCTACGGAGGCTTCCAGACCAGAGCCAGTTCCTGGCTGGCTGGCTGAGTGCAGGTCGGAAAAGTTTCTATCTGTATTCATATGGGCATACACATGCTCTAGTTTGTTTAAAGTGTTTTAAGGAAGGAAAAACTATAACAAAAAATAATATAACTTCCACACTCAGAACCAGGCACTACTGGTGAATTTATAAAACCTTCCCATGGCTTATTCTTTATCCTATAAAGAAAATGTAGCTCCTCCACATCCTTTTTTATTAATATTTTTTGACGAAACTATTGCCCTTTTATGAAAAATTTATTAGAGAAAATATTAAAGAAGGCTTAGGGTCTGCACCCTGTTCTAAGCAATCAATCACAATATCTCATATAGGAAAGACAGCAAGATATTCTCATTGACACATGCCTGACAATAAATAAATAAATAAGTAAGCAGCGCTTTGCACTGTTGAGAGCATTGCCTCCTTAATAATCCACCAAACTTCAAGACTGCGTCCCTGCCAGAACAAGCCCTAAGTCTATCAGAAATGATAAAAACACTCATACATTTATGACAATTTCATTCACACCCAATGACAAAGAAAAGTTTTCAGCTGCATTTTATCATACTGGTGGCAGCTCAATAACTGTGCGTAGCAGTGTTTGTCAAGAAGTACCCCGTAGTGCATTCACAGGGTGCACAGGGAATTCACATGCCCATCGTTATTAAGTAGGTGTCGTTATGGTGGAATGTGATAGTCACTATGCATGAAATACTAGGGATTCTTGAAGCTGGAAAAACATACCATGCATTTCTAGGAGGGGAAAGTTAACCAAAGAATGATCTCTGGACTTTCCCTCTCTTCCAGTTAGCCGTATTTACCCACAGTGCGCACAGACACAGCAGCTTTTTGGAAATGTTTTCCTGGTTCCTGCAGTGGCTGAATCTCAAGAACACTTATCAGGAGCTGTGCACTCACCACCAGCCAATACAGATCACTTCCAGACACAGAGTCCTATGCAAGTTCCAAACCTCTTTCCTTCTTACACTGAGAGCAATGACTTTTCTCTGACCAATATCTATCAAAGCACCAGGATCTCTGCCTCCACCTCTTAGTTCTGTTTATCTCCCTGTGCATAGCCATCAGACAAGGAGAGATACCACTAGGCTGGGTCTCAGCTAGCCATTTTTACAGTTATCTTGACGTCTGCCTGGAAACCAACTGGCTTTCCACAGTGTCTCTGATCCCGGGCTAGAGGAATGAGCGCTTAGGCAAAGATCAGGCTGCACACATGCGCTGCCTACAGCACGGGCAGCTGCTGTGCGTATGCTGGCAACCGATCTACACACAGGCTGCAGCGCTGGTGTGTCCTGGACACCTTGTACTGCGTGCACAAACAGGCCAATTTTCACCTCTGCAATAGCTATGACTCATCCTGGCTTTCTCAGAGCTTTTTCTCCAGTGAAATAAATGTTATCATGCACAGCAATCATTTCCTGACCCGGCAGGCTCTTTCAATCAGATAAGCAGCAACCTGCACGCAAAGGCAGCAAAGATGAGAATTTAAAGGAAATTTGTGCCTCTCTAACTCTGGCCACTAAATGCCTACAAAACTTTAGATGGTCTAGCCCCTCTCTGCATAGTTCCCCATGGGGCTGTCCCTCTACAGAGGTTTCTTTAGCTGTTGATTGTCCCTAGACTCAGCCTCACTTAAAAAATGGTTCCACAAAGAAGACAGGGGAAGGTACGTGTCATGGCTAATACCGTCTGCGGCATTTCACAGGGCTTTGCCTTATGGGCTGGAGACAGAGAAGAAATTTAGCAAGATAATCGCAGTGAACATTTTGTCTTCAAGAGGTCATTACACCTTTAGAGACATTTAGCATCTCGGAGACATCTGCTAAACTGAAAATGGGTAAAAACACTAGAATCAAGCATTTCTCAATAGCAGGGGTGAACTTAAAGTGCAATCATTATGCTAGTCTGTTCCAGGCTGTACAACTTTATTTTTAATTATTGTTTGCCTTCAAAAGAGCACTTTGAAGTGCTGCTGAGATAAAAGCCTTCATGCAATACGCAGGGGACAAATTCACAGTGAAAGGCTCTCCCTGCCTAGTAATAGATTTCAAAGCTGTTAAGTACATTTTGTGGAAGTGCCTCTATTTCATGTCAAATATGATGACTTATCCTTCTGTATGCTTATATTTTTATTCTGCCAGTGTATGTTCCCATCTACTCATAGAACTGGGTGGAAAAATGTGGGTCATTATAAGGCAAGAATCAAACTATGAATGTGATTCTCTCCCACTTCTCAAATAGTTTGGCACGTCAAAAATTCATCAACCTCTTTCTTTCCTCTTTTCTCATCCCCACATGGGACAACGTAGCTTTTATATTAAACCAGAGTGTTGTACTTCTACCTTTTATGTTATTATATTTACTAAATTGACAGTGTGGCACACCTTGAAATGAGTTTATAGTTATTTGCTTACTTTGAAGGTATTCTAGAAGACTTCCATATCTCATCAGCTCAGTAATAATATAAATTGGGTCCTCCAAAGTGCAGACAGCATAAAGCTGTATAAGCTTTGGATGTCTCAAGTTCTTCATTATTTGTGCTTCCCTCAGAAAGTCCTTTGGATCCATTGAACCTGAAACAACAGCATATAACAAAACATAAGCTGAGGTTATTAAAGACCTTCCTACCAGCCTGGCAGTCTTAAGGGAATAACTGAGATTGTTTTCTGTCTTTCAAAGTACATTAGCATCTCAAATCTTCACAGTTCCCACAGAAAACAGACAGTGCAACTGAAATAAACAGTTAATGAGTGAAACGTGCCAGTTGTGCAGGGCAGAGAACATATGTATTCCAGACACCACAAATATAAAGGCTAAAATTAACCACCCCAGGCCTCCCCCAGGCAGAAAAAATTGAGGCTAGAATGTTAACTGATACAATTTAAGCAAACAATTATGTTAAAACTGGTTAACAAAACAGCCAGAAACTGAGATAAGAATGCCTAGGTAATGAACATAAAACAGAAAAATAGTGCTGCAATAAGAATTTGTTGCACTTTTTTTTCTGCTTCAGCAATCAAAGCCTGAAAGCACTGAAATCACTTTAACATATAACGAGTTGATGTGTGCTTTTTATATACATAAATATAAATAACTATTTAGAATGCTCACGTAATATACAAATATATATACACGAATATTCTCATAGTGATCTGGAACAACCTTATTAGAAATATCAATGTATGCACAGCTATAACAGTAATTTTACTCTCCCCTAAATGCAGAAGTATCTTAACAGCTAATGATCCTAATTTTTTAAGTGTTACATAGGATCGTAATATCTCTAGTTCTACTCATATACACAATGGGTCAATGCACCATGTCAAAGAAACAGTACAGAAATGGCACAGTGTGCTAAAGTCTGCGGCAAATTTAGGATTAGAGCTCATACGTCCTGAATAGGTGACTGCATAGAAAAAAATATGCACACATAAGGAAGAAAAGCTTTCTCTATGGATGATCCAGTAGTGACCAGATATTCTCAGATGTTTGAGGAAGATGGTAAATAACATCTACTTCACAATGCTTGTTACAAACAAATGTGACATTATCCAAGTACTCAAATGATTCCTTCTTCCAAATCAAATTAGTTTCATTAATAAAAGATTACAATGAAGGTTTGGGAAAAAAGAAATCTACCTGAGTCTAGTCTGCTCTATGTCATATTTAAAAACAAACTCATTTCTTAGTGTAGGCAGACTGAGTCATTTGAGAAGCCAAGGCTGCAAGAGTAAGAGTCTTTATTCTGTGCTTTTTTAACATTAGGTAACCGACAAGGTTCATTTGGGAGTTTGGCTCTGTACCAAACATGGATGTTTAAATGAAGTGAAATGTTGGGAGGATGCTGAATGTTCAGCAATAAAACTCCATCAGAAAATCTGTTCTACAGAACAAACTGGCAAGTCAGCCTGGGCCAACTTCGCCCAACAACTGTCTTGAATGTCACATCCTGAAAAGTACTCCAACCTATTTCCCAAAACACAACAATGACTACATGAGTGCAAGAGGAATGACTCAGAAATGATTCTGACATAAACTTCATATAAATCTGGACAAGCTGGAGAGGTGGGCCTGTGTGAACCTCATGAGGTTCAACAAGGCCAAGTGCAAGGTCCTACACCTGGGTCGGGGTAATCCCCGGTATCAATACGGGCTGGGGGATGAAAGGATCGAGAGCAGCCCTGCTGAGAGGGACTTGGGGGTACTGATAGACGAAAGAATGGACATGAGCTGGCAATGTGTGCTGGCAGCCCAGAGGGCCAACCGTGTCCTGGGCTGCATCAGGAGAAGCGTGGCCAGCAGGTCGAGAGAGGTGATTCTGCCCCTCTACTCTGCTCTGGTGAGACCTCACCTGGAGTACTGCGTTCAGCTCTGGAGCCCTCAGCACAAGAAGGACATGGAACTGTTGGAGTGGGTCCAAAGGAGGGCTACAAAAATGATCCGAGGGCTGGAGCACCTCTCCTATGAGGACAGGCTGAGAGAGTTGGGCTTGTTCAGCCTGGAGAAGAGAAGGCTGCGGGGAGACCTGATTGCAGCCTTTCAGTACTTAAAGGGAGCCTAGAGGAAAGATGGGGACAATCTTTTTAGTAGAGACAGCAATGACAGGACGAGGGGTAATGGTTTTAAACTAAAACAGGGTAGGTTTAGGCTGGATATAAGGAAGAAATTCTTCACAATGAGGGTGGTGAAACACTGAAACGGGTTTCCCAGAGAGGTAGTGGAGGCCCCATCCCTGGAAACGAAGTTCAAGACCAGGTTGGACAGGGCTCTGAGCAACCTGATCTAGTTAGCAGTGTCCCTGCTCGCTGCGGGGGGGTTGGACTAGATGACCTCTAGGGGTCCCTTCCAACCCAAAACTTTCTATGATTCTATGATTCTATGATTCATGAAAAACAGCCCCTTGAGAACAAAGATTACTGCAAGGGACAGGTGCTCCTCTCCCCAGTGTCCTCATACTTTCCTTGGCCCAGAGGGTCCAATTTGACAATATTTAATAGGATGCCATTAGGAGTGATGGTGAAATGCAATGGATTTCCATGTCATCAAGAAATGGATAGCAGCCAATAATACATCCCCTCAACAGATATAGGGTATACCCATTTCCTTATGTCGCTGTCAGAGGAAAGTGAGGTCTTGCATGAAGAGTAAATGACTCATACTTGGTGTGGATAAAGCAGAGATTATGACAGTAATCTGTAATGCTAACACTATGTTCTTTTCCTGATTAGTGCAGCACAATCTTTACAGCTTTACTTGAACTTTCCACCAAGCCTAGATTTCAAAAAAAACGCCTGTGGTTATCTTTATAGGGTTTGGACTCACTTTGATACTGACTGTCGTCCATTTGCTTACTCTTTTCAAGATACGTGCATTTGTCATGGAAATCCTCCTACAGTCTACAGAGAAGCTGCATAGCGTGAGGTATTCTGCCTCCAAAGGTAAATGCATAAGCATGACTGGTGATTTAGCATTGGTCACAAAATTTGACATGTTGATCCTAAAAAGGATAAAGTATTTGCTAACTTTAGGTCTACCAAATCGCCTGCCCTCTATGGATCATTATACAGGATTTCTTCACACCATAGAATACGACAGTCTGATTTGTTCCAATCATCAAAGTTTGCCTACAAGGAATCTCTCGGTTTAATCATGCTATAAACTTCTTCCAACAAACTGAAACCAAGCAACATGTTTTTTGTGTATGACAACTTCCAATAAATTGATCAGGAGGGAAGTATTCTATTAGCTGAATAGCAGCAAATCCTTCTTTATGCTGTAAAAGCAATTAATAATAATAACAAAAAAAAAAGCAGTGATGAAAATCAATAAGTATTGTCTGCATATTTTAAAGAGCACATGTAACCTCCAGTTTTACTTCATTTACATTTTTAAATAGCACAAGTAGCAGATAGTGACCAAAACCCCCCAGAGCCCTGTAGCTCTTATATGGTAGTTAATAAGTGGATTGGATGCTAATCAAAAAAATTTAAAAGTGTCTTTATCAGTGTTTTGTCTAAGATTAGGCTTTAGCAACTAGATAAGCAAAGTAAAAATTGCCTCTAAAACCAACCAAACATGCTTGTTACACATTAGTTAGATAAAGCCTGTCACAACAGTGGCAAAGATTTATTTGAGGAAGTTTATATAATGAAATACATAAAATATATGCCACATACAGTTTCACATAACTTCAGTTTCTTAGTTTGTAGTTGAATGACGTGTGTTTAATGAAGTATACACTTCCAGCTGTAAGTGGTAAACACAGTATGAAGAGCAGATTACCGTAAGTAGGAACCAACTGATCAAAATCCAACTAGTTAACAGAAGCCTTTATTGAAACCTCAAATATCCCTTTTGTAAGACACCAGTTTGGGAGTAGATTGATCAGTACCTGAAGAAAATATGGTTTTGATAATTTGTTTTTTGAATTAAAAATATTTTTATAAATTCCGAAGTCCTTCTTAAGAACAAAAGGTTGGAATGTTTCTTTGATGTGTTCTGCGATGTACTGCTTTGCCAGAAATCACCTCTAATCTAAGTTTACCTAAAGCAGGCATATCAGTTCTGAGTACTTTCTTTCTGAAAATATTTTGTTCTGGAATTGAGGAAGCTTCACATTGTAAGATAAACACTGATAATTTGGAAATAAGTTAAAAAGAAAGGTCAGTTATTTTAATGTAGTTTCTACTGGCCTAAATGTAAGGGGCCCTTAAATATTTGATAAGCCCCTCCAAAGACCCCTTGTTTGCAACTTCCAATAAACCTTCCCAAATTACTTCAAAGTAAGCTCATACTTCAGAGCAACCTTGTCTTCTGAATAGGTTAATACAAAATGAAATTATGTATAGAGTACATGAAGCATATACTGTGATCTTCTGAATAGGTTTATGGTTAATAAAGAAATAACATTAAAAATTACAAGTTCTTGGCAACACAAGAGACTAAGTGTAAACTATTCACATTAACGGGAGAATGAGGTAGGTATCTGAAAATCCTCAAGCAACTTCCTCACCATACAGAAGTGAATTTACAAGTTAGTGTAAGGTTATGTACTGAACTAAATGGGATAAAAGAACCTCTTTATTTAGGGAAATTGGGAGACTTTCCTGAGCACAAAGCTTTTTACACTGCATATGGACTAAAGAGAAGACATATTGACAAACTGAAAATATTATTAAAACCTCTCCTAACAGTACCAACACAGAGACTATTTTGAGAAAGGCTTCTGAAAAAAAAAAAACATGCTTGAGCAGCTTCCATGTAAACAGAAAAGCTTGGGAGATGTTTTACAATATGATAATGACAAATGCATCTGTCAACTTCAACAGGCAGAAGTAACTTTCTCATATATGACTAACAGGTGATGATAGATGTCTGCTTTACGTGTTGACAGTTGGAGAAGCAAGCTAGCCCAGACAATAGGTTCTAGAGAAACCATCACATTCAGCATAGGACAAAGCACAAATCCCTGCTGCAATGACTTCCACTTAAGTAGAAAAAACAATGTCTCAGTGAGGAAATTAAAATAGAAATGTGCAATGACTTGTTCAGGGACCTACAGCAAGACAGTGCTGTGCAGAGTCAAGAACAGAAATAGCAATTGCTGGCTTCTAGACCATTTTCCTATCATCTGCTGATCCCTACACTTCTTTGATAATTGTGGGTCAACAACTCAGAGCTGTTCCTTAAGACAAAGATGATCTTGTATTTTGGTTTTATTATTCACACATCCGTCACTATATTTTTGGCTGATAAAATGTCACAGATGTCTCCAAAGCAGAGTCAAATACCAGTGAACAAATAAAAGAAATATCTGAATGAAGGCATCATATTACCACTGCTTTTTGTTTATACTCACAGTGATCAACAGATTGTTTCAACAAGATCTATAGTTCTGTGCCTTCTAGTCTAGGAGCCCTACATTTTAGTTGCCGTGACCTAGAAATACTAACACGTATCCAACTTTTAAACCCAGCTGGAATGTCTTCAATGCACTGCTGAAACATTTAAGCAACACACTGCCAGAAGCTTGAAGAAGGCTGCCATTGGTTTGTGTAATGCAGTTCTTCAACACAGGATGGATGGTTCATGGTTATACACCTATATATTCCCTGTGGAAAATTTGGTCCTCGTAATGCAGTGGACACAGTAACAAACTCACATTGCTCAATTTCTTCACCTGATGGCTAAAGTAATTGTGTGCTCAGTCACACCCTTATAAAGCCCTATAAAGTTAGGAACTTATGTTGCCTATGATACTAGAGTTACTGCGTAGGGTAAGGGGTTTTATAGACATCTGAAAATGCACTTATGGGACTGTCTTCTGAAGGAGCATTATTTTAATGTAAACACTAAGAAGGAAATCAATTGCGGACCTCCTGGGGAGCACCAAACAGATGATGTAGGGAAGGGGGAACTCTTCAGCTTCTCTGAAGCACAACAACAACAAAAAAAAGAACCTCCTGCTCCACTGACATTCTTCATCAGGACCAGGTCCTACTTTGGAGGTTGCAGGAAGCACAGTGCAACTGGATAGAAGATCAAGGAAGAGGGAAACTCAAAACTTTGGACATTTATGGTTACTGCAGAGGGGATGTAGCAGCAACCATGGCTGATAGGCTGTCTTACCAGAGCTGGGGTCTCCTCTTCCTGTGCTATTGTCCTCTGCATGTTTGTGGGAGGAACAATCAGAGGGTGGACTAAAATTGCGAGAAATAATGAGGGGACAAGGGGAAGAGGGGAAGCGGAGAGAAGGGAAAGAGAGAAACAAAGAAGAGGGGGAGATGGAAGACTATGACCACCATCTGTATCCTCCACAACGGAAGGTACTATCCCAGGGGGCAAATGCTACAGTGCTACCCTCTAAATATAACACCAGGAACTGGTGAGATGACACTGAAACCTGGTACTAATTAAAGGATGAAGATTTATGATTTTTAGCATAATGACAGCCTGTCTTACACTCGCAAATGAGGTTTAGGATAACAAAAAGTTCTAAATATTGTTGTATCAATGAAAGATACTAAAGATAAAACTTCGTATTACTTTAACCAAAAGACTCTAGTTTAATTAGGAGTCTTGTGACTCTTCCTGCAAGGTTAATAGAAATACTGTATAAATATAAAGATCACAGACTAATCATTCTGACGTTTTGAAGGTCTCCGTAATCCACCACTAGCTCTAAAAAAAGTCTCCAAAGATTCAGGGAAAAAAAATGGTTCTGGATCAATAGATTTCATCTTCTGATGTTTTCGATAGTGAAGTGTTGAACATTCTGTTTAGAGATGGACAACAAACTGCTAGCAGAAAGAGGAATTCATTGAAAAACAATTGTTCATTAAATCTGAAAACATCTCTGGCTGAGTTCTTTTTCCTGCAAAATCTCCCTTAAGGTAAGGGCTGTGTGTGGAGCCCTGCAGTCCACAGCCAGTGGACTGCAAACCCCAAGCTCTGAAGCTGGTTAAACTAGATACTCCATAATCATAAAGGCAGGGGTAAAATGACATCTCAACAGGCTCATCAGAAGGTGGACATTTCCTGTAGCCTCCTTTGGAACCCCAATTGCTCTGCAGTTCTCGGTCAGAGGGCTCCCAGACTGATCAGTTTAAGATCTCAGAGGCTCCACCAGATTGACAGTTTCCTCAGTTTTGTTACTGTTGTACATTCTGTGAAATTACAGAACACTGCTGGTATCTGGATTCACCTTCTCCAACTGTAGGCAATTATTCAGGCACCTAGATCTGAGTTAGCTGTCTGGACTTTACAATCAAGGGAAAGAAATATGCTTTAACAGCATGTTATTCTCTCATTATAATGTACATTTCTAATCTATAGTGTGATTTATCTGACATGTAACTGCTTATTTCTTCCCACTAATTATTAAAAAACCTGATACATCTAAGATGTTAGATGCCTAAAAATAGGAAAAATGCAGCTAATATGCTACGCACCGATTTTTCTGAAGGGAACACTTGTGAAATTTCCAGTTTGTGTGCAGTATCTGAAAAATTGGCTCTTGCCCCAAACTGGAATGAAAACAGATTTCTGAATACCCTAATTACTCGCAAATCAGGAATCACACATTCGCATCAAGTGAGAACTGGCTCTGGGAAAAGTCCATCACTGCCACCTCACCAGAATTCTGGGAGTTTAATTTTTTGCTATAGGTTGGAAGGTCATCTAGCTAAACTCAATCGTTTTAAGCCTTTTAGCAGCAATAGCTAGAAATTAGTGTAAGTCCAGAAAAACTATTTGAGAAATGAGGAGAGTACCATATAACAAGAAACCATATTTAGCCTTTGTAAAAACAATTCAGAATTGGGTTAAGTCGTTCTGTATGTACCTCCAGAACAGAAAGAAAAAATCATGCATATGAGGAGGCTTTTATTATATTACAAGAAGACATAATAAGAGTTAAAGAGAAGACATCAGGTAAATCCAGATGAGGGATCAGGCCCACATTCTTACAGGCATAGTGATACGTCATTGGTACAAATAAAGATAGCAGAGGCAATTTCTGTCTGTGCCTCCACCTCAGAACTAGAAGACTTCTAGTTATCTAGTTAGGAACAAGTTGTGTTTTCATTAAATATAAATGCTCTACCTCAGCAGAGGGGTGAAATGTAATGGCATATAACAGCAAAGTATTCAGACTGTACATGATCTAGGTCAGATGTGAACTCAATGGAAAAACTCAAACTAGCAGAAATCTCTTCTGGCCTTCAGGCCTATAAATCTACGATGTACTGATTGCATTATGCTCCTCTGTACAGTTTGCTGTGTGATTACCTTACCTGATGAACCTGTTCCTGCTTGGAAATGAGAGCATGGTTCCACATCACAGTTTCTCTGGTGGTACCGCCGTTTTAACAGAACCCTTTCTATCTCAGTCCCCTATACTTGCCAGATCGCTTACAGTTTATCACACCCCTCTGTTGTTCTGATGACTTTCTTTACCAGTGGGTCTACACTGTAAAGCAGCTTAGCAAAACCACTTTGCTTTACAACACACCCTCCCTCCCACAGGGTAAAGACAATTGATTTAGATCTTTGAGCCAAGTAACAGGAGAGAATTGTTTTATAATGTGTCACCCTTGAAACCTGAAATATTGACTATGTGAATATTGGAAGCTTCAATCATCAACATATAACATGATGCATTTCTTTATTGCTCATTAACTACTACGATTTCCATTCACTTATCATCTTTATGTTATGATGAATGAAATTACCAGACCTAGCTTTTGCTATAACTTTATTAGTGCCAAGCTAAGCACTTATTACTTGGACTAGGGTGGGGTTATTGGGTTTTTTTCTTTAATTATTGAAATGTTATTCCTCTTGAGCAACAACGAGAACAAGTTATGGAAAACCAATGTGCTAACTGATTACTGTAAGGCACTCCAAGTGGTGAAAATCACTGGGCAGAAGAGGATAATTGCCTAGAGAAGTATACTACAAGGTTAAATTCTTCCATCTGAGTCTGTTTCAACTGGTTTTTTGTAGAATGAGATAGTTCACAAAGTACAGTGATATGAGATTCAGGATTACCTATATAATTCATCAAGATGGCTTTGAGAATCAAGTCCTCATTCTGAGCATCACTAAGTACAATGCACGACTTCCTTATCACAGTATTAGATCACAAACTCTCCGCTATCCAAGCACCGCATCCAGGTGGGGCTTGTGTCTGCCCTAATTCAATATAACCCACTGTGAAATCAATGAGACTACTACTGTTGACCTTAACAGGAAGCAAACTAGAGTGGAAAAGACAGAGATTAAAATGGTATTGATTAATCAAGCCCTTTTTCCCAGTCAAGCTATGATACTACAAAAAGCATCACAGCTGAAGGGGCTTCTTCCTCTGTACTGTGCTAGTCTGAAAGTAATAACAAGTTTCCAGTCAATATTATATTTATTTCAGTATAAAATTTAATTTTTAGCTAACAAGTCTATTGAAGACGTTTATGTGATCATTTTTTATCGTTTTATAGTCTTCTGTGGGTGCGTTCTTACCACACGCTATTATTATGGAAACCAAAAAACCCCAACTTATTTCCCTGCTCACGTTGCTCTAGAAGTATTTTTTTCTCTATGTGCTTTATAGGTAAATTGCAGCTGGAATTTTCCACTAGTGTTTCATGTATTTCTGGGTAGTCTTGTCAGTTCTAACTGAAACCATTATTAAAATAGAAGTTTGTTCCAGGGAGAACTGATAATATGTACTGTCACTATTACACAGAAGGAAAAGCTGAATTAGAGTTTTGAAATGAGTTATTAAGAGAAGGAGATGAACCATGATTAAGATAGCTTCCCATTTTTGCATATGCAATACGAGATAAATGTCAGCTCCACTTTCCCGCTAAAGAAAATAAGTAGAAATGCATGCACTGCAATTTGTTCAAAATCTAATTATTTTGTTTGATGAGAAACAAATCTTTTCCTAGAGTGCTAATTACCATGCATTTTCTTAAAGAGGAAAGAAAAGACAATTTCTAAAGGAAAATTTAATGTAACAGAAAAATAAGATAGCTTAGTCTTGTTCTTCTTTTCAGCTTCATGAGTTTCCTTTTTTAAATAGTGTTTAAGGGATTTCACTCTTTAGGAAGAACCCTTCAGTCTTCTGCAATAAAACAGACTTGTCCAGATGTTGCATTAAATCACTAAAGGGAAGAAAACTCATATGGAAATATCGGTTTCTTGTCGTATGGAGAAGACAGACAAGCATCACACTGGAATGTTTAAACAGACATCTAGCACATCGGAAACGTGAAGAAAATCCCTCTCTTTACACATCTAGATTTGTTCTTCCTTTTAGCATCATACTTGGAAAAAAATATGGTTACCACCTCAAAACAGCCCAATACAGATCTTCTGAAAACAACGTGACATCTAAAACATCTGAGCTACACAAAGAAACTAGTTGAGCCGTTTAACTTAAGAGAAGACTGAAGAGGAATGTGATAATAGCTTTCTAGTATGTACAAGACTGCTGTAAAGAGGAAGAGAATAATAGGTACTCTTTAGTCATGGTGTATAAGGCAAGAGGTAATGGGCTTGTATCGCAGAATGAAAGATTCCGGTCAGACACAAGGCAGAAAAGGCTGGCTTCAGACTTGTGGTTTCAGAAGTCAATAAAAATAAGCATATGAATCCTTCTCAGAAAAGGTGCAGGCTTAGTGGACGCTGTCTTAGGAAAGAGAAATGGGAAAAGAGATTTCAAGATGCTTTCTGTGTTTACCGAGTCATTAGGGAGATGCATCAGTTCACTGAAAAAAGCATGCTGTTTTTCATGTGTATTATAGAAGGCTTTTAGTCTGAGCAGTTTTTTGAAATTCAGTTAAGCAGAGAAAAAAAGATTCTTTTTTGCTTTCAATTTGCAAGTCCCAAAACACAAACAATATCCTGATACATGATAGCCCTACAACACATGCTTAAACTCCTCCCTGTTCAGGAGACCATTCAAGCAGAGCTGAAGCATATTTAGTTGTTCTTCTGAATCAAAGATCTGAACCTGTTCTGCTTCTTGAAACACGACCATTACTGCCCAGCTCAAGCTTTTTTAACTAATAACAACAACTTATGCTGTCAACTCTTTTTAAAAAACATGTATCATCCAGGCTACTTTTCTTATCTATGTGATTCTTGCCATCTGCTGGCAGATATTTTATGTTGCCAATTTAAAATGCACAAATTACTTGAAGTTAAGGAAAAATAACTAAGAAAAATGTTAAAAGCTGTATTAGTAACAAGCCTATATTATATGCAAATATTGGATATTAATGTTGTGTATCAAAAACTTTGAGAAATTTTATCCTATCCATATTACGATTAAAGCTCTTCTTAAATACAAACTTAACATAGTACGTAGTCTATATTACCAAAGGAATCATTATAATAGTGTCTAAACACTAGAAGAAATTATACAGATGACAAACCAGTAGTAAACTGGTTATTTCACCTACAGAAGAAATGTAGTAATTCAATTCCATACAAGCAATATTGTACAAAAGAGATGGCCTTGCTGGAGTTCCCCTTTTTGTGTAATATAGATTTTGAATGAGTTCAGCTCATATGGAAACAGAAATATATATAAAATTGTAATTCAGAATTCCAAAGAATATCTGGTCCTTGAGCTTTACTAACCTTTATATTTAATTGCATGGATTTTAAGAATGGTTGCATATGTGGAAAAGCTCTTTTCAGTAGCATTTGAAAACTAAAGAAGCATTGTTAACATTTCATGCTATGAGCATTTCAGAGCAATTCACATACCTGGTTTTAATGTTTTGATTGCCACGGGAGTGGTATTATTCCACAGTCCTTCCCATACTTCACCAAACTGACCAGATCCTAATTTTTTCAACAATTTCAGAGACTGTCGGTCTATCTCCCACTGATCAACAGTTTTATATGACAAATCAAAAGTAGTAGGAATTTGTACCTGGTACAAGAAAACAAATAATACAGTAACTGAGACTTCTAATATTTTTTCAACAGCATATACAAGTCATTGTTAACTATGTCATGTAAAGTCACAACTGATCAGAATAATGTTTCCTTAGAGTACACACATGTGATAAAGTAAGCTGAGAACATAAAATACAGCCCACATCCTGGGTACTTTGTGTTAGAAATAAAAAATACTCTAAAGAAAATATCCTGTTATTAAAAGTAAAAAATGGAAATCATCCCTCCAGCAAGCTTTTTGAACAGTGACATACTGCTTGCTTGAACCTTGTGGTTTTGTCTCAGTAATTATTTATGGACAGCTAGAATTATGAAGTTGGAGATTTCATTTCCATATACATTTATAAAAAGGTATTCATAAATCTTGATTTGGCATATTTTCTCCTCCAGCCACACAATGATTTGTTCAAAAAGGCATGGTATTTTATTATTAACATGTCAGCCTCAAGAATGAAACTGTAGTGCTACCCAGAACTTCTTGAAAATAAGCAGAACATCAGCATTTTGAAATGGTAGAAGCAGATATGGGGTTATCATGTTCCAACTGATATCTGATGAGTTAGCTTACAGAAAACACATTGCACAATGTAGCATCCACTCTCACCTTTAGGCATGGCTTTCCGAGCACCACGCAGAGGCCATCACTGTTCTTACTGTAATAGTCAACAAACTCATTCAGAGTTTTAAAAGTTTTCCTTCTGCTTAGGAAAAAACCTCCTTCATCCAGCTTTCTGATCCTGTAGTGCTTCACAGATACTCCATCAAAAACTAAGAAGATTTAAATATGTTAAGTTTCCAGGAATTACAGCAGTGGTACAATACAGCTTATGGCCAAGCCATCACAATGATGTTCCTAAGTGTACTCTGAGGACCTTAAAATAAATTATTTTTGTTTCAAAGATGACAAGAATAAAAAATCTCTTTCGAATCAAAGCCCACTGTTTGGATAGCCTAACTTACCTAGTCTATCGGTCTTCAACCATTCAGACTCAGAGATTCTTGCTTGCACTATAAGACCTTACGAAAAAATACATAAATACATCTTCTGTGAGGTAGCTCATATTTTCCATTCCATTGAAAAGTGTTTTATTCTAATCTGTTCTTTCCTAATCAATAAGACTTTTCTCTCCTTACCTCCTGTAGGTTATTTTCCTGTGTGTCAGGACACCCAAAGTGTCCTTCCCTGTGACCATCAGAGCACTCTTTAGAGGTGTCAGAAAGAAGGCTGGGCCACTGCATGCTGGGGCTAGACCTGGACCAGCAGCAGGCCAGAGTTGGACAAAAAAAATTGCACTGTCACTCACCTAGTATGTTATTTAAGGAACATCAAACTTGGAATTGTCATTTCTAATGGCTCTGTCATATACGGCTTAGAGCAGTAGTCTTCAAAGCAGAGTGGAAGCAACCCAGGGAGTACAGAAGACAATCCATTGGGGTGTAGCAAAAAAGTACTTTTCACATCATTAAGAAATAAACTAAAATAAATATTTTAAAAATACTGTTTATCTCCTCTTTATCTCATCCTTTCTTAATTTATTTTCTTTTGTGTATGTTCTATAATGTCCATAATCTATCAGTACAGTAGTACATGTATATAATTTACAAATAAATAAATAAATAAATACAGACATACCAGGGATGAATGCTCATGACAGTACTTAAGGAAGGAGAGATTTTCTTTTTAATTTAATCACTTAAATAGTGAGAGAGATTATACTTTATATCAACTTTGTTAATTGCATGCAACCCGTAATTTTCCAGCTCTTCAGAACTGCCCTCTCTGCTGACACTCAGTCAGCCATTGCTACTGCTGATATTCCTTCCTAATGGAAATCTCTAAGCCAGTGGTCTCCAAACTTTTTTGATTGTGCACCCCTACCAGTAAAAAGATTTTTGAGCATTTCTGCCGTACTGTGCGATTGTCATCCCAGGCCACCAGAGAGCACACAGGAGCTGTTGAAAACATTAGGAAGGTTTCCATCTGCCACAGGTAACATTTTGAGAGAGCTGACTGACCAACTTACCACTCAGCATGAGCACCAGAAATAAGAATATTTGTAAATATAACTCCATAGTATAAAGATAATTACATCACACTTTTCAAATGCCATTTCTTTTTAATTCAACACCTCATAATTAGTATTTTTTAATTATAAAATGAATATGTATTTTTGTGATATACCCTTTGGGGTTGAAGCAAAATGAAGGAAAGAGTAATTCAGTAGCAACAGACTGGAAATGCAATGACTTTTCCAAAGCTCACAGCAGAGTGCATCAGGCCAAAGTAATGGTTATTTACGGCAAATAAAAAGCCAACAGGATGACTGTGTTAATCCAGTCTCAGTTGTATACCACACCTGATTGTAGTTTGACTACCTGCTTTATTTATTAGCAGCATTATAATTATTACTTGTGAAGCAGCTAATGTTAATGCAAGAGTTGGTTCGAAGGATGTGCTATAATTTCTTAATTGAGACTTGTTGAAGCTTTATGATTGACATTATACAGGTCAGGCAGTGACATGTGTGGAGAATCTGAGAAAATTTCTGTGCTGATACCATCTGAGATTAGTGCAGTATTGGGCAGGGGTCTGTTTCCTTGTATGCCAGGGCTGAGCCTGGCTGTGCAAGTCTTGCACCGCACACACGGAGAGCTGCAGCGTGGTGCAGCTCCTCTGCCCAACATGACACAGAGCACGTGTCACTCGAGGAGGAGCTACCATAACCCCCTTGGTGCTTCCAGTCATCCCTACATCCACACCAGCATGTTCAACAGGACAGAATCGCAGCTTCAGCTTCACACAGTTTGACAGCAACTAGGTTTGAAGACTGCAGTTTTCTCCTTGGCTTGCCCTTCCCAAAAGAATAGCTGCTCCATGTTAGATTTCTTCATGGGTTTGCTTTAATAGAAGAATTGCCGTCTCCCCGCTTCCCATCTTCATAAGGCTGGGCCATGCAGAAGTAGATTTTGCCACCCCAAGGATGAGAAGAAAATAATTTACTTCTCCTTTCCCAGGACAGCAAAATTAAATTTTATGGTGGCATCAACAGGGTCAACATCTTCACCAAACGAATCATGGGGACGCTAAGGCACCCTTACCACCACGTCCCAGCACATCTCCTGCCAGCAGTTTCCCCCCCAGCACTAGCAGTGCAGCACTGCTGGCAGGAGCTGTGCTTGGTCTCCATGCCCAAGGTGGATGTGGGAGAAAGATGGCTTATGAGACCACCCTCACCAGCACAGAATGGGTACAGCGGCTGCTCTGAAATCATTCTCCTGCTACGGCCATGATTTTGCCACTCCTATCAGTTTGCTGCCTTAAACTATTACCTATTTTTTCCATGCTGAAAGTCAGTCTGGCCTAGAGGAAACCACACAATATTTTTTAGGAGCAGGGAAAAAAAATGGAAGGAAACACAAACCATTTACATTGTCATTTAATGCAATCAGTCTTTCAGATACCATTATTCAGTGAGGGGGGAAGTAGAGAGCCTCCTGCTATCATTGGCAATGACACTCAATTAAGCTGAGCACATCTAAATTATGGCTTTTAATTAAAAAGAGGCAACGTCTAAGATGGCACCAACATGTTTAAAATTTAATACATTTCACACCAGATGCTGGAGTCATCAACATAAAAATCTGTCGACAACATGTGCATTTTTAAAATGAGAAAACCTATTTTTAAAATGTCAAACACTTTAAAATGATAGCAACGCATCTCAGTGGCCTATCTGGTTTGATGTGCTTTCCGTTTAACTATTCATACCTGATAAAAGCCTTTCTGAACATGACTTTTTGTTTTTAATTTAAATAGCCATTTATCATCTAAATCTTACAAATTGCGAGTTTTCTCATCAAGGCAAGTTAGAAGTGAAAAGTGTCATTTTAATGAAAGGTATGGCTTGTTTCCTTTTCTTTTTTGTTCCTAAGGAGATCCATTTGTCTCCATCATTAACTGTGAGTCTCTTCTACATTGCCCATATGAGTATGAAATCCAACACGAAAGTCAGAAAATCTGTTTATGGGTGCTTGGGTAAAATTCTCACTCGCTTTCATATTTCTTTTCCTTTTTAGCTTTATTACACTTAAATCTTAGGCCAGACAAAGAGTTACTGTATTTTTTAAATATTTTAATTCTGAAAGCCAAGTTGTCACTCTTCTAGTCGTTATCATCTACTCTGGAGTGAAACCAGAACAGCAATAGCAGGTAGAGCAAACCCACCCAGTCCTACAGAGGATCGGAGTTTCAGGGTCTATTCTTTCTGCACTGAAAAAATTGAACCAGAAATCAGAGGTATACTCCAAAATATCAGGTTGGTACTTCTCCCCTGTCAGTATATCAGCTACCACGGAGACAGAGGGCATTCAAGACCTCCTAAAGAAACACTCCTGAATCACTATCCCTCAAGAAAACACTGCTTTTCTGCCTCAGCTTTGAGTGTCTCATAACTCCTCCTGATAGAGCAAAGAGGAGAGAGTCAGAAAAACTGCTTTCTCCATAGCATCTGGTGGACTAAACCCTCCTTCCAATTAATTCTCCCCACAGTACAATCCACTTCATCATTTGCTTTAGAATGCACTAGCTCTCCCAAAAGGAGATCTAAGTAATGAGATTATGGACATACAGTGTCTGGACCATTATGTATACTGTTAGGTTGGAAGCAAAAAAGCTTGCACAACACAAACAGACACCATTCTGTCAAGCCTATTCAGAAAGCAGCAAATAATATTTAGTTCTTCAGGATGAAGTAGCATGTTGAGGATAAATTATGTTCAAGTCTGGGAAGCTGCTAAATGATCTAGCAGCACTGGTAAATCATGTCATTAATACTCACTGTCTACAGACTGCTTCAGAGTTTATTCTCTTTCTTTGCCCAAAAGAGCACAAATGTTTAGTAAATCTGAGATGACACATATATACACGCATACATGCTCAGAGGACAACCCGTGTTTGTGCACGACGGAGGGCTGCCTCCTGCAGCTGGAGCCTTGCCTCCACGTATCTTATGTTCTTCAGCACCACTCTTCCCTTCCTTCATCAAACAAACCAGCATGGAAGAAATCCACACTGATGTTTTCGTATCTTGCTGTTATCAGCCATCATCAAATCTCCTATCCCCAAATAAGCTTATACAGAAACCTGAAAAATGTCTACCACAACCTTTTATAATTGCATTAAATACACTAAATCAGATAGAATAGAGTTTCCATCCATTATTTTTAAGGAAAAAATTAAACAGCAACATCAAAGGATGATCTCATCCTACCACAAATGCTGGCCTAATATTTATTTTTATTCTCTTGGATTTTTCTCTGTGGTATTTCATAGTTCAGATAAGGTACTGCTGCCTTCCTGTTAGAGAATTAGTCAGGATGTAGGGTAAAGAATTAAGACTTTGAATCTTTCCTAGAAGGCTACAGCTGGAGAATAATAAAAAGAAATTGCATTTCCACCCCTAGGTGCACAAACAAAAGATTTTTCATTGATTTTTAGTGAGGTGTCATGTATTCAAGTGCCAGCATTAAGTAGATAATACAGGCCTATCTATCTTTTACTGCATAACACTACGCTGTTATGGGTCTAGCCCAGTCCTTGGATGAAATCAGTTCACTGATGAAGAACACTTGAAGGAAGCTGATTACATGGAAGACAGGGAAAAGATGGCATATAGAGGGAAAGCATTTTGAAAGGTCTGTGGCTATAATACAACCTTCGGCTAAGAGCGTGCGTGCACACGGGGCAGTTCAGTCACAGTTTGGGAGCAACCTGATTCCTTGCTGACATTAGTTTTCACACCAGCGCTTCTTGGCAAGAACAAACTTCCCTGAGGGCAAACTGAAGACTATGGAATGAATTCTCCCAGAACTGTAAATATCACATTTATTTCATAAATGTCCCTGTATTTCACTCCACAGGCAACATATACTTTTTTGTCTTGGCAATGAAAAGCACCCTCCCATTACCACAAGACACTGCAGGTATATATCTTTTCCTTTTGATTCGGAAAGAGAAACCAAGAATGTGTCAAAAGTTCATTAAGCTGCTTAATGTGTTTCTGTGTAATGCTCAGAAGGTGACTGACACATGAACATCCAGGCAGAAGAGGAGTCAATATGAAAGAAGCCAGTTATGCACAAAGTGCCTGTCATTTTACTGACATAGTTCTGCACGTGACAACTTACAGTTTATTCACAAACATCAAGAGTGTTTACAGGCATATGGAATCATACAGACAGCGCACATCAGGAGGTTTGGGTGTATAGCTCTTTTGTCTCAGGGTGAACTTTACACTCTTGGCTCACACTTGTATGACAAGTATGATAGAAAATGTTCACAGAAAACAATCAAAGATCAGTCATGTTCAGTATCTAATATGGCAAATATCTACGACACAAAAAAGATGACATGTACATATATATAAGAAAAATTATTATCAAATAAGTGTCCTTATTTGATAGTCTTTTCGATTCAAATAAAGAACTTTAAATACTTTTCAAAACCCATCATCATCATAAATTTAACTTTTCACTGATGTTTACAGCTAACTTTCAATGAAATATGACTGGTTCTAAAGTATAGCTTTGAAGACCTTCCTATCACTGTGCCCTGAAAACAAACAAGTATAAACTTAAGGGTGTGGTCTAGCAGAAATCTCATTTTCTCAGACTGCAGATAACTGCCAACAAGGTTTAATTTTTATATTGTATACTAATCAGAACAGTATGGTACAACTATAATGCATTTTTTGGCATTTTAATTGTGAAAATAATTTCTATTTTAAGGCAGCTGGAACACTGGAAATACTAAGCATAAGAAAGTTAATTTGTGTTTTGAGCTTAGTAATAAACAAAGCCTATAAAATAAATGCTAATAAAAACCCCAACGACTCTTGCCAAGTTTACTTAATACATCTTCTGGGAAAGAAATAATATTATCTATTTAATTTCATTTTCAGGCCCACAGTTTATCATTCTCAGAAATGAAAAAGTCCAGATCACCTGAGAAATTTTTTTAAAATTGCCTAAGAAAAACTAGAATATACCTGAAAGTGAGTATTCGCCTTTTAGACTTTCACTTTCTCTGATGAGGAAGGCTCCTGCCTGGTTTCCAGGGTATGACAGTTGTTTCTCAGCATCTGCTCGTTTGGTTGGGCCAAAAAACCATCTGAACAAATAGAAAACATTAATTTTACTAGTCAGTGAAACATATCAGGAAGACAATTTAGCTTTTATAAACATGCTGCATATTTACTAAAAGATAATCTGAGCTATGCTAATTAAATTCGAATAGCATGGGGAAAAACAGCCAGCAAGAACTACACGACAAATTTATTGCTAGAAAATACTGTTTACATATTTGGATGAAATCTGGAATTTACTGCTGATGGAAAGTCCTACTGATTTCAAGGGAACAAGAATTCAAAAGTGACAGACTAGCCTTGTCCCAGGAAAAGTTCACCAAAAAATTTTGCCAAGGCTACCACGGCAGAAAGTGGTGCCAAGTCCATTGATGCCACTTGAACTATGTAGAGGTGCAGGTATGCGCTAAAATCCTGACATCTTCAAAGCCACAGATCCCTGAAACCACAGAAGGGTTCTCACGCTCCAAGAGGTAAACCACTCTGCAGCCTTCTCCATTCCACTGCCACGTCGACCTCTCATATGAGTTACTGGCAATTTTTCAGGTCTGCTGATGTTACACAAACAAAACCGCTACGTCCCTCAAGTCACTGCAAACATCTCAACCTCCCTGTTCTGTAACAATCTACTCCTATCTATGTCTTTTAAAACATATTTCTCCTCTCACTAAACCCTGTAGTTTACAAGGACTTGTTCCAGCAATAGTTTTAGCTTACCTCGCTGAAGGTACTATTTAGGTCTTTGGTTGCTTTGTGCTGAGTGTAAATTAAATGGAAATAAGACTGACATGAGTCAGCATTTTCAACTGGGGTGGCATTCAGCTTCCATCCAACATACAAAGCTCTTTCCAAGATTAGCTCCACCCATTATTTGAAGTAAATGGTGATAAATAGTTATCAGAAATATGCCATACGCTCATAGGAGGACCCCTTTCAAATTAATCATAGCTAAACTTATTATGCAAGCTTTTAAGATAAATCAATGTATCACACCACAAGTTGCCTATTCAGCTAACTAACTACTTGATTTGTCAATTACTAGCGAAAAGTACAGAAGGAGTCATCAACAAGCTACTTTAGTATCTCTAAGGCTTCTAATCACCACGAGGAATGAAGGAAACAAATTAGAACATTGGGTGACACCTTGGCTGAGCAAGCATGAGGAATGAAAAATGGTTTTGTATGAATAAAGAGGAAATAAAAAGAAGCAAATACAGACAGTGCTAACCTACAATTAATATGCTTTGTTAGCAAAAGAAAATGAAATCCAGATATTCCAGACTGCATTCCTGTCCTCTGACTTGAAGATGATTTGGATAAAATAGGCCTTGATACATATTTGGCAAGGAAAAGAATCTCACTAGAAAGCTGGAATGCGTTAATAACAATTTTAATTAGTTAAACATGTTAATTAAACTAATTAATTAAATTAATTCATTAATTAGACTGTAGAAAACTAAGTAATCAACAACTGTTCAAATCCTTGACTGAGGTTCTCACTGAAGGAATGAGAGGACAGAGGACAAGTTCAACTCTATTCAAGTCCCAAAGAAAATTTTTCTAGCCTAAAAACTGAATTAAAAGTTTTCTGAAATTTCTAAATACAACTGCTCAGAGAAGAATATCTGAAAACTAATAAACTATATGATATGAAAAAAAATTGAACCGATATTTTTCAATTATAAGATATTACTTAGTGATGTCCAAATTGACTGATTCTTATAAGAGTGTATAATAAAAGGTGTTTAATTTTGCATCTCCTTTCTTCATTGGTTAAGAGGATAGCACCCTCTCAAAAGGATTTAATTTTATCATTTTATTTTCATTTTATACCAAAGGCAAAAAAGTTTCCAATTAGCAAGGTTGAATTTTGTTCCAGATAGTCAAAAGTATAGCCTTTACATGACTCAGTATTTGTACATACACTGCTAGCAGCTCATACTGGTGGAGCTGAAAACATGAGCAGTAATACAATGTATGCAACAAGAGGAAACTGTTGGTGTATTTGGGAAATACAATTTAAAACAGTATTACACTTGTGTATGTTAAATCATGATTACAATACAGAATACGATTTTGGAAGAAAAAACAACATAAGCTCATATTGTATTTAGGCATATGTATCTGTTCCTTTGACTTCAAAATATTTCAAATGATATGTTTATTTTTCTAAGGTTGGAATAAATTAATTTAAATCCATATGAATTTACCATTAAAGATGATATGGAGGATATGTAATATTAGGTTCTGACTCCGGATAAACTTAGCAGTTAAAAAGACTGTGACTTGCAAAAGAAGACAATTAAAGCAACAGTATTTGAGAAGGTAAGCGTAACTGAAGCGATTACTATGGAGAGTGAAAACTACACATATTGTATATTACCTCATTTGCCTGACTTTATATGATCTGATTAAAACGTTTCAGAAACATATAATGAAAATTACTTTTAATAGCATTTGAATATGGGATTCTTAGTTCAAAGTCACTGGGTTTGCAATAATAATCATACAGTACCAAAAGCAATATGGACCGCGAAAATATAACCCCTTAACCTCAAAGCAAATAATTCAATTTGTTATTCACTTTTTTAACAAAAGCACATCCAAATTTAAACTACTATTTCCATTATAAACAGGTTTAAATTCCTTTTAAAAGGTGTGAGGGCTTATTTCAATCTCTAGCAATTGAACGTATGCTTCAAAAGGCTTAATATTTTACCTCATCCAAAAGTGTGTATTTTAGAGGAAAAAGTACCCTAAACAGTAATAATGAAACAAAGTAATTGCTTATGATGAGATATCGTTCTGTGGGATAAGAAAGTCAGACCAAAACAACACCCAATCCTTAGTAAATCTATGTGGTTTTCATAGCTCAAAGTTAGATGGAGGTTTTGAAATAGAATATTTGGAAAAACAGGGCTAAAACATCCAGCCCCATCCATTGCAGAAGTTAGTTGACTAGCACTTTCTCTGGCTTCAGTGGGCCATATTGGCACTAAACAGTTCACGATAAGGCTGAATTAGCAATTCATACACAGTTCCACTCGGAACTTCAGCTCGCCGCCAGGTCAGCTTGGGTCACGATTATCAATGCAGGATCAGCAGATTACCAGGCATGGCGCAAAGGAGTGCATTCAGATTTGGGCATAAGTTTCCATTTCTAGCAGGAGCTGTCTGGTTAGCACGGCAGTTGTGCTCTTCTGTCAGTGAGACCCAGGAACATGCTTTCTTGGTCAGCACTGAGTCCAACACCCCTTTCTTTCTCCCTTTTCAATGTAGAATGCCAAATCTTTTTGGGGATTGTTTCTAGCAGCCTCCTGAAAATCCCTTGTTTCCACCATCATTCATAGCTCTCAGGAACCCCTTCATTAAAAACTCCATGCTACTTCAAAGTCATTTCAGGCCACCATATCTAGGAGGACTTTGGGGACAGAAAAAATGACCTTTATGCAGGTCCATAACAAACACAGTCCTCACTTGGTGCAGATGATGCCCATTACTAGAGTACCAGTGAGGTTTGTTGTGGTTATTAAGAGTGTAGTGATCCCATCTCTCTTGGTCATCAATTCCACTGGCAGGTTTTTGACTACAGGATCAACAGCTGATGGACACATGCATCATAGCAAGCTTGGTCACGGGATGTTCCCTGATTGTGACTGTATCATTGCTGAGACACGTGCTGCTATCCTGTGATCCTTTTCTTCCAGCAAAGGAAAGGCTATGTCTTCATCAAGGTGACTGCTGGTGGCTATTTTTGAAGGGAAAATTTTTTAAGTAACAGAGATCATGTCACCTACACTCACCCCTGCCTCCGCACTCAGTCTAGCTTGAACCAAAATGGTGTCATGAGTTCAACAGAAGTTGATGGTGTTACTTGGCTCCACCACCACCCTTGCTAGAAGACCTCTGTCCTCCACGTTGCAATGCACTGCTGACTTCTATCTAAATGTCGAAGACCCATTTGCCTTGCTCTGCTTTGTGTCTCCCTGTGCTTTGCTACATAAAAATCCACTAAAATAAAAATAATTAGTTCTACTCCAGCACATTTTTCCTATAGAAGGAAGATACGGCAGGAACTTTAAAGCTGGAAGAGAGAGGAAGAGTAACCAGGGCCAAGGGTATTGCATGCCGCATAGCCACTGACAGAATCACTAAAGCAAAAAAAAGATAGGAAGGCAAAGTTCTGCAATGCTACACCACTGGCAAAGTTTCCAGTGCCTGGCAACATGCCTAGAAAAAGATAAAACCCCAGTGGAGAAACAAAAAGCACAAATAACCCCATCCAGTAAACAGAGTATGCAAAATGAGTTTTCTTCCTTTTCATTCTGTTCCCTCTCATTAATGTAATACCCCCTTCTGACCATCTCACTGTCATCAGTGCAACGCACTCATTCGAGGTAGAGACTGAAGATTTAACAGAGGATCTCAACTAATCTATGAACTACAAGATCCTTTTCTTTCCTGAAATTAACTCTACCCAACACCTAGAGTTAAACCCAAACAAAAGGATTCCCAGCCATGGTCCAGATCAAAAATCTCATAGGGGAAACATTTTTTTGTCAGCCTACCATTCCTAGGGCAGTCCTTTTACAGCTCCTGACTTCCTTCTTACACTGGAGCTTTATGCTTGGTCTTTCCTAAGTCCCAAATACACTAACTCCTAGCTCTAATGCAAGGTGTGTGCTGAGCCTTAGCGAAAGTCACCCAGTCATTGGCCAGACAAAACACTTCTTGGGAAATCTGTCTCTCTGTAGACTCAACTTTTCTTGGGCAGACCCTTGCAGCTTTATTTAAACTGGAGCTCTAGGGTTTGTGACGCTCCTAACCCTAAAACTAATCCAAACCCTAATGCTAACTGTAGACCTGGTTTGAGCCTTAGCCAAAGACACCTGCCCCCCGCCTCCCAGCCATAGGCCACATGAAAAACTTCTCCAAGGACAAGTCTTTCTGCAGTTTTGATCTTCCTTGGGCATTCCCTCAGAAGCCATAGACACACTGGAGCAATAGGATTCATCTCTCTCTTAATCCTAACCCTAGGCATGGTCTGACATCTGCCAAAGATCCTCAGTCATGCCAAATGAACAAGAAACAAGGCATGGGCTAAGTGCCACGGAGGGGAGACCCTTGGCATGGGCCAGACACAAAAGTCCTAAGAGGACAAATCTCTCTGCAGCCTCAATCTTCCTTGCACGACCACTATGCCACCCCCCTCCAGCAGGAGCTCTAGTATTTGTCTTTCTCCAAATTCAGCCTCTTGCTTGTGCATTGGAGGAACCAAGATTTCCAAACATGGTCCACGTGAAAAATCTGTTATTGGAGAAATTTTTTGGCAGCATATCCTTTCCTCGGGCAGCCCCTTTGAAGCCCTACTCCAGCAGAAACTCTAAACTCATGATTAAGGACTCTGTGTGCATCCCCCTTTGGGAAGTAGATAAGATGTTCATCGCCAAGCCAAACACCAACTCTGAATTAAGAGCTACCATCTTCAGCTTTCTTGGAAATTTCAGCAGATTCCTCACTGCTCTTTTGTTATCCACACTGAAGATCAGCACAGAAAATCATGTGAAAGTTCTGACTATGTCACCCATTTCCATTAGGGCTTACCAGAGCACAGCTTCCCACTTCTATCCTCTGCCTTTACTTAGATTTAACATGTACAGAAACAAAGTCAGAATTAGCTCCACAACATCATGTCTGAAGTGACTGAATTTGCTTTAATAACTAGCTGTAGCTGGGATAAGAGGGAATTATTTCAGTTTCTCATTCAAGCTGCAGGACACTGGAGGTAAGATAAGGTTAAAGGCAGAAGTCCATGACATACTCTGAATTTTGTGAATGCCCAGCTAAAAGGGAAGATCCTGAAGGCTGAGTCAACAGTAAGGTATAACCACATATAGAAACCATGATCATTACAACAGGAATGAAGGGGGAAGAAAAGGGAGAAAAATTGCTGAGAAGGACTATATGGCAAGGTCGTTCAAAGAGCATGGAGGAAGAAACAGAAGAAATAGCAGGAAATCAGTCACATGAAATTTATTTTCAAAAACACTGAAGACATTCGAATGGACATCATGAATATACCAGCACTTTGTGGCATGAGGGCATCTCACTTCTCATTTTTCATCACTGCTTGCAACTGGGATTTACCATCTCATGTTAGGGTGAATCTCATGAGACCGCTAAATCTCAGCAGGTGGAGGGGTTTGCTGTGATTCCTGTGGTTCCCAAGCAGAACTCTTCATTACAGAAGAAATGATGATGACAAACAGGTTAGCTGGCCCTCCAGTAGATTAACTGGATTGTGTTAACTGTGTAGTGGTAGGCTATGAGAAAATTTGCTAAACGAAGAAGAGGAAAGAATTATTGCAATTAGAGAGAAAGTCTTGGGTGAGGACAAGGAAAAATAGATACTGATACTGAAACCAAATATGTCCCAGTTTCTTCTGGAATGCAGAAAGCTTGTGCAATAGCTAAAACCAATAAATAAAAGCTTTAACAGTATACAAATTTTATATTTTAAATGCCTCAGAATCCACAGTCATGGAAAGCTGTAGCTGCAAAGTCAAGAACCCCAAAGTTTGGAGATGGCAATGTTAATATTGCTTTCATGGCATCCACTCAGCCATTTTCAGGAAAATCCAGTACGATACCATCTTTAATTACATGGCCACATCTACTGCTTCCTACAGTGTTAATATGAATGATGCTCACTGAATAGTCACCCTCTATCTTGTTTTGTCATTACGTAAATAGAGTTTATTTACCGTACATTGTTCAGTTTCTGCTCTCAATACAAGTTATAAAACTACATGAATGGCTAATTTCCTAGCAGCATCTATTACAGTGTTCATGACTATAACATCCAAATGCTTTTTGAACACTGATTAATCTCTTTTTGTGGCACTTTTGCTTGTAAAATACTTTTTGTACACTGGTGAAACATCACACAAAAGGACTAAGGCAATAAGACATTATTATAAGCACTTTCTACTAATTTTGAGTGTCCAGTTTGAAATGCCTAGGGCCTACCTTTCAGCGATTTTAGCATCATACAGGATGCAGTAGTTTATTCAGAAAGCAATAGCTGCTAACTTCTGTGTCACAGGAGACAAGGAGAGATACATGGAAAGAGAGACAGAGAGACAGAGAGATCCTCCAGGGTCTTGTTCAATTACTTTCATCATATGACCATCCCATGATCACTGTCCTTACTCAGCACGTGGAAACCTGAACAGGCCTGCGTGTGCCACTCTCCACTGCCGTCATCCGTGCAGGACAAAGAGGGCTGCTGAGCCAGCTTTTAATCCCTGACAGGTTTGCAGTCTGCTGTGGGTAAACATTAGTGCAGAAGCAGGGACAGAAGTTTACCAAGGGTGCCACCAGCATCTCCTCTCTGTACGGCAAGGAAGGCCCCAAGCACTGGCTTGGTTTTCGCAAAATATCAAAACTATAGAATGCAGCTGTCAAATTCTAATGAATCTGTTCAGTTACCACACATAAAGCACAATTTTATTTTCAAAGGCTTGGTTAGACTGAAGCGACGTTTTCTTAGATAACAAAAAGAGCACACATTTTTAGTATAACAACCTCCCCTACCAAATATCAAGCTCTTCCTCCAAAGCACATGTGCAAAGGATCTCTTGCATTGTTCTGAGCCATGTTTTTTGCTTTCAGGGAGAGAAAGAGGCAGCCTGTCCCTGGTATCAACCCTGGAAAATTCACATCCAATTAGGTAAAGCCTGAAAAAAAGCAGCTAAACATAGATAGAAAATGTTAGGCTGCCTTAATTATAAGACTAATGAAGTAATATTATTTCTCCAAGAGTTGACATTTCAAGAAATTAGGAAATATCACTGCAAAGATGAAAGCCTTCCAGATATAACATAGTTAAAAAACAGATGTGCTTTACAAATGATGAACTGTGTGCGGGAAGGAGAGCGTGGGAGATGAGCACTGGCTGCTTCAATTTTCCATTTATAGTCTACAGTAAGCTGGATGACAGCACTGGAAAAAAAAGAAACAACCAACCACCACCAACAGAAAAATCTGTAGTCAGGCTAAACCATGAAGATGAAAACTTGCAAAAGATTCCTTTCATGAGCATTTTCAAAAACACAAGCCTTCCCAGACAGGGCACAAGAATCTACGCAGTGAAAGGTCCAGGATTACTCCAGGGCTTGCAGACTTTCACTGTGCAGAGGCTGGAAAACCTCAGGCTGGGTTTCAGGTCTTTTGGAAACAGAGCCCTTCCTTCTTACTTCCTTCTACAGGCTTGCCTGAGATTGTTTTCAATGCTGTATATCTCTCATCATCATTTGTTCCCAAATACTGAAGGATGTATGGGACAACGACAAAATATAAGAGGAAGGAATTTAAAGCTAATGATAAAGGAATGCACAGAACACTGCAGGAGCGAGGGAGATAACAGGACAGTAAATATTCAAAGGAGAGAGGACTGTAGAATATTATCAAGCAGATGGAGGGAGAGAAGGGAGAAAGTCAGAGCTTACAGGCTACAGTGAAGAGAAAATAAAGATAAGACAAAACTGAGGACTGCATTTCTTGCCCAGGGGCTATAACCTCCTGCTGTCTGGGCTGCTGCACCTGCTCAGCAAATGCTGGTTTCCAGCTCATCTTGCTCCCACAGGGCATGTGTGTTTGGCAGTGATTTCAGTCCTACTTGGGCAAACAATTTCACAGACTATCTCTTGAAAAAATTTTACAGACTAACTCTCTACAGTTAGATCTCTACAGACCTTTTCCCTTCCCCTTTCTTACTTCATCACACCTTTCATGTTTGTACTGGCCGAGAGAAAACTTTAACATTCATTTTCATCATGTATTTATTGACTAGAGGTCACCAGTAAATGTACTGGTTTAAACCATACTCACTAAATTACCTTCAGCAACAAGTGAATCAGAAGAACTCTTTAAAAAATTGTTTAGAAAACAACAGCCTTCTGTATCTATATATGTAAATTGGTCAAAATCTCAACAAACTGCAGAAAGTACCTGACTTGGACAATACTTGAAATGAAAAACCGTTTAAAATGTACATACAGAGTGACACAGCTCAGTTCTGATTACTTATTTACCATAATCAGAAACTAGTTTCCTCCAAGTGAAACTAGAAATTCAGGTTTTCAGGGATGATTATGTAGGGCAGCATACTTAACCTTTCACATCCACAATGAATTTGCTTCATACGTAAAGATCTGAGTCATGTATATTGCTCGGACCCTTGTTGAATAACTTATCACAAACGAACATGAAGACTATCCACATGCATTGTGCAGGGGACCTGGAGCTTCTGAGTCTTTTCACAATGACAGTGGGTGGAATGAGTCTGTTTTTCTTTCCACAGGAGAAAACATAGAACATGTGAATTGTTGTGAAAAACTAAAGGCTCATTTCTACACTATGTAAGCGGCAGAGAGCTATCAAAATGACAGAGCATCTTTAGTTTATGTTACGCATGTATGTATAAGCCTGCCTGTATGTTTGAAAGTGACAGTCTGGCAACATACAGTAAATTCCACTGTATTTTCCATATTTCAAGATCATCAGTGCAATTTTTCTTTAAATAACCATTACAATGAGAAATACAGAGTTTTGGAAAATAACAGATCCCATTTAGCTCTTGGCTTTTTGGATAACTTTTGGCTAATGTCCTTGTCACCAGATTACAGCTGACTGGTTGGTGTTTTTCCATAAAGACTATGTTTATGTTTAATTTGAGAGAGTGAGATGGTAGAATATAAGAGATGATAACTGAAAAGACATAGAAGAAAAAAAAAAGGGAAAGAAAATTAAATTGCACCTCTCCATATATTTTCTAAATAAAATATTACACCTTAGTTTGTGAAGGTACTAAATTTGAAAAATTTTCGAATTTAAAGGTTTTTTGATTTCTCTTTTCAAATGGAGCTTCCATCAAAATATAAGCATTTTTTCTTTTATTTTTGTTCAGAGAAGACTGAGTTATCTGAAAACAAGATACAACCAAACAATACCCTTCATTTTGTTTCAAGGCATGTTAAATATTTTGATTTGATATAAAACTAAAATGAAGGACTCTTTTCTTTTTGGCAAAAATAAAGCTAAGTGAACTAAAGGAGAAACTTCGCTGTTTCTTTCTTCCAGGAGAAGGGCGTCATTTTTCCCTTCTCTCCTCCCATACTTGTTTGGTCATGAGCATGAGCACTAGGACACAAGCGATACATTCATCCATGAAACAGGGGATCTTTAGTAAAAATGAGACAATTTAAACGTATTTATCAAATGCACCTTAGTCACTGTTTTGCTGGAATACACAACGTACATAGATGCTTACATACAGTAATTTGGAGAATGTACTGCAGTTACAACAGAGCTAATTCTTTTGGGACCGAGCACACATGAGCTACCACTGAAAGTAGGCAGAATCTTTGCTATCATTTATTTTTAGGAAGATAGGAAATCACAGGTTATTGCCAGGAAAAAAAAAAGCTTTATGCTACTAGGCTCAAGGACCAGATTCGCCACATTTATATTGCATGGTACCTTAAAAAAATGGTTTTAATTTTACTACTCACTGAAAACCTGACTCTAATGCTGAACAGGAGCTTACCCTACATAAGCCAAATGACCGTAGTGTAGCCATACGAAATGTGCAAAGCACCCACCTGCTGAGGCAGATGGACCTTGTATACACCTGAGACCTAAAAGGGGCCTCAGGCTGCACAAACAAATAACTGGAGGAGCCCAGATGAAGAAACTGCAGGAGAAGATCATTAGTTCATGGGAGAAGAGGGTAGTAGATGTGCCAAAAAGAAGGACTTTGAGCCTCTAAAGTCTGTTTTAGTCTAAGAAATAGCTTTGTGTTGTGTTACTCCATTGTTTTTGTTAGAAATAATAAGCTGTGCCCTAAAGAAAGGGTCTGTCAGGGATTTAGCAACTTTTACAGTAAGTAACTGCCTGGGGTTGTTTGGATAAGGTAACATTCAACAGTGAGTAAGTGTGGTAAAAACCACCACAGAGGTAGGCATTTCCTCTTAGAGTCTAGAACAAATTTTCTGCCTTGTAAACACAAAGATTACTTAGGCATTAGTCTAAAAAATCCATGACGTGTTATGTATAAACCTTTTTAGTAAGTACTTCAGGAGGCCTTAACTGCACTGTCAAGTGATTCTGTCATAAGGGATTATGCATAGTACTACATTAATTTTTCAATAGTTGATAATAGCAGTTGACTGTGCTGCAAACACGGAAATGAATTTTCTCTGAGTCTGCTTCAGGATGACAAACCATTGCAACTTTTGCTACTCTTGCACTCTGCATTGACTGGGAAGTGACTGTTTCTCCTGCAGTAACAGTATTACAAGACCAAGTGCACGAGCCCTGCAAATTAGCATAGCTCACCCAATATTAGTTTCACGGCACAATAGGAAAAAAAGATAATAAACCAGCAACCAAATCACAATCTGATAGAGTTAATTTGAGGAAATTTCCATAAATAAATCTCATCCTGTGAGCCTCCACTTCACTATTGCATAATTAATCTCAACATTTCCATTCATTCTCCACGATATTGGTCATCTACATGATGCATTACTTAATCTGTCCTGAAGTTCTTCTACATGAGAAAAAAAATGCTAGATGAAAGTGATATCATATTACTTTTTCTGTGGTGTTTTAGTTACTTAAGTCCCTGATATTTCTCCAATTTAAGAGAATAAAGTCAATCAACAAAGTTTGTTCCCAGTGATGGTTTTGTACCTGGACAAGAACTTCATTGCATTTAAAATGCAACTCAATGAAAGACTACCATTGGCTTTAATTTGCTTTAGGACATCGGCTGTGAAATATAGCCATATAATCACTTTTTTTAAAAAAAAAAGGTTAAAATATGTTCAATATGTTCCTCAGACCCTATTTCTGCTGCATGGAGTCTTCCAAATAGCGTTGTGAAATCTTGCACCAATGCTAGTACCTGTATGCATTTGTTAACACATACATGAACAAAAATACTGATATACTACTGCAACATACTCCAAAAGTAGCAATAACTCTGCTATTCATAACAACTGAGGAACAAAGTGGAAACCTTGAGGTAGCCTTAATGTTAACATGGTACAGAGAACACTAATAACTTCAATTGATTTAACATTAAGGGAGACTCAAAAGGACAAGAAAATGTTCAATCATACTTTCACTTAAACCATTACAGCTTCCAAAAGCCCTCGATTGATTTTCTTGAGAAAATCATTCCCGAGAAATTATTTTCTTTTCTCACAGGGAAACTCACCTCAGTACAGAAGTAATACAGAAACCCTTGGAAACCAAAAAGCCGCCCTTGGCTGCACAGCACAGTGGTGGCAGGGCAGATCTCTTCACCAATTTTTTGCAGAGCTCTCTCTTGGGCATTCACTTGGGCACCGACCTCCTCAGCTTATTGCCAGCAGTCTGAGCAGACTCATGCCCTCAGTCAGGTCAACTTTCAGTGGAGAATACCCAGGTCACTCTGTCCCCAGGGGGACTCAGAAAGAAACTGTGCAGTCTAGCACCCCCAGGTGACCCCAGGCCAAAGGACAGAATGGTTCTTTGACATGTGGACAAATTTCTTAACCAAATGGTACCCCAGTTTTCAGGGTAACCTTTTCAGTTGGGAAGGGTGACACACTAAAGAAACCTCTGACTTCCAGAAGTAAAGTTGGAATCACAGAATCCTTTAGGCTGAAAAAGACCTTTAAGATCATCAAGTCCAACCATAAACCTAACAATGCTGAGTCCACGCCCAAACCATGTGCCCCAGCACCATGTCTACAAGTCTTTTAAATAACTCCAGGGATGGTGACTCAACTACTTCCCTGGGCAGCCTGTTCCAATGCTTGACAACCCTTTCAGTGAAACAATTTTTCCTAGAGCACACTCAACTCCGTATCAGTGTGCAATCTGGGTATATCATCTGCCCAAGACCCACACACATGGTTTATATTCTAAGACATCACAATACCATGTCAAAAAGGTATGTTAGCATCAAAGGAAGTTTCTATGTGATTTTTCAAACATTTTAGCTCTGTAACAAGAACAAGATCTCATTTTCTTTTTTTCTTTCCTTGCAAGTATTCAGAAAACTAATAATTATCTTTCCAAGCTAATCAAGTTGATATTCTGGAACAGCAAAAAAATGTCAGTTGACTTTCTGTGGATAAAAATGATACTGGTTCATCCACGTCAGTGGCTGAGAATATATACACACTTCTAAACTTTCATAAATCTGTTGGAGTTTGGGAAAATCATACAATAAAAGGAACAGAAAGCCAAGACTTTTTTTTGAGGTAGGGGTAAAGGAGACTGCTACGGAGTTAGGAGTGGCCACCTCCTCCAGCCACTGTGGCCACTGGAGCCCAGCCCAGGGACCTGTTGCCCCTGCCCAGGCTGAGGGATGCGGCTGACGCTTTCCCGTTTGCAGGTTCAACCAGTGGTGAAGCTGAACACATGTGTTTCAGACACACAGACGTGTCCAGTCACACAGACTGCCACAGACCAGGCTCTGCCTGTAACAGCACCCATGTACAGGGCTCAGGTGAAACACAAGCACAGTCCCCTCCTCCTCCTCCTCCTCCTTGGCTGGCAGAGACAAAAGGTCACTACTGACCTCTCCCTCTCTATCTCTCCCCTCCCCACCCCTAAGCACACACACATTTGCAGATCCCCCCATCAAATGTCATCGTGGCCTCTCTCTCCATCCAACAACACTGCCCTGACCCCAGGCCCTCTTACCCACACTCGCCTCATGCACATCAGTCACCCCAGCAGCTGATTTCGAGACATTATGGCCTCAAGTTGCGTCAGAGGAGGTTTAGGTTGGATATTAGGAAAAATTTTTTTACTGAAAGAGTGTTCAGGCATTGGAACCAGCTTCCTAGGGAAGTGGTGGAGTCACCATCCCTGGAGGTGCTCAAAAAACGTGTAGATGTGGCTCTTCAGGACATGGTTTAGCAGGCATGGTGGTGTTGGGTTGACGGTTGGACTTGATGATCTTAGACATCTTTTCCAACCTTAATGATTCTATGATTCCATTCCCCAGTGGCCAGCAGCTAAGACCCCCACCCACTCCAGCATCTGGCACGGAGACCCCACTCGCTCCAGCATCTGGCACGGAGACCCCACTTGCTCCAGCATCTGGTATGGAGTCCTCACTTGCTCCAGCAGCTGGCACAGAGACCCTCTCGCTCCGGCAGTTGGCACAGAAACCGCACTCGCTCCAGCAGCTGGAACGGAGATGCCACTCACTCCAGCATCTGGCACGGAGACCCCACTCACTCTGGCAGCTGACACCACAAGTCAGGGGCACCCACGCCTCTGCTCTGACTCCAGTTGCTGGCCCAGTCTCCCCAGTCCCCCCAGTCCTCCCAGCAGCTGGCCCTTAGTCCTTGCAGCACTCACACATGGGACAGAGGAGAAGGTTACACACAGAGATAGTCAAGAAAGGATTTAAGGAGATGATAGGACAGAGTGCGGTGACCAGGCACAGGGCTCAGCCAGACAAGCGTACTGACCGGCTCCATTTTACATTTGAACAGCCCTTTTTACATCCCTTTCTGTCTACCCCTGTCCTTTTGTTTCTCCCTGATCCCCTTTCCCTAAACATTGCATCACCAGTTGGCACAGTCCCCCAGAACCCCCTCCAACATCCTGGAGCCCCAGGTTTGCATCCTTGGCTGCTGCAAAGTCCAGGTTTGCCTGCCATTTCTTGATAGCCCATCCATTAGTGCACCTGGCCAGGTTTGTTTCTGATTATTGTCTTTGTTAACATTATTCGGTCAGGTTTGGTGTCTCCGTGCGTTTGCATCCCTCCCTTTCCTTATCAGCAAGGTCAGATAATCTTGCTGAAAAATAAACATTCCCACACCCTGCATATCCTTATCAGTGAGTGTAACTGAGCAGACTTGTCCTCACCACCTCCCTTCTCACGTGTCCCTCAGGTTTGTCTCTGTGTGTTCTTGCGTATGGCTTCTTTCACCACGTACCCTTAGAGGAGCAGAGACTCCTTCCATACACCCTTAAAGAGACTTCCACTAACTGAAAAGATCAACAGTTTCAAAAGGAAGATTGAGTTTTGTGATTTCTCATAATTTCTGAAATTCAAGGTATATATTCACTCCCACATGTGAGTCTCAGATTTTTTTTTCTCTTCTTTTGCAGTGAGGTTTGAAAAGGTGTGCTACAAAATCATTTGTGCTACAAATACAGAAAAATTTTATTAATTTTTCAGGAAACTAGCAATATATCTGCTTTAGTGAGAGAAAGCTAAGGGAAAATGTTTACCAACAATACTGCACATAAATTTATAGTGTAAAATATTATAGATTATAGAGTAGTCTGCACAGAAGTAATGAAAATGTCACTTAGTGCAATCCTTTCTAGAACCATCACTTATTGTGTAATTTCCTGCTTTGTTTTTCCAGTTTTCTTTGATTAAGATTAGTGTACCAGCATGGAAAAACCGTATGTATATCTCTCTGGTTTAAGTGATAAAGAAAAGGAATGAGTTCATGATCAATATTTTGTTTGATCATCTGAAAAGCTATTTCCAGGTGAGTTCTAAGCATGTCTGGAAAATTGAAAACTGCAAAGATGTATATTTCCACTCTAATTTCTTGTAACTTTTATGTTTTTCTTATACAGTTACGAATGTGAACATTTAAGAAAACTCCCCTGAAGAACAGACTTCTTAACTAAGAAGTTTAATCTCTTATTTTTAAAGTTCTAATACAAGAAGGGTCTTCAAATGTTCCATACAGTGCTATTTAAAAAACACCGAAAATTCTTTTTTCCTCTTACATGTAGTAGTAAATATGTAATAGTACCCTGCCTTTTTCAAAATATCACCTAATAAATTATATTCTTTCTTTGCTACGCATACTTCACTTGCATAACTTGAAAAAGGAACACAACATTTTACTTCAGAAAAACATCTGAATCCTGATTAATAATATCTTTTCTAATAATCTGTTATAACATTAAAGCGCAGGTAAATTTTGTGTTGTCTAAACTAGCCTGCAGGAAGGCTGAATCATTACTATAATGTTTGCAAGAGGCATCTCTGCTATATCCTCTTGTTAGAAGATAATGTCTGTAACATAATAAGCAAACATATCCTAGGTTTTGTTCTGCATTTTTGGTAGGAAGCAAAATGAATTGACGGGTAAATCTGTGAGGGTAAAGTCACTGAGGTCTGCAGCCCAGGCTGACTGGGGTGCTTTTGAGTAGAGGGGGCAGAGAGGTGTGATCTGTAAAGGACTGGTCCCTGAATTTCTCAGGGACCAGTGCAGTGCTATCATTTCCTTTTGTTCTTATTTATTTTGAGCGTGGGTGTTTTTGAGTCACTCATGACTAAGCAACCAACTATCCAGAAAAAAAATCCAAACACTTGTTTAGGAACATAAAACTTTCTGCAGAGATAAAAGGGGGTTTTGTGGCTTGGTTTTTTTTTCCGAATGGCTTGGTCTTTGCCTACAGACAGAAATAAAGCATTGTGCAGCGTCAACACCTACGCTTTTGCTAAACAGACTTGACAATAGGTCTGTAATTAGACATGGTAGCGATGTACCCTCTGACATTGCTTATACAACAGTTCCAGCCTCTGGTGAAGTACAAAGGGAACAGATCAAAGAAAGTGGATGGGCCTGTGCACTTTTCATAAAATCCTTTCTGAAACAGGATAGCGGGGCTAGAGGGGCCATTGGTTTGACCTCGTAGTGTATCTCTTATGTTTTTATGGCTTAATCTCTTTAGTACAGATATGATCCCACACAAAGCAAGCCCCGAAGTCTTCTATAACCAACAGTGCTTTTTACATGTTACAAAATCATTCATCACAACGATACCTGACCTAGTTTGTTTAAAATCAGCCCCACTGTCGGACTTCTTAGCCTGGCTGAACTGTTGGTTACTATTTTTCTGTTCCAAACCAGCTCAGAGATCACTCGGCTCTGCACGGCCCTGCACTGTGCTGCATGGAGAGCCATCAAAGACAACTGCTGAGGAAACAGTAACCATTGTACAATACCTGGCAAATGTTCTTGCCAACAACGTTACTCAGAACCAAATAATACAGGCTAGCATGCACAATGCTTATTCCTACTGAGTCTGAAATTAAAAAAATATCAAACAAGACTATTGAGTTATTCTGACCAGTGTATGGTCTTTGTTTTTCTAAAAGGCACTGTAAAGGCCACCCAGGTTTCACAGTGCTGTAAGAAAAGCTAACGGGCTATGTTTGCAGGTTTTAAGGATATTATTTCTGGTCTTCACACAATTTGCTGTCAAATCTTGCACAACAGGGTAATGGAATCTAGTATATAATAATTATAATGCACATTTGTCAGAGTTTGAATAGACAATGCTGTATATTTAGAAAACCCCACTGCCTGAAAATAGGTGACCTAGATTGGACAATGCCTTAATTCCTTCCACCTTTCTGACCAGAGACACATTTTCTGGAAATGGGTATACACATGGATGTGTAAATACTGCTGGCACTTGACAAAATCCGACATTTCACAGATCTGTAAACCAACTCCTATTGTATTCAGTGTATCTTCGCATATTTAAGAAATGAGCAGAAATTAAGAGAAAGTTTGAGATGTGCTTGAAGACCGCACTGGAATGCTCAACCACAACTAAAGAAGTTCAGTGACTAATTTCACGGTCTATTTCTAGTATTCATTCACTTAAATTCAAGAGACGCGCTCCAAAACACACATGGCAGTTCCAAAATTTGGGTACTTCAGATGCTATGAACAGAAGGTCAAAAAACATCAGAAGCGTGATGTTCAGGCTTTGCAATACACATCGTGTCTCACGGGGGTGTTTTCCATGGTCTCAAATGAATCAGCCTTCCTAAGCTTTCTCTGTACTTCTGTGTGCACCCATGCATGCACACACAAAAGCACATACATAAAGTATATTCATGTACATACATAAAGTATATTCATTGAAATAAAAGACTGAATTTTATATGAGTTCATATACAGCTATTTCAATGATTTACAATAAATACATACTTTGGTGATAAAGAAAACATTTCTACCAAAAACTACATGAGAACAGCTTTCGTAATTAACATCACAGGTTCCAAGGACTTGAGAACAACCTACTACTACTTTGTGTAGTCATGTTAGCTGTGAACAGTTTTCAGAAATTTGTTTCGGTACAAGGGTTACTGCTGATACTGGTGGTGCCCTTGGGAGTTTGTACTGCAACAGGCAGAGGAATTAGGAGAGCAGGAGAGAGGCAGCACACTGAAACCACAGTGCATTGCATTCAGATTTGTGAGGTGTTCAGCAGAATCTGTGGTTTCACTTTAAAAAGAGCCTCTATGCATTTTGGCTCTAAACACTGCTTTGAAAAATGACCCACATGAACCAAAGAAACCTCACAAGCCTGACTTTGCAGAAAGTCTGAAACAGGTCAGCCCAGGGAACACTTTATTGTTCACATATAGTAACTCATATTCAGTAAAGGTATGAAATAGTTAAAGCTGAGTCAGGTCACAGAAGGTGAAGGAATTATGGAGACTGACAAAAATAACCCACAAGTCACTTCTGCTTTCAAAGGGTTGTTTAAAAAGCTCATTGTGGAATTGACTGGTGAGGGTTCATTGATTAGATCTGGGGCTTAGTTTCCACCAGATGGGAAATGCCTACATAAGAAATCTCTCTGAAATAAGGAATGTTTCTGAAACTGGGAAAAGTTAAAAGTAATTGCTGTGATTTTCTTTAACGGAATATGCTAGGAATTTGTGTGGGTTTACTTCCCTCAGCACACCAGTCTTGTGTCAATAATGTTGGGATGAACATATGGAATGAAGCTGATTTTCAATAAACAGCCAACAGGTCCATCAGGATGGCAGGAGGGAGCCCCCTCTAAGTACTCTCCACCTTTCCTCTAGAAAAAAAGAATACATGTCACTCCAACAGTAGGGAGTTTTTATTTTTGCTTCATTAAAATTAACGGTACAGCTGGGCTGTATTTGTTGCCCATAACAATTTACACTATGTGGCTTTCTTGTTTAGTTAAAACAATTGGCAGTAATAAAATAAGAGCAGGTGGATGCGTTACTATGGTTCCTGTTTATAGTGAAGAATAACAGGCACAGAAAGAGCACAGAGAGAGGAAGGTCACACTCGTTGCCAAGGAAATTTCTATATTTTAATCCAGATTTTGGCGTCAGATTCCTCTTTCTGATCATCCTTTGTTGGACATGCAAGGTAAAGTATGTGATTGTGTCTTCAATTGCATTTTTTGCTTTCCTTTTTCTAAATGTTATGTGTCTGCACCCAGAAAGAAGAGCATTCTGAAGTCACAGGACGCAGCAGATACAACCTCACTCAAACTTGCTTAGAAATGAAAAATCTATCTGGCTTGTGATTTTGACTGCTACCCGTGATGCAGAGAGGATCAAGTGTTCTTACAGCTGCTAATTTGTCATTAGCATAGTCTGTGTCTGCTTTTGGTCAGGTATAAAATAAAATAACACTTCTGTAGTTACAGATCTAACTCCCCATGAAGTGAAGGTTCACTGTGCAACTACGGTTTACTGGACAAATGTTTCCACTCCCCGGCTGCGCCATCCCACCTATCCCAGTTAGGGCCAGGAGAACACACCTGTCTCCAGAGACACTAGGCACAATCCCTTCACAACTCCTCCACCCTGACAGGTTGTTGTTGGTATAAGGAGTACTGCAGGTGCTAGAAAAGCTCAGCAATGAGAAGGTGCTTTACTGGTAAATATAAAAACGGAGGGGCTTGTTTCCTCCATCTGTCCAAAAGAGCCTTCACAGTAGCAGGTGTGCATTTCTTGGATGTATTTAATTTTATGCAGTAGATTTGGACTGCAATGCTGCGGCAGGCAGAACCCAAGTCATGGATTTACCTTTTTTTCCCCTTCCCCTATTCACATACAATGTTACTGTTTTCATCCAAGACGTTCACGCTGGAAGGGATCACTCAGGGCAAAGGACGGAAGGAAGACAAACTTTATTTTAATGGATATCATGCACAATTAGGAAGTGTTTGACTTTTGGTATGTCAGTTATATAATAGAATATAAATATATTAGCAAAATGTAATATAAGCAAAGATTCCCTTCAATTTTAGCTTACATTTTCTACCAACAAACTGCGGTCTGAGAAAAGCAACACAGTAAAGAAATCTCACTGTTTATCAGTTCTGCTTGAACATTCTGATAGCCAAGCATACATGAAAATTCCTTTTCTTATAAATAGTATTTATTTTTTGTTTTCCTCAGGCTGGAGATATTGCACAACCTTTCTTTCCTTTCATGCAGTTATTGATCCACCTTATCAGCACTACTTCAGTCATATTGGACAGAGTCAAAGAGACTTCCAGGATGAAAAACTGTTATCTCAATGAGGACAAGGAAGAAAAGTTTCTCCTTCTCTTCATTTTCTTTCTTATCAAGGAAAAGTTCAAAAAAGCCTTTCTCCCTGAAAAAATTCAGATACTTCAGCGAGGATATGAAATGGTCTGCTGCAGCACTTAGCAAGAACAAGCAATTACCTGGCATTATCTTCTGCCAGAATGGAAAACACAGATCCAGACGAACTTTCTGATCTCTGCCTCTATAACAAAGACCGTGTCAAAATGTTGATAGAAAGGGTCCAGATATATTTTGCTGTTAACAATCTCAAAACCTACAGGCAAAGCTAAAATGATTAGCAAAAGAAATCTGGCTGCTTTACACGCAGCTTTCAGGCATATATTGGCTAAACTTCCATAGTGGCTCTGTCATTCCATGACTTACAGAATATTTCATGCCCCTCTACCCCTTTATTTAAGTGAATTTATGGAGTATCCATGCATGCATATTAATGTCAATGTTTTAAAAAGTTTATACACAATCTTGCTGAAATCAGCTACTAAAGAATACGGCCAGTTTGGTTTTCCTCCCAAGCTTCCTAAGAGTCATACTACAAATCAAGTCTGTTTCCCAGAACAGTTTAGACCGTTTGTCTTGATCTAACAAGATGGAGATCAGTCCAGAAATAAGCTAAAATTCCCATTGTCTCTGCAGACATACAGAAGCTAGCTGGTGCTGGGGAATGCGCTTTCAACTAGCTCAAAGACTCTTGATCAGCTGTGCCTGGCAAATATTGCAAAGCATAAACAACACACTGCAAATATATGGCATATATGCATTTTGGCAGGTGAACATGTGATAGAAATTGTAAGTCTTCCATTCTTTGTCAGTTACGTGCTGGGACCATAAAGAACTGGCATAAAGGGGAATCATGCCTGACCAATCTGATAGCTTTCTACGACGACATGACTGGCTGGGTAGACGAAGGGAGAGCCATGGATGTTGTCTACCTCGACTTCAGCAAGGCTTTCGACACAGTCTCCCATGATATCCTCCTAGGGAAGCTCAGGAAGTGTGGGCTGGATGAGTGGTCGGTGAAGTGGATTGAGAACTGGCTGAATGGCAGAACTCAGAGGGTTGTCATCAGCGGCTCTGAGTCTAGTTGGAGGCTGGTAACTAGTGGTGTCCCTCAGGGGTCAGTACTCGGCCCAGTCTTGTTTAACTTCTTCATCAATGACCTGGATGAAGAGTTAGAATGTACGCTCAGCAAGTTTGCTGATGACACCAAATTAGGAGGTGTGGTAGACACACCAGAAGGCTGTGCTGCCATTCAGTGTGACCTGGATAGGCTGGAAAGTTGGGCAGAGAGGAACCTGATGAGGTTCAACAAGGGCAAATGCAGGGTCCTGCACCTGGGGAGGAACAACCCCATGCAGCAGTACAGGCTTGGGGTGGAGCTGCTGGAGAGCAGCTCTGCGGAGAGGGACCTGGGTGTCCTGGTGGACGACAGGTTAACCATGAGCCAGCAGTGTGCCCTGGCTGCCAAGAAGGCCAATGGGATCCTGGGGTGCATCAAGAAGAGTGTGGCCAGCAGGACGAGGGAGGTTCTCCTTCCCCTCTACACTGCCCTGGTGAGGCCCCATCTGGAGTACTGTGTCCAGTTCTGGGCTCCCCACTTCAAGAAAGATGAAGAGCTACTGGAGAGAGTCCAGTGGAGGGCTACAAGGATGGTGAGGGGACTGGAGCATCTCCCCTATGAGGAGAGGCTGAGGGAGCTGGGCTTGTTCAGCCTGAAGAAGAGAAGGCTGAGAGGGGACCTTATAAATGCCTACAAATATCTGAAGGGTGGGTGTCAGGAGGATGGGGCCAAGCTCTTTTCAGTGGTGCCCAGTGACAGGACAAGGGGCAATGGGCACAAACTGAGGCACAGGAAGTTCCGTCTGAACATGAGGAAGAACTTCTTCCCTCTGAGGGTGATGGAGCACTGGAACAGGCTGCCCAGGGAGGCTGTGGAGTCTCCTTCTCTGGAGATATTCAAGACCCGCCTGGACAAGGTCCTGTGCAGCCTGCTGTAGGTGACCCTGCTTCGGCAGGAGGATTGGACTAGATGACCCACAGAGGTCCCTTCCAACCCCTACTATTCTGTGATTCTGTGATTCTGTGAAAAAGGATGGAAGGGTGCAATAAAACCTTCTCCTATTTCCATACTGTATTCCACTATATTATGGCCATGAGCAATTGGCCAACACCAAAGGAGAGAGCTAATGAAAACTAAAATGGAAAGATGAAAGAAGTTAAATTTAAATTTCAGGCAGAAAATATGATTAAAGTACTGAAATTTAATTAAAGTGCTATTAAAATAACTTTTTTCACTCTCATTCTTTTACTTTAGGGAAAACAACAGTTAGTTCTTCAAAATACCATCGTTACTGTTTCTCTTCTTGTTTCACTTTGATAACGGCAGTGTAAAATGTAGAGGGTGTGTGAAAGGGAAGTCTTGGAGGAAATTATGGCAAGGAGTATTCCAACTGGATACAAGGAAAAAGAAATCCTCACCATGAGAGTAAAAACCTTAATGGGAAATGGCCCTAAGTAAATAAGCCTAGCTTTATTTTGGCCATGTTTGAGTTGGGAAGATCCAGTGATCAAACGTTCTGCAGAGGCCCTTTCCACTCTGAGTTAGTCTATGGTTATACGAAAGGATATCTGTGTGGCCTGACAAAAGGAGTCTTGTATACTTAATTTTGTTGAAGGTCACTAAAGCCAACTGACTTAGCAGGAAATCTGAGGAAGGAAAGACATGTTTAGCCAGATTAGTTTTGGTATGAAACTAAAAACTCATCAAACATTTTGGAGGAATGACTTAATCTGAGAGCTGCAAAAAGCTCTCCATTTTCTCCTCTCTACTGTTCTAAAAACGTATAAGAAAAATCTTTTGCCAAAGCTCAGTCTTTATTAATAAAGGGAGAAAGGTATATAAAAAGAGTAAAATAAAATCAGTCCTGTAACAAGAAAAAGCAGAGGTTATGCAACAATGCACTTTGGCAAAGCTAACTCTGTATTTGATGCTGTAGGTACACAAGGATAAGAGAGTCCTTAAGAGCTGAGACTTTGTTGTATAACTGAGCAAAATGACTTTCAAAGTACTAACAGCAAGCAGAAATCTTAGATGGCTTGTAATAAGACTAGTTCTTGAAAGTGAGCAAAGGCCAAGCTGAGTTGAATTAGAGCCTACAACTATTTCTCTAGTGGTTCAGAAAATGCCTTCCCTGCAGATTAATTTCTGCAATTGGAAGAATTCTTTTGAACATGACTGTTGAAAGGGTTGTCTGCCTGAATACAGAAATAGAAACAGCTGGTGAGACTCCGGAAATTAAGGTCTTCAGGTTAGAAAGGAATCTTACAGTTGCCCTTAGATGCCTCTAGCACAAATCCTACAACTGATAAAAGACTGGCATAATCATATCCAAGCCAATTTCCTAGTCCTTGGCAGTACGGTGGGCAGATCAGATTGGAGATGGTGTTTCAGGTATAAATGATCTTTAACTGAAAAGCTGCAACATCATCCCTCTAAAGTCAACATTGATTCTGAGACTAATAATGAATGCCATTTCTGTTGTCTCTTTCCACACCGATAATTTTTGCAAAAACATACTTCTGGAACTGCAGTCAGACCTATTTCAGCAAACGCTGCCTCTGATTGCAACACACACAACTCTGCATCCCAGGCTGACTCAGACCTTATGCATCCTCACTAGGGAGCCAAGTGACTGATTTTGTGTGATTTCTTCTCTAGTTATGAATATCAAATAAGATTGGACATGTTTTAAAGTGGCAGAAAAACATGGGCAGCATAATTAATCTCTGTGAAAGTTTAACAAATTCAATTTGTACTCTGTTGCTATAGCCACTCTTCTGCCCTTTGCAGTACTTACTCTAGTTAAAGTTTGTCCTTAGAGATATGCCTCCAAAGAATCAAATAATGCAGAGGTAACCACAAAAAACTTCCACTAGAGACTCGCCCATGCTTTGTAAGAAGACGTAAAGGTGTAAAGGTAGCTTCCTGAAGCTCTGATTAATTGACAACTTCGCAGCTGGTTAGGCTGAATGCTGTTTGGGGCATGGGTCATATCTTTTCACTCTCTGGGAAACATCTGACACAACTTGCTGTTCTACAAATAAAAATAATGAACCATCACAGGTAACCAACCTGATACTCCCAGATGCCTCTTAAGCAGGTGATTAGTGTGTATCACAGACGGAAATGATTTAAACCAAAACAAAACCCTCAACACTCTGCCTTTTGTAATTGATTTTTTTGTGACCACAGTGCCTTTTGCTTGACATGCCCACAAGCGCTATCACCGACAGGACCACCGGAGGCTGAGCGTGGCAGGGTGCTACTCAGCAAGCGAAAAGGCCGCAGTCTCCTGCCCCAAACCCATTTGACCTAAAAGGAAAGAGACCGGGGTGCGCGCTACTCACGGCTCAGCTTCGATGCTCTGGTCAGCCGCAATGTAGTTGGCGGGGATGTAGCCCTGGAGCTTGTGGCCAGGGCGGACCGACCCTGCTGGCAGGAGGAGCCTAGCGTACCACCAGCCCTCGTGGGATGCATCCAGCACTTCAAGCTTATCCCCGGCTCGGAAGCTCAAGTCCTCCTCAGTGCGAGCCTCATAGTCAAAGAGTGCCACAAATCTACAAATATTCACCAGATGCTGGCCAGGCAGTGGAGGTAAAGGTTTCTCTTTTATCTTACCGTCTCTGGCTTTCTGTCCTGCTTGGACCTCGTGCCTTACTACAGCGAGGTTGGCAAAGACTTGGCCGCCTTTCGCATCCTGCTCACCATCTCTCCCCAAGAACAGGCACGGGATGTAGGGCTCCAAGCAGGCGCAGTGCTTCTGACAGAAGTTTCCCATCCTGTTTCCTTGTGCCTTCCTCTGCTTCTGCTTTTCTTTTGCTTTTCCCCGTTGCGATACCCTTAGACCAAGTTTTGCATCATCAACATTCTAGCTTTTTGCAGGATTTCTTCTCCCTCTCCTCCTTTGGCACAAAATGAAACAGCTCTTGGCACAGCTGGAAGCTCCTCTCCGAGCCCCACTGAGAGCTCATTACAGGCAGCTCCTGGATGGGGAGTGAAACCTGAGGATCCAAGTGCCGGAGCACATGTGGAGGGAATTTCTCACTTCCTCTTCGGAACAGCAAAGCAACACAAGAGCTAGGCTGGGCTGAGCTCCGGGAACAACGGGGGAGCGCAGAGCCTCTTTGGTCACAGCAAAACAACAAAATCAGAACATGTAAGCAGGGGAGGCTGCTCAACTCTTACTGCTACTGCTTGGGATGGGTGTTTTCTTACCTCAGATGAGGTCCTGTCATATGATCGGCAGTGAACGACTGTAAAGTCCGTCTTGGTAATGATTAACCAAGCTGACCTGCCTGTTTCCACAGCACTCTCCCACGTGGACAGCTTGAATAATTCTTTTTGTTTCCTGGTTTGCGCAGGTTTCGGTTCCTGGTGGGCAGCCGTTGCTCGCCCGAGGCTGGCAGATGCCCTCACCTGGGGCACACCTGCAGCTTCTGCTCTGCCTCACACCCAGGGACTTTCCCCTGCCGAGCACCCGCCCTTCAAACCAGCCCTCTGAGGTTTGATTTTTTGTTTTTGGTTTTTTTTTGAGCAGGCTTTGGCACTTCTTACAAGGAAGAATAAATATATGGGACTTACAGTAATAGATTTAATTCATTCCTTATTCTGCCTCTTAAGGAAACAAAGGCACTAGCCAAAAAGTTGCTGTACATGGTCGGTTAATTCTACTAATCACATAGAAAAATAATGGCTGTCTTCCAGTCACCGAGTAAGCCAACGAAACTAAATTGACTGGTGTATTCCCATTTCTAACGCAACTGTAACCCGGCACACAGACCAAGAATGGGTGTCTGGATAATGCTGCGGCAAAGCAGCCTGGAAGCTATCAACAACAATAAGTCAGACGACTTTCCTCCTAACCAGCTCTTCAGGATCAGTTCTACTTCTGAAACAAGTAGACTTTAGCAAACAGCCATGAGATTCATTACTCAGATTCAAAACTCTTCTCAAAAAGAGAGAGGAGTGGGGCTTCTGAGGACTGCTGCGCAGATCCCCAAGGCTGTGTCAGGCAGGACCGTGGCTGAGCTGTGGTGGCCACAGCAAGGGTCTTTGTTCCCATCCTGGTGACTTTATTGGGTATTCTCTGCATTTCTGAAAATAAAGCAGTACTCCTTCTGTTTTAGAGACTATATAATTTTATCACAGGCAAGAAAAAAATGAACACGTAATAAAAATGTTCTTGATGGTTTTACTGAGAAAAATAAAATCTGATAAATCCCATAATCCTAATTTTCATGTTCACAGTTTGGAACAAATGAGGATAATCATGTATATTCAGGGGCTTTTCAATATAAACTATTGTCCGAGTCCTCTGCACTGGTATTACATATAATTCAGCAGGATAATCTTTGCAGCACCTATTCCTGGACTAATTTAATTCTTTTGCCTTGCATCCCACTATATTTTGCTTTTGCAAAAGGAGGCCAAAGGCTTAGTGGCCTTCTGTATCTTTACTTAATTTGTTTTGGAGGCAAGTGTCAAATCAGAAATTGTCCAAATAAATAAGCTATTGAGTGTAAAGTGACTGTGAAAGACTTCATCAGATATGTTGATGAATTTTATTAGCAAAAATGCTTTGAAAAGGACAAAAGAGTCTCACCTCATTCTTAGAATCAGCAATAGCTAGTGAGAAAGATGAATTTATCATGACCAGATTGGCACATTTACAGTATGGATACTGAAGTTAGGATTCTGGTCTCTATATTACTAAAAAATCATTAATATTGCAAGTAGTTTTTGAAATACACAACATCTTAAAACAAAGATGGATCATTTACAATCTGCATCTGATAGGATCATATGAACTTAGATTTTAAAAAAGGAAACAGATTTATTCAATCAAATAGTATTTCCCCCCTTCAACTTTGTAATTTTCTATTGTTTTTAAAGTAGATTTCCTTGTTCCATAAAGGAAAAAGTCCATACTGGTGCTACAGCTTTGAGGATGACAGACATCTGAAGTTACTTTTTATATTCTATATGTCACTTACAAAGTACTACATAAGCAAGACTCTTGCAAGGAGCCTTACCCCTGCTTAAAGGATTAATTTGCAGTCCTCTAAATCCATTAAATCAAATTCTAATTAACTTAAAGTCAATATTCTTTAGGTCTTGCTTATTCTACAAAACAATCATGTTTAAACATGGTGGTGAAACGTATTTCTCTTAGTCGACTGAATGGACAGAAAAATAATGTGTTAATATGATATGTTTTAGTAAGCCTAGTGCAAACCTAATCTGCAACACTGGTATTAATTGAAGTGCTCGTGGAATGAGGTACTGCTCTGCATGAATTAAGGTATCCAACTGAGTCATACTAAATAAGTACAGATAAGATCTGAATTCATAATATTTCGAAAGGTCTGTTTTTATAGAATTTTTATTTGTATTCCATGATTTCAAAAATTATTTTATGTGAGTTTTCATTACAGATATTTCCTATGTTTATTGATTTGTATGTGCTCTGAAAGGAACTATGGAATTAATTACATAAAACCTTAGAGTTTTAGAAAAAACTAACCCTCCTCAACGTCATAAATATGCAGCTCCATATTTCAGAGACAGTGACTGAACATCACTGAGCATCAGGCTTTCTTACTGATGATACATGATGTTTGAAACAATTCCCCTATGCTGTGCAGAGAAGAAATACAGTCAGAACAGTACTCTGCTGGGGAAAACAGAGCATTCCTAGGCAATATCCACCAACAGCTTTGTTAAGAAATATGAGTCAGTTCAAACTGGAAATTGAAACAAAGAATGGTTTTTCTTAATAACAAGATGAGATCACAACAGAAGCAAACATTTTCCTCCACAATTATTTTGAATTTTGTAAACAGGAAAAAAATCCATGCGGGAAAATGAGAAATGAAGATATAAAATACAAGAATCATAATTAAATAATGTATGAAACTGCTGCCAGTATCATCACTCTCTATATTGTATAATCTTTTTCAAGTCAGTAGTTATACTGCTGCATTACTATATGCTAATTTAAATATTTGACATAATATACCTCGCTTAGAAAAACTTATTCATGCATTATGATAATGCAAGTAGAATGTTCCAGCAAAGTGAAATATTTAAACAATATGATCTTTAAAGAAATCAGAAGAAAAGCAAATGCATACTACTCTGAATCTGTCCTTGGGAAATAATTTAAATTATTAAATATTTTAAACTTGTGTTGTTTTTTTAAGGTAACAAATTGAAATGAAGCACAGTGGTTTTTTTTACTACAGCTGTCATTTTAGCTATATTTCTTTTCATTTACACATTAGAATGGAACACATTACCACCACTTTGTAGCTTTTTTATAATGCTTTTAATCAGCTCTTCCATTTTGTTTCTGTAATTTGCAAATTGCCATCCTTTTCAATGAAAATAAATTAGGTGCATAATTTTACTCTTGACAAAATTGTTTACTCTTATTGATTAATCATATTCCTGGTGTCGTATATTATCTTAAACCATAAATCTGCAAAGACACAGAATTATATTTGATTCAGCATTTTCCAACCTTAAATCTTTTGCATTTGTAATGAGAAAACTCTGGCTATTTATTCTCGTAAGACTGATCCAGTAATCCATCTCTACTCTAGAAAGCATTAAATGTACATTTTCAAGTGCTTTGGTGATGAGGGTTGCTTATTTATTAGCTGAATTTGGGCCTAAAACAGGCTACGTCCGACAAGAAATGAACACAGAGGAATAAGGCTTTGTCAAGGAGTGACAGAATAGAGACTTTCTCTATTTGTTCAAACAATCAGATCCCACTCTGCTTAAATTTAATGCGAGTTTTGCCATTATCTGCAAGGGGACTAGACCTCAGCCATTATTTTTCATTTTATCGTACATTATTCTAAATGATATACAGCACACACTGTTAAAAATTGCAAGTCAATTTACTTTCTATGAAGCAACCTTTCTGAATAAAACCACTCTGTAGTTCTCTAAGGCATGAAAAATACTTTTAATCGAATCTATCTCTGTGTAGGAAGAAATATGATAAGTGGACGACAAAGAATTATCAGTGAACATGAATTTGCCATTCTTTTAAGGAAATGTATTCCAAAACTGACCCTGTTACAGATAGCGTTTAAATTTAGAAAGTGTATGTATTTATGAAGATTTTATGATGTCTCAAGATCATTTCCCACATAACTCTATCAAAGTCTGCATGCTATGCCATGGATGACTTATGAACATGATTTACCTTTTTTATCTTCAGAAGTCAGAATTGCATCAAGAAAGCAGAGAAGTCCAATGAGGGGTGGATGGAAAGGAATAGTGTACCAAAGTACTGTACTCATTGTTTCACCTATAAATGCAACTGGGTTTTTTTTCCGATAAATAAAATCTGCACCCTCTCCTGACCTGTGCATGTGGGAAAGGCAGCATCTTACCAGGAGATAAAACTTACAATTGAAATACATTGATAAACCATATAAAGGAATACATCTTTTTAATTACTCTAAGTTATTGAAATATTACATGTAAAAACAGTAGAAAAACACTAGCTATTAATTATAGAATAGAATAGAATAGAATAGAATAGAATAGAATAGAATAGAATAGAATAGAATAGAATAGAATAGAATAGAACAGAACATTTCAGTTGAAAGGGGCATACAGTCATCATCTAGTCCAACTGCCTGACCAATTCAGGGTTGACCAGAATTTAAAGCATGTTATTACCGGCATTGTCCAAATGTCTCTTGAACACTGACAGGCTTGGGGCATCAAGCACCTCTCTAGGAAGCCTGTTCCAGTGTTTCACCACCCTCCTGGTAAAGAAATGTTTCCTAATGTTCAGTCTAAACCTCCCCTAGTGCAGCTTTGAATTATTCCCATGTGTTCTATCACTTGATACCAGGGAAAAGCAATCAACACCTCCCTCTCCACTCCATTTTACTTTTCTTTTTCCTGCTAGATAAACCAGGTTTGTATAAATCACTCCACATTAATGTAAATTGTGCACACACTAGGATCTTATACATCTAAAACCTCTCTTTAGGAAAAAGGCTGGGTCTATAGCCAGTTCCTGTGGTTCTATGAACCCTGTACACCGTCTATCCACCTTCCAGACTAGGTCTCCCTCTCTCCTCGTATATTTTCTGTATAGTTTCCTACCTCCTATTTTCTGTCTTCTGTATCTGTCTTTCACAGGTATGCAGTGAGATGCTTTACAAAGCACATTACCCAACACAGAACCCATTGTCTTCATAAACCAGAGGCAAGGGGATGAGAAGTGCCCTACAGCAACCTGAGGATGTGCACTTATCTCTTTTCCATAGGAAAAGGAAAGGGTAGAATGAACAGGAAACTATAATCCTGGTGTTTACTTCAAAATTATATTGGGAAGCAGCAGCCAGGGCATGTGTTAAACTCTGTAAACAATCTTAAACAGTCTAGCATAGCCATGGCCAAGGGCACAACTGATTTCAAAACCATTATCCTACCTACCCATCTTCAAAAGGATGGGTATAATATGAGGGTCAACAAATACCAATATTTAGGTGACTAATTTCCATACTTGATCCAGTATAAAAGGTCTCAAAATCATGTTTTTCTTACTCTGAAGTCAGTGACAATATACTCATTGGTTTAACCAAGAGGAAGATTCCATTTTCACCCTTTATCCATGTATCACTACTTCTGTATCAGTTTTTGACTTATGATCAGAACAGTCTTTACGTAAAGATGCAGTATGCAAAGTTACTTCTTCACTATGTTTCAGCATCAGTCTGACCTTTTTCCTGTGTGTTCAAAATACAAAGTTTCACAAACAAAACTGTTGCGACTTGTCCTGCAAACACGTATACTCTTACACTTCTTCCTTTTGTTTCTGTATTCTTCTCTCCCTCTCTCCTAGTATCTTTGTATAGTTTCCTACCTCCTCTTTTCTTTCTGCTATATCTGTCTTTCACAGGTATGCAGTGAGATGCTGCACAAAGAACATTACCCAACATGCAAGACATGGTCTTCGTAAACCTAAGGAGAGGGGATAGGGAGTAAGCACCTTTAGTGCTACTCACTTTCAGTGAGCACTTGTGATACAGATTTAGAATCATAGAATCATTAAGGCTGGAAAAGACTTCTAAGATCATCAAGTCCAACCATCCACCCAGCACCACCTTTTCTACTAAACCATATCCTGAAGTGCCTTATCTACACTTTTTTTGAACACTGCCAGGGATGGTGACTCTACCACTTCCCTGGGCAGCCTGTTCCAATGCTTCACAACTCTTTCAGTAAAGAAATTTTTCCTAATATCCAATCTAAATCTCCCCTGATGCACCTTGAGGCCATTGCCTCTTGTCCTGTCACTAGTTGCTTGGGAGAAGAGACCTACACCCATCTCACCACACTTTCACCTAGTTGTAGAGAGCAATAAGGTCTCCCCTCAGCCTTCTCTTCTCCAGGCTAAAACAACCCCAGTTCCCTCAGCCGCTCCTCATAAGACTCGCTTTCTAGACCCTTCACCAGCTTCATTGCCCTTCTCTGGACATGCTCCAGCAACTCAACATCCTTCTTGCAGTGAGGAGCCTCACCTGTGCCAAGTACAGGGGCATGATCACCTCCCTACTCCTGCTGGCCACACTATTCCTGGTACAAGCCAGGATGCCATTGGCCTTCTTGGCCACCTGGGCACACTGCTGGCTCATGTTCAGCCGGCTGTCAACCACCACCCACAGGTCCTTTTCCACCATGAAAACAAAATAATTTACTCTCCTTCTCTGACAAAATTTTCCCAAATTCATATTCCTCTGTCTTTATTTCCACATCTTTAAACCTTATCGGAATTCTCCCTCTCCCTGAGAACTCTACGAGGCTCAACACAACAACATAGGTAAAAGCGAACATACTGTTTTCCTACAAATAGAAGAGGTGGCTTTGATCTTCTTCACAGACTTACAAAGAAATAAAGCATAGATCTTTAAAAAGTTACATTAGCATGATGGAATCTTCTTGAGGCTTAGTTTATACTTAGAGTTTTAGAATATATTCTTCTAGATGACTTCCTTCTTACCAAAATCCAGCATACTTTTTTTATCCTTTCATCAGATCATTACTAGACACCCTCTAGAGGCAGAAGCAGAACAGTAAATAACAAATGCAATTTATATTCAAAATAAACTCTTATATTTGAGTTTTATAAGCATTACTATTAGCATTTTATTATTGTAGCTCCAAGGAACATCACTCTCAGTGGCCAGTACACTCAGCAATGAACACATAAAGAAGAAAACATTTCTTAAATAGAAGATCGATCACTCTTTAAGAAAGATAACTTACTGCAAAAAGAGGAAAAAATTTGATCTCTCTACTCATCACAGTGATAGGATAGAATTTGATCCCGAAAACCCTAAATGGCGATGACAGTAATTCAGAAAAAAGAATATATGGACCAATTTGATAACAAATGAACAGTGAATAAATACCATCAAGTTTGAGAAGGAAAGATAAGAGGGTTCAAAACCCTTTAGCCTTTAAGAAAGGACCTTAAAGAACTCAACAGAGTGTGGGAAAACATACAGTAACAGCTCTCCAATAGAGAGAAGGCTGGTGTGCAATGACGTGGTTCTCAAATCTGGCAGGAATAGGACAAGCTGTAAGAAAAAAGGATGCCTTAGAGCAACAGAGACTTTGTTTTGACATGGGGGTTGGAGAGGACAGAGGAAACTTAGAGTATTCTGTATGTAAGGGCTGTTAAAAACTGGAAGAAATTGCCTCAGCGGCTCTCTGGTCCTTTTTAAGAAGTTAGACAATTGACTACTAGGGATGTTTGTAGTCAGATTGATCCTGCCCCAGGGCAAGAAGATGCCTGTCTTTAGGTCTTTCCCAGTTCTGTTATCTTCAAGTCCATAGTTTATAGTTCTGGCATTTCCCACGGGCTGTTTGATAGCTCTGTTCTTTTGTGCAGTCTGTGTACTGAAATACATCAGATTTGTCTTTTGTGCAATCATTAGCAAGTGTGAGGCTTGAAATGCAGGCCTGTAACCTACTTAAACAACTCAGAAATCCTCAGAATGTCTGAATTAGACGTATTCCAATGAAGAAATGGAAGCCATAAGTGATAAAGTTATCTGCACATGTATATATCATGAATGAATGGGAAGGAAGGACTGAGAGCTTAGGAGTCCTACTCTGGATTTTCTGCTTAAAATTGTAAAAATAAAATAACAGTATGTTAAAAAAAAAAAAAAAAACAGAAGAAATATGGCAGTGTCCCATAGATCATTGAAACTGCACAGTTCTCTGGCCATAAAATATTTACAGGTCTCCTTTGGAAGCATAGCTTTCCAAAAGTTCCACACATCCCATACAATTTCTTTTGAATAAATGTAGCATCCATCCTGCTCAAAACAAAAAATCTTTCAAAGTCCCTTTAGACAACTATTCAGAGTTCTAAAATATATACTCACTAAGGGTCCAGTAATCAGCCTTGGCTATTAATCACTCTGACAAAATCACTGATTTTCATTTCCTTATTTCGTGCTGCGTGGGAACAGCCTGAGTTAGATTACAAGATCTGAGAGAGGTGATAAGGACAATAAGCATGCTTTTGAGAGATTCTGAGCACCTGGTGGATTACTGTCTGTTTAACCTTTTAACACACTCTTGGATTTAGTTTTGGGAATCTTGTCTCTTTAGCAGCACGAAACTCGTTTCCATGCTGGTGAGACAGAGAATGAAATCAATATAGTACTGAGGTGCCAGATGTAATCAGATGTCCTACTCCCAGCAGGATGCTATAAATTGTATGTGCATGATTCTACTGAAAAAGTTAATGTGTCCATATTTTGTGCCATATAAAAAGGCTACTAAACAACCCAATAAACAGTCAAATCACTGAAATTTAATCAAGTCTTAAATCCTGATCAACAGTCAAGTATGCTCAAAGGGCTTCTCTATCTAGTAACAAGGCACCCTGTGTGTCACAGAGGGATGCCTTGAAAATTGCACAGCATTTTGATAAACTTTTAAAGGTCTACTAAAGAAATAGTAAGTGCTAGTGACAGTTTTTCAAAGTAAATATATTCTTGACAGTTCTCATTCTCTCACAGAGAAACAGGATATCCTTGAACTGAATTATTGTTGTTAAATTTGTGTCTACTAAGGCATCATTCTGTTGTAAGACAGAGGACTGCTGCTCTATATTCTTAGCTTCTTCCTCTAATGGGTCCTAAACAAAATTGTTTCCTTCCAGGTGTCCTAAACTTAAAAACATAAAATCTAATCTTGCAATGCTGTTTAAACATGTCAAGAATCCCATTGAAAGTACGATTTCAGGCAAAATCCGAGAAACATGTGTTGTACCTGTGTGACCACCACCAACTCCTAGGAAGTTTGCCTTTCGAGCTGTGATTGTGGGGTCAGGGATAAAGCTCACTTTACACTCCCTAGGCCCTTTGAGTTAAATAGGTACAGCACCCTTCTGCCAAAAAAACTGCATTGCATTTTAATCTGATTGATGATCCACGCAGCAGAGAGGAAGCAGAAGCAGGTTAGTGGTGCACTGTCAGGAACTGCCTGTAGGATGGGAGCTCTGTGGTGGCCTTTCAGCAGCTGTTAAGGGTGGTTGTGTGCTGTGGCAGCACCAAAAGAGCTGGTTCTGCCTGAGATGGGAGTGATGTTAGAGCAACAGCAGTGTTTGTCTGGGTGCTACCCCAGGTTCTAGTTCCTACCAGTGTGCTAAAACAAAATACACAAAAAAATGCAACACTTTTTGGTTTGACTTATTCTACTCCAAAAGTATTTTCATTTGTTTTTAAAAACAAAGAGGGAAAAACCTAGAATGTTCTGAGCTTATTTTGTGTAAGAAGGTGTTACTTGTCTGAAAAGAAAATGGTTCATGTTTGTTCAAATTCATGTTTTGTTTTCACGTATCACTATTACATACTCTTCCATCGCAATATGAGAGGCCCTTTCCTTTTTTTAACTAAACTCTTATAACCTTTGCCTAAATGAGCAAGTGGCTGCAACTGCATAGCTGGGACAAAACACAGCTGACAAAGTCAACTTGCACAGCCTCAGGAAAATAAAAACGAAGTTTAACGAAAGTAAAACAGATTGAGGTGCCTTTGATTCAAAGTTAACTGGGAGGGATGCTCCACTGTATCGTAATGCTGCCCTCTTAAGGACAGAGAAAGTGAGGAGCTGGAACACCCGTCTTGCTCAGAGGCCTACAGCTTCTGTGTGACAGCCAAGATTTATCTGAGGTATTTTGACATGGTTCTCGCACCTTTATATATGTTACCGGACTCTTTTATGTTCCTTTCGCTCTCCGGGACGTGTTAGTTCACTCTTGCACTCTAAAACTACGCGGTGGTAGGAGCTGCTTCTGCGTGGAAAGCAGGCATGAGACACGATGAAAACGAAAACGCCCCTTTGCACGTCTATAAAAGGCTCTGACACATCAGGTCTCGCACTTGACATGTGTTTCCCACAGGTCACTAAGGTCCAGGGCGCTGCGGGCGGCATTTCAGCCCCGGCCCCGGCGATGCTCCAGCTGCAGGAAGGGAGCCGCACCACAAGCAGTCACCTCTCCTTCGGCGTGACCCCTTAGAACTTTCCCCTGCTAGGATGATTTTTCCCAGTGGATTATTACCACACACATACAATATAAAAGTAATTACTATGGCGCATAAATTAACTACAGAGAAACGTAAAACATTACCAGGTAGGATCTGATAGCCCAAAAGCTCAACCTCAGTTATGTGGACATCTCTGAGCGGCTCATGGTACCATCAAACTTCAAAGACAGAGCTGAAAAAGTAATCTGAAAGGATGCTGTTAGCACATTAAGGTAGTTCGGTTGTTACGAGGGATTTCAACTAAAGGCAGCTCCTTTCTGAGAAAGGCCCTAGAGTGGGATACCAGTATGTTTAAAGGATTCATCTGAAAGGAAGAAACCAAGAGACAAAGCAACGCTCGTAAGTCAAAGAAAAAAAGAAATAAATTTGGAGGGTTGTGTGCTGAAAGTAACCTGCCAAGACTTTTGTGCTATCAGGTTTGTGCTGTGAATACTGAAGAGGAAGGTGATATTCTCTCCTTTATCTTCTCTTTTCCCAGGACTAAAACCCAATCCTCTTCATCAACATTTTCTGTATTTCTTGTCATAGTTCTAATTTAATCTTCTGCTTAGTGCACTTAAAATTTAACTTGCTGAATCTCTCCATTGGTGAGTATCGTTCCTCACACAAAGTGGTTTAAGATTAAATACACTTAGTACTTTTGTGCTGTAAATTCCAAGATAGCTTGTCATTACTGCCAATATAATTGTGCAGCACTCACAAAATCTGGATGTTTAAGATTACGTTCAGTTGAGAGTAAATACCGTGGCTGAGGGTTAGACTAGGTGATCTTTAAAGGCCCCTTCCAACCCAAATAATCCTGTGGTTCTGTCAATGAACATATGATTTTTGGTATCTGTCTAGATGTTTCAGTACTGCAGTGTTTTCAGTTGGTTTTGGAGTGAGTTTTCATAGAACATGATTTATGGGCATAGCAAACAAAGTTATAAATTTTAAATAGCATAATCTAAACACAGTTTTGGCAGCTATATGAGCCCTTTTTTTTGGGAAAAAAAAAGTAATTCTGGAATAAGAGAGCTGTACTGATACAACCTGCAAGTCAGTCAAACTTTAACGTGAGGACAGTGTGAAACAGCAGCTGTGGGTGAACTCTTGGACCTACTGAAGTGAATCAAAATTGCGGCTCTTGACTTCATTGGGGCAGGAATTTGCTCCATGTATCCTAAAGTGAGCAGCTTTAGGAAGATAAAATCTCTTGTGCTCAGAGTTCCCACGTTGCTCCCTCATCTTTACAGCGGTGACCCCCACTGCGTGCGAGACCCTGGATGAGTCTCTTTCTGTACACTCTGGTTTCACCTGAAATTTCACACCAATTTGGAAAATACGTACATACATGCACATGTACTTATCTATATATCCAAGCATATATGCATGTACATATTTATTTAACATATATCTAAAGCGTATGTATGTATCATTATGTATACATTATGCATAGTGTATATCATTTATATGGTATGCACATATATACATACATCACTGTCAGTATATTAATGTCTGTGGGAGATACTAAGAGCCTTTGAAAGAAGCTGCTATACAATGGTCTCAGGTAAAATTATGCAATCCGTTTCTTTCTTGCTCTGACACCTTAAGTGCTCATCCTGTCCTACTATTAGCATTAGTGAATTTTGTTCCTAATTTCCATGTATTTTCCTGTCTAGTCCATTTTCTAATCTGATACTGAACTTCTCTGTAGAATTTTTAAACATATGTGATAGGTCACATTATTCAAATTTCTCTCATCTATGTCTACCCGAGCATAGCAAATTGAATTTTAATACATAAGTACATTGTATCTCATTCAGCTATTTGAGTGTATTTCCAAAAGCATTTCACTCTGGAATACCAAATTCTCATTGAGCCACCCTTCAAAAATCAAATCATAATTTGATACAATCAAAACATAATTATTTTGATATAATCAAAACTGCTGCTGTGCACTGCTGCTATGGTTATGCACCCCAGCTTAGCCACCTGCAAAGCACAGCACTCGCAGCTGCGCACTGGAAGGCAACGCTAGGAAAGATGACTTACATCACGTTTCACAACAACCGCTGTCAATTCAAATGCTTTTTATGTCATTCTATTCATAGCCATGCAAGAATTTTTTTAAAAAGAGATTTACTTGCAGAATAATTGAAGTAGAATTTTTCATCTTTGGGGAATCAAAACAAAGTTTTGATGGTGTCATTGGTCTAAAGAGAGAAAAGGATTGCAGAGAGGAATGAGGAGGTCCTGCAAACACGGCTCGCAAAGACCAGCTATTTTAAGCATCCGGAGACCGGCCTTAACTAGACACCGCACTCCAGTTCAGCCCCAGAGAACAGCTTTAGGCCAATGCAGCTCTCACCTGCTCACCTTTCTCCAAACACGGCCCTTCCTTGCAGACAGCACTTTCCTTCCCATCGCACCAGGCCAACACTTGTTGGGCAGGTACCTACCAAAATACCCATTTGATAATTTATCTGGAGGCAGACAGTACCGTTCTTCGTGTTATTCTTTTTTTTTTGGTTAGCGAAGCCATAAAGAAACTGAAAGGTAGCTCGTTGCCTCTGGGGTTCGGGTTTTCTAACAGCTCCTGCAGCGTTGCTCGCCACGGCGCTGCTCACACCCTGCGAGGACTTCGATAGCGAAGCACGAGCGGTGTTTGCCTGCCTAGGCCAGGCGATTCTCCCCAGCAGGGCCCTCCCCTCACGGTCTGGCACCGACCAGCTGCTTCCCCGCGCCCCGCTCGCCAGGCCGCGGCCCAGCGCCCTCCGCACCGCCGGCACCGCCGAGGGACGCGCCCGCGCCGCAGCCGGGGCTGGACCCGACCCTCTCCCCGTTCCCCTGCACGCCAGGTCTGCGCGGGAAACGCGGTTTTTTAAATCCGAGCGCTCAAAAGTGCCTCCCGCCCGCCGTTCCACTCCCGCCGAGCCTCCCCGGGAGGGAGCAAGGGCCCGTCGGGCGGGGCTCCGCTCCGCGCCCCGCGCAGGTGAGGGCGGCCCCGCCGGGGCGGGGCAGGGCGGGGCGAGGGGGCTCCGGCCGCGCCGCTCCGCTCCGCTCCGCGCCGCAGGAAGCGCCGCCCGCGCCCCTTCCTCCTCCTCCTCCTCCTCAGCCCGCCTCCCCGCGGCGGCGGCGGCGGCTCGGCGATGCAGCCGCACTTCTCCCTGGCCGATTGCGACGTGGTGGGATTCGACCTGGACCACACGCTCTGCCGGTACCACCTCCCGCAGAGCGCACGGGTGAGTGCGGGCCGGCGCGGCGCGGCACGGCCTGGGAGTCGCGGGCCGGCGGCCCCCCGCTCCGCTCCGCCCCGCCCCGCTCGCCGCCGCCTGCCCAAGCGAAAGGGAAAGTGGCGGGGAGCGGGGCGGCGGGTCCCGGGGGGCGCGGGGTGCCCTCGGGAAACCGAAAAAGAGAGGAGAAACACAGGTGCCTGCTCGCCGGGCGCTTCCCCAGCAGGCCCCTGCCCCGGCGGAGGGGGGGGACAGCCATGTCTCCTTCCTTGGAAACGGCGCTCCTGGGGAGCTTTCCTGGCTGTAGCGGCGCTGAGGGGAAGGTGGAGCTCTCCCCTCCCCCCCCTCCCCCGCGACCTCTGCAAACTTTGTGGGTGCTGGCAGTGGCAGGCCTGGGCTGAGGGCGCTCGGCATCCCGGGCTTGGCCCTGCCGCCGCCGCCGCGGTGCTGCCCGCCCTTGGCGCGTTTTTCCCTTCGGACGGGCACGGTTCCCGCTCCGTGACGGTCCGTCGCCGCCCCGTCCTTCCTCGCCGGTGCCGGGGTTTTGCCGCGGAGCCGCCTCGCGTCGCGGGTGCTCGTGGTGCCCCTCTCCCCGCTCGGTGTTGCCCTCATTCAGCGGTGCGGGTTTTGCGCCACGCTAGACTCCTACACCGATTAAAAAATGCTTCAAAATTTGGTGTAGAAACAGATGTTTATGAGGTGCCCCGTTTATGAATGGGTATGGTTCGGTGCGGCCTTTTTTGAAAAACTGCGTTGCTTCCTTTGGCTGTGCGTGAGTTTCTATAGAGAGGCATCCTTCGTGCAGAAGAGAGGCCAGTAGGAGCAAGTTGGGAAATGCAGGTCCTCATAAGTTCCTGCTAGAAACTATGCAACGCTGGGCTTACTTTCTGTGTTCTGTCTGTTATGCCACGCACATTACAGCTTGCACCGGCATGTTATTCCTGATAAGGATTTTGTCCAATGAAGGCAGACCATTACACAATTGTTAGCTAGAAGAATATGAGGAAAAAAAAAACCCTCCAAGCATTGAACAAAATGGAGAAGATACCAAAAACATTTAAGAAACTTAGTTCTCTCTTCTTTTAAAAGCTCACAGGCACAGCTGAAGATGCACTTAGTTCTTACTCTTTCAGTGTTGGCCTTCATATTAGTCTTCCTCAGACATTCATATTCATTCCAAGAGCAGCTTTTTTAATTAAGAAATAAAGGCCAGGGAACAGCTTTAATGAAAGAACCATGAGAAAAAGGGAGCAATGACTATTTCTGTATGGTCTTTAAGGACCTGGCAGCATCTATGTAGATCTTGTAATGTGCTGGTAAAGTTGTACATTAATAAATCACTGACTGATGTATCAGGCTTTAGCAGTGTTCTTTCTGAACTTATAAGTAGTAACAATTTACTTAGTGGTTGCCTGTTTCCTACAAAACATGTTCCTCTGGGTACTTCGATAATGTCCTGTGAGGGTAGTTGTTTATTGATTCAGAAGCTGCCTGTTGGGGCTTGGTAGCTGTGACACTTAAATTTTAAAATCAAAAAAAGATTGGGGAGGGGAGAGTAGCGGCCAGCCTTAGGTACTTACCGTCTTGGTTCCCCAATAGTCTTGAAGCACAGGGGCAGTAACATAGAATGCTGTAAACTTGGTTGTGCTGGACACATTGCACCAGAACTGCTGTGTGAGCATCTTGAGCTGTTTTCCAGCCTTGACAGAAACACCCTCAGGCACTGTTTCCCCAGTAGTGGAGTCAGTGGGGCAGGGCCCCTAGGTCCTGGTTTGATTTTGCTTGGGAGGCACTAACGCTCGCATCTTGCTGCTTTCCTGGGAAACAGTATCATTGGTCTCACTTAATCAATGTGATTAATGCATTTGTTTTTTCATTTGTAGCTAATATATGATAGTTTTGCTGAGTACCTAGTAACGGAGAAAGGTTACGACAAAGACTTGCTGACTCTAGCTCCAGACAGCTTAGACTTCTGGTGAGTATGTTGAAAATAACAGAAGTTTTCATCATAACTTCCTTTATGCTGCAACTTTTACAAAGCTTGGAAAACAGCTTCTTATTAGGTGGCTGTTGTTATGATTGTCAAGCCCATTAGATAAATGCAAAATTACGGTTTTAAATACTTGTTCGAACAAGTATTTATCATGAGATGCTTCTAAAGTGGTATTTTGAAGAGAGAGCTGAGCATCCAAGCTTGCTTTGTCTGTGCTTCTAGCTGTCTAGGCACAAGGCTTCTAGTCTGATTTACTCTCTTAGTTTATATACCTCCTTCTGCTACTTTCAGTTCAACTGGTAAATCCGGTAACCAGCAGAATTTAGTACTTTTTATCTCAACAGATGTGGTTTTGTTTGTGTAAGGCAGAATAATCCCAACAGCCTGCTGAGGAACCAAGGAAAGTTGATGTGCCAGGAGGCAGCCCTGGGATGGCACGTCGGGCACAAAGCTGTGGTGCAAAAGGCCAAAATGCGAGTTGCTGCTTCAAGTTCAGTGGTCTCTGAGCAGGAGCTTGAACGTGAATCTCTGATCTTCCAACTCTAATAGGTTGTTGTCTAGGCCGAGGGGATGGGGGCTTGAAGGCGAAGTAGTCACTGAGTGCTTTAGGAGAGAAATGCAGGGTTTGGTTTGTGTTTTTTTGTTTCTAGTAACGTGTGCGTTACTGTTGGAATGGCTTTGGTTGTTTTTGCAGTTCAGTATCTGACTGGACAGTTTCCAACCAGATGGATTTCAGCTTTCTTGTGACAAGCAATGTATCTATATTTCTCATATTTTCAGGCCTCTGGTGCGTGAAATCCTTTATTAAGGTCTGGATATCTGGGCCTTGGTGCCTTAATGGAGCTGGGGCTTCATTAACATGCACCTGCAAGCCTGCAGTTCTGGTGCTCGGTGTGTCAGCACTACTGACCCAGGTCTCATTTGTGAAAGGCTGGGGTCTGCATACTGCCTTCGTGGCATATCTTCTTTCCTTTGGGTACCTTATAACAGAGGATGAAGGTGGCATTACTTTTTCAGTCTTGTTTGTTCATTATTATTCTAGCCACTGAACTCTGAATTCATTTTTCAAACAACCTAGGAGAATGTAGATTCAATTATCTGTAAGGTACGGATCTACTAGGAGAGTTAGAAACTCATGTAGTATGTCTGTCCTACGCTGTCAGCTCTTCACCTTGTTAGTGCTGGCTAGCATGGCAATGCCTTTGCGTCATGTGTTCCTTGGATATTCAGTTGCCTCCTTTGGAATAACAATAATTGGTGTTGTCAGTCTAGTAAGTAGGGGAGTTACCACCAAGAAAAAATATATTTCTTTAGTAGAAGTGGCTTAAATATTACATTTCTTAGTTGTATATGTTTGGACTTTAATCCTCCAACCTTACCTGTATGAATAGTCACTGAACTAACTGAACAATGGAACTGGATTTATTTAGTAGGAATTTGCTACATAAGTGAAATCCAGTCCTCACTTCACTGTAGTAATATGTATTTGCATATAGAGAGCATTGTTCAAACATGGAAGTATTTGAAGGGTTGTGACTTCGCTGCTTTTGTGTACCATCTTTGTATAGCTTCTGTAAGTGCATTTCACTGTTCTGATATATAACAAGGCATTCCTCTGAAAACATTAACTGTTTGTTTCTTCCTTAAAATAAAATTTTTCTTAGTTGTAAAGGCTTGGTGTTGGACATTGAAGAAGGAGACTTTGTGAAACTTGCAGAAGATGGAACAGTTTTAAGGTAATATTAACAATAAGTTCATATTGTTAAAGAAACACCAAAAATTTATCCTCTTTCTGAAAGCTGTCTCTCAGTTTTGTTATTTAAAATACTAATGTCGGCATGCATTCATTTATTACATGTGAAATTCTAAATACTCTTTGGTGGTTCTCAGTTTTTCTTCATCTTTCATATGCAGTCTTTCCGTAATGTTTCTGCTAGTAAAGAATATATCATTTTTAATAAACATCTAAGGCTCTGAGGGGATCCTGGTCTTGAAAGTAAATTCACTTTTTCAGTGGCTACCAGTGTATTATTTGTCCAGTTCTGCTAGGCTCCAGGGTAAGGTTTTTCTCTGGATTGTGAGTCAGTGCTAATGACGGGAGCACTACTATCTTTCTACCATGCATGTTCAAAATTATGCAGGCTTACAACATGTAATTTAAATAACCTGAGGTAAATTAAGCACAGAAATTGACACATTCGCTTTCAAAATTTTGGGTTTTTTTGTCTTAAAATCTGTATTTTGCCTTCAGTCATCATTTCAGTACATCCTTAGTTCTTCTTTCCCTCTTTTTTTTTTTAAAGGCTGCTATTTTGAATCACAAATCTGAAAAGTAAATATATCTAAAGCATGTCAATCCCAGTCTTATTTTCCCCTTATTTTTTTCCAAAATGTATATCTGTGTAATTTAGTACTGAAGATAGACTCTACTTTTTTTTTTTTCTGATGTGTGTGGGAGGAGGAGCTTGAAGAGGCTAGGGAAAATTAGATCTCATAGAAAGAAGGGAAGAAATACCTGTGAGTCTCTGCTGTGTATCCTGAAATTAATTTAGTACTATGAATTTCAGAGTACTAAATGCAGAATTCAAGACTAGAGGATATATCACATTAAAGGGAAGAGTGGTGCAGGATAACTTCTCCTAGCATTGCCTGCATTTGCTTCAAAACTGGAGTCTGTGCATTCTTTTTGGGCTCAGTTTGATGGTCAGGCTAGTTGATTTTTAATTCCTAAAAAGGCCTGTGCGTACTTCTGTATTACACAGCTGCTTGCAGGGCTCAAACTAGCACTTTTCCATAGTTCTGCCCTGCCTGCACTCTGTGAATGTTACCAGGCTTCAGAATAATGTATAGTCTTTCTGCACTGTGTTTTATTGTGCAGTGTATATTGGTAGTTCAAGTATAGCGAGTGTCCTCACACAATTGAGAACATTCGAGCAATACAGAGTGATTGCGTTAGCAGGTGAGGCACAGTGGCCGTGCCCCCAGCCAACCAAACCTCTGTGTAGTAGGGCTTTTATCGAGGACTGTAGTGTATGTGATAAAAGCTTACGTCCTGGGAAGCTTCTAAGTTATAAAGAGAGTTACTTCAGATCAACTTGCACGCACCTTAGTATTCGGTTGCAATGTATTACTTTCCTCTAGTAGTAGTTTGACTGTTTTCCACCTTTTTCTTTTCCTTTTTTTTTTTAATATAAATAACTTAATCTATCAAATAGGGCAAGCCATGGTACAAAGAGCATGACACCCGAAGAGATCCTGGAGACATATGGAAGGAGGGAGTGGAAGCATTTCAATACAGTCAGTGGAATGGTTTCCCGCTCAGGTAGCTATACCTCAGCATGTCCTCCCCTTTGAAATTGCTCAGGCCCCTTCAGTGCCTCATAGTATTAGTTCTTACCACAAATGTTTAAAAATACTTGAGCTGAGAGTTACTGGAATAGGTGAATGTTTCGGAGGAGAGTGGGGTTTTTTTTGTATTTTCAACTTAAATTTAGGTCACCAGTGATGAGACAAGCTGACATTATAAGCGTGTTTTAGTTGTAGACATGGGCACATTGTTCCTTGATGAAGTAGACTGAGATTACCAGCCCATCTCCTTTAGGTCATATCCGGTAAATCTTAATTTTTTCTTAATTCTTGACTCATTACCATCAGTGATGTTACTGGAGGACTAGGTGCAGGTGCAAAGAACAGAGCAGGTCTGGAAACAAAACTTCTCCTTCTGCAATTGAAGTTTCATGGTTGTAAGATGGGAGTCACTTTGAAGGCACTGTTTGCGTTCTTGCTAGCTGCTCTGTGCTTCCTCTCCATTTTACTTTGATCTTGGCAATTGTGAGTAATACACATAATGTGCTCAGTTAAGTTGCATTGTCCTGTGTAATGGAGGTATTTTTCTTGGGATTTTGCTGACATAAACTTGTTTGTGATGTTTATTCTAAACTGCAGGTAATAATTTCCAACAAAATAGAAGAGAAAGGTTCCCTTTGGTCATATAGCAAATGTGCCTTTCTTGTTCCTTGAAAAGTGCACTTGGTCTTGCTTGTGAACATTAATCCCTGATTTGCTGACTTGGTCTTTAATATACCTAAGAGGCAGCACAGACAAGATCATGAATACAAAAAGGAAAAGTCACTGATTAAGCCATTTCACTCCTGAGAAAGAGATGGTGAACTTAACCTCGGTCTGGGGGGACATTTGCACCCTGCTGATTTTTTTCTGTTTTGGAGGCTCACAAAATAATGTGGATGTGCTTCCCCCTGGGCTAAGGCGCTGTCTGCAGTGTGTGTGTGCAAAGGGCAAGACTGTGTGCAAGATCTGTCCAGGTGTTTCTACAACAACTTCTCAAACTGTTTCTTTGTGTTTCCACTGCTAGGGAAATAGACACTTTAGAAAAATTGAGTGATACTGCCTGAACTCTTTCTCCCCAGTCTCTTCCACCTTAACTTTTAGAACCTTTAAATGTATTTTTAAAAATCTCATTGCCTTGATCTAGGTGAACAACTTTCAGTTGCCAATTATGAGAATCGGCAGTGGGAATAAATGCTAACAAAGATTGGGAAGCAGATAATGCTTATTATCAGTAAAATCCAAATAGGAGCTTATAATATTATTTAAATATATTTTTTTATTTGTGATTAAAGCATACAATATGGATTTTTAAAAAGTAGTTTTGTTTTTTTTTTTCCCTAGCTAAATACTATTTGTATGATAATTATTTTGACCTGCCAGGAGCTCTCTTGTGTGCAAGGGTTGTGGACAGCTTAGATCAGGTAAGAACTGGATTGTTTGAAACTAAGTATTGCCTTATCTTTCTCTTCCCCCACCAGGCTTCTTGCATGCATTATTAAATGCATACACATGGTTACTGAACAATGTCAAAGTCTTTAGCTTTTTCCTTGTTTGTAATTATTCGTGTCAAACTTAGCTGTGGAGACAACTTTAATACACTAATTGTGAGCTACATGGCATGCTCAAAATAAATGTGCTTCCACCAGAGGGCACAAATAACTAGGATATGAATAGAAATGCCCCGTTTTCTCAAGTTTACTCTGTGATACGCAGAACGTAGTTCTTAAAATCTCCTTTAATTATACTTGATGATACTTGAATTAAATCTCATGTCAGTCTTCTGAATAACACTGTTTGCTAATTTGCAAGGTGTTAATGAGTTGAAAGCTCAATTCCATTCTTTTTTAAACTTGTTTTTGTCTTAAATATATTGATCTGTGTACATAGGTGTAAATACACCTCTAGAATAGCATTCAATTATTTTTTCTCTACTGAAAAATAAGTTAAATTCTCAAGGCAGAAAATACAGTTGCTTGAACCTTTTTCAGTGCTTTTTAGATAGATAGATAGAATGTCCTAAATCCTACGTTTGAAGTTTGATGATAATTGATTTGGCTGTGTTAAAGAAGGCTTGAATCTTTAAGTTGTGTGCAGCTGCGAGTAGGAGAGGGTTCTTCTCATAAGGTAAGTGTATTGGTGTCAAAAGAGTACGGATATAACTTTCTGGCTAAAGGTACCAAAGCGCTGCAGCACTGGAACTTGCAAACACCAAACTTTGCAGAGTGGAGTCCAGATCTGAGATGCGTATCTGGGATCCCTTTGGGTATCAGCTGACTCGAGGCTTTAGCCTCCAATCCAAAATAGCATGCTGAGTAGATTGCTGCCTAAGTCCAAGTGCTGCATGAAGAGTTAGCTAAAGATAGCTTATCGGGAAACACTGAGAACAGGTGCGCCATAAGACTCTTAATTTTGTGCCTAGTTTGCCTCCTTCCTCTGCTGTTCACAGCTTAGAACCTCTGTCAGATGCGACATCTGTATTGTATTACTTGGTATTTAATTTAGACTCGTCACAAATCACCTACTTATTGGGAGAGAAAGCATGTCGAAGTGTGTGTGTAGTAAGCTTGCACGTTCAGTTACTAGTTCGCAAGCTGGAACACTGACCCTGGGTCAGGGCCATGTGCAGCCAGAGAGAATGAAACCCGTGCCGTTTCTCCAGATGGCTGCCAGAAGTGGTTCATGCACGCTTTTTGTGAGCTGGTAGTGCTTGAATATTTTACTGGGTGTTGGGCCAGTTTCAACAGGAGGGCTACAGGAATTTCCTGAAAGGCTAGCGTAAGGCAGGAGGTGGTAGGCCTGTCCCGTGCTCATGCCTGCAGGATGCTGCATCCTGAGGGTTAGAAACCATCACATTTTCTGCTCCCGCATTTCTAAAAGGAAGTAGAGTCTTCTGTTTCCTGTTCTGGGAGACGGTTTAGTAATGGCTATTTTCTTACTAGGTTTGGATTCAAAATGGGTTTAGACTTGAGTTGCATGCTGGGCTGCTCTACACAGTTAAAAACGAATCTGCTTTTGTTGTATCCGGAGCTGGAACTCTTACGTGTTTTCAGACAAAGCAGAGGAGCTTCTTGATGTTTCTGATCTTCACACTGAAGAGCTACACAAAATACTGCTTTGTGAAATCACATTTCATAATCACATCAGAACCATGGTGGACTACATGGGCACGCACATGGTTTTCTCTCTGCTTTCTGGGAATCAGCCTGTTTTCTTGTATGTCTCATATGCAGTGGCTGTGGGTTTGCAAGGAATCAGTTTGACGGTTATTTTAGTTTTCTCTGAAGTCAAATGTTTTGAAGGAAGTGTAGCTGCTTTTAAGCTAGTATCCATCTGTCCTCAAAACAGCAGTCTGAGGAACTGTTAGCTCATAGCACCTATTTCTTAAAAGAAACAAGTGCAAAAAAACAAAAACTGCAAACTAAAGAGCAAGTCAGCCACTTGGAGTACGAAGGGAGCAGACAGCTGAATCCATCTGTCTCAAGGTCAGTGCTAGTGTAGGCTAGTGCCATCGGCACTATGCAGATGGGTGCTCTCCAGCATCTCCCAAACATGGCTTTGAATAATGGCACTGGTTAGCAGCTAACTGGAGTTTGACATACATGAAATCTTTTCTCTTTATTAGTTCTTTGATGTATTTCTGTGGCGGTATGCTATGAGAATGGATTAAAAAAAGATAAAGTTGAAAGCCACAGTATTGTATCTTTGCTGCTCTGAACATGTAGAGCCGGTGGATGGTAAGGGGACTGCCGTAGTGCTTGTCAGTTGTGCACAAAGGGACTTGTTTGTGTGACTTGCTGGTTGTGAAATTAAGGGCGGACCGTTCCTCTGGAAGCCTCCATGGCAGATTAGGCCTGAAATAGCAGTTTACTTCAGTACGTATGAACCACATGTTTTTGGTTGGCAATGTTAAGGGGTATTTTTTTCAGTTTCTGAATGTTTCCCTCTCTAGAAAATACTTTATGCTTACAGAATGGGTCGTTATTCAGGTATCAGTGCAGTGATCAGGACACAGAGGGAAAAGCCGTGAAATCTGTTAACAGTTGCCTTGAAATTTATCCTAACATAGGTGTGGAAAGCCGGTGACAGCACTACGAACATACTTTCCATGGAGTACAAACTCAAAGAGACTGTAGCCTCTGCTTTACTGCTGCCGGGTTACCTTGTAAGTCTGAGCACCTCTTACAAGCTCAGCAGCCCATCCTCTGCTCTGTAACATTGGCTGGCTGTGTAATTGCATCTGTTGAATTCAGCACTCCTAAATTTATGGAGTTTGAGAGTGCTATGGGGCTCAGCTGGTTGAGAAGCTTTTTCTCTCCCTTCTTGAGATGCTGAAAGGGTGTCTGAGGTCAGCTGGAGCTCTTCTGTGCCTGGGCAGCTTTCTAGGAATGGCGAGAGACTATTTGCAAGCGCAGATCGCTTTCACCTGTCCTTCTGCCAGAGCTGGGGTTTGGCAGTCCCCAGAGTACGGTGTAGCACAGTGCTGCTCAGCCTGGCTTCTGGATGAGTATTTCATACGGTGTTTGGGGTGGAGTTGTTGGCAGGAGGATGTTACCTCTAATTTATAGCAAAGGATTTTGTCTGTTCTGAGGGTGGGAGGTAATACAAGTGGCAGACTGTAGATAATGTCAACCTGCTAATTTAGTGCAGTATCTGCAGCTCTAGGCACTTCTTTTTACCAAATGTCAGTGGGATGGCTCATTCAGTAAGTTGCTGTTCTAGCTAGTGCCCTGCTTTGCTGCAGTGTCTTAGTTCCTCACAACTATAAATCCTTTCTCCTTTCCCCTTCCACTCCCCAATCCCACCATAACCTTCTGAAGAAGGGAGGTAACTTGTCTGTGGTTACCCAAAGTTCACAGTCAAGATGGGTACTACTGAATCCTGATGTCCTGAATTCTACTGTCTAAGTCAGTTTTACTTCAAATACTTTTGTTTGTTAATGGTATTCCTGTCACTGTTTCAGTGTGAAAGCTCAAAATAGGTAATACTTGATTAATGACTAGGTTCCTCTTGATACTTACAGCATGATGGTCAGAAAAAATACGACTTCTGGAAGGACATGGTGGCTGCTATCCAGCATAATTATAAAATATCAGCTTTTAAAGGTAAGTGGGTTCACTGAAAACTTACTATAATAGCTGAAAATATTACATGTTCTTGCCAGAGTAAATACATTTGAAGTACACGGTAGGCTACTCAACACAGACGTTACTTTTCAAGCTTACAAATAGTTGTATAGTGGACACATGTTTATCCTGGAATAGAACATCTTTCTCGTTACTATTTCTATTGCATTTAACTGAAAATGTTTTGTTATCTTTAATTAAACACTTGTGATGTGCAACTTCACTGAATTGCAGTGGATTTTTTTTAATAATGGCTTTATCCACCCAAATTATAATACGGTAATATAAATTAGAGTTGGAAAACAACTTGGATACCCCGCAGCTAGAAATTATTTTCCTTATTTCACAGACTTAACTTCTGAGTTTCTGTTAGGCAGATAAAGTAGTAAGTTGATAATAAAGGTTAACCATCTTGTGTGTGCACACAGTTAATTGAAATGATTTTTAACTGTGTTTTTTTGTAAAAAGGGTTTGTATCATTTTGCTGACAGCATTTTCCAGTAGAATTACCTCTGTTGTTGTAACATTCATTAGTAAGGGGCGTAGTTTGGACCCTGTTAAAACTTGCCTTTTTTTCGCCATTGCTGTACTACCTGCTGTGTTCCTTTCAACTGTGATTGACAAAGCTGACTCAGAGAGGTTCCAAACAAAAATAGAAATTGATGTCAGGAGGGATATTGTACAACACAACAAGATATTCCTAAAATGTTTTGGTGGTTGTTACTGTGTTTCCATTGGAGCTTAGAGTGTGGTTGGTATTTAGGAATTCTTCTAGGAACTCATTCATACATGAAATACATGTATCCTTTGTTTTCTGCTGATATTAAACCAAACCTAATCAAATGTAACTTTTTTATAATTTTTTTCAATTCTTTTATCAAATCATGAAAGCCCTTTGTTTTGAAAAGTGTGGATCATGCAATATTTGGCAAAAAGAATAATTTTTGAAAGTGTTCTTTGGAAATTAGTTAGATGAAGTCTGATCTTTAAATTTGTATAAATAATTGCTCAGTTTTATGTGTGAGTGTTTGCTTGCGTGAATATGTGTACATTTATGCATATACCTACCTAGCAGGTACATATTTATGTGTGGAAGCATGGAATCTACATACAAACGTGTGATATGATTCAATCTTTTCTAACTCCTATCAGAATTGCTACCTAATTTAGTACACCTTATTTTCTGTTGTAAAAGTCATGAGGCACGTGCGCAACAGTGTCGAAAATATAAGAAAACATAGTAACCGATAGGCATGAGTTATTTTGAATAAAGCTCTGTAAAACCAGAAGTGAAACAATGCAGATTGTATACACTACTTAAATATTTTAATAAATGAAGGTGCCACACTGTCATGCATCACTTTGAAAGGCTTCATGGTAGTCTGATTTTCCTTTTAATAATATGGTCCAATAGATAAAGCATGGAACAGGGAGCCAGAGATTATTTCTTCCTGTATCACCTACCTGTGATATTCCCATGGACTATCTCTTTTTTGCTTCAGATCCCTCTTTGAAATAAGAATAACAGTACTAATCTTCTGTCACAAGTTTGTGCCAAAGAGGCGTTTTTTTGGTAGTGTTTTGTTTTTTGGTGTTTTTTTTTTCCCTCAGCCGCAAGGTTAGCATAACTTCCTGAGGAAGCTCCTAAACCTGGCTCCAGCCCAACGCCTACATACCAGGAAGCCCCACTGTCTTGCTTAGCCCAGAGCCTGGCCTGAAAACCGCAGCCTCTTGACTTAACTCTGTGCCCTCGATGCCTTGTAGAGGGTTTAACCCTTCAGAGAAAAGCAGTGCTCGTTAACAGTTAGTCAAGGTAAAGTTTCAAAAGCAAACTTAAGTGGTCAGTTGAAGAGACGTAAAGTTCCCAAGTCGAAATGCTGTCTTAGTAGTGCCATTGTCAGTGACAGAGCAGAACGACTGACCATTTTATTTTTCTTACGTCTGTAAGTGTTTGCAAGTCACTTTGGTTTGTTGTCAGTATGCCCTTGTTGCTCTATGTCCCTTCTCTTTTTCACATGATTTCTTTGATCATGATCAGGTGTCTGGTGGATTTTGCTTTTCTTTGTCTTAGCTATGGTAATTGCCTTAGATAATTGCCCTATGATTTTTTTTTGCGCAGCTCTTTCAGATAGCTGTGATTGTCCTAACTCAGCTTAATGAAGGGTGTTAACCCACTCTTCTACTTGTAAAAAAGTGAAGAACTGAGGCTTGCAGAGGGAGAGTAAGAGGGTTCCAAAATAGTGCTGTGTTGTTCAGATATCCCTTTCTGAAGAATAACTCAAAAAAAATTGGGGGAAATCTATTAAACAATACTATCAGAAAAGCATGATGTCAGATAGCAATGAACACAGATACTCGTATTTTCAAAATGGTCATTTCTTACCTATTAGGTACCTGCAAGAATGCCCTCTGCAACTGATATCCAAGATGACCATTAAATTACTTGAGTAATCCTTTTTGTGAATCTTTAAGTTATTACTGGAATATTTTGCAGCTTTAAGGTGATTAACATTCGTTTGTATGTGTTTCACTTGGTTTATAGTCTATATAAACTAGTAAAGAGCAATTTTAAAAGAAATGGCATGTGGCAATGTATTTTATGCTGTATAAATATGTGGACAAAGGTCCACAACACATTGTGGAAACAAAGTTTGATCTTTAAAGGAGTAATGAGGGCCTGAAGTACTGTATAATTATCTCCACGTAACAAATTTCAGATTTGGCGATTTTTTTTTTTTATTTTTTTTTTTTTATTTTTTTTTTTTTATTTTTTTTTTTTACAGAAAAATCAATAGTTTTTGTAGGGGGAATCTGCCTCATATAACTTCTTAAAGCAGAATTTAGTAAAATGTCTTCTCTTAAAGGCTGCTTTCTTTCTGTCTTCCATGATTGTCTTCCCTGTCATTTCCCTGACACTTCTGAAAACCGTAGCATCTGTGCTTATGTAGTGAAAATTATATATTTGTAATATTTTCATTCAGTTCAGAAGATTATATTTCATTTTGAAATTAAAAAGATCATGGCTAATATGGCAATAGACACTTCATAAACTTCCCTTAAAAAGCCTTGATGGGATCTGCTGTCAGGTTTCAAGGGTGAAATTTGTCACTGACTGTCATTTACAAAAAGGAAAATTATCGGAGAAAGAAAGTGCTAGACTTAAAACCTGATTTTTAGTAACTTGCATTTTGTCTCTTATGTGATTGATCGCTATTCTGAAGTGGCGTGCTGATGCATGGGAAGTGTTACTTTGCAGAGGAAAACTTTGGAACTTTCTAAACTACCTCATTATCTCCCCGAAAATACACGCGCATGCACACACACATGCACAGAGGTCTTTGATTGCGAGTTTGTGTTACTACCCTATTGTCTAGCCAGAAGATAGTGGATCTAGATGTCTGTGATATGTGCATTGTATCGTTCATATACAACTTCAAATACAACAAAGAAAAAGCAAAGATGCTTTTCTGGCCAAAAGGAAAGAATTCTCCAAAAATTGTGCAAAATGGTAGAAGTTCCTGATGTTGATGTAGTCCAGTGATGAGACATTGTTTTTGTCTTAACTGTGAAAATGGCAACAGAGATAGAAGCAAGCAAAATTGTTGCACTTCTGTCTTTCCAGCTACCTACAGAAGAGATTATTTGGGTGCTTCATATGTTTGAACACTTAAGAACTACTGAAATTTGTCTCGGAAATCTTTTTGAAGCCTCCGGAAGTGAATTTTATACTATTACAGGCTTTTATGTTTTCATTTTAATCTCATATTGGATTTTCTTTCCTACAACACACATCATCCAGAAAAGATGTGGCTTCTGGAAGAGCTTTATCTTCACGTAGTTTGCTGGTCTTCGTGTGGGGAAAATATTAAAAAGCAAATTTAATAATCTTACATACCTCTTCAAGGTTCCCTATAAATTAAGAATCCAAAGCTAAAAGCAAGGTAGAAGCTGTGCTTGTGCCACAATTTGGTGTGTGATCTCTAGCTTTTCAGTGTTAAAGAGACACTTTCCTAATGGCTTAATGTCTGAACAATAACGAAAAGCCTTCAGAAAGACAGGCCTGAGGTACTAAGCTGTAGACTTACTTGAAGTCCTATGTGTTCATTCAAGGAACAAAGATGTTAAAGAGCAAAACCTGATTTAAAGTGGATGGATGATAGGAACTGATGAACCGTGCTTTTAAGGATACTGCCTAGGCCCAGTTTCTTGCACAGGGATTAGTTAATTGAAATCACAGGACAATGATGTACTGCTGAGCACCAAGCATCTCCAACTGTTTTAAACATGTGCTTTGGCATACATTTCAGATGTAAAGCAATTAACCAGAAACTTTACAACTACTGAGCAGTATTTTCCAGCTCCAGTATCCAGTCCCTCTATTTGTTCATGAAACAAAAGTGCCAGATTTGTTGAATGTATTGGCAGCAGCACATCCTATGCTTAAATACTGGGAAGTGCTGTTGAAGTATGTGAGTGACCGCATAGGAAAACTTTTTTAGCACAAAAAGGACGTAATTCTTAGATCTGTAATTAATATTAGGCTAAAACAGGAAGGTGGACAGTGGGGATAGACAGTTAGGACTCAAGTGTCTTGAATTTTATTTTAGCTTGAAAGAAAAGTATCACGGGACTGCTACTTATTGTGTTACTGTCCACTGTATTATTTCCATACAAATATTTGTGTGAAATGTTTGTAACAGTAATGCTAATTTGCTTGCCTAGGTCTCTTGGCTGCTAAAATAAGCAGATCTGACGTTACTCTCTTTACTTAAGCATTTATTATTTTACCAGAACATAGCCTAAGCCACAGGCTTCCTTATCCAGCAGCTCTTAATAAGGGGAGAAAGAACAATTCTGCAAAGCTACGTTCTTGGTAGTTCTTTACAGTTTCCAAAACATTATATAGTTTTGCTAATGATGGATCAGCCTAAAGATGTCCTCACTTTTTTATTAATCCCAACATACTACGAAGTACTTGGGAAGTTGCTGATTTCAAGTGTGTGCAATGTAACAAGCCTCAGGTTCTGTTTTAAGGAAGAAACGGCAATATCGCAAAACCTTTAAACATGGGCCTGTGTACTTTCAGTCCAAGTGACTAAAAATTTCTGTTTAAAAAAATTGTTAAAAAGAATAGTTTAGATTTTATAAGGTTTTGATGTATATGATACTTTAAAGCACGTGACTGATAACTCATTGGAAGAAATATGTGATCAAACTATTATGATCTAATAATTTATAAGCATTAATTTTACTGAGCTAGCTTACTTTATACCATTAACTTTTCATAGTACCATAACAGATTAATGTCATGTCTAATGTTTGTGAGACATGAGTGTATGTAGGTGTGGTAAATATGATTATGCCTACTGTCTGATTGCTGTCATCATCTGATACATTTATCATTTAAATAAAATATAGTCCCAAGAGTATTGTGTTTTAAAGGCATGAACTGTGGCATGAACAGTGCAATTGTTGTCTCCAATATGGGTGGTAAAGCTGTGGTGATTTTGTGAGTGTCTGCATGCTTGTGAAGATATGCTCTTTAGGATTTGGTGATAGTTGTTTTACTGTACTCTGGACGTTGTAGCTTTACAGAGTGTTAGGAGCTTAAAAAATATTGACCTAGTTTGTTGCTGCAGGTTAAAAAATGTGCAAAGAAAGTTGAGTGGGTTTCTAGGCTTCAAATCTGGTTGCTTTTTCATATTGTGGAAGTTTTAGATCTTCAGTAACAGGTAATAATTTGTAAATCTGCCTTTCTGCAAGGTAGTTATTAATAAGAAAAGCACAAGTAAATTAAAACTGTGACATGGTATGCACTATATTAGAGATGTGTTTTCTTGACTTCTGTTTGATAGCTTAAAGATGAAGCTGACAGCAGACTAATGTTACTGAAGTATATTATCTGTTGTGATGACTATGCTGTGTCTGAGACTGTTTACTTTGAATATGTTCAGTTAATTCGAGTGTAATGAAGTATGGTTAAGAGTCCTGGAATGGCTACTTCATGTGTTATGAAAAGTGATAGTTAGAAATTCTGATTTTCCTTTTTTAAAAAAAAAAAAATTAGAGACACTAGTGCATTATATTAATTCATAAAATTTTAATGTTGCATTCACTTGGACAATTGATCATCATTTGAAACAAATTTCTTACGAAAATTCTCTAAAAACATACAGTATTATTCTACTAGGTTTGACCCAATCTCTTCCCTGTTCTCACTCCCTCCTCCATTACTATTGCAAAATTGAAGTTTCATGACCTGCTAGTGATGAATCAGATCGGTGCCCCATTAAAATAATCTGAAGGAGAGAGTGTCAGGACAGTGTAAGTGGGATGTTGTTAGATATGAGCAAATAGGAAACCTGAGAAAGAAGAGTGAACATAGTCAGAGGAATAGAGACCATTAGATTCTGAATTGGGCAGTTGGAGCCATACTTGATCATTCTCCATGAGATCGATGACAGCGCTGCCAGATGCCTGGTCAAGGTATCCTTTCTGGTATTCATCATAAGTGTACATGAGTGGGGAACCATTTTTGTAGAGTGCAACCCAAACATTTGTTCCTTTTGCATGTACATGGTAGGAGAAATAGTACAGTCCAGGGATCCTGCAGGTGAAGATTCCTGTTCTGGGGTCATAGTGTTGCTGCCTGTTGTACAAGATTTTATCAAATTTGATGGGGACTGTTGCCCCAGGGTAGGCTTTTGAGAGGATGACACTGAAAGCAGACACTGGCATCCCTGTAAGAGCTTGGTTTACTCCTCCTTTCATGAAAGACAGCTCCCGAGACTCTCCTGCTTTAACATAACTTTCAGGCATCTGGGGGATTACGGCTTGGCCAGGGGGACCAGGAGGACCTGGGGGACCTGGCAAGCCAGGCTCGCCATTGTTGCCTTTAGGCCCCGGGGGACCAGGTGGCCCCATGGGTCCGCTTAAGCCTTTTGTAGAAATACCTGCTGGGCCTGGCAGTCCTGGTGCTCCTGGCTCACCTTTGGCACCAGGGGCTCCTGGCAGGCCAGGGGGGCCGATGGGGCCTCTGATCCCAGGTATTCCTGAAGGCCCCCTGGGGCCTGGCTCGCCGTTGATCCCTGGCACTCCCTTAGCTCCTTGTGGACCCATTGGGCCGGGCAAGCCAGGTAACCCAGCGTGGCCAGTGTCGCCTTTTGGACCTGGGAAGCCTGGGTGTCCCTTGGGACCAGCAAGACCCTGCTCGCCTGGGTATCCTGGTTTTCCCTCTAATCCTGGTAGACCTCGTTCACCCTTGGCTCCTGGGAATCCCGGGAGGCCTGCGGGGCCCGTGTCGCCCTTGGGTCCGGGCAGGCCGTTCTCACCGGGCAAGCCTTTGAGTCCTTGAGGGCCCATGTTCCCTGGTGGCCCGGCAGGCCCTGGTTCTCCTGCCACACCAGCTGGGCCTTGGTCTCCTTTAGGTCCTGGAAGGCCGGGAGGACCTTCAGGCCCTCTGTGTCCCTTCATCCCCGGCAATCCTGGCTTTCCGAATCCTGGAAGACCTGGGGATCCAGGTAAGCCTGCAGGTCCAGGGTATCCCTTGGCTCCGGGGAGGCCTGCTGCTCCTGGTGGTCCCATTGGTCCGGGCTTGCCGACACCAGGTTCTCCAGGTTCTCCTGGAGTACCCTGGGGACCTGGGATACCGGCTGCTCCGGGTGCACCTGGCAGGCCTCTGTCGCCTTTCATACCCGGCTGACCAGGAAGACCGTTTTCACCAGGCTTCCCTACCCCGGCAGCGCCGGGGAGGCCCCGGGGCCCCTGCGGGCCTGGAAGACCCCTGCTCCCTGGGCGGCCTGGGATGCCGAATCCGCTTTCTCCCTTTTGTCCATTTATGCCAGGGATGCCTGGCTCTCCCTTCTCGCCGGGGAGGCCCCTCGGCCCTTGGGCCCCTGGAGGGCCTTGTGGTCCTGGCTTGCCGGGAACAGACAGCCCCGCAGGGCCAGGAGTGCCTGGGGGTCCTTGTGGCCCTCTTGCGCCTGGGAGCCCGACAGGTCCAGCTTCTCCTTTCTCACCGTTTAGTCCTCTGTCTCCTGGCTTTCCTGGCAGACCTGGCATGCCTGGCTTTCCAACCGCAGAGAATCCAGGTGGTCCAGGGGGACCAGGGGGGCCTTGGGGACCAGGACTTCCAAACCCTGGCTTTCCTGCAGGACCTGGTTGTCCTCTTGGTCCAGTTGGGCCTGGGGGACCAGGGGGGCCTTGTTCACCCCTTACCTGCACACCTGTGAGAGAGAGGAAACCAGATCAACCAGGGCAGCTACAACAGATTTGCAGACTTGTAACATGGTGGTGAAACGTGTGAAGGGTTAACTTAGTTTGAACCTCATAGAAGTCAGGTTTCCAATACTTTGTTTGGTCACTGAGAACCTGGCATTCAGGGCAAAAGTGTCTCAGAGCTCTTATGTGAATAATGAACAAGTGCAAATGTGTTGGAGTTGTGTTGTGAGCTACAAGGCCTCTAGAAATTTTTTTGGCTTCAATACATTTAGGTTCATCAGAGAGCTTAAAAGATGCTGCACAAGTAGATGCAAACTATTAAGAAAGAAAAAAAAAAAAAACACAACCCATGTAACTAATCAAGCAAACTGTCAGACTTGCATCTTGATCATGAATTAAACCAGAGAAAGCTTCCTGTGCAGGTGTAGCTACTTTTCTGAAACTACTTGGTGCTACATTTAAGTAGTGAGATTTTTGTACTTCCCTCCCCCCTCACACTTCCAGAAGTGGGGCAGGGCTCTGGGTTTTTGTGTAAACACATGAATGTTGTATTTTCAAATACCGTCTTAAAGGTTTTTGTTTGTCATAAAAATTCCACAGTGGCAAGGTCACAACTGGTAATTCATCTTACTGCAGTCAGAATTCCAGCATTGTTTTGTTTTTTTAATAATACTTCATTTTCTTAGTGATCAAAACAGCAGGTGGAGCCACTTAACCAAATGTCATAAATAGGCGAATAAACAAGCTGTTTAGTTTTCTGTGCACTTTTGGGGGAGCTCCCTTCTGGAATTAAGATGCTGATTTGTAGGACGTTACAGACAAGATTAACATGGATATATTGAGACTACTTCAGTAGTGTGCAGCAACTGGCAGCATTACAGAACAAAATACCATAGCTATGATGAATGTTAAAGAGGTCATTTTAAAATGAAAACTGAGGGATATAGGAAGAGCCTGGATTCTGTTTTTTGTAAGCTCAACATATTCCATTTGATGCTTATTTAGAAAGGATTGATAAGATCAACATTGGATCAGCTAAAGTTTGCATTTCAGCCTCTTACAAAGAGAGTGTGTGTATATATAGAAGATTTATATACATAGATCTACATATATAGATGATTTTTATATATAGATCTATATGTATAGATTTGTGCAATTACTGTTCTGCTGTCTTTTAGATATTAAATTGCTTTTCCCAATCTGTGGTTACTCTTGATGAACCAAAAAATGAAGGTAACTATTACTGTACATACTGTATTTTAAAAAATAAGAGGTGTGTATATGAAATACATTTGATTTTGGTTTGATGTTGGATCTGCAAGGCTGCCTTCTTATATAGCCAGGGAAATTGTTCTTATCTACCAAGTGTGGAGAGTGCATTTTCTTTTTTGCTGGTGCATAAAATCAGCACAAATGCATATCACGTTTTGCACACCTTTCTATCTCATCCTTCTTAAGGCAATAAAAAGGAAGATAGTTGTTTAAAATCCTACACATCGGAAGAAAGCAGTGTCTGTGATTTATTGACAAACTGAAAACACAAGCATGCATCCTTCTCAGCTGCAAAGGAGACTGTGGAATCTGTAAGCACCAGTGACGTCTGGTGCAGTCTTTGGTATCTTACTGATACTGTTGGATTTCTTACTACTGAACTCCTAGATTCAGTAGGGTACAATTGCAAGTTGGTTTTCTTGTTATATAGATGGCATAAGATATGGCAAACTTTAAGAAATGCATCATATGAGAAAAAAAAACTTGGAAAAAGCTTGAGCCTGTCAGAATTAACACAGAACCTGCAGCAGAAGTGGCATATAAATGTTCTTTATACGTTACACGTTTTCGCTTCACCACAGATGAGAGAGCTACCATCAGAGAAAACAGCTTACACAACTGGAAGGCTCTAGATTTATTCCATAGGTTCTATCTATGGATAGAACTTCAAAAACTATTTGTTCACATCAGAGAACACAGGTCTGGTCAAAGCCTCAACACAGATACGTAAACAGGTTCCTAAACTAATGCTGTTTCAGTGGTAAAGCAGTAGGGGAAAAGTACAAACAGGTTTTTACATCAACTGCATTGAATCCAAAACCAAGCATTTATGTGGGTACTTTGGCAGAAGGCAGCTGTGACCCCAGCTAGGTCTGCTCTTTCATAACCACAACTCAAGGAGCTATGTCTAGGCCTACCACATGTATTTTGCTCTTTAACAGTACAACAAGAAGAGAAATAAGTGAAGTATGGTAGAGGATAACCAAGTAAATATTGTGCTTCACTTAATAATACCATAAATATGTAAATGATTCTGAATAAAGTCACAGAAAAACGCTATGAAAAGTTAATAAGGAGAGAGAGACAAAATGCAACTCTAACCCAGTGGGATTTCCACTTAGTAAGTCCTGAAGAGTAGCTGTTTATGTACATGTATCTAAATTCAATCAGAGAGTGCTGACAGGATTCCAGAGAGCCTTTGGACTGAAGGCAAGGGATGAAACTGTGACAGTATTTTTGTACAGCCCAGAAGAACAATTTGGAGGGTAAGTTTCCCAACTGTGCCGCTTTCACTTGGTTCTTACTGCAGAACGCTCCTGGAGCACGTGGGCTAGAGCTAGTTCGGGTGAGACCAGGGCTGCGTCTTTGGACTTGATGTGTGCTGCTCATGAGCATCCAGTCTGTAGGATCAGGCTATTCTGAAATGAAACCTCCTAAATGAAAATAATGTGGATGCTGTGTCCTGATCAGTAACTATTCTGCTCTCCAGAAGATCTGCTTCTGTTGTGCTACCGTATTATCTAACACAGACGCAGCCTAAAATGTCGTCTTCTGTTGAGGAGCTTATTTGCAAATCCTGTTTTCTGAGTCCCTCATTCACCTTCCTCATTTCTACCCAAGTATGATTATTACAACTAAAAGTAGATGGAATACAGCAAAAGTGAAAACTATTCTGGATAGCCTGTTGATGTCTGAAAGAAAATAATGTGATGTTCTTGGGCAGGTGGGAGAGATTGGTATTTACAAGGAAGATTCTGTTCTCTTAATTTTAGTGATGACAATTTTGAATAGAGACTACTGATCATCCTTTGGGGGGCAATTCATGAAATAAAACTAGCACCCAGGACGTCAGCAGTTTTGATTTCAACTTTTTAAAAAAAGCTTTGGCCTAAGCATGGAAAAATAAAACAGAAGTCAGTTTCAAACACTAAGTATAGCCGCTCATTTGACTTATAAGGACAGAGAGGATACCCAGAAATAAATGTCACAATGTATAGCATTGCAATTATATACTGCCTATACAGTAAGAATGATTTATGAAGTGAAGAGAACCTTTTATAATAAAGCTAGAATTGTTATATTACTATGAGATGAGTCAGATAATTAAAGTATAAGCTTAAGTGACTTCTGAAAAAACTATGTAGAGGTTTATGTCCCGTTTTTATGACTATATATCAGTTTATTTTGCCTTTCTAGACTTTAAACAGGTCTTCATTTGGCCACACGTATCAGATGTATATTTAAATTCACACCTAAGGTCTGTTTTGAGTAGAGATAACATGACAGAATATGCAGAAGTTCTTTCTGAATATTGTAGATGACAGGTCTGTTGTTAGAAACCCCAGTACTAATTCAAGAAATTTGAGGGTAATTACCATACTTGTATCATAATTATGCACATGATCATGTTGTATTATTCCCACTACTGAAGATCGAATCTGTAACTGTGGTTCTGTTTCTGCTCTATATGCCATTAGATTGGTGTGTAAGAAAATGTGTCTGTGGCAAGTATGCATCTCTGTCAAGAGGAGGCAACTGCCGGAGCCACTGCCAGTTCTTTCTGCAGTGATGACATTATTTTAGTAAACCTAAACTGTTAGTGAAAGTTGAATACCAATAGTATAAACAAAAAGCTTTAGTTCATGTCTTGATGCACTAAGAATAATTGTGTTAGTTTATTATCAAAAAATAGTAAACTTACCTTGACTCTTTACATTGAATGGTAGAAAATGTGGTGGCCCCTTGATGCTGGATTGTTTCTGGTATTGCTCAGAAAAATATCCATCGCTACCATGGACAATGTTCAGACAAAACAGCAGCAGTAAGGATATATGTAAATGCATGTTTCCAAATCAGTTCTGTGTTAGAAAGGGGAGAAAAAATTTATTATAAAGAAAAGTTGTTTGGTTCTGTTTCTTGTGCATGAATAAATGAGTTTTCTTAAAGTATTAGTATTAAAAGTAACATTGTTTTGTGCTTACTTCTTCCTGCTTTCACTAGTTGTGAAAAATCCTCTAAGAAAAAGGAAATCATTATTGCTATCACTTTGAATGATAGAGCTCTTGTATAGGAATCTTAGAGGCAATAGTCTCACTCTTAGGAAAAGAATCATTTTAAATGGACACCAGCCTGTTTAAAACCACAGTCTTCGAGTTTATTTTCCTAGTTGCAGTAGGGCTCCAAAAGTAAGTTCAGGCATTGCAAATATCAGAACTCTTGAAATGAAGTTCTCAGTGGAAATACGCAGACACTCTACAACAACCTAGCTCCTTCAGCATCAGTGGCAAAAATCACACATTACCTTGCTTGAATCCAGGCTTTTATCTGTAGCCTTTCAAATAGCCCCTGTGGCAGTAAGGATGCTGTCACTGGTCCTTGAACATCAACCCCCTTCCCTCCCCAACCACAAACATGTATCCTATAGAAGTTACCTTCAAAACCAAATAGCATGAAATGAAATCGTAACATACCAGAATGTTGGTGAGCTCCAATGCAGAGTAATAGTGCAGTGAATCCTCCTCTGTTGAGGAGATCTTCTGCCACTGGTTAGTGTGCAGAAGCTGATGATTTCAAGTGTCACCCTTGAGTATTTATACGATTTTCCCTTTAGTTGGGTGACTGCTGGGCACAAGCTCCTCCCCAAAAATCAGTAAGCAGTAATTAACTGTGTGTATATGTGTGTTTTTAGGGGCGGGGGGAGCTATTTTGGGCAGTCATCCTAGATCCTGTTAAGTGGTTTTTTGTGTTTTTCTTCTTCTTCCCTTGGATTTGTTGTTGATGATGAAATTGTATTGCTCATAGTCAGTATTTTCTAAAATTTTGCAGCCCCTTTGTTTTTAGAACTGAGAAAGGTAACATTGGAAAAAATCATGAACTCGTAAGGTTGGTAATTCGAAGTGCTTCATTTGGATTTCTCTGTGAATGTTTTAAGGAAAGATCTATAGATTTTGAACTGTGGTGGGGTGTTACTTTCAGGGGTAACCCCACTAAAGTCTATAGAGACTACTTAATGCGAGTAATTGTTCATTGGGATAGGAGTGGAGAACTTACAATCAATTAAGATGTTAAAAAGGGAGTTGTGTGAAGAGTACTTTTAAGTTAATGGTTTAGGAGATTGTTATCTTCACATTATATTTCTAGACCTGCTTTGATGCTGGAGCTACAGTACTGCATATATGATGTATTCTGCAAATAATGTTTCTGTATTATGAATTCTTGAAATGCAAGCTTACCTTGCACAATGAGAACTTCATTGTGTCTAGTGGGAACAAATGTATTGAAATCCATATTGCTTAAATTTGCAGATGTTATACAGGCTGATGTTTGTGGCTGGTGGAGCTTTTTTGAGCTTTTCTGGATTCAGTAATGAACTTTTAAGGTTTGTTCAATCAAATGCAGTTATTGTTGTACTTTTACTAGATGTGTGTTTTTCCTATTAAATGGGTTCAGTTTAGTAAATTTAAACTACGGATGTTTTACTGTTGGTGGATCAAACTTGACTGCAGCTTATCTCTGTTTTTCTTCAGATTATAAACTGGTTTTAGCTGTTAAGAAAGTTTGTTAAACTAAAGCTTGCTTAACAGACTGTATCCACACGTTGAGACTTCTTTTTTTGAATAAATAATGGAATCTTAGTGTTCAGCATCACTTTGATTAATGTTCAATACTAAACGGGCAGTATTTTTCAGTCCTTGAATTGGTTGTGACTCAGAAACATCGTTTAAGATCGAAGTGCAAAAGAAAAGAGAAGAAACAAACCTTTCTCATTTAGGATGGAACTGTAGAACTAAATCTATAGTGCACTTCATTTTTATCCAACATTCTCAGCAAAAATGCCTACTTGTAAATTATCTGTGTATTAAAACTCCTTTGCCAATTGCAGACTTCATTGACATTCTTATGTGGTATTCAGTTCTGTAGGAGTTAGATTTTTGGATGCGTCTGAATTTCTTTGTTTCCTTTGTACCAAAAATTAGTAGAAACAAAAAGATAAACTATATCTGTGTTCTTACTAAAGAAAGATGAGAATGTGCTATGAGTTACTGTCGTGTTAAAGTGAGCAAGTATTTATTTTTCAAGTTAATTTATGCCATTCATGGAAGCTGTATAGGGAGGCTTTTGGTGAGGTACAAGCAGTATCTATGCAGAAGAACATGTATGCGCCCATATCATAATACCAATTGTAGAATACTGTAATCAGGCAAGGGTACTAGTGTGTTATATTATAGGAATACTAAGAAATAACCTGGGAGTTCTCATACATGGCAGGTACAGAAGGGGACACCTGTTACTGTTCCAACTAGGAGACTGAGCTAGTGGCCCTGAACTGTGTGGTTATCCTGTGGAATGGCAGGTTAACATGGGCTGAATTTTACCTGCTTTGTGTGTCTTTGTTTGATTCCACACTCTTCAAGTAAGAACTTTTTTGGCTTTTATGTATTATGGCAAATATCCTAGAACACAAGTTACTGTACTGAAAGAGACCAGTGGACCAGCAAGTCTATTCTGTTTACAATTGCGCTAACAACTTGCTTTCTAGAGGGCTGTATTAATGTTGTGATTTAAAGACTGCTGCAGTCTTTTATTTAAAGTATTGTCAAACAGTTCTTTTCTTCTATTCTTCTTCCTAGCCATCCTCTAAACAACACAATGTTCCATTTTGTAAAGAAACCCTTTCCACTGCAGAGGTCTTCAGACTGAAGCCTGCTTTCCTCATTAAGCTTGCATGTCCAGTCTGGTCAGTAGCTTGCAGACAGTGTTTGCATGGCTGAGATGGCATTTCTACTCCCCCTACGTGCATTCAGTTCTTTTTAGTCTTTTGAAGAAGGAAGCTTTGTCATCAAGTTGTTTGTGTAACTTCTCAAGGTGCTTCATTGAAGAATTATTCTCTATAAATTCAAATGAGAATCCAGTCATCCACTTTCGACAGAGGCAGTAAATATATGGGCATAGGGTTTATTTCCTTCTTGAAGAAATACAACTTCAGCTCCTTTTTTTGGTTCACATAAATCCAAAAATAGTTTTTGATTTTAAAACATTTAAATATATAGCTCTTAGTGGGAAGTGTGGTTGTTGCTAATTTGACAATATTTGGTTAAGAAAGTTAAGAACAGCAGGCAACAGTTTTATGCACACACAGTTTCATGCTAATTTCTAGCCTAATTCATAAATACCCCCAAAGCAGACACACTTATGTTACAAAAGCACCAATAATGTACACTGATATTTGCCCAGCGGCCTCACTTCCTGCCTTGGCTCCTTCTGGGCAGGAAGGTGAATAATCTCTGTGTGCCTCTGCGCAAATAGGGATGATTGTGGGGTCGAAAGGTGTATATACAGGCAAACCCGTTGTCCTTGTGTTTAACCTGAGCACCACCCTATTGTGCTATCTTGTGCTGCTTCTTGGGTTTGAGGTTTTGTTTTTTGTGGGTATGGGAAATTGAGGTAGAATTGGAGTTCATTTCTTTTGTATGTTTTTCCTGTTGCTGTGGATACTTGTTATTGGCAGAGCGCTAACACGCATTTAACTTTAAGCACACACATGAAAGGTAGGCTACAGTATATATTTGCACTTGCAAAAATACATGCGGTAGACATGCTGTGTATGTATACCTATTTACAGTAACAGCACATTTAAAAAGAAAAAGGTAGGTTATTTGCATACCTGTTTTCAAAGGACAAATGTTCAGATGCTTTTGTTTTGTAGCAATGCATTTAGAAAATTGTCTTTGCTTTCAAATGAAGGTGTCTTTACTGCCCCCTGTCCCGCTACCCTAATAGTCAGGAATAATGGTGTGACACACGGATCCGCTGCACCACTCCAGAACTTGCTTTTTAGTTACGTATGGACGACTTCTCATATAAAGGTAGCCGTGGTAGTATTCCTACAAAATAGCAATGTAATAGTCTAAGTCCTAAGCTTGACTGCAATAAAAAGACTCAAAAGAGAGTTTCTCTGCACCATGTGAACTAGGTACTGGAATCGCAGAGTCTTTAGTGCCATTTGCAGCATTTTGCAGTGTTTTGCAGCATTTTGCAGTGTTTCATCACATTTGCTGACTGACTGTTCAATTTGCTGTTGAGTGTTGTTGGAAAACATGCACTCACCCATACTTTCCAAAATCCCCTGTTTCTTCAGTGTCTTACTCCCACAGTCAGTGGAAACACACACGTAAGTGACATGGAAGTGGCACCATGCTTTGGGAAAAGGGAACTGACTTTTAACGCATTCCTGCAAGTTACTCACAAAGGGACCTGAATGAGTCCTGCAATAAGCAACTGCTTTCAAGGAAGTAATGTGGAACATTAAAAAGCAACTGCTTTCACACACCCAAAAAAAAAAAAAAAAAAAAGAAGAGAAGTAGAACTTGGAGAAAGGCTGCTCTAGGTCCTTGCAGTAGTTGGGAACTGGCTAACTATGTTCCGGATACTAAGGATTTTCAGTATTTAGGTATATTGTTTTGACTTAGAGAATGTGATTTTGATTTAGCACCATCTAAGCATGAACTATGTGCTTAGATAGTTTCAAAGAACTGTGAGTTCTTTGAAAGGAAAAATTCACAGCTTTATCTCTGAATTTGTCTTATTTTTAATAATGAGCTTTTAGTCTTAATCCTGAAATTTTTGTAATTTATAATTACTTTTTATGTTAAAATATGGTACACAAGGAACCCAGGGGGATTTATTCCTTTTGTTTGGCTAGGTAATCTGAGTTTTGAAGAAAGAGACAAGAATGTGTTTGTGGGAAGTTTTTCTTGTAGTTTAAAAGTAGTCTGAAAAATTTGGAGTAACTTTTTACTGGTGACGGAAAATCTCAACGCTGTCAAGAGGACACAATTATTTTTCTTCTTATAGCTCACTATCTATGACAAGTGCTTTCTGATGTTGTCAGTTCAGATTTTGTTATCTGCCTGAAGTGAACTTTGACGACTACCCTAGTCTGTAAAAAGTTTTGCTCCGTTAAAGTACTTATACCTGAAACTTGTGGTAGCAACTGTTTTGCACTGGACTCTGATAGCCTGTAGCACCACCTCTGGTGAAGAAATTCTCCAGTCTCCAATTTGAAGTTCTCAGGGAAAGGCCCTTAGGAATTTCTAAGAGAAGTTTGAAAGTCTGCCATGAAATTAAAGGAGTGATTGGTTTTTCTAGTTTGTGGTGCACTTTGTGACACTCTAGAAACTCCTAAATCCTCTCAACTCCATGGTTTAAAACCATCCTCTCTCCCTTTCCATTGCACAATGCTGAAGAGTGCATGGTCCTGTGAGAGCAGGCAGGTAAGCCCTCAATGGGCATGCAGAGGAACAAAGTGTTCCACTGCACCTTTCGTCATTGGGAAAATACGGATGTTTTTCAGATTCTGCTGCTCACAGTCAAATGCACCCAAAGAAATAGGAAGCAGAAAAATCTGTTAATAGCTGTGGGGAGTCTAGGGTTTTTTGTTTTGTGGTTTGATGTTGTTGTTTCTTTGCTTTGTAATCGTTTATTTTTGTTTACGTGGAGGATGTTTTCTGTTCCAACATAGACGTTTGGACGGCATAGGACTAGAAAACATCTTGGAGAAGAAAACGTTTACTTTGCTAATTGCAAAATAAGTAAGATTTCTGCTGAGTTTCAGAATGCATATCATATTTTGTAATTAATAGATGCTTATTTAGGTAATCTCCAGGGATGTGCAGTACTATCCATATTCGTACTTTGAGATGCAATAAATGATTCTCTTTTCTAGCAAAAGAAACTGTGTTGCCCCTACAGTCCTGTATTAGTCTTTTTATGGATTTAAAGCCCTAGTAGTTCTAACACTTGTAATTGTGGTTGAATAGATGTCCTACTTTCAAGTAGTAATGGAAAGATGGCCTGTATTTGTTCTGGCACTGCAAAACTGACTGCTGACCAGTTTGTTCTGTTCAGCTCAAGTAACTGTTGATCACAAGAACTCTATTTAATATAGCAGTATATTTAAAGAGATGACACCTAGTTAAATATTTATAGTTGTATTCTGACTGAGTTAACTTGCAGAGGCACTGAATAACCATGCTGAAACTGCAGGAAAAGAAGTGTTCTACATAGGTTATAGAGAAAGGTTTGAGACTGACATGAATTTCTGATTATACAATATTGTCCGAGTCCGAGGAATGTTAATTAATGCTTTTTAACAACACTACATTGTTTGTGGTCGTATTTCATTATGCTTGTATAAAGATATGGTAATCCTCACCCACCTTAGGGAATTTATGATACTAGAATAAAACATACCAAACAAAAGTACTGGTGTTAGCAAAGATGTTTTCCAGTACCTTGGGTATGCTACTGGCCTGACCTTATTCCTTCCTCATTTTTCTTCCTTCTTCCCCTGCCTCTGAAAACAAAACCAACAAATATTGATCAAATGAATGCATTAATTTGAAATACATATCAGTTGTGTGGCTTTGGATGAAAACTGATTAGTTTTCAAGATACTGGAAACACAAAGCTGGTTTTATGTATTGATATTCATCCTTTCTTCCAAAAATGCGTTTCTGATTAAGTAGTATATGTGTTTATATATTTAAAGTTTGTATTTTCACTAGATTTATTTTAAAATGTAAACATGCTGCTGACAGCAGGACTTGCGTCTTCCTGATGGAGAGGAAGAACAGAAATATCCAGTTAACTTTGTGCACAGTTTAGGAAAAAGCTTTTCAAAGGGCCTGACCACTGAATAACCTAAGCAAATATGGAAATTTGGATTTTGAGGAGGGGGTCCACAAAGCTGTTTCTGGAACTGCCTAAACATAGCCAGATAAAGAGGTTTCCATTTTCTTTTACCTGGAGATGCTCATTTTCAGCCTTCTGTCTGATGTTGACTGCACTCTCAAGTTGTGTCAGTACAATGGTTTATGAAGCTTTTCTGTCAGCTGAATTAGTATGAATCTGATTTGGACTAAGATGCAATCAAACTTTCCTGGGAGTGATGGAAGGAGGAAAGCTGGTAGGTCCAGATCATTTCACAAGATGTGTTAAATAATTTTAAACACCTGAAATACATAATTGGTATGTAAAGATTACTATAAGTGTTCTTTCTTGTTTAGTAACTTCCTGAGGTTCCTTGTGTTCTGGTTTAAAAACCTGATACATAACAGCAGAAAGATCATTCACATAAAAATGCTAAATAGTCATACTGTCTGAGAGGGAGTGGTGGGGGGTATATTTTTATGTCGTCTTCAGTTCATGCTCTATTTTTCTCTGACTTTTATTAGAGTATTTAATGTCTTGTTCTACCTCTGTGCCTGCTGGACTTGAGGTTTCCTTCAGACTCCCCTGGACCACAGTGAATAAAGTAGAAGCCATGGTGAAAGAAGGGTGGGAACCACCCCTACTTTCCCAAAGGTGAAAAAGTTCAAGCAGCTCCCTCAGGTATTCCATAATTAGGGGAATCTTCCAAATAGTTGGTGAAAAATAGGTGTAACTGAGCTGCTTTTCAAGTGCACTCACTGGAGCAGGTAGTCAGCATGCTGAATAGTCTCATTCATTGACTTTACTACCTGCTGTGTTTTGGACAATGGGCACAGAGTTGTTTTTAAATTTTCATATTTAAAAACAGGTGCCAAAGGTTAAGGGAAAAAAAAAACCTAGACTTTTACAGCCGGAACAAATAAAGTTGTCTGAGTTCATTTTAAAAATAAGACATTTGATTTTTTTAAGTCTGGCATTTTAAATATTGCTGTTTCCTTTTAATTTATATAAATTGAGACTTAGGAAAGTTCCGTTGGTGGGTACATAGAAACTTTATGTACTCTCTCCCTTATGCAAAATAAGCTTGAGTCCATGGAGCTTAATTGTTCCTGATGATTACTAATAGGACTGTTTTTAGTTTCAATTAGCTGAGCTTGGATTTTTACAAGCATTATATTGTCATAATTACCTGCTTGTAATAAAGTGCTAATGAAGTGGCTGCTTTTATTATTACAGAAAATGCATCAGGGCTGCCAGGTTTTATAGGTGGCACTTACTGTATTACCTGACTCAAATCCACAAGCTTCAATGTCTCCTGCATTTCATAGGAGAAAAATCATATGAATGTGAAGAATGATTTTTTTTTTTTTAAAGTACTTTAACTGGTAGGCTCTCACATTCAAAGATTTGAGGATTGAAAGACAGTTATGTAAAAGTGATTCATATCTGGAGCAGGTAAATACTGCCCAAACTACTGATACAAAAAATTATCCAGACACCAGGGAAGGATAGGGACTTTTAAACTCAGGACAGCCAGCCTGACAAAACTGCGAGCTTGTTTCCAATGGTAATGATTTTTGACCGTGCTATTACTGTGGTAAATGGTGGAAAAATAAAACCAAAAATTGAACTCCTGCTGGGGATAGTTAGATGACTTTTGTACCTATTGATGGTGAGATGTAAGCAAGGATCTCCGTGGACTTAATGGATAAGAGCCTGATCTATTTCTGCTGGATGTGGAAGTAAAAGTGGGTAACTCTGCAAGCAGAAATTAAGTGCTTTGAGATTTTGAATGTGTTACTCTTGCATTTAGGTGCGTAGGTTCCACTGAAGCCATTAAACCTTTCTGGACATTCACGGTAAATTGACTATACCTTTCACTTTGTGATTGTCACAGCTTAAGAATATAGCTATGGAAAGATATTGGCTGCTTGGATTATATGTGGTTAAAGTGCTGGAATGTGAATGTGGTTTAAGCCTTGACGATTTACTAATGATCAGAGAAGCTGAGAGGCAGGGAACTGAATCCACAAATGCCAGGTCCCCATCTGATTCATTAACAAATGAGCCATTCTCTTCTGTGATCTGTAACCAATAGCCAGTTTTTGTTCTTGAAATGGTTTCTCTGGCAGTAGCTTAGCTAGGGATGTAGATAGAGGCAAAGTTTCTGGGACTCCATTATTTAAACATCTCGTGGTCTGTAAGCAAAAGGAGGCAGCAGCTGCTGCCAATGACATATGCCTACAGCAGAAGACTGATATCAGATTTCTGAAGAGTTTCTGACATGCTGGTATTGCTGCAGGTCTGGAGCGGAAGAAATCTTCCACCATTCTGCAACACCCAGGATAAAGAGTTAGGACCTTGAAATGGGGGTGAGTCATTTAGGATAGGAAATAGAATATAGAGGGAAGGAGTCGTTTCCCTGTGTCACATAGTCTGGATTGTGATGTGGAGTCTGAATTTTATGGTTATCTTATGCAACATCTTTCTTGAGGAATTCCTGTAGAACATGTGGGATTCTTTGGTAACAAAAGATACAAGAAGAGGAAGACACTGCAACTCCTGGTGCTCAGCTCGTCTGTTTTCTGATCGAACTTTTATGAAATGGGGAAGACCTCTGAGCAGTTCACCATACTAGGTGAATGTAAGCCTATGTGATACATACATTCAAAAGAAATAAATGGTGTTTGGGTACAGGTGAGTTAGAAATTAAACCACCTTAAATGTAGGTGCCTTAACCTGGGCCTGAACCCAGTCTTTCTGGCTGTATGCAGGCTCTTGGACCTTAGTACTGAAAAGCTGGAGCGGTTTTACTCTACTTAGCAGTCTGGCTGCAACCTGTGTTAAGCTGCTACAAAACCAGAGGGAAAGGCAGCGTAAATGCCTTGTGGTTACCTTGCACTGTGCTCCAAGCTGTTGTGGGAATGATCAATCTCCATCTATGACTAGTCTGAGATTGCCTAAGATGCAAACACACATTACTCATGGGCATACTCATTTTTGCTGTATATTATACTGTTGTGACAGAGGTTTGAAACTCACGGTGGTTTGAGTATGAAACTGCTATACTTTCATTTAATTCTCGCTACTGAATGGATTTAGTAGATCTTTACAGCGTTTGAAAATCAACTTTAGAAAACCTTGGCAGAGGGAGCCTTTTGGCCAAATTGCATCAGTTCTGTGTTTCTGATTAGAGCTTTAAAATAGTATTTTTAAATGTATTTTGCCTAGCTGGGGAATATATCTAATCATAGCAGTTATATCATTGAAATGTAAGGGAGTGAGAGTTGATCAAGATCTGTAGTGAATGTCTGCTCCAGGTATCTTGGAGTTCTTTATAGATTCACCCTGGACAGAAATGAAGAGGGATGTAACTTAAACAAGTGGCTGTCTTCCCTAGCACATATTCCAGACTATTCAAATAGTGCAAAAATTTGGCCACCCACAAGCTGTAGATTTCAGTTTGAGAGCTAGTATAACGACTTGTCCTCAGAGGAAAAAAAAAAATACCATGTGATGATCAGGAGAGCTTTTTAACATGTAGAAAATAAGGGAGGATGTATGTAAACCCTGAAGGTTCTGAGACAGCTTGCCATGTTACTCTAAATTATTTTTCAGCCGACAGAAGGGTGGAATCTGGGAAGCTAGGGCTAAAATGAATGCTGCTACTTAATATGGTATCTACACTTTGCTTGATACATTTTATTCATGCTAGTTTCATCACATCATTTATCATTAAATCTGGTAAAGTCAATTCAGCTTTGCCTTATTGCTATTGCATGGCTTATCCAGTTAGTACCTGTTTATCCATTAGTATCTGCTTATTTGTTTCTGCATTAGAAACAAGGCAAAATTCTGTCTTTATATTTGCAATCTCATTCTGCATGTTAGCTGTTTTTTAAAGGTACATCACATTTTTTAAATGAGTGAGAAATGTACTTCAGTATTAGATTTAGATGCAGTAGAATCAAGAAGGATCCTTATATACAGAAGATCCATCTGCAAATTCAGTAGAAGTTACAGCAATGAGATTTGGAATCTGGTTTTTGGATTAAAACACGTTCATTTACCAGCTTGAAATACTTTTATATGAAGCTGAGCATCTTTAAACATTCTCCTTTTTTCAGGACCTAAGCATAACACTGTTTCCCCATTGAAATATTAGGTCACCAAGAATGCACATTAGGTCATTCAGAGAGAGCTTATTGTTTCAGAAAATAGACCTCCTGTGTCTGTAGACCTATGGTGGGATGTATTTGCTTACCTATGTAATAGTAAGTAAAAGTAAAATTAACATTACTAACATATTTTCCTCGTGGTTCCTTTTTATACCTGTATAAATCCAGATCTTTTCTGGTATGTCCTGTGTACATAAATCGTGCTGGGTTTCAGAGTTGGTTTCCAGCTTGGGCTGTGCTGATGACCGCAGGATGTTTATGTGAACTGTGCTAAGCTTCTGGCAGACTTCTCCCTCCAAGGCCTTCATGCACTACTCTGTCCCTGAGACACTCATGTCATTTAGAACAGGTATTTTTGTTTGTGCACCAATAGTTTGCAGGTACTTTAAGGGAAAATATATTTAGGCTAGTCATGTAGGGAATGTCAACACTGCTGGGAAACTGAGAGCTGGCAGGCTGGCAGGAGCATGAGCAGAATTTATTTGATATGTGAAATAATCTCTGGAAACCTTAAAAAAAAACCCCTAATAATAGTAGAGCATAATTTTAATACCTTTTCCAGTTTCTGGGGATCAAAAACGCCAAATAAAGATAAGACAAACTTTTGCATTTACAAAGGAAGATCTGTTTTACAAACTTGGTGGGGGTAATGGACATGGTTTTGTTGTATTCGTTCTAAAGCTGCTTGGGAATATTTAAATTTCTACTGGATCATCTTTTAGAAGCAGAGAAAGACCTTGCTGTAAAGATTCATATTCCCAAGAAAGCTATCTGGAGTTTCTAGAGAATTTGATTAGAAGCTTGTCACAGTGATATTACCTATGAATGTCCCTGTTAGGGCTAAATGGTCTCTAGAGAACTTAGGATCTTGGTCTTTTGAGAATGAAAAGTTGAAAACAGGCATAGAGGTAAAGGATCAGAATATCTATTTTTGTTGAGAGTTGACTTCTGCAACTTCAAGAGTAGAGGGAGCAAGTTAACATTTCAGTATTTTCAAACTGTCCTGCTCCTGAAAGACAGTGTGGGCTGCACCAGCATATGGCTGTTCTGATGGAAGACTGCCTCGGACTGTTTGTTCAAATCCCTGGTAGAAGCCTCTCTGCTGAAGCCTCTGTCCCGAGTTGTTAACATGCTGTCTTTGGAGTCCTTCATTCCTAGGTTACATGAAGGACCAGTATGACACCTCAGATGCATAGATGCACATGGTTTTTTGTGTCTAATAGCTGTAGGCAGTTATTTTGAATACTTACAGGCATACAACTGCAAAAAAAGTGATAGTTAACAAGACTAGATTTTGTGTTTGGAGTTATTTTATGACCTACATCTAAAATACCTACTGAAATGAAACATTTTTTGTCCTCAGTTATACTTATGTCTGGGAAAGGACTGTAGGGCTGTCCAAGTCTCAACAAACAACTTATCACCAAGGACTGATGACATCTAGTTACATAGACTGCACAGTGGCCTGTGAAGTAAAATATTCCTTTTATTGGCAGTAGGATCTACACTGGTTTATGTAAACATGGATCAAGCCTCTGATGTTTTTTAAAGGATACGCGTGGCCCAAATCTGTATTTAACAGAAAATGAATTTATGAACAGAGTCTAAGAACCTAGTTCTGAGTTTCTGCAGTCAAGCTTATGGCCCATCAAAACTTTACCAGCTCCTTGTACCCCCACAGGGCAGCACTTTCTTCTTCTTCTGCATTTATGCCACTACCTGGAGGGCACATAAGCATCTCAAGTTTCTGTTCTTGTGCTTGGAGGACAAAGCAGATGCAATAATATGCTGCTACTGCCTCTTCCGAAAGAAAAACAGTCTGTTTCTTTTGGAGAGTAATCCACTAAGTAGCTAAGAAGTTATGAGGCCCCAGAGATTGAATGTATGGATAGGCTATTTGGAGCATTTAGCCGCCAAACTCTAATAAATCTTTATTGTGCAAATGCAATCTGAAATTTGTAATAATTATACAGAATTTCATGGCAGTGGTAGAATGGGTATTTTGCATGTTACACCAGTATGTGACAAATTCCAAACCTATGGGAAGAATGAAGGTCTTGAAGCTGCTTTGCAAGATGGATGTATAGAACTAGGGTAGAGACTTTTTCCTAATATTTTTGTTAAAGAATGGACAAACAGTTTTAAACAAATCTTTCTGAAAAAGCAAAAGCCTGAGGTAAAAGAAGTTGGAGTGGGAATGGTGAAAATGTGGCAATGTTTTGATTGTCTGAAAACCTAATCTTGAGGAAACCTCATACTTCCCACTAGAGATGAAGCAAACACTGTTCTAACATCAGGTAATTATTTTAATGGTTAAGCTCTTTTCTCTTATGCTTTTACAATTAAGGGCATCAGTTTTTTGTTTTGAGGAAAACTTTCACAATCTTCACCTTTTATTATTATTACTATTAAGGGCATAATGTTCAATATTATTGTTAAAAGCTGTTTAATCTATAAGAAGTGGCATTGACAGTGCTGTATATTAAGACTAAATTACTATGAATTAAAATGAAATCTTCACAGGAAAAAAAGCCAAGAATATGAAAGTTTCATATGTGTCCTTCATAATTCTATAATTTAAAGTGTGATCACTTGTTATCTCTGCATTCTCTGTCCATACTGATATTTTCCTTCCTCTGAGACCCTCCTACCAAATAATTCCTAAGAATAAGAAACTAGTGCTTTGGAAAAGTTTAAGTTCACAAGAACACCAGCTTCAGGCTTGCCATCTCTTCCCAATGGGATTTCTTCTCTTCTTCATCCCAGTCATTTATGAAGTTTGCATCTGGAGAACCTTTTAAAGATGAGCATTGCAATGTTCCTGGCTCTTTTTGCAGAACAGTGTTTTTAACTTTTGAAGTATAAAAAACAATGACAAAGTTGGTAAGAACTGTTTTTTTAAATTCTGTTTTCCCAGGGTCTGGCATTTGTTTTCTTTAGTGTAGTACAGAATGTTTCCTCTGAATTTTAGTTATTGTCCTTCAACATGAGGACTCAGAAATGCTTTCTGTTATCTATGCTTTGGAGCTGATTGGACTTATATCCTCCTATATATATATGTATATTGGAATAATCTGTAGAGAACTATAAATATGGTTAGGAAAATCACTACATCTTTTGCGTTCGATCACTTTGAGGGGGGTGGGATTGTAAGATGCTTTTGGAAACCAGTTGGTCATTACAGCATGGAAGTACAGAGAGGGGATTAGCGTTTTACAGCTCTGTGCATATGCGTAGGTGATCACTCTTTGGCTTCACCTCTCAAACTAATCGGAATATAACTATTAGATAGCCTTTTTTCTGTGGTTGTTTTTCTTTTTTTTTGTTTTGTTTTTGTTTTGTTTTGTTTTTTGTCCCCTGCCCTTTGTTTTCTCCTGGGTATTGTAGTTAGGCAGGTATTCAGGATTTTCATGATTATACAGACCTCCAGCTTTTCTTAGTGCCCTCATGCCGGGAATCTTGGATGGCAATGCCATACACACACACACACACACATATATATATGACCACTGCTGTTTCAATGGCAGCAGCTAAAATGGTAAATATAGGTATAGAAGATCACATATCAGTGTGCTCGGTTCATACTGTCATCTTTTAGTTTACTTAGACATAGCCCACAGGTCCAATGCTTTGCAAAGAGGTTTGACCTTGCTGCCTCTGTACTGCGAAGTCGGGGTGCTCATGTGCAGTAAACACAGCGCTTTCAGCAAGTTTTGTTTCATGGGTAAGCTAAACTGTAGCGCCTCTCTCAGAGGCCTCGGGATTACTGTGTGCTCCAGTCATCTGGGAAGCTTGAGTTGTCAGACAGGCTCTGTAATTCAGAAAATTAGGTATATGTTTTACCTCCTCTTCCAGTCAGGAAGGAGCCAGTGACGGGGGCCAGAGTACAGCAGAATGGGAGTGGTTCCAAGGGCAGGCTGCTCAGTAAGAAGCGGTAGAAGCAGAAGAGAGATGAGAGAAAATCGATTCTAGTTTGGTCAGGTTATGAAAAGGTAAGAGAAGAGGGCATGCTGACAGAATTTTTAGCCCTGTACTCATAAAAATAATCTCACTGCATAGGCCTTAATCAATTTCTCTAAGCATTGACGTTCTTAATTCTGGAAACAAAATGTGAATTAGTTTCTACTGGAAAACATAGCACTGAGAGGGACTTGAATTGGTGTGGCTATTACAAAGAGTGCTGTCTCAGATCAGTAAAACTGATCCCTTTAAAAACTGCTGCCTTGTTAGGCACCACACATTTTGACTTAAGTTTTGTGAGTTCTTCAAGTACTCACAAAATTACTTCCATTTAGGCAGTGGGACTGAATCCTACTTGACAGAGGCAGTTTCATGCTCCAAATACCACCTTTATAGAGGCAGCTAATTGCTGTCCTCCGATAAGGCCGGAGATAAGATTTCAGATGCAGGCCTTTCTCCATGTGGCTGACTGAGACGTTCTGGCACTCAATATACTGACAGTTATAAATCCATCCTAAATTGTCTCACTCTGTCCATTATTTAGTGAACTGCAGTACTGAATGCTCCCCAATGCCTGCATTTCTCTTTGCATCTGGCCCTTAGTGCCCACTGATGCTGAATGGCATCGGCTCCCTGTAGGCAGAACCATCCACAAAGACTAAATCGCGGCAGGTGCTGTCCACATTTTGGTCAAACCTTCCTGAAATGCAGTTGTAAGCACCTTCATTGATGGAGAAGGATGAGATCATACAGCTGACCACATTTGTGTTATAGTTCGTATTTAGAAGAGTTAGGCAGTGGAAGATGGGGGGTTTAATTTTATTTCTTTCGACTTAAGCATTCTGTTCTTTCCCTGTCTGACCCTTCCCTCAGCATCTGCTTATGACAACTGCTTGAGACAGTAGTAGAATAGGCAGATGTTTTGATTTGACCCATTGTGGTCACTTCTAACTTCTTAGAGCAGGTGTCTCATTCCCCAGGATATTTGCCTAATTTCCATACTATGGATCAGACCAAACTGGAGGCAACTATTCTGTTATGCTTCTGCTGAAGCTGGATCACTGCTGAAAACCGTGAAAGACTCAGGGAGCCAGAAAATATTTGCGTAACGTCTTGTTTGTACTGCAAAATTTAGTCTTGCTGCAAAGTGTAAGACCTTATTTTAGAAGCGTTCTGGTATGCAAAGTAATTCAAATGGCGTTTAACAAATATAACTTATGTGTTGTCATATCTATGATCCATGCTGATTCTTCACTTGTTGGTTTCGGGAGCATAGAGGGGCACATTGCAGCAGCAGAAGATTCTGATATGGAATCGTGGAATTCAATTGAATCATACAACCATAGAACAGCCCAGCTTGGAAGGGACCTCAAAAGATCATCTGGTCCAACCGTTCATGGGAAAGGGAGCCTAGATAAGATTATCTAGAATCCTGATTAGTTATGTTTTGAAAACCTCCTGTGATGGTGATGCTATTGTGTCCCGGGGGAGGTTGTTCCAGCGAATGATCTCACTGTAACAAATTTCTTTCTTATATTGACAGGAATGTACTTTACAGCAGCAAAGGATTTTGTTGATTTGTTGATTTGTTTTGCTTTGTAGCTAGTTTGGTTTTTTTTTAGTACAATATAATTAATGCTAAAATAATACATTTCAAGAATACCTGCCTTTTCCCTTTCCTCTACTGCTAATTTTTTTCTCAGCCTGTCAGTTCTTGGAAGTTAATTTCCAAAGTTTGCAAGAGGCAAAATGGCAAAATGGTAAGGAAACAACAAAGGAAACCTGTATTGATTTCAGGCTATCCTCCATCCAACAGCATGTCAGAATGGGTTTTCACTCGCTATAGAGCTGAAGGATTTCTTCTCCTGAAGACACTCTGGGCTGGTGGAAGTGGATGTAAATGGAGAAGACAGTTAGCTTTTAACTAGAAATGTGAACACTGCACATTTCATACATAAAACATGCAAGCAATAAATTTTAGAAATGAAGGCTTATCTCATCTCTATCTGTGATGCTTTCTATGCATTTCTTTCCATTTTCCATACCTTTAGCTTTGTTGTCTGCTTCTCCGTGTATTTGGTGTTTCCTCATACTATTTACTGTGTTCTATGTATGCCATTCGGCATGGGTGGAAGAATTTGTTGCTGATCCCTGTATCAGCTCTTGAGTCTGTGCAGCATTATCAAGCAGGGGTTCCTTGGAGCCAAGCAGCATGAGTAGGGTGACAGTTCTTTGAAAAATGAGGCCCAGACAGAGAAAGAGATACATTTTGGAGCTGGCTAGAATAGTGGCTTTAGATAGCAAGAAATTGCTGTATTGAGCACTATATTCTTGCTGCAAATTACTTGACTGTATTGACATACAATCACTACTTTTAAATAGAATAATTTAACTAGCACATAGTTTAGGTCATGTTTTACATCTCTTGAAAAACACTATATCCAAAATTCTAATATTTACCGTTAGACCACCAAAGATACTGGTCTGTCCATTGACTCACTTTAAAATGTGTTCCTATAAAAATGCAACCTGAGACAAAAGCCAGCAATCCTGAAACTTCAGAAGGAATCACCATCTACTCTGGGTGAAAGCTTTGAATTTTCTCATTTTAGGGTTATAATTTCTGTCATGCTGTCTGAGAGCAGAATTTTCAGTCTGTCTCATCTTAAATAGCATCTTTCCCATTCAGCAGAACTGAGTATCATCTGAGTTTGAGTGCTAGCCTGGATGTACTGGATAAAAATTAGGTTTTCAATTTCTCGTTCATTTTGCCTGTACACACACAAAAAAGAAGAACCTGCTTCTTGGCTTTTTGCTTCGAGAAGCTGCAGAGTGATTCAGGCTTGTGATGAAATGTTTCTGCTGTAATGACATACCAAGAATGCTGTCTGCTCAATCAAGTCGGCTTTGGAATTCAGGGCACTTTTGTTTGTGTCCATGACCTTGATAGGAGCTTCTTCCAGCAGGAAACAAATAATGGATATTTTTATGACATGCCACTCGTTTCAGGTTTCTTCTTGCAGTTGCTCAGTGACTTGTTTTCTTCAGTTTTACTTGAACTTGGTGAGACTGAAGAGCCTGCTTGCTATCTGAGAAATCACTACCAGGTTTCCCAGTAATTCTGTGGAGTCTTGACATGTGTCTCCAGCTTATTCTCCCTTGAGCAAAACATAGTTTTAAATATTTTCAGTAGCAAAAGCTGGACTGGATCATTACAATAATTCATTCCGACTGTCATAACACAAGCCATAGAAGCTTGCCCAGTAGCTTCTGTTTCTGCCCAAAGCAGATCTTTTAGGACATCTTAGCCTTTATTTAGCTGTGGTTTACTCTGGTTGTTCCACACACTGCTCCTGATTCTCAGGGGGGGAATTGCTATTTCACACCATGTAGGGGAGCTCCCTTTGGATTATTTAGGTGATTAGTTATGAATGTTTGGCAGGAGTTTTCTTTTTTTCTTTTAATTACTTTTAAATGTGACTTCTGCATTAGAGTATTGCTCAATAATATTTTAGTATGCAAGGAGAATGGAACTTTGTAAAACTATACAGCTTTGGTTAGACCTGAGAGAATCTAAGCATCAAGAGCTATAATAGATGGCTACTTCAGACACACAATCTGTCCTTATATCTCCAAAGAACTTGATGTTTCGTAGTTTAGTATTTTGAGAACACTTTTCTCTCTCTTTCAAATACTGCTTTAAAAATTAGTTCAATGGTTCCATTTTCATGTCTGTCTTTTTCTTTTGATCAGATTTTTATCCTGTCTTCTGCCTGCTTGTTTGGTTATGATATATATTGTGCCTTTTGGCTATAGGACATGTGTTGCTATTAATATATACGTATATATATCTGTGTATGCTCTATATGTGTATGCAAATTGGATAATAGACTTGCACAAATAAACTTTACAAATATACTTTTTTGTAAAAGACATCTTTAGTGTATATGGAGATGAAAAGTTAGCTAGCATCACCTAATTTTGAGTATTTGTTTCCAATACCATTTTCAGGCCATACATAAAAATCATAAATTAAGTTTTTATTAAAAAATGTTCATTAGTTTTGGAAAAGTGATGTAAAAAATTAACCCAGACAAAAAGATGAAATTACATAGAAAGTATGTAACCATTTCTTTTGAATCTATGAATTCGACTAGTTCCTGACTTAAAAAGTCAACTTTTATACTAATTCACATCCAAGAGATATCTGTCAGCTATATAGGTAAGCTATAGTAAAACTTTGTAGCAGTTCTATTTAATTTTTTTTATCTGCAAATTCAAATGGAAGGGGAGCATTTTTTTGTAATCAAAGGAGGAACATTCCTTGAGCCGTTCTTGAGACTTTACCCTTAGGTGCATCAAAACCTTTGTTTTTTCAAGTATCTTGTTTTTTTCTTTTCTCTTTTCCAAAACAGTTTTAAGCAGTGTAACCTTCATTTGAGAATTATTAATAAATGCTTTTATGTATAGAACTCAACTAACTCATTCATTGTTCTGAAGAGGTTTGTTCCCAAAAGCAAAATTATGAGTAGTTTCAAAATTATTTCAGGGACCGTGCACTAGAACTTGCCTCCTTTGCAGTTGACGGGGAGCAGAATCAGAGACTGTGCTGTTCACCAGAGCAAATATCTAGACTGGCCCCCTCCGTCTGTAAGTAGTCTGTTGGGTCCTGACTTTGTTCATATTGACAAAAGTCCTGACCTTGTCAAAGGTTTTCTGTTAGGATAGTCTGCTAAATTAGTCTGATGTGTATCTTTCAAGCTGGAAAATTAGTTAAAACAGGAAAGGCTAAGGTAGAAATGAGGCTGTGGCAGCAAATACAAGTCAACAAAGGAATGCTGTCAAGCCTGGCAGGCCCAAAGCCTACATGACCTACATGAAGCATTTCACAGTGTTTCTATTGACAGATGCATGACTGAACTTGTATCTGGCAAGTTCTGCTGAGAAACACCAAAACAGCTCCTTTTTTTTCGGCCAGAAGAGTGGATATAAAACCCCTTCTGTGACTTGCCAAACTCACACAAATAAATTTGGGACGCCTGTTTCTATTTGAGAAAGTGGTAGCAGGTTGCACTTTTCCTCTGACTGTCGTTATTAACTCTTCACAAGTGCTACATCACATCTTCCGTTGCTAATATGTAATTGACCTACAATGGACTTGGTTTTGCTTCCTTTTGAGTTATTGGGAGGTTGCTCTTCTGGCAGCTGCAGCTTTACAAGAGGATGCTCCTCAGCATATTGTATGCCTCTAGCTAGCTACACAAAGCAAATTCTGCTTTTTGCTGTTTGGGCCTCTGAGCACATTGGGCGTGTCTATACATCTGGCACCAGACTCTTGCACTTGAGCAGAAGCCGGCTGGATGTGAAGCAGGCCTCAACTGGAAGCTACGTGATTGTCCTAGAGTGGTGCAGCACTGATGCGTGTATTAGTGAGGGGGACATCCACGCTAATGCAGCTGCTTCCAGGCCACCACTGCCTTGTATGCAGCCAGCCCAGGGTGTAAGCAGAGCCTGGCTGCACCTGCCTGTGTAGATATCTCTGCAGTGTCCAACAGATTGTGTAGAACTGCCAGTTCTGGTCACCTAAAAGGAAATTATCAAATTACAGCAGAAAGAAATAGTTGCACCATTACAGAATATGAGAAGAGTGGAAAAAGAATGCTGCTGGAAAGGGAAAAGAACTTTTTCTCTTACACCAAACTATTTCCATCAAATTGCCAGAGTATACAAAACTGGGAATTGGCAGGACCCTCCTCCATGCAGCAGTTCATTTGGACGCTTAGGGGAGAGCGGCTCTGGAGCTGGGTGAGTGGGGAGGCTCTGAGCAACCTGATCTAGTTAGCGGTGTCCCTGCTCGCTGTGGGGGGGGTTGGACTAGATGACCTCTAGGGGTCCCTTCCAACCCAGAACTTTCTGTGATTCTAAATCCTATTGTGCGTGCTTATGATTTTGAACAGAACTGCAAAATATGGTGGTTGGTATGTGGCAAATGGTAAGGTTTGTAACAAATATGCATAATTCATTATGGAGAATGCTGTGAAGCAGTGGATGCAGAGAGGGCAGCTTTGGTGTCTGTTACACTGCGTTCCTAGAACTTCGCTTGGTGATTGAGCGGTTTTAAAAAAGTGAAAGATAAATACTTCCACACCCATTGGAAAAGCAGATATTTTCCTTTTAGCAGAGAACATCTGTTGTAGTTAAACTTATAGATGAAACACTTTTTTCTGAGAAATCAGAGCTACTACAGTTTTACAAAGAGTAAAGACTGAAAAGAGGATGAGAGTCCTTACAAATTAAAGGTGCCTTTCCGTACTGAAAATAAATGCTTCCTTTATATCAACAGAGGTTTTATCATAACCTCCATGACTCACATAGATTAACAATAAAAAAAAACACAACCAAACAAAAAACCCCATAGTCTCATCCCCAAGAAGAGCTCTAGAACTGTTGTCTTTCCTCGTTCTAAATAGATGTAGTTAATGTTAGTATTCTGGAAATGTAGGTATATCAAAAGCCCTGCTTTACACACTAGACAATGTGAACAGCTAAATATTTGTGTAAGTGACATTAGGTAGCATTAGTCTTTGTCTCCTGAAAAGACTAGTCCAGATAATAGTATAAGAGCCACCTTCTTTAGATCAAAAGTTGACTCATGCTTTTAGTTACTGATTCAGCTGAACCAGTTCTGCTTACAGCACACGAACAGCCCCACATAATTGCACAAACTGCTCACATGATTCAGAGAACAATTATCTTTTTGGTTAGTATGATGGTGCTTTTTTTCTCCTCCATAAAGAAGGTCAAGAGTCACAAAAGATAGTTTATTTTTAAAAACGTATTTTATGCTCTATTGAGAGAAACAATATTTTGGGGTTGATTTATGACAGAGGGAGCCTCCAAACATGCATTAGGAGAAGCAGTATCTGCTATTACATCAGCCAGCGCTATAAGAGACAAATTTTGGGACTCGGAAGTGAATTTGATAAGAATTTAAAAAAAAGTCCAAGCTAATCAGTCCTGAAGGTCTAGCTATTGCAGTTAGTTAAATAGGTATAGTTATGCATCAAAAAATGTGGAGGAACAGAAAATACTATAAATATGCCTTGTCTGAGGAACAACCACAGCTTTGATACTTGCAGCATTGGCTACAACTCAGCAGTTCATACTAGCCTGGCTTAATTCAGGAAAGCATGGATTTGCCCAATGTAGGTGTGGATTAAAAAAAAAAAAAAAAAAAAGGAAGTGTCCAAATTGCTTAGTGCTGCTACAGCTTAATACCTAGTTCAATCTATGAATTTCCAGTTCATCTATGCATAACATTCACCCTGTCATGGATTAGTTAAAGCTTCCAAAATAGCCTAAGGGAAACACAGAACGTTGATTTACGGTGCTACTAATGCCATGTTAGAAACGAGATGTTATGCCTTGAAAGGGCAGCGGAAGCAGTTGTATTCCAAATGTGTTTGGTTTTATGTGAATGCAGATAAAAGTGACATGGTTGATGAAGTGAGCTGTTGGAAAATGTCATTATATTCCTCAGTTACTGAATTCCATCTGTCCCTCACAAATGGAAAGAAATCTCAGTAATGTTTTAAAATCTGGGTTTCTTTTTAAAAAGCATTTTTCATTCAAAAAATCTTTTGTTGGGAAAAACTTATAATGTGTTTTTCCCTGAAACCGTTTTTCTGGTAAATATTGTTGTGAAAGGTTGAGAAGTTTGTGACTCAGTTTCATTATTTCATATGGTCTTCATTTTCTCTTTCTAAAAGCAAATAAAATTTTCTATGTATGTATGTGTATTTATGGTGAGAGAAAGGAGAGCAACCTTCAACCTGGAAAAGGTGACAGAAGACTAAGAGATATTTTCCCATCACTAATTTAGCCATTCCACCTTAGTTACATATGGTCAACTAGTAAATTTCTCTTTCCAAACTAGCCTTTGCTCATAAAACACAACGTTTACTTTGGCTGCAGGAGCTTTAAGCGGACGTGGTATGAGAGTTGGACAGTGCCAAGTCAGTTGAATGGCCTATTAAAACATTTTAAAGTGGGCAAGGAGTAACAGTGCTACTTATTTATTTGAACTCAAAGTATTAAAATATGGAACTGCTTTCTGTGGTGGTAGGGAAAGCCTATTTTTTCCTAGTTGAGATTGTAAGGTACCATTGGCAGATGGCTGTGGATTATTTGTAGACTCACAAGAAATCATTATCTTCTATTATAAGTAGAACTGTTTGAATTTATCCTCTTCTATAGACCTATTTTGTTTTCTTAGCAGTCCATGAAAGAAAAAGGGTAAAATTCACATTAGCACTAAGGATGGAGAAAATATTTAAATTATTAACGGTGGTTTGAGTTTAACCTGGGAGGATACTGTTTTTTCTGAAGCTGGAATGCCGTTGTTTTTCTTATGTTTGCCTGAGGACTGAAGTCCACGAATTATGGCAGCTGGTCTGCATATAGCTTTTAATTTGGAATGCTTAATGCATGAATTTGTAGTTTTTCGTTGCATTTTGAGTTCCAACTTAGATTTTAAAAAATGATGTGATGAAATACAGAAATATATGATTTCCACAAAGCACCTTATAAAAAAGAACAAGGCATATGTCTGTGTCTAACGCAGTTTGCCTCTTCTATTTCTCCTTCCTTTGCACATCTTTGTCATTGTTACGTAGCTTCCACCTTTAGTTAGTTTTTTTTGTTTTGGTTTTGAGAATTTTATTCAGATTGTAATTTTTTATTGTCAGCAACTTATTTTATTAGAGCCTTTTTTTAAAACCTACATATATTTTTCTCATTTCCTATATGTAATAATATTTCTGTGTGGTCTCACATAATTACATAAGTAATTATTGCATTGTCCGTTCGGGTGTGCTTAAGGATGAAATGGAAACAAGTCATATCTCTTGTAATCCATTTGGCTACATAGAACTAAATGAAAATAACACCTTGTTGGAATTGTTTGTTGAGGACTTCTGTGTCCCTGTTATAAATATGAGAAGTCTGCTACTATCTTCCACTGGTTTTAATTGTCAAAGGTTTATGTGTAATGGACAAGAGACATTATATTTTGATGAAAGCAGAAGGATTAATCCTTTTCCAGAACTGGAAGAGCAATGTGGTTGTGAGAGATAATAATCCATATGAAATTTTGCTTTAAGCTGGTTCATCATAATAATAAAATTTCTCTGCATGACTTTTTGAACAACCTGATGTCCAATTTGTCATTTCAGTAGGACAGAGGAACTGCAGAAAGGTATGTAGTGGACTGAGAACTCCATGGTCGAAAATAATGTTTTGATTATTGCAGCGCACCCCAGCCATCCTATCAAAGCAGTTTCATCACCCTCCAGTAGCATTCATATTCCACATACAAATTATTCCTTATGTTCCTTTGCATTATGCTTTGTCATTGTAGTAAGAGAAATGAACAGAGGAGACCTGTTCATACACAGGTCACCACAGGTGACAAATGCATCAGGGTTTATCTTCCTGCCTCCAGACTAGAAATCTCTCTTAAACGAGAAAGTGTTTGTAAAGAACAAAAAGAACAGACACTTGAGTGCTAAAAGTATTCTTACGTTTCTATTTAAAGCTAAAGGTGTCTCTGAGTAGTTCCCACAGATAGAACATTATGGTTACCTTTAATAACTCAGCCTACAATTTTGTATGTATTTCACTACAAGAGTTTAAGTGTTCAGTCTAGCACAGAGAATGTCATTTGCATGGGACAGGAGAGACTGTTTTTAGAAAATTTACCCCTTGACTATTGGAGTACCAGACTCTTGCTCTTTTATTTCCCAGTGGTGACTATTTTTATGAGTAGTACTAGCTGAATTTAGATGTAAGGGTGGCAAAAGGGGGCTCTCAGCTTACACTGTAGTGTAACTTGTTTCATCAAAAAAAATTTATTCAAGAAGAAAAACCAGAAGCCAAAGGAAGTAATATCTTCAGCATTTGTGGCATTTGCAAATTACTTTCCATATTTTAAAGTGTATCAGCTCTTTTTCTTTGTAATATAATGGTGCTTCCTAATTTAATAACTTTCAAGGTAATCTTTGGCCTAACAAATGATTGGAATAAACCTAAGAAAACTGTAACACTGAGAGGCATTTTTGCAAAAGTTAACCTTGACAACTCAAGTGCCAAGCGCAGAACTTTATTCCAAATTTGATATCTGTCTCTTATTTTTAAGCGATGGCTTTAAATAATGTCACCTGTTACACACCTTTATCGAGTGTGCATTTATACCCTTAAATTGTATCCCCCACATTTCTGCAAGTTATGAGCTTTTTTCTTATTCAGCAACCCTTTCCCCCGTCCCCCAAAGTGTCATAACCGTTGGAATGGTTTATGTGTATTTCCAGGGGCAGGTACCTGGAGGTTTGCGTTTTATGAGTAATATGTGCTGCTGTGGTCTGTTAATTCAAAGTGATTTGGAGACAGAAGGATAAGCCCCCAGCATGTGGCTAGAGTCCAAAGCACAATGCTGTCATCCCTCTGTTTCTGTGCTTTAACTTTGGGACACACCATGTAATGAATTACCTTGCATTAAAACAGCAATGTGAGGATATGTGCTACCCCCCTGCCATGGCCTGTGGTAAATGTGAAATTATGAGAGTAATTAATTATAGTCTTTATGGGCTAAGCCAAAGTGTCACAGCTGAGCCTGTCTGGGGGGCTGCTGCCACCATAAGGTCAGCTTCTCTGCCCTAGCTCTGTCCACTTCTGCTCCTGTGCTCTCCTCCTTCACTTATGCCATGCATGGCAATTGTCAGGTTCTTCTGGGACCTGCTTTAGCTGAGATAGGTGAAACTAATCAACCTTATTTGCTGGTTTAGTTTCCTCTTATTCTAGAAAATTAAAGAGCATTGCAGAGTTGTTTCATCAGCATTGTATTGAGGGAGTGAGTAGAGGAGGAACAGGTCTGTAAATCACTTAGCATGTTTCATAGTCCAAAATTTTAATTCAGATCTTTGGCTCTGGCCATGAGCACAATAAATAATAACTACAGTCTAGCTGAGTGGTGTGTTTTTTTCTAAAAAACCTGCATCTTGCATGTGAAACGAGCTATTTGTTCCTTTATATGGTTAGAATTAACCTGAAGTCCTGAAAATGAGTCATATTGCAATTTATCTTTTATAGCTTTAAAAGGTTGATTATATCAGTGCAGTCAGGATATTTGAAATCCTTTTGGATTACTTGGTAGCTTGGAGCATCTTGAGTTAAAATGTGGTGTTCTGCAGGAAATCAAGCCAGTCTGGGTTCAGATCTATGATGGTCAGTAATTTCAAACTGCTTCGTATTGGCAAACAAGACTGGAGAGAAGTGTATATTGGAGGAAGGGGTCAGTGCTTGGCTGCTCCAGCTCCTCTGTTCCCCTGTACATCCATGACTGCATATAGACACCACAGCAGCACCTGAACAAATTGGATAGCCAGTCCTCCAGTGCAGGAGCCAGGAATGTGGCCACTCTCCTGCCCATGCCCACAGGTTGGTCAGAGCTCACAGCAGGTAGCTGCAGGTGGACCACACTGGTGGGCTCCACTGGAGCCAAGGCTGGGCTCCTCTTGTGTGTGGCTCGTGCCACGGCAGGGGGTAGGACAAGCTGTGACGTTATTCTGCGCTAGAGACTTCAGAAGTTTCAAGCTGCTTTAATATTGAGAGCTGTTTCTTATTTCTAAACCTATAGTGACAACCTACTAATCTAAATAGAGTGCGAATGAAATCAGGGAACTTCCATTAGTACAAAAACAACTTTAGAGACTTATATAAAACTTGGATGCAAAAGAAGACATATGTACTATTTCACATCATTCTGTGACCTCTAGGTTACATGTTGAAACAGTTTTGAAATGTATAGGCACAAGATTAGAATATAATAGGCATTTGATTTGGTAAATAACAAATATAGTTGTACCTTTTGGTACCATTTGAGGTATTCTGAATTTTTTTTAAGATCTATGTCTTACATAATTCATAAAATACATGAAATAAATACATAGATAAGTACGTAAAAGTAGACTCCCTGAAGTTAAATTGATTGTTCTGAATCCCTCAACTTTTCAATATTTTAATGAATTTTTAGTTCCTGCCTTTAAACTCATGACATTTGCTTTACTGCAAAATTGTTACCGTTTCCATGCCTGTCCTCCACAAAGATGGACTGTGCTGTTCCAAGGGAAATGGAATGAGGTCACCTTATGGGAACGTTTGTCATATAATAAACATTGTAGGAGAAGAGAATGAAAACGGAGCATAAAAATGACAGAAAGAAAATTGTCAGCTTTTGACAACAGCTGAGAGGAGTAGAAGGAAGCATGTGGCAGCAGGAAAGTGTTCAAGAGGAAAAGGAGTGAGCAATGCAAAAGGAGGTGGAGTGGAAAGCTGGAAATAAGTTCCCATTGTTCAAAAAGGATAGCACGGCAGCTTTGCATGCCTCAGCAACAGGGGAAGGTCAACATCTGTGTATTCACTGAAACACAGACAACATGTTGAAGTCTGTATTTAGAACTGAGTGTTGGCTGTAGATGATCCTGCAAAGAAACTGTAAGAATGCAATGACGTGCTTTGTCAAGCAAATGTCCTTGCAGCCTACTGTGCTGATTTACAGGAGTCCTAACCAGATGTTTAGGGAAGAGAAGGAACGGGGCAGGCATCCTAAAAGATGAAAAGGTCAAAAGGCTGTTTAGTTTGGTTTTAGTTTCATGTTTCTTGGGATTTCAGTTACAGTTTTTGAATACTGGGAGATGACCATACTTCTGTGTCTAAGTACACCTGTCATGCTATCTCCTTTTTATTTCCTGATAAAAATTGAATTTCTTGGTATGTCTTGATTTTTTTAGGAAAAAATACTAAAGATAGTTTTTAGATAACAAATATTGTCTCCTTTGAACATTTTTCATGTCTTAGGTTTTTAAAATGGGGACACTCAGAAAAAAAGAAGCTAACCAGCTTAACTTCAGCACATTATTGTGTCTTTTCCTTTGCAGCTTTTTGAAAGGAACCTGATACTTGGGTAACGGTAGTGCCAATGTGCTAGTAAGGATTTAATAATCTTATTTCAGTTACATAGATTATACTTAGGCAACCTTGACCTAATTGTTGTTTTCCTCTGTTTCATAAAATATGGTATGATACTTATGCAGTGCTTGTTTTGAGAACAGTGTAAGCTGTCGTTTGCTGCATTCATCCAGACCCCAGTGTAAGAGCATCTGCCAGTTGCTGAGTATTATATTTGCACATACACTGCTATTTGCAGTGTGGCCTAACGGAGGATGATGATGTTCTTTGACGCCACCCATCTGGGTGGCTGTCCTAAAAATAACCAGATAATGCTACTCAAAGTAACGCCCCAAGTACGTTCACTGCAACTGCTGCCTACTGTGCTTCTTTGTAAACACAAGTTATCATCTAAAATACAGATGAGTCACATTATGCTTATTTTGGTTCTGTCTTCTTTAAAGTTGATCACAGCATGCAGTTTTGCTCTCCATAGCCTATTCTGTTGTTTAAGGAGTCCAACATGTACAGTCTTTCCTTTCACCTGTTTGCCACGTTATTGAGGAAGACAACCTCTATTATTCAAAGAATCTATGTATTGTTTGATACTGTGGTAGGGAGCTGTGAGCAGTGAGACTTGTGAAACATTACCCCTGAAAACTACTACCTAATTGTACCCTAGGACTTCAACGACCTGGATGAAGAGTTAGAATGTACCCTCAGCAAGTTTGCTGATGACACCAAACTGGGAGGTGTGGTAGACACACCAGAAGGCTGTGCTGCCATTCAGCGTGACCTGGATAGGCTGGAAAGCTGGGCAGAGAGGAACCTGATGAGGTTCAACAAGGGCAAGTGCAGGGTCCTGCACCTGGGGAGGAACAACCTCATGCACCAGTACAGGCTTGGGGTGGACCTGCTGGAGAGCAGCTCTGCGGAGAGGGACCTGGGTGTCCTGGTGGACGACAGGTTAACCATGAGCCAGCAGTGTGCCCTGGCTGCCAAGAAAGCCAATGGGATCCTGGGGTGCATCAAGAAGAGTGTGGCTAGCAGGAGGAGGGAGGTTCTCCTTCCCGTCTACACTGCCCTGGTGAGGCCTCATCTGGAGTACTGCATCCAGTTCTGGGCTCCCCAGTTCAAGAAAGATGAAGAGCTACTGGAGAGAGTCCAGCGGAGGGCTACAAGGATGGTGAGGGGACTGGAGCATCTCCCCTATGAGGAGAGGCTGAGGGAACTGGGCTTGTTCAGCCTGAAGAAGAGAAGGCTGCGAGGGGACCTTATAAATGCCTACAAATATCTGAAGGGTGGGTGTCAGGAGGATGGGGCCAAGCTCTTTTCAGTGGTGCCCAGTGACAGGACAAGGGGCAATGGGCACAAACTGAGGCACAGGAAGTTCCGTCTGAACATGAGGAGGAACTTCTTCCCTCTGAGGGTGACGGAGCACTGGAACAGGCTGCCCAGGGAGGTTGTGGAGTCTCCTTCTCTGGAGATATTCAAGACCCGCCTGGACGGGGTCCTGTGCGGCCTGCTGTAGGTGACCCTGCTTCGCCAGGGGGTTGGACTAGATGACCCACAGAGGTGCCTTCCAACCCCTACTATTCTGTGATTCTGTGATTCTGTAACAGATTCTGTCCTAATAGATCACTTAGTACAGGCCCAAAGGTTGTCTTTACAAAAGGCAGACATTCTTAGTTAAAGATCTAGATGTTTCCCCCTACATAATCATTATTCTACTTGTTTCCTTTGTGTAGATTACTGAGTAGAGTTCTTTGGGTTGATTTTTTTGATACTATTTTCTTCTGAACAAATAATCAGTGGTGGTTTCTATGCTGCATATTTTCCATTTGGGATAAGTATTAAGTGTTAGAGAAAGATAAATACTGAGATACAAGATAGCCTTAGTATGATTTGGCCAAATTCTTCTTCCTCTGTTTCATGTCCAGAAGTTATTTTCAATAGACTTATTTTTTATCGGAATTGTATGCTGTTTGTCTTTTCCCACTTTTCACGAAAAATATTAGGTGAACGTCTCTTGGAATCAATGTTCGGGTTGAGTAGTCTCCCAGACACCACTACCACAGTCTACATGGCTGATTTCTCCATGAGAGACCCTACGTGTGATTTCGTATTTATTTTTGGCTGAGCTTTGTTCACTACTTTATTTGTTTTTTTAATGTGATGTGAATGTTGACAGCATCACCATTCCCAGGCCATTGTGTGTGTGTGTGGTACCCATGGTTATCCTGTCCAGAGACAGGAGTCATCCCTGACACTGCTTCCTCTCTCTAGTGGGAGAGAGGAGGACCTTATCATGGCTGATGTGGGCTGCAGGGGAGCAGACAATATTGGAAGTCATAAATAAAAGGTAGTGCAAGTTGAATTAATTTTGCTTTCTGTAAAGATTTAACAGGCTACAGTCAGTTTTTCAGTAATGTCACTTCTCATACCCCTACAGTCAGGGCATGCAAAATGTAAAGAAATGTTTAAAATGACATTCTGTCATTCCAGAGGAATAGTATTTATAAAAGGTTGGTGAGTAACATTTCCCTGAACTTTGTCGTGAACGAACATGACAATGGACTTTTTGAAATGAAAATTATAGAATCGTAGAATTGTGAGGGGGAATGGAAGGGACCTTAAAGATCATCTGGTTAGAGTAATTAAACTCTTACAAGCTATGGGGATGGTAAGAGAGTGAGTGCTTTTAGAGTAATAAAAGTTGAAGAAAAATCACTGGTAAGTCAGTGAGGAAAGCAATCAGAGACTCATAGAATCATTTAGGTTATCTGAATTTGTTTAGTAAGCAACTACACTTTTTCTCATCCCCCGAGTAATTAACAACCGATTCCATCCTTAACCTAATTTAAATTTCGCAAAGTAAGACAAATTTATCAAACCTTTAATAATCTTGGGTCAGAATTATGAATTACACGTATGCTTTGAACTTGACCTAGAAAATGACTTAATGCAGAAATAAATACCTCTAATGCTGTTTCCTGGAAAGTATTAAAAACTAAAATTCAGCAATTGGAACTACTGATGTGATTGGTAATAAGTAATACACCACCCTGTGCGGAATTGTGCATGGGGCATTGATAAGTGATTTATAACTGAAAAGATCAGGCTGAGTCTGCTGGAAAATGGTGATAATGAGGAAAAGGCTGGTGATCCACAAGCTCCCATTCGCTTGCAGGAAGTCCTTGAGCTTGAAGAGAAGCTGAGAAGCAATTCTGACCCTGGAGGAGCCATGAAGAAGAGTTTTTGCTGCCAGAGTTACTCAGACTTCTTGTATTCTCTTCAAGTTCAGGTTGTGTCTGGTGCAAGATTCGCTTACCAGGTTAGGCAATCCAGGGCAGAGGATTTACATGAGCTATAATGGTAGTTTCGTTGCTTTCAGTGAAGCAGCTATGTTAGTTTGATCTTGCTAATTCCTTTATGCTGTAAGCCACCTGCAGGTCTGTTGGCAGTCTTTTGAAATGTCGCTGATCTGGTAATCCTAGGCTATGGCTGTATTTGTAAACTGAGCCGTGCCAGGGCCCGGCCCAGGCCCTGACAGGCCCTCGCTGAAGCCTGAAGCCGCTGCCATGCTCCCAGGCAATCCTCAGGCACGCTTCAGGAGGTAGGCACTTGGCCAGCCTAGCGAGTGGCACCACTAGGCACTCGGGTGGAGCCTTTTTTATTCTTTTTTTTTTTTTTTTAATGTATTTTACTTGTATATGGCCAGACTGTGCCAGTGGGGCTCAGGTCCAGAGAACAGGCGATGGCCCGCTTTGGCTTCCTGGCCTGAAAGGTAGAGAGGGAACTACCCAACCACACCAAAATCTTCTGTCACCTGTAAAAAATACGTTGATACCAAATAGCAAGTACTTTAGCGAAAAAAGTTGTCATGTGAAAAAGATGTCCAAAGCCAAACAACATTTGATAGTATGAGATTAATTTGGTGATTCCTAAATGCAGCTCCATGTAAGGTAAATTTTATTATGTCAGTCCATTGCATAAATATATTAGAAAACATTATTCAGATAACTGGTTGAAGTAAGTTGAGACAATAGCTCGAAGTTTTAGAGCACAGCAAATAAGTCACGTCCTGGTGGAACAGAAAGATAAATGACAATATGAAGTTTTAACTAATGTGTGCACTCATACACTTTGGAGATCCTTTAGGCTACCAATGGAAGATATGCTGAATCTTTAAAAATTGCATTCAGTAACTGACTGTTGTGGGAGAATAAAGCTCAGTCAGCACTGGCTCTGTTTAGGAGAAACAGTATTGTCTGGTACATTTCTCTCTCACTTATATTACTAAGGATATTCTCCTTTGGTTTATACAACATAGTAATTTAGGCCACAATTATTAAAAGGCATACTTCTCTTTCTCCAAGATGCTTTTAAAAGGCAGAATTATCAATTTTCATGGCAAGCCATGCTGAACTCTTTCACCAACCACAAAGTCTTAAGTCTTTAATTTTAGGAAGGCTGCACGCCGTGTCATAGAGGAATTTCTGGCACATCCATTTCAAAAAGAAGGAAGAGTGTTCTGCTCTTTTTACCAGGCTGCTTATGTCTTCTGCACAAATAAAAAATTATGATTCTACATTTAAAAATATGTTTGGCTGCTTTATTTACAAAAATGTGTTAAAATGTAAGTGCTTTATATTCTTAATGCTATTGGAAGACAGTGTCAATTTAGGCATAAAAGAAGGACATTTTCTTTGGGGTGCTCTCCAGCTTTCTCTGATTTTAATACTGCTCGTGTTGATCAGACGTGTGAGGATGAGCGTGTGGGGTAGGTCTCACGATCAGTGTGCAGATCTTTGCAGATAGTGACTACCTGCAGCAGACCTCCTGGATTCTCCACCTCACACTTGAGGAGTCCCTAAGAAAATGCTCGGGTGCAGGGTGACCCAATTGAACAGACCTCCTTAAAGAGGTGGTGAGCTATTACAGAGCTTGTGTTATCAATGTAACTGCAAATGCCTGGAACGAAAGACTTAATTAGCTTTTCAGAAGCACAAATGTTAATATTCAGTCTCGAGCCCTGAATCAGCCCAACTAAGGTTATGGACATGCCTAACTTTGGAAGTGCTAATCACTTTCTAAAAGTGTCTTCAGTATTTTTGTTTTGTTATACAGAAGTGGAAACACTAAAATCGTTGAGCATATTGAGCAATAGTGAGTACTTCCAGTGTCTGGAGCTACAGGGCTAGGCTGGGTAAAGACGGGTTTTGATATGAGCAGATTTCAGATGCAGTGTGGAATTGGAAGGAATAGATGAGGAAAAGAATTCTGGGAGGGTACTTGGGTGACAAGCTTCAGTGGGAGAGAATTTGACAGTAAAACCTAAGGGGAGGTGCCGACTTGACATTAGGAAACATTTGTTTACCAAGAGGGTGGTGAAACACTGGAACAGGCTTCCTGGAGAGGTGACCAATGCCCCAAGCCCTGTCAATGCTCAAGAGGCATTTGGACAATGCCGTTAACAACATGCTTTAACTTCTAGTCAGCTCTGAAGTGATTGAGCAGTTGGACTAGATGATCACTGTAAGTCCCTTCCAGCTGAACTATGCTATTCTATGCTATTCTATTCTATTCTAGAAGATCTGGAAAGAAATTGGAAGTAGAGGGGGGAAAGCAAGAGGTTTTTCGGGAGCATCGTGGGAAAAGGAGATGGAGTTTGGTTGGAAGTTGCAGTGGGCAGCATGGCCAGAATTTAGGAGAGTGGAACTTTGGGAGGCAAAGCACTGGCACTCTAGGATAGGGAAGATTAGATTTGGGAGGAACTGGGACAAAAGAAGTAAAACCAGGAGCTTTAGGGGAGAGGAGTTTGGGGGAGGAAGACTGGAAGGATGGGAGGTTCTACAGCAAAGTGGACCCTGAGTCAAGATCAGCTTCAGCTGACAGAGGCCATTTCGCTTTCCCAGACATATTCATGGGTTTGAAATTTATTTGCCATGACATTTTGCCTTCATAAAGCCCTGTGTTTCAAATTTCAGGGATGTATTTTCTTAAAACAAATGCCAAACAGCTTTAAGATTCTGATTTTCCTTAAATTCCAAAAATAACAAACAAACTCAGCATTCATATTCTGTCCTTGATTCTCTGCTTCCCCACTCCTCCTATATAGAAAGGCTCTGGAGCATGATTGAGAGCTGAAGCTGTGACAGCTTGGATGCTTTCCTTTTACAGACTCGTTCTGGGCACGTTGATTTATGTGTGTCCTGATGTGTAAGTTCCCATACCAGACAAAGGTACATCTGAGAACCTCTTATAACAAAAATTCTGGCACAACTGCATCAAATACGTTTAAGTAAATAGATTAGATATATAACAGAGTAAAAAAGATAATGATTTAAAACAATGTAATACTAAAAATCTAATAGTCTGCAAGACAATTAAGTGTGAAGTACTCTTGTTAATATTGAGCAAACTAAGAAGTTCTTTTGAGTTATCACCATGCATTATTTAATTTCAGGTATGAAGGAAGTGTGTGGGCAAAGATAAGCCCATACTTGCATTTGACAATATGAGCTGTAACATAAGGCATGGAAGAAGTTGTGTTGGTGGCTTCCTACACCAAATTTGGGCCCTGCTGTATTAATGTATAACACGGTAACACTCTAATAAGAGGATTTTTTACTTTATTGAGATGGGTACTTTGAAAATGTTGCGTCTTAGTCTAACTGTGTCCATAGAGTAGAGCTGTAACAGTTGGCACAGTGAGGGTCATCTGGAATCTGCATCGAAAGTTAATTTTTGTCCCTTCAAAAGCCAGTTTTCAAATCATGAACTTTTAAGTAAAATAAGGGCAACACCACAATTGATTGCTGAGGAGCCTAAAGTCCAATGTAGATTTATGGGGTAAAATTTTTTCATTAAACATTAGTGGCTAGACTGTGAAAAATACCTGAAGTATTTCCCCCTCTTTGATCTAAAAATCAGTTTAGAGGAAATCTTGGGGGGCAGAAAAAAAAAAAAGAAAAAGAAACTTGTATGCCAGGTAACTTTTCAAATCTTGTTTAAAGTAAAAAAAAATTAGAGACAGCTTTCAATGCAGCCTCAGTTTTATAGCTGTGATAAGCTGCTTCCCAAAAAAAGATGGTCGTTTTTGTAACCCTGTCCTTACACTTTTTCGCATAGATACATTTCCAATGTATTTAAAGAATAAAAGCAGACACATCAAAACAGATGAAAGAAAATGAAGTATTTGTTTTCAATCTAATTTTTCAGCACTTTTGTACAACTCACACTTTTTTGTTAAGCTCAAGCAGTTTTGCCTACTGTTACTGTAAGTGTTACAAGGCTACTCCGGAATATTTTAAACAGAAGCTGTTTGAACGCACGGGAAATATTCACTGTTAGTAATTTGTTAAATAATCAGGCTAGTAAAAATGTAACATGATTAATCTGGGAGACAAGTAGTATTTCTGTAAGTTGGCTTTAGAAGTAGGACAAAACCCCAGTTCAAAATGCATGCTCTTGGAAATGTGAGTGAACTACAGCAGAAATAGTTTTCTGATTGTGTACGTTGTATGAAGGAATATTAAAAGCATTTGAAGGCACAGCTAAATCATTCTGCGATTCAAGCACTTAATTTAACAGAAGTGAAATACTTAGAGCTATTTTAACATTTGGTATCATTTCCAGAGACTTCAGTGGAATGTCTTTTTCCAACTTGCAATAGTGTTTATTATTCAATTATTCAATGCTTGCTAGTATAATCATAAAATATAAGTGAAAATCAGCATATTTTGTGAAGCCTCTTGTTCAATATAACAAACATATTTTTCTTTTGAGAAAACACTGTATTGGATTTTTTTTCTTTAAAAACACTATAGTTGGGAAGGGTTGTAATTGCTATGTATTTTAATCATTGATCTAGTACCTTTTCAGTGTCCAGCTACAGGAATTCATGTTTGTCCTACCTTTTAGTTGAAAGAAAGCTGTCCCTCGATAGAGGGAGTGTCTGCTTGCCAGCTGTCACCGAAAGTCCCTGCTTTCTTAACTCACAGGTGCTCCTCTTGCAGCAGGCATGATTCACAGGAGTGATCAGCAGGCATTTCAGAAGAGTTCTAAGGAGGCAGCCCTCTCATTCAAAAACCCTTTTTTGGTGGCTTTTGGACTTTTTAACTTACTGAAAAGCTGAGCTGAATCATATGCTGGCTACTGACTGACGGGTCTGCCTTCTGATTCAGTTCCAGGAGAGAATAATTTTTTGTTTCCCAGCAGAAAATGGCTCTGTATGAGAGGTGGAAGGGGATTGGGGATTCTCAGTCATTTATCCCTCGTGTTCTTATTTATCTGTGTTAAAGAGGAGCATGAAATTTATTTGACATGTCTCTCTAATGTCTTTTTTGGAGAGTAGAAAACAAATTCCTTTATGTCCTGTAACCAATAAAAATTGCTCTTTAGGAGAAAAAGTTACAGTATTTTCCCATGTTTGTTGTTCTGGTCATATTCTTATAGCAAAACTCAGATTTCAGAAAGGGGAGACAAGCTTCCTAGAAGATCTTACTTTATGTCTGTTATCCATTTTTCTGTTTCTGTGAACGTATGGGTCAGATACAATATCTGTGAATTTATTTCCTTATTAAGGAATGATAGGTAAGTTCAAAGTATTGGTATTTCCTGGAATAAATCTCAAACCAAGATATTTTCTTCCTTCCCTTTACCACTTCTGAATCTATTAATTCAAGTGTTGGATTTGGATGATGTGAAAATTCTGTTATTTAAACACTGGTTTCATGCCTGTGATAGTCTCATACCAGACTTTCAAAGATAACTGTGCTGTGCTTTATTGTATCCATGTTTTATCTCTTGTTTTCTTGTTTTTATCTTATGATATCACTTATGCTGATACTTATATTCATCATAAACAGTTCTTTGGTATCAAAGGAAGAAAAGCTTGCTTTTGGAGTATATTCAGTCACTGCCATAGACCTTGGGAGAAAGAAAATAAGATTAGAAAATTAAAGTATAAATCTTGAAGATGACAGTGCAGGGTGTGAATTATCATCGTATCCCTTGGTTGAGGCAGATTCATCTTTCTTACAGTCACTGTTTCATTTTGAAATGTCTCTGATGGGAGACTTGTAATTGCACCTTAAAGAGTGCTTCCTAAGTACCAGTTGAGTTACATTATTGTGCTATTTCAAAATGCAATATCAGAAAAGTTATATACTTCTATTAATTTATATAGATAACTCTAATTGTCATATTCCGTGCACCTTAGTTTCAGAAATATTTCAAACTGTTTTTCAAAATATCTCAGAATTTAGATATCAAAATTGTAGTTGGCTCCATGGCCTTGAATGTTATCTGCAATGATACAGAAAATACTTTTTACTTCTGATTCTTTTCTGCATGTAGCCAAAATCTTGTGAGATTAGATTGTCTACAGCTTTTGATCCTGCTACATGGAATGTATTCTTTGAGAGCTGCTTATCTGCCTGATTTATTTCAGTTTCATATGAGTCTGTCCACTCTAAGAATGAGCAAATTTCTGAGATTATATTAACTTCATTGAAAATGTAAGTCAGTTACAACTCTAAACCTGAAATGGAAATCATTTGGCTGAAAACTGTAGTTTGGTGCCATAGAGAAGACTAAGTGGGAATGTCAATGTTAGGACATTGCTGCTCTGGAGGCAGCCATCCCATTCATTGCCATGGTATTTTGGGCAGTGATCTGAGGAGACGTAAGCTTTTCACTGAATTGCAGATTTTTTGCATTACCTTTCATCATCCTTCAGGCACTGAGGCCTTGACATGCAGAAGAGAAGGGCGTAGTCAATGGCATTTCTGTGTATAAATAAGTTTAGAAGAAATAAAAATATATCAAGCAAAGGTGTGCTCAGAATTAGTGGATATATGTGCCATAAAATTTCTCTGCTTCAGGGAACTGGGGATTCTTGTAGGATGGGGATAAAAAATACCAGGCAGAGTGTCAAGTGCTGCAGGAGTGTTGAGAAAGACGAGAATTGGCAGTAGGTCAGCCCCGATAGGGTTCTGTAAAATCATTTCTATGTCTGTGGGCCTGAATTCAGTCTTTGTCAGTTCTGAATTTTTTTGAGTTGAGTGCACTTGTACTTGGCCTTTCACACGTCACTGCTGAGTAGTTAACGTGGCTGGGATGACAGTGGGGTAAGCCATCATTCCTTTGCAGTAGATCCTTACTCCTTCCCCTCTCCCTTCATATTTTCCTAGTCCCACTTTCCCATGTCTGTTTCTTAAAAATTTCCACCTTGCTTCTCTTCATGATTTGTCATTTCTTGGGAGACTCTTTTGTTCCACTCCAGACTACCAAGGTAGCTGAGAACTGAGAAGCTCATTGCTCTCAGCTGTGGCTGCTTCTCTGCTGGGGGAAAGAATTGCAGGCAAGGTCCTGTTCATGCTAAGGAGACTTGGAACAGGGTGTGTTGAGTTTCTAGGCAGGAGTAAAGAATTATGTAATCCTGCTGGCATAGAAGTGCTACGTGGGAATAGAAAATGCATAGGAAGCATGGAATCTTTGGAGAATTTTACTGCCTAAATCCATAATGTAAATTTCAGACGTGTGTATTTTAGATTGTTGCTGAAATGTAAAAACAGAGCACTTCCACACCAGGAGACAGTCTGTGCTGTTACATAAATTTCAAGGACCTATGTTATAAAAAGTAGGAGTTTCTATTAAGATGATTTTTAGGTGGTGGTGGCAGTGGTGATGGTTATTATTATTCTGTGCAAGTAAACCAGCTTTTTCTTGTTCTTTGCATTCATGGCAGTGGTCAAACCATTTTCCTGAAACTCTCTACAAATAAAATTATTTCAAAAGGTAAAGAAATTGATCATGATACAACCATCTGGTGTTGAAAATCCTGACTGACTGGTAGAATTTTAACAGTCACTCCATTTAGGAGGGGAAATGCCAACCCACCCTAGCTGTAAGTATGGTGCTTTATCTATAGATCCATTCTTTTCATGCCTTTTTCACAGAAAACGAAATGCTTGAAGGACAAATATTTTTGATCCTGTTTCCAAATCCTGTTCTGAACATAAACCAGACCTGGGTTCTTGTCTTAAATTACTTGTTATTGCAATACCGGTAATACTAGAAAAGACTTCCAAAATCAAACCATTGATACAAGCTGACTTCATTGAAGTAAATTCTGCATACAGTAAAGTATATTTTACCAATCACAGCTATATAACTTTTTAATAGGCTTTTATTTATTTTAAATCAAATCATGTTGTTGTAAACACTGTAGTCACATATTTCTTTCCTCAATTCATACTCTGCTTGACATATAATCACACATTTTCTTTGCTGTTTTAAGTGTATCATCAGACCTCTTGATCAATGTGAAATCAGTGCCATGAAACACACACGCGCAGAGTCACTCTTCAATTCTAATTGAATATTGCTTCTTTACTCTGAATGCCTAGTTACTAACCCTGCTATAATGAATTTAATGACTGTTAGTTTTGTTTCCATTAGAGCTATAGAGAGGTCAGACTCTGCTGCTCATTGTGTAATTCTGGGTATTGTCTGAGTCGTGTTGGTCTGCTTTGGACAATGAACTTTGCATTCAAAGTGAAATTTTATTTGATTTGTTGACATTGATACACACTGTTGTACATCTTCAAACTGGATTTCTGTAATCACTGTTTTAGGCTGGAATCATAATACAAATTTCAACATGCGAAGTATGCATCAGCATAAAATACTTCAATTGAGTTTTGAGACATTTTGTTACTAGATACTTTGTTTGTTAATGGCATTAAATCACATATCACTGTACCCAAGTTTTCAAAAACATGAATATATTTAGAGTTGTTTTTTCCCCATCTAATCAGGAGTACATAGGATCCAGTTGTGCTGTAGTGGAACAAACAAACAAATAATCATAATCTATTGGATTTTAGCTGCCAAAGAGAAAGAACCTGAGGCCAGGTGCTTATATGAAATTGAGACGTAGAGCTGTAGCTTCCTTTAGCCACTGAGTGTGTAATTCTGATGGAGAGAAGAGAAGTGATCACTAAAGATCTTACTCTGTTTAAATAGAATCTTTTTTGTTTCACAGTCCCCAGCTCTTACCTTGTGTTCTGTGAAGCTTTCTGCACTGTTTCCGGAGGCAGAAAAAGAACTGTTACAACCAAATCATCATAGAAAATAAGCAGATAGCGGCCAAAAAACTGTGAGGCTGGGTACAATTGATCTAAAAGACTTGTTTTAGTTTAAATAGATAAACATGGCATTTGTAAGAAGAGGGTTTTATCACTTTTTCTGAATTAGGGTTTATGTATTTTCTTTTTCCTGTCTCTTGATCAAAGCATTCTCAATTTTCTTTTTTTTTTTTTTAAATACAACTGTTAATTATGATGATAAATGCATTTCATCTGAAACGTGTTATTTGGGGACATTTGAATGTGTACAAATTCTCTTTCATCATTTAGTTTTTGTCCTTCATTAGAGATTACTTGCCTTAAGATCTGCCTAAGAAAGCTTTGAATATATTTCTACTCGGAAAGAAGAAACTGGTAGTATTTCAGTTTTTGTTTTTAATTTTTCCTAGCCCAGAGTGCCAATAAATGTTATGAAAAGTAAGAATAAAAAAAAAAAAAACAGGAAATAAAAACAGGAGTTGACAAAGTTCCTCACAGTTTTGGCACCTCATTGTGTTTGACTGCTTTCTTTCATTTAGAAAGGCATTTGATCATTATAATTTGCTTTTAAAAATATTTAAATACAGATTTCAAAATATGTTGTATAAATGGGATTTGTGATTTCTTTTTTTACTACTGAAAATTAAAAGATAGCTCAAGCAAAGGATGAAAGTGATATACCATAATCTGTGATGAACTGAATGATTTAGGAGACTGGTCATGAACTAAAATTCAAGGGTTATAATTTCTAATTTGAATTCGTCTATCAGGTAGTCACTCAAAACAAGTATCATCAGATAACAATAACTTTTCATTAATCCTTGGGTGTTATTTCAAGATATTGGGAGTCTTGACCCAGTAATAGGTACAGCCTGATAGACAGAAGCATTTTCCTTTGGTTGTTATCAATGTGTCTTACTAGGAGAGTTTCCATTTTTCACTGATTGTGCTGCTGATGGCACAGAACTGATACCAGAAGACACTGCTATTTCTGCTGCTGTGTCACAAAAGGCATGAGGTTATGACCAATACTTACGCATGTGCAGTTGTATAACTGTGTAGGAATACATATTGGTTTATCATGATAGTTCCGTCAGTCCTGATGACTTCAGAAGTTGCTTTAGACTAGGAGAGACTACCTATAACTGAGCATTAATGCACGTGATAACCTTGTTCACAACAGAAAGGGAAAATATATTCCAGAAAGTTTTGTTCATGCAACAGCTTAGCTTCAAATTGTACAGATGTAATTTTAATACATACGTACAGTGAAGTTCAGAATTAGATTAAAAACAGTATCGGTTCTTGCTTTTCTTCCCAGAAATTTCTACAACTGAATGTTGCACACATCAATCATCTTACTTCATTTGGGGATTGATTTTCAACCTTAGATCTGGAATTTTCTGATTTTGGTTTATATTGGATCCTTTATGTTACCTAGTCTTAGGTATTTTTCAAGTTGCAGGTCTTTTTAAAAACAAATTAGGCAAAGGTTTATTGGTTTCTGATTTTTACCATTTTTAAAAGCTCATTGAGTTTTAATAAATGTTACAAAATTTAAGAATTCTCTAATGTCTTATAAATCTAGAAAAACAGTTTCTTGCAAACAGTAAATCTAAATATATGCCTAAATCATCATCGTTTTGATGTTCAAATCATGTTATGTTACTGTGCTTGAGACTCATCTAAGTAATGCAAGTGACAAGGTTTGGTTTCTAGATAACTTTTGATCAAGGTTGGTTGGTTGGTTGGTTGGTTATAATTTTTGTATGGTGTAAAATCTTCAGCTTTCCTAAGGATAATACATATTTAGAGTTTATGATCTGGAAGTTAGCAACATTGCCTTGAGTCTTTAAAACAGTACGATAAGGGTATATTTTTAATGTTAACTGAAGTTTAATGGTTTCGTTTCATTAGACCTACATTTGTGGACTTTTACAAATAAATTTCCATGCTGTACACAATGTACTGCCACAAGAATTCTTCCTGCAACCAAAGCAAGTGGAAAGCCTTTCTGTGATGTAGAAATCCACTTTTTAAATATTAGATTGCTTTCTCAGTTGGTGATTATTGTAGTTTTGATGCTGGTTAACTCTCATAGCTCATCTTACAGGCCTGTATTTAATTTAAACTACTCATGAGTTTTGTAGAATGTCTGTCATTTAGAGTGTCGAAGTGATTCCCAAGGAAACTAGAGTGAAGCAAAACAAGACGCTCATAGTCATGTCTTCTGCAGATACCAGAATTCTTTATTCTTCTCCTTTCCCTGTTACATTGCTCTTGCTTAAGAACTCATTTTTTCTTTATTTTTTTCTTTTGTTTCAATTTTCCTTCATTAATTAGACTTTGCATCATGCCTTTTTACACCATCATATGATAGATCAGCCAGACTACCTCTAGAAGTTTTTTTCACAAAGGAATTTCCTTGAGGTATATGAATTTGTCTTTCACCCATGCCATCAGCTGTGTTTATTTTAACTTGGTATGGTACTCTTAGGTAGTATTCACTGACGGCTTATTCTTTCATCATAGTTTATTTTCTTTATACACTTCAGAAAGGCAACAGAAGGCGTGCTGAACCCGTATGAGGCACAGATACCACATAATGTCAGTTACGTCACGTGGGTTTCATGAGTATCTGTCGTGTTTCACTGAGCACAAATAGGGACACTGGTGTTGATCCTGTGGAAGATCAGTCTTGATTAGTAACCTCAAATACTATTCATATATAAACTGTATATGCTTTTCTATGTAAATCTGCGTGACTTTCTCTGTGTTACCTCTGCTAGTACTTACCCATAGACGAATCATCTCCTGTCAGTTACCAATGCCCTGTTCCAGGTCAGAACACACCAAGACAAGCCTTGCACTATAGCAGAAGCAGAGCAGATTGGGTTGTATCTTCAACCTGGCTCATACCCTTTTTCAACAGGCCAGATCCTCTAAGCAACTTTCAGACACCTCAGATTATTTGCTGCGATTTCCCATTTCCTTGCTTTCCTTTCCTCAGCTTTCTCTTCATGTAAACAGAACATAGATTTGCTGCCATTGTACCAAATCTTGCTAGATGTTCACATGTGGTTCATATGGTGGTAGTTCTGTGGAACAGAGTAACTCGCTACTATCATTTTATTCATTCAATTTTGATTACAATACTGGTATAAATAAAACATGAGCAAAAAAGCTGCTTTTAATCAAAAAAGACTGATCATTTTTCTGTTGCCAAACCCATTACTGGAATAAAAACTGATGTCCACATTCTTTACTCAACTTCATGTAATTTCAAGTGGATGGTATTTCATCCAAATACTTAAATATTTTTCAGTAGAGTAGCTTCAGTAGAGACTTAATCTTTCTTGGAAATTACATGATGCATAATATCAAGAAACAGTGTCTTCTGGATCTCCTTATAGAAAACAGAGATTTAAAAAATCTATATATGCAAAGTCATTAAAATAATGATGACTTTGTCCTGTCTTTTATTCTTTAAGTCATTTCAGACTAACTTTTATTGTTAGTCTGAAAAAAAATATTTACAACTGCTTACTTTTTTTTTTCTTAAGAAAGAAAATTGGTTCTTGTGCTGTTTTGCATTAACTTTATCCCAAAGTTAACATTTATTTCTGACATCTTGGAAAGTCATGAAACAAATGCCATATTGATTTGCTAAACTTTTGAGTTGTGATAGATATATTCTTGGGTTTTTATACTCTTTGTTTCAATGGAGAGAGAGTCTTCATTTTTACATGAAAGATAGAATGATGTCTTAATAAAGAAGAGACTCTTTAACATTCTGTTCTGTGGGAAAGAACTGGGTGTTTCTTCAACAGTGGAAAAACTCAAAAGCTCTGTCTGCAATTTTGTCCTCAACTTCACTTTCCTATACTTAACTGACACTTCTTTTGTCCATACGCTTAAAGACTACAATCCCATTCATCCATCAGATAAGTTCCTTGCTTGTCTATCTTTTTATTTCCTGCACGTACAGCCATCTCTCTTCAAACAAGCACCAAGGTGTAAGTGCATAATAAATTCTAGCTTGCAAAAAATATTTTAGGTCCTTAGACACTCTGAGATCTTCTTAAAACAGTTTAGCCTGATCCCTGGCTTTAGCCTGGCCTAAGCAGCTTTTTAAGGCTTTGTGCCGTATGAAATGTAAACTAATTCTGAAAAGATACATAGATCTGGGGAGGACAGTGTTGTGTTTAGGAATGAGAGAATATGTAACACTTATCTGCAATGCATATCTGAAATGAACAAAATAAAAGAAATGCACTCTTAGCTTGGTGTGAGCATTACTTCTCAGTGTTTTCAATTGCAACATGATAGAAATTACATGTAAGTTTTTTAAGAGGGAATGATACTGCAAAATGTTTCTGACTGTCTGCTTTGCTTCAGAAAGCTTCCTTCTTGACAAGTGTAGTGCTAACATGGGAAACTTTTCACCCATGAAAAAATACCTGCCCGGAGCTTGGCCTGCTGTTAATGAGCCTGAGTTTGTTTCATTATCACAGCTGCTGCTGCTGCTGCTCTTGAAAAGAAGAAAAAAAAAAAAAAAAGAAAGAAGTAAAACCAATATATTTAAAGCTCATTAGGAAAAGCTTTGTAATGATTATTATTCTGAGTGACAGTTTATAGTATGAGTTTATGGCTTTGTTTCAAAAATTAACCATAAAACCTTGTTCACTTAGCAACTTAGCATATTGCAACTAGGCTTCAACCTATACCTTTAGTTCTGGCCATTTCACATGGTCTCTATGTTAAAATAATGTATCTATGCAAGATGTACTTATTCAATAGCTAATATATCTAATAAAGATAAAGACCCAACAGTGAAGACTGAAGTCTAAATAGATTTGTATGTCTGTTTTGGATAACATTGCCCCTAACATAATATCCTTATGTATGAAAGAATGACACTGAAGCTTCATGTAAAGGAACAGACCAAGTTCACACTGAAATAAGTCATTACCTCTTCAATCATTACTATGTTCACACAATATATTTTTTTATGTATGTAGAGCTGGCAAGAGAATGTCTGGTGTGGAAAGACAGTCAAGTTAATAAGCATTAAATTAATCTTTATTGATCTCTGAAAGTGCACTCTTCCTGCATACCTATTTTTCAGGGAATCTCTGCCTGCTATTCTGTCCTGCTTCGCAGTGTTTACTCTATCATCATATGCAGATGTCACATTTCTGTATGATTTTGGCTTTAGGTCACAATTTCACTGTTATATTGATCCTTGTCTTTGCACCTTTTGAGATTGGCAAAGCAATCCTGAATGACAGTATTTGACGAGTGTTCAGCTTGACTTTCTAAGCAAACACGTATGGAGTCTATGTGAATACAAAAGGGTAGCTTGTGTTCATGTCACAGGGTAAACTGAAGACCTTTGGGAAATTTCAACTTTAGAAGTTCAAATGTAATTAAATTCCTAAAAAGCTTCATTAGAATTGGTAGCCAGATGAAAGGAAGAGATCTGGTTTACTACGTTTTATGTATGCTGATTTGCTAACAAGCTCTAGGAAATCCGTGTGGGGGAGAGACCGTATGAGCTTCAACTAAAATTCAGACTCGGCACATGCAACAGAAACCCATAGGGTCATCACTTGCCCTCATTTAGATTTTGCAAGCAAAATGCCACCATATGTATGGAGCAGGGTGGAGATAAGCATATAAAGCATACATAGCTGCAACGCTCCGAGGATGGAGAAAGCTTTCTTGCATGAAAGCAGTACTTCGGACTGTAGTTAGAGCTAATAGGCCGTGTACCTACAGCTGCCGTATAGCTCAGACTGCACAGTGTTAGTGCATCTCAGCACGGTGCAAGCAAGATCCCTGATAAAGACAGAAAGTAACATTTAGTTTTTTATGACCAGACGGAAACAGTTTGTAGAACAGTACAGCTAAAATAATTAATTTTAAGATACAAATATCCCTGTGAACAATGTAATTGATATTCCCAATTTTGTTGGACTTTTTTTGTTTAAGACATAGCACAGAAAAATCAAGAGATGTCTTGATTTTACCTGTATTTTTGGTTTTATAGAAGGCTTACTGTGTGATTAAGCCACTTAAACTTTTCATTTTTCCATTTACCTTATAAAATCAAGTTAATGTATGTTTGCTTCAAAGAACTTTTCAAAGATGCATGAAAGAAAATGCGATATATCAAATGTAATGTATTCTTTATATATTTTTAACTAACTCCCTCCTTTTTCTTGGGTGAGGTAATGTAATGTAAGGTTGGGAATTGAAGACTAACAATTTTCTTTTTTATCATACATTTATTTTGCAATTCCAATATTTTTGTCATTAAGTGCATGTACTACCCAATAGCTGTACTACAAGAGGATGCATTTATAAGAGAAATGTAGATTCAGTCCATAGCTATTTGGTACTGCTACAATTGTGACTGGCATATAGCAAAATGACACAGTGGGATTTGAAGTTCTAGGGGAAGAAATAAAATCTGATTATTCACAGTTGTTGACTCTTTACTTACACTGAGCTGATTTAAACTGGGCATGCTACAAAACCATCTGGTGGCTATGTTGTAGGCTTTGTAAATTTAATTTTTAGATTAAACTCTTCAAGCTCTCTTTCAAATTTACATAAGGACATGAGAAATTAAGTAGATTGATCTTGTAATGAATTTAAAACCTATTTCATATGAAATTGCAATAAGTTGCTGAAATAAATTCAAGTTAAAATATTTATTTTAATTATGATATGTATTCTTTCACTAATGATTTAATTTGTTTAACAATGTGTATATACCAAAAAAGCTCTTTAATAAGGAGTTCATGTGCATGATCTGTCCAAATTAAAAAAAAGTAAAGAAATAGTGCATTTGAACATATTTCAAGGGAAGGCTCATTCATATTGCTCAAATCACTCTTTCTTCATTTCTTTCTAAAAATAAAACAACAACAAAATGTTTGGTATGATTATATTAACATGCTCCCATAAAGATCAACAATAGCTTTGGATTCAGATATTTGGTTCTGTTACTGTCATCAGAATTGACAAATCTGTTATTTCCCTCTGAAAATCTGTATAAATTTACTATGGTACACTGGAAAAAATATATTAAGAGCTTGGGAGATGGCTTACTGGTTTTTTTAAAGTTTAAAATAAAGATTTTCTAGGGCATTTGAGCCCATTTCCAAATTACATTTAAGAATTTAGCTTCCTGAGTTTTCTTTCAAGCGCATATAAAACTATCAAGATCCTCCTGGCTCACCAAGTACAGCCTCTTCTCTTCAGGTCCTGCGTCATATAATCTATTTCATAAAACTGTCCAGCTCACTTTTAAAACTCCCCAGGTTTCTCGCCTTCAGTAGCCGTTCTGGAAGGCGGTGCTACAGCCTCACTGTTACGATGGTTAAGAAAGTTTCCAAACCTAAATCTGTTAGTGGCAAGTTTATAGCCTGTTGCTCTCGTGCTTTTTTAAGCTTAAATTGTGCTTCTGCCTTGCAGAGGGAGTCTTATGATAGGATGTATTTAACTGTTCACACGATTCTTGTTCTTGCAGTGTTTTTTTGCAAGACTGTTTTGAAAGACTCTTGCAGAATATGAACAGTCAGATATTTACTCGGATGAGATCACAGTAGTGTGTTTTTACACTTGTATTAACTCTTTGCTGTTTCAGATGAATCTACCCTATGTAGTATGTCTGAAGAAGTTATTTGCGTTTTACAGAGTCCCTGCTCATACGAAAAGATGGATGCTTTCCTCCTGTCTGATTTCTGGCTAATGAGCTGCTGTAGTGAAAATTTGTACTAGTCCTCGGGGAGATTTTTATCATCAAACTTAGAAGTTTAGAAGTTTGGCACCTAAGTAAGTCTTCCAAACGTCCTTTATGAATGACTATAGAAAAAGGGAAGAATTGCCAAGGAATCTCCATTCATCCCATCTAGACATGTGTCTAAACTAGATAGTATAAAATTACCAGCGGACTTCTTCAAATCTTTCTAGTGATTATACAAGGAGACTCAACAGCTGCGAAGATACAAAGTTTTTAGGTGGATTGGATGAGATGAATCCGTCTTAACTGTAGGACGCTGTATGTTGTACTGTTACATTTCATCCCACGTTTACTCTTCCAGTCTGGTTTTCCCTTCAGATGGTGTTCTTCCCCCTTCATGCTGGCAATGCCTCTCATTTTTTTCAGACTTCTTGCATTCATTCCTATTTTAGGGGTGAAATCACAAAGTAAAATAGTAAACAAAATGAATGCCAAGACTAATCCAGGAGGAGCACTGCTGGAGTAATCTGTTTTCAGCCCAGAGGTTCCCCTTTCAGCACAGTTCATTGGCATTTCCTTTGCAACAGACGCTTTAGCCAGCACCTTCATAGTCTTGTTCTAATCTTCCTCTTTTCAATCTTACCTAGTAATCTCCATTGTGACACCTTACCAAATGTTCTGCTGAAGTTCAGATAAAATCTAATCTCTCTGTGCCGTTCTTTTGTCTGGAAAATCAAGTATTCTATCAAAGGGAAAAATCAGGCTAGTCTGACATGACCTACCTTTACTAAAGCTGTGTTATGTTTTATTCAATTGTCCATTTACCTTCAAGTCATTAATTGTTCTTTCCTTCAAATTTTGTCCTAAGATTAACATAGAGCCTGAGGTATGAAAGGATAAAGAGTTTTGAGTCACTTTTTATTCTCTGGTCTTGGCACAAATCCTGTTATGATTTGAGCATATGTTGTAGCTCTAAGTAAGTAACACCTGCATTAAAAATCCTTTCTGTTGGATCTGGTATTATATGGCCATTTTTCAGAGTTCTGAGAGGAAAGTGGGCTTGTGAGTAGACTCGTGTGCATTTTAGCTGTTTAAGCTTGCTTATGCCTTGGCTATGGTTGTGGACATGTACTTATCTCACCGCTTTGTCTTCACTGAAGACTTCCATTTAACTTGGGGATCACGTGTTGATTTCTGCTTCTTCCCTAGAGCTACTTTTTTTTCCCCACTAGATAAAGGGGTTGTTGGCATTTGCTTGAGCACCTTTTTTTCCAAGAAGTAACTAGTTTCCCCATTTTGACAGTTCTTTCTTTTCCCAGTCATGGTAGGCTCTCTGCTTTTTCAAATATTGTTATTTGTCCATTCGGATCTGGACACATTATATAAAAGGATTTCGCTTTCCTTGAGGTGCAAGTTCCAATTAATATGTGAATATTTGGTATAAGGAAATTCAGATGTCCTTCATCAATGTATTGGTCTGCTTAGCATTTTTTTGTCTGAAAGGACTAATATTTTCAAATATATCTCAAGGGAGCTTTTGAAAAGGTGCTTCAAAGTATGTCCTCTCTGATGAGTAGTTTATTTTACAGGTAAAATAAATAGCTATGCATGTTTGATAGTAAAATTAAGCTTATATTACTTGCACACTTTTAAGAGAGTTCCTGGTCAATTAAAGCTTGTTTTCAGTGTCTGAATCATTGCTTAAGTAGAAAGAAAAAGGCTGTGATATTAGTGACCAAAAAACTTTTACAAAACAATTTGACTAAGATATAAACACACTATTGTAAGTCATTAAAAGGTAGTAGACTAAAAGACATTCCGTGAAGGAAATGTAGGAAAATAATGCAGTGGCATTACAGCGCTCAGTAACAGTTACAGAACTATTGTGCTGTAAGTTTGCCGGAAGGATGTGAAAAGTTAAATAGACACTCGGCCCACACAATAGATGTGACTCTTCCATGGCTGTATGAAGCCTTTTGCTGTCTAGATTTAGAAATGCTTGAAGAGGCCAACATGCTGAGCCGTTTGCTTTACAAGAAAGGAGAAAGAGAATTGATCAATGACCTTTTGGACCATAGCTGCCTTGTTTGCTCCTTCATTTATTTATCTGAACTAACTGGACCATGATCCTACCAATCTAGTTCAATAAACAAGGGAGTACAGTTACAAAGAATATCACAACGGTATAGTTTCTTGCGAAATCAAAACACCTTACCATCAATGACACTTCGTTGCGCATCTTTTTCTTCTGTATTAAGTGGAGAGACAGGATTATTTAGCTCAGAGAAGGAGGATTATTTAGCTCGTTTGTTCAAATGTTTTCTCAGTGAGGTTTTGGAAGTTGCTAATGAAATACAAAGGCAAATATTCTCTTCTTCAAATGTGAAAGGAGGGTGTTATGTGCCCCACTGGGAATACTGTGTGCTATTTGCTGTATGCAAAAGGCTTTGCGTGGCAATCAGAGGTCCCTGGGAGACCCTTTTGCAAAGATCTCCATATTAACAGTTTCTTAATCCAGGTTATGGAATGAAGCAGAAATACCTGTGGTTACCTGCTGTACTATCCTGAAGTTTAGGATTGGGACCGGCTAGTTACCCTGGGGTTTTTTTTCATTAAACTTAGCCTAATCTGAAATGAAATACAGATAATTCATTGCAGAATTTGCAATAAAGAGCATAGTTGCAATGTTTTATGAGAAAAGCAAATGCAAGTAAAAGGAGTAAACCCACATAACTTTGCTTAGTGTAAATACTAGTTTAAAGGTTTCTTTTGCCTCCGTGCTCTCTGACACTGGCTGTATTCAAACTAAGACATTTCATTTTCTCCAAATTATGGGTATTTGCAGAAGACAGTCAAGATTTGGGGCATGTCCTTTTTATCTGCATAGTCAACACTAATCTTTCATGAAAGAGAGTGGGAAGGGGATGGAAAAGGAAATAATTCATATTCAGGCAGTCTTATGCCTCTAGTCATTTGGTATTCGTTAATCCAATTCATTCTTGCCTAACCATTGTTTGCTGTCTCCTGTTTTAGAGATGTTCGTGTTTAATTGGCACAGCTGAACAAATCTCATCCTTCCAGCCAGACTGGGTTTCGTGTGACTGAACATTGGACATCGACAATTAGGCATCTGTTGTCTAGATTCCTTTTTTAAGCAAAGGGAAGAAACGGGCATTTGTAGCGTGTGACTCACATGATCTATTTTAGATGCCTGTGTACACTGGGATGGGAGGAGCAGCATGCTAGAGACACCCGTTTGTGTCCACCAGCTATAAAAGAAGCCTTACCATCCTACACAGATTCAGGGATTGTCATCCTTAGGTGGGGTGATTCCCATCCTTAAGGACTGTTCTTGTATTAGGCTAGGTTTTTATGAAAACAATGATTCATGAGGAAGTCCTCTCCTCTTCTCGCAGAGCTGGGAAATTTCCATGTCCCAGAGAGAAACTTCTCATTCTCCCTCTTTGCTCACCCCACAATCACAATGTAGCTGGGACTGTATGTGCATCTCAAGGGAGAGCTCTTGTTTAGGACCAGTCCCAGAAGTGACCTGTCAGTGTTGGCATTAACTGCTTTGGGAGCTTCTGACTGTGCTTCATGACACTGTGATGCAGGCAATGAAAATCTGCTTTGGAAGACCTGAGGGGCAGACAGGAGTTCCCAGTGCTGCTCTGCAGCAGTGATCTCATACAGTTTCAGGACTTTGCCAGCATTCTGCTTGCACCTGCAAATGTTCCTGCAGCAAAGGGAAACAGACTAGGGTAATTGATAATGAAACTCAAACAAAACAAAGCTTTCACAGAAACAGTGCTTACAGTAAGTAGACACCATTGTAGGTGCTGTAAAACTGGCATAATTGTGGACAACTGTAAAAGAGCACATTTTAGAAACAACTCTAGTGTCCAGGTATGAGCATCTTCAAACACTTTCTGTTGAGTTGAACCTGAATCCGTGTGCTGTTAGGTTCATTGATGAACTGAAGCTGGCTTAAGGCTCCTAATGCCTGATCCAGAACACTGCATGACATAAAGCACTGGTGTAGGGTAAAATCACTTTGATGACAAGATTTCTCTCCAGAAATATCCTCAGGTTAACTTTGTCTCAGCAGGCTTTATTTGAGGCCTTCACCACTCAAACTTTATAAAAGACCAGTTATTCATCTGCATTTAGCATAAAACCAGCACAAAGTCATAATGTCAGCATAAAGAGCTTATTAGAATGTGCTTTGGGAAATATCAGAGTAATGTGATTGTGTCCACACCTGACCTGGTGCAAAACTGGGTGATCTGTTAGAGCACAGATCTCATATAAATGTCTGTGGAGCTAAGGTTTTATTCTGTTGCACTTCTGTGAACTTATCTGACTATTCTAAAGAGAATAAAGAAAGAGTGATAAAAGAGAAGAGAAACCACCTGGTGAAGGTATTAAGATGACAAAGCTGCTTGTATTGATGCTGCACTAGTATTCCCTTTGCTAAGGAAAAGCGAATATTGTTCTGTTTCCTGAGAAGAGTGACAACAAGGGGGCAGTCTTATCTCAATTAAAAATAAAAAAAAAAAGAAAGAAAAAAAGCACATTTTAACACTGTTGGTGCTTGATTTATTCATTTTTAGTTCTAGATTTCCTTGTAGACAAAAAAGACAAAAAGAATAAAGAAGAAGTAGAGATACTGAGCCTTTAGTATCCTTTTGTGGTTCAAACAGTATTCCAGATTTTTGCTGGTGTAGATTTCATTAATTGAAAAAACAGTAATATTCTCAATATCCTAGCTGTTCCTCTACATTACAAAGCACACTAGGGCTTTGGTTTTGAAAGCTGAAATATAGCAAGCTGTTAAAGGAATTTTATATTTGTGCTCCCAAGAGATATAAATGAAGTCTTGAGGGTAACCACAATCACTGGCAAGAATCCTCTTAAAGCTGACCTGGACAGGACTTGCTTTCATGCCACATTTAAATTGTCCAGAGAAAAGAATCTCTGCAGGAGACATCACACATTCTTCTTGCCTCCCTGCCTCTGACCAGCCTAGCAGAGCCAGTGCATCTTAGTCATTAGCAGGGGAAAGAACGAAACCAATACTTCCCAGTTCTGGAAAAGAAAACCATTCAAAAAAAAAAATATTTACTAGATCCCACAAACTAAGAATGAAAGGTCTGTTTGATTGCCAACAACTTACTCCTGACCTCATGAACTGGAAAATATTTTTTGTTCTCCTTGGCCAAGTCTTGTCAGTGAATTATTTCAGCATTTCTTGGGATGGAGGAAGTAACTTAAAATTTGACTTATTTAGGTTTTTTAAATATTTGTTTGTTTATTTATTTATTTAGTACATTTCAGTTTGCTAGTTATTTAACCTGAGCAGAAAAAATTAGCTGCCAGTAGAACATTGGCAGTGAGCTTTCTGTGATGTTCCCTCTACAGAGTTGGCACCTGCGTTAAACTGTTGTTCTAAATCACCACCTGGACCTGCCTCAGTCTCCACATTAATAAATCAAGAAAACTGGTTTGGAAAAGTTAGAAAATATAAACAACTCCCCTCCTAAAAAAAATAATGTGTTATTTATATACATTTTTGTATCAAATTGATACTTTAAGGTACATTTATTTTTGCATTTACATAGTTTGTAGTTATTGAAACTGCTTTATAAGTCCAAAGCAGAGATTTGCTAAATATGAACTTGCTTGCTAAATATAAATCTGGAGTGAATTCGTATGGTCAAATGTGCAAAGTTATTTGAAATTGGATGCAGAGTGTTGTTACTATACTACTTTTTAATCAGGTTAAAAACAAAAGAAAGAATACTGATGAGATATGGATCTAACTCTGTATGGAATCTGACTCTGTGTCCAGTGCCAGCGTACTTTATAACTGCTATCAGACTTCAGGAAAAAGAGATCAACTTCTTTTTAAAAAGAAAAAAATCAGAAGACCTAGAAAAGGATAGGAGAGGAAAAGGAACCAGAAGTAATGTGTGCAGCTTAAGTAGGCTGAGAAGAAAATTCAAATAATTTTGCATTGAAAACAAGTAAGTGTCTGCTAAATATTGATACTAGTGGTAACTGATTTCCTGACAAAACTAAAAAGAAAAAAATGATACACGATCATGTGCTATTTTTGGAGAATTAGAAGTGTCAAAGAAATCAGTCATGAAGGCAGGTAGCTACTTGAACACAGAATTGTCACTCTGGTAACTTATGTCAATCTTAGTAGGTGATTTGAACTGTTTTGCTAGTAAATTTGAGAACTGTGAAATACCAGTCACTGGGGCTGTGGCATGCATCCACCTTCCAGCATGAAAGCCAATATGTGGCATTAATGTGCATTTCGGAGGGAAGCTAACTTCCAAATGGCTGGAGGATACCGGCCAGCTGCCTACACGGAGAGGATGAGAAACCAAAACCCAGGGGGAGAACACCACTGCTGAAATCCTTTAAGTCTCCTGTGCCTTTGCACTAACTGTTTGCCTGATAGAGCTCTGAGCAAAACCAAACAGGAAAGATCTTAGACCTGTTGCACTGCCAAATATTTTGTGGTCTCTGGGAGCTTGAGAGTTGAACTACGAGACCTGTGTGGTATGCGAGAGGGCTGGAAAGGGTTGTTTCAAGCAGTGACAGCGCTGCTGGATCTCAGTAGCCTGCTTAGGTGCCAGACAGCCTCTTCCTTGGAGTTTAAAAAGGGCAAGTGAAGTGATCGGACAGCTAACAAGTTTATCCAGTAAGGTCAGGTGACATACAAACTCCCTAATTACAGTGACCTCTCTGCTTAGCAGGAGGGAAAAGTGCTCTGTGGAGTTTATGAAATCAGAGTTATATTTCTTTCTATTCAGATACACCCTGCAGTCTTTAAAATCTTGCTGCTCTTCCACAGACCTGGTATACTGATTTTCTGATGGAGTTGTACTAGTTGCAAACTATAGTCACAATATAATTTCTCTGAGAAAAGGGTGCATTGGGAAAAGCCATGTTGCAAGGCTGTCCCACCCAGAGGTGGCTTTCACGGCATGTCACTGTGTGAGGGTTGCTAAGAGCGTTGGGCTGGAGCCCTCTCGCCGCAGGCTGCCACTGTATCAGATCCATGAGCAAACCTAAGACTTCCGGCTGGACAAGGTAAATATCAATGATCCGAAGAAAAAGAGAGCTCAGGTGGCTTTGCATAGAAACTTTAAACTCACATAATCGCACTGAATCCCTGGGAGTGCGTGGGCTTGGTACTTGAGATGAAAAGGTGCGTCCAGAATGAAGGGCTGCCGTGCGATTTGTGGGAGCTGAAACATTGCTGTCTCTGGGCAACAAGAGCCATATACTCTTCTTACATGCTGTGAAGCAAAACTCAGCACTTCAAACTAGTTATGAAGGCAACTCTGTAAGAATAAGTTCAACACAGTGTTTCGCAGCATAATATTACCTCAACAACAAGCCTTTAAGTTACAAAATAATGGGAAGGAGATAGAAGGATGTAGTTTGTGGATGGAGTCCAAGAAGCCACAACATGTGTTCGCTTTGGGTTCCTTGAAATCTCATTTCACGACCTCTCTAATTCTAAACAGCCATGTGGGCAGTCTAGTGGTGATGTAGCCTGAGCAGAGAAATGATGCAGATGTGAGGTGTGCGTGCATGGTTGGGGAGAAGAGGCTGTAAATAACGCCACACACACACAAGGTGAGCTTCTGAAGATCTCCAGCACAGAGAGCAGGCCTGGCAGGGTGTGACCTTCTCTACGTTCGTGTCCATCTCCTGTACTGCCCTGGTCATGAGGCTACGCTTGCACTCCAGCAGCCCTCCCATTGCCAGATGCCGTGACAGTTTCCCTTTTTTCAGCCTGTACTTTAGAAGCAGGAAAATACTTTGGGCGTAGGCATTAGAAATCCTCCTAATGCTGCCTAAAGGTGGCTAGGGGCAATAAGACATTCTCTGATACTTTTTCTATTTGACAGACTTAACTGACTTCGGTATAGCTAGAGGGCATGTTGCAAATTACTGCCTTTTAGTCATTCTTGCGTGCTCCTTGCACCCAGATCTTTGCTCCTTGCCATGAATACAGTGCTCAGATCTCTGGGATGATTAGTGCCTTTCTCCCATGTGATGATAAAGTGTTTGGAATTAATGTAATATGAGCCATTTTTGCTACTACCATACCATTTAGATCAGCTCCAAAATAAAATGTCATGAATTCTGCTTTCTGCTGCTGTTGCTGCTCCCTGACCAGAAACCCTGCTCACTCGAGAGGTGGCTTTTTCTCTTCTCCTGCCCCTTCCCAGGCTTGGCCCTATGACTTCCGCCACTCCTCTTTTCTGAAACTCATTGTTCTTAGATTGAAAGCAGACTCCAAAAACACCACAGACTGGTTTCATCTGTTTGAAACACCCCTTCTTGTGCATACTGTATATATGGAGTTACTTGCTAACAGTTTGGATCAGGCACCATTTGCCAGAGAGAACAGGAAGGAGTAAGGTGATGTGCACATCAATCCCTCGGTCCTGTGAGACTGTAAAAGCACCAGAAGATATTTTCTTCAGATATTTTTGGTTCACTTGAAAAAGACAAACCAGATAAAAGTTTTACTTCTAATTTGGCAAAACTCAGGTGGATAATCTTTCCTTAAGAACTTGGACATAACCACAGTCAACAGTGGAATGATTAGTTTAACAAAACTACCTTGTTTTCCCTTAGGGTCACTAAGCTACTAACATCATAAGGGCTGGTTTTGACACTTAGCCACTAAATACATTGCTCATACAAAGTTTTATCTGCTGAGCATGAAACGTTAGAATTATTCACAGCTTTCTAATTCTTCTTCTAGTTATTGGGTCAGTCCAACAGCTAGACATAAAGTTTTATAATACAGGTGTCAGTATTTTAACAATTTTATGATCGTCAAAGATGTCTTGGTCTGCTGCAGTTTGTGAAATGTTTCATTTCTTGTAATATATTCTTAAGCTTCTGAATCATATTATTTCAATACCCCACATTTTTAGATGTCATTTGATTGCTTGAAGGTATCTGTTACTTCAGGTCTGGTTTTAGGTGGAAATTTACTGTGTATTGGACCTGATATGCATTGATGATTGAGCATCCATGAAAGTACTCACATTTGTTCTTCTAGAAAGGCAATTTTAGCGCTTATCATTTAAATGTGTAAGTTTGGATAGATAGTTACAGTTGATTAGTTGGTGCTACTCCGTTGAAAGTCTTAACAGGTGCAGGGCTATATCTCTGGGGATCTCTACTGTGGTTTTTTAGATGGTAACATCTGCAAAGTAGGAGGTTTGGGGGAGCATTGTGGGAGTTCCACTGTTTTTATTTTCTCTAGTAAAATAGAGTCCTCAAAGTAGAAATGGTAATGTATGACATCTTTAATTAACTGACTGCAGAAGAACTGATGGAAATGAGTGTGCAGTATTTCTTCAGTATAAAAACAACAACAACTAACTCCATAATGTAGTCTTAATTCTTCAGCCTCTCAGACGCCTCCCTCTCTGAGGCCTTTCAGCCTTAATTAATCCAGATGAGATTTAGGTATGAAAAAACTTTGTGTGTTTTAGGCAAGGAACCTGGTTTATTTAGGTAGAACGATTCTTCTCTCAAACAGCAAATTAAACATGTGTAAGCTGTAAAGAAAAGAAATGTCTTTGATAAACGAGTACATTATACTCACATGTCTTGCAAGAACAGTACTTATAGGAGGCAGCATTTCAGTATTATCCCAGAAGTAGATTGCTTTCAGAGAGGGAGGTTGTTTCCTAAAAAAACAAGTTCCTGATGATGACCTTCCACTACAGGCGTAGTATCAGTGCTGTGATAGATGTGCCCTGTTTCCTTGTGATCTGCTGGCAGGGGAGCATTTCTTTATGTGAACTGTGTGGGCGCTTCTAAAAGATTTTCACCATTTGTCAGGATTTCTAAGAGAAATGCCACTAGAATACATGAGAGGCTGTATAAAATATTGTCAAACTTTGATTTTCAGGCATGTATAATGCATAATGCTGGTGAGTAATCTTTTCTGTGTAGCAATAATTATATCTCCCCCCCTGTGGATACTACAAACTCGAGCAAAGAACTCTTGGCCACCCAGTCCCAGCAAACAAAAGATTGTTTTCTGCATTACATATAAACCTGTTAGTGCCCATAAATTAATTTTGATGGAAATGGAACATATCTTTTTTTGTGAAATGTGGTTCAGGATTAAATTATTGTGGTTTGTCAAAGAGAGCTTGCAGTTTAGAATCTCTATTAAATTTCAGGAAGGAGAAGCAATTAAGATGAAAAAGTTGTATTTTAAACTGAAACAGATGACCATCAATAGTCTTGAACAGTTAAGAAAGTTGAAGAATTCTCCATGAGGAGAAATTGCACTAGCGGTAGTGGAACAACTATTCCTGATGCTAGAGCTCACTCTGGAGCAGGGCACCACCACCAACAGGACAGCAGTCATGATGAGAATCACCTGGGACCTCACCATGCCGTGGGCAGCAACATCTTCTGGCCAAATCTGGAGTAGATTTTAAATCCGTGGAAGGATTTTTATCATTGCTAAATTTTAAACAGTGGTAAAGACGCAGACATAAATTTTCACTTGATCAATCCGTAAGAGCAAGTGAACAATTTTCATTCCCACTTAGGACTCAGCAGCAAAGTCACTTCTGATGCAGGTCTAGGTTTTTTAGGTAAGAACGATCAGAGAGACAACTGATTTGGGGGGCTTTTCCCTTCGAGCCTTGCCTAGGTTTAGTCCCTAAGGAAGCACAAGAGGATGGGGTTTTTTTCAAGTAATTCAGTTCATTGCATAGGCAGGTTTGCCTTTGATAATTTGTATGCTTTTTTTTTTAATCTTCTTTTAGAGGAGGTATGACTCAAAACTGACTCTGTGGCTTTCTGCTGTGAAGGAGTGTGAGTCAAATTTTAAAAACCTGTCTGTACCGAAATAATCTTTATTAGACAAAGGTGGCAAGGCTGTTAGTTTTTCATCCTGTAGTCAGTAACGGAAGATTTTTAAACTTTGCGTGTAAAAACCTGCAGCTGTCCAAATGAAGCACGTCCTCACTTTTTGTGCTGTTTTGTGGCTCTTTGTTACGTACTTCCTCACAAGTTGAAAGGCTTTGCTTAACTGGCATATCCTCAGCCATTCCAGGTAATCTGACTAAGCTCTTGCATCCAACTAGATGACAAAGTGCAGTCAGCAGCCGGGAGTCTCTCAATAAAAGAGTTCACTCCGCTGTGAAGCTCGCTCCCTCTGGTGTTTCAGCAGAGCCAGTGCAGTTTGAATCCAGGCTTAGAATTTAATTGCATCATAGTAATGAGGAAACTTTTTTCTTTCTAAGATTTGTATAATTATTTTTAAGACTTCTTGTGTTAAAATGTTGTGAAATAAGATTTTTTTTGGTCACTGTTTTCATAGAGGTGCTCAGGTGTCATTGCAGTGAGTAGAAAGAGCAATACACATACTTTTCCGTATGGCTCTGAATGCCATCTTCCTTATAATTAATCCTTCCATTTTATTATATTATTTCATTGTATTCCCAAGTTTTATGCTTACGGAATTAAAGAAAAATAATTCGTCACTCTCATTTTGCAACCTTCGTGTAGAAACACAGCTTGTTCTGTTTTTCATTTTTGTTTATAATGTAAAAATATTTGTATCTGTCAAGCTAGAAAAAAAAATGGCACATAAGTATGCTTGTAATTTAAATTGTTCCCAGAATATTTCTAGAAAACCTCTTTTGGGAACATAAACTATCCTTGATACTGAACTGGAATTACATGTAAGAGTACCAATAGTGCATAGAAGGCAACTTTCTGTATCCATCTGACATGAGGTATTTCAAGGGTTTAATCCTAGTCCAGTGAAACTGATATTGCAAATCCATTTTACTCCTTGAAGGGCCAGGACCAGGCCATCGTTAACAGATCATGTGGATAGCAATGGAAGTGACAGAAAATACTGGAAAAAGCAGGAGATTGACTGATGCCTGGGAGAAGCAGATTAAAGATAATGGCAGAGATATTTCAAGCTCCCACACAACTATCCCAAATATTTCTCTTGTATCAGTTTTAGTGGATTATTACATACTTTAATTGCTCTCTCACTGAGATCAGAAAGATATCTTTACTAAAAACATTATTGGTGAACAAGTAAGTAGAAATTTCTCTTGACCTTTAACAGTTTCTGTAAAAATGAACTCCTGCTTCGATTGATCAGTGTAAGACATGTTGTGGTCCTTCAGTTCTCACCTACTACACAAGAACAGTGTGCCCTGGCTGCCAAGAAACCTAATGGAATCCTGGGATGCATTAGGAGGAGTGTGGCCAGCGGGTCGAGGGAGGTTCTCCTTCCCCTCTACACTGCCCTAGTGAGGCCCCATCTGGAGTACTCTGTCCAGTTCTGGGCTCCCCAGTTCAAGAAAGATGAAGAGCTACTGGAGAGAGTCCAGCGGAGGGCTACAAGGATGGTGAGGGGACTGGAACATCTCTCCTACGAGGAGAGGCTGAGGGAGCTGGGCTTGTTCAGCCTGAAGAAGAGAAGGCTGAGAGGGGACCTTATAGATGCTTACAAATATCTGAAGGGTGGGTGTCAGGAGGATGGGGCCAAGCTCTTTTCAGTGGTGCCCAGCGACAGGACAAGGGGCAATGGGCACAAACTGAGGCACAGGAAGTTCCATCTGAACATGAGGAAGAACTTCTTCCCTCTGAGGGTGACAGAGCACTGGAACAGGTTGCCCAGGGAGGCTGTGGAGTCTCCTTCTCTGGAGATATTCAAGGCCCCCCTGGACGCAGTCCTGTGCAGCCTGCTGTAGGTGACCCTGCTTCAGCAGGGCGGTTGGACTAGATGACCTACAGAGGTCCCTTCCAACCCCTACCATTCTGTGATTCTGTGATTTCAAATTATGGCATTATTTGGGAAAAAAATCTTACCTTAACATGGTAGAAAACTTGAATAAGCTTTTTTTTTTTTTTTATTTGGAGCGATGTAGTTCTGCTACATTAGAATTTGGATACATGCTTACAAAACTCAAATAAGATTGACTGAGTAACATAAGAGACACGTATTGTGTAGACAAACTTTGTATGCAACAACGGAAATGTTTCTTGCATGCCTAAGGTTGTAAGTCACTCAGACAAGCTTCTTACAGCACCATGGGGAAATACTGTTACCTGTTTGGTTTAGTTCTCTGCACTTAATAAGCCATACTACTTTTCCCAGTCTTGTACTCCTGCAGTCATTTCTGTACCATTTTGTTTGGCTTACATAAAGGACATTTTAAAGAAGCTGGAGAGGAAGATTTTAAACTTCCCAGATGAGCACTGTGAAAGGTGTTTTTAGATTGGCATTTTACGTGGGGCATGTTCCTGGGCTTGCAAACAGCATTAAAAGTTACTGCCTGCCAGGTGAGATGGAGTGACTGATTGTATGTGTGCCCATTAACCTGTCCCCACGGTGACATAAAATGTTCGCCTAACGGAAGAAGAAAAGGAAGCAGGTGTGCAGGTACAAGTTCTCAGGTGCCAGATGGCAACTGCTTAGATTTGCTTCTTTGACCACTTGCAATCATCTGCAACACAGGAATTAAAATAAGAACAGGAGTAGGAGCAAAATCAGCTTGCATCTTTGGAGTGTATAAAATTTCAGTAACTTGCTCAGTCTGTCTCTTGTCATACTTAGGAGGATGAAGTCCTTGAAGACCCTTACTCCATTGAAGTCAGGGAGAATTCTGTCGTGGGAATATGAACAAATCCTTAAGAGGCATGCTTCTATCAATCTGTAAAATATCTCTTAGTAGTACACAGTCAGCTATGTTGTTTTATAGCTGTCTTTACCAACGAATGCAGATACAGGCAAATTCCTCATATCTGCATATATCTGATGTAGTATTATCAGACAGTTATGTCTTTGATACCCAAATGGTGTCTAATGCCTGATAATTTCCATTTAAAAGGGAAAAAGAAAACCTTATTTCTACTTCTGTTTCTTTTTACTTATCTCGAGTCTTTATACAGCAGGGAAATTCCTTTTAAAAAGCAACTGTGACGTAGATACTATTGCTAATATAGTTTAAAATTAGTCCTGATAGGACTATCTTAAAGGTAAAAATAGAGAGCTCTATTTTGTGTCCTATATCACTAGAAATAATCTGAGACCAGCAGTAATTATAGACATATTTTCCATACACAGTTCATATCTTCTAGTAGAAAGGAAGTAATAAAAGAAAGTCCATATCACACATCATATTAACACAAGAATCTGACATTAATGTTCAGATGTCAGTCCAAAAAATAAGTGAACGAGGATTAAAATGTTAAGTCTTATTATTGCAGAATGCAATACGTGCAAACATGCTGTAATGTCATTGCCTTTGGCATGAATGGTAATTTAAAGCCTAAAGCTGAAATGGGACTCCTCACGTGTCTGTTTTCTTGGGACTTAATAACCAGTCCTGCAGTCTGGAAAACAAAAGAGCTGTTTGTGTCGCACCTGATTCGTAAATATTCAGGGAAGAGTTTTGTTGCTCTGTGGAAGCTGCCTCTACAAACATTTTAAATGTACCATACTTACAAATACAAATTGTTCATGCAGTCTTTAATGTCATAAATACTCCATCCTGTTTGGCTTAGTTCCATGTAAGTGGGATTTGTGGCAGGACTTTCTTCCTTGCAGCCTAGTGACGGTTCGAGCGGTAACCAGGCTCTTGCCTTCTGTTTTTTCTTGTCAAAGAAGTGTTTAGTTGGGGGTGTGGCAGGAGGGGAGGAGAATAGGAGCAGGGCTGTTGGTGGTGGAGTGGAGGTCTGCAGAAACCCTCCTTCTCCACAGCACACCCACCCAGGAGAAGAGTAGGAGGATGCCCAGGAGTGCCCACTGCTGTAATGAGTGGTGTGGGTTCCCAGCCACCCCCTGCCAGGCTGCCAGCCCCTGCACAACGGAGCAGGGGCTCAGCCGCATCCTCCGGCCTCTGCTGTTGTCCCTGCAGTTCAGGGCGCTGCAATGTCGGCGTTGTTCATGGCTGCTGCTCGAGGATGTGAGTAAGGCAAGGCAGAAATGAGCCCAGAGCTTTACAGCACTACCACCGTGTAGAGGAGAGTCCTGACATAAATCAGCTGTTGTTTGCTGAGCAGGGGACACCATGCATTTCCCGGTAGTTTTATAGCTCTGCATTTAATAGAGGTAGTTTCAAAGTATGTGCCTTAGTTCACGTCATTTGTACTTGGGGTTTTTGACGTAACCAGGTTTTGATTGTTGGCTAGGAAGAGAGAGAATCCTTTCCAACAGTAAGATGGATGTATAGTGTACTGTTGTAGTTGGTGAACTACAAGCAGATTAGTTACAGAGGAATAAATAAATGTTTTTTCAAATATTATGTTCAATAAAAAGATATTATATGACTTCAGTAGACATGAGAGATTGAGCCCTGTAAAGTTTGCATCAACAGAAGCAGCAATAGCATTTCAGCAGTGCTGTAAAAGATATTCTGTTGTCACGTAAGTATCAATTATATAAATTGCCTTAAATTTCCGGAATTTCCTGCTAGTAGCTGCAGACGTCCATACAAAAATGGCCCCAGAAAGTCAGGAGTTCTCGCTTGATAGAGCCTATAGATGACCCAAATGGCAAAGTGGCCTGTCCAAACACATAACGATCTATCCACGGTACGTTCCCATCAGCTTGCTGCAAGAGGTCTCTTTTAAAGCCAGAGCACACTAGGATGTGTATCCAAATGTATCTTCAGAAAAGTTTGGACTCAACTGTCCTAATTGTAAATGTGCCTGCTTTAACGTGGCAGTTTCTTCAACTTGAATTGCCCATGCTAGCATCTCTGAAAATCCTTCATAGAAACAAAATCTGACAAAAAATCGAGATATTTCTTACAAGAAAATGGCAGTGGAACTAGCCGTGTGGGTACACAATCTCACATTAACAGTTACTTAATTTCTGAGCAGAATGAGAAAAAAGGAGAGATCAAGCATAACAGGTATCCTTAGTCAGACATTGAAGTGGCATGCAAGAAGGCCTGTGTTCACATCATTCCTTTTCTGCCAGATTTAGGTTATAATTTTGGACTAACTGAGATATCCGGAGAATGACCTTTAAATACAGAGGCAGAGACTAATTCCAGGTTTGATGATTAGGACACTCACACTCAGAGAGGCGTTGTAAAGGTTGAGTCCCTCTTGCCATATGAAGTGGGGAGGGTCAGATAAGTGAGATTAAAGCACAAAAACACAATCACATCAGCACCAGGATTCGGCCGACTGGAACTGTGTTCCAGCAAGGCAGAGACGGTACTTCTGCCTGGCTTGCAAAATGGACCTGTGCACAGTAAGTGACTGTCAGTCTGTGTGCACGTGTGTGTTTCCCCCTTATTTCTTTTTTTTAAGGAATTGTGTTTAATTCTGGTACAGGACAGGGGTAAATCAAGAATTCCAGAGAAGTTCAGGAGCTAAAAATAATTGTTTCTTGCACAATTCTGCTTACAGAATCCCTTTTTCCTCCTGATGCTCACTCCTGGAATTAATCTGGGCTAGCCACCAATAGTTTGGGATCTATTTTACATGAAGTGATATTTGCAAGTTTAATTTTCATCTGTTTGCCCTTCTTTGGATAATGTGAAAACAGAAGGTTCAAACTAGGAGATAAAAGAATTCATAACTTTTAAATACAGATTTCCCTGGGCTCTAAACTCCAAAATTCTTGTAGACAGACTGACCAGCAGGGACCTTTCCAATAGCGATTTAGGTATGAATTTAAATAATTTCTTCTTTTCCATTCTCTCTAAGAGAGTGATGAAATCAACACACAGGCTTTGCACAAAATTAGTTAATTTAATTTTGCAATTTTTAAAACATTTTTAATGGAGCTTGTACATCTTGTTAAATTTCTGGAAAGCAGCCCTTTTTTCTTTGCTCTCAAGCTGATAGCGCTGTAATAAGAACATAGAGGTCTTTGTGCTCAGAAGAATGGCACTGGAAATTGAATGTTCCTCTCTCAGCCTTCCTATGGCAAGTTAGCTGATGGAAATGGGAGAGGGATGGTCTGCAATGAAAGTAGCATGAAGTCAGCACTCTGTGTTTCTCTCTTTTGTTTGGATGAAGTTACCTGACCTCTAGTTTGCATAAAGTTCAGATTGGCAAAAACTCTGTTTTTAATAGCAAGAAGTGTGCTGCTGCTCGTTGCTGAATTCATTCCCTTTAGTGCCTACAAGGAAATTTTGCTTCTGACATGATCATAGGCATTATTGTCCATGGGTGAGGTGGATAAATATGAACACTAGCATCACTCATTGAGGCAATGGGTGGAAACGGGGATGCATAATAGGCTGCCCAGGGAAGTGGTGGAGTCACTATCCCTGGAGGTGTTCAGAAAACATGTAGATGTGGCGCTTTGGGACATGGTTTAGTAGGCATGGTGGTGTTGGGTTGACGGTTGGGCTTGATGATGTTAGAGGTCTTTTCCAACCTTAATGATTCTGTGATTCTATGATTCTATTCTATATTCATCTGTAACATGTAATCATAGTACTTTAAGGAACTATAGAAGATATCTTGCATTTAGCCCGCCACTACCAAACAGATGGGTTAGGTGTTCACTTCCTAACAGATCATTTGCTAGCCTGTTTTTGAAGACCTGTACTTACAAAGATCATACAACCTCCTAGGCAGCTTTTCCAGTGCGTCAGTACCCTTAAAATTAGAAACTTTTGTATCATTTCTAATCTAGGCTTGTTTGCAGAAGGGTAAGCTCACTGCTGCTTGACTCATTGACCTTTGTCTCTAGGGCGCAGGAGCTTTCTACATGTTTGAAGACTGTCATTACTTCTCTCTTAGATTTGTCTTTAAGCTATCAAATCACCCAGTCTTTTCCGTTAAACCCTCCCCCTAACCTCTGTTGGTTGCAGTTTGCGGATCATTGCCATTTGGGTTCATTTCTGTGGAACTGCTCATTTCAGTTTTGTCTTTCAAAAGTCTTATCTAAAAATTGCAGGGGATTTCCCAAGGCGCTTCCGCCTTCACAGTGGCCAATAAATAGAGAAAAGGAAAGAAAAAAAGCCATAAAAAATGAACAGACTGGGAAATGACAGGGATTTGTCCTCTCAACAGCCATGTTTTGATGGTTCTTGGTAACAGAGAGGCGGCCGTGCTTGGGGGTGGTGGTGCTGCTCGCCACCCGTGGCCGTCCTCCTCCTCTTCCTCCTCCACCTCCTCCTCCTCCGGTGCCGGCGGGGCTGCAGTGCCGGAGGCTCCGGGGAGCCAGGTCCCTGCTCGCTGTGCTGGGAAGATGCTGCCTGGAAGGACGGGCTTCCCGGCAGCGAAGTTACTCGTGCTTTTTCCAATACCACATGGCTGAATGATTTATCCGTCAAACAAATACAAATATGTGCAGGTTTTGTTTCCTCCAACTGTGCTTTCTTCTTAGAGATAAATGAGTGCCTTTATCCTATGTCTCGTCACGGTATCTAAATGTAACCTGACTCTTTTCTTGTCGTTTAAGCTCTTTGAGTCTTATCCTGATGGCCCTTCTTAGTACATCTTCCTCTTAATATTTCTTTAATATGTAGCGACTGGAAATACACTTCTGCAGTCTCATCCAGGAGCTGGTTTATGAAGCTTCATAGGCCAGAATCATGCAAAGTGCTCGGTGTATATTTTTATTCAAGAGCTGTATTAACAAGATAGTTAGTGTGATATCCCAGGCAAGAAGAGTAAGGCTTTCATTATATGTAATAAAATATGATGATAAGCTTAACAGAAGGTGGTACATCACCTACAGTAGAAGTAGTTATTACTGAACACTACTTTTAAGTTAGAAAAATCCTGAGATCACAGAAAACACACAAGACTCGTAACTTGAATTTTCTGGATATATAGGTTAATCATAAAGATGAAAGGTGAATAGCCTGTCACAAATCTCCCTCACTGTCACACTCTTCTGTATTGTCTTTTATTTTCTGATATGTTTTTCTGATACAATTTAAAATGCCTCATTTTACACCTAGTTTTTCCCCCTACCACACTCTTGTAGTGCTTGTTGCTTGTGGTTTCACATTGCTCATCAGGTTGTCGTTGAAGAGTGGATGTGGCATCTGTACAAGAATGTTAAGTAGCAAGCAAAACTGGAGTCTACATACAGCTCAAGAGATGGGTCCATCAGTACCCATTTAGAAAGCTTGCAACTGTAGACCCGGAGGTTGGAATTAGCATCGTGAGTTATTTTCAGTGTGCAGTTCCTTGGGAGAAAGAAAAAGATTATTTCTTGTTTTAAGAAAAGTTACGGGTTTTTTTTACAGTGTGTATACATACATATATGTCTTTGTGTATGTGTGTGTTTTAGTATATAAATGTGCATATATAAGAGGTATGTAACGTTACTCTTTCCAGTAAAAATATTTCTGAAAATTTTAACTTCATTCTTTCTGTAATAAGTGCCTCAAAGTAGCTAGTGCTTACAAAGCATCAAAACCAGTTTCAGTTCCTCCCCAGACCTTTTTTAATTTGAGATGTACGGATAAATAATGTCTTGTTGGTAGAGCAGCACAGCTGAGTAGGACTTCTAGTTTGTTAATCAGCAACCTATAGCCTGGGTGTCACTATAATATGGACTGTATTTTGTTTCTTCATTATGCATTTCATTTCCACAGAGAACGTAACAGTATGTTTCGTACAAGCCGATGGACTCAAGTAAGACTCATCAGATCTGTAAATAAAAATGTACTCTAATATTGGACTTCCCGTCAAATTAGGTGCCAGCATTTCTTTTAGCCTACAGCAGCATCCTGAACAGATCACATTTCCCACCTTCTTAGCTGTATTCAGTTGAACAAAACAATTTCCTCCATCTGTCCTAAATTGTTTTGCAGTTTTTTTATGGTGTGTTTGCCAGGGGATGTATTTTAAGATGTGTGAGTTGACCCTAGGTAGTGTTTAACAGGCATTTAAGTATGCAGAGTTGGTTGGGAAAAGAAGGTGTTCAATGCAAATAGTTGTCATGTATATAGAAGAATAATCTCAAATATACTTCTATGGCAAAGAGCAAGCTTGTATGACAAATAAACGTAGAAGGATCGGTAGCTTCAGCAACATGAGTATAGGTGAAGAAGGAGATTTCAGAATATTTATGATAATTTCACACTGATAGGTTGTCTCCCTATGAACATTAACACCATGGCAATACTTTTGTAACAAATGATCAATGTAAATCTTTTACAAGAGGGAAAAATGTGGATTTTGTTACTTTGAGTAATCACTGTATCTTTCACTTCCAACCATAGGTAAGCATGTTGCATGAATGCTGTAAGAAGACATTATTGACCATGGAACAAAACAGATTTTTCCACCTGCAGAATAATCACTTTAGATTCTCACAGATTGCAGTAGGGATTATGAAATTCTGGAGAATCAGACTGGTTTAGCTGAATGTGTTTGTCCAACAAATGGTAGTTACCTCTGCATGAGTTTAGTGCTCAGCCCATGGGTTGAAAAAGTGTGAACACAAATTAATCACTCTCATACAGTCTGATAAATGTGATCTGTTGCACAACAAACTAACATAGTAATGTAAATCAAGGAAGTGAATTATTTTGAGAAAGAAATTATTTCCTCTGAAGTGTAGCACGGATCCTGTCCTGCCTGCATGGTACATCCTTCCTGCTTTATAGTGTATCGAGGAAACATTGCTATGGTGATGTAAATATTAACATAAAACCAGAAGGAAAAGAAAAACAAGGAAAGAAAAAAATGCTGTTTCCAAGCTTTATGTATACAAAGCTGTAGAAGGTCATTCAAACTACAGACATGTAGACACCTTTCTAACAAATGTCATGTGTTAGAAGTCTTCGTGAAGTCAGGCTGCAGACTTTGCCACATATCATGTGCTACTCATAACTTTCATTAATTTGTGTTGTTACCCATTACTCAAGGAAGGCACCTGCAAACATGGGATGAGGCAGGGCAAGGACTACAGACTGGGACTAACTGGCAGTGGGAGCAGTTGTACCAGCAAGCCAGAAGTGGGCTGGGCTGATGTCAGCCATTTGGGAACACCAATAAGAACAGATAACATACGAAAATAGCCCGGCTTTCTCTTGCAGTGTCAATGGACCTCAAAAAGAAGCAAGAATAACTCTACATGCAAAAACCACACAAGCATCTGGCTGTGGCATTGCACTCCTAGAGCCTTGACCATTCTGCAGCCAGAACACTGCTGATGCAATGGAAGATGTGGCAGGACTAGGAAGCAAAAGAGTGAAGATTAGGGACAGACTGAATGGGTTTGTTCTTTCAGATGAGAGGGCGTGTGTGTCAGGAAATGGTAGTTTTTAAGCTTGCTTGAAAGGCTTTTGGGAAAAAGTAGTTAACAAGTTATGCTTTCAAGAAAAGGTACAGCCTCACCTTGAAGCTGACTTTGGTTAGGGCCAGCCCTGAAAGCTGTAGCCATGAAGTTCTGGGCTGGCCATCAGAGGTCTTCAGTCCACTGTGAAACGTAGATAATGGGGTGGGGGGTGATGTTCAGCTAAGAGATGGCAGAACAGCAACAGTGTCTTAATTTTGACATTATGACTTCCATTTAAATAGAGCTAAAGGTCTTGTGATGTTCCCGACAGCCTTTGGCACAGGGATCTCACCTCAGAAATGTGAGGGTGGGAGGAAGCATGGTGGTTTCTGCCTCCTTGTATCAGACCAGAAGAAACAAGGGCTGCTCTTGGCTCCCTGAGAAGAATTACTAGTTGTTCAGCCTCATTTTAGTTTGAGACCTGTCTTTAGCTGCCAAAGCATTCTCATTTTTGCAGTAAGCTACTCGTAGGCCACAGGAGTAGAAAATGAGTAGAAGAGAAAGTGACCCATGAAATATTTGCAGAGGTGATGTTTTCTGTGTGTTCTCCTGAAGTGTTTCATTCAGTACATTAAATATTTATATAGCCCTGCAGTCATTATTAATCCAAGTAGTCATGTTTTCCCTAGCCCACCACGGACCCTTACCTTCTGGTCACCCCCTTGAAATTTATCAAGGTGAACATAGAGTTGTCATCACTGGAAAATAGTTTATTATTTTAGAAAATAGAATCTGTTTCTGCCTGACCAGAGCTAGACGATGCTAAAAATATTGAGAAGGTTAATGTTACATGAGGTGTAAACATTTGCTTTAACAGATACGCAGTCCAAAGAGACAAATGGAGATTCAGTGGATCCTGTATTTCCATTGGTAATATGTGAGTTGTTCAAAACCAAAGTGCCACATGCGAAGCATTTACTCTGTGGTCAGAAAAATCCTTACTTTTATGAGAACATAGGAGGAAAAGTTTTCTCTTTAATTTGATTCAACATACTGATACGTGTTCCCTATCTGCAGGTATGCATTATTAATAGAATGCAACCTGTCCTCAATACTGGTCTATTTTTCAGTTCCCTTCATATTTCTCAGCTTCTCTCTTCTGTCTGATATCTATAATTTTTTCCCCTTTTCTTTCCTGTTCTGTTCCTCTTGTACATCCAAGAGTAGCTTGAAAGATACTCTGCTTTGTAGGCAGCCACTGATATATCCAAGCACACAAGCTCATTCTTGGATACAACAAGCAGAGGTTCATCATGCTGCCAAGTTCAGCCTCATGAAGGGCAGCAACTCACCAAGGTGTCATTCTGAATTTATTGTGTCTGCTGTCCAACCCACCCATACTCCTTTCTTTTTCCTTTTTCTCCTTCCAGAAATACTGCTTCTATTATTTTTCAGGTGAGAATGAGAGATTTGGGACCATAATACTAACATCTCCTTTGTCTCCAAACTCAGTATCCTCTTTTCATGTCTACTCCTAGTTGGCTAAGAGGTGTAAATAGGTAGTATTCTTCCTGCCTGAACTGGACCAGGATCCTTAACCCTTTGGTCTGTTAAGAAACTGCGCAGAAAGGAGTTGAGACAATTGCAGAAAACATAAAAATACAGAATATATGACATCCGTCACACTTCTTTTTTGCTCTTGTGACATTTGCTTCTTCCTAACCTATCTTCCTGGACTCTCATCCTTTTATTCTGTTTTTAAACATCTTTATCTCCCGAGGGAAGGAGAGGTGTGACTTGCTGTTGCTTCCTGTTCCTGATATCTCCCTGAACCTAGGCATCCAGAAGCAGTTGTCTCTGCTTCATGCTTCACTGCTTTCTTATCTTGCGTTATGTTAACATTTCCTTCCCTCTGTCTCTTGTTTTGCTTCTGCTGCTCCTACTGGAGTACGCACTTCAGCTTAAATGAAAGGAAATGAAAGACAACTTGTTTAGTATCATTTTAGCCATCACTTCCTTTCTCCTCTACTTGGTTTTGTTATATGAAATGTAAATTCTTCTGCAAAATCTTCTGTAATGAAGGTATTTTTCTTGTGTTTCTGAACGCTTATGTTAGTTGTTGGGTATGTTAATTTAGACAGGAGAATAAGACAACAGTGGTCAAAGAAGTGTCTGTTCACTCTAAAAACCTGAAGTGCTGTATGACTACAGTGGAAAGCAAAATACAACTAATACAGTTGTCTGCATCATTGTTGATAGTAACACTTTATTTCAGCTCTGCTTTGTTTATCAAATTCATAACTCTTACCTAGAAGCCTGCATTCAGACAAAAATTTAGGAAGACGTATAAGTTCTTACTTGCATCAGAGCTGCAGAGAATCTGGCTATGGGTATTGATAGCTATGAAATTCCCTTTGAATTCCCTAGCTAAGCTATGAAATTCCCTTTGAATTTAAAGGAGAGAAAAGACACATTCCCAAATACTACTTTCATTATATGACGTGGTTAGTTGTTAAAGCCACCAAATACAAGCTACAAATTGGCAGCTGAAAGTTTATTTTTCTTGGCTGAATTCTATGGATTTTTTTAGCCTCATACCTTCCTGCTTAGGTAAATCATATAAATAGTGGATAAATTCTTTTTAATTCAATCAAGTAGGTGCCCCTTAGAAGCAGTGACAATACTGAAAAATACACTGTTCCTGTGTTTTAGTTCTGGACTGAAACCTTCCCAGAAATATACCTCTTGAACATTTGACTTTTTTATAACCCAAATAACAGTTAAGGGATGAAAACTGCAGTGTCCTGGCAGTGTGGATTTGCAGACACGGAGTCCAAAGGAGTCCAGAGCCAGTGGGGTGTAGACTGACCCTGCCAAGGAGAAGTAGTGTAATAAAGGGCACAAGAGAAATCCACATTTCTTTTTTTCCCCAATAGAGGTATTGTATTAGAACATCAAACTGCATACTTCAGTAAAGTAATTCTGTGACTGTAGTAGAGGAGGGCAGTTGGATTAAAGACAGGGTTATTGTCTATGCTGGAGGACTTCTGCCAGTCATGGCAAGCATTCTACAGGCTCTTTCTGAGTTTGGTCTGGGGGTTCTGCATTTCCACCTACACGTAGTTCCCATCGCACTTGCTGTCACAGCTGTATTACGAGCAGTTAAACTGTAAGACAAGACAGTGCAAAGAATATCTTGATTGAATTACAGTGTCAAATGAGACAAGAAAAAACAAACCCCCAAAATGGACACTAAGGGAACCTCTGATAATGTACATAGAGGAAATTATATTGCTTTGAAAATACAACAGACATCTGTTGGTCAGTAGATCTGCTTAGAGGCACTGACAGGACTTTAAGATGTGGCAGTTCTACACAACTCATTTTAGTTGCTTACATTTCTGCAAAGGCAGTTATTATTTTTTAAAGTATATTTGGAAGATAATTATAAATCCCTACAGAGACTAGTTGCTAATTTGCTATCCTAGGCTGTATTTCAGAGATTTCAGATAAATTCCAAGCTGTTTAGTAATAAGAATGGAAATCGAAAAACTACATTTGCTCTGTGACAGCATACGTATAACAAATTCCAAAGCTGTGCATAAAATCCTTAGATGTTTGCTTTCCTGATCCACATAATTGGATTAAGTTTTCTCATACAGTCACAGAGGGTAAATATGTTGATTGTTATGTTGATTGTCATAGTCTTCTTGTTTCCATTTTTTTAATTAAATGCTTTCTTATATTTTGAGGAAGTGTTCTCACTGCTAAAGAGCCAGGGATTACTAGTGCAGGCTTTGGATGTGTGCAGATAACTGAAAATAGTAGAAAGAGACATTCAAGGTGAAAGTTAGAACATTTGTTTTGTTATTGTTGTTTTACTTTCACTGATTTGTGGATACGCATTAATACATGTCAATGTCCGTATAGCCTTATATTAAGTGATATTCATAAAACAGATTAAAATGTAGATACTTTGTTTTGGACAGTGTACAGATAGCAAACTGTCAGTTGAAGATCTGGTGGTGACCACAAATCCCCCATTTTAATACAGTGAATTTGTGGACCAACATAACTTCTCTAAACTGTGCTTATAGTTCCATTTTTAAGAGTATTTTGAAATTTGGATGGTCCATAGGCATTATCAGGAAGGTACTGCAGGCTAGAGACATTTCTTATTTCTCAGGAATCATGTTATTCTGAAGAATTACTTTTTTGTTTTTCAAGAACAGAGTTGTATGACAGTTGCGTAAAATCTTATTTTAGCAAACAAACAAACTGTTGTTACCATTAATTCACTTTCTTATTTTCTGTGTTAGTGCTTCTGATTTTTCACTGACTCTTTGCTCCGTAGAGTTTTCATATTTTTTTTATGGTTTTCCTGATTTAGAAAAAGTGCAGCATACAGCATAGTGGTAATATATACCCTTGGAAGAAATGAGTCGTTTCTCACTGTCAAGTCATTCCATTTGACTGTGAAGGCTTGACATGATGCTAAATGTTAAAACTTCCACAAGTCTTCCACAAGGTGCCTGTGGCTCTGCTATCCTCCTCAAAACTGGCTCTTGGCCTGACATAACAAGCAAGGTTTTCAGCTTTTATTTGATTTGGCTTTCAATTAAATCTTGCAAGCTTTGGTGGTTAAAATCCTTTACAAATATGAGTATATATTCAACCAAGCTCTGTTTACCAGACTTAATAGTATGTTAGGAATTAAGTTAAACTCTACTTTGCTGGGCCAAGTTAGCTGGATTACAGTTGACTATGCTTTAATGAGGGTTCTTCTAAGGTATCGCTGCCTGATATGGCAAACAGCCCAGAGGCAAACTTCAGTTCCCAGTGTCAAGAACTGATTCATTGTTTGTGTGCAGTTAACAATTGGGCTTAAGGGTCTGGACAGAAAACTAGAATAAGACACTCTTTCAGCTTATATGTTGCATCCAGAGTTGTTGACCTTTTCCACTGCAGATGTAACTCAAAGACCAAATATCACAGATTTATCATGTAGCAGATACTGCACAGAGTATGGACAAAGAAGACAGCACTGATGAAATTTACTCAGTCTTTAAATTAGTTACACATCAAAGAATCTGGCAGATCTTTAAGGACGCTTTTCATAAAGCACAAGAGCTCTCGATCCCCAGGTGTAAGAAATAAGGAAGGGAAGGCAAGTGACCCGCATGGCTGAGCCAAGACCTGCTGGTCAAGCTAAAGAGCAAGAAGGAACTGCACAGGCAGTGGAGGCAGGGACAGGTATCCTGGGAAGAGTATAGGGACGCTGCCCAGTTGTGTAGCGATGGGATCAGGAAGTCCAAGTTGCGAATGGAGCTGAACTTGGCAAGGAATGCAAAGAATAATCAGAAGGGCTTCTACACGTATGTCAGCCTGAGGAGGAAGCTCAAAGAAAGCGTATCCACCCTGATGAGCAATTCTGGCAAACTGGTAACAACAGGCGAGGAGGAGGCTGAGGTATTCAACAACTCTCTTGCCTCAGTCTTCACTGGCAACCTCTCTTCCCAAACCTCTCCCATGGATGGACTGCAAGGTGGGGACTGGGGGGAGCAAAGTCCTTCCCACTGTAAGAGAAGATCAGGTTTGTGACCACCTGAGGAACCTAAACATACTTAAGTCTATGGGAGCTGACGAGATGCATCCCAGAGTCCTGAGGAAACTGGCTGATGTTGTTGCCAAGACACTCTCCATCACATTTGAAAAATCATGGTAGTCAGGTGAAGTCCCTGGTGACTGGAAAAAGGGAAACATTGTGCCCATTTTTGTAAAGGGTAGAAAGGAGGACCCTGGGAACTACCGACCTGTCAGCCTCACCTCTGTGCCTGGGAAGATCATGGAGCAGATCCTCCTAGAAGCCATGCTAAGGCACATGGAGGACAGGGAGGTGATTCAAGACAGCCAGGATGGCTTCACCAAGGACAAGTCCTGCCTGACCAACCTAATAGCCTGATAGTGCAGTTGACATGCGTGAGGGACAGGATGCCATCCAGGGGGATCTGGACAAACTCAAGAAGTGGGCCCATGTGAACCTCATGAGGTTCAACAAGGTCCTGCACATAGCTCAGGGCAACCCCTGCTATCAGTACAAGCTAGGCTGTGGGATGAAGGGATTGAGAGCAGCCCTGCCAAGAAGGACTTGGGGGTACTGATGGGTGAAAAGCTGGACAAGAGCCGACAATGTGCGCTCGCAGCCCAGAAAGCCAACCATGTCCTGGACTGCATCAAGAAAAGTATGGCCAGCGAGTCGACGGAGGTAATTCTGCCCCTCTGCTCTGCTCTGGTGAGACCCGACCTGGAGTCTTGCACCCAGCTCTGGATGTTGCTGTTGAGCAGCAACTTCTTCCTGTTCTTGAATACCTTATCACAGAGGTGCTACCACTGTTGCTGATAGGCTGGGCCTTGGGCAGCGGTGGGTCTGTCTTGGAGCCAGCTGACATTGGCTCTGTCGGGCATAGGGGAAGCTTCCACCAGCTTCTCACAGAAGCCACCTCTGTAGCCCCCTCACTACCAAAACCTTGCCATGCTAACCCAATACAAATGGTCAGTGGAGCGTGGGAGGCATTTGGTAAGGAAAGCAAAACAAAGAGAAATGAAGTTGTAGCGAGGGGGTGTTGGTCTCTTCTCCCAAGTAACTAGTGATAGGACAAGAGGCAATGGCCTTAAGTTCCATCAGGGGAGGTTTAGATTGGATATTAGGAAAAATTTCTTTCCTGCAAGAGTGGCCAGGCATTGGAACAGGCTGCCCAGGGAAGTGGTGGAGTCACCATCCCTGGAGGTGTTCAAAAAATGTGTAGACGTGGCACTTCAGGATATGGTTTAGTAGGCATGGTGGTGTTGGGTTGACAGTTGGACTTGATGATCTCAGAGGTCTTTTCCAACCTTAAAGAGTCTATGATTCTGTGATTTTAACAGTAAAGTTCATATAAAACCGATCTTTTTACCTTAGGGTAAAAAGAGTAATAGGTCACTGTGTATGTAAATGAACTTTGCCATCTCTCTTTTAATTGTTTGAACCTGTGAGAGCTAATGCCAAGCTTGCTTTGTTTGTATCCCCCTTCATTCTCACATAATGTTGTGCGTTTTCCAAAACAGCAAAGAAGAAAAAATATCACAGCATAGCGTATGAAATGTAATTACTAATGATAATACCAGAAAAAAAATGCAGCTTCTGCTCCTAAAAACTATGTTGCACATCCCAAATAATATTCACATTCACACCCCAGAAAAGAGCAGGGAAAATCACTACAGGAAACCTTCTTTTGTAAATCTACTTTGTTTAATCAAAAAAATCATTGCTCTTGGCTAGCTGTCAGGGCAAACGTCGTGGCATCCCATAATGCTGGCTGCAGGAACAGGCTCGTATTCCCCTGGTGCAGGCTGTTACACAGCCTGACCTAAATACTGTGAAGGACTGGAGTAGTGACCTGGTTACGAGTTGGGAGATTTTGTTTGAGAGACTTTCCTCAGATATAGTAGTCCACTCTGTAGCTTTTGGAAAGGAATCTGTCAAGTCACAGTACAGATTAAGACACTTTTGCCTCCTGTCTAGTTGCAGTGAGAACAGCCAATTTGAAACTTCTTTTGGGAGTCTTTTTTTCCTGCCATCTGAAGACGTTTTGAATGTGTAATTTATGAAATAGCGTTATGTTTAGCACCCAGCATCTTTCAGTCTTTCTTTGATGCTACTGTTTCAAACACACATGTTCTCTTTCATTAAATAGCTAAACTTCAAGTGGTTTAAATCTTATTTTTTCAAACCAGAGAATAGCATTACTCACATACCAGAAGGCTAAGTAATGTCTGGGATTTATTAAATCATTCAGCAAAGTTGACCACAGACAGTTGCATATAGAACAAATGCTGGAAGAAAAATAATCTTCTATGATGATGTTCATTATACTGTAACACACAGACTGAGAGCCAAAGCTTGGTATCATTTCTGTCTCTACAACTATTACATTTCTTTTTAGACCTTTAACTAGCTTGATAATTTTGGTCATAGAGGGTTTGAGCACAGACGAAATATGTAGTCTTAGATCATAGGACTGATGAAAAAAGGTGAGTTTAATGTTAATTTGATGTCTTCGTAAAGCAGCTATGGATTATAACAAGGTAAATATTTACTGATGACTTTAGTGAATAGGTAACTTTTATTGCCAACGTAGTTTTATTGCACACTTTTTAAAATCTTAAATTCCAAGTGTATTTGCAAAATTCTATTGCTGTTATATTCAGAAAAAAAGAGCATTACTGAAGCTGGAATTGCTTTTTTTTTTGCGTTTTTTCCTAGTATTCCACATACCTGTGAGTTTTGCCAGTTTGTTTTATCAACCTTTCATAGATAAAGTGCTAGTTGTAAAAAATGCAAAAATATTAAAATGGATGTGATTGATCAGACAATGCTAAGCTAAAGTGTCAGAGGTAACTGAATAGATGTTCTTGGGAATTTCAGGTCCTTAACATTTTCTAAACATTAGACTCATCTTAAAATCACAAAATGAGTATCCCAAAATTGAGCAAAGGCAACAGGAAATAATTACTTGTGGTGTAACACTGTGATCTGTAATTTATGCATTATTTACTCTTATGAGCATGAGAACATAAAACATAATAACTATGAAAATTCCATTATAAAAGAGCAAAGTCATGCAAACTTATTTCTGCTACAGTGTATCATCTTGGTTTGATTGTTTTTTTTGGTTTATACTGAGTTACAACCCAGGGAAAATTTTAAACTTTGCTTCGCCTTCTTAAAATTGTATTGTTTGCACATAAAAGGATATTTGTTGTGTGGATTAAGTGGTTTGTGAGCAGGATTGGATAATACATAATTATCTCTTAATTTTTTAGAAGACTGTGGGACTTATTTCCCAGAAGTGAAAAAAAATCCAGACAAATATTTACAAAGATGTCCTGAGTCTGTAAAAAAGTGGCTGAAACAACTGAAGAATGCCGGGAAGATTCTGCTATTAATTACTAGTTCTCACAGTGACTATTGCAGGCTCCTGTGTGAACATATTCTTGGGTAAGTGAAATGTCCATTTCAAATTATATCTGCCAGACAGCAAGTGGAGATAAGCCTGAGCTGTAGAGAAGTTAATTTGAGTTTCATTATGTGTTGTGAATTATTCGAATCTGACATTTCTGGTGGGCCTCTCTGGTCATTTGATGCAGGGTACTTGAGGCAAAGTAGTCCATCTGTGAACCTGTGAGCTGTGTCTGACCCACAGCACACTTATATCCTTCATCTTTTCTGGGCATGATGATGGGATTGAAAATGACAGGGAATATCTTTCAGGCCAACATCCAATACGTCATCTGAATCCAAATTTTATGATGATTTTTTGCTAGAATGCCTTTTTTAAGCCACTTCCTTTCTGTGCTTCTCCAATGGTGAGTGCAAGTAGTAGAAAAATTTCATTTCCTTGCAGTAAATCTGCATGGAAAAGCTTACTAATACTTATTCCCAGTGGTGGTTTCCAAGAGATGGTTGTGCATGAGAAATGTGCATTTGCAGATCACAGCAGAAAAGATAAAACAGGTAGCTCATTGCACTTTGGAATTGGTTGAGACTGTAGTTGCTATTTTTAGCTGTAATGTTAAGAACGTGACTGATCACGTCAAATTCAGTGAAATTCAGCAGAACCATCATTTAGACCCCTGTTAATCAGTGATGCAGATAGCTAGGTGGGTGACACGGTGAGGCTGTTTAATAAACGAATCGAAGAAACAAAGTAGTGCAATGCGAGCCAACCGTGGCTGTCTGGATATGCAGGGGAACAGCAGATTGAATACAGCAACACAGTAAGAAAACCACAGCTAAGGTGAACAACAGACTTATCATCCAAAACCAGTCCTGCCAGTATCACTCCTCTTTTGCACTCTCTGGGCTAAATGCTGAATGGAGCTGTGCCAGTTCTCACTGCCTTGCGTGAACATTATACTTGCTCATTTGAGGGGAAAATCTACCTCCTCACAAAAAACAATTCTTCTTATGAGTAAGATGCCTGTGAATTAACTCTTTTGTGTAGATCCATCTAGTTGTTTTCTGAATGAAAATTTGGTATACAACTGAATTCTTGGCCACATGTAATGATTTTGGCTTTCTTTTCCTTGGTGAATTATGTTTCAATTGTTTAAGGCAGCTGCAGGGATCCTGCTGGAAGACAGTAAGCAAGGTAGCAGAGAGGGTCAGTTGCCTTTCAAAAGACAGAAAAGAGATTTTCTGCTAGAAGGATACTGGACCACTGTCTCTTCCCACATAAGTGTAGGATGTTCTGCATTGTTTACTGCAATCATATTTTCCAGTGATTCATGCAGTGTGGCTTCCTAGACATCTTCTGGAGAACTGAGTACTCTAGTTCAGTTAGACCTTACTGAAGTATTTAAAAAAAAAAAGTTCTAAACTTTTTATTTATTTAAACTTTTTATTTTAGCTTTAGTTTGTTCCATGCCTGTTACATCAGACAAGAAGTCTCTACACAGCTGTGTGGCTTTTTGCAGTACTGGGATATAGTCTGGGTTCACACCTGTTATCTCTGCCCTTAACCAGGCTAACTGCATTTTAGTCTTGACATCAACCCTTTTGAATTACGTCATCTGTGTAGTCCGTTATTAATTTATTTCCCTAATTCTTTCAGTTAATGTTATGATACTGAGAAGTTCAGAACTGTATAGTATTACACCAAAAAAAACCTAAGGATAAAGATGAGAAGCAGAGACATGTGTGAATTTTAGCCTCTTACTCCCTTACCTTGTAAACTGTTAACTTTTTTGCACTTTATTTAAGAAGTTCCTTTTTGGCTAAGAAATTATTGTCCACATAAAAGCAGCACTGGGAAATTCATGCTTAAGTGTATCACTTTGCATTTCAGGAGCAAACTATTCCAGTTGTTTTCATCTGACCAAGTTGTCCTTAACTGACAGACATTTTGGTAATGAGAGAGGAAGTCTAAGAGAAAATCTCATTTAGAAATCAAAAGAGAACGGTTTCCCAGCCAGAGCGCACACATATTGGTGGGATCAGTGTATAAGGCATGTAAACAAACAGAAGCAAGTGCCAGTTCATTCACACAAGTGGCAACGTCATGGTGTGACTTTTCAGGCTTACCTACCATGAGAATGCGTGTCCAGTTAATGATGTCTGAGTGTTGGCAGGAGCAGACCTAAAGACGAGTCAATCATCACATAGTCACTGAAGCTGAGTGTCATTTCACCTTTTCATGAATGTTAGCCATGTAAAAGCTAGATTTTTTTTTTTAAGCTGGTCATTTTGATTCCCTCTGTGGTCAGTGGAGAGAAGACACTGGGCATCATCCTTGGCAATTCGTTCTGTACCATAGAATTATGTCTGAAATAAGTGGGATGAATTGCCTTCTAAGAATGTGGATGTTTCTCCCTTGGCTCTGTCTGTGGCATAGATCACTAGCTGTGAATTCAGCGTGCAATTTTTAGATGGCGAAAGTTATGTGAGATACATCCTACTCTTTGTTTTAGCCATTTACTGTAAGCACAGGCCACTATGCCAAGCACAAGCAGTAACTGGAACAGATGTTATCATGTATGATGTTGCAAAGTAACTTAACACAGGTACAGGCTCTCATAAAATCAGTAGATTTGTACATCAGATTTAGTATGATTCAAAAAAGGCCACAAATATTATGTCTCTTCACACAAAACATAGTTTTTTCTTTAACAAATTAGTAAAAAGTTAACCAAATCTTGTGAAAACTGTTCATTCTGGTTTGAATTTCTTACACAAAGCTCTCACCACTGTTCCCACAAGTCTTCATTGTGCTCCTGAAGTGTTCGTGTTATTTTGAAAGTTCAAGCTTAACTTAACCGTGGAAGCATTATTGGCACCATATGCTAATTTGAAAAGCTTACCTCTGTTGATACTTTTCACCCAAGGACAGAAGAGCCAAGCCTGTTTGCTCAACTTCTGGAATCTTCCACACAGAAGCTAATTTTAAAAAACACACCATTGTCGTATGTGATACTGGTTCTTTTAAAAAGGTAAAGGTTTACATATGGTCGCAAGTGGAGAAAAATAGACAAAGCTAAATTTCATTAGAGGGAGGAAATTTAAAGACATTCTATTTTAAGGCTGGAACGTAATTTAGAGCACAAAATGAAAGCTTGAATATATGCTCATAGGGAAAGCATTCCATTTTTTGTTTAAGATATCTCAGTGTTATGGGAGATTATTTGAAAATGACACAGCTAGCTAGTTTACTTCCAGTAAACTTCCTCTACTGTCGACAGCGTTTTAGTGACTGTACCCATGCTGGACTTGCCATCTGTGACTTTTTTGTTCCATGCAAGTGTATCCATCATTTTTTGGATGTTATCACAGAATCACAGAATGGTAGGGATTGGAAGGGACCTCTGTGGGTCATCTAGTCCAACCCTTTTGCCGAAGCAGGGTCACCTACAGCAGGCTGCACAGGACCTTGTCCAGGCGGGTCTTGAATATCTCCAGAGGAGGAGACTCCACAACCTCCCTGGGCAGCCTGTTCCAGTGCTCCGTCACCCTCAGAGGGAAGAAGTTCTTCCTCATGTTCAGACGGAACTTCCTATGCTTCCGTTTGTGCCCATTGCCCCTTGTCCTGTCACTGGGCACCACTGAAAAGAGTTTGGCCCCATCCTCCTGACACCCACCCTTGAGATATTTATAAGCATATATTAGGTCCCCTCGCAGCCTTCTCTTCTTCAGGCTGAACAAGCCCAGCTCCCTCAGCCTTTCCTCGCAGGAGAGATGCTCCAGTCCCCTCACCATCCTTGTAGCCCTCCGCTGGACTCTCTCCAGTAGCTCCTCATCTTTCTTGAACTGGGGAGCCCAGAACTGGACAGAGTACTCCAGATGGGGCCTCACTAGGGCAGTGTAGAGGGGAAGGAGAACCTCCCTCGTCCTGCTGGCCACACTCCTCCTAATGCATCCTAGGATCCCATTAGCTTTCTTGGCAGCCAGGGCACATTGCTGGCTCATGGCAATAAAATTACCTAAGCAATGAAACATTTCTAATAAAATAATAAATGTCACAGACAGGGAATGTTTACATTTTTCAATAATAAAAAATCACCACTCTTTAAGCAACATTTGTCTAATTTCATATTTTAGTGATTCCACAACTTGTAGCTAGGCAATATTGGTATTATTTCTTGCTATGATTCCCAACTTGATGATGTAAAAAGTGAGATTAGATTCCTTAAAATAAAGAAGGCCCTTCCCTTGCTACAGTAGTAATAACTGGCACCTCTAGAAATAGTCCATGTCACGGTAGGACAGGTGGCATGAATGTTCCTAAGGTTGCCTGTTTTACCTATTGGCTTTATAATGTTATTGACTTCTACACAGGTGTCTAAAAAATACCTAAATATAAGTCCCACTTATATACCATGCTGAAACATTCAGTGCAATTTAAATTGATGGGATTTCCAGAGTTCAGATATCAATCTGTGTTCTTATGGACCTAATGATCTTTGAAAAATCTGAATTTAGTGGTGGGATTCAGCTGGCAGATTAAGACTTGTACTTGGTAGTTGTTTATTTGTGAGCCACATGTCTAACCTCCCTGTAACCAGTGGGGATTTAATCAGAGCAGCCAGTGGAGTCTGAAGAAAGAGTTTAGCTAACAAAATGGTGTTTCAACTTTAGGGTATGTGAAACCACCCTTTAGACTTCAATGGCTGTGTTGACTACAGTGGAATCTTAGACATGCATTAGACCTGTGGATGGATGGATACAGTATGGATACCAATGATACAAGCACCTGTGTTTAAGTGGCTTCAGTCTTCCATTACTTCCTACCCCATCACTTGACTTCGTATATTCTGATTTATAAGAAAATCCCTCACTTACATCTTTCTATACTTTTCTATGCACATGTTGTCACTCGAGTTTAAAATATGTCATCTGTTACATGTTCTCCTGAGATTTAAAGACTCCCTGGGCCAAGGAACATCTTTTTACAAATAATGAGTGGTCCTGAAGGTACAGCACTGTGGATCCTCAGCCAGCTGTCTTCTCGCTTGTGGCAACCTCTGGAAAAGAAGGGCAGTAATGACACTGAACAAGCATCGGGAAAAAAAGTGACAGGAGAAGGTGCCTGAAAGAAGAGTTTTGCTATTTTCTTAAGTCTTAAAGAGTATTTAGTGGGATCTTGGCTAATTCATTAGTTCAACTAATTCAATTTCCTTTACTTTCTAGGAACGATTTTGAAGAATATTTTGACATTGTGATCACAAATGCTTTGAAACCTGGTTTCTTCTCCCATACCCCAAATCAAAGACCTTTCCGAACTCTTGGTAAGTTGCAGTCGTGATTTACTTCTCATCCCTTCTCATCTGCTTAAGACTGAGGAGCACTGAGAAATTAAGAATTACGGTGCTGAGGACAATGAAAAGGCAGAACTGTGGCAGTAATTAAAAATGGCATTGGGTCTTAGATATTGCATTGTTAATGACAAAGTAAGAATCGTTTTCTTTATCGTACTGACAAGGTCATACACAGAAAATTGAAATTTAGTTCTGGAAAAAACATAGCAGAAATATTTCGGGAATTTAAAGGAAATTCAAAGGACGGTACAAATAAAATTGCAAGGCTGAAGGAAATGACTTATGATGGAAATCTGACAGTATTAAATATGTGTACTTTGGCTACAATAACGACAGAGTAGGTGAAAAGGAAGTGCCCCTGTACTCACTTAATTTGATTAAAACAATCTGAAATGTTTGGCAGTGTTGTCCATTAGGAAATTAAGGTTGTAACAAAGGTGGTTTATAAAGGCAGTTCCATTGAACTACAAATAGCAATAGTAACATGGCTGATGACAGTTAATTTTTCCATTTTTTAGTAAATACCTTTATGATTAAGTGTTAGCTAAAAATTAATCTTATATCCAAAATAGCGTAAGTCAGCATATATTATATGTTAGCATTTTATGACAGGAAAGTCAGCTGTTCCAACCCAAAAGAAATATTGCCTGTGGAACTTTTACGGAAAGACTAAAATGAGCAATGGAAATGTATATTGAAACTGCATTTTAATGTTTCACATATTTATATAGGAAAATAAGTAAGAAATATCTTAAATGTGATTTTTAAAGGATTAGTTCAAATAGGAAGCTGCCACATTGACAATCTGAGAAAAAGTAAGCTCAGAAGGCAAATTAAAACTATTTATATCGAGGAGGGGGGGGGGGAGCAAAAACATAAAGGGTGAAAAAGGCTCAGTTCTGCAAACAATTTATTTAGTTTCATATAATTCAAATTGAAAATAAAATGTAATTCACTTTGGATATTTTTTAAACAATCTGATTAGCCTGACTTCCTAAGGAAATCCTGCTGTGTCCCTTTGTCAGTAGTCCAGCCAGCAACTTTTGAACCTGTCGGCCAGTTTCAGTAAATTTAATAGACAGACAAAAAGATATTTTGACAAAGTTTTTTTGTGCAAACAAAGGCAGAACAGAGGGAGAAGACTTGAAGTTACTGTCTCCATTGAGAAATATTATGAAGCATTAGCTCAATCACCTTATTAGATTTTAAGTACCAGTTTTCATGAAGCTGTTTCTTTCTCATGTGTTCAAGCAGGAACAGTATTCCCCGGAGTCCTCTTACTGACTTACTGATTTTCATTCACTTTATATTTTAGCATTGCAAACAGTCTGAAGTGAGGGTTGATCACTCGTTACATGAATACCTTATTAATGCAGAATGAAATGTAGTTTATGTTCTGGAGACTTTACTATCTACGTAGATAAGGGACACAAATGTAACTAAAGCAACCATCAGATAAATATTTTGCTGAAACTCCTAACTTATGAGTAGATTTTTTTCAATATATTTGTGTTGGATTGACAATAACTGCTTTCTTCTGAAAGACCAACCTGAACGTTCAAAGCAAAGAATTGTACATATAGAACAGGTTTTTAAAGACGTGTTTTGAAGTAGCAAAGAGCATGTTTAAGACGATGTGAAGTTTATCTCATCAAAATAGGAGCAATTATATGAGAAAATGTCTGAAATAATGATACATTTTTATAATATGTCTTTTGCTGCCCTCCCCCTGTTCCTCACAACAAACGTATAGCTTCAGGGTAGGCACTGACAGTTTCACCCAGTCACCGCAGATACAAAGCAACACAGTTCCTTTCTGAAACAGCATGCGGTGGAGCTTCTAATACATTTGGGTGTGGGGGACAGTTTTCCAGTTTCAGGAATTTTTTTAAGGCTTTCTTTCATATCAGAACCACTGAAAATTCAAAATTTCACTTTCTAGTTTCTATCTTCCTTTTGCCACTATAGATTTTGGGCAGGAGTAGAGTTTAGCTACCATTCTTCAGACTCTGTCTTCTCTGAGACCACTGGACATGATATATCACGGAGACAAAATTTTCTTATTTTTGTTTTGAAATAGGAAGAAACCTAGAGGTAGACATCATAGTAAATATTTTCTTAAAGCACAGAGAGTAAACTTTTGTTAGTGTAATTTAGGGGGAAAAGCTCCAGTAAGTGAAACAAAGTTTGTTCCATGAAGAAATTTGTTGCAGAATATGAACTGAAGTAACTGATTACAATCCTATCCATTTGTCAAGGGATGAGTTTCAGCCATGTTCTTCCATCCATCGGTGGGTCTGAATTGCAATAAATTCCTAATAATTCCCTATTCCCTTCTATTCCAAGGGAATTGTGTTATAGATTTAAGGTACAAAATATAGAATGGGTTCTTAATTTCAAACACCCCAAGTGTTGAATTGTGTATTGGAGTTAAATTTCATTTGTATATAACAGAATTTTTGCTGCATATTTACTAAGGGAAAGGCTTTGAAGTTTACTAAAGAGAAGAGTAAATTCTTTTCAGTGTATAATTTCAAAAAAGCAACAGTGTTCAGTAAACGTTTGAAGGAGGACGAGAAATAGGACAAGATGACAAAGAAGGCATTGTCTAGAAATGTGATATCAGATAACTGCTCTGTAGAGATGTTTTCCTAGTAGACAAGTAATTTTAGAACTAATCCATTTAGAAACCATGAAAAATTATTGTAATTGTGCAATTAAAAATGCATCACTACTTCCTTTGAGTTTCGAGATAGGCATCTGTTTGAAATCTTAAAAGATTTGTGTGACTGCTTCTTATTGAACTGGGGCACTGAAAAGCACAATAATTAATTATTTAATTTGCATGATTGTCTTTCAGAGTACCATTCTGTTAAATGAAGGATCAATTTATACATATCTTTACAGATTTTAGAACAGCTGTATTCATTTTTACCTTGCAAAATGTTTTTTATAGTTACGGGTAGCTTATGTCGCAAAGCACATAGTTTATGAGACAGTGCTATACAAAAAAAAACCCCAACTTTACTACCATAATACGAACATTACATAATTTACTTGTTATTTACAAGGTTACATTTTCTTTCAAGCAGGGAAACTTTTTACATGGTTCTTGAAATTACGAATAATATCTTCAGCTATTGGATCTAAGGATCAGGTGAAAAATGTTTGTGTAAATCCTATGTTGAGAATGCAGGATTTTCTTTCATTTCAACATACATCTATCTTAAAGTAATTTATCATTCCATGAAGGACTTGAAGGAATACAAATAGCAAATACAGTTGTGACTCATCTGATAATCTGCAGTACACCAGGTTTCCTGTAACATTTGACAACAGAGCTTTTTCTTTATCACATCACTCATTAATGTATGTCAAATTACTAGCCTGACTGCCACTTCTGATCATTGTCGAATATGTTGTTTAGAATGCAAAATTAAAATAGAAATGCTAAAGATAACCCTAAATTCCCTAAAAGCCTTCTGTAAGTCTGCATGCACAAGGAATTCTCACTTGGTCCTAAATAAGACTTCTGTATCTTTTATTTCCAGCTCAGGAACAGTTACTGTGTTTTTTGATCTGTTTTTCTGATAAACTGAAAATGTGTTGCTGTTTGTTTAGTCTCTGAATATACCAGGCAGATTTAAAAATGTATGTGTAACTTCATCTGTATGTGTACATACATGTACAGGCCGAAAACAATCCTGTATATGGAGTGGCAGTCTTTGCCACATCTCTGTGAGATTGTGTGCCTTTGAAACAAACCCGCTCTCCTTCTCCTGCGGAGAGTCTCAGATTTTCAAAGCCCACTTTCAATTGCACTTCCAGGCTGTCTGCATTACTCCTGCACTTGAATTTCTGTCCTGCTTATGGTGCCTTTGCTACGTGATGTGGCCCCCAATTTAGGAAACTTTCAGTCGTCCAATTTTTTACGATTCTCTGGTAACTGCCATTTTAACAACACTGCACAATATTTTTGCCTCCTTCAGTCATTCTTTTCTAGCCTTCTAAAAATACAGGAAAGTGCTGTAAACTGAAAGGACCAATTAGAAAAGACAACAAGGGGATGGCATAGAAAATGACAAACCTCTCACCTGGAGACTGTCTTTGATTATTAGGGACTGCAAGACTTCAGAAGGAGGAGGTGATCCTATGTCTGCTGTTTTAGTTTTCTCCTGCCATCTTCTGTGACATCTGGGTTTGATGATTGCCAGAGATGGGATACAGAACTGGGTGGAGAATCAGGGCTGATCCTCTGTAACTATTATTTTTATGCATTTATATTCTAAGACCTTTTAGGCCTGAGGAGTGGGATCAGGGAGTGCTTTCATTTTCCTGGAAGTTGAATGTATAAGCCACATCATTTCTTTTTGGATCATTCTTTTTATTTGAAACTTCTGTCTTTACTGACAGAAGAATACTAAAATACTACCCAGTAAATTTTTTAAGAACTTTAGTAGAACTGTAGAATATCTGTTTAAAATGTGGAAACAGATTCTACTGTACCATTACAAGGGAATATATAATTTAAATAGTCTTTTATTATTCACTCATTTGAAGAACATACATGCCATCTCTGGAAAATTCTGATTAAATTTTCAACCAAAACACATTGAGTTGAGTCTACAGTATAGCTCTGTTGCTATAATTGCTATATAATAGGTATCTTAGTTGCTGCCTCTACAGTGAAGGCTACCTTCAGAAGAAAAAAGAAATTTTTTTTTTATTTTACATCAGTCTGTGAAGTTAAAATTCAAGAGAGCTTGTTTACTCTTTTTGGGTATGTTAGTTACTCCTGACATCTCTTCTTACCAGTCTTGTCTTGCTTTAGGTCATCAGATATTCATATTTAAATGTAGATTCAAATTTCAGTTTAAAATTTTTTTTAGATCTTGCCTTTAGCTCATCACAGATATGACAGCACAATTGTTGGTGTTTTCATGCAGAGATTTGATATTTGGCAGAGAGTTCACTCTCTCAGTAGGAACCTGAGCTTTTGCTGCACCTGTGAATCCTTATCCGAATGGAGGGGTTGTGGTTCTCAGTCTGCAATGACTACCAGATTTTCTACAGATAAGTCTAATGTGTCAAACAGATAACTTGAGCTGATTTACCCATGTACTACGCAGATCCACGTTTCCAGATTGCCCTCCAGCCACAGCAGGGGATGCTTCACTGCCCTCGTGGATGCTCTTTGGGTTCAGGACGCATTTTGGGGTAAGCCCACAAAGGGCCTATTTTCCCACTTCTCAGATGACAGGAGCAGAATAACAACACAGAGGAGACCTGTGTAATCTGTGTGCCCAAGGACGCGGTGTGTTCCTTTACTTAATGCAGCTGTGCTTGCTGCTGTTCTTCTGGAGACGGTGCCTCTTTCACATCAGCCTGTCTGGAAATATTCCATGAGGCCACATAATAATGCATATTTGCTGAGAGCTTGTGACAGAGTGACATAGAAAGGTTGTGCTGGCTGAGGACTGCATTATTCAGGAGGAATAAAATCCAAAAATGTTTCCCATACGTCTTCTAAAGTTACTGCCTTTATATTGTTATAACATCCCACAGTGCCATATAGTCTGTGAAAGCAAGGCAATTCTTTTCAAGGAAATCTTGTTTAGCAATTCTGTATAGTGTACTGGCACTATGTATGTTCTGGCTATTTAGGAAAGGAAAAGAAAGTTTATATCTAATAAATAATCATCATCATAAATAATCTAGGTCTTTTTGTAGCTCATGAGATCATGATGTTAAGATCAAGGGTCTCCTAACTCTCTAATATTAGAAACAGGTCCTGTATCTATCTTGCAGTAGGAGATCTAATGTTTTAAGGGATAAAGTACGAGAAATAATTCCCTGCTCTTATCTCGACTAGGGATTTTTGGTTTATCCATCATTTCTGGACACCCTCCTTGACAACATGATCAGTGCTCAATCCTACTTTCTGAAAAGCAGGATAGGCCAGTGGGGCTGACAGCGGGACACACATAAAACCAAACTTAGTCTCATGTAGCAATGTTTGTTTTCATGTAGATATTCATCATCCACTGAAGAAGCTTGAGGATATTTCCAAAAATCTACAATGTCAGGCTCCTTGGTCAAATGTTTCACCTCCCATCCTTTCTTTAGATGATCTTAGTTTAAAACTATTCGACTCTGTGTACTGTATTTGCACAGATTTCAACTACTCAACAGATTTTTTTTCTGACAGTGTAAACAGCTGTCTCGGGGACTTATGGTTTCCCAATATTATTTATGTGCTGTAGACAAATATTTTAAAAATTAGTGTATGTTACCTAGTAATCAAAGGGATTTACCAATTAGTCTTTTTAAAGTTTGCTAGATAGTACCTGTGTGTAGTTTGAAGTCAACAGTTTGGGAGTCATTTGAGAATAGAGAGGTGATCATTTCCTATCATGTCATCAAAGTTTCTAATTAAGACATGGGATGAGTAAGATGGGAGACTGTAAGGGAGGTGTTAAGAACATTTTTTCTAACAGTTTAATTTTATTTCATGTTTGCTAAACATAGTCTTAGTTGACAACAACAGCCTGGATTTTGTTTTCACATGTTCAGTACAGTGGTCTATGTGAAAGTGTTTAAAACAGATGCAAAAATCAAAATAAAGTTGGGCCAGTGCATACCTGCATCCTTTTGCAGGTTGGAGAGCTAAAGTCACGGACAGACACAATACATTTTTAACAGCTGATAGCAAAATGTTGGCATAAAGCTTCATTTTTTCTGATAGTCTTCAAAGACCTTGGCTACCATATTTGATGGTCATTGCCAAAAAAAAAAAGTGTTTTTTACATTTTGGTTCCACTGTAAACGTACTGAATTAGAAATTGAGGAAGTACATTTTTATTACTAATTGGAAGTGTATCATTTATAACCCTTTTGTAAAATGATGCAAGGAGCCACTCTGCAGTTTGCACTGGTGGTACATGTATTCACTCATACAGTGGCATGGTTACGCTGGTGTAACTTCTGTGAGTTGCCACTTTGTAGTGGCCAGGCTGCGTGGTAGCCAAAGAACAAGCAAGCCAAACTTTCCCTTACAGTACATCGTTTTAGGTAATCTGAGCAGAGAGGCCATTCCTTTCTCCTATGGAGTGTTCTTGTTTTGTTCTGTTTTTCTTGGAATGGCCTTTGCTGGTGTTTGCTTCGGAAGTGTTGGGAGGCCAGATTCTCATTGCATCTTTTAGACATATTCTCACCAATGACTGGTCTCACTCGGGCATTTTACAGCACATCAAAAACTAGAGCTACCAGGGCACGGGCTAAATCTTTTAACATTTAGTCTATTTTCCTAAATGTTGAGGCTTATGCAATCACATGGCATGTGTGAGAAGGAATTTCTGCCCATCCCCTCCTGCAAACCTCTGTCAGTAATGCATTTTCAACCACATTTGAGTGTGGCCTAGTATTCTCAGAGACATTACAGCCTCTACAGGCTGGAGAGATAAAAATGGGTAGGAGAGCCTGACCACAAATGACCCAGCTACTGCAAGAGCATCCATGAGACTTTGCACCTTATTAGACATTCAGTGAATCCAACTGCAAGACACAACTTCATAGGAAGATAGGCCCCATTATTTCCACTTTTGTTCATAAACAACTCCTTGTTTATCAAAAAAAAGGACAAAAATTAAATAGTCTTTGAAGTATGGCATCTCTTTGTTTCTGAGTATCAAGATGGGTGCTGAACTGTGGATGCATTCTCCAATGTCTGTCATTCTTTAAAAGAAAAAAATAAAGTAAATGTGTCAAGCCAAGTTCTTCATGTTTGCATAGTGTTCAAAGTACCTCGGAGGATAAAAGGAATAAGAAGTTATTCATCCAGAACTCAAAACAGTAAAAAACTGCAAAGTGCTTCTGCATAAAGACAGCAGGGGTTGCTTCAGCTGATTACTTTTGATATGAAATACCATGTTTGGCACAAAGCTGATAAGAATATTACAGAAAGCTAGCTCAAAGAAAGCTAAAGCTGCTGCTTTCAAAAGCACAATATCAACAATATTCCTTTTGTTAAAAGTGGAAAACATGTTTAGCATAATGGCCAAATACTCCAAAACCAGAATTCTTTGTGTTTGGAAAGTGTATTTTCATTTTCAAAAGAAGTGACAGTAACTAACTAACACTGCTGCAAAAAAAGAAAAAAAAAGTTATTGATTATGTTATGTTATATTCAAGGTGTGGGTAAAACTCAGACCCCGATTCTTTAAGGTATTCTGCAAGCAAGTGATAAGAGTCAGTCTCTGTCTTCAAGGACCCCTCAGGCAGACCAGATAAACAAATGGTAGAAAAACAAAAGCACTGGCTTTTGTGTTAGAGCCAAGGAGCTGAAACACTGAGAGATTGAGTGACTTACCCGTAATCATCTCTCTGGCACATCTGCATATTTAACTAAGATTTCTAATGTCAGATGCAGTGAAGAACTGTAAACTAAGTTTGCATAGGGACTTCATGAGAGTCTTGACTTTGAAAATCATTTTAGACCTTTCCAAAAATTTATTGTAATGGGGAAATTAAGATAAATTAATTGCAATTGATTCCACTAGATTTACGTTTGAAGGTTCAGTGATATATCCTTTATAAGTTCAAGGAATTGGACCTATGAACTTGATGCGTTCTATACTGAAATTATTCAAATTGTTCAATAATTATTCTGTAATTATTTCAGATTACTGAAAGCAATAAATTAGCGTAGTCGTTTGTTTTGGAAGACAGTTCCATACCAATAATTTCTTAAAATTGATTATTGGTATTAGGTCACGTTTACGTTTAATTTTAATGGAAGAAACTTTCCTCATAGAAAAGCATGTCAAATGCCTTCTTAATATGGTGAATTATTTTAAGTTTTCCAAGTCTTTGTACTTAGAAGAAGTTTATTAAATAACCTATTTTTGTGAAATAGGTTGCAAAATCTCTAAGTCATGATGATGTTTTAAATATGGTTGCTGAAGAGGTGACATCAGGATTTAAAAGTAACAGGTTTTTTTAACAACAACATTTATTAACTATATAAACTGCAGATATAGTTGCTATATACAATTACATTTAAACATATACACCATGTGATTGGGAGGTCATTGAAATTAAAGATCTATAGAAAATCCTCAGTTACAGTTTTGTGATCACCTTCTGGTGTTGCTATTTTATTTTCCTTTATTTCAGGATATTAGCAGAGAATGGAACCATGATACAGACTGATCTGGATTGTACCTGAAGTACCAGAGAGATAAGGCACAAAAGCTCCCACACTTAGGAAGCCAAATTAATTCAAAAAATGCAGCTTGCTTTTACAGCAGAATGAGCTGCTAAGGGCCTGTCAACCCCATCTTCTCTCTGTAGTTAGTCCCCACAGAACATGAATTACATATCCTAGTCCGTGTTTTCAAAACCAAAGCCAAAATACCAGTTTGTATTCCAGACAAAACTGTGTTCAGCAAACAGACTTGTGTGGCTTAAGAGAATTTTCCTTCAATACATGCAAACATTATTAAGAGGACATGATGTTTTCCTCCATAGTATCTGAGAAGAGACAGCCAAACCCGAAGCAAGATTTACAAGCAAAGCAGTCAGCATTCAACATAAATCACACTTATATTGTGATAATACTCTAACAATGTGTGATGCCGAAGAAGGCTTGGAAGATTACGCACTGAATGTGAAAACCCTTTTCTGTGTGGAAGACAAAAGCAAATGCACATCTTCCATACGTGAGCAAGACTTACAACACTAACTCTCGTTGCAGCATTAGTAGGACCCTTTCTGAAATAATACCTTCAGTTCTCATGTTTACACTTCCATTGAAATGCTGACAGTTTGAAAGGGTTGGCTAAGTAGTTACATCTGAGGCGCATGTAAGCTCACTTAATTTATCAAAGAGAACATCAAGATGTAGTCGTGTAGTTTGTGGCTCCTTTACATTGGATACATGGGAGCTCAGACTAGTATAACATAATATCTGAAGAACATCTGGCAATTATTTATACAGATAATTCAATGTCCAGAATTCTAATCTAAAAGTGGTTTTTAATATTGGTTCTGGATATATGAAATATTTCTTTTCACCTTCATTCTGTTTCCCAGCACACATAAGTGTCCGCCCATGACTAGGGGCGAAGATCTAAACTGGAAATATCAAAAGACTGAAAGGACCACTAGGGAAACAAACATGCACAAGTCAGGAGCTGTTTCTTTTTGATCCGTTTTGCGCATTTTTGATATAAGATGGTTAAGCAGTTACATTTTATTTTGTCCACGGAATAATAGAGGTCCCACTGGAAAGCTTATTAACTCACGCGGTTCACAGAATCACAGAATCACAGAATAGTAGGGGTTGGAAGGGACCTCTGTGGGTCATCTAGTCCAACCCCCCTGCTGAAGCAGGGTCACCTACAGCAGGCTGCACAGGACCTTGTCCAGGCGGGTCTTGAATATCTCCAGAGAAGGAGACTCCACAACCTCCCTGGGCAGCCTGTTCCAGTGCTCTGTCACCCCCAGAGGGAAGAAGTTCTTCCTCATGTTCAGACGGAACTTCCTGTGCTTCAGTTTGTGCCCATTGCCCCTTGTCCTGTCACTGGGCACCACTGAAAAGAGCTTGGCCCCATCCTCCTGACACCCACCCTTCAGATATTTGTAGGTTCATTACCAGACTCTTCTGCTGTTTAAAAGTAGGATGTTACACCCTTGGTAGCTTAGTTCAAAGCCTGTTTTCTCTCCTTGCCAGACCTCTACGAGAGAAATGGATAGCTTTCAGAAGCTAATTTTTGACATTGAGTTGCGAGCCTCTCCCTTAAACAAAAATTGACTCACAGCTGCATTGTAAGGGTGATGCCATATGTCAGAAATCACAGAGGTCTATTTTGAAATAAATAAGTACCAGGAATGGGTACAGAAACCACAGTGTATAGAAACTGCTCTGGCTGCCTGTCATTTGGTATTACTCAGACGATCCCCATCGTAGGCAATGAAGAGCTAGCCCACACAGTCAGTGGAGGGCTGTACAGGCACCCGAACGGCAGTGCCTATGCTGTACTCTGCAGAACGCATCGGCCCTGTTGGCTCAGCACTGCTATCTGCAGCGGCTGTTCTACCTGCTGTGGAGCCTTTACATTACGTTTCTGCATCTGGGGCTGAATCCCAGCCATGGTGCACCCATTGCCTAATTGTAGGCCTCCAGTGCTAATCCAGAGCCTCAGAGAACCCAAACACAGGTCTTGCAGAAGTGACACAGGACTTACGGAAGATCTGTGCCTTCCCAGCTTATAACTGGACTAAGATGCTGGAGGACCTTAGGGCATCTCAGATGAATCTCACTCACCCGTGTATTAGCAACCAAATAGAACCAGGCTCCTTGCTGAGTAGAAGGCTGTGGTCTGCGCAGGTCTGCTCCTGTGCCTACAGCAGCCAAGGTCTGGCTGCCTACTGGGTGGATCAATACAAGTTGTAAACTTTACCGCTCCGCTAAGATTCAGCGCAAACCTGTGTGAATTAGGTTGATGGACGTTTAGTTTAAGCTTCGCATTATAGCTCTTAAACAGCTGTCAAAATCCACAAGGATTGCGTACATCATGGGGGGACTTATCACTATGACTCTGCATGGAAAAATCATTCTTTGCGTATGTTACGTGTAAACAATACGTGATAGAAATTGAGGGGTTTAATCATCTTTCTTCTCTGTTTTATTGGTTTCTTCTGTAGGACTCAAAAATAAGTAGATGATGAGACAGAGAACTTCATAAAGAGTTAGCTCATGGTTTGATTTTGTAATTAATTTGGAAATTGGGATTGAGGCAGCTTAGTAGAGCAAAAATAGAGAGTTGTGTATGGTACATTCCTGGCAGAACAAGGGCTGGCAACCACTGCAGAAAGCTTCCCTTCAGCATAGTTTCCATGAATCTGTATGTGCTGGTTTTCATTAAGGATCTTTAGAGTTCACTTGTGTGTTCTTCCAAAATGTCAAGCTTTTATGAAGGTTAGTCTGTAGAACTGTTTTTTCGCAGAAAAACATGTTGATTTTTGTACTGGCATGCATCAGATCTGCGATTGGAAGCAAGTCGTGAAAGGAATTGGTTAGGAAGCCCTAGAAATGAGATGAGAACACGAGGAGGAATTATGACCAAAGCCTGGGCTGAGATCTGGTTCACTTTGATATAGCAGTGAATCTCTGCCTCAGTTTCCTGGTTTCTAAATACCAAGGCTTACCTAATGCTTATGAAGCACCCAAGAGACCTGCAAAGTGGTAAGTGGCAGAGGAGAGGTGCAACAAATAGCAGGTGTGCATTTTTTGCGCATGGGGCAAATCTCAGGCAGGTAGACAGATACGCAGTGCAGAGGCAGCTCTGCTTCTCCCACCCAATACAGGGAAATAAAAGGTCAGTGAACACAAAACTGGACATTTCTTGACTGGCAGGTGATCATGGGACACTGTATTTAGATTAATAGAAAATCCTCTGCAGCTGATGTTCGGGAGGGAATTACTTCTTGCAAGCTGAAAGCTCAGGAAAAGGTAAAAGCAGTGTACCATCTTCTTCCTCGCTCTCTTTGTTTTTCAATCTTTCTTTATTATTCACATAGGACTCCAGGTGTCTTAAACTCTGATATAGATTAGGGCTACGAGGATGATGATGAGGGGACTGGAACATGTCTCCTACAAGGAGAGGCTGAGGGAGCTGGGCTTGTTCAGCCTGAAGAAGAGAAGGCTGAGAGGGGACCTTATAAATGCTTACAAATATCTGAAGGGTGGGTGTCAGGAGGATGGGGCCAAACTCTTTTCAGTGGTGCCCAGCGACAGGACAAGGGGTAATGGTCACAAACAGAAGCATAGGAAGTTCCGTCTGAACATGAGGAAGAACTTCTTCCCTCTGAGGGTGACGGAGCCCTGGAACAGGCTGCCCAGAGAGGTTGTGGAGTCTCCTTCTCTGGAGATATTCAAGACCCGCCTGGACAAGGTTCTGTGCAGCCTGCTGTAGGTGACCCTGCTTTGGCAGAAGGGTTGGACTAGGTGACCCACAGAGGTCCCTTCCAACTCCTACCATTGTGTGTGTGCGATTCTGTGTGTGTGATAGATGTTGCGTGTTTTTCTAGGTAGAGTTAGCGACCCCAGGACTTTTTCTCTTCATTAGTAAACGTGTTCATTCTAACCTGATCCTTATCTACTGTGAAACCACTTAATATATTATTACTGTCCACAGATCCCAGGTGTCTCTGTGATACTGCCAGACTAAGGCTGAGCCTTCCAAGATGATTATTTTTTCTGGAATAATAGTATCAAGAGATTTTATCTGTGAAATTCCTGCATATGGACATCTGGCACAAAGCTCTTTGTTCTGAGAAACAAGGTAAAGCGTATTTTCATATAGACACTAAGTGGTTTTGGAAACCACATGAAATACACAGATAAGGAACTGGAGTATTATAGGAAGCGTCATGGGGATCACTTCTCTTTTACTTCTTCAGAAAACTCATTACTACAGGTCTTTTATGTTGCCCTTCCCATCAGAGAGTGACTAAACGTACTTTGCCGGAAAGGAGTAGTTTCCATTTTTCCTTGCCATCTCCAGCCCAATTACATTGTTCTGAGATTTACAGTGAGTGTTTGTCACATGAAAACTTTTCCTCTTTGTTAGACTATTAATCTCCTAATGTTTTTCCTTTTTTTTAATTGAAAATGAAGTTCTACTGTATCTCAACAGATCTAACAGGAACAGGGTTTCTTGTTCTTTGTTGTTCTGGTGTTCCCTGACGCGTCCGGCCCCATAGCAGACCTTAAAACTCATCCGAAGTCTCTGCCAGTTGTTCTAACCCTGGCACATTCTTTGTCCCTCCTTTGAATTCATCCATGACTGCAGTCCGCAGGGCCATGAAATTGTCCCCAGACCTCAAGACTGAACTTGCCGTCACCTCTCTGTCCTCTGTCACATGCACACACTTGTCCTTCCCTTGCTGCTCCCTGACCGCCACAGGTTGTGGGAGACCCTCTCAACAGTAAGTCTCTCTCAACAAAGAGTTTGCTGGGCACACCCTACATAGACAGGAGCTGCAAAGGGGCTGAAGAGGCACAGAGCATTGGAAGGAAGATGAAAACATTTCTTGGTTTCTGTGGCCCCCAGGAGAAGTTTTCCCACTGTCCCTCATCTCCATGTTCATGGCCCCAGCAACATCACAGCAGTTACTTGTTCTTTTATCCAGAGTCTATGTAACTCCAGCTCTGCTTCCTGCATCTTTATCTCACTTTGCCCTCCTGAACCCTTTACATGGCTGTTGGTGCCACTGTACCAAAATTCTTCATGAACCTTAATGTATTTACACTCACAGGACTTCTGACATATGGGAGCTTTAACAATTCTATTTACATAGGAAGTGCCTGAGGTCAAGTAGGAAATCTGTGGCAGAAGTGATGACCTCCTGCCCCAAGAGCCACGCTAATCTAGACCAAACCATGGGTGCAGCACCCTCCTCCCATGCAGCCGACCACGATCTCCCAAACACTAGCTGTGCTAGGATGCTCTTCCCCTGCTGCGCCCCGAGGACGAGCACCCATCCCAAGGACGTCCTCGGGCATGGCTCCCCATGCCTCTTGGGCCAGGGACGGGCTCGAGGAGCTGGCTTGCGGCTTGGCCATCCTGCTCCCCAGCTGGCCCGTGCTCCAGCACACCCGTGGTCTCAGGAGGTTTCCTAGTTTACTTTCTCCTTTTTCTCCTGTTCGTCTGTAACTTGGCTTCGTGCCACTTGATTGCTCACCAGCACAACTCCAAACAATTTCCCTTCTGCTGAAGGTTTTTTGTTGTGGACCCAAATGTGTGCATTTCTCATGGCAAGCGTGCACTGCACAACTCAAAATTTTTGAAGGGTTGAGTTTTTTTCTAGAAGGAATAGTAATAATATGAAATGCAATAAAGAATATAGTAAAAGCACCTAAAGGTCCTCCTTACTGCAATAAAATTGCAAAATCCCCACTGGGATTCATTGATGATACATGAACAGAGATAGGTCTCCAAGAAGAGACTCTCTGAAGCTAAAATCAGGGTTAGGTCCTGAACTGTCTTTTGATCCTTCTTGAACATTTTCTTAATCAAAAAAGAAAACATCAAGGGAATTGAAAAAAGTGTATTTGCTACTGAACAAGACCACCCACTGTGATTATTTTGATACATAATCTTTTTTGTTATGCTTGGTATTATGTTACATTTATTATTTTAAACCATCACTTGCAATTTCTACATTTTCTAATAGAAAATAGTCCTTAATTACATAATGCCATTATGATTATAATTAAAGATTTTTTCTTTATTATTAATTGAAGTATTATTAATAACCTATAAAAATATCACAATTTAGCACATATATGAAGCAATGACAAGGGAGTCTCTTCCCTGACAGCTATATTCAAATGGTTTTAATACTGGTATGATTTTTAAGTGTGTAATGTAATGCTTCTCTTCTAACGTGTGATAAAAAGAAGTCATGGGTCATCAGGAGCCACAACCCCTCCCTCAGTAGTCTCAGGTATTAACTTTTGTTTCCATAAAAAATTGATTATTCTAAGGCATCCAGTTTTGTTTAGAAATATTGGGAATGCACGTACTCACCAATATATAAATAGCAGGATACCTGTGAAGCACTGAAAGAATAAACTATTTTCAAGTTCTCTCTTTTTTTTTCTCTTTTTTTTGGAAAACTTTCTCCCTTTCAGAAATGAAGGAAAGTATTTGAGTTTTTTGACCTCCACACAGCAGCAGGGAGATGCCTGGGGCCCAGTAGCCGGGCCTCTGCACTCTCCAGGCTCGGCAGCAGCACTGTGCTAAGGAAACTGTTGTGGTTTGGGTGGGGTTCTTCTTTTTTAATTACTGAGTCAAAGGGACAGTCTGAGCAAGGTTTTAATAACCGTTATCTGCAGCTATAGAATGCTTGTACAATTATTAACAGTCAGAAGGCTGGGTGGATTTACTTAATTTTTTTTAATTCCCAAATTTCTTCTTTTTACCTGTGGAATCTTGAATCTTTACAAATGTCTGTTAAAATACAAAATGTCTGTTTTGTATTCCAGGCAAATGAGTATATGCAATAACTATCCATGTGCATGTCTACTTCACAATTATTGTGCCCTTTGAAACAACATATTTCAGGGGACTGAAGAAATAAAAACAAAGGCTCCTTGTAGAAGGGTATATTGCTTTATGAAGATACTCTTGTTCAGAAACAAATTGTCTATTTTAGTTTATGTAATAAGTTTTATACCCGAAGTATTAAGGTGTAGGGGAAAAAAAATCTTAGTCTTTCTGTAACTAAGGATTAAAGTACTTCTGTTCTTTTTTTTGTTCTTTTTTCTAATGTCTGAGGCCAAAATAAATGATGGCAGGAGGTTTTTGCCCACTACACTGCAGTGTCGATTTTCAGTGTGGAAGAGTGTAGTCCAAGAACAACTTCCAATATGCTTTATTTCAGTAGGTATTGCTAGAGAGACTTAGAGGGTTAGGATAAACTGAAAGATTACAATCTGCACAGTGCAGAGAAGATGCTTTGTGTTTCTCAATTTAATTTTAATTGTGAAAATTTAGACATTTTTCTGAAGTGACAGGTTAGATCAGAACTGATTGGTAGCCCTCATCTTATCTTCTCTCCATCTTCTGCTTCCATCCACTCTTCAAATTCTTATGCAGCAATGAAGCACACCCTAGTAAGAAAAGTTATAGATAGTTGCTTGAACTGAAGTGCGTATTCCTGAAATGGTTATGTCAGTTTTTATCTCAGTTACCATACCTGTCCTAACTTACTTGAACTCAAAATGCTTTCTGGAGAAGTCTGTCTCTCTCCGTAACTGTGTAGGGATGTCTAGGATGACTATGATATTAATATTGATAGGGTTATTTGGGGACATTTGTGTGGATATTGGGAGTTCCTCATTTATAGGGATCTGGACCCTTCTTACAAAACTAATGAGGTCCAGAATAAAACTGTTCTGGGCAGAGAGTCTATTTCTTTTCTCACCATTTTTTACCTATCCAAGATCCCAATTAAAAAAAAAAAAAAAAACTTACAAAATATGTGCAAGGAAGAAATTAAATTCTCTGTTTATGTATGTCCCTCTCACCCTTCCAAAATAGAAGTTCAATGACTTATAAATACAACTCAATAAAATTATGGAAAAAACTTCACCAAATTTGTGCATGAACTACATTTAAAAATGAACTTGCAGGTGAATCATTTTCCAAAAAGTTATTTTACTTTTCTAAGGAAAAAAGGCCTTGCTTGTATTTCATCATATCAATGTTTTAAACAGAAACACTTTGTTCGTTAGCCAGACTGTTTCTGGGAATGTATAAAGTTAATGCTTTGACAGATTTGATAACAAATCACTAAATCTGTAGTGAGCTGTTACTTTCAGTTCCTGTAACACAGTAATCAGAAACTCCCTAAAGAAACTTACTTGCTGACTTCTTTAAAGGAAATACTGATTTTCTTACCAACAAGTAAAATTTCAATCTTGTCTCAACATAGCCTCTTGCTTGGCACAATTAAGCAGTAAGACAGATTTTAGTAAAAACTAAAAAGATTTTAGAAAAACTAAAAACATGATTTTATATTTTTTTTAATAATTTGTTTCTCTTCCCTAAGAAGCCTTGTGATTCTTATATGCCCAGGGCAATTTGAAAGTACACTGTCTTGTACTTTGGTCTTATCAGACCTTATAAATGAGGGAAAGAATTGAAGTCCATTGTGAGAAAAGGAATTTTAGTAATTGGATAAGTAGCAGTTATGAATAATAATTCAATATTTATGAAATTCAATAATTATGAAATGTTTCCTTTTTTTCACGGGATGGTGTCTGTATTTTTCTCTCAGCTTTATCTATGGTGTTCTTTGGGAATATTGCCAGCTTTTAGTAGTACTGTTGTGTAGTCCTCCATATGAATGAGCACGTATATGTTGGGATTGCCAAGCATATCAAAGATATATCACTGCCTATGTAATATTAAAAATCGTGTTCCAGTTTTCAAAAGTGAATCTTTACTTCGATTAGTTCAACTTTTGTCTCACCAGCCATAAGCTATCCCAAAGAAGGCAGAATGATGAAGGGGAGCTGATCTTCAGGCTTTTTCTGAAAAAAAACAGACTGGACAGCCAAAAATGGAGACGGCTGAAATCACTATTCACTTTGGGAAGCCTTAACCTTTTATTTCAGCACGTCATGCTAAGTGACTAATTTGTTCCTTATCACTTCCCTGCAGTCATCCAGTCAGACAGGAGACTGGCAAGCGCTGGTGCACGTGTTGGGCAGATGGACTTCACAGCTGCTTCCAAGGCACAGAAGTAATTCAGGGATGGCAAAACACGTAGTAATATCTGTGTGAACCCTGGAAACCACCCAGGAAAGTTGGTTGGTCTATACACAGGAATGTGGGATACCGCCCTACAGAAGGGTGCCCACAGAGTACGGCCTTTTACTCCCAGCAAGCTTGTAAGTACCTACTTTCTTCATGGAGAGCACGCCCACAGGGGAACCTTACAGCTTACGTCATCCCATCTCATTACCTTTGCAACTGGAAGAACCCACCAGAAGGATTTTACTTATGCAGGTCGCTTTGTCCTGACTGTAAAACCATGTGGTTTCCTGCCCCAGGTCCCCTTCTGGAACAGAGTTTGTGTTTCTGAAGCGAACTCAAAATGCCATCTAGAATCAGACTGTGCTTGCAAGCCAGGCTGGAACATAACCCAGCTTTTATATGAATGCCCTTCGGACCTGAAATGATGTTATTTTAAATTGCAGAGAGGCGCATCAGTATGATGGTTGTGGACCTTAAAACATACTTATTTTACAATAGCCCCCTGAGGCAGTAACCAGGGCTGCAGCGTGCTAATCACGTACGCCCGTCTGCCAGGCAGCGAGAGCCCGCGAGAGCTGCCCTTGGGTAGCAAAGGCAGGAGCAGGTACCGGCACGAGCAGAGGCACCAGATGTTTTTATTCTATTGTGCAGTTCAAAGGAACGAAAAATGTCAGTAACCCTAATAGCCGGTCTAACGAGATCTGTATGGAGAGAAGTGGAAGGCTGTCGGGTGACAGACAGGAGTGCAAGAGAGGGGACTGCTGGGGAGCTGCGCGCACACGCCTGTCACACCTGGCATATCTCTGCCTGGCATGGCCTGCAGGCACTCGAGGGGCTTCGTGCCCCGTCTCTGCGAGGTGCCCTGGGGCTCTCGGGTGAGTGACGGGTGGCCCTCGCCCCGGCCGTGGCCAGCACTCGCCGCAGGGCACCCAGCGGGACGGAGGGCCCACACAGGGTGGTGGCCTCGGCGAGTGGCTGAGAAGTCACTTTGACATTGAGCGTAGGTGAGTAACTGCTGGAGCATGAATTCAGCCGCACCTCTTAGCTCCTCTCTCAACCTCAGGCTTCCCAAACGAGAGCCGTGTCCCACAGGCTGCTGTTTACCAGTCTAAAGGCTAAGGACAGAGCTCCAGGTTCAGACTCTGGGCTGAACATGTGATGTGGACACAACCTCAGCACTGTTTGTGTCCAGGTTTCCGCCCGGGTGGGTATAACCCATAAACAGATAGCGAAGCAGATGGCAGCAAGCAAGCGTGTGTAGAGTCTTTCCCGAGGAGTAATTCTGTGCCAAAGTAAATTACCATCAGTTGTCATTTAAATGGAAATAGGCTTCACTGGTTACTTTTTGCATATTCATTCAGAATGAAACCAGATGCTCCTCCACCAATGTTATAAGCCTGCAACTCACATTTAAAGCAGGCAAGAAAATTCTCGGAAGAAAAAGGATATTGAGTCTTGTTAGTAAGTTGATTTATCTGAAAAACCATGTTTGCTGATGGTGATGGGAGTAAATTTCTGAATCAGAAAACATTTCCCAAGGTGTTAGACACAGCAATATGCAAATTGCCATTCCAGTGATATTAATATTGCCCCAGCATGAGTCAAGATTTTGTTGTTGTTTTTAAAGAGGAACAGTAACATCCCCTCAGGAAAATTGCTCTGAATCACTGTTGAGGTTTGGGTGAGTGTTTTAAGAGAGTGATTTTCTGGCTTTAATTATTTTAATTTTACTTGCTTGCTACCTTTACATTTCTTGTCATGGCACGTTTTCAGTCTACAGCCAGGAATCCGGGTTGCGGTGATACATCAGACTTCAGAAGGAAGCAGGTCGCTCTATCTAAATCATCTGAGAAATTCTTTTTGGTTATCCAGTCTGTCTGAAATTGTCAGGACATCTCCTTCTCCTCCCAGCTTATAAGACCTGAAGCATTACCATCCCCGCCTATATAAGTGTTGCTTCCTGCTGAAGGAATATTTATCACTTTTCTGACCTTTGAATGAACTTTTACAAATCAATAACAGCAAAGTGGAAGGAAGATAAGCGACAGTTTTCCCCTTGTCTGAGTGTAGCCAATGTTAGGGTTGGAATATCTAAAATATGTTAGGAACCATCATAATCACAGTTATGCAGCATTTTTGCAGGAAATCTGCAGATTTCTTCAGCGCTGTCGCGTAGCTGCTTCCTGAAGGACACAATGCAAAGCCAGAGCCAATGGTGTCATTAATGGGGTTTTAAGTTGTTATGTATCAGTTTTTACATGGCAGAACTACTACAAGAGGCCTTAAGAGCCAGTGCTGAAGAATAATTTTCTTGACTGTATTTTGCCACAGGGAAAGTCTAAGTGAAATAGAAACCCTTCTCATTAATGACTTGCTGCAACGGAAACACCATTAATTTCCTCCCACTTCAGATTACAGAAATAAAATTGACAGAGTCACCCCTAGATGTGTGAGCACAAGCAGCCATATGAGATGGTTCGAGGCAAGGTTTGCCAGTTCGGAGTCATTATCCCTATCACCCTACAACTCAAATATTTATAAAGGGCCTTTCCTAATTCCTCAGATTTCTGAAGCTCCTTCCAAAAGCAAGGTGTTCCTATAATGATTTAGACATCTCCATGTTGTTTGCTGTCTCCGAGCACAGAGGAGGAAACCAGGCTTTGAAATTTCCCTTCATTTCAATGCCTAAAAGCCAAGTTCCCAACTTAATTAAATCCTTTCCTTCTCCAGAGCTGGAACTTCTAGAAAGTGCCTCTTGCACTCTCTTTTACCTATTGAGGGAGCCTGGCCAACTAGTTCAGACTGCAACTGTAAATTAGAAACAAATTCTGGATGTGTTGAGTTAATTGAGATGAATCCCCTTGCTGGGGGTAGCAGTAATAGGTCTCACAGAGCAAGAGATCTTCTACCTTGTAATTAGTGTGAATTTTTTCAGTCAGGACTGCCCCTCATGCCTTTCCATAGAAGTATCAAAGCAGGGCCATGCTCTTTGCTAGAGCCTTCTGATGCTGCTGTAATACATAGGGCTTCTATTTGCAAATGCAAAGTTATTATTCTGAAAATTCCTCTTATAATAGCTCCATTTTTCTCTAGTATTTTCCTGATTGACGTGAGTGGAGACACAATAATAGCTATACAAACCTTAACAAATTTGAAGAAACTTTTGATAGCAGCTCAGAAAAGTTATTTTTGTAAGTTTCTTTTTCTGTGTCAATATTGTTTGAAGATTGTGTCTACTTGTTCAGCAAGCCTTACAAATATGTCTAAAAATACAGAGAACATAAAACAAATTTGCTGAAGTTTAGCAACTTCTGTTTGATCAAAAGCTGTTTGGTCAAAAGTCTTTTAGAAGTTGGGAAGTGAAGACTTTTTATGGATGCTATCATACTTATTCTGAAGAACAAAGGAAAAGACATTTCCACACAAGTTCTACATGAATTGTTAGTGTCAACTTTGAATTTCCTTCTTTCTTCCTCGTTTATAAAAACCCCTTAATATAGAATTGTTTTGCCTGAGAACAAATCTTGTGTTTATTCATATTCTTAGATTCATATTATTAACAAATTATTTACTGCCTCTTCCCACTTACCTATTTCCCTCCTTTTGCTTCTCTTTTTTCTTCCCTCAAAGATCGATGGACTGCGCCATGTATATCTTCAGTGATGTTAAACATAAAGCTGTCTTGTTATTTCACTGTTCTTCCAAAATTTACATTTCAGCTTTTAGCAGTCTCTAGCCAAATGAAGTTTGCTCTCTCTGTTTTAGTCTTCTTCCTAATACATTTGAAATACTTTGAGAAATTCTATAAAGTAGGAGAAAAACTGAAGTCCTGGTGTTCCACCTAAGTCAGATCAAAGTACTCTATTGGCTTCTAACCCTCCAGCGTGGAAAATAAGACATATCTGATTGAGACGAAATAACAAAATTAGCCTTTTGTTTAACCACTTCAACAGACAAAAGACATTAACATTAATATTTCTGATGAAATTCTAGTTTATCTTTTCACTAAGGCTATTATTTTGGCTCCAGCAAAAAGCTGAAAGGAGTTTGTCTGGCAACAGTACATGAATCTGGATGAGCAATAAGGTTGCATGAACACCAGGACAGATCAGCTGCTTCGGGACCAGCTAGAAATGAAGCCTATGGCACCGCTAGGTGATAACGGAGAGTTTCAGCTGCTACTGATTTTTGTGGTTGGCTGACAGCTGCCGGTGTGGATATAGGCCCAGTGCAGATTATGGCACCACCAGCAATATTGTCCTCTCATCATTTCTTCAAAACTGGATGATAACTGGAACCACTCGTTGCTTGTGCTGATATAAGGCTTGCAAATGCCCATGAGAGCTACCTCAGTCTGTTTCGTTGTGTTTATGTCAGAGTTCAAAAGCAGTGGGTAATTTGTCTGTGGGGAAAGGTACATGCTCTCTCTTGCAGTCTCTCCTGTCTCAGGTTTTGCCTTAGATCCATGGCAGCTCCTCCATCAGTCTGGTCCGTGAGGTTTCCTGCCTTCACTGCCACAGTGTTTGGGAGGCAAAGCCTGTGGCTTGGATTCCTCAGCTCTTTTGTAGCCCTTGCAGACAAGGCTCGGCTGCTTCTTTTCTCACAAATGTCTGCCTACCCCCAGCTACCAAACACTTTGACTGAACCCGCAGGCAGTGCTAGGACTTGAGCCAGACACTGGAGTTGGTTTAACGTCAAGATAGACCACGCTCTCCAAGCTGCCCACAGGCAGCTTCTCACACATCTCACAAATACAGGAGCATGGGCTGCTCTCATTAACAGCAGGCGATTTTGCTTGGTGATTTCAGAGAATGATGAGGAGCAGGAGGCTCTGCTGACACTGGACAAGCCCGGCTGGTATTCCCAAGGCAATGCTATCCAGCTTTATGAACTACTGAAGAAGATGACTGGCAAGCTGGATCCCAAGGTATGTTATAAGTGAGAGAAATCTTTTCGAAAATACCTTGTTTCCATCTAAAATTCACCAGACAAGCTTTCATTAAAGTTATTGATGTGATCAGGAGCAAATTTTGGTTCTGTTTATGCTTGCTGTTGTCTAACAGACTGCAGTCCAGAACTGGAAGTAGCATATTCGTCTTCATATCAATAGAATATGTAAACTTTCTAGATGTTTTATTCTGTGTGTGTGGTCCTGCATTTCGGCAGCTTTGGGAAATACTAGATTACAATTAGGAAGTAAACAGTCTCCCTGAGGAAACAGATCAAACAAATTAAAAGGTGGCATCAGTGAAAACCGGGATCATGTTATTTTAATTGCAGATCTGGATTGGTGAAAATGCCACTGGAGATGGTGGGTCCACATTTTTGCTAGTGTTTAAACTATCCCCTGGGCACAGAAGAGTTCTGAGTCACCGAGAGATGCTCTGTGTTCTCCCTTGTTTCCAAAATTGTCCAAAATTCATTCCCGTGGTTTAGTGTATTTTCTTGGTAGTCTTTTCCACTTCTTCCTGGCAGGCTCTTTCTGTCAGTCAAAAATCTTAGCGGTGTCCCCTGTGCTGGTCCCAGCCAGGCATCCCCGCGCAATGCCCCTGGAGGGTAAGAGCGAGGAGGGTGTGCAGGGCCAGCCTTCTTCTTACGGAGCCGGTTGAAGATAAAACCCCAAACTGATGTTAATAAGATCTGTGTGTGTCATGACCAACTGTAAATGTGGAGGAATTTTTATTAGGTTGTTTTAAAGCTCTTTTTCTGTATCTGTGAAATACAATTTGCTTGTGTTTTCCTCATATACAACAAACTTTTAATTTGCTGCTTCCCTGGTAGGTTGTTTATTTTGGTGACAGCATGCACTCAGATATTTTCCCAGCTCGTCACTATAGCAACTGGGAAACCGTCTTCATCTTAGAGGAGCTTCTAGGGGACACAGTTACAGTGCCTGCGGAGACTGAATCTGAGCCCTTGGAGAAGAAAGGGAAATATGAGGTAAGGGTTCCTTGCAGATGTTTCCTGGAACAGGATAAAGTAAGTTACAAAAAAAGCCTCGTGACACCTGTGTGGAGAATGAGCCTGCTTATCTTGCCAGGCTGCTGGCAGCACTGGCATCCCTCGCAGACGTACGCTCCTGGAGGTGCCGTCCTGTCCCGGCTTGGCGTTGCATGGCTGACACAGAGCCTCTGCCTGGAGCTCCATCGCAGACCTGAGACAAAGAGCCGTTTGCAGTCTGCTAACCAAAAAACTTGGTCTTCTTTTCAGTAACAAGATCCTGCCCTGCGTCCTACAAGGACAAATTTCATGGCTGCTTATCATGTGTCCAGCACCTGAACTCTGCCGAGTTCATGGTCTTTCCCTGCATGTTGTGGCCAGCTGTGAACATGGAGGAATTTTTATTAGGTTGCTTTAAAGCTCACTCGCTCTCTTTCTCTCTGTAAAATATGGTTTGCTTGTTCTTTCCTTATATACAAAGAACTTCTAATTTGTTGCTTCCCTTGTAGGTTGTTTATTTTGGTGACGTCTGTGGTCAGATAAGAGGGACTGTTCTGAAGTCTGGTCCGATGCAGACTACTGATAGTTACCTCAGATAAATAACACAGTTTTCAGGTTGAAAGCATCTGGGAAGCAGGGCCTTAGCACAACTGCTACACTTCAATTCCCCCACAGAAGTTGGAAGGTTACTATGGTTTATACTCCGCTGCTGAAGAGCGAAGTAGACAGGGAACAGCGCTCGGATGGCCGAGGAAGCAGCATTGTACCTCCAGCGTGTCCTGTATGGGAACTACAATGCAGCTTCACTCTCCATTTGGAGAGTTTCTTCTTTTCTTATGTTCCTAAATAAATAGGTCATTTTTTTCTAATTACAGAGAGATATACATGCTTTTACATGCTTTTACATTCTTTTTTCGTTTTAAACAATTACTCTTTGTAATTGAAAAGTTAGCTTACTGATAGGAATATTTTTGTAGGGTACTTTTATAGTAGAGATGTTTTAATCTGACTAAGAAGCATTTTTAAAGCCCCTGTTTTTTATGGAGAAAATGGGACTAAAGCAATATAGATGTGACATCTATCTATTTACTTGTTTTAATAGATGTATCTCATATTTTCCCCCACTATCCTGATATCTGAACGAAGGTCAGACAAGGACATTTCAGTTGGTGAAATAAGGAAGTGTAATCATTAATGTTTAGGCTTATTCCTGGATTGTAGAAAAATGAAGACAAACAAACTCAAGTCCTATCAAGAAAAATGTCTTTCTCAGTAGGAAAGGTGGTTGGGGGGGGGAAGGAAGAGTGAGTAGTAGTGCTACATAGGTTAATATAATTTTAATTAATTAATGCTGTAAAAATAACTCATTCTACTCCATGAATTTGTGCATTCTCTGACTGGAGACTCTGCTGCATTGCTGCGTAGAAATTTCATCTCTGTAAGGTTTGGGGTTTTTTATTCAACCATGGTTTCTTAAGCATGTTCAATATATGCTTTTGAAGCACAGATATTTAAACAGACAGCCAGAACATGTTTCTTTTCCTGGAAATACAAAGAAAGAGTTATTGAGTGATGTGTTTCTAAGCCCTTGATGATGATTCAGTTTTCTCTTGTCGACCTCTGGTCGACTGCTCACAAGATCCATCTTCTCTATCGCTGCAGTTATCAAGCAGGAAACTGAGACTTTTAGACAGGCGCCTGACGTTCCACTAACACGGTAGTATTCCTGATAAGAGATTGCGGTGTCTCAGGGAGACACCACCCCTGCCACACACAACCCCTGTTCAGTTTACATCCGCTACCAGTGACAGCAGGCAAGCAAGGGAGAAATGAATTGCGTTGATTAAAGGAACCTGAACCAGGGGGGCCGTGGCAGGTCAGTGGTGTTATTTCATTACCACACTGCTCACTGGAGTCTGAACAACGGGTCACATCCATACCTCTGCAGTTGACTGGGCACCACTAACTTAACAGGACTGGTTCAAAGGGGCTCCCTTTACAAGCCTATGAAAGTTTTATTTTCATTCACCTAATCAACTTCTCCCATTAACCCTTTGGTTAAGAGAAGAGAAAAGCCAACTCAAATGGTTGTGCAAAGTCAGGTGTTCCTGGAAAATTAAGCACTAACAGATTTAGTCTTATTTCATCAGCCTTCTCATTCATTGACAATTAAAAAAATACACTACTATTGCAGATTTTCCATGCCATGCTGTGTGTGCTGAGAGGGACTGAAAATTTAAGACGAGATGCGATCCTCCCTTCTATCAATCTTTACAAAATGTTATTAAAGAAATAAAGTATTACTTCTAATTTGCAATTGCATCTTTCAGAAAGAAGTTACAAAAACACTGTTTACAGTTGTTTGACTGGTATTTCATCACTAACAGGGAGAGGGGAAGAAAACAACCTCCTCACACACAAACTGGGAGACTAGTAATTTCCATTTTCATTAGCAGTTTTTGTCTTTTCCCTTCAATGAAATGCATGATATAAGCCAGATACACATAACTGTGAAATTATGGTAACAACTGCAGTTCTTTCAAGTATATGAGTCATAACAAAGTGAGCAAAGAATAGCAAACTAAAAACTATTCATGCAATTGCTCAGCTCCTAAGTGAACTGCAGCATGCAGGGGAAAAAAAAACCAAGCATTGTGTTGAAACAAGATTCCCCCCAGATTTGGGGGTTTCTTTGCTTGGCTGGAGGCTTTGTTTTTGCCTTCTTTTCTTTAAATGTGTGATCAATTCCATCAATGAAAACTCGGAGGAAAGCTGGAATTTGTCCCAGGATTTCGAGGGAAATAATTACAGAGGAACCAGTTGGCATGCGAGAACCTTGGGCTATAGGATTGAATGGAGCAGAAACAGAAGGATTTATTGGCAGATATAGACAATATTTTTGCAGTTAGATGGCAAAACTCATTTTTACAGTATTGCCTAGTGGGTGGTTGGCTGGGGAAGTCAAGCACCTTAACCCCTGAATTTCCAGGGCTCCCTTGCCATGACCATAGACAAGGCTAATGACTTTGTGCCTTTTGGCTCTGTTTGTCTCTTTATTCCCATTTATCTTTAACACAGATCTAACTACTTTCAGGAACAACCTGATGGGCTGTTGTGAAGGCTGGCGAGTTAAAGCAATATGCTGAAGTGAAATGCATTTTATTTTAAAGTCTGCTTATAGTGATCCGTGTTGTATTTTAGATACAATGATCATGGATAAAATGTTTTACATTTGTACATGACTTGTGGCGGGCAGGTTCTATGCAAAAGTCAGACCAGTGGCAGATTTGCACATTTGCACACCCAGCATAGATGTGTTATTCAGGAACATCTGGTTGTTGTGACCAGCACAGCTGTGCTGGTGGAAACACCTCAAATACTTGCCATTATACTGGCAAAATAATATTTTGAGCATTGATTTTTTTTTGCACTAAGAGCCAGTGGTGGTGTTACTACCTCAGCACAAAGCATACAACGATCAGTACCATCCGTCACATTGGATACACTAAAGTAATCCTAGTGCTCTGCACTTGGCACAAAAGCGATGGCATGGATGGCAAATCTCCATCTGAATAATGCCTTTAAAAATATTAACAGCTTGATTTTTCACTCCTGTCGTCACTACATCCTTATTTCTTTCACCTCTTTACCAAATGTAGAAAAACGTTAGAGCTCAACTCCCTGACTATTTCAATTTTTAAAAAGGTCGTTGGTAAGCTGACAAATCAGTGTTACCCAAGCGTCCCATTAACAGATTCTGTCTGCTCTGTTAACAGACCCTATTTGTCTGCAGTTAATAAAGCAAAGGTGATAATACGTATTCCAGGTGGTTTAACTTAGCGGCAAGCCCTGGGACTTGAGGAACGCTCGTATCGTCGTATCTCTGAAGTGTAGATGTAGTCTTTGAGGCTTTGTACCCTCAACTGACACAATCAACCTCTGACCTGCTACTGTCTGACCAACGTGCTTGGGGGTTTTGCATAAGAAAGAAGGATTCCTGAGCACCTACCAGGTGTTACTGTCCTGCTGCAAGAGCAAACCCCATCCCTGGGGACTACAGGAGGGGCTGGTGCACCTTCCAGAGCTCCTCGGCCCCACTGCTGAATGTGTGTCCGCAGGCGTGTGAGGAGTAGTGATGTTAACAGGAGACGTTTGCCTCACATAATAGATGTGTAGATTCATGGTACGTGGTCTGTCCTCCATTGCAGGCTACATATGCTGCAGATGAGATATGGACATCTTCTAGGCATCAGTTAGGGATGGCAACGGGGAGTGATGTCTGATGCTTCCAGAGAATCACAGAATCGCAGAATGTTCGGGGTTGGAAGGGACCTCTGTGGGTCATCTAGTCCAACTCCCCTGCCGAAGCACGATCACCTACAGCAGGCTGCACAGGACCTTGTCCAGGCAGGTCTTGAATATCTCCAGAGAAGGAGACTCCACCACCTCCCTGGGCAGCCTGTTCCAGGGCTCCGTCAAAGGAGCGAAGGATGTGGGCGAAGTTTTGACATCTCTTTTCAGATTTGAGATCAAGATTTAGCCTACCAAACTGCCCCTGTCATGTGGGGATAAGCCAGTAGCAAAATGACAGGAGTTCTCTACCAGATGACTTGATGACAACTCTCCTATCTAACTGGGTTTGGTTTAACTTATTTTGTAAATCCAAAATGTAGCTCCCTCCTCCTTAATAAGGAAGAAATTCCCACTCTGAGAATCAGACCTCTGGAAAAAAATCAATTCATTTCCTCAAACGATTGCAATTTTCTTTGCATATTGAACCAATCATACATTTGAAAAAGCAGAAACCTCAGCTGTTTTTCTCATGTCAATGAACAAGGCCTCATCTTTTGTGCAAATGCTTATATGGGCCAGTACTGGGGTGGTTGTTTTCATTAATCACCTGAACAGCTGGAACAGCCTCAGGAGTTTTCTGCGCATGTCATCCAGCTGGCAAATGGATTTTAATTCAGCATAGCATCTACATTTAATTATAACTAATGTACAGTTCTGGGATTTGCACAGACAGATAAGATTTGGTAAAAAAAAAATTAAGATGCTGTCCCTGTGTGTGAGACAATAAAAAAAACAACAAAGAGCCCAGCTCCTAAGTTAACTGCTTGTTTTGAAACAAAAGATACGGGGTTTTTTTCCTAACCTGTTTACATCAGTAGACAGAAACCAGTATCTATATTTGCCTAAATCAATGCTTCCTACCCACCCCCAGCTATGCTCAGAGAAAAAAACTGTTAGGCAGAATCACAAAAAGAATGGCTTTGTTTTTACTGATGTGGTCTGCTCGGCTGGATCAACAGCTTTCTTGTGATAAAAAGCCACGGACCTGTGTCATAAATACAAATAATTCCAGCAGATTCTCAAAACTGTTAAGAAAGGGGTTAAATGGAAAATAAAGTACAGAAGTTCATGAATCTGGAGGCACACACTACGATATTTGTTCTTCTATACTTTGCTGGTCTGAAAAGATACTTTGCACACAAATGACTTTAACAGATTTTCTATAGTGTAGTTCACAGTTTCATTTTCCATTTTTTCATCTTTCTGTAGAGGCCTCTCAGAGCTTTTTTCTAGCTGCTTGTGGCAGTATAGACCAGGTTTCAAGATTAACTGCTAAAAAAATCAGTTTTCCCAATGCAGTTTTAGTGTTTTATTTAAAACATAACGAGTCTGCATGTTGTTGTCTAAAAATACACATGAAAAAAGTAAATTTTTCACAATTTGCTAGGCAACTGAATGGCTCTCCACGGATCCTGCAGCTCTGTTCTCACTCATTCCTCAGCTCAGAAACAAATAACGTGACACAGGTGGCATGGTGCGTTCTTCACAGTTACTGCATCCAGCACCGGGAGACTCCTTTCTCCCAGGAGGAGTTCCAGGCTGGGTTAGGGTCTGCACAACAGCCACCTGCCTTCTCCGGCAGAGAAAGGCAGCAGGCTATTCAAACTATCTAAAACAAGAAAATAGGGAAAAGAGAAGAGAGAAGATTTAAAGGAAAAATATTTAGAGCTGGCTTTTTATGTCCTACGGAATATATAAATTGTGTAAACAGGCGCTTGGGGGCTTATGGGAAGAAAGTTATGATTGTTTTCCTTTGTAGTATTTTTAAGCCACGTTGCTCCTGAGATACAATACAGTTCTCCCAGAAAATCAGAGAAACACTACAGAGTTCCTTAGACTAATGCTTGTGGTTGGATAGAGAAGGAAGATTTTTTTTTCAAGCTTACATATTTATTTATTTTTATTTCAGGGAGATCAGCCCAAAGGTCCTTACTCTGTGTCTAAGCAGTGGGGCTCTTTCTTCGTGGACAGATTGCCAGGCCTGGAAAATGCAGAAGAAACTTTAGTTCACACGTGGTCCTGTAAATGTATTAGCACTTACAGCACTATTGCAATCCCTAGTCTTGAAGCAATAGCAGGTAAGGAAGATCGCTCTTTTTTTCCCACCTAATGAACGTGTAGTATTCATAGTAACTTTGTCATACTGTAGACCTATTTTTGAGACTGTATGTATCCAAAATATATTCAAAAATAGTCCGTTCATATCACGCAACAGTTAATACTAGCAGCTATTAATTACTTTGATGTTTATGCTTGTAACAGTTTAATAGGTGTCCAATTCAATTTTTTTGTCTGTGTCTGCAAATATTAGATGCTTAGTTTATCCCATGTTAGAAGTAGGATGCAACTTTTAACACATTGTAGATTAGTTTTTGAATTTGGTCAGGATTTCCCCTCATTACTTTGCTATTTGTACTTTCAGTGGTGAGCTTTGTTAGGAAACAAACACATGCAAAGTTGCTTGGGGTTTTTTTAGACTTCCAAGTATGTTTCTCTTTGATCTGGCTTGTTATCCTTCTTCAGTCAGCTCAGTTATCCCACTACAGTTGAAATGGAGGTGAATAAACACAAGAATACAATGAAGCCAAGAATGCCTAGGACTGTGCTTCTCTGTGTTTTTTTAAAGAATGTGTGTATTGCTTTTGAAACTGCATCATTATAGACAGAGCTGGCATCTGAAACATTCTCCTTATCTGGAAAACAAGGCAATCACAAGCAGTGTCTTGTTCTCCAAAAATTCACCTAATTGAGAAATCAGCTCAGGCTTTCTACCTTCTTACATCAAGGCTACATCAAAGGTACAATTATGGCTGATCTTCTGATTTTTACTAATGTTTATCCCCAGGGGGATCATGTTATTTTGGATGGTTTGTAGCAATAGTTGTAACAGTAATACTGCAATAACTTTGCAACTGCAGTACATATTGGTTGATTACAAAGTGGTGGTGAAGACCCTCTCTCTCTCTCTATCTCTCTCTCTCTCTCTCTCTCTCCTCAATCTAACATTTTTCCATAGTGAACTTTACAACCATAACTAAAGGAATAAACAGTTATTAAATGAATGAGGTGCTTAGCTGTATGAAGAACACAGCAAACATTTAGTTTACTAACCCCTCTGTTCAGCATCTGTTGCCTCCTGCATGCAGAAGACCAAGGAATAAAAAGTTGCTCTGAGCAAGCATTTCAGATTTGCCCAGCAGTTATGCTTACAACAGAACACGTGGTAGACCTGTTCTCTGCCGCCATATTCCACACATGTACATACACTGTAGGTATATCTCAAAACAGAAAACTCATACGGTGCCACAATTTGTTTAATGCTTCTGCTATTTGCTGTGTTGCAGTCTGTATTTCAGCCTAAAGGTACAAAACCCAAGCATACCCAGGGAAATTGCCAGGAAAGAGGTAACTTCTGTATAACTCCCTTCTAATACCTTTTCCTGAGTCATTCTGTGGCTTGCTTTGGAAGCATTGGCCTGGAGGAAATGCATCGGTCAGCCACGCTCTGTGAAGCTCTGCCCGCCAGCCAGCTCCCCCAAACCACAGCTCACTTTTCAGGGCTAGCAACGGCTTTAGGCCACAGACAGACTTACCAAGCTTCCAGCTACAGATGAAGGGGTGAGAACCAGAAAGGCATCTCTGTGGAAATTAGTGAGTAGCACAACTGCCCGTCATTGGCGGTGCAGCCCCTTCAAGGTTTCTCCCTCCACTGGGAGGGACGCCATGTGCCCTCGCTGCATCAGACCGCTGCTGGGGCAGGGGCTGGTGGCAAAGTTTACACCCCAGAGCTAAAGGACAGGGGAGGAATAACGTTTTTAACTTGCAGCTGTGCACCTGAAAGCAGAGTCAAAGCTGAAGGTACAAGAACATCTCTGGTTTCTTAGAGAGAGAGGTATTTCTTGTTTGTTTGTGCAGAGCAGCATATGTTCATTATTATGGATGCTGAGGAATTCCGGGCTCCTCTCAAACACCTTGTCTGACCTCTGTCACAGCAAGCTGTGAGAGCCCCTGCTTTGCCAAGCCCTGAAGTTTTTGGCCGCAGTTGTAAGTCATAGCTGAGCTGCTGCTATTTAGGAATAACTCACTAGAAGAGATTCAAACAGGTTGTGTGAGTTTGATGCGCTCCAGCTTTTCCTTTCCTATTTATCTACTTCAGTTACCAGAAAAGGACTTTCCACTGCCAAGCTGCAAAAATACAGGCCCTTCCTCAAGATGTCCCGAATCCAATAGCACAGCCAGGCTGCCATTGTGCTGACCGTCTGAGCCCAGCACCCGGCCAGCAGCCGGCTCAGCCCGGGCCAGCCGAAGGAGCTGCCGCCTCCTCAGGGGTGGGCTGCTGCCTCCTCTCAGTGCCAGGCTCACTTTTTATGCAAGTCCCACTTCAGAAAAATACCCTGTTAAGTAACTGTGGAGCTTTAGAGCTTATGGGGAATTTTGGTAAGTTTGGTTTGTTCTTCGCTGCAAAGAAAAGCTTAAGAAAGTGGGCTCTAAATCCTAATAAGGAGAACCCCAAAGAAACTTTTTTTCAATTTCATGATTGTTAACCTAATCTCCTGAACTTGTCTCATAACCTCTGAATGGTGAGGTTTGTCATAGGATTAAAAATTACTGCAAGCAAGAATAGGAGATTGAGCAACGTTGCTGCTCAAGAGAGTTGCATTTCAGAGAATAATTAGTGCAAATGTGACTGTTTTGCGGGGACAGAGTTCATTTCACACTTTGAAGATTTGATAACCAAGCTTGTGTCAGGCATGGGGATAATGCATTTTTTTAAATGTTGCATTCTGTATGGAATCTTATCGTTCTTTGCCCATATGGGTGCACAAGTTTTTCTTCATGCCTTATCATTATTTCAATTACCTAGTACAAAAGAAGAATCTCCATCATAATTTGCCAAAGCTGTCTCTTTAAAGACTCCTACAGATCTGTTCCCTGCCACTTTCTGCGGGAGTTTGAGTCGTCACCCTGGTTGCTGTATAAATATAATGATAAAATTGCCAGTGAACCATGGCAAAGAAGTTCATGTTTCTGCTTAGAGTTGCAAATTATCTGCACAATGGAAGGCCCAAGGCAGCTGTAGCTGGGGCACCAGAAGTGGCAACACGTGTGTTGCAGATACATGGGTCTGCCAGTCACAGATAACTACAAATTGCAAACCTCACACTCTTTCTTCAATATGTATTTTAAAGGCGAAAGCCCTTAAAGAATCAACTATTACCACAGAAGTCATGAATTTCATTAAGCGTGTAGCCATGTACTCACTTCTATTTCATGAACAGTATCATTCATAATTATTGCTGAAGTGAAACAAAACAATCCCTCATATTTTAATTCATTTGTTCTGTTTTTCCATTGACATTACATCATTTAAAGTCAAATCCAGCTCCTATTAAAATTAAATTAGTCTTTCCTGTAACTAGAGTGATAATTATGTGCTCTTACTTATTGAAATAATGCAATAATAGCATATAATTTCCTTATATTATACATTACTTGTTAATTATCAGTAACCTTTTGTATTTAATGCCTTACCTTACAACCACACTTTTACTTACCAGCTTTAGTGTAAGAACGTATCTATACAATATCAGCTAACGACTAAGTTTATTGAAACGCTTTGAGGATTTAAACTGCTTTGGGTCTTAGCTGCTATAAATAGTAGTTGCTTCTACAAGGCCAAAGAGGTCATTTTTGTAATGAAACTTTTTATGCAAGAAACATATTTTTACATTTGGTGAAAAATAGGCGTACATATACGACAACATTTCTGAGGTTTTCTGGTTCCAAGGTTTTGATGCAAGTAAAAAATCAGGTAGCAAAGCTAATTGACTAGAGGATATATGTTCTGAATGTAGTAACAGCGTCTTGCTCTATGTGTAAATTGAAGAGCATCAGATGATGTAAATCTGATTCATCTGTTCCAGGAAACTAGCTTCAGTGTTCGTAATTTAAGAGAAAGAAAAGCATACTCAACACAACAGACAAATACAATGTGTTTATTTTTTCAGCTGCAAAATACAGCTGAAAGTGACGATAAACTGCATTTCAGCCATAACAAATTATTATCCCTAGAATCAGAACTAGCTTGTAAAAAGTCTTCAGAGCCCAGTATTTCCCAAAGGGTCTAAGGCCCCAACTTTCCCGAAGGATTTGACTACTTGGTAGTAATTTTCAACATAGAAAGGACAACTTTCAGTGTATTACAATTTGTTCAGCTTTTCCTTGCCCCTCCAGAAAGGTGTATTGACTTGTGCCCCTGAAGACCGTGTCAAATCATGCAGAACCCAAAAGATTACTTCCTAGCCAATAACTGACAGAAATGTTCCCGACATCGTTATTCTGCTCTGTGAGATGTCAAAGTACAGCTGCCTCTAAAAGATTAAAGGGAGAACTCATGAGCAACTCATTAAGAAAGGGGGAACCACTCAGTCATTTCTGCTTTAAAGTTATCCTTCAACTCAGGCAGCATAATTTCATTTGCAGACTGTAATTAAAGCTACAATTAGGTTTTGACTAGATTGCAGGCTTATGGTGTGGGTTTAGATTGCTGTTTTAAAAACACTGGTGGTAATACAAAGTGTTGATAATTGTTGAGTGTGAAAAACAGTGAAAATAGGTAAGTCACTAAGTATTGGAAATATTTCTCTGACCAGGTTGGAATTTTACATAACCTGCAATCTCACATGTACAAGCAAAAGTTGCTAGAAGCATTTATGTATTCTGGATTGGTGCCTAACATATCCCCTCTGGATTAAGGCAATAACACACACATAAAACAATGTAGGCTTTGTCTACACTGCTTAAAAAGCTTAATGTGTGTCTGTGTGTGGCTTTTTACCTTAAGGTAAGCAATGTTTGTCACCCATCCAGAGCAAAAAGTAGGGAAAGAAAACATTGGTTTTACAAGAGGGGGAACACAACAACGTTAACCCAATTTTGGAGAGTAAGGTTGATCTTGGTGAGTTTACCTCAAAAGGAAAGCAAAGAGGCGTATCATCACTGCATTTATCTTAATATAGCACCTCCACAGTCTCAAAATGCAACTTATTTCTTTTTCTTAATCAATCAGAAATGCTTGGCATCTCAAAAAATTGCTTGTTTTCAGACTAACTTCTTCAAATTACCTCAGAAGCCCTTCCCACCACTGTTAGATCCAGGATGAGTCATTCAGACAGCAATTAATTAACAGATCCCTGAAAGAATTAACACCTGCTAGTAGGATCTTGGCATTCTTTTAGGATTTTTTTTAGATTAAGTCTTCACCTAAATATTTAAAAATATTATAGTCCAATATTTTCTTTTGATCAGTTCCAGATCAAGCAAAGAACCACACAGGGCCATTTTCTCAAAGGATGTCAGAAAATCACCATTTAAACTAAAACAAAAATGAAAGAAATTTCCCTCACAAATAACAAGTTTTCTCACATAAACACAAAACAGCAAAGGAGTTTTTGAGGCTTTCCTTTGCTGCAGACACTATCAGGCTCAGATACGAGTTTAGCACACGCCTTGTGCACAGTTGTTTTGTTCGAGCCAGGGTCAGCAGTGCCTTGGCCGTAGGGTAGACCCAAAGTAACATGAATTGTTACTCCCAAGATAATTGCAGTGAAATTGCACACCACGGGGTGGGATGTCTTTCCATCCCCCAGACACTCATCCCTCTGCAAAACTTGATAGTGCTGCTCCAGACCTCCCCGCAGTTTGACACTTGGGTTTTCTCTGGTGTCACCATCTTCCATGTTAGATACAGCAGAAGAGTAACCAGTGACAAAGCAGTGAGGGAAGCTCTTCCTCAGGCCAAGCTCATGCTACAGATGTCTACTGGCAGAGCCTCAGGCATGATCTCTGACCAATACACCTGTGTTGGCAAAAGCTCTTACGTAGGCGCAATAAAAGCAACAAACCTGCACTTTCACTGAAGCAAGTTTCAGTCTGTATTCTTGGGTGCCCAGGGATAAAATGCACTGGCTCATATAGCACATTGCAATAGCCAGCTACATCCAAACTCAGAAGTTTTAGCAGCGTCCTTCTATAGAGCATGCCTGTACGGCAGAGCCCCCCTTTCCCATACAACACCGCACAGATGCCCTTCCTCCTCCTTCTCTCTCTTAATTTTTGAGTCGCAGACAGTAGCAATGACTTCCATGTAACTGAGAGAAGGAACGCTTTTCTTGTGCTGACTTTGCTGTTTCGGGAGCTTTGTATTAGTATAGCAAACATCCGACCTCCTGTTTAGGAAAATCAGCTTTAGGAATTTTGCTAAGAATAACTGCTATCAGATAAATCTGCTTGTGACCTTGGGGTTTTTGCTTTGTGCCACTATTACACTCCCTCACATTCTGAGCTTTGGCTTGAAGTGCTGCTTTGACTGTTACAAAATAGAAATGGGTCAGGAAATAAAACATTTAGTGTTTAAAAAAAACAATGCCTGTTATAGTTTACCTGTAGATTGGAAAGTCAGGTAGTAGATCTCTCGGCAGCGCAGCCAAACTGGTGAGCTCTCCTGCAGCGGTTGTGCTTACTCCGCTGTTAAAAAATTATTATTAGAAATTGTTACCATTAAGCAATTTAATATTGTCCTTTGTCTTCAACAGCAATTTTGAAAAATAAGCAAAGTTTTATGGCAAAGCTTCTAAGCCAGCATCAATTACTGGAATGCCTGTAAAAACAAAAGAATTACTACTGGCTGACGGTCTGCCCCTATAGTGATACCCCGCGGTTGCTGAGCCCTAAGATAGAGTTCCATCTGTGTTTTCTGAGATGTGCCGCAATTAAGCAGTTTAAACATTTTTCAAGTTAAAACTTGGGTATCGCTAATGAGGTTTTAGTTTTTCTCCCTCTGCCTTTTCCTTAGTGATAATCAGGAGGATATATTTAGATTCACTGAAGAGCAGAACCCTGCCGTTTACTAGGAGGCCTCTGCAGCATCTGGCTCCGGCCCTGATAACTGGCAGGGAGCAGACCTCAGAGAGGGGAGGGGAGTTCTGCTTTCTGTAGGGCTTCTCACTCGTCACCGGGGTGCTGCTGCGGTGTCATGATTAAAAAATGTTGGCTTTGCTTTTGTTGGTCAATACTGCAAAATGATTCCTGACATTTCTGCTGTGTATTTTGGAAGAAATCTGTTTCAGTCTTGGACTGTGCTTTTAATTGAAAAAAAATGCCTTCCATCGAAAGAGCTTAGTTAAGATTATATTTGTTTAATGTATTGGTTTGTTCAAGGAAATCTCAAAAAAGAATTAGACGTGAGTATTGCATTTATCAAGCAGGCCTGTGTCTGGATTAGATTATAATTGTCTTCCATTCAGTTACTCAAATATTTTCCTGATCACTCATCGAGAATATTACGTTTTCCCTTCTTCTTGTGGTTTCCTTTTCCCTCCCTGTAGCTGGAACTCTAATTTTTCTTCTGATAAAAGCTTGTGGCTTTCATTTAGTTTGCTCACACTAACCGAACAGCAACGGACACTGAGACGTTATCAGCTTAATAACTATGAAATAAATCCATCCGTAACACCTAAATACATGTGTGGATGTGGGTATACATAAGCATCAGGGGATCTTATAAATGCTTATAAATATCTTAAGTGTGGGTGTCAAGAGGATTGGACCAGACTCTTTTCAGTGGTGCCCAGCGACAGGACAAGGGGCAACGGGCACAAACTGAAGCATAGGAAGTTCCATCTGAACATGAGGAAGAACTTCTTCCCTCTGAGGGTGACGGAGCACTGGAACAGGCTGCCCAGGGAGGTTGTGGAGTCTCCTTCTCTGGAGATATTCAAGACCCACTTGGACAAGGTCCTGTGCAGCCTTCTGTAGGTGACCCTGCTTCAGCAGGGGGGTTGGATTAGATGACCCACAGAGGTCCCTTCCAACCCCTACCATTCTGTGATTCTGTGAATTCATTATCAGTGTAGGTTAGGACTGATTAGAGCCTTGCTGTCAAATTATGTCTCAGAGAGAACTGGGTATCTGACCCTGCCTAATTTATGACACTCTGTCAAGGTTAGATGAGAAGTGGGTGCCAAGATGCAAAGGACAGTAGCAGAACCTGGGGAAATTTACTGGCAGAAACACTAGGAAAACAATCAGCTTGGAAATAAGCCTATTTTTTTTTTCCTGAGACTTGCTTTATCATCAAATACTGTGTCTAATTTTTTGCATGCTTTTGCATCAAGCTGTGTCCTGAGCAAGCATTTCAGATTAGCGAAACGGAGGTGCTTATTTCTTCTCTATGCCGTCAGTGATAATATGGAATAAGACCAGGTATGAAATGAATTGCTGCTATGTTCAGGAAGCAGACACTAGGCTTGTACCATTGTTCTTTGTTGATGAGCCAATATTGCTGGACCTAGTGATACCATTGCCATTTACATCAAAAGAAGTTGGATTGAGCTTTGGTGTACAAGTCATATGATACTTTGCAATCCAGGGCAACTGCGATTTATTTTAGGTTGAAAAGTTTTCAGAAAACTTGGTTTAAATGAACAGTCTTCATCTGTGACGTTTTCTGGATTTTCCCCCCAGTAAAAAAATCATTACTTCTCTTTCCCTGTACACCTGACCTTCTTTCTCACTGTCTATTTATAGCCACTAAGATTACAAGTACGCCTTTCTGGAGCAGTCCAGATCTTTCTCATAAATATGTCACACTGAAATCAAGCAGTAATATAAAATGTTGAATATTCTGGGCAAAGTAGGTGCAATAGATGCAGCAAATTAAATCATTGATGAAAAGGAACCTGGAAATACAGGAAGATTTTTCCTATGTGATACATAAAAACTGCTTCATAGGTAATGAATAGTATCAGCTTCATGTAACTTTCAGTGATGCCTTAGGCAACATTTTTAAATATGGATACCTTCTGGTCATCTTCCAAAGCCAGCTTGCTCAGACAAAAGCAATATTTAACTGGATAGACTGGGGGTTCGAATATGTAAAAAAGTGATTATTCTCTTTTGGAGTCTTGTACATAGAATGGGCTTGGTGATTGTGTAAAGCTAGTTTACCAGAAAATATCAACAAAATTACCATTTTGATCCAACTAGTTCTTTTCTTTAGCATAAGCAAGCATAAGCCTTTGGTTATACTACTCTTGGGATGCTCCAGACTGCTAGACTAAAAAGGTAGTGGAAGCTTTTATATAGAAGTTACTGTATGGCATTTGATTTTTATAGCTCATGAAGATATTCAGAAATATTTGCTTTCTTTTTTATTATTATTTGTTATTTTGGAAACCTTTGCTTTATACAGAGCTGTTATAAATAGGCTCAGCAGCCAGTAAATCCACTGGGGCCTCCGCAGACCAGAAAAACATCTGCCTGTTCTACCGTGCTCAGAACGGGCTCCGGGGAGTCCCCTGACTCAGACAAAATGAGAAAATGTACTTCTCTGACAAGCCAAAGTAACCCACTTCAGAAAGCGTAATTCACTTCCAGTCAAGTCTCCTCCCATTCCTACTTTATTCCAGCCTCTATCTGATTTTTCAGCTAGGTCTGAATATTCATTTGCTTGCTTTAGTTACATTTAATATGGTTTTAAAGCTACCGACCTGGATGCTATCATGGTGCCTGCCTGTGAATCGCTGGTGAGACAGACCTGAACTTCCTGTTTTTGTGCTGAAACCGTGAAGATTGTGTTTTTCTGTTTCACAAAAGCTGCTGAGCACAAAAAAATATAGTGTAGCATATAGTGACAGGATATCATCACCCCAAATTTACTCCAAATCAAAAAAAAAAAAAAGTTGTCATTTATAACTTACTGTTCAGGTGAGCTGAGTAATAGTTTTTATGTTTTGCTTTGGTTCTAAACAGACAACTTGGGAAGGAGCTAACCCTTTTTTGATGATTTGTGGGGTTCTTTTCCATGTATTGAAAAAGTAATTGTTTCTTGAATTAAGGTTTACTTGTGTGTTTTTTTAATTTGGTTTCCTGAGCTTTGAATACGAGGTGAGCATGAGAAGTATCGGTTTTCTGGCTGTGAGGGTGGGCGGGTCACTGCTGACAGCAAAGACTTTTTTTTGAAAAGCTACAGAAAAGAAAGCTTTGACTGTTCAGAACTATTTTAATGCAATCAGTGTTCTTTACAGACTGGAAGTGATGAGTGCACCAAGTTACAAGTGCAGATTTCTAAGAATGCTTGGTACAAAATGAGGTTGTTAACACTGGACTCCAAGAAGGTCTAAGAGTAGGTGCCTTTGGGGAATCTCGCTATAATAGCCTTGGAAAAAAAAAAAGAAAGAAGTGGACTTCTTTGTCTTAAACATGGCCTTCTTATGAGTAGATTGCTGAGATAAGAGAAAGGTGACAAATTGAAGAGTGAACTTCAAAGTGTTCTAGTGGGAAAATTCCATCTAGGCTCAATGAAGATTTTTGTTTAGTTTTTAAGGATTTAGTTAAAATTATTTTCTATGAGTAGCATTATTTCAGCAATCAAGGAACTGAATATCCTTTACTGCAGTTGAAAGTCAATCCCTTGGACAGCTGAAGATGTCAAATGAATATGTAATCATGCAATCTGATTGAGTTCTAATACTGGTGAGCAAACAGCTGAAGGGCTTAAGAAGTACTACTATTCACCACAGGCTTATTTTTTATGTGATATAGGCTGTGTCGCTCATCAGATGTGGTACGTTTCTGTCTTTCAGATTTACCACTGGATTATAGATTTACACGATTTTCCTCAAATAACTCAGCAACTGCCGGCTACTACCCAAGCCCTCCAAGAGCACTGCTGCCAAGCGAGGAGTCAATGACTATGAAATAGGTTGTTGGCTTTTTCCTGAAATAACCCTGTGGTCCTTACTTAAACTGCTGTCAAATGCTAATTGGTGAATATGCTGTGTGATGCTTCATGAAATAGAATGATGGATTAAAGCAGACTCCTGTGTAGACTTGTGTTTCACTTGTTGCCCTAGTCCAGCGGGGACAGGTGAGCAGGGCACCCTCTCTAAATCTTCTGACCATTTCGCAAAGCACTGTTGGCTTTTTCCACGCACGGCTCAAAGCCTTCAAGAGAAACGTGATAGTAATAACTCATCCCAAGTTACATTCTACATTTTCAAGGACATTTTCAGTACTATCCTTATGTGAGGTGATGCTGTTGCTACAGTAAGCCCCAGGAAAGACATGACCAGACCGTCAGCCGTACCTCATTAAGAGTTACCTTGGACAGCCCCGGTTATCACCGTGTATCAGTGTTTCGCAGGCTCTGAGGAATTTATTCTCTCTCTGTAACTGTTCTTGGAGATACAGAAGGACAGAGGCCCAAGGAGAAAGATGCGTCATACACAAAGAGAGACCTGAATGGGATTTAGGCAACTAAATGCAGACTGGCAGTCCTGAGCGCTTTTGTCACGAGCTTCATATTCCTGCAGGTGCCTGGCCACTGTTCAGCAGGAAGGTTCCCTACATGCCTTTTCCTCCTTTAGTCTTCAGTACCTCAAAAGTCAGAGCTCTTCTGCAGAAGGAGGGAAACCTGCATTAGGTTCCCTTCTCAGCTTAAGTGGATTCAAACCCGCGTTCTCCACTTCCCTGGGAAGTCCTTCCAGGAGCAGGAAGGATATAGCACCCAGCTATACAGAGCCATCTTTGCTAAGTGCAGCCTCAGCCCAGAAGAGAAGCAAGACTGAAGACATAAACAGAATATGTGCTTTCTCAGCAGCCAATTTAAGCAAACGGGCGTGCTATTCTCTGCAGATTCAGTTCCAGAGACCCGTTCTTCAGTGCTTTGGACAGGGAGCCTTCGGTAACTAACGCAGGACAGTGGATGCAAAAACATGTCAAAGATATTTCTTTAGTCAGCAGTTTTGTCACACTAAGATGCAAAGTTTTGGATAAATTTCCCTCAAAGTTTAAAGAATAATAAACAGAAATTTTCTCTTCTTCTTTTCAAGAAAAAGAATTGAATTTCTTAGGCCTAGACAATTATCAGAGTGGGTTTAACTTATGTGAACACTTAACTTGTGTCGCAGAGCTCATTCTATATATTTGCAGCTTCACCGGTTACAATATGTTGTGTCGGAATCAGACACAAACACCATTCTACCTCATTTCATAGGTATCAGCTTTTGTTTCCGTACTTTTTTCCTACCTTTACATAGGATGTTATTTTTACATTCTCATGGTCCAGTATACATATAAGTAATATGCAACATTTTCAATTTAACATTAGGCATTGGGTTTTTTTGAAAGGGAAAACATAAAATAAATGAGGAAAAAACTGAGAAAAAGAAGGTGGGTGAGGCAGGAAAATGAAAGTGCCATTCTCCTCCTCATAAACTATAGGCTGAAAATATTTGAGTTAAGAGGGTAACAGTAAGTAATTCTTGAGTTTATTATGAAATTTTTAAATTAGCATCAATATCTTGGGCAGCAAACCTGGCTCATGATAAGGCTCCGATTTGTATTAAACAGAGAGATACCCAGTTTAAAACTTCAGATCCCTGATTACACCATGATTTGAAATTCTAACATGAATCAAGAAATCCTCTACAAATAATTTCTAATTAGGTTACGGTCCAAATCAATATTGTGTACCCTCCTGCATTTGTTCTGAATTTGGAACGGATTTTTGTAGGTTGGGGATTTTTTTCTTCTTTTTTAAAGAAAATTAATTAAAATTCAATTCTTAATGAAAGTTAGAGTGAAAATCATGTAAGTCTTTGGTTCCTGATGTCTCGGAGCAGAAACAGCATTTTTCTTAATGGAAAGGTGACAGATTGTGAGATCAGCCTGAATACAAAGCTCACCTGAAGAAATACATATATGGACTTGCTCAACTGGGAGGTGACGGTACCCATGTCTGACGAAGGCTCTCACCAGCCATTTGCACTTGCTGCTGGAAGGACCACACAGTAGCGGAGAAAGAAGTGGGTAACAGAAGGCTGCTGTAAGCATGATTCCGTGGGCCACCACAGGCTGTGGCTGCAGGGAGACTTGGGGAAAATAATTGAAGTGTTTGCCCAAAAAACGGAGTTCCTGTGAAATCAGGACTTCACGACTCTTACTAAAGACTCTTCTTATTCAAGAATCTCTGAAAATCGTACAGGTCTTATTACAAAGTGGAGGCTGGCAACGGAGGAGCTTCAGGAGGGCAGTCGGTGCTGTGGTGATGGGAGAGCTGTTGGAAATGAGGTGGTGTGGAGACAGGGAGAAGATATGCACATGGCAGAAAATTGGTAGAGAGCTGGCCATGTTTCATGTGACACTGTAAAGGCACCATCTCTGCTTCTTCCTTCTTTCTGTTTTTTTTTTTAACCTCTGAAAATCTTTGAAAGTTCTTGGATTCTGTTGTGAGAGGCCATTGACAGAAAGACAGCCAAAGTGCCTGCATAACTATCTTGAGTATCAGCAGGGAGACACAAAGTTATAAAGATTCATTAAAATCCCTGTGTCTGGTTATATATCCCTGAAAGCCACAGTTTTGCTTAAAATCAGAGATGAATACCAAGTCTCCTTTGGTGTCTGTTTTGGTATAAAGCATATATGTCTGAAGTTTAAAATAAAGAGAGTTTATTTCTGAAAAAAAATCTATGTTCTCTGAATTTACTTTATAGCTGAGCAACAGAAAGAAAAAAAAGGGAGACAAGGTCATGACAAAGCAATGCAAGGCTACAGCCTTCATGCTACAGCCTCAAACAAAGCTAAACTTGACCCACTCAGAATAAAAGACATATAGATCAACTGAAAACTAGTATAAATTAGTACTTTTAATACTTATAGGAAAATCAGCTTTGATGCAAAGCAGAGCTCACTGCAAGTGTTTCCTGAACAGGGCTTGTTCCAGGAAACTAAAGGCTTCTTAATCCCCGGTGAGTAAAAGTTAAATAAACAAATGCAGATAGCTTATCTGTAGTAGACGCAGGGCAGTGCTGGACACATGTCTTTCTGAGGCTGCTGCTTCCCCAGGTCACTGGGGCTCTCCAGCTCGTCTGAGCCCCAGGTCTGTGATAGTGCAGCAGCGCTGCAGCAATTCCCAAAGGAATTCCCAGGAAAATTTATCTGATGTTAACCATGAGGAACCAGCACTCCCAAAAATGGTTTAAATCTGCAGAAGTAGCAACCAGCCGTTGTCCAGCCTGGCATGACAGCCTACTTGGGGAAAAAAACACCTATAAAACAGGGACAAAAAGGGGAAGACAAAAACAGAAAAAGGAGAATTTGTACACAGGCATGCAATGGGCAGATCTTTTTGGCTTCAGATAAAGTGGCTGTACTGGCCCTCCAGTGTCCTAGGGCTTGAGACGCTGTGTAACCACTGGTCTTACCCTCCCCTGCAATGACCCGTAATGCCCCAAATGTTAACTGCATTCAAATAAATAACCTTTAGCCTTCCCCACGTTGCCTGCTATGATGGTTTGTAGCAGCAGATGGCTGTAACAATTGAAAACAATATGACCGTTTCACTATGACAAGGGAAAACCGTGCCTGCCATGTCCTCCTGAGCCATGTTCTCCCAGCAGCTGTACGGGCTTCAGGGTTTTTAACAATGTTTTGACAGATAATTTAGAAATTGAAGAAATGTAACATACCTCACTGGCAAGTTGGAGATTACTTATCGGTTGCTTTATTGTAAAGCAGGGTACAGAAAATCATCTACTGCACACAATAGACAACACTGATCTTTGTTTGAGGGAGAATAAATATAAACTCTGGCCCAGCTCCAAGTCGTTTGCCCTCGCACACTCTGGATCAGATCTGGCTACGACCAGGTTGCGAACCATGTAGCCCTCAGTAAAGGCCGGCTGATCGTGAGATTGCTCTAATCCAAAGTTGTTCACTTGTGTTTTCCTGAGGAACAGTCGTTCTATAGAAGCCTCATTTTTGTTCATTCCAGGAGTCCTAATCGAACCCGAGAGGGGAGTGGGGTATGGCCAACACCTATTGCCCTAGCAAAATGAATGGTTTCCAGCCTGGCCTCAGAATGCTTCTCTTTCCCGTGGATGCATAGTCATATTTTCTAGCTGTGTGGAACAATATGCAATTTGTCATTGTCTTTCAACCATCAGCAGAGATCTGAATTTACATTCTCCCAGTGACCTTGTTTGAAGTGTTTGGCCATGACTTGTCCAATCACATACCAAATAAATATTGTAGCTTCACCTTTCAGTCTTGTCTCCCGGGGCCAAGTATGCATTAAATCATACCAAGGCAAATGACAGTAAAGTGTTAAAACATATAAATTAGTAGGTGGAGATCCCACCAGTGAGAAGGCACTGTCTGAGCTTCCACGTCAATCTTCTTTTTTCACCACAGGGAATGAAATTACGTTGAGTGTAAAACACATTTTTGTACACAACTTTGATGTCTTACAGTAAAGAGAGTTTCTCAGAAAGTCAAGTTTAGAAATAAAGTCTCTTCTGTGCAAAAAGATAAAAGTCTCACACGCTACGCCATAAAGCGAGGGATCTGACAGGATGATGTTGCTTCTGACTTTCCTGGCAAGGGGCCACGGCATGGGGCAGCCTGCTGCTCCTCAGCATCGCGGAAGGAGCAAGTCAAGTTTTCTGGTACATTTAAGCAACTGACTTTTAAAATAAGATATGCCTCTTTCTGTGCACACGCTTGGAGGCAGACAGTATTTCAGCTGAAGCACAGCATCGGATGTAGGAGGGAAAGCATGCCGCTGAAGGAGCCGTATCTCTGCAGAGTGCCAGCTATAACGGTGTAATGGCCTTAACGGTGCAGCCGCAGACGCCTGTTGTTAACAACTGCCCAAGAACCAGCCCTTCCAGCAGGCACGCAGCCGATCCCAAACCCCCCAGGGGAAGGCTCCATCCATTATAAATCCAGTTGCCTGTAATTTTGTTTTCTGCAGTTCTGAATAACTGGAACATCAAACCTCCTTGGTGAGTCACAGAAGGAAAAAAAATATAAAATAAGACATTTTCTCCTGAATGCTTTCAATACAAGAAACAAATCCCGCTTTTCCGTAAGCATTATAAATAGAACTGCTTAACTTGAAAAAAGAGGCTGGATTAGGGCCAAAATAAGATGGAATCCAGGAAGTTAAACAGACTCAGACATTTCCAGCTTGAACAGCTTGCCAGCAACAGGGCAAATTGGGGATTCCTATGTACAGGTCAGTGGACTAGTACTGTGACCAACATGACCGATCATTTTCTTGAATTCAGGGCAAAGGTGTAAGGGAAATCTTCTCAGGATGCGGTTGGTACCCACGGCAGCTTTCTGGCAAGCGTGGCACGACCGCAGAGGTTTTGCAGCTGACCAGATGTCGCGGGTCACAGAAGGGCAAACATCTGAAACACCGCATCTAACTTCTGCCCCCGCTGCAGCTAAACTGATTTAATCAGAACTGTGCTAGAAAATCCCTCGTGCTTCCCACTCAGGCTGCCAGAGCGCATACGTAGTTCTTTCACACATGGCCGGAACGACTTTTAAATACTTGCACGGGGGCGAGAAACCATCACAGCCACTTCAAAACGATGTTACGCCTTCCAGCCCCTTTTGCAAATTAGAGGGTGCAAGACACAAAATGGCAGCAGCACAAACGAAGTAGCAGCCTGCGCAGCACCCACCGCAGCGCCAGTGGCCCAGGCAAAGCAGATTCTGCCAGCCAGAAAGGTGTTTCTGTTTTCCACTGACTCCTAAATGTGGAGGGTGAACGCTCAATTTGGCTTCCTCTTACAAGGCTGAAGAAGTTAAGTTCCTTTTAAGAGTGAAGAAAAACATAAACTATCTTACACTGTATGCAGAAGGAAAAAAATAGATGCTCTTGTACAAAAAATTTAAGAGAGTAGTATTTTCAGGGTATATTTTAGGAAAATGAGTCCATTAACATTCAAAAGACCTTGTTCTGTCACAACACTAATGCAACTCTGAAAACTGCAACTCCATGCGCCTAATAAATTTACATTTAAAAGAGCAATTTTCAAAGCCTCCACTGCCTCTGAGGAATAAAAGTGTAGGTGAATATAGTAACTTTTCTCTTGCCTTATCTCAAAAGAATACCTGAGAATTGCAGTTTTCTTGCTACACCATTCCCTGGGACCTCAGGCTCAGGAATTTCAATGGGTACTCCCAGGTGCTGAGCAGACTGCAAATTACATTAATCCAGAGGAAGAAGCTGCCATGGTAAATTTTGTGAAAAGAAGCATAATGTTATGAAATTGCAGATAAAAAAATTCTTTACCTTATACTGGCAGAAGGCCTCAAAAATATCTGCTGGAGGGCTGCTGTTGAAGCAGCTGCAGCGGTGTTGGGGACAGGTAGCAGCACTGAACTTTTCTATCCCTGTTTCCTCTCTCTAAGTTGCCTGGAATAAAAGGGCGTGAGTGCCCATACGTATATGCACATGAACAGGCAGCAATTAAGGGCTGGGATCCCGTGACAGGAGAACCCACAGACTAAGGGAATGAGAGACTTACCTGCATTTCGTAGGAGCTGTGGGGTTTTTAGGTCGATTAAATAAACTAAGCACTCTGGAGGGTAAGCAGGGAAATCTTTAGATCAGTAGTAGACAGGTGATGAAGAATGGAATATAGATGAAGCTCAAGAAGGATAAAGTTGAGGGTCAGCATAAACTGACATTAATAGCTCAACAGGGCAATAAATGGCTAGAGGGCACCAGGGAATGGAGTTTACATATGTTACAGTAAATAATAACTACCAAAATATTCCTATTATGTGTGGGTTTTATCTTTCCTCTAACATTTCTCCTGCTATTTTGCAGGATCTGGAGATACCTGGTACATTGCTGATATTAATCCATACACAAAATTAGCAAAAGAAAAATTGTAACCTGAAGAGAATTACATGAATTAAAGAAAATAGATTCGATAGCTACCGTTAATATGAGCATCATTAAATATTGCTAAAAGTAACTGTAAAAGTGTTTGTGTGTATGCATACACGTGTGTGCACACATTCAGAAACCATCGCTGTGCAGAGCGCGCTTCCAGGACTCAGGAGTATGGATGTGTGTAGGAGTGAATGATCGTGAGGTGGGCACAGGGGCCCCTGAAATACTCAGCACCGCTGCCCTCGAAAGCACGGGAGCAGGATGATGCCAAAAGTCCCAGAACGAAACACACAATGAGCCCATCACTGATGCAGACTAGTGCAACAGCCTCATGGAGCCCCTAAAACTAGGAGCAGAGATGAAGCTGTCTTCAGGGAATATTTATGACTGTAACCAGAGCAACCAGCTGGTGGGCACCATCGCTTCAGAATCAAGTGTGCAAAACTGACCACTCCGGTATCCTCTAGTGCTGCATATGTAAGTGTTATCTTTAAGTAGAAATTAATTTCCAGTGCCTGCGTCTGTGTTTGATCTAATATCCCACCTTTGAGTCTTGGCCGCAGCTGGGACGGAGCGAATCAGAGTGGGGTGGTTACAAAGAGAAATGGAGAGTCAGCAGTAAGTCCAAACACAGTCTTTAAGATATGCGTTTTCTGTTTACACTTCTCTAGTGTAAGAAGGAAGAGAGAGACACAGGAATACGAAACACAGGAATTGGGGGTTGGGATAAGTAACTTGTAAATATTTTCATGAATTCCAGCAGTTGTTTAGCTGTCTGCTTGGCTTTCCAAGTATCAAGTGACTCGGTAAAATAGGTGGATTCTAGCCTTAAGAATTCCACTCACTGGAAACAGTGTGTTACAAACGGAAAACATTATTGCAACATATCTGGCATCCAGAGAGGGAGATTGTGGCAGTCAGCTCTCAGGGAGCACTGACCAAGTCTGTCTTGAGCGGGTTTCTCTCAGTGTGAGCATTCACAGTTTGTGCTTCCCAGGGGATACAGCTGGCTTATAACATCGCAGAAATTTGGAAGGAAAGAAGCTGATGTGTTGAGAAAGGTCACACATTTGAGAACATAAAGTAACAACCACTCCAGCTGAATGAAAAGCCACATGTTGCTGGTTGCCCCCTCGCTCCAACCTGTTCTGATCGTCATCAGAGAAAAGAAAGGCGAAGTGCTACAGAAGGAGCAGGCCAGTTAAAGCAACCTGACAGCTGCTAGGAGGAGACAAACGTAAATCCAGTTGATACCTACACTAATGTAAAAGCAATCAAAATGATATTGTCCTTCTGCTGTTGTAATGTGTTCTGCTGTTGAAAGGCACAGACCAGATGATACATGTAATTTTTTATTGGATCCAGGTATTTTTTGGCATTTCACAGTAAGTACCCAGGTACCTGCTGTATGGCTGCTGTCCTCCTGACATGTCTGAGGACGATGCATCTGTCTCCACGCACGACTGTTTTACCTCTCCTTGCTGAGGTTACTGATGCTGCAGCTTCCCATTCACTAAGAAATCCGCAGGAATTTTTTTTCTCATCTGACTTTCTATCTGCTGGCCATGGGCTAAACCAGGCTGAACACATGGTGAGAGCAAGAAAAAGGGAAAGAAAGGAAATGTAAAGCAGAGAAAGATGTTTCATTTACATACAAAGAAGATCTGTTTAGGAAACAGGTCTAGTGCTTTCCCCTTCCAGCTACCCTACTGATACTTTGGCTGCCACAAGGTAGAAGAGTAAAACTGCATCTGTGGGGAAGAAAGCAGCGTTTCCAGTCTGTAGACAGAGAAGCAGACAAAGGAGGGAAGAGGGATTTGTTGCACTAAGGCATCCTTCCAGTCCCATAAATGTACCTGGCACTGGACAGTCCCGTGGGAAACAACTGGCAAGGTCTTCCTTGAGAGCAACTGCTTTGCGCCGCACTAGATGTGCCCCAGTTGGAAAGGCACCCTAATGAGCTTAGACAAGATTTCCAGATTTCCAACTGTTTCTGATTCTCAGGATTGATTTCAGGCCACTCCTTTTCATTACCTAGTTTTGGAGCTGTGACTATTTCTGCTCATTGCCTGCCCAGTGAGCCAGATCCCCAAATCCCCAAGTAGTAAATGGCATGAATCATGCAACGCGCTCATAAACTTGAAGGACGTAGTAGGAACAACAACGAAGTTAGGATGCTGTCTGGTCCACACCCTGGTTGGAAAAGAGGAGACAGCAAACATTCCCCCATATGAGGCTGCAATTTGGGTAAGTTTTGAAAACTAGAGCTGCCTCCATGTGCCACTAATAAAGCCCGGGGTCAAAAGTTGGGCAGAGCAGCCCAGGTCAAGGAGAGCAGGGTGAGCATTATGCAGGTATCCAGATGTGCAAATCTGCAGTTCAGCTACAAGGAGAGAATGGCCTAGCACTCTCGTCGTGCAGATTTCAGCTCATGGTGCTAAGATCAGTCACCATCACAGCTGGACACAGAAGACAAAGGGAACACAAGGGTTACGGTCATAAGAAAATCAATTGTTTTGGAGAATTAGTGAAAGAATCTGGAGAATTTTGTATTTTTCTCTCTTTTCATTTGAAGAGTTGTGTCACTTAATGACAGAAGTAGAAGTGCTCTTACACGGAAATTAGAGACAAAACAGATCACACAGAGAATAGGACTTCAGTGATAGGGAGGTACTTTAAAAAAAAAAACAACACACACACACAGAGCGGAAAAATGAAAGGAGAAAAAAATGCTGTTGCATGGGCTGGGCAGGAAGAAATAAAAGAATGGCCACGGCTGTGTATGTGGAACAGACTAAATGACATACAGCTTCTCTCTTGAGGCTAACGTCTTCAGCCATAAAGAAAGAAAAAGGAAACATCCCCCCATTTTCACAACTAAGAGAGAACCAAAGGCTTTAAAAAGTACGAAGCATCAGCAGACACTTGGTGTCTCCTCCAGAAAGGATGAGCCCGACACCACCGACCTCATGCAGCCCTGCTGCCTTCCTTGCTCACTGCCCTAGCACAGCAACGGGGGCTTGCTCTCTCTTCACGTCCTCATGACCCAGCTCATCAACGCAGCAGGAAAATAAAGTGCATTTCCCTTTCCTGCAAGCCAGACAACCACAGGGCCTTCTTGGAAGTTTTCCCTTCTCAAGTATCATTTACTGTAAGGGAGGAAAAAGGACAGCTGTTCTCAAGACCTCGTAACCAAGAGCTGGCTGCTCACAGTATCTCTGGTGCGGCGGACATTTTCAAGACATGCACTGTATACTTTGGTGTCTAAGACAGTGACTTCTGTGTGTGTGACCTACAAAAATTGCCATTGTTGGAAAAGGGCAACATTTCCCACATACATTTGGCTCAGTCACACAGACACAAGACATCTCATGTTCCTGGTAACGTTGCTTGCCATAAACGCCAAGGAAAAATAAAGAGCATCTGACGTATGAGTAGAACAGTGTCTGACCTTAACAGTTTTCAAACAATTTTCATGGAACATGCTCTACACAGCCTAGCCAAGTCAATGGTCTTTAGCTCCAAAAGGTAAATTTAGCTCCTCTCCTAAATGCGTCCTGGAGCAACGCCACCTGAAAGGTCAGTGTGCTGTGTGTCTCAGTGTCGCATGATGTAATTTCAGGGAATGACAGCTACAAAAATTATTAATCTCAGTGGGACCTTTCCAATAAAAAAGAAGAAAGGAACAAATAAACTAGGGTTGTGATACTTGGAAGCAGAGAGGGAGTGAGAGGTTTCAGGGACAGAAGCACCAAGGGAGTGGAAATTGTATGAAGGGATGCTACTGAGTCAGTCATTTACATGAACTTTATAGTTGGTGGCAAGAACAGGCAACTTGAGGATTTGATTCATCACATCCTAAAGAAGATGACTAAAACAGGTCAGATGAATTCTGACCTGAAAGTGTGTATTTTTCTCTGCGGTTATAAAGAGAGCCTAACGTGACTAGATCAGAGGTAGTTATCAGCGAGTACAGAAAAAAAGTGCACGATACGTTCAGAGGTTAGATGGATCCCACCCAGAATTTCTGCTCCAGATTGACATTGGTTTATTGTTTAATTGTTTTCTTTTTGCTGTCGTCAGCAACAAATTCACTGGCATGCAGCAAGGCTAGCAAATCTCAGAGAGAATCTCAGCCTTAGCAAGGGAGGTTATACCCATTGCTAAAGAGGTGAAGGGCATAGGAAGACCAATTGCCTATGCAAGTAGCATTTTGAACATAAACATACAAAACAGGACTGGAAAGGACCTTGACAGGTCATCTGGTCCACCGCTTGCTCTAAGGCAAGATCCATCAGACTTTCTAGAGCTGAACTGTCCTTGTCAAATGCATGCCCAGCTTGTACCTAAAAAACCTCCAGGGACAGAGGTGCCGTTCTCTCTGGCTTTATTTACCCTTACAAATACTCTTTTACTACAATTTACATGCTACTCTCAGAGGATGTGGATAAGAGATTATTATCTTATTTTCAGCAGCTTTTACGTAGCTGAAGGCTGTTATCACATCTTCCTCCAATCTTATCCTTAGGCTACTATTTTCAGTCCTTTGGTATACACGATGCTTGCTAAACCTCGGGTCTTTCTTGTTTCAAAATTATTACTGGCAATACTGAAATCAATTTAGAATGGACACATTTTGCCTCTCTTAGGTGTCTCTGAATCATCCTATAAATTTTTATTTATTTTTTATCTTGACAAGCACCCTGTGAGTTACTGGGAAGTAAAATGAGCCCCATTTTACACGAGAGGACATAAGGCAGAGAGGATCTGTGGCTTTCCACTCTGCATGCGTACCTCCACCACAGTCTAACTGCACACCAGAGCAAGACCCAAGCACAGCCCAGCTCATCCTCTGCGAGACAGAAACCTGAGTGCTCAGGCCATGAGGCAGCCACAGTGTGCTCTGTCCAGGTATTCAGTCGTGACAGGGCAGCACAGCACTGTTTCTCTGAAATGTGGATGGACACAACCAGAGCCTAAGGTCGGGATTTCAAAAGCCGTTCAGGCATTATGCTGTTCGGAATTGTAAGGTCTAATTCCATCTATTTTAGTCAGATACTTAATACACTTAAATACCTAACTCAGATACCTCCCTCCTCATCACTTTGGGCATCCTGATGATTTTAGAAATTCTGGAGGATTGTCCTCAGCCCCATCTGGTCTGACCAGGGGAGGCTGTAGCTTTTCTCGTGCTCATGCATGTCTCAATATTTTACAACTCTACTGTCAATGCAGTAATACCATTCAAACAGGGGTTTAGAAACATATCTTCTAATGATTAATCTAGTGCTGGCGTGACTGAAACTGAAGCACTTGGTGCTTTTCGACATGTCATTACTGGTAAAAAAGCAAGGCTTCATTCCAGGCTCTGACACTGCCCTCGGAGTTGCAGCAGCTGCTTGTGGATCCCTATTCGTTATGCGAAGACTGGCCACAGGTACGGCCGGGAAACAAAACGGGAGTGAAGGGGAATGTGTAGTTTCTAGTTTTGCCTCTTTTCCACCAGTTTATTAATCTTGATAGAACATCAAGAAATCACACTCCAAACCATGAAGAGCCTGTCTAAAACCATCCTCAGAAAACACAGCTTTTACGCTTTAAAGGCACTTTAAAGGTACAGTGAGCACTTAGAGCCCACTGATTGATTCAGTAACATCAGAAAACACTTTACTGAAACAAAGAATAAGCTCTGTGGAATGTAAACTTCAGGTAGTTTGACACCATCCTGATCTATGACGCATAAATATTTTTATTTTCATTCCAGCAGTCTGAAGATGATAAAACATGCTCGGCTTCTGAGAGCCAACAAACATTCGAAATACTTCATACCTTTACTGGTTACAGTGACTGAGAAAGCAAAGACAACTGTTCCAAAGGATCGTTTATTTTGTCCTATTTCATATTACTTTCCTAAGTCTCTTCAGTTGAGTAGCTGCAAAAAATTGTCAGGATCGTTGGCTTGAACGGCCACGGGGTTTCACCTCTTTGTTATAGAAGGGCAACGTCTCTCTGCTGAGAGGGACTTGGGGGTACTGATAGACGAAAGGCTGGACATGAGCCGGCAATGTGCACTGGCAGCCCAGAGGGCCAACCGTGTCCTGGGCTGCATCAAGAGAAGCGTGGCCAGCAGGTCGAGAGAGGTCATTCTGCCCCCCTACTCTGCTCTGGTGAGACCTCACCTGGAGTACTGTGTTCAGCTCTGGAGCCCTCAGCACAAGAAGGACATGGAACTGTTGGAGCGGGTCCAAAGGAGGGCTACAAAAGTGATCCGAGGGCTGGAGCACCTCTCCTATGAGGACAGGCTGAAAGAGTTGGGCTTGTTCAGCCTGGAGAAGAGAAGGCTGCAGGGAGACCTGATTGCAGCCTTTCAGTACTTAAAGGGAGCCTATAGGAAAGATGGGGACAATCTTTTTAGTAGAGACAACAGTGACAGGACGACGGGTAATGGTTTTAAACTAAAACAGGGTAGGTTTAGGCCGGATATAAGGAAGAAATTCTTTACAGTGAGGGTTGTGAAACACTGGAACGGGTTGCCCAGAGAGGTAGTGGAGGCCCCATCGCTGGAAACGAAGTTCAAGACCAGGTTGGACAGGGCTCTGAGCAACCTGATCTAGTTAGTGGTGTCCCTGCTCGCTGCGGGGGGGTTGGACTAGATGACCTCTAGGGGTCCCTTCCAACCCAAAACTTTCTATGATTCTATGATTCTATGATAGGACCACCACCCCACCGTGATCCACAGAGCAGATGGACACACCGGCGTTTGGTTCCTCTGCCGGCGTGAGGGAGCCTTGGGTGGGAAGCCCTGTCGCTCCCGTGCGGCGTGGCGACGGAGGGGTGCTGCAAACCAACGGGTCCCCCCGGACGGGGAGGTTTCCACCCCCGCAGCCCCCCGCGCCCGAACCGCGGTGCCGGTGCCGAGCGCTCCGGGCGCCGAAAATCGGTTCGCCAACGCTCCGGAGCTGGGGCAGAGAGAGGAGCCCCCGCTAAAAGCGGTATTTGGGGTGTTTCCGAGGGCCGGGGCCGGGGGAACACGCAACACCCGTGTGCCCGCCAGCGACAGAGAAACGAGAGCGCGCAAGCGGAGCTGCGGGAGCGGCCCGGGGGCTGCGCGGCCCCTGTGCCCGCCCGCCAGCCGCCGCCGGGAGGGCTCCGCTCCGCCGCCTGCCGCGCCTGGCCGAGCCCTCCCGTCCCGTCCCGTCCCGTCCCGTCCCCGCGGCTGGGGGAGCGATGCCGCCATGGCGTGAGGGGCCGCGGCAGGAGGAGGAGGAGGAGGACCGGGGAGAGGTAAGGAGGGAGGGCGGGGAGGCGGGAGGTGGAGCGGGAGGGGGGAGTCACTTTCTTCCTGCGTTGAAAAACGTCCCCCCCCACCCCCTCCCCTCCCCGCTCCGTCCCCCGGGGCTGCGGAGGAGAAACTTTCTGGCTGCCGAGCGGCGGGGCCGCGCCAGGCAGGGGCCGCCGGCGGTGAGTGCCCGGGCGGTGCGGGGCAGCGCTCCCGCCGCTCCGCTCCTCTCCCCTCCGTCCCCCCCCCCCCCCCTCCTCCGCTCCGCCGGGCGGGCCCCGGGAGCGGCCCTCCGCCCGCGCCGGGCCGGGGCCGCCGGGTACCGGCGGGTTTGGGGCGGGAGGGGTCGGACCCGGCGCTCCCCCCCCTCCCCGCTCGGCGGGCGCCCCGGGGAGCGGGGGCCGGGTGTCCCCCTTGCGGGAGCGGGGCGGGCGGTGGCCGGGGGCGTCCCGCAGGCCGGGGCTTCTCCGGGCCGTCCGGGGCGGTGCGGGGCGGGGGTGCTCCGCTGGGACCCCCGCGCGCTGCCCCTGGCGCCGGGCCACCCGTGGGACCGGCCTGGAGCCGCGCCGCCGGGTGACGGCTCCCCGCTCTCCCGCAGCCCCGCCAGCGCCTCCGAGCCCTGCGCCCCGAGCGTGGGTGCGTGAGAGGTAAGCGGCAGCGTCCCTGCCCCGCACCGCGGGAAGCCGAGGGGCCGGGAGAGGGGGATCGGCCCCGGGCAGCTCCCCGCCGCTGCTGTGCTGCTGTTGCTGCTGGAACAGCCCGCAGGGGCCGGGGACCGCAGGTGCTCACCCCGCAGCTCGGCTTGCTCGGCCCCGGGGCGGGAAGTCCCGCGTCCGCTGGCGGGGGTTGCGCGGCAGCCAGGCAGCACCGCTCGGGGCAGCTCCCGCCGGCTCTCACAGCGCGGTGTGGTGGGAACGAAAGCAGCCGTCCTCCCTGCTTTCCACAGAATCACAGAATGTTTGGGGTTGGAAGGGACCTCTGTGGGTCACCCAGTCCAACCCTCCTGCCGAAGCAGGGTCACCTACAGCAGGCTGCACAGGACCGCGTCCAGGCGGGTCTTGAATATCTCCAGAGAAGGAGACTCCACAACCTCCCTGGGCAGCCTGTTCCAGGGCTCCGTCACCCTCAGAGGGAAGAAGTTCTTCCTCATGTTCAGCTGGAACTTCCTATGCTTCAGTTTTCTGTCATTCCTTCTTGAAACAGTGTGAAGCTGTGACGTTTTCCTGCGTTTTCAAGCTCGAGTGGCTGCTTTTTTGGACATAAGCAGCAGCAATATAAGAAGCGGACACAATTGTGAATGAAATACAGGAAACATTGCTCAACTAGTTGGAGATTTTCGGTCGCCCTTAGATCAATTGCAGTTTAACACTCAAGTTTTAATATAGTCTAAACAAAGACAAAGGAAATCTCGGCTGAATATTGCCACATTGTGTTTATCACGCCAGCAATTATTACAACTCATTGCAGTATTTCAAAAAAAGGAACAATTCAGCTGAAGGGCAGCAGTGGGAATCAATAATTCAGATGCTGTTTATTACTCTGAAAGCCTCTTGCTGGGTAGCCTCGGGCAAGTCGCTCCACCTCTCCGTGGCTCTGTTTCCTTCCTCATAAAACAGATAAATGTGCTTGCTTGCTTCACAGGGGTGTTGAGAAGTTTAATTAATTAATTTGTTTCATAACTACTTGGAGATCCTTGGGTGCATTTTTCTACAGAAGTGCCAAATATTATTTCAACTATGAGTTCTTTTACCGTGTGTCACTGCTTATGTGCGTTTCTTCAGTGACCGAAGTTAGAGAAGTTTTTAGTGGAAGTCAACAAAGTGGCAGTTCTGGACTGGGATTTTCTTGACTCTGTGTAAATTTCACTAGGATGTGAAACCAAAATGTAGTGATCGCAGCATATTTTACTAGGACAGAACTGCTGGTACTCTAACAAAGTGTCGTTCTATTTTCTCATTATTCAAAATAAGAGTTTGTTTTTGTTGTTTGTTTGAAGCATTGTGGTGCTTTTCATGATTTTGAATTGCCATGAAAAAAACTCAGTGCTGTTATCTAATACAACAGCAAGAGATGAGAACAGTTTAAAAACATATCTGTATCCGCTGCTTTGGTGACTGATGTCAGAAGACGCTTGGTGCTGGTTTTCCACTGCATATTTGTGTACAATCTCTCCTAAACCATATTCTTTGGTCATAGAGAATACGGGTTGCAAAGGAAGAGATATGTGAGCTGAACAAATTGATTGCCTGTGGTAAAAGCTGGTAGGTTTTCGTTGCCCAAATGAGGTCAGGGGTTCTTTTTGTAGTTTATATTAGTTGTTTTAACTAGATATTTAGTAAATGTCTGCACCACAATGGAGAGGAAAATGCATTTAATTACCTGGCTATATGTTAGATGTGATTTTCATAGGTTGCACACAGTTAAAAGTAAACAGGAGTAGCTGAAAGCTAGTTTTAGAGTAACACCTTGGTTTTGGTTACTTTCTAAAGGCTCATCTCAGACACCACATGCATTAAGTCTGTGCGTGCCATTTCTTTTCCTCAAGTACAACGACAGCAAGCACATAAGCTTTTTCAAAACTGAGTTCAAATAAAGCCTGGATCAGTGGTGGCAGAAAGTCATTCCCATCACCAGGCAGCTGTTGGGTTGTGAGTGAACGTAGTGAGCTTATTTGCTGATGGAGAAACAGTCATATCCATCGGTCCCTGGCAGGCTGAGCAGTGAGAACCAGGGTAAAATGAGGCTGTAAATGAGTCTGTAAAATTGAAGTGTCCCTCCTCTCAGAAGTGATTGCATTTAGCTAAAACTGAGTCACATTCTTAGGCTTGTGTGTGGAAACTTGCACATCTGGCAGCCACAACATACTCTAGCAATGAGCAGAAAGAAATTTAGTTACTACTGCTATTGTTCCTGGACATTTTGCAAGAAATAACGCGCGTTTTTCCTGGGTTTTTTTTTTCTGAATGGATTAAAGACATAAAGAAAGAAAGAAAGAACTTTCTGTAACCATTATTTCCTGGTTTAGACTTGGTATTTCATGTGTCTGGAGAGTGAATATGACTCTTGCTTAGCAAGTTGTATTTAATTGGTAAATATGATAGCAAGTTTGTCCTGACTGTTTACACCTTTTTGCTGTCTCCATTCAGCTGCGGTAGATAAAAGAGCTTAGCTACAGTAGTGTAGTACCCTAAAGCTGATAAACCATGGTGCCAGTCTGTGTTCAAGACTGCAGCCACGTATTTGTTATAAATAGACTCAATATTTGGCAGAAAGCCCTTACTTTGAGCTACTTTTCTGTTTGGATGGATAAGCTATGTACCAATGTCTGTTAGCCCAGCTAAACCCAGCAGGGATACGGTGGGGTGCGACACAGCTGCATTAGCAAAAACCCCTAACTCGTGTGCTGTGCTCTGGCCGGACTCAGCTGTCTGCTCAGGATGGGAACCGAGCAGAGGAGGGGATTAGAGCCTGCTAGCAAAAAGGAAATTTAGCTGATGTCACCTGGGACCTTGCTCATGAATGCTTGGCTGGTAGCAGTTTAGCAGAAGCGAAGGGTCGGTAATGGAGAGCTGACCGGAGGGGTCTGGCCGCTTGGGGAATCGCATGAAGGACAGAGCTCTGAAAATAGTTTCTCGCATCAGGTGCTGACATCACACTTTCATCTGCTCTTGGGATGTGGCCAGGTGTGAAAGCCCATGCACAGTGCAGCCATTAGGTGCACAGTCTGAAATTACCTTTGTTTGGTCTTTCTTTCTGTTTTCCCCCTTGCTTAGACTCATGGAGTTTACAGGAGAAATCAGCAATAGCGTTACTGAGAGCAGGACTGCAGGGACGTCGGTCACTTGACTCGGGCAGGTATTGTATCTAAGTACCAGACAAACGTGGTTTTAATATAAGAGTTCTTTCACCACAGTTGTCCTGGTATATGTTCTTGTTTTGGTTTTGTTGGTTTTTATAAAAAATAGTAAAAATACAGAATGTTTGATATAAACCTGGTATGCCCTTCTAAGTCTTCTGATCAAGTGGCTGCCTAGAGTTATTTTCAAACATTGTTTGAAAGCATTTCTGTGGATGTCACATCATCTTAAAGCCTTTTAATCAGATCCTTGTAACGGTGGTGCATCACATTTTTTGCCAGAACAATGTGTCAGGTTTCAGTTCTGCTGCGAGAGCCGTGCCTGCACAACTCCAGGTCAGAAATGAGATTATGCAATTCGAAGTTTCATAATTAACCTGTAATTTAGTGGTTGTGTTGATGCCTGCTCACACAAATTGATCATGCCGATTGTGAATAGCTAAATTTTGCATGAATAATGTAGCCTTCTAACTCCTATCTGCATTTGAGGTGTCTGTCCATGAAAATGTCATTGTCACTTTTTATCAAGGGTGTTCTGGGCAGCAGTGAAGACAGTGATAACCCTGAAGGAACTACGAGACAATGCATTTCACTGTCTCTCCAAGTCTGTACCTTGAAAAAAGTCAGCTGTATCTCAGTACATATGTATTATATCTATGGATAGATAAACTATATGCTACATCTATCTGTCTATAAACCATAGATATTGAGATAACAGATGAAAGTAGCAGAAGTGTCAACAGAATTGTACCAGTAATAATGAACAGCGTATTGATCTGCAGTGAGATGTGACTGTCAGGTAGGGTGGTGCAATTTAGGTCTACGAACACAGAGGCATTTATCCTGTAGCAAATGAAAGAGTAGTTCTTCTGTGTGAATATACATTTGGGGTGTGTGGACGCACATCTTGAGATGATATGTAGACAGTGTAAAAGCAAGTGTTGATTTAAATTGCTTAGAGTTAAGTCTTTGTAAGTTCATAAATTGACTTTGCTGGTGTTCCTACATGCTGTCACAGTACTTTAACATAAATAATAAATAACATTTTAATATAGTTTTGTATGCAAGACTGAGTCATAAACAGGATATGGAAACATAGTTTTGATCTCATAGCAACTGGAGAATGTGATGCATTTTAGAATTCCTGTCTATGAATATGACGTCCTGTGGAAATGCTTTACAAATGAAAATATCTGTTTGATATCTTCAGCTACTGAAGTCTGTAGACAGATATAGAGAGAGTAAGAGCTAGTTTTGTAAAACTCCAGCTGGAATATTTAATTCGTTTCCAACATCTTGGAGGCAATTGAATGAAAGACAGTAAAAAACCAAGCAGGAAAGATTAAAACTGTTAATTATATATAGTAGAGGTGAACAGCAAGCCAGGGCACTTAAAACATTTGCAAGCATTTGAAGACTAACAAAGAAGTATTAGTTGGAAAAGAGGATAGGAAAATGGAAACAGTAGTCTTAGTACGGGAAGTTTCTGGTGCTGTAATTGGCGACCTAAAAAGTGAGGGAAGCTCCATGGCGTGCAGCACTCCGAGTGGGCTGGATTAAGCACCAGAAGGAATTTTGTTCTGACAGCAGTAAAATTGGCTTTCCCCTTTTGCGTGTATGGTGAATTTTTCTTCTGTCGTTTATTTGTGCCTCCTGGGCATTGCCGTCGCCCTCTGAAGGTTTTCCAGCTCTTCCTGCGCGCCGTGGTTGCACTGCTCGATCCACGCAGAGCCTGCACTCCTGCTCACCTCTTCCTTTGCCTTGTTCCCCTTGCGAGGCACAGTTGCGCTTTTGGGTTGTTGGCTGCTGTCAGAGGAACCCCACACTGTGGTTTCTGGTACCCCCCACCGAAGGGTTCGCACCCTTACAGACCCCCTGCGTGGGGCTGCATGCATGGGCTGGGAAGATGCCGTACTGCTCAGCAGCTGCCAGATGAACGCCGTTCCACCACCCGGATTGTCACAGGCGTTTTTGGTCTGTGTTTCTGCAGTGTCTGCTACTGCCATAGTCCTACGCCCCAAAAGTGTCCTGCAGTATAATAACAGATGGACGAGTGGTTGGCAGGACTGACTTCTGGGACATTAATGGAGCAGACGAACGCAGTCAGTATATCTTTTTGGTCTCTCTGATAATTCCCAAACTGCCTTCCGTTAGTGTTAGTGTCTGTGAAAACATTTCTGCAAAAAATAACTATATATTTAATCATGAAAATGGCCTTCTAAAAAGTACTTCAGCTCTGGATCAAACGAAAAATGCAGGTGCTCTAAAGGAAATCTTTCTGTGGTAGTTTATAGTTTTATGCCTTTGATGGTAAAAGTGACTGAGCTTTCATTCACTGAACATGGATGCCTTAGCAGGCATGTCTGTACTGGTTGGGAATGATCGCCTGCAGGACTGTGGATATCAAAATTACTTTCCTCCTCATTCTATATACTGAAGTATGGAATAAAAGATCACAGTAAGGGCTCGAAATTGTAGTGTTAGTGCAACCAAAAAAATTACTGAGAAGGCATTTATATGGTAGGATAAATTAGAAAACAGAAGAAAATTCCAATTTCACAGATTATGGTTTGGGCTTGCAGACAATTTAAATCTTGATTTTGCTTGAGGAGGAGAGAAGGTTGTGCATTCAGTGTGCACAAGTGTATGCCCTATTAATTTAGGTATACAGTGATACAACAGACAAACAAGCTTTTAAACGGAAGGAATAAACAGATGAAACTCCCATTGCAGATGCCTTACACGTCCTACTGCAAGTCCTTTGCAGTTGCTGTCCGGTCTGTAGCATGGTGCAGAATGACTGCAACCCTCCGTCCTCCCAGAACGATCGTCTCGCACGGCTGCGTACTGCTCTAAATGGATCCATTGAATTTTGTGCACAGATCAAAGGACAGACACGAGTCTAAATCCTGACTGCTGACATAATGTCATATACTGGTAATTCCTATAGGAACTGGTTGTTTCTGGTTGCCTTTGTGATTTTCATAGCACAGCTGTTACTCAGACATGTCAGTTGGTTCAAAGCTTCCTTTGAGTTGTTTCAGATCGCTTCAGAGCAAGTGCAATACTAACACCTGGGCACCTGAGCTATACATTAATTTATTCTGGATTTAATTCTGAATTATATTTGGGATTTCAGTATTTAGCTTTTAAATACCTTTGGCATTATATAACTGATGTAGCGTATTTCTCAGAGTTAAAAAAACAGAGGCAGAAATGAATTAATGTCTCCCGGTGATTAAGGTTGTAAGAAGTATTTTTCAAGTTGCAAGCAGTGATTTTTACACCTTTCCAGCATTTTTGTTGGAGGGACAGATGGTCATTGGTGTTTTATCTGACTGATCAAAAGGCAGGTGAAGGAAGGACTCCCAACTGCTGTTATCTCCGGACATGAGAATTTCCTGCACTGGTGTCCAGCCCTGCAGCTTTGAGAGGGACTCGGCAGTGCTGCTTGCTGGTGTGGGGGCTATACAGCTCGGGACTTTGGTCGGTAAATTTACTGTGTTTGCCACAGTACAAAGATAAGTTCATACTTTTCTCGGTCCCACTCCATCTGCTGCCTAATTTTGCCATAACAGAGATGTTTCTGTGAGTCGGTAGGAATCCACTGGCAATGGATGGGAATTAGGCTCTATTGACCCTTTCACCTCTCTATTTTTGTGGGCTTACCCTGCATTATTAAGTGCTTAAATGTCATTGGCCATTCAGTTAGATGACTTGGTCGCAAAACATGTTTGCAAAATATTTGGCTCTGTAGTAAAACTGACACTGGGCAAAATAGCTCTCCAGTTGATACAAGCATCATCATTTTAAAACACTACTATTTCCAGCTGGTGAGTTCAGTTTTATAGATGCTGCTTCTCTTATCAGCAGCAAAGTCATTTGCAATGTGTGCGAAAAGATTTGCTCATAATCTGAGGCATTTGGACAAAGCGCCGAAAAAGGGTTCCTGCAGAAGTTTGCTTTCCTCCATGGTGATTTAACCTCGCACTCCTCGTGGCAAGCAGCTATGCCTCGGCAGCTGCCAGCATCGGCGCAAAACGATGCGCGCCCATCCGCGTCTAACGGGACACGATACCACGCACACCTCATTGCAACATTACCTGGTATTGGTGCGGCAGCAGCTGTTACTGGGGGTTGACCATTTCTTGTTAAAATATCTACGACTCTCTTACCTCTTTTACCTTTCGCTGCTGAAATGGCTTGGTTTAGTACTCGTACTTTTGAATGCCTTAACAAGGTGATCTCATCATGTAATTTGAGCTGTGACAAAAGTATAGTGACACCGTTGCTCAACATCAAACTGAGCATTACAATTACAAGCATCACAAAATACTGAATAGAAAGCATTTGCTTTCACTTTCAATAATTTATCAAGAAGTGATGCAAAATAAATTATGAAAGCGAAGTCCATGCTGATTCAGAGGTCATTGTCTAAGGTAAAAGTTTGCAGGCTGAACCTGAAGATTCGCCTTTTGCAGATTTCCCATTAAATATTTGAACACAATTCTTACCCAAACAGTTGCGGAGGTAATTCAGGTAGCAATAATGAGAATTGTAGTCTTTGTGGAAAATAGGAGCTGCCCAAAAGATGATGATAAGTTGTAAAATCTGTGGAGAGAAGTCTTTTAAATGGTAATTGTGAGTTGTAAACTGGTTAATTATTTTTTTTTTCTTACTGACTTGGAGGTTGGATACTCGAGCTGAGTGTCAGGGCTCCTCTTACCTTCTCTGGAGGCAGCTAGGCACTTTGGGGGGGCGTTCAGAGGAAAGCCAGCATATCCACAGCAGAGATGCCAGAAGCTTGCCTGCAGCATCTTCTGAGCAAACTAGAAGGAGAAGATAGCATGAGAGTGGGAAACCCAGCTCTCACCAGAGGTGTAACTCCATCGACCTTCTTCTGGCTGGAGACCCTTCTACCAGCTTGAGTGTTAACCTTCCCCAGGGTACAGAGCGAGGCAAAGGAGGGCCCATGACCTCAGTGAGGGTAGGCAAGAGCTGCGTGCTGCAGCAGTCTCTCCTGGTGTGACTGCGTGGGCAGGTCTGACTTGTGCATGTCCCAGCCCTGCACTCTGGGAAGGTCTTCCATTCAGAGACTTGAGCAATCTGTGGTGTGACGATGCTTCCATTTCGTGGAAGTTTCAGTCGCCAGAAATCCCAACTTTTCTGTTCTCAGCTGTAAATGTTGATGAGATCCCCATGTCGGAGGTGAGTCATGGGCTAGTGCTGGAGATGCTAGCAGAGACACCTGCGACTGCTGCTTATTAAGAAGTGATGCAAGTGTTCTCCTAGCAAAAAGCAGCCACAAAACACAGTGGCTCTTCAGAACTGATACTGCAGAAAGCTGCAATTCTTTACATGTTTTTATTTTTGTAATGATCCACAAGAAGGTCTGATTGCTCCAAGGATAGCTCTGCCAGCTGATGGTCCCAATGGTGCTGTCCTTTCCTCACCCATCTCCGCTGCCCCTCTCCTCTCCTCTCCTCTCCTCTCCTCTCCTCTCCTCTCCTCTCCTCTCCTCTCCTCTCCTCTCCTCTCCTCTCCTCTCCTCTCCTCTCCTCTCCTCTCCTCTCCCACTCCTGCTGGAGCAGCCTTTCTGGGCACAAGTGGCAGGAGTAAACAGGGCCTCTCTATTCCTTTAAAATAGTGTACCAAACCCAAATTATTTCATTAATTTATTTGTGTATACTGATGTCCAGTTCAGTTACTGGCATCAGTTTTATAATACTTTTCTTTTGCTGCAGTTGAACATCTGGTCATTGAAGCAGATGGGGAGAACTGAAATAGTTCAGATTTAGTCTATTTTTTCTAGAATAATTCAAGTTATTTACTGTTTGTTTCTGCTAGCAATGGAGTGGAAATCGTGGCAAATGCTCTTTCAAGTTAAGACCAAGTGACAACCTTCTCAAAGCACATTGTGTATTAGCATTTTCTTCCATGGGCAAGCATCCTTCAATCTCCTTTTATCTTTTAATACTTTATCAGGTCATGGATTCCAAACCATAAAACTCCCACATTTTCAGAAAAGGTTGAGTTGCTTGGTGAAGCTTTCCTTGGAAGCTGTGGCTGGTAATGATGTAGTGTAATATGAGAATTAGAAATTCTTTGAACTTTAAGAAATGGTATTGTGAGTGCAATTTAAGTGATCAGAAGGCCCAGGCTCCTATCGGTTTGAGCCCTGTATTTCAAACAAAGTTGTAGCAGGTTCACTCGCAACTGGTAAGTTGGAGCTTATGTGGCCAGTTATCTATACATGTCTGGCTTCCTCTAAGCTATGCAGATCATCAAGGTTCATATGTGTGTCTTTAAAGAAACACATACTACTGTTCAGCTTTCAGTATGCAAGGAAGTTACCTAAGGAAACCTCAAAGTACAGAGTTCAACACAGTTGAATATGCATTCAGCTCCAGAGTTTCTTGGCTTTATGGGGTTTCTTCCCCTCCCAGGTACATTTATACCATTGTAATGAGTTCTAAATATTCCCTAAATGTGGTCACCTTCTGCTGAAGGTGCTTTTGTTCTTTTGTTACCACCGGACAGTTTTGGAAGTGGTTTTATGTATATCTTATCAACCACTGTAGTTTCTAAACAGCTGCTGAACTGAGGAGTGGTGGTCATGCTGGTTAGTCCTGTGGAGTTACCTGGCCTGGGTGGGTCGATAAGGCAATGAAGCCTGCGGTGAGGCCTGGTCCTCGCCAGCGAAGTGCTTGATGGTGTGTGTGATTGAAGACGTTCTGCCATTTGAAATACCTGCAGGGCTGGTTCGTCAAGGCTGTACGCAGAGCCATCCTGTTAGTATTTCCTCACTGTCTGGGTGATAGTTTTTATTACAAATCCACGTTTATTCTATTTGGAACATTGTGATTGTTTTCATTTTTACTTTTGCGGGTCCTGCTTTTAAGGACATTACAGATGAGAAAAACGTGGAACATCTCTGTCTCTCTTCGCTCTCTGTAGCATGGTTTGGGCTGTAGTCATGCCAACCCGAGGCCTTGCGTGGGTGATACTCTCCACATGGTTATGACTGGTGACTCCACAGAGGTTTGCATGGAAAGGAAGGTGGACTCCTTTCTAGCTGCCTTCCCCCATCCACCAATCCCACCAGGCTGAGCCCTGCAAAGTTATGGGACAGGGCTTACTGGCCTTAACCAAATGGTGGCTGCTGTGGGTTGTTGTCTTTGAATCATAGGAAAGGTGTCAGTGTGATATAACCAAGAATAAATAAGAATGACTTTGCCTTTGTCACTGCCTATTGACTTTCTTCCAGATCTAGACTCTGAGTATGCTGCCTATGAATATACTACAGATAGGTATTCCAGTTATGCTGTTGTTAGTCTGAACAATGTGGTATGGTGGTTGCTTCTCATGCACAAGGTAAAAAACCTCACTACAAGAAAGTAGTGGGCATTTCACTACAAGAAAGACATTGAGGTGCTGGAGCATGTCCAAAGATGGGCAACGAGGCTGAAGGGAGTAGAGCACGGCACAAGTCTTATGAGGAGTAGCTGAGGAAACTGGGGTTGTTTAGTCTGGAGAAGAGGAGGCTGAGGGGACACCTCATCATTCTCTGCTGAAAGGAGGTTGTGGTGAGGTGGGTGTTCGTCTCTTCTCCCAAGTAACAGGCAATAGGACAAGGGGAGATGGCCTCAAGTTGAGCCAGAGGAGATTTAGATGATTGGATATTAGAAAAAATTTTCTCACTGAAAGAGTTGTAAAGCGTTGGAACAGGCTGCCCGGGGAAGTGGTTCAAGCACCATCCCCAGAGGTATTTAAAAGATGTGTAGATGCGGAGCTTAGGAACATGGTTTAGTGGTGGCATTGACAGTGTTAGGTTAATGGTTGGACTCGATCTTGAAGGTGTCCTCCAACCTAAAGGATTCTATGATTCTATGAAAAGGGTTTATTTTCTCTATTAAATGCATGCATACATAAGGAGAAAAAATGAGGGGGGTTGTTAAATTCTTAAAACGCAGACTATGAATTTGAGACAACACTGGAGGTGTTTGATGGTGAAATGCTGGGGATTGCATGTCCAGATTTACAAAGAAGGAGCTCTGGAAAACCTTATGTGTATTGCCTAATCTCTGATCAGAAACACTCTAACTTAGGGAAGTCTTGAAATCATCCCGAAATTCATGTATGTGTTTAATTCTCATTGATGTGCAGAAGTACTTACAGAAATCAAACTAAGGAAAAGAATGCATGAAGTCCTCACTGCTAGCTGGCATGTTTTTCTGATTGTGTAAGCCAGGAAACTTCTTTCAGTGTGTGATCATCACATAAAAGTTACAGGCATTTTTTGCTTTTTTCAGATTTTTTTTTTTTAGGTTCTTTCCTCTGCCTCCAGTTCTAAAGGATCATAGAGGCTTTAAAAAAACGATGGTGTTTTTTTCTTGATTATGAAAAGGCAGTTCTTTTCAATAGTTATAAAAATGACATCGTGTTTCAAACATAATGTACTGGTTTGGCTAGTTTTTACTTTCTTCCTTTGAAAATATACTGTTGTGTGGTTTCCTTATATATAGATGAGAATATGAGTAGACTTGAGTATGTTTGGATAAACTATGGTGTGTGTTTCTTTGTATGTGTGGTCAGAGACTATGTAGATATAGTAAAAGTATTACCAAATAAACCACCCTGTGATCTGCGTACAGTGTCCTGTAATGATTGGTTTACATCCAAAAAAGGGCAAAACTTACTTGCAAAATGCATTAAAATACTATGAAAATGTCATCTTCCATTACTCTCTGTTAAAACAATTATATAAATGTAAAAAGTTACAGGGTGCAATATTATTTTTACCCTAGGCAGGAAAGCACAAGAAAAGATGTACTTCTTGGCCAAAGACGCTTGGCCCCCAGTTAATTTTAGGAGCTGAACACAAGCACCTAGAGGGTCTGTGTACCCGGTAGTCGTGGAGGCACCCAGTCTACCAAGGTTGTCTCATTGTCTGTGCACATATTACTGACATTGTTGAATGAGGATGTGGGTCTCTACATAAGGTTTTAGCAGCCTAATTTTCTGTTAGAGAATTTTGGCATCTATAGGTAGGGAGCAGTAGGGAGATATAAAAGGTTGCTTTGTACTTCAGCTTCTTAGGAGTTTTATGACCAAATCCTACAAAATGGGTTTTCCATGGAAAAAAACATTTCATATTTGTTTTTAGGTTTTCTTTCCTTCTGTCTACTTCTCCTTTTAATAATTGAAAACTACTGTTCATTATTTACATGAAACTGCCTCTCTTGGGTCTGCTTTCTGTAACCTTTCCCCTCAGAAGAATTCCAGGAATTTGCTAGCTTTCCTCAGGGGGATCCTGGCCATGTTTTATCTGAGACTTCAGGCTAGATAGTTGGTAATTTTTACGAAGTAATTTACTAAGTTTAAATACTTGCATTTAACCTCTGCATAAATGTGCCATTTGAGCACATTTTGAGAAGTCATGTATGTAGGAAAATATGTGCTTTAATTCAGCGCTCAGCCCTCTTGGTAAGCTGGCAGTAAATCTCCACATGCAAAATGGAGAGCCCCTTAGAAAAATAATAATAGTAATGCAAAAAGCCTAAATGCCCTGAAGGCAAGGTATTTCAATTGTTTTTCTAAGACTCTGCTGCTTTCTCTTTCTCTTTTTTCTTTCTGACTTGTTCTGCTCCCTCCACCCCACCCCCCTCACCCCCCCCCCCGCCGAAAATGTGGACGTGTCAGAACCGGAGGCCTCAAGCACGGTATAAAATGACCCCGGCGCAAACCTCCAGCATTCCTCATCCTTCCCTCTCCAGCTGCTAACATCAGCCAAGGCAGCACGCAGGCTTGGCTGCCGCCAGCACAAGCTCCCTGGCTCTCCCCCTTCCTCCTCCCCTCCCGCCGTGCTCCGCTTGCCAGTACAGTCAGCACTGCTTCATGTTAGGCACCGCTGCAATCACTTGAAACCTCAAGTACAAGAGGTGTCAGTGTGTCCCTCTGCCTCGCATCAGCTACTAGAGGGAAAGATGAGGGAGGGAGAGGCTTTCTTCAAAGCGTACAGGTTCTTCTTTAGGATGAATTGCTCTAGATAGTTTGTCTGGAGTGTTTATATGGAGATGATTTGAAAGCCAGCTGGATAAACCATGCGGTTCTTTAAGTCTAGATGGAATCATATTTCCTAGAGAGCATCCTGAATTATACTGTCTCACGGATTCATTTTCTAACTTTCTCTTTCACGTCCATCTGCCGTAGGAGATTTCAAAGATGGTTTGGCTGCCATTGAGACTTGGAGATCTGATGCCACAATGAGGACTCACACACGGGGAGCCCCAAGTGTGTTTTTCATACACGTGGTTTGCCTCGCCTTTGCCTACGGCGCCAGGGAGGACCCGGACGCGATGGTTCCCTTTGTCAATGCCAACTACGACAGCTACCCCATGCTCTACTTCTCCAAAGGGGACGTGCAGGCTCTGCGTCTCCAGGCCTCCACCACGCACCAGCACATTGCGGCTCGTCTGATCGAGGCCGTGCAAACGATGCTGTCGAATCCCCTGGAGTACCTTCCTCCCTGGGACCCGAAGGAGTTCAGCGCTCGGTGGAATGAAATTTACGGCAACAACCTGGGGGCCTTGGCAATGTTCTGTGTGCTCTACCCTGAAAACATCGAGGCCATCAACATGGCCAAGGATTACATGGAGAGGATGGCGGCTCAGCCTAGTTGGTAGATTTTTGTCTTTTTTTTTAAGTTGTTCTTACTGTATAAGTTGCTTGCAGTTTGAGAAGTGGGGGGCTGAGTGAATTGCTTAAATTATTTCAGTTGTTCTAACATTCACTTTAACAGTGACTAACCTGCTGAACTCATCTGGACCAGCAGTGCCACATGGCATTTCACCTTCAATGGACTTGTCCTGTTGCAAATCAATGCTGAAAGAAGCAGCATGACCCTTAGTGTACCATCCTAACGGCTGCAAAGTGAAAAAAAAAAAAATCCAAACCCACTCCCAATTAGAAGCCAGCGTTTCAAATCTGATTTGTGGCGAGAAGTGCTAAAAGTGTTATTTTTTTAAGTCTTTTTTGGGTAATTCTTCCTTAGGAAGAATTCAGGAAAGGGGGACCTGTGAAAAAGATATAATTAAGTGTAGGTAGAAGTGACACTCAGCTTCTGCAGTCAGGTGTTTTATGAATGCTCTAACATTTGAGCTTCTGTTCAGAGTTTCAGCTTCACTTCACAGTGTGGTTCTTGGGCCTGTCCTTAAGACACACTATGACACAATAGAAATAGCTGTCCATCTGATTACTTTATGGGAACTGTTTGAGTAACTGGCATTTTGATGATTCCCTCCTGGATGATTAATTTCAGCTGGATGTGAGTTGTCATCGACAAGTTACTCTGTCCCCTCTGGGGAAGAAATTAATGTTCTTACTGTAGGAGAGGGTCTAGAAATTGGGACCCCAAGGTCTCTGCTTCTCCTCACCTTCCTTTTCAATACCCACCAACAATTTATCTCCATTTTTTTCTCAGGCAAACACATTTCCCCTACCGACCTGCAGCAGTTGCCTTGCTCAGTGCACCTTGCTGGCTGTGCCCCAGGGTTGTTGCTGCTGTGAGGAGGTCCAAGGATGGAAACACGGGCTTCTTCCCAGGGCAGCGAGCTGGAGGTGCAATGGGACACTGCTCCCCTCTGTCACAGCTGCTGTCCTACAGCTCTGTGGTGGCGGCAGCTCAGAAGAAGTCTGAGTCGGGTTTCAAGTCAGCACACGAGGAAGCATTAACTGTTCAAGTGGTATTCATTGTTCAAATTACTATTCCCTACCTTCTTTGGGTTAAGATCAACTAGTAGCATCCTTATAAATGGCATCCACCCATGGACCACCATTGGAAATTTGCTGGATTTGAGCTAGCATAAATTGGGACCCGTATCCTCCTGATGAGCATGATTTAAAAGGCGTTACACTGTTGGGATTCTCCTATACCAGGTATTAAAGTGGTGAAAGACATGGAAATAGAGGGACCAGGACAAAAGAAGTGGTGGGAGAGAGAGAGGAGGGACACACTGGGCTTAAGTTGCTTGCATGTCATAGGAGAGAGGACACATGGGAGCTGGGAAAAGTAGTGGCACAGCAGGATAGTGGTTATTTCCAAAATCTGCCGCTGAAGCACAGCAAGACAAAGCTTCAGTCTTACTTACCTTCCGAGGCAGTCTGTAGGACAGTCCTTCTCCTGGTGCACTGACAAAGGGACAGAGCTGTGCAGAGGGGAATCCCAAAACGTGTAACCATCTTCAGCAGGACCTACAGGCTGCTCCAAACTCAGTGCCTTCTTCCCAGTTTCATTGTTTGTGCTCTTTCTTAACTTGCTTTGGGTAGTGTAAACACATAGTTACATGGCCATCTATTTTAATGGAATAAGAAAGAGGTGCAAGTGATTTTGTGACTAGTGGAACTTACTTGTGTCCATCTTTCTCAGTTTCCTACATCTAGCTCACTGTCTCAGTAACCTCATTTCAGTTCCTTGTGTCCTGTGATTCCTGCCCTGGAATAATTGTGGCTCCGCTGTCGCTTACCATAATGCTCTCCTTTGTCCCAGCTGACCTGATACCAATCGGAATTGAGCAGCTATCCTATTTCCACTTGGCTTTGATAATATTTACCTCCCCAAAACTACTGTGTTTCTCGAGCAAGTATCTTGTGTTACCTCAGTGGAAGAGAAGCCAAGAAGAGCTGTTCCCATCTTTCCCTGCTGATGTAGACAAGCTGTTCAGCAAATGATCAAGGTTTAATCAAGGTTCTTTGCTTTGCAAAAAAAATCACATACAGTGCATTTCGTAGGGGAAGTACAGAAAGAAGGAATCAGAAACGTAGCTGCTAGGGCTGGGGTAAGCTGCCCTTTGTGTAACCTCCAACCTCCAGGTGACCAGCTTTCCAAATGCTGTGACAGAAACATGGATCTGGTTTCCATTTTTGTTTTTCCCTTTATGGCTGAATGCTGTCAACATGGAGTTCACACGATAGCTCCATTAGTGATGGCAGTAATATAGATCCCTTTCCATCGCCCAACAGTGGTTTTCAGGAAAACTGTAGGAATGTAACATCTCTGAGGCATGTACTGCTCTGCCTGGCTTTGCTCAAATAAGTCAGCAGGTTCACAAGCTGAAGGAGGGCACAGACAGATTACATAAATCTGTTTTTCCTAAGAAATTCAACTAAAAAGCACCAGAAAACGTGTTACTGCACACACTTCTCCACCTAAGATAAGACTAGGAGAACAAGCATGGCAAATGGGAGATCTGTGGCCTGAGCACTGCTAGCAGATGTTTGGATGTTATGGCATCTCAAGGACTGCGTGAGACTGCACATGAACTGTGCTGGCAATACCACAGTAATGGGATTTGAAAAAAAAAAAAGTGGTCCAGTCGATTTAGGCATGTTTATTTTCCCTCAGACTTTGGGTAAAATAGCATTCTGGGTGATACATTACGAATGTTGTCCTTATTAAATAATTTGAGGGCACACGTGTTCTGATCAGGCGGGTGGAAAAAAGGAGCGGTTTTGATGTTCCCCAGGTTTGGAGCCTTCAATGTCAGGAGACTCATCTGCCAAAACTCCTTATGTCATCAGTAAAGAGGGCTTGTCCAGAGAGGTATCAGTAAGATAAGTAAATTGGAGGAACTTTTTTCTCCCTAGACTTGCTTTATAAAGTATGTGCCTAGATGTCCTTGTAAATTGCCAAAAAAATGTCCTTTTTTGACTGACAGATTCGTCAACTTGTGTTGGAAAGTTGAATCTGGTGATCATATAGGTTCCTTGCTGGCAGCTTGATTCTTTCCACAGTATAATCTGGATTACTTTTGGCTTCTGCAGACATGTCATTGCCTCTAAAATAGCTCTAGAATTTAAAAAAAAAAAAAAAAATCCAGCTGGAGGAGTTTCTTCTATTTTTTGTGGCAATATTAAATAAAATTTAAGCTTTACCAGAAACCAAAAGTGTATTTTGGTAGTATGTGCCGTAGTTGGATGAAATAAATATAGTCAGAATGTCACTGGTTATTTGCCCCAGAATGCCAGGAGATTAAGGATACTGACATTTTAAATTTCATTTTTACATTACAGAGAATCCTCAATGCTCCAAATATGATGCAATAGCTCAGGGTACAATTATGTGAAAGTCTACTGGTAACGGATACATGCATGGAAGAGGCATGTAATTAAGCACTTCTGTCTTTTCTCATCTATTACAATAATTATTTTATATCACATAATCAAGTACACCCTTAAGTGAATTCCCATTCGTGTAGACTAACAGGACTTGAGCCGTTTGTCATAACAACCGACGTTGATAGGCATGCTGCTCATGCGTCCATAATTGCTACATCCTGGAGTAGGTTTACATTTTAAAATAAACAAAGGGGTAATGGCTAATAGCTAACAATAACATTCACCCAAAATAATATGGGAACGAACAATGTTTCAGAGCCTAGCGAGAGCAGGGAAACATAGTGCATTAATATTTCAAGACAAATAGATGAACTTTGATGATTTTGCTTGTAAAAATTAAAAGCTAGTGTTAAATATCTCGCTTGGTTTTCCTAGGATTTGGTATCTAGATGCTGTCTAAAATCTTAGGAAAAGTTTGTCCTTATATTTAAGTATATTATCTCATTTTTCAGAGAACAGAGGATACAGATGCGTTTTCTAGCATTTTATCTCTGACTGGCCCCTAGAGCACTCCCCACCAGCAGCGTGTTTTTGGCCGAGGGGATCTGTACTCGTGATTCTTTCCATATGCCGCCTCGGCCTGTTCCCGCACTGCGCAGAGTGATGTAATCGGAGTCACACATCATGCAGAAATAAGAGTCTGATCAGATTCTGTGTTTTGGACAAAGCAGTGAAAAACTCTCATCTTTATTAAGTCCACCTTATAAACAAATGCCTTAGCAGTTCACAAATTCTGCACCCTTCTTGCAGCAGGAGATGTCCCTGTTTGCAACTGCCAGACAAGAGATTTCCGTGCTTTTTTTTTCCCCCACATAGTCTGACGCACCGTTTTGGAAGACAAGTATGTCACCAATGTGCAGTAAGGTGTGGGATTTGACAGTAAGCCTGGCTCTGTGTGTGTCACAGGGGAGATAATTGCTGTCAAGCGCATGCAAACATTCCAAGGAAATAGCAGCGAGTAAGGAGAAGCAAATGGAAAGCTTTGGCATTACAAATGTGACCCTTCTGCTATTTCTTATTGACAGCAAACCTATAGCTGTCTGTTAGTCCCTGTTTATTAAAAATATTGGCTCATGCTGTATGTTGCTGTTAGTATCCAGGTAGGGCTCGGTGTTGAACAATATGGATTACAAAGTAAAAATACTTAAATAAAAATAATTAAATGTGTAGATAAATATGTAACTGAAATAAATTCACATGTGCTGAGCTGAAATAAAGCAAGGCTCTGTGCTGTCACCACAAATTTAGAACATCTGTTTGATTCCAAATCATCACCCAGCAGTCACATTCAAAGAAAACTTAGGAGGTTTTTATAAGACTGCAGCATAGAAGTTAGTATAAAAGAAGCTTGGGGGATGCTGAGATAGTCTCCTGCAGGGAGCAAGAAAAAGATGAGGCAGGGTAGGAGGATGAATTTGGTATCTGGAATATATATTATGTTAGTAAGTGAAATATCAAATGCTCATGCTGTTCTTGTCTTCTTCCTATGTAGCATTTAAAAATAGAAATAGTGCATGACTGTGAAATTAAATAGCTAGCTAGATTTTGAAGAGTTTCTTTTACACCTTCTTTTTTAATTGATAGGATCTCTAGGAGATGAATTGGCATTGAAGTTCTGTGGTAGCTATAGGGAGCTCACTTTGTGGCATCCCTGGTTTAAAAATTTGCTACAGCAGGAGCTAGAGGTAATCTGTGGAAAGAATAACATAACTAAATTTCTGTGTCTGCTTAATACGGCACTGAGAACTACTAAACCAAGCTCAGTTCTTGTTTATTAATGTGTCAACACAGAAGGATCATGACTGATACTAAGAGCGAGCCCAGTGTGCAAAGGACTCTTTTGTGATCAAAGCCAAAAACAAGAGAAGAGGATCTGAAAGAAGCGTTAGAAGTGGCAGAATGATGATTATAGACCTATGGGGAAACAGAGAGAAAGAGGATAGAAAGTAGATGAAGATTTCCAAAGGAGTAAAGTTTACTTCTGAAAAATGTTGTCTATAGACTGCCTTTTTTTTCCCCGTATTGATATAAAAGTAGCTGTTTACATTTAACCACTCCTTTGCCTGTGTTCCCGTGAACTGAACTGCAGTGAACATGAGCGTGTCAGAGTGGCTGCTGCTGAAACATGACTGGTAAAGAGATAGGGGCAAAATTGTCGTGTTTTACCGTAGACATTGGAAATACAAATCACCAATTTTTCAAGGGTGTTTTTTATTCTTAATATTTTTATTGTTGCAAATGTCCGAGCACTCAGGTTGTGCAGATAGTGGGGGTTTTTGTTTGGGCAGCCAACCAGAAGAATGTGGAAAGGGTGAAAGCTGAGAGGTTGTTTTGGATGAAACAGATTTTTTCAAGGATTTTTCTTTTTTCTTTCCAAAACAAAAATTGGAAGACGTTCCATTAGTGAAGAAAATATTCCATTTGAGCACAAGAAAATATTTTGGTTTGGAGGCCTTGTAAGAAAAATAACGAAAATTGAGTCTAGTTTATAAAATAAATGTTGGTGGTCTCATTCCCCTTGGTAGGTATACTCCCTCTTGGTATGTATACTCCCTGTGGCCACAGAAGAATATTTCTCTCCTTTGCCTTACGGGAGGTTTAAAGCTGTATTTCCTTCCCCCAGAGGCGGGTCAGCACAATATCAAGGGTCTATGGAGTGCCAGGGCATTGCTGCTGGCATTGGGAAGACTGTACAATTATGCAGTCGATTTCAGGATGAAGAGGTCAGTTGGCACCAGTACATGCCACGTTTGCATCCACACTTGACATTTAATGTGCATTAAACTCAACGATGATCTTAGCTAGCTACCATTTCTAAGGTGGAGTGTGCCAAAATGCACTAGAGGGCTGTCCTTGAACTCATTTTCACCTGTAAGCCTGCAGAAAAGAGCCCTGGCTCATTTCCTTTGCATCCACCTAGTGAGAGTGAGCGGTTCAGTGCTGAGGTGGGAGCACTGGCATGCTCCCTTCAATCATTAGCTTCATCTGCCCACAGCCTCCAAGAGTTCTTCTGCAGTAAGTAATTTGTCATGGGAAAGTTTGGAGCATGAAACTTCAGGATGTGGATGACTTGTGTAATGTATGTGTCAGGATGTGCTTAATGCTGCGTTTTGTATCAGTGATGCCATATTACTTACTGACATAGAGGCTAGAAATCAGATCTCACATTGCCTGGAAGGATATTCTGTTTCTCAGGTTAGAGTGTTATTTTCCTATTTACTTCGATTTGTTTTTAAGAACTGAATACAAAGTGAAGGAAAGGCAATTGTAAACATCCCACAGGCCATGACCAAGGAACTCTCTTGAGCAGGAGAGTTTGATTTAAATCCTGCCTTGAACTGGGCAGACAGTGATTTTTCCCTCTTGGCTTATATTTCTTAGAGAAATGCTAATACTTCCAGTTTCAGTAAGGAAGTAGTTATCAGTAGAGAGAAATGAGGGGGGAAAAAATACAGAAAACCATTTCTACTGAGAGACGAGACATTAATAGCATTAGGAATATTGTGAAGAAGTGGAGAGCTTGTGGTAATCTTACCACATTTTTTCGTGTTGTTTTTGTTGTTGTTGTTGATATTGATTTTTACTTCCCATCCAAAATTTTATAAAATTGGTATACTTATCCAGAGCACAGAATTACATTTAGTGAAGGTGGTATGTACCCTCTTAGCCTTGGACAATGCGTGAAGATTCTTGACATCATAAATTGATGACTGAAGAACCTGGTATTAACGCCCACTTCAGATTCATCGTTTGTTGTAGAAGGTGACAAATCTAAAACAGATAACCACGTTGCACCATGCTAAAATTCTCAACAGGAAGAAAACCATACTCAATAGTAGGAAAACCATACTACTTATCCATAACACCAGCCTTGTCCGTGATCTCTTTATTCCTCCAGTTTCTTCGTGGAGGATTTATATCAAACCCTAAATGTTCAAGTTAAAGTAACAAAAATATTTTACATGACACAGATGAAGCTAACTTAAAAGAACGCCCCAGGCATGTATTTGTCCTGTGCCATTCACAGAATTTGTCCAGACAGCAGTTCTTTGTGTGGAACGATGCATATGGCTTCGGATGTTTATGGAGTTTGATCATTAGGCAGCAAACATGTTCAGCACTTTTTGCTTTTATAAACCTTCTCCAGTTTTCAGATATGCACCTCTTCCAAATACAGGTATAGGTACAGAAGTGTAAAAAAAAATATTTTTTTGGTACCATCTGTAGGGATGCATTTATGGTTTAGCTGGGTTTTTTTAAATATGTTCTAGAATTTTTTGAACAGTTACCATTGCTAAAAGTGCTTATGCTGGCAACAATGTAGTTGCTCTGTACTAACAGATCCATTACAGATATTTTTATTTACTTTGGATTCTTTTTTATGAGAACTGATACGTGCAAAAGACCAAAGAGGCTAATGCAGCAGTGAGGGAAAGGTTACTTACTGCTTTCAGACAGAGTTAATTGCTAAGCTGAGGTTCATATCGGTGATACAGACAATATCATGATATAGATAGAACCCTATCTGCTGTTAAGTTTTACTTCTGAGTCTTAGAAAATAGCTATTTTCCAGTGCAAAGTATTGTCATGTTTTTATCTGTCTTTATTTGTATAAATACACACAAATTTTCTTTAATATTTCAAAGTAGTTAAGTTAGCCCTGAAAACTCTTTCTTCACATAGTATGTTCAGTGCAGGCTTATGGTACCATGCTTTCCCACGGTTTATAAGCCAGGCTGTTTACCAAATCTGACACTGGACATCCATTTGAAAAATGAGAGCGTAATTTAGATATAAAAAGTATTTAATGCTTGCTACTTGACCTTTCTCCTGGTGAATCATGTTCCATATTGTTCGGTGTACATTGCTTGGTTCCATTGAAATTCAGTTAATGGAGGTGCACTGATTTATATCAGCTAAAGAGTTATTACTTCAAGGGAGCCTCATTTCAAGAACAGATGTTGGCTGTTGTTTTGTATGTTTATAAATGAGGGTCTTTATCTCATCATCTTTTATTTTCTGTATTACTTGTGTGCATCACCTCTGTTAAATTCTACACAAGCCTTACTACACAGAATTGCAATTTGAGGGGAGTTATGGCAAAATTACATTGTCTAATCTGAGGTGGGTAACTATGCTAGTATGTAGGCTTAAGATGCAGAACATAAGGTTTTTCACACCGAAGCGGTTTGCGTTTTTTTTCCGGAAAAGTCAACAAACTAAATAAAGTCATAACTAATTGATTTAGCACTTCCTGTGCAGAAGAGTGCTTTCTATTTCATCAGAAGTGGTGCCACAGAGAATAATACACACTTTTATACTATAGAATTTGATGCAGTATTGCATTCAAAACCAAACATAAAGTTAGCATATGTCTTAGCAATGAAAGTTACAATAAATCAGTTCCACTGTCAATTCCCTTTTAAGATGAAGTCAGGTAAAGATCATTAAATAGCTTTAAGCACATTCTAATTAGCAATTTGTATGTTGTTATAAGGATACTGAACTTCAAATTAAATGTTTCACATTAAGTCAAATTCTTTCATGTTCTTTTCTTCCCCTTAATGTATAGCTTGGTTTCAGTCACTTTGTAACTGTTCCAGGCAAAGGCCTTTAAAGGCATATTTCCTGTACCCATTTGAACTCTGATTTCTAAATGTGCAAAGGTTTAGTGAAAAGCAAAACTAAAAATACTTTGGAGATTAGGTTTCATGATATATCTGGTAAAAGGTATGTTCATGTATCAAAAGATATCTGACAGCAGTCGCCAGGGTGTTGCATATAACCGGCGTAGAATGCAACTTGACTTTTCAATATAGGACTAACAACATTTTAAGAGCTTTTTCAACAATGAGGAAAGATGAAAAAGCAGAAATAGAGATGCAGAGAATTAATTGAGATGATTGAAAACCTGAGTTAACTGGTTATTTGTCAATTTTTGTGCCTCAGTGACATAGCATAAATAAATCCGGAGAGTTGGAGGAGTTTCTTGCCCAGTTCAGCTATGTTTTCTTCCAGTTTATCTGGAAACATGGAAAGAATGAGCATCTAGGAAAAGCATGTAAATGTTTTGCCTTACACGTCTGTAATTTTTTTGCATAACAACTAAGTGAAAACGTAAGTCACAAATTTTACTATACCTGGCTGGAAGCCTTCACTGATAAGTTTAGAGTTTGAACCAGCAAAAGAACCAACAGAGAAATGTTTTCGCCATTGACCACAGAGAGTGCGAAGACGATGAGTAGCACGTTTCTAGAACTTTTTTCCTTGATCTTTTGACAGTTATTTGTTACCACACTTAATAGCTGCCTGTCTTAATATTGTTCACAACTACTTTCTGTCAATGCCTGTCTGTTAACCAAGAAACAAAATTGTGCAAACAAAACAGTCCAATAAAAACCCTGGTTCAAAAAGAAAAGGTCAAATCCTGCTACTCAAGTAAATGATGAATGCATTAATGTATTTAATTAAAAATCCATGAGAGAAATATTTCATTTAAAAAATGTAAAAATGAATGTATAACTTCATTCAGCAGAAGACGGGATTGAAGCTGAGAGAAGGTGAACACTTAAAAGTGCTGGAAATTCAGCTAATCAAAAAGCCCACAGGGGCTTTACTTACATACAGGTATGAATCTGCCAGGTTCATTTGAGTTCTTCCAATGGTGTTAGATGTACTGAAATAAAAACTAAAGGTCATTTTTCTCACTTGTAGATGATGTGTTTTACCATAGTTTCAGTGCCCTAGGTGGATGGCCATAATTTCTACGTCGTGCATTCATGTATTTTGAATGCAAATAAATGCTCCTATAGCAGAATGAGGATTTTTTTTAAAAATGTTGCTCTTTCAGTATTTTTTCTCATCTGTTTCTTCACACGGCTGCTTACACAAATTAAGATGAAATCATAGTTATAGAATCATAGAATATTTGAAGCTAGAAAGTGCACATCTTCAGGAGCACAGCACAATTTCCACTGATTGCAGTAGGACACTCAAAGATTTAACATTTCTGTAATAAAAAATATGACAAAAATATATTGCAAAGTAAGTGAAATAAGAGAACAACCATGAAAGCAACTGACAATTGTTCAGTTTATCAAAGATTTTACTTTCACTATATATTCCTTCACGTTTTTTTTGTGGCTTGAAAGTACTGTCAGTACTGCAAAAGTAAAGTCTGTGATACCTAGTATATGCTTGATTTAAGAGAAATATTTCTTGTGTACTACCTCCACCTCTGTTATGAACTTCCTTGGTACAAATTTACTATTTTGCTAAGTTCAGCGTAATCATTTGGTATAAGCAGGTAGTTCCTAGAAAATAATTTTGAGTAGTGGCATCACTTTAACTCTATTTTATGTTAAACACTGTTTTCTTCATGCTGATATTAATTTGAATTGTACTCATGAAAGTAAATTTCATCATCTCTAATTCTAGCATTGTATGCATATGTGAAATGAAGAAACAGCATTGTGAGTTGTTTTGTTACACTTGCTTTAAAGACAACTTCAGTCCCATAGCCACCATTCAGGAATTTATCAACATTTTTCTCCTTTGGAAAAGAAAAAGGTTGTTACAGATTTTTGGAGGAGTATAAACTACAGGATATTACTTTCTCACAAAAATGCTGTGAATCTTGCTTCAGATAGATTCCGATTCTGTGCAGTCAATATTCTGCATATCTGTTTCTCCTAGCAAAACCTAGAATATTGCAAACACTGTTTTAATATTTAATGACTTGTTGTTTGTAATAAAATTAATGAGCTTTGAAGGCTAACATTGTCCATACTTAGGAAAGAAAAAAGTGGTCTCAGGGACTTTGCAAGTAGCTTACTACTGTGCTAAAATTCAAGATGAATTGCCTAACTTCAGAGATATTGTCATACACACTCACAGTATGGAAATGGAGAAAAATAAGTAGGTGAAACTCAATTAATAGGAATCTTTCTTTATTGACAGGCTAGTGAAGGATGCCCCATGGGATGAGGTCCCTCTCGCTCACTCCTTAGTGGGTTTTGCCACTGCTTATGACTTCTTGTACAGCTACCTTAGCAAGACTCAACAGGAGAGATTTCTTGAGGTAATTGCCAATACCTCGGGATATATGTATGAAACATCATACAGACGTGGATGGGGTTTCCAGTACCTCCACAACCACCAGCCTACCAACTGTGTGGCCCTGCTGGCTGGAAGCCTGGTTCTGATGAATCAAGGTATGTGCTAAACCATAGGAATGTTTTTCTAAAGTGTATCGACTCGATCAGCCATTTATGCAGCAAAGATCAGGAACTGACACAAACGCTTCTGAGAGTACAACGGTATTGGGTTTGCTCTTTTGCTGCTTAGAAAAATTTAACTTACTGAATAGAACAAAAGTCTGTGGGCAGATGTACAAGGTATAATACATATGCATATGTACCTGTGTATATAAATTCAGTTATCTAAGTGATTCTGAAATTCTTACCTCACTGTTTATAGGAATTAAAAATCCCCTTGTGTATAGTCTATCCAGTCCAGATTTACAGACAGGGTCTTTCAGGGTAGATTGTCAGTAATGAGTGATGTGCTTGGTCCCCTTACACAGCGCATTGAGAAGGTCAGCAGGCAGAAACACTCTCAGCTGGGAGCTATACAACAAGACAACCCGGAATTTCATCCAAGACTTCTGTCTCCCCAAGAGAGCTGCAAAAGTGTAACTTTATCTACCCAAGGGCCACAGCTCAGGACACTTCTTTCCAGCATCCTTCCAGCCATTAGGGCTATAGCATAGATATAAACTAAGTAAACAAGACTTCTGTGTATAGCAATGGTAAATACACTGCGCTGAACCGTGGGAAATAGCATTCTTGCTAGTGCAGTAGTCAAAGGCTAGCTATTGTGGCTATTAATGTCACAAGGGAAAACAAGGGTGGAAGCATTTGGGGTTTTATTTGGACAGACCACTCTGCTGCCAGCTCCATCAGAGCAATGAAGTAGCGTCAAGATAGCTGTGAGTAAAGCAAGTAGAAGTAGCACCACCTGCCCCTGTTGCTCCGGTCTTCCCCATTGTATTTATCTCTTCAGCCAGCGGATAAAAATACCGTGTTAGATTCAGATTGTCTGTTTAACTTACTAACATTGCAACCTTTTTTTCTCTGTTAACTGAGCAGGATTTGGCAGCTTTGACTACTAGGAAGTCTGAATTGCTCATCACTCTTCTGAGCATAAATACAGTAATTGTGACAATGACATGAAACAGTCTTAGTAGCGGGTTTGAATGTAGCTCACACTCGCTTAGCCTGGCACATGCGCTTCGTTCAGCAGGCACCGCTTCACCACCGTGGGGTATAATGTATGCCAGCTGAGCTCTGCTATATGATGGAAAGAAGTCTGGCTAAATCTGTGTCCAGACACTTTGAGTTGGGTAGACACGAAGTTGTCATATAGAAATGCAAGGCAGCTGGTCTCCTGCTTCTCTTGCCAGCAAATCCGAAAGAAAATGAGGCCTTTCCTCTGCTGGGATGCACGGTCTGCCTTCTGCAATACATAAATGCAGTGCTGAGGCTCTCGTGCATGTGCTTGTTCCTTAGTGAAGGCAGACAAGCTCTTCTTGCATCCTCTTCCCAGCTCTTGGTTTGTGTAGAGCAGACCAAAACAGTAAGAACTCTGAAAGTCTTTTCTTTAGAAGAAATATAACTGTTTAGGGCTTGTATGCCTACAAATATCTGAAGGGTGGGTGTCAGGAGGATGGGGCCAAGCTCTTTTCAGTGGTGCCCAGTGACAGGACAAGGGGCAATGAGCACAAACTGAGGCACAGGAAGTTCCGTCTGAACATGAGGAAGAACTTCTTCCCTCTGAGGGTGACGGAGCACTGGAACAGGCTGCCCAGGGAGGTTGTGGAGTCTCCTTCTCTGGAGATATTCAAGACCCACCTGGACAAGGTCCTGTGCAGCCTTCTGTAGGTGACCCTGCTTCGGCAGGAGGGTTGGACTAGATGACCCACAGAGGTCCCTTCCAACCCCTACTATTCTGTGATTCTGTATACGTGGAGGCTGAAACTTCACCTAGTTGGAAGATCAATTTTATGCTAGAATTGAGAATCTGCATTTGGAATTAACCATGCAAAACTTTTCCAAAATAACTTGTGTGTGGATAACCCTTTAAGTTGTGCAATAAAATGACAGTCTAAGTAGAACGGAGCATGTCTTAAAATAGAGCACCTATTAGTAGAAAATCAGTTAACTGAAGCTCAGATGTGGACTTCTTTGTATTTTTAAACTCTGAGGATCTCCTCACCACACGGGTAATCATGCCGGTGAAAAATGACTGATTAGAATATTTGCATTATTGGAGCCCTCTAGTGGGCACCGTAAGTTTGTTTTCAAACGACTTTAATTTGAAATACAGTAGTCTTGGCGTGGCTTTTCCCTTTTTGCGTGCCCTGAATGCATTAAGGAAATTTTGCCTCTAAGATGGAAAGCGTAATACCCCATTATTAGCAAAAGGTGTTTGATAGATTTTCCCTGTGTTTAAATACAGTGTTTTATTTTTCACCCTAGAAGTACAGGGACACTGTAGCGCGAGGTTATATTTTAGAGCTCTGGACTGCAGATTCTTTGCTGTAAAGGATCCCACTGTGGGAGTACAGATGACATAATCTATGATCTATGGTGTTGTAACTAGATTTACCAACCTCTTTTTCTTTCAGGCTACCTTCAGGAAGCTTACTTGTGGACCAAGCAAGTGTTGGCAATCATGGAGAAGTCAGTAGTCCTGCTGCAGGAGATCACAGATGGCTCCCTCTACGAAGGGGTGGCTTATGGCAGCTACACGACCAGATCGCTGTTTCAGTACATGTTTCTTGTCCAAAGGCACTTTGATATCAATCACTTCAGCCACCCCTGGCTCAAGCAGCACTTTGCTTTTATGTACAGGACTGTCCTGCCAGGTAGGTCCTTTGGGTGAATGAAGATGAAGCTTCTAATTCTTGAAGCAGCAGTAAATTTCATACTTGAAGTAGGCCATTTTAAAGTAACATTGTACTTGGATTTTTTTAAATAACCTTTTCCTTGGATTTTACCTTCATCATTCATCGAAACAGTACATCCTTGTTTATCACTGCTTGTTAAAGATCATTGTTTATTAAACTCTGTCTTTTAAAACCAGTGAGAAGATAGAAACTTAAACTTGGAGAAAAAGCAATGCTTCAGAATTTGATTTCTGATTTCTGCAGTTTCAAACAGACCCGTTTCTGGGGTTTTCTGTTTGAAAAATAATATTCTTCAAGATTCTTACTGGTTTTTTCCTTTGCCAAAAATCATCATGCTAAAAGGTTAGGTGGAAGGAATAGCAAATGATGAAGCCAGGGTAAAAGTAGTAGGGTAGGAAACTTTTTACATGATCACCAGTTTTCCCCAAAACAGTGAAACAGGTTGTTATACCACTTTTATTAAAATATTTTTCTTATGAAAAATGTCATTGACTCAAATGATAGGTTTCTCTGTGCAGTCCAGGAGTATAAGAACCATTTTCTTTTGTCAATATGAGAGTTAAATATCTGACATCACTAATGGGTCAATTTTGCAGACTTTTTAATATTTCTGTTCTCTTGCTGGATCTTTCCACTGTCTTGCAGTGTGTTTTAACATCTCTGATTTGAAGTCCCAGTTGTGACTGAAAGATGGAGATGTGCAAATATGAAACCAGTTAAAAGTTAGTAAATATTCCCAACCCCTTCTAGCTTTCAGAAGCTATTTAGTTTCAGGCAGCCTTGCAAGTTTTCAATGATGGTTTTGTGTTGCTTAATTGCAGGACAATTCATTAGGAACAGATATTGTTCAAATTCCTGGTTAAAAAGACCATACTAACTTTATTGGCTATAAGAACCCCAGATCTAGCCGTGTATGTAAGCGGGGCTGAGCGCAGCTTTGGCATGCCAGCACAGACGTGTAAGGAACTGCGCTGACTCCGTGTGAGACCTCAGCCATCTACTGGGGAGAGGTTCCTAAGGGCAAAGTAAACGCATGCTAGATGTTTCAGGGTGAAGCTGATTTTTTTTTTCCTTGGGGGCACCTCTGTTTTCTTGCTTTGAAGAGTTTGGACTGGCATAGGACAAGTGAAAGCTGTGGAGAGAAAGTTACCTTTGCCAGATTCGAGTTAGGAGAGGAAGTGGATGGGACATTGCTTCTTACATTTTTTTGTACTACTTTGACTGTCTGTAGCCCATAGCCAAAGAAGAAAGGTGAGTATTCAAGTTAGCTACAGCAGGAGGAAAGAACTCCTGTGTAACCTGTTTATGGCTCATTTACACGTAGGTCTATAAACATCTGAAAAGGCTGGTTCTGTTTGTGTCTGTTTCTACTGCTTGGCTTCACCGTCGTGCTCTACAAATGCATCATTCTACATTTATTTGTTCTTTCTCACACTCCTTTTCACTTTTTCCCAAGGGTTTCAGAGAACTGTGGCCATCGCGGATTCCAACTATAACTGGTTCTATGGGCCAGAGAGCCAGCTGGTGTTTCTTGACAAATTTGTCATGCGGAACGGCAGCGGGAACTGGTTGGCAGAGCAGATCAGAAGGAACCGAGTGGTGGAGGGCCCAGGGACACCATCCAAAGGGCAGAGGTGGTGCACTCTCCACACTGAATTTCTCTGGTATGAAAGCGAATGAGTGGGCTCAAAAGGAACCTGACAGCTGTTTGCTGTTAGTGATGATCCGTTATCTTTAGATTTGTACTGTAGAAGCCAAGATTGGGCTGGCCATGTGCAACCCAGAGAGTCATTAGGCTCAGAAGAACTTCTTCACTTGGCACAGGTGCACAGTATGTGCTGCTACAGGGAACACCTTGGTCTTGTCCTACATTTGCTTTTGTGTTTTCCTTCCATTGTCTATTGCTTTTATAGACTACAAGCAGTTCCAAAAAGACTGAAAATTTGCCTGCATGTATTCCTCAGTTTATTTGGTCTATTCTAGTGAGTTTTAATCCCATTGTATTCTTTAATATTTATTTAGGTGAATATTTAAAGCATAGTTTTCTTTTAAAAGTTGTAAGTCATAATATAAGCTTTCTTTTAAAAGCTGAAGTAATGTGAGCAGTAAGGCTACTGTTAGTTGGTTTTGCACCCTAATTTGCAAGTTATGCTTAGAAAAAATATCATGATAGATGACTAGATCCATACTTCCCATGTAATTTACAGCTCTGCTATCTTGTGTGTTGGTCTTCTAAAGGTAAGAAATGGAAAGACCCAAGAGGCTTTAGATACACATACAAATTCCCTCAGTCTGTGGAGACAACAAGTACATTTCTGAGGACTCAGTGTAGCTCTATTTCTCTCTCTTACAAGAAAAATATTGACTACATATTGGTTTGCATTTATGAGATGCACATTAGAATGCATGTTTATTAGGCTCCAAGCACCCTTCATCTTGTTATTTGCAAAATACAGAATCTCTCCTCTACAACCCCATTCCTTCATTCTTTTCTCCTGCACCTCCATGGAAATCTTCGGAATTTATACTTATAAAGTTCTTTTTGACGTCAAAGTGAAAGAATTTAAGAGCACCTGAGTAAAAAAAAAAAAAAAAAAACAAAAGTTATTTGAATATTCCAGCAATTGCCTTTTCCCTGTGCTGCAGTGTTGTTCTTGTGACGAGCACGTCCACTTGCATTAGAGCCTTGGGAAACAGGTCTGCTTTTAGGGTAATCTCCATCAAGGACCATTAGATACAGAGCAGGCTCCTGGTGCTGGCTGGAATTACCCGAAGCCATATGCAAGACATGTGCTGTGATCATCCGGGGCCTGACAGAGGCTCGTGGTTAGCTGTAGAGAATAAATCTGATCAGGAAACATCTAACAGAAATATTACTGGGCCTATTGATGGTCTTGTTTATTTTGGTTGCTTAAAAATAATGCCAGAAGGTTAGTTTTTGTTTTCCATGGTTAATTTTTTTTTTAATTTTGTTTGTTTTAAGTCCTGTAGATCAAATAAAACAAAAATTGTGAGCATTGTAACCTTTTCTGGAATTAAGACCTCTTTTTAAAGCAAATGTCTTGTATCTTACAATTTACAGAAGAAAGCCATGCAAATTTTTCTTCAACCTAGTTGGAGAAGGAAACTATCATACACTAAATGATGTAAATCATAAAAAAAATCCTTTAAAATGCCTTTTCATTAATTTTTAGTGTATTGCTAATTCTGTTTGGAGACTATAGACTTCTATAATCATCAGTTTGGGGAAACAGATATGCTGCTTCTCTTGGTTAAGTAGTCAGTAAATGGGTGCAAATGTTGATGTCTAGCGCAAAATAGACAGTGTCTACAGCCTGTTCCTAATGTGCCTTTTTTAAAGATTTGTATTGCAGTCAGTAGCTTTATGATATAAGACAAAATGTAGCTAGTTTGAAATTAGTGGTACTCTTATCTTTGGACTGCAGAAGGATTGCTTGCTTTAAACGTGGAGCAGATGCTTTCAGCTATTCTGTAAAAAGCAAACAACAATTTTGTATAGGGATCAGTATGATAAATATCATTACAGCTGTACGATTAGTTCACTCAAGAAGCATACACGTGGGCTTTATATTGTTAGCTTGCTCCTTGATGTAAATACTGAATTGTTCTTTGGGTTTTGTACAGGTGCTGATAACGGAATCAGTCAAGTGTTTTTTAAAACCATTTTCCTCATCTTTTTGGCAGGTATGATGCAAGTTTGCGCTCCATACCTCCACCAGACTACGGAGTTCCTAAGCTGCATTATTTTGAGGACTGGGGAGTAGTAACCTATGGAAGTGCTTTGCCAGCTGAAATCAACAGGCCTTTCCTTTCCTTCAAGTCAGGAAAGCTGGGAGGACGTGCAATATATGATATTGTTCATAAGAACAAGTACAAAGAGTGGATCAGGGGGTGGAGGAACTTTAATGCTGGCCATGAACACCCGGACCAGAACTCTTTTACTTTTGCTCCCAACGGCGTACCTTTCATAACAGAAGCTCTGTATGGGCCAAAATATACCTTTTTTAATAATGTGTTGATGTTTTCCCCTGCAGTGTCCAAGAGCTGCTTCTCCCCATGGGAAGGGCAGATTACAGAAGACTGTTCCTCAAAGTGGCTTAAATATAAACATGACTTGGCTGGTGACTGTCAGGGACGAGTAGTTGCTGCCATGGAGAGAAGCGGGGTGGTTTTTATCAGGGGAGAAGGAGTGGGTGCATACAATCCTAAACTGAAGCTGAGAAAATTGCAAAGAAACCTCATACTTCTCCATCCCCAGCTTCTCTTGCTAGTGGACCAAATCCACCTAGAAGATGACAGCCCCCTGGAGGCAGCGACCAGTTTCTTCCACAATGTCGATGTGCCTTTTGAAGAAACAGTTGTTGATGATGTCCATGGGGCCTTTATTAGGCACCATGATGGGATATACAAGATGTATTGGATGGACGACACCGGCCACAGCGAGAAAGCTACCATCGCCTCAAGGATGTATCCCCGGGGCTACCCATACAATGGAACGAACTACGTGAATGTAACGACCCTCTTGCGTCACCCTGTCACGAGGGCCATTTACCTTTTCATTGGGCCCTCCGTCGACGTGCAGAGCTTCACCATCCGTGGAGATTCTCCACAGCTGGATGTTTTCGTTACCACCAGTGAGCACGCCTACGCGGTGTACGTGTGGCCCACTGAGGATGGGTCCCGCCCGGCCTTTGCACAGGTTATTGCAGACCGCCAAAAAATTGTCTTTGACCGAGCCTCTGCCATTAGGAACTTCGCAGTGCCAGAAGTGAAGGACTACGTAGGGATCGTGGAGAGGAACCTGCAGCATTTTAAGCCTGTTTTCCAGCAGCTTGAGAAGCAGATCTTGTCTCGTGTACGCAACACGGCTAGCTTTAGGAAGACTGCTGAGCGCCTGCTGAGGTTTTCAGATAAGAGACAGACAGAGGAGGCCATTGACAGGATATTTGCGATCTCACAGAGGCAGCAGCAGCAGCACGGCAGAGCAAAGAAAAACAGAAAGGTAGCCAAAGGCTACAAATTTGTTGATGCCGTTCCCGACATTTTTGCACAAATTGAGGTAAATGAAAGAAAAGTGCGACAAAAGGCACAGACTCAAGCACAAAAAGAGTTGCCTGTAGATGAAGATGAGGAAATGAAAGATCTTCTGGATTTTGCAGATATCACTTATGTGAAGCACAAAACTGGGGTATCAATCAAAGGCCGATCAGGGCTGGCACAGATGGTGACAACTACTCGAAGTAGTGCCCCATCAATATCAGCTTCTTATACCCGCCTCTTTCTAATTCTCAACATTGCAATTTTTTTTGTCATGTTAGCAATGCAGCTCACGTATTTTCAGAAGGCCAAGAGACTGCATGGCCAAAGATGTCTGTATGCAATACTTTTAGTAGACAGCTGTATATTATTGTGGCTGTATTCATCCTGTTCTCAGTCACAATGTTAGCAGAAGACCTCTACTAGTCGACCAGTTTATGGTCATATATGTCTATGCAAAAGCATTAACCCTAATAGGGCCAAAGTTTTTCTTCTTTTTTCTGAAACATTCCAAAAACAGCTGGGGAAAGATTGGTTTCAGACCAGAAGGGATAGAAGAATAGGGCAAGCAATGAATATCTCAGAAAACTAAGTACTTAATAAGTACTCCTCCTTTCTCTTTTCAGTTGGGCCTCACATCTGAGGGAATGTTATGCTTTGTTCATCAGAGTTCAGTAATGTAAAGTTGTAATTAATTTTTTGGTGAGAAGAGCCCTTTTAGTAGATTTGTTTTCAAGGGCTTTCTTTTTTATACAGAGTTGGATTTTCATTTAGTGAGTTTTCGTTTCAGGCTGCTGTGGGTGTCTCTGGACATTCTCTGTAGAAAAGGACAGTCAAAGACAAGTATGCAAGGCAGATCTTAGCAGTAGACTTCGTTTCTCTCTGCCGAACCAAAGAATGCTTCAACATGGGACACTCCTGTATAGTTATTGCAGACCCTTACATCATGTCATCTCTTCCGTGCTTTACAGTCTGGCATGGTGGGAAGTGGGAATCATGTTAGTACTTGCCAAGTGAGAGGCACAATGCCTAGTAGGCAGTAGCAGAAGGCAAATACGGGGCTAACTCAAAGTATAAAGGAATACAATGCTCAGGAAAAAAAACCACGTTATCTTTCAGTCAAGTATAGACTGTAGAAGGATGAATGCTGTAGAATCTGTTCTCAATTTTACAATTTAGGGTTTCACAAAAGTTTTCTATAGGTTGAAGCACATTTAGTAGGGAAAATGTCCTAGATCACTGCCCTTCCATAAGCAATTGTAAAAATATAGACAAAAACCAAAGCGATCCTGTGGTAACCTCAGCAATTGCCAGTATGGTAAAAGAGGTATTAAGGAAGTATTTAATGTCTTTTCTTTTCTGTTCACATGGCTAGAAACAAAGGACAGTTAAAATTATGTGAACAGCCTGTTCTGTATGAAGCACCAGCAAGGGTTCTGAAAGCTCTTGGTGGCCCTGGGTCAATTATTTGCGGATTAGTAGTAAATGGAATCATGTGGCTTATCACAAAAATAAATTTGATGTCTGCACATATATCCCCTGCTGTTCATTAAACTGATTTCAAAAAGTCATAGCTATTTGGGAGAATGGAACCTCTGTGGAATTGGGGCGTATCTGTATGTCTCTACAGAAAAACAATTCTTCCAGTACATTTGCTAAATAAAAACATTGTAATTGTCTCTGTGGAAAAGTTGTTTTTCTTCGATTAAAATTTTTTTCCTGATAATTACAGTAATGATGTTCATCAGGACCTTGTTCAAACCACAAATCTTTGTTTCCTCTTCCCAACACCCATTTAGGTATCTGTTACCTACGTTGCTGCTGCTAAGCCTTCTGCAAGTCTATGTGTTGAAATGCGATGAGCTTTCCTTGTCTAAACATCTTCAGTGAACTGATCAGAATATTTTCACTAGGTTCCAGCTACTGAGCCAGTTCTGAGCACTGTATTCACATACATAAGCCCCACTACAGTCTCCAGTGCCTGGATTTATCCAGTGAAATGTGGTACATTTAGTCTGAGCAAAGAGTTAGGACCCCAGTAAATTTCTGCTCCATGCATAGTCAGTGGAGAAAGAGAGCCTTCAGATAGCTACATGGTACACCTATGACCTTGAAACACCTTCAGGACCTTTTTCCTAATTGCTAAAAGGCATGTAGGGTGGTTAATCACTTATTTCAAATCACCCACTTAATTGCTTAAGGTGAAGGGAGCTGTGCCTGGGGACTGTCACCCAGCATAGCTCCATGTTTGTAGCGGTGCCTGCTGAAAGCGTGCCGAGATCGTGCCAGGCTGCATATCACTGGAAATCTTCTGATTTCTGCCTGTGCACAGTGATGACATGAAGACACACAGAAATAGCTACTGGGTTATGTTCAGTTTCAAAAACTGTTGGTTAGTTTTTCAAGATTAGGTGATACTATCATTGGCCATGAAACACTGAAAAATCAAGGTGCAGGTACTGTTGCAGTTTAGTCGTATGGCCTGGCACATCCCTCCACTGGGAGCTGGTGCCGTAAAATTACCCGAGGGTAATTCAGGGAGACATTATGACTTATAAGCAAATAACCAATGCTTGTGTCTCCATGTCCTCTTTACGGACATATGAACCTTCAGGAAAATAAAGAGCTGTGGTAGCTTTTAGCCTTTATCAGGCTAATATCAGCAGTGGAGTTTGTACAAATATTTCACTTTATTTCATGTCTATGCACGTTTACACTGTGTCAATTTGCTATTGCTTTGAACAATCAGCTATAGAAAGCCAACCTACAGTCTAGAAACCATTTGAGAAATACCTGCATTTCTTGGTCTGCTTTGTAGTGTGGCATCTGAATTCTAGCATGGGATTTGTGTAGCTGTCAAATCAAACTGCAGAATTACAGAGATTAGAAAGTGAGGTATGGCTGCGCACATTAGCTCTCCTTTACACTCCACTTCTCTGCACCTTTCTAGCAATGCAAAGAGAAAGAGGTGGGTGCAAGATCTGCCCATGCTCACAGCCAGGTCTTAAACCAGCTTTTAAAGCAGACCAGCATTCAAACTAATAGTGTACATGCAATGATGGAGGGAAGGGAAATGAAATGTACCAGTCTGTCCTGCTGAATGGGAGACCAGACCCATTTCAGTGTAAAGTCGGAATCAAAGGGTTTTCCAGCCTGTGCTTGGTTTGCATCTGATACCTTTGTGTTAAAGATTTACGAGATACCTGCATATGACTGTCATTACTGGCCACTCTGAACTCCACTTACACAGATGTAACTTTGATTCAGACGGGGCAACTAAAGTTTGTTTCAAAAAGTGATGAAGTCATAATTGTGCTGAGTATAATTCAGACATGAGAAGAATCTTGTGTACTTTCTTACTTATTCTTTTCCAGGCCAGAGTCTTTGAAATGTCCTGCTCCAATAGTCGAGTAAGTTTTGCTTCCATGCTTTACTTGCATTCTTCTTGTCTCTCTCATTCCTTATCAAAGATCATATTTTTTTAATGGGATTTGAAGAAAATGGAAGAACAGATGGTTCCATGCCATCAACAATCAGCAACCAACAGCCTGTTGGGTAGAAGTGCCTGTGTCACAATGAAGAAAGAGTTCAAGCCCTCAGATGGCAGCATACACTGAAAAATCTGAGCTACCCTGCCTTTACTAGGAAGTGTAGTGAGGAAGAGCAGGTAAATGGGATCAGCGCAGATAGCCCTGCTGGCTGGTGAAAGGGCTGGAGAAGGTTGGTGTTCTTCAATGCCTGATGACATGAGGAAGGATGCTGTCCTTGCCTTTGTGTCCTTTGTCTGAAATGCAAGAGAGAGGCAGCGTCAGTGAGCTCTGTGTCCATGGCAGAGGCAGTTAGCACTAGTTTCATCTGAATTGGGTGTACTGAACAACTTTGGAAATGTCACTGTATGGTACCCAGTAGCAAAGTTATCTTTCTAAAAAATGTTAATTTTCTGCATCTCTGGCCACAGGAAAAGATGGCTATCTACAACTGGGTGTATGTGGATGGGTTCCTGTATTCATCTGAGACCCTGCTGGCTTCACTCTACTTCTCTTCATAGCTGATGTTTAGTCATGCATGCTTCATTTCAGGGCTGTGGTCTAAATCAGTCTAAAGTTAGTTCAGTGTATTCTGAACAAAGTGAATGGGAATTCAGCCCACAGGTAGTGCTGTGTTTGTTTGAGTGTGGAACCTGGTTCTTAGACTTTTTTTAATGATTTTTTGAGTTCAGCTAAAAATTTGCTATGTATGTTATATACATCGTTGTGACTAAAGGAAGCAAAGGGAATGGAGCACATTACCTCATTACTTGAAACTTGTAAGATCAGAGCTTATTCTGAGGGATTATATGTCTGAAATACATCAAATTCTTTTGTTGGCCTATGTATTTTCCACTGGTGAAAAGTGTTTTCTTAGTGTTTGAAAGCATATAGTGTTTGGAAAATAGCTGTATTTCTGCATCGCTACATTCATGTTTATTTGGTCTGCAAAAGTCTTAGTTGGGATCAAACATACTTTTGTCTAACTTTAATACCTTTGCTCTGGCTACTTTGTTAAAATTCAGAAGGGTAACTTCAAGCCATGTCAGACTCGGCCAATGAAGCCAAAATGTTATTTTCTGTCCTTTCTTGGCAGCTGACTTGAGGAGCACTCTGCAGCAGGAGGCCTATGAGATCCAGTGCTGAATATGTCCATACTGTCACCAGTACACGGACTGGTTGGTGAATGAGTTCAACCTTGAGACAAATAATGTCAAAGCACTTCAAAGAAAGAGCCCAGGTCCCTTTCAAGGAAGTGAAATCTTTCAAGGAAATTAAATCTGTGATTCTGTGAAGTAACATAGCTGTTGTCTGCTTGAGGCAGGCAGGAGAACTGGACCCAAATACACAATGTATAAGTGCATTCTAAAAAAACCTCTGAAAAACAGGATAATCATTGGGTCTTTTTCAGAGATGGCGTCAGTTTTTCTGCTGATAATAACTAATACAGATGAGTGACTAATCTATATTTGTGCTTGCCTTGGTTCCTACTCTACACTGCATAGTGGCTGCAGCCATATAAGTCAACAGGAAAACTAATAATTTCATGAGAATTTAGGTTTCATCTTCAGTTTTCAGTGAAACTGAACACGGCTGCAGTGGCCATGAGATACTAAGGAGCACATGAATCCATATATGCAAGGTCATATCCTTTCTGCTTTAGTTTGTATTAATAAAAATAGCAAGAGAACAATGTAAATAACGTATTGTGGTAGTGGTGTTCTTGTGGTAATGGAAATCCGCAGTTAAATCCCACAGATTTGTTCTCAGTCAAATTCTAAGAGGCAGAAAAAAGCAGGAGGAAAGATGCTGTTGGCATGCCTTTATATGTCCATGTTCTCCACCAGAACGCATGCAACGCTGTAGGAATCCTCATTATACTGAAAGACAAATGGTGGGATCCTAACAGTCCCCCTGTGCCTCAGTGATGCTGTGAAAGCTGTGTTCTGCTCATCTGTTCTCAGGTGAGCTTCAGCTTGTAGGATAAGTTAAGCTGGGACTTCAGAGCTCTTCAGCTCAACATCTAACTCAGGGCTGCCCAACATATGGCCCCATCCATCTGGGCTATAGCTACTCATCAGTCACGCAAAAAGCACAGTAGGGTCCCCTAGGAAAGATAGCCGTGAGGAATGAGCTGTCCGCACCATTTTTCTGGGTGGTAGCCTGCTCTGTGTATGAGACCCTTGGGGAAGACATCAGTCTGGCAGGGTCTCCATGACTCGTCACAGTGGTGACAGCCCACTCCCAGCGTCCCTGTTTTTAAGAACCCCTGACGCGTGGGCAGGCAGCAGCATGTTCACATGCACAGCATGCACACAGACTGGCACGTGTCAAGCCTACTACGCATGAGTCACATCACATTCAGTCACTTGGCAGGACAGGGTCCAGTACGTATGATCTCCACGACATAAGCAGTGTATCCCACTGCAACAGTCAAGTTGGGCATTGCCGCCTAAGCAAGGGGCACTTGCTTTTTCCTTATACATAAGCCTGCTGTAGGCAATAGGCTGCAGCACAGGCATATGCCTCCATGAGGGAAGAAGGTCCCAGTCTTGTCATCCTATTTGCTGTTTTATCCCAGCATATCTAGCCTTCCTTCCGCTAAAGGCACATGGAGCATTTCCCCTAGATGCTACCTTTCCTGCCAGATTGATTCCTCAGGCTGACAAAAGAAATCAGCATTCATAGCATTTATGATGATTTTCTATAAGTTTAAGGACTCAGAGAAAAATTGCTTAGCATTTGAAATGCGTTGTTGTGCAAGATATTTAGCATGAAATTTCAGCCTTTTTCCCCTTTGACTTGTGACCAAAACCACCAGTGATTTTACTGCCTTCAGTCCTAACTGACCCTGGGACAACCAAGAGGAAAGCTGTTCCCCTCCAACCCTCAGACCTGTGCTACCGTGAACAATAATCCATGGCAAAAGGATATATAAATTTATGACTTTCACAAAAACATTAACATACATTTTTTCACCAGTACGCACTTTCACTCCAAACATTACACACTCAGTCTAGCTACGTACTTACCACCAGTTGGAAGACAATCTGCAAGGAGGTGGAATGATTCTAAAATCATGAGTATAAAATCCCTGGTTTTCCACCTTGTCTTCATAAAGGCTGTAACACAGAAAGCTAGGAATGCCAGGACAGATGGGCCCATTGGATCTGCCTACGGGAAATGCCAATGAAGAAAACTTGAGAAGGATTGGGCATGAAAACTTCCCGAGACTGCCACGCTGCTGTGAGGGTAAGCTAGATGAATTCCGTCTGAGTAGGTGATCAGCATACGCATTTCTTTTTCTCCCTGAGGAACAGGACTATCCTTAGGATGAGGAGCTGTAGTCTTCAGGACATGCTAAGGAAGGCCAAGTTGCTTCATGACCTACTTAAGATGCTAAAGCAGTTATAGTAGATCTTAACTAATAATTATAGTCTAGAACTATATTCACTTCTCTCATGCTTGTCTTTTTTTATATAGCATAACCCTTATTTTGATCAGGTAAAGTAATTGCAGTCTTTCATTTATTAAGTTTGTCAGGTAATGAAGGAGACTGTGATTGGCCCATTGGCAATGATGACACCCTGTTTCCCCACTGAGTGGTGAACAGTATGCAACAGATTAGCCTTAAAATGTCCAATATCTTGCCTCAGAGGGCCCAAGGCTCCATAGGACATTCCTCCAGTAAGCTATGTGGAGGATCTGGCTCCGACAGCAGAAGTGGTAAACTCTGCTAAGACACAACCTTGTCTGCCTCTGGAAGTTTCCTCTGGTGGACCCAACTGCAGATTGCTAGCAATAGGAAAAAGGGCAGAGGACCAGAGTCGCTGGGAGGGCACTGAAATAACTCCGCCTTTATGTAAGGTAGAGGAATATAGATGATGTTCAATAACGCTATAAAATACTTACAGCTGCAAGTGCCTTGCAAATAAAATGACAATGATGATGGAGTATTTGAGCATTACAGAATAGGCAAGGGCAGACCCAGAGACTTGGAAAGTTACTGCTAACATAAAATATAGGCAGCTAGGAATGCTTTCTCCTTATGTCCCATCTATCATTCTTTCCTTTTGAACCATATTTTCCCATTAAAAAAAAAAGTTTTTCTCTGCCAGTTACAGTATTGTAGATTCTCCCAAATGACAGGACAGGCTGACAGCAGGACTAGCTGTGTGTAAAAGGCAGATACTGAAAGTGCACACACAAGTGCTGTTGAGTGTAAGAGAGTTCAGCCTTTAATACAAGCCAGACGTAGTCGCCATAGAGTCTGACACAGCTCATGAATTTGTGGTAAGCTGAAACAGCTTGGGTATTCTGCAGGTAAGGAATGAGACTGATTAGAAAAACTGTGTGAGCAAGTGAGGTGGAGGACCAGAAGCCAGAAACTTTTCAAATCTGTAAGAACAAAATTCTGTCACAAGAGACTGAGACCATTTCTAGACCTCCCTTGTGGTCATCATTGCTGAATGAAGAGCGGGATACATGTTTATTCTGCAGAGAGAAATGTATGCTAAAGTTTAATTATATGATATATCTAGTATATCACGTAGACTGTTTGGTGGGAGAGGGGTTGAAAAATCTGCAGTGAAGTTTAGTCACCCATCATTTCTTTGACATTGTGCTTCTCGGTGAAGTTCTCTTCCTCCAGGGGTATGTTAGAAGTAGTAGCTGTTGCTATCAATTCCTTTCCACTGGCAAAAGCGTATAGGATTTTTGAGCAGTTTCTTTCATATGGATGACTGGTTTGCCTGTCTTTGGAACTTGCTAAGAATAAATAACTGGCATCCCCTAGCAGCAAGATTCACTAGGTTTTTTTCACTCGTAACTTGCTCACCTCTCTGATTTTGCCCAGAGAAAGCTGTGAACTTACTGGCATAGCTCAGACAGCTGCATGCAGAAAGCTTTGAAAGGGACAGAGTCTCAGCTCTTGCACTGCATTACTGTTAGAAAAAAAAAAAACTTTAAGTAACAAAATTTGGGCAGCAAAGGAGCCCAGGATGGGAAACTGGAGATGGGGGAAAGGGGCATACTGCCATGAACTGAAGAACGAGTTAAATTAGGCAAAATATTTATGTAGTTAAAGTTTAAAAAGAGGAAGGAGTAATCCAATGAAAAGGTACAGAGCAGAATTTGTAACATATGAGCAGACAGGATTCAGCCACACACACATAGGACTGGAATAGAATCAAATCTCAGCTATTCAGCAATACCAAGACAGCAAGATGTGATGGCATAACCTGAAGAAAGCAAGGATGCATGGAATCTAAAACATTTATAATAAGAGTATAGAAATATTTTGGGTTTAATGTGCTTTTATTTGCAAACATAATTTTATAGCATTTCATTTTCCATAGTAAAGACTGAGCTTTGTTTACTTAGAACTGACTAGTTGACTACTCAGTGTGATTTACCTGACTACAAATGAGTTCACTCTATAATCTGCTTCACTAGGGCTGCTTAATTTCATCATGAAACCTGACAAATTCTACCTTTCTAATCCTATGAAAATATCATATATTTTCTTATAAACTCAGCAAAAATTTTTCACTTAATCCACAGATCACAGCCAACACTTAAAGAATTGCAGAGACTTTCTTATGGCATATATAGATTGTAGATTAGTGTAGATCGAACAGTAAAGCCCTCACACTGCTGGCTGCCACTTGGACTGGGTTACAGGACCCTCCCCACGCAGAAATGAGATCTGTAGTGGACCTGTAGTGTTTAAGGAGCAGCAGTAAATACCTGCAAGAGAAAACCAGTCCAATGGCTTGTGTGACTCTGTACCAGAGCTCACCGGTCCAGAGCTATGCTTGGTTTTGCAGACCTGGTTCCTTCCCACCCACTAAAATCCTTTTTCAGCCAAAAACTGCCAATAAATGTAATGCCTTAAAATAGCAGTATAATATACACAAATGCTTGTAAGCTGTACATACCCAGTCACAGGGCTACGTCTCAGGCTGCTGCTCTGCTAAGTATTAGTACTGTTAATGATTTATGTGGTGCCGCTGAGCTGTGTGACACTTCACAAACGTGTAAGAAGACGGTTCAACCGTAAAGTCAGAATAACTTCCTTGCTTTCACAGACTGAGGTAATGGGCCTCCAGGGGAGGTCAGTCCACCTGGAGGGTAGGTGCAGATCTGCTTGCGGGCAAGACGCCCACTAGTGAAGCATTAATTTCACCTGGAATGACAGAAAAGGCATTACAAGAATTTTCCTAGAATAAAAAGACTTTTCCATATGCCTTTCTGAACCGGGCACTGAGAAATGCCACTTACAACTCTTTCATTTGAAGAAGCAAGTCCAGTTGTTATAAAAAGAAAACCAGTGCTGACCTGCTCTTTCCTATTGCATGCATAGATGTATGAGATTTTAGATTAATAATGTGAAGAGGAAGTTGAACTTGATAAGACTAATGACAGGAATCCGGGACAGGATGGGCCTTGGTTGGAGCAGCAAGAAAGAGAATGATTTATAGGAAAACAAAACCAGTCTTTTGCTATTCTGAACAAATAGCAAATGTCCCAGCAAAAAAAATCAAATAACCTATCGTAAGGACTTACTAACATGACTAAAACAAGAGCTACTCAATACATGCTGACAAAGCCCACCCACACACATATACACGTGCTGCGTTAAGACCAGCATTATGCATAGTTAGACTACAGCTTTTTCCACCTAGAAAATGTTTGAGATTCATTCATCTGCAAATGAAAGGTTAGAAATTAAGATGTCAAGCAGAAACTTGACAAAATATTAAACAAGTCAACTTGGTTTATGCTGACCCCTTCATTTTAATAAAGTATATTTCAAAATGAAAATATGCATCAAATAACAAAAATAATCATTTTGTTCTAAAAGTGCCCATTTTTTTTATTCCGGCATTGCTTTCATCTCCCTTGGAAGGCACAAAATTTAATGCAAATCAATGCAAAACCAACTGTTAAATTGGAATTCTGGGTTCTTTAACAGACAATGATTTTTCTGAGCACTTCCCAGTTAACGCTTTACAGCTGTTGTGGTGACACGCGTGTTAATTTAGAGGGCAAGAAAGAGCTGCCCTGGGAGCACAAGGCTCGGAGCGAACCGGTCCCGAGGAACAGCCGGGCCTGGGGCCCCGCTCACCCTCGCCCCACCAGCTACCCCCAGCCCCGGGCCCCCCCAGCCACTTTCCAGCCAGGGTGGCCTCTCCTCCCTCTCCCACCTCTTCCTGCAAGTGTTTATTGGAAACACGTTTTGCTTGGAGAGGAAGGTTAATCCAGTCTCGCACAGAGTTCCCCTCCCTTTTCCCAGAAAGCTTGTCCCTGAAATTGTATTTTATTGCAGATAAATAAAACCCTGCCAAAATGTGGCTCAGAGAGCAAAGTCGCAGGGTTTCTTGGCTGTGCTGCTTCCCCTGTGAGGTCATTACCTGCTCCCGAGAGCTGCCGCGGGTCGTTAGGATCCCTTGTCAAACCCATGGCTCTCAGAGGCAGCCCATGTCCCTGTCTCCATAATGAGGGGCCTTTTCAGTGATTTCACCTTGCCTCTGTCATTTCTGCCATCCTGACATCTGCTAAGGCTTTTTCAGACATGGGAATTCTGGTTTCAAGGTACGCTAACCATTGCCTCTGGCTGCCTCTAGGTGAAAATCAAGGCAACAATATTTGCCAATAATATGAAGTTGTTCTCAATAGTTCAAAACAAACCTCTGCTTTGAAGAACTGCAGATATGCTTTACTAGACTGCCTGACCAGAAGGCAAAACAGCAGGTCAAATTCAGTGTGAAGGAAGCGGTGCCCAAAGTAAAAACAAATCCTACCTTCATATACACACTGATAGACTGATTTACACTTACAGCTGATTTGATATTACCCCTCAGGACTGAGATTTTTTTATTATAACTCATAGCTCACTAAAGTATCAACTCAGTGATTCACGGATGACCAAAAAGCAGTTAAAATTCTAGAAATTTATTACCAGGAAATAGGAAACAAAGTCATGTCAGTATGCAATTGTAGCATAGGTTCTCACAGAGTTTCGGCAAGCCCCATTGTGGACCCGCCTGCTTGGTTGCTGCTGCCCCGGGTACAGCATGGAGTGGTGCAAGCAGCATCACACCTTGCTGTCTGGCCTGAAGTCACCAGGACCAAAATCAGGCTAGCCCAGCTGGAGGCAATGTTTGCCTGAGCCTGGGGTGAGGCTCATGGCTTCGTGGTTAACCTCTGTGCCATGATAATGCCGAGGAAGAATCAGTGCTGTATAAATTACAGCATTTGAAATCTGATCAGGATGAATTCATATTGCTGATGCATCCAGTGAGGCCAGAAGGCTCCCAATTCATGCAAGAAGCAGGTCATTTTGACTCTAAAATCCCAGCTAAGTGGTTGTGGCAGAGAAGATGACAGTGGCCACCAGCTCCCCGGTTGACTGCACATCTGGGTGTCAACAAACATGTGACAAGAGCAAACTACCGCACCATCGCCTCAGAGAGCTTCAGTTACACAGCTATGAGCAAGCAACTTCCTTAATTCTGAATGTCATTTCCCCTCATCTAGATTTAGATGAGATGAACCTTAGCTGGGAGCCTGGTCGAGCTCCCCCAGGGAGTGAATGAAGCCCATAGAGTCTGGGAGCAAATGTTTTCATAGGCAGCCCAGTCTTCCAAGCCCAGGATTCACTTCCAGATATTATTCTTCATTATGCAAGCCTTTCCCATCATTTTTCCACTTCATGCCATCTGCTTAGTTTCTGCTGGTTTAGGGGTGGGGTTTTTTTGGGCTACAAAGCTGTCACTAACTGCTATGGAGGAGGGAGTCCAAAGCCTGGTTCCTGGCAGACAGTACTCTGCTAGAATTGTAGAACCATAAAATGCTTTGGGTTGGAAGGGACCTTTAGAGGTCATTTAGTCCCCCCTGCAGTGAGCAGGGATATCTTCAGCTGGATCAGGTTGCTCAGAGCCCTATCCAACTTGACATAGTTGTCAAGTAGACATAGACATACATAGACATGTAGCTGGAGCTTCAATGGAAACCACTTGCTGGGTCATAGCTATGTGTGCACTGGCCAATTAGCTCCAACTACTTTAAAAAGATTAATTGAAAATTAACATGATTATCGTTGACATTTCTTCCATAAGAAAACAAGCCATATTGTATTGCTAATAAAAACGCAGGATAAAAAACTGTACACCATTCCGGGTGGTTTTCTCACATTATATTCATGCTTTGAATCTGTTGCCTCACCGAAAAGCTTCACTAGAAAGATGATGAGGTTTAAGCTGTTGCTAGTTACAATGCATGTATGGACAAGCCAATTTGATAGAAACAAAGACAGATCTTTGTTGTTTTGATGTTGATTACTGGGGCGGCTTTCCACTGTGGTATCTACCTAACCGTGATACCATGCAGTGAGCCCATTCTCTTCTGTTTCCTCTAAGGAGAGCTGCTTCTATGCCTCACTGCATCACTGCCACGAACAGAAAGTGAAAGCTCTGCGAGCTTTTTTAAGCTGTGGGAGCTTCAGGACACTTGTCTTTCTCTTTCCTTTTCGGAGTGAGATTTCACTCTCCTCAAAGTGAAGGGAGGCAGAAAATGGATAAGTTGCGTGGGGCGCTGGACTTCTGCATCCGCCACCAGACCGTCCTGGGTTACAGTATTGTGTCCCTGCTGACAGCTGCCAGCGAGCACATCTTCTCGTCTGTGGTGTTCCAGTGTCCCTGCAATTCTGGGAACATGCTGTATGGCTCCGTCTTCCTCATAGTGCCTGCCTTCATTCTCTTTCTTCTTGGCTATATGGTGAACACCCTGACGTGGCGCCTGCTGACGGGCAGGTGCCCTCCGGAGACGGGCTGTGGCTGCAGCCCCTGGACAACCTGCACCCGCTACTGCCTCGTGATGATGCCGGTGACAGTCAGAGCCTTGGTGGCCCCGCTCACCTGGATCGCGGTGGCCCTGCTCACAGCCAGCTTCTACGAGTGTGCGGCCAGCGGGAACGGCCTCATAAGGAACCTCATGTGTAAAGATGAAGAGTGCCGCAAGCAGCTGGTCCAAATACCCTGCAACGAGAAGCTGTCAAAGACTATATCGGGGGATTTCCTCAGCCTTCAGGCACAGTCCCAGGTAAAGCCTCGCCGCTCTTCTCTTCAACCTACGGGCTTCAACCCTGGCTCTGCAATGTGTGGTGGTGCCTGCTGTGGACCGTAAATATTCATTCTTTCTCTTGCTATACTATTACCAAAAGTACACAATTAGCAACAATCCATTAGCAAAAAAGCACTAACAGAAAGGTAATAAGTGTATATATGTGCTATTTTCTGGTCTTGCATGTTTGCATGGCAGTTGTTTGGCACTGCCATTTACAAAATGTCTTTCAAAGCCGGGCAGGGAACCAGCCTACAGAGCAGGACTTTTCACAGCAAGTTTTCTTCTCATTTAACTTAGGCATGGTATGAGTTCTTCTCTTATTCCACTTTCACCCGGCTAAATACCTCAAACTTTTGTAAGTGTGCATTAGCTGAGGGGAAGCTGAGGGGAAGCTGAGGTCAGGATTATAGAGGAAGCTGGTGCCTCCTTGCAGCAGAGAACTGGCAAGTGAAACAAAAAGACAGCTCGTTTAACTACAAATCTCAACGCTTGAACCCATTAATAATTTCACACTTGTGTTCTAGAAGAATAGTTAAAATATGTATCTGTCTTGTTAAAGTGTTCTTGTGCTGAAGACAAACTGCATGGTCAAAAAAATAGCAGTTGTGGGTGGATTTTTTTGTTTGGAGTGAAATGAAACCCCCACAGTTTGGCAGCACTCCAGTTTTGGTTTTAGGTTTGTTTGGTCGTCGTCTTAACTCCAGTGAAAAAATCAGGTTTCATCACTTTTTCTCAGGAAAATATTAAGGCTGGTTAATGGAGTAAAGTTCATAGGAGACAGTGATCAATTGGATTTTTCTAAGTTCCTGTTTACTACAAATGTTTATTAAAACAAAAAAAGTGTTTGTTAAATATTTAGCACGCTGCTCCGCCAAGAAAAAGGCTGAAAAGGGGCAAAACCTATTCCACTGAATTGAGAGAGGGTAAGAAAGGAGCAAAATCAAGAAAGACTGACTGTTACTGATATTGCAATAAACCTAAAAGACACAAACCAGTCAAACAGAAACAGAAAAAGTGTAAAAGCATTTTTATTACTGACCATTATTTTTAATATCTGATCTACTTTGAACAAACTTAAGAAGCAAAAAGAACACAAACGCATTTTTCTTTAGCGCTCAATGTTTTTCACTTAAAAAAAAAAAAAATCAGTCAGAGGTAGAAGCGGACGCTGTGAGAAATCTTTGCCTGGAACTTCCAGCTAAGCACCACTGGGTACTGGAGGGACCAGCATCTACTAGGACACCTGCTTTAGGCGGGGCTTCTGAGACTTATCTAGGGATGTTAAAAACATGTATAAAATGAGAATGAATTCGATAGTCAAATCTGTCCTGCCCACAAAACAGACAGGACACAACTTCTCCTGTTTGCTGTGCCAACTGGCTGTTTTTCGCAGGCTCAGACATCAGGGAGAGGAGGTACTTGCCAAGAGCAGATCAAACACAGTCAGCAGGTCTAATTTACAGCACCAGCAGTGGACAGGGTGATTCTGCACCCTCTGTACCTTAAATCTGATCACAACTGCAGAAACTGCAGGTCAGTATCTTGTCCCTAGAGTTAAGAAAGCTGTATATAACTGAAGAAAGAACTCCACTCCACTTTCTCTTTTCTTGGTATTCATCCTTAATTCAACAAGATCAGCTCAGGGGTGCAGAAGCTCTTTAAGGCTGGTTGAATTACGTGCATAGGATCCCCTCTGTCTGCAGCGAGCAGACTGTTACAGGCACTCCAGGGTGTCTTTGCTCACAGTTTTCATGTCTCCTTCAACGCTAAGTTCTATACTTCTGCATATGACTATGCAAAACCACCGTTAACCCATCTATCTCTTTTCCAAGCTGATAGGATGGTTCCTGATAGCCTTCATCATGACTGCAGCACTGATTTCAACATGCATCAGCCGCTGTCGCTCCCCGGTTAGCTATGTTCAGCTCAAGTTCTGGAAAATTTACTTGGAAAAGGAAAAAGAGCTCTTTAAGACCAAGGCTAAAGAGCATGCAACCAGGCTGGCAGAAATAAATACAAATTGCTTTTTTGAAGCCACTCAGCCAGCAGCACTTCAGACTCCCAGCAACGAAGACTGGCAGAAGATTTCTTTCTTGTATACCTTAAATTCGAAAGAGCAGTATTACAGCATCATACACAAGTTTGTTAACACAAACAGAGGCAGCAGCGTGGGATTCAGGGAAGGAGATCAGAATCCCCCTGTTTTAGGATTTGTGGATGAAATGAGCGCAAGCGAATCAGGGTTTTAATGAACCAAATCCTTTGCAACGCTGGCAGTCTTTTAACCCTGATGATAGAAGAAGAATCTTATTCTGTGCTCTCACTGAAATCAATGCAAATTGTATGTAAAAGCTGATAGTTCTAACCCTCAGCAGATTTGGTTTTAAATACACTTAATTACTTTTGCATATGTATTTTAAATAAATACGTCTGTCACAATGGGAGTTTTCATCTGTTGTTGTTCATTCAGAACATTTTGTAATTACATATTCTTGGTTAACTGGTTGTCACCTGAGTAGACTTTTCTTAATAGCACAATTATTATTCAAGCTGTTCAATACATTTCATAAGATTATCGATTTGTTTTTAATATTGAAAATCTATTACAGTGATTTCAGTATTATTAGACAAATTAATATTTTCTGAAGCAGAGCACCAGTTTCTATAACAATACAAAAATACCATCATTTTGCAAGAAAAACAACATTTCACAGGTGGTGTAAGACAACAGAACTTGGCTTTCACAGTATGATGATTTCTCAAGGTTTTTATGAAGTCGAGGAGGAAATGGACAAGGCAGAGAAGAGAAACTCATACCTTCGAATGAACAATCTGTCCATTTGACTGCCTGGATGTTAAGTGTTTGCTTCCTGCTTGGATATTTCAATGAAGTTTAAATACATGGGGACAGACTTGCTATGGCTTTGCTAATCAAAATTTGTTTCATTATACTAATGCTGCCTCTCTTATATGTCACTTGCGGTTGGTATGTATTGATTATACTGACAACGGTAATAAAGATCAAATTGCATTATGTATCATGAAAATGTGTGTGATTCATCATCCATTATATGGTTGTGATGTGTTCTATTGTGTTTCCCCAGGGATGCAAATGGAAAACACACACATTCAGTCACACACACAATTGTCAATCTTGTGGTATTTTTCAGCAGGGGTCTTTCCTGCTGGCAGGTAAATTCAGAATTGTATACATATATATATCTGTATATACACATATATGTGTGTATGTGTACACACATACATATATGTACATATATTTGTGTACACTTATGTATGAACACACATATATGTATGTACAAATGTATTCTGGCAAAAAAAATAAACATCTTTGTGACTGTCTCTTAAAAAAAAAAAAGCCCAGAAGGCCACGTGTATGCTGGGCCACATCAAAAGCAGCGTGGCCAGCAGGTCGTGGGAGGGGATTCTGCCACTCTAGTCTGCTCTCGTGAGACCCCACCTGGAGTCCTGCATCCAGCTCAGGAGCCCCCAGCACAGGAAAGACATGGACCTCTTGGAGCAGATCCAGAGGAGGGCCACAAAAATGGTCAGAGGGATGGAACACCACTCCTATGCGGAAAGGCTGAGGGAGTTGGGGCTGTTCTGCCTGGAGAAGACAAGGCTGAGGGGAGAACTTACAGCAGCCTTCCAGTACCTGAGGGGGGCCTACAAGAAAGCTGGAGACAGACTTTTTACAAGGGCATGCAGTGACAGGAAAAATGGTAATGGCTTTAAACTGAAAGAGGGCAGATTTAGATTAGATAGAAGAAAGAAATTCTTCACTCTGTGGGTGATGAGGCACTGGCACAGGGTGCCCACAGAAGCTGTGGCTGCCTTCTCCCTGGAACTGCTTAAGGCCAGGTTGGATGGGGCTTTGAGCAGCCTGGTCTAGTGGAAGGTGTCCCTGCCCATGGCAGGGGAGCTGGAATTAGATGGTCTTTAAGGTCCCTTCCAACTCAAACTATTCTATGATTCTACGATTCTGAGAGTCACATGTGTAAAATAATAAGCATCCACAAAGATGTCAGCACGTACTATGTCAAATTATTACCAAACACCTTAAAGGCATTTAGCAGATGGAGTGACAATACCAAACCTTCGTACCTGGCAGCATCAAAGAGACAAAAAGGAATGGAAGTTTTGATCAGAATTTCAGCTTAGTTTATTAGGTCTCACTTGACAATATATCTTTCAGTGGAACTTAGGGCAAGCTCTAGACTAAAATACTTACTTTCAGTCAATTAGTTTCTCAAGGCAAGGACTGTATCTTTTAAAATCTGGGAAGCAATTAGCATTTCTGAGCTACCTGTGCATAACAAAGGAATCCACTGGAATGACTTCAGCTGCTCATCGGTTTGAATAGACAAGCAAAAAGATTCCAGCCATTTTGTCCGTACATGCATAGCAGCTTGAGGTAATAACAGTGAAACTAAAAACTTCCGTGGTGGTGGATTTTCTCTACCACTGCCTGATCTTCATCACCTTTTGCAGCAGGCCTTCTTAATTACCTCTACTGCTCATTTCCTGTCCTTTTAAAGCTCTTTAGTGGAACAAAATAGGCACTGGAATGCTGCAGGGAAAACAAACCAACATTAAACTTCCTGTTTATATTCCATCTATATTATTGTCCATTTTTTTCCCTGAAATTTTTTTTTTTTTCACTATGTAGTATTACATACATGAGTTTGGCCCTGGCATCAGTACCTAAGCTACACGCAGATGTCCCTGCCAAATACACTATTTAACTTGACCCAGAATGGAGTCTAAGTGCAAATTAGTGTGTCTTGAGGGGTTAGGCTTATGCATAACATATCAGTATGCTTATATTAACAAACATTTATATCACAATTACATACTTCAGGATGTCACAAATCCGCAATTCATATTAGCAAATATGAAAGTTCTTATCAAAGAACATCTAATTATAAGAGAGCATTTTAGAGTAGTGAGTCAGATTCTTTGGTCTGGGCTGTCCTTTCACTCCTCCCAGAAATCTTCTCTTTCTAGACAGTAAATTCTAACTTAGAAACTATTCAGACAGACAGAGAGGAATCCCATTAAGCTGCTTGTTACAGTCATTTTCCAAGGAAGAAGGAAGGGAAGAGCCTATTTTAACTAGCTGAATGTAACTAACTTGGGAGCGTCGTTCTTACTATAAACTGAAAACAGAACACATAAAGGGAAAACAAGATTCAGTTCTGCATGTAGAAAAGCATTTAAAAAGCATTCAGTTTGCCATGGATTCACTGACTTGCTCAGTGTTCTTGTTCTTCCGAGAAACTTGATAATAGAGTAACAAATGTCCAGTTTGTTACTTGTGCCTCCAGGAAGCACGGTTCAGTAAAAAATGTTCCATTTTACCTCTCATACTGAAGACTTCATTTGCTCGTTGATGTCTAGAGAAAGCTAAACCTACTCTGGAACATCGTAAATGGGAAGGAAACAATGTCCTGGCCCCACTGCGATCGGTGCCAAAATGGTCCTCAACACAGTGGGGCCAGCCTTTACCTTAGAGATATAATAACTTCAGGATAGACTGAAAGCCTCCAGGAACAAGCCATGCCTTATTTTGTTTCCTGACAAGAAGCTGCAGTGAAAATACCCCCAGATTTAGTGTTAATCCTCTCAGCTGCATCTGGGTGGGCTTCTGCCACTTCCACTCCTGGTCACAACTGCCAGGGTCTCATTACCAAAGCTGCCTCAGCTTTCCAGGGAAAGACATAGAGCTGGTACTTCTGATTAAAATCAAAGGCTCCAAATGGGACTGCAATTCATATCTTGAAGTTTGCTGGCAATGATGGTGGTCTATTTTTTGCAGATGAATTGACTTTTGGGGAAAGGAAAAAATTTCTGTTTATGTATAGGGATAGAAACAGATATTTATATATTGTTTTTGTATACCGTCATGCTTGAATTTTGATTTTTCATCACCTTTATGTAACACATGTATCTTCTGTACATAATTACATTTATAACAAAACAAATTTCAAAGAGAAGCTCCAATATACTTGTGATTGCTCCATTAGCCACCTTCAGAAGAAGGGCCTACACTAAGATGAAACACTGAGGAATACTTCTGTGAATACGCTACCAAGTGAGACAAGCAAAAAAACTTATGTGCCTAGAGTAGCCCATGTCAGTAACTAATGGTAACATAGTGTGGGTCACAATTTTTTCTATAGTTTATTACTACTTTTCTACCTAACTTTTATTTGCTCAATATTTAGGGTACAACGGACGAAGTCATCCAGTGTAGGAAGAAAATACAAAAAACACTAACAGTGCAACCAGCGTGCACTGAGCATGTCTGTCCAGCACAGAGCTGAGCCGAGAGGAGGAATTGCTGCAGGACCAGATGCACAAGAGGGGTATGACATGAGCATGAACTAGTACCCAGCTTAGTCTGGCAGTCTCATGTTGCCTCTTGGCTTGATCTCAAATCTGTGCTGCCTCGACTGGCTTAGGCATTTCTGCTATAAATATTCATTTGCACAGTGGAAACTTAGAATCACAGAATCATAGAATCATTAAAGTTGGAAAAGACCACTAAGATCATCAAGTCCAACCATCAACCCAACACCACCATGCCTGCTAAATCATGTCCTGAAGTGCCATATCTACACTTTTTTCAAACACCTCCAGGAATGGTGACTCCACCACTTCCCTGGGCAGCCTGTTCCAATGCCTGACCACTCTTTCAATAAAGATATTTTTCCTAATATCCAATCTAAAACTTAGCCTCCAAAACTTACCATGTACAAATAGAAGTAAAGATTTCCTCAGGCTGTTTATTCTAAAATACTGAAACCTAAAGACACAGCTTTGATGGCCTACATGGAGCATCACTGCAAATGTTTGGCACTGAAGCAAGGGAAGGAAGACTTGGCCACACCAAAGCCAGTGTGGCAAGACTGCAAAGGCCCCGGGATGACACTAACAGTCCTTGCTTTAAAAATGTTGTAATATCCAGCCCTGACTTTGCTAGCTGATGCCTGCAGGCAGAAACTCTTTAACAGGCCTGGAATACACAGGGATCAGCATACGTGTCACTGCAATATGATGACAGATGCTTTTTAGCTGGTCCAGACCTCGACAGAAAATGTTACCATAGGAATGTGTATGTATACACACCTGCATGCAAGTCCAATGCAATAGGGGTTTAAGTAAGAGAACTGTATCTCACAAAAGGACAGTATAGGTTATTCTCTTTGAAAATACTAATAAGAATAGAAGAATATGTGGTTGATAGGAAGAAAGAATGGCCATTGCCTTGTAAAGAACCTTCTTGTGGTCAGCCAAAGTTGCCACATGTCCATCTCAGCCAGCTGGGCATAACCAAGAAAAATCCCTCCAAGGGCTGCTGCACAGGTAGTGAAATCAGGCTGACTCCACATGACCTTTCAGCCATGATTTAAAAAAAGAAAAAAAGAAACTTGTTACTGGTTGTAACACGTTGTTACGTGTTGTAACTCATGACCCTAGCAGGTAACAGTACTGTGGGCTCAGCCCAAGGCTGGGTAATGAACAGGTTAGGTTTTTTTCTGTACAAAACTGTTCTCTTAAAGCTCCATCACACTACACCACAACTGTACAACTGCACATCACTGTTAAGACAAACAAAGAAAGATTATTGGGAGGGTTGTACAGCTCTGGTGGGAGTGAACCCTGCTGTCCCCAAGGTAAGAGGTGCCCCTCAGTCAGCAGGATTGTGGGTTAAATAGACTGAGGGAAAAACAGCAGATGAGGGTACAAACCACAGTGACAAAGTTGGAGTTAATTCTGAGCTTCTCTAAATTGAATTGAGGGTTTATATTTCAGTTTAAAAGGAGTGCTGTGGTGAGAAGAAGGTGACCTGGGTTTGTGGGTAGACTGCATCACTAGGATTTGGGACCTGGGTTTTTGTCCAACCCTTACCCAGGCATCTTGCATTACACTGGACAACAGCAAACCTTCCCTATAACCCAGGGCTCTGCGAGGCTGCTATTTCTCTACTTCAAAGTCCTGTTGTGGTGATAGAACTCCACTGCCAAGTGGCAGATGATCAATGGCCAGTGATGAAGGTCAGGTAAGGACAGACACAATGATTAGCAAACTGTTTGTGTGGCAATTTCTGAATTTTTATTGAAGTTTCCCAAGGTGAAGTACAGATCCACCGTGACTATACATTAAATACACCATGCTTTGTTCAGTTTGGTCACAAGATCATTGCTCTTGAAGAGAAGACTGACATGAAAAGGCCCACAGCGTGAAGCAACACAAGCACTGCTGTCGTCATCAGAGCACTGCAGCCTGACGTACACACAGGGATGAACAGGCATGCCAGCAAAACTGCATTTGGGGCCTGAAAGAGCCATCAGGGACTGGCTCCTGCCATCACTGAAGTCGCATCCCTCTCTGGTTTCAAAGGGAGCAGGATGTCTGGTGCGGAGGACAAAGAATGGCAAACCACTATGCATCAAACAGGCACCTGACAGCAAGATGCTGCGTACAGCAGTCACAGTGAATGAATTCATTATTCCTAACCACAGACAGCCAGGGAAATAAAGCACCTCTTAGCAACCATGCTTTGAAACATTACCAACAAACAGAAAGGGAAGAGGTGGTCATGTTTAGCTTAAAACAATTGGTGTCGGAATGAATATTTTGCATCCAGCGTGCACTAAATACTAAGATAAAAATTTCATTGAGCTCAAGAGCACAGTTATGTGAGAAGGAAGGGCAGGCCATTTTCATCTTTTATGCTGATATCTGCGTCATGATGATTAACATTGCTCTCCCCCTGCTCTGTCCCTCCTGTTTGCTGCCCGGCTTTCTTCATCTTTCAAATGTACGACTGGTGCAGCTGGCTCTGGGAAGCCATTTTGACCCTGCATGTCTTCTTCAGAAACAAAAGGCACAAAATATCCCTCAGCAAGGGTTTCTCACAATTTGTCTTTCATTTATTTCTTTTGTGCTTCCTGTTTTCAGCCTTCCTTAAAAACGTAATTCCTATTTCTGTCACAGCATCACCCTTCAGCCTGTCCTGGAGGAAGGTAACTTCTGCGGCTAAGTGAACCTGCAAAGAATCGGGTCTGATCAGTAAAGCAAAGAAATGCCCAGTTTTCACCCTTCTTCCAGTATGAAGAGCTTTTTCTCTCTCTTTTATCACAAGGGGACCCCCTTTCTCAGGTTTCATAAGGAACAGATTTCTAGATTGTTTTAAAATATCTTTCCCAACTAAGTTAATAAAAAGGAAGTATATATACACTGGGATTGTATAATACATTATCCTTCATTCCAGTGCTTTGCATTCTTCCACCTGGTCACATACTAATACGTATGACATAATGCTTTTGTTCATTAGTCTTATGTCAGATACTATAATTTTGAGACTCACATACACACATACTTGTACGGCTTCTGTTTTCTTGAAACGTAAGATATATGACAAATTAGATATTGACAGAAATGTAAAGCAGCCCAAAAGTTATCTTGCAGTCAACATGACAGAAGCTCTATAACTCAGTGACTTTCAGATGATGCCCTTTGTCTATTGTTTTGTAAAAGTTCTAAATTTAAGAACAAAAATTGGCATGCTATCTGAGACACTTCTGATGCTTTGGTTTTAACATGATACTCATCCACACTTTGTTCTCCCCTTCAGCAGGTGCTGCGGTAACCTGAGAATTTTATTTATCTTCACATATTTGTAAAGAACCAGGGATGACTGTTACTGGTTACACATACGCGGGAAAGAACGATGGGCTCAGGGAGTCGTGGAGAAGCTCAGTGTGCCCCCCCAGCTCTCCACATTACGTGGCAGCTGGCTCCCCAGTCCCACCCGGCTCCTGCACCCGAGTCAGCCACTGCAGAGCCAAGCGGGGACGGTGCAGAGGTGAGCCAATCTGCCTCAGGATCCAGGATCCGTCTGGCCCTCTTTTATTTAGACACAGACATTTAATCTGAGAGACAGATTAAACACTACTGAATTTCCTTCGTGTACCTGAGCAAGTGTTTTTTCTTTCCTGTGCCTCTCCGTATTACAAAGAACCAAGAAAACAGGCGCGCGCTTCCTTACCATTTCCAAGGCACCCCGAATCACCCCGCAGAGGAGGTTACAGTAGCAAAGCGATGCTCGTTCTGCTGGCAGCTCCTCCACAAAGTCCACTAGTGGGTTTTTGTCCAGGATTAAGGAGAATTCATTTCCCGCGGCACTACTGCAGCTCACACTAGGGGTGACCCCAAGGTACATCTTGAAAGCAACCTGCAAAAGGATGAAACTCTGCTGCTTCAATCCGTTGTGTGCAAACCAGAGGGCAAACTTTAGCATGTAGCATCCTGTAGACCAGCTTTACCCCAGGAAAATAGGGGGAAGGGCAAGACAGACTGGAAATCAAACTGGATTTGTCTCTTCTGTGATCAGCTTGGGCCAGAGACGCAAATTTGGAGCTATGTGATGCTCCAGGGAAGTACAGCAGGAGGCTGCTTATTCTGTCTTTGATGTTCTTACATTTAAAACCACATACAAAGTGTTTTTACTGTTACCACTCGTCTGCTTCCAGTCGTGTCACACTCCCCTGGGACCATTAGCATCTACATTAGGTCCTTCACCACATTGCCAGCAACTCTGATAATCACAGCTCAAAAACTCCTGCAACTGGCGAGTGTGTGTTTTCACTCTGATCTCCATCCGCAATCACAAAAAAGCCAACAACCCAGCAAGAATAAGACTGCCAAGACTGCAAGCTTATTTGACTATACAGAGCATTGCTTGCTTTCCTTCCACTACTGATGAATGTTACTGTAAATGTGCAACATCTGCTCTGCGAGTGGAGGGGTGCCCTGCGAGCGCGTTTCTCCAGACAGTGACATCACGGCGTTATCTGGACTGCGTGCACGCCGGCAGGCTAGCAGCAGGCTGCTCCTCCTCTGGAGAGCTCTCCCCTGCGACACCACTACAGGCTGCTACGACTGAAGAGAAAAGTGTCTTGATTTTTACCTCTGTAGTGAGTGTCGAACATGGATGGCTTCCAGACAATCCTGAAATTCTTTATGAACCAGAAAACCGCTATCGGTTACAGTTTTATGGCACTGCTGACAATGGGAGGTGAACGTGTGTTTTCTCTTGTTGCTTTCAGATGCCCCTGCAGCAATGAAAACTTCAGGTACGGTTTGGTATTTCTCTTCTCTCCAGCTTTTGTTTTGCTGGTTATTGGATATTTCTTGAACAGCAAGACCTGGAAACTCTTTACAGGCTGCTGTGTGAATCCCAGAAAAATATTCCCCAGGGGGAATACCTGCCGTTTCTTTTACGTCTTCGGACAAATCACTCTAAATGCTCTGGTGGCCCCAGTGATGTGGCTTTCTGTGGCTTTGCTCAACGGGACTTTTTACGAATGTGCCATGAGTGGCTTGGAAAATCCTGCCTACTTACACGCACTTTGCGACAGCAAATCTGAGAATTGCTTTGAAGAGCTACACAAGGTAGCCTGCGACAAAAGCTCCATGCCCTTTTCAGAGAGTGACGAACTGAAACGGACTCTTCAAGCACAGTCCCAGGTAAGGAAAATAAATAAAGAGCATTATACAGTTTGTACTGCTGCTGTGATTTATCTGTGGAAGATCCTGATGTCTGATGCTAAGATAAAACCATTGGTTTCACACAGACAAAGTTTTGGCATGATGCAGCCACACGAAACACAATCAATCCACCTTTTAGTTCAGTTTCAGCTGTGCCACATGTCCTGGGGGGTCTCACTGATGGCAGGATCAAGACGACAGGATAACTTAAAGCTTTCTTCCTGAATGAAGATTGCTCTAAAGAGAAAAAACTTCTGGATTATTTAGGAGGCTGAATTAACAGATGTCATCCCATTACAGGGGTCTGTCCTACTAAAAAATACATACCACACTCTCCTATTTTATACCATCATGATACTCTAATGAAATCTTAGGTCACTAACAGTAGAAAAATACTGGAAAATAAGATTTGTGACAGATTTGTGACTGCTTACGTAAAATGTTCCTGTTTGCATTCCTCATGTTCATGATGCCAAACGAGAGCATGTTTTTGTCCTGCTTGGAGGAAGGCAGGAACACTGAAATAAACCAAGCAGAACATGCAAAGCTGAGATCATATTACATTTTACTACCTTTGTGTGACACAGTTCTACTCAGTGCCTTGTAACACACAAAAATTCAGAGATGCAAAATCAAAACAAAGAAAAAAAAAGGCTACAGAAATTGATGGAAAGATGATTGCCAGCAGGAAGGAAAAACACTCTGTGGAGCCAGCAAGTTTTTGTCAGACAATTGGTTCCATATGGAGCCATTTCCTCCCCAAGAGCTGGTTTTATTTTCAAGTCCTCATGCAAATTGGAGTGGAATGCAGACAAATCCTGCACTGCAGACAGAGCAATTGATTTGAGAGTCTTGGAAGGAAATTACAAATAGTGCCTAAGACTTTACGTTGCATGTATAGGAACCAGTGAAACTTCAGTGACTCATTTTATAGCATGAGAATACATGGGTTCATTCTCCAAGCTGCAAGAAAGTGAAAAGCTGCTAAAAAGAGCACTTGTTCAAATACCCATAGAAATCATCAGCCAGCACAAAGTGTCTGGAAAAATAAAAGAAAGTGAAGCTCTTCTTCCATACCAGTCCCTACGAATAATTGTTTGTCAAGCTTCTCACAAGTTTCACATATTTCCCTGAGGAAACTTTCTGTATTCCCTCAGCTAAATACAGATTTTTACTGGTGTTTATTTTTTTAACATCAGTGCAGGAGTTCACGTGAGGAAGGTGGCAGCTTTCCATATAATCATCATTAAAGCATGAGAAATCGGGTCCAGTTCGTATGGGTCTCTGAAACTTAGACGATTTGGTCCACACTGAAATTTGTTCCACTGTCTGAATACAAGTATATTTTGTTCCATATGTTACACACTGCAGTAGAGTAGGTGGGTAAAACTATTGGCTAGGCCAGTGGCATCAGGCGTGAAAAAATTCTGTTCACACTTCTGCTTTGCTTAGAGTAGAACATCCCACAGTAACAATTTCAAGTACATTCTTCCACCCTCTGCCCTTGTTCTAATCCTTGGAGCAGCTCTGTCCTTTAATATGTTCCTAACATAATTTGCCAAACTCTGAAGTTGCTACAAAAAAGGCTGAATGAGGCTGGACAAGCATATTTCAGAAAAAACAAAGTTCTCTGAAAATACAGTAACTATTTGTAATCAGTGTGTAGATGAAATGGGCTCCAGTGCCAACGCGGACCTGCCAATGCACACACTATTTCTTCTTTCTCATGCCCTTTCCTCCCAGCATTCTCACAAGATTGGATAAGAAGATACTTTTAAACCACTTTTGGCATGATTTTTTCTACAAAGGCTGATGCATCAAAGTCAAAAAAAGTTTACAAGAATTGCCTAGGTTTCAGTGAACCTCCTGGTAAAAGAATTTGGGGAAAACTTTTTAAATTTAAGACTGTCTTTCATATTTTTGTTAGTTAATTAATGGTAGAACAGTTCTAGTTGTTGTTTGTTTTTTTTTAAGTCAAAAAGAAGTCTGCAAACAACACATCTAAAAATGGTCACAGTTTCAAAGGTTGACTGATCTGGGACAAAAGTTGCTTACCCTTTTTGCTTCTGTAGTTTGTCACAATTCAGAATTGTGTCTTAATCCCAGTTTTTGCAGGGCAATTTTATTTGACACTTTCAGGAGACAGAAAACCATTTACCATCTAGTGATTGTGATATTTTATTCTCCCTATGCACTCTTCCGTTTGTGTGACAGAATTCGGGGAGCAATTCCAACCCACTGCATGCCAGATTGTTATAGTTTTGCAATAACCTCTCATCAATCTTCTCTCTAAATTACCCAGACACTACTCCTGCTCCCAGGTCCGCTCTGTTTTCTTCATAGCACTAATCAGCCATAACATTATTTGATTGATCATTTAGACCTCTCTTTGATTTTTCCTCATATACAGTCTTGTAGTTGAGGTCTGATTCAAGACTACCTGCCTCTGAATGGCCATTGCCGTGGCACCAGACATGTCTCTTCAGCTGTTGTTATCCCAGTTCCCTGTGTTATAAAACAGAAGGGGGAGGTAGCCAGACTCTGGTATAAGCCAACCTTTCTTGAGACTTTTACCTTCCACTGCAAAAACCAACCAGATTTTGCCTTCCTGAGGAAGAGACATCAAAATGAGCGCTATTGAGAAGCCTCAATCCTGACGTCTTCTGCTTCCCTTTGGTCCCCACACAGAAGCCCCATTAACACTAACGCCAGGCACTGAACGCAAACTGGGATGAGACGCCCGTGGTAGGGTCCCAAGAGGAGTGGCAGTCCCGCCGTACAAAGTGTGGTCGCTCTGTCGGACACTCGTGATTTAAGAAGCATTTTCACTTCGGCCTTTTTAACCTGAAACTCATTTCTTTTGTTTTCCCAGATTTTAGGCTGGTGTGTGATAGTCACCACAGCTCTTCTGTCCCTGCTAACCACTTGCTGTGCCAGCTGCCAGTCGAAAGTCAGCCACCTGCAGCTGAAGTTCTGGAGGGTGTACACGGAGAAGGAGAAGGAGCAGCTGGAGCAGATTTTCCAGCTGTACGCCACCAAGCTGAGCGAGCGAAACCTGAAGTGCTTTTTCGAGAACAAGGAACCAGAAGTGATTCCCATGCCAGCTTTTCAGGCATGGGAAGATGCTTCCCAGCTCTACTCTTTCAGCAGTAGCAAACAGTATTATAGCACAATTCACAGGCTAGTTGAAGAAGGCCAGAAAGAAATCATTGACGAAAGGGAGACAATGCTGGACTTTGTAGACAGAAGGGAAATACCATAGATCAAATACATTTTCAGCTTTTTTGCATCTTGCTAATACAAAATACTTCTGGCTGGTTTCATCTCTATATTTTTACACAATGGCCTCTTTCTTATTCATCACGTTCCTTCCCAGTTACAAACTTGCTCCAAAAGGACGGAACGAAATTATTTCCCTACATCAGTGAAAAGGCTGCAGTCTTCCATGGCACCTAAGGTTCATGCTCTACTAATGCTGCTGGCTCCAGATCAAGAGCTGACAGCAGAAAGAGATGAATAACGACTTCTACAAGAGGATTTTAACTATACCGTATGTAAAAGGCACTATAGTATGCTCATCCTATGTAAATCAAGAGACTATCATAAAGTAACACCACTTAAAATTTGTGAATATAATAATAGAAGATGTGCGTGGCTTTTCTGACAGCCTGCAAAAAGTAAAGGTTTTGCTTCCAGGTCACTTCCAGGCCATCTGCAGGTACATCACTGTTTTGAGGCACCAGTGGTCACTCCAGGCATCTCAGCATCTTTGGACTCCTGTTGCACCTAAAATGTCACAGATGGTCACAATGATCAGCCCTGGTCTTCCAGTCCCCGAGGCATCTGCCTGAGACATGGGGCAGTGACATCCATTGACAACGAGGTGCCAAGTAATTTTTTTGACAAATCTTACAGCTGAAGTGTAGGGTACCAAGAACTTGAAAATACCAGATGGTTCAGCATTCTTGTTTTCTTGTTAAAAAATAACATGCTATTTTGAAATATAGTCAGTTGCTGTAAGTGCTTTATTACAACAGTGAAAGTGCAGCACTGATACTTTGCCTCTGTAGAGTACTTGGAGTCACCTTCTCCCACTGAGAGCTCCTGTTCTGAGTGGGTTTCGGGCACTGGGTGCAGCCTGCAGAGCTATGTAACATCGTTTGTACTGGGCCTGCAGCCAGTGTATGACAGAGAGCCTGGAAGGAAATTTCACATTTTAAGACAAAAAAAATATTATTGCAGCAGGCTGACTTTCATTTTTCTGAATATCTTAGGAAACGTAGTGCCTGGAGCAAGCAGAGCCGGCAGGCAATGCAGGTGAGGCGACTGCACGATCAGTGTTTCTGACAAATGTGTTTCACCCCAGAACCCTAGGCTTTGCCTCACCCACTTGGAATTCCCCACGTGGCTCTCACACAGGGTGTCCAGAATGTTTGCAAACACTGTATAAAAGGAGAACAAATTTTCTGCCAAGTTTCTTTCCCTGGGATGACGGGGTAGGCTTTTATGCAGCATTTTACTGCCAATCTTCCTAAGTCTGCAAAGAATGGTATTTTTGCTCTGCTTGAATCAGGCTCTTATCAGCAAACCAGGGTACTCTGCCCAGCTGTTCTCATACTGCACATCTTTAGCGGGGAAAAAAAAAAGATCTATCTGCATTTACAGACCATTATTCTATTCTGAAATAAAATTCAAGTGCTAATTCCACTGTCTGCTTAGAATTTTCTTTGTGCATTTTGAATACTTTGTGGTGTTTAAGCAAATGTTTTGAAGTTTTTTATCCCAGTTGACCCACTTTGCAGCAGACTTAGACCATGTTGTACGCCTAAATGTACCTGCTGCCGCTGAAAGCACAGAGGCAACGCTGCCAAAATGAGTCACAACAGCAGGCGTGTCTGACACCATGTCTAGTGCATATGCATTTTTCTTCCTGGGCTCCTCTCCTGGCAAGGCAGCTATCTAACTCCAGGGTACACTGCCCTTCCCATTTGTCTGCTTTTCCCTTTCTTTATGAGAGATGCCCCAACACGTAGTGCCCAGCCCCACCTTACCTATCCGCTACATGCAAGGGGAGAGGAGACACCACCTAACAGCTGGAAGACAAACTTCCCTTCCCAAAGCCACCTTTCCACTTCAGAAAACCAAAGCAAGTAGGGATGCAAAGAGAAGGACACTAAGTAGGTTAGTGATCAAGGAATATGAGAAACAAGTGGGTTGATGTAAGGATGAGGTCTCCACTGTGACATCAGAGCTGGGATACAGAGGCAAAAGCATAGTTGGCAGAGGGAAAGGTGGGAGGACAGAGGGAACCCACTTTGGGCTTTTTGCACCCTCTTTTTCCTCAGAAGAAAGCTCAAAGCTCTGCACCTAAGCAGCCAGGACCATCTGAAACAGAACTGTTTCCCAGCCTGGCCTTCTCCTTTATCATGGAGGGGCAACACCATGGTGCATTCTCCTCTCCTCATCTGTACCCTGCTTCGTGTTCACAGGTAAAAGATGTTGTGAGCGTCTCCACCTCCAAGAGTAGCTGCTGAAGGCTTAGTGCTGCAACACTTGCCTGGTAGGAGCCCAAGCCTCTCACTGACCCTCATGTCCAGTGCTGTGCTGTGCTGTTTTGTCTTACCAAAATGCCTGTGACTTCATGCAATTGCTATGTGGATGCTGGAATACTTCTATAAAAATAGACAAAAATAAAAGCCAGTTTGACCCTATGTTTTCAACTGGAATCTGGTTTTGGCAAATTTAACCCTGCCCTTCAAGAAGCTATCGCAAAAACTGGTTTGTATCAACACTGTCCTTGAATTAAAAGCAGCTACCATGGCAGCTCAGAAAGAGGTGAAGACTATTGTCAACACCACCCAAAACAAACTGGGAAAAAGACCAAACAGCAGAATCAGCATTTTCTCTTGGAAAATTTAGATTTTGCATAAGCTCTGATGTCCATGAAAATATGAGTGCACAAATAAAACAGAAACTTCTGCTCAATTCTCTGTGCTTTGTCTCTCTGTTTACTATTTCTTCACCTCTGTGAGATCCCAGTTTTCTAATATAAGTTCTTGTAACTATTCTTCAGCTACATATCTGCTGCTCCATCAAACTTTTTTATTACCAGAACAAAAACTAGTTAACCGTGCTAGGCCCTCACATGCTTTCAATTTAGTTTCAGCTGTACTTTGCATTACAGTATGCCAAATCTGTCCAAATTCTATTGTTACGACTTCCTGTGTAAAAGAGGACTGGCATGCAAACTATGCGAAACCAGTAGCTGGTTTGCAATGGAGCACCAAATAAAGGCACAATTGCAAAGCTATAAAGTGAAAACTGTACAAAATCCTCAGCAGAAAAAATAATTTAAGTACACAGATAGATAATTCAATGAATAGAAATGAACATTTTTTTTAAAACCAGGCTGACTGGACAGCAATTCCTTTAAAACTACCACACACAAGTTCTCAGATGGTAAAACAAAGGTCTTTTCAATCTTTCTTTGTAACTTCAAAAGAGAGGGAAGTAAAATGGATGAGCAGTTTTGAAAGTTGCATCCATAAATCTGTCTCATTTCTATCAGTATGAAATGGAAGAAAAAATAATATCTATTTAGACATGTTCATAGGCTTACCATCAAAATGACACCCATATAAAGTAAAATTTCTCTTTTAAAAATGTTACTTGCAACTCTACGGGATTATATATTGCTTAATGCCAAAAAAGAAATCTATGCAGTCCGAATCAGAAATGTCCGAACGCCATTTTTCAAAGTCTCAACCGGCATTCCATCTCTCTCAAGCAGCAAGAATAAAATTCATTAAGATTTTGATGGTGCTTAAATACAGTCCAGAATTACTGAAATATTTAGGAGGCCACTAACTTCTCTGTCCCTTTATATACTACTGGGGATTTGTTACTACAAAACATTGTATGCCTAAGTAATGTTGCAAAGTGAGCGATAACACAGACTGTTAAAAAAATTGAAACCATAATTTCAGATGACATAATAACAAGATTAACAAAGGTCCAGAATTAACCTGCTTAGAAGGGGAAAGGCAGCCAACATAACATTTTTCCTAGCATACTTTTCATTCTTAGTACTTTTCCACAGTGTTTGGGAAGAGCTAGATGCTCTAAAGGTCTTGCCATCTGTTGCCGATTCCTTGTACTCAGAAACTTTTCTTTACTCTTTACAGTGCAGCACTTAATTTTTCAGTTCACTGTCTACCACTTAGCACTGCAACCTGCTGTATGCATTTCCCTCTCACTGCTGAGATCTGAAAAGCAACATTTACCAGCTTCGTAAATTCTGCCAGCTTCTGCCAGACTCCCAAACTGGCCACATGTCAATATACAGGGACCCTGTGTGGCAGGACCTCCCATGGGAAGGGGAATCACATCTCTTGTCCTACAGCTCTGGGCCTGGGGGTGACACGGTTGGATTACCCTAGCGCTGGTGGTCCCCAAAGTCCTTTCTACCAGCAGCTGCAGAGACATACTTCTGCTGCATTCATAGGATACTGAGCTTCCACAATGAAGCCCATCTTTCCAGCCACTGCTGTTCAGCAAGGGACACATCCTTGGGCACAGCACGGTACTAACACAGCTACAGAGCCTGTGAGCCAGCAGAGCTCACTGTGGACCAGAGGGCATGGCCCAGCTGCTCCCACCTGTAGCACGCACAGGCGCCTCCTGGGGCATGGTGACATTGTGCTACAGAAGGTAACGTTCTTCTAGGATTAGATCTAAGACCAGAAGCTGTTTATTTTTTGCATCTCTTTCGATCAGATCAAAGTTATCAAGGTCTTGTGAGGAGGAATTGAAGTAAAAATTTGATTTTGTAGGATAATAGAGCAAAATCATCACCGTCATTTCAAAAGTAATCCTCGGTTATACTCAGATCCAAATTCTGAATCCAGTCTTGGACATTACTTCTTCAACCAAGCTTTGTTCTTAATACATTCCTCCACTGGTTTCCATTTTCTTATCCCAGTTTGCCAGTGAGCAGAAAGCCTACTTTTAGATGGCCTGTTTTACCATTTTTTATTCAGTCCCAACTGTAACCACGCGAAGTCACCGCACCAACATGGGAACTCAGTCCAGCAAGACTCACTTTGGCTCATCATCAGAACTTGTTGGCCCTTCTCCAGTCCCGTATAAGCTAGCAGTAAATCCCAGGTTTTGCAGTCTGAGCCAGTGGTTGAAGTTTTAAGCCCTCAATCTGTGCCTTAGGTCCACCTTTCCTCTGGTATTTATTTCTTAATGCAGCAAGCTCGCTTTGTACTCCTCATTTTATGTTTTTTCCTTTGCTTCATCTCATCTCTTTCCATTTCCACAGGGAACACCCACGGCCTGATTTAACAGACTTCTTTGTATTCCAGAGGACTGCAGGATAACAGCCATTTTTAAAGGACGTTTGCTTCCAACTGCTTAACTGCCTTAATCACTTTAACTTTTAACTGGTTTCTCTCTACACACTCATCCTCAAACAGATTTCTACCTCAGAAGAGTTAGTGCCATGAAGTATTAAGTACCTTCTCCTGCCTGAGAACACTACTGCTGAAGAGTTAAAGAGATCATGTAAACAGCTGTGTAATTCTGAACCGACAACTTCATCAGCGCATTTGCAGTTATTTGCTGGGTCATTTCACGTCTGCTTTGTTGGTATGTGCTTCAGACAAATGTACTTGAAGACTACTAAAAATAATGTTTCGTCAAAGAAATGTGAAAATTTCTGTATTACATCTTGCTTCAGAAAGGTTATACTCCTACTACAAAACTCCTCTTTTAGTTTGCTAAAAATAGTCTTTTCAAGAGACTGTGTGCTTTAAAGTTTGTTCCAATCTTTCCAAGTAATTTTATTTCTCTCAGTGAGTGTCTTTTTAACTACAGCCTGCAGAGAAATAGTGTCTTTTTCCTTACTTTGATGGTTAACTTCTCACTGTATTTTGTTGTTAAATCCCCTGTACTTATGGATGATGGTTCTACTGTATTAAAGCATTTGTAAAGAAGGGAACCATGAGGAACAAGACCCAGAAAACCAGATATCTAGCACACACATGAAAATCCAGAGAAAATAAAGTACAAATACCACCTGAAAAAGAACATAAAAGTGAACAAAACCACGATTTTGCAGCCTGGTATAATTCTTTTAACGAGATAGTGTATTTTAATACATTGATTGAAATGTTGTTTGTCTCATGGTTTGCATTCAGCTGCCCTCACCATCTCCAGTGCATCCTCTACCCCGGCTCAGCTCCTCCAGAGAAGGAGTTTGTTATATAACATCCTGATTTAAGACTCCACAATACACTTTACTTCAGTAGGAAATTTAGTTTCCACTCTTTTCTGAGCTAATAGGATCTGGCTGGCTTTTAGTAACATCACTTGCTTCTGCTTTGAACTTCAGCAGATCATGGTGCATGCGTGTGTTGTGTGCATGTGCACTTTACAGCCCTGCCAGCAACAGCAAAGCCAAAGAGGTCCTTCCTCTATTTTGTGGCAACCATGAGCTCCTCTATGACAAGCATTTTGGGATGACAACATAACTTCTGTTCTTCCATCTCAGTCAGATGTAATGTAGGTATTTCTGACGTGGTTAATATGAGCAGGATCACACATCACCTGACAACAACCACGTACACTTTGAACTAAGATACTCTTGTATAACCTGTATATATAGGTGCCTTAGTTCACTGTATAGGAAGCCTGCTGTTTCCCGGTTCTGCAGTCAGCTGTTCAACATAATGCTCACTCTTAGCTGATGCTGCTGGTAGTTCTTGAGCAGTATGCCAGGCATAGTTTTGTCTCCCAAAATGAGCCAATGGAAATGAATCTCAGTTCAATTAACTGACACCCTAATCTCTCCTCTTAAAACAAATGACAACCTAGCAAACAGTTCCTTGCTATGAAGGGTAGTTAATTTTTGCCTTTGGGAAAGGCCAGGCATATCTTCAACAGCAATACTTCATAGTGGAAAATCATAACAGATTAAAGGGATGATTCACCATGACCTGACCAGGTATTAGTCTGAGCTAACTCAATATCTATGAACTACCACCTCCTTTACAGTGACTCAGCAGTCCAAAGTGGCTGGATGTCCCATGGATTTCTCTTTGAGCTTCCCCAGGAAATCTGACTTGCTCATGGCAGCAAAAATACACCTTTAGAAACCCATGTGTTGCCACTAAATTTCCTCCTAGATCTTTCATGTCTGACAGTAGTGTGAAAGACTACTCAATAAAAGGGAAATTTCCATCAAAGAAGACAAAAGTACCCACTCCGATTTTATCTTTTTGATTTTATTATTAGATTTGTAGGTAGTGAGGACAATGTTCCTCTCATTTTCCTTTCTTACAGTTCTTCTCTGCTACAGTTGAGTCTTCCTTTTGCAGAAAATCCTGCAGCTTATTCCTAATATTACGATTTTAAGGTTAAAAAAAAGCTAAGATAGTTATGGAGATGCTGAGGAGATTCAGATGGCAAGAGTAAGAATATCAAAGTTTAAGCTCTGTATGAGATGGTTAAGGCTTATGGTCCTAGAAAAACAAAAAAAGTGAGGGAATATATGATTTGAAGTTTGTTAAAACTGGATCATTTTTTGTTGTTACTAGGAATAGATTAATTTTAATTTCAGTTTAGCAATTGACTTCAAGGTCTGTTTAGGTCAGTGGTTGGCAGCCTCTCACGGGTGGTATCCCATTTTGTGTTCTCTGTCCTCTACTGAGATATAAAACTAATACCCATGTGAACCAGTTCTGTGGTTTTGACAGCCCTTTGCGGTAAACTTATTGCTTCAGGTTTATCAAGACCATCCGCCAAATTCTTATCTCCTTAAACATCACATTTTTTGTGTTCTCTTGAATGTTATTTTTTTCCCAGCCTGATGCAGAACTATGCTACGGAGGTAGAAACTGATGTGTCCTCTCAAGGCCAGCCTCTGTGAGCTACTAGCTGATATGAAGTTGTAGATACAGAAAAGGCTGTATTTGATCCAATGGAAGCATGGGTGTGATTGTGGAGATGAGTGTTTTTTTGTAAGACAGTCATGATACAGCAGAAAATATAGATAACTGTTCTGGAGCAAACTGGTAGAGGAGGAAGGAAAAGCTAAGACCATTGAAGCTGATGAAGCTCTAGAGAACGTAAATCTTATTTACCTGTGCAATCATGTCCGCAGTTTCAGAATAACTGCGGCACTTTTTCACAGCTGAACGAGCTAAAAAATCATCAATGAGCCTTACACCAATGCCGTATCCCCTAAGAAGAAAACAAAGAAAGTTAACATTCAAAATCGGGAACTTCTTTCCACCTACCATCTCCATACTCTGTCTCTTGTGCTTTCTCAGCAACAGCTGCATGTTCCTAAATGAACAGCTTTGAGGACAGCAGATTTTGCTGGTCTAGATTCTTCTTTCTACCACATTTTGCTGCACAGTGAGGTGGTTGTTCATGTAGTCATTTAAGGAATCACACTCCTTTACGCATGATACTCCCAGCAAAGATGATATGATTGTTGTTTACATACACATTGTCTAGACACTTATATTTACATATATGAATAAATATTAGATGTTAGATATATAAGTATAATTTAACATACAAATAATACACCTGATTAATACTCCTTTGTCACTAAAAATAGGGTAGGATAACAGAGCACAGGATTTTCTCCATTCCTCTGATCCCCAGAGTTCATCTCACACTGTCTCTGTCAATGCAAACAGAACAACTGCCCCTTCACACCACAGCATGCACCCCTGGGCTCGTGCGGAGTTCAGCGAGTCCTGGGTACCCTCACTGCAACATTCAGGTGCCAGGAAAACCCACAGGAAATGGACTCACACCTGGTGTCTTTGACTTTATCCTCTTTTCTCTTCACCTCATCTTTCGCTCTTCCTCCACAATTCCTTCTTTGTCTTTAATGTGTTCTTCCCCTTCCTCTACTACTCGCAGAAAGAATCCAAAAGTTGCTAGCTAAGGTACAGTTTCAGTACCACACCACCTTCATTTTGTATTTAAAACACTATAATTTCAGAGAAATTAAATTAAAAAGGATGGAAGTGATGAATTTTTATAGAACAAATATTCATTCCTAGCTTTCACACATCAACAAACGTCAGTAACTACATAGTGTGCAAAATAGCTATGCCTCCAAGCAGTTATTGAAAAAGGGAAAGAGATTGACACAAACGTTATGAAATAATGCGAACTCAACTCAGAAATGTTCTTAGGTAATTTTTCCTTTCCATTTAAGTGGATCTTGGCAGTCTCTGCCTGCTTGTCAGAGGCCCTACACCCTCACTGAAGCAGCCTGAACTCGATGGAGTTTGTTACTAATTTTGTACCACGTCTTTGCCAAGAAGTCAAAAAGCAATCTGATGTCTAATGTGATGACAAGACCAAAAAGTAGTTTTGGCAGCGTGAAGCTTAAAATTGCAGTATTTCATGCATCAGAGAACAATGAAATATTTATATATTGCCCAAGTATCAATATCAATAATGTTGGCAAATATGTCATCAGCAGTTAGCAAAGTATGTATTGGTGATGGACAAGACTACTTAGCTCCTTTTCAACTTTTATGCCTTAGATTTGCAAAGTCAAATGAATAATAAATTGACAAGTAGCTATTTGGCAACTGTACAATTAGAAACACCCTTCTGACTACAGATTATATATGTACTTATGTAGAGACACACGTAAGTATACTGATCCCAGCTGTCACAGATCTGCTTTCTATAAGGTTTCTTCCTCAACCTGAGCTGTTTTCATCTTCTCAGAAGTAAAGATGGCCATACTGTTTTAATGAAACCTGTCATTATTTTATCAAGTCTTTCTCGTCATCATGAGAAAACAAAAACAAATTTATAAAAACAGCTATAATAAAAACACAAGGAGTGAAATACGTCTCCACACCTTCCACAACTATGCTTCAGTAATTTCTATCCTAGCATCAGAAAGAAGTCTGTATATTTTTTAAATGTATGATTTTCATCAGAGCTGAATAAGGGATGAATAACAAATAAATAGCCAAGGGATGCTGCCCCTTCTTAGTCAGTGAATAAATTATTTTTGTTTTTCACTATCAATTATTTTATTTTTTACTCACTTCCATCAATAGCTGTTGGACTATAGCCTGTTGCAAGATTTCAGATTAATAGTAAAGTGGTTAGGTATTCTGTTCACTGTGGTTGTTGTAAATCCGTTTTGCATGTCTGTTTTGCCTAAAAACACAAGCCTACTCTTCTGCTGAATATCTTGGTATATCTTCCTGTTAACCAGCTCAAAACTTGTTCCTTGCTGATTTTCTGTGCTATTATTATTTTTACTGTGATAATGCCTAGGAATCTCAGTCAGGAGGACAGGATCCTACAAACATACAGGCTTTGCTTTCCAAAGATGTTAACCACATAAAAATCAGTTCCTCGCTGACCATTTGTGCTGTTTTGCTCACTGCTGTACGGGCTTTTAAAGGTGAAACCTTTTAAAGGTTAAACTTAGCTGCAGCGACCATGAAATGGTGGAGTTCAGGATGCTGTGTGGAGGAAGCAGGGCGATAAGCAGGATCAAAACCTTGGACCTCAGGAGGGCTAACTATGGCCTCCTCAAGGAGCAACTTGGAGGAATCCTATGGGCCAGGGCTCTTGAAGGCAGGGGGGTCCAAGAGTGCTGGTCGCTGTTTAAATGTCACTTCCTCCATGCTCAGGAGTGGTGCATCCCCCTGAGACAGAAATGTAGAAAAGGAGGCAGGAGATCAGCACGGATGAACCAGGAGCTTCTAGCGGAGTGCAGGTGGAAGAGAAAGATCCATGGAATGTGGAAAGAGGGTCAGGCCACTTGGGAAGAATACAGGAATGTGGTCAGAGCATGCAAGGATGCGATGAGGAAGGCCAAGGCCCACCTGGAATTGAATCTGGCAAGGGATGTCAAAAACAACAAGAAGGAAGCCCTTCTTCAAGTACATCAGTAGCAAACGGAAGACTAGGGACAATGTGGGGCCATGGCTGAATGAGGTGGGTGTCCTGGTGACAGAGGATACAGAGGAGGCAAAGCTACTGAATGCCTTCTTTGCTTCAGTCTTCAGTGCCAAGGCAGGCCCTCAGGAATCCCAGTCCCTGGAGGTAGGAGAGGAGGCCTACAGAGAGGATGACTTTCCCTTGGTCGAGGAGGACTGCGTAAGGGATCACTTAAGCAATCTGGATGCCCACAAATCCATGGGCCCCAATGGGATGCACCCACGAGTGCTGAGAGAGCTGGCAGATATTGTTGCTGAGCCACCCTCCATCATCTTTGAAAGGTCCTGGAGGACAGGAGAGGTGCCTGAGGACTGGAGAAAAGTCAATATCACTCCAATCTTCAAAAAGGGCAAGAAGGAGGACCCAGGGAACTATAGATCGGTCAGCCTCACCTCCATCCTGGGAAAGATGATGGAGCAACTCATTCTAGAGGTCATCATCAAGCAAGTGGAGGAAAAGAAGGTTATCAGGAGTAGTAAACATGGATTCACCAAGGGGAAATCATGCTTGACCAATCTGATAGCTTTCTACGATGGTGTGACTGTCTGGGTAGATGACGGGAGAGCAGTGGATGTTGTCTACCTAGACTTCAGCAAGGCTTTCAACACTGTCTCCCAAAACATCCTCATAAGTAAGCTCAGGAAGTGTGGGCTGGATGAGTGGTCAGTGAGGTGGATTGAGAACTGGCTGAATGGCAGAGCTCAGAGGGTTTTCATCAGTGGCACTGAGTCTAGTTGGAGGCCTGTAACTAGTGGTGTCCCCAAAGGGGTCAGTACTGGGCCCAGTCTTGTTCAACTTCTTCATCAATGACCTGGATGAAGAGTTAGAATGTACCCTCAGCAAGTTTGCTGATGACACAAAACTGGGAGGAGTGGTGGATACACCAGAAGGCTGTGCTGCCATTCAGCAAGACCTGGACAGGCTGGAAAGCTGGGCAGAGAGGAACCTGATGAGGTTCAACAAGGCCAAGTGCAGGGTCCTGCACCTGGGGAGGAATAACCCCATGCACCAGCACAGGCTTGGGGTGGACCTGATGGAGAGCAGCTCTGCGGAAAGAGACCTGGGTGTGCTGGTGGATGACAAGTTGACCATTAGCCAGCAGTGTGCCCTGGTTGCCAAGAAGGCCAATGAGATCCTGGGGTGCATCAAGAGGAGTGTGGCCAGCAGGTTGAGGGAGGCTCTCCTTCCCCTCTACTCTGCCCTAGTGAGGCCCCATCTGGAGTACTCTGTCCAGTTCTGGGTTCCCCAGTTCAAGAAAGGTGATGAGCTACTGGAGAGAGTCCAGCGGAGGGCTACAAGGATGGTGAGGGGACTGGAGCATCTGTCCTACGAGGAGAAGCTGAGGGAGCTGGGCTTCTTTAGCCTGAAGAAGAGAAGGCTGAGAGGGGTCCTTATAAATGCCTACAAATATCTCAAGGGTGGGTGTCAGGAGGATGGGGCCAAACTCTTTTCAGTGGTGCCCAGCGACAGGACAAGGGGTAATGGGCACAAACTGAAGCACAGGAAGTTCCGTCTGAACATGAGGAAGAACTTCTTCCCTCTGAGGGTGATGGAGCACTGGAACAGGCTGCCCAGAGGGGTTGTGGAGTCTCCTTCTCTGGAGATATTCAAGACCCGCCTGGACAACATCCTGTGCAGCCTGCTGTAGGTGACCCTGCTTCAGCAGGGGGGTTGGACTAGATGACCCACAGAGGTGCCTTCCAATCCCGATCATTCTGTGATTCTGTGAGAGGCCCATCTGCCCCTGACCCAGGGAGGGGGGAGGAGAGCCACGCCACAGGGGACAATTCCGAGCGCCCACGTCAGACACCTGAATGACGTTCTCGATGAAGGTGGCTGACTGCGAAAGGAGTCTGCCTACAGACTGAGTCACTTAAGCCAAATCCCTACAACCTGAAATGATGACTACTTCTTAGCTGCCCAAGTCACAGAACCAGTGTAGCTAGACAGGGGGGAGCCATGGGAAGGCCACATCGCCAGTGCACACAGAAATGCATGTGAACTAGAAAACACCTGTGAGAAACAAAAAGCTTGTCTAGTTTGACACAACATGGGTATCAGAAATAGGAGGAAGTTGCAAATGAATACATGGAAATAGAAGACGAAATTTAGTTTATATTATTAACTAGCTTAACAAAGGACCCACAATGAACAAATGTAAGCTGTGAAAACAACCCTGACACATGTCTTCTGAGAACTCAAAAGATGACTGTTGATCTTCATTCACAAATTAGTGTTATTTCTATTGACAGACTATTGAACCTTATCCCTGTGATCTCTGTAATCCTAGACAGTGCTGGACTTATAACAGACATAAAGCTGAAACATATAGGTGGACAAACAGCATTATCAATAAAGCTGAATATTTAAAGCAGTACTTACATTCTGTCTAAACAGGTGTTGACATCTTCATCTTTTTCATAGTCCTTGCACAGCTGGGCTACCAAAGCCCCATATGTGAGTACAAAAAGTTCTCTGCTCTGCCAGAAAAGGTGGAAATCGAAAATGAAGCCAACTAGAATCAAAATTTTTTCACACTTTGGAGCTGCAAAGTATTCAAAGCAAGCAAAAATAACATTTACATTAATAAAGAAAATTTTGTCCATGGATGTGTAGTCACTGAAATCCACAATTCAAGCACGACTGAGTCTGACTTGATCATCACTTGAGTCTCTGTGCAGGAATTTTGCTTGTCAGAAATACTATTTTTTGGGATACAGCTACTTTCATCAGGTATACTCTTGCATCCTATAACAGAGCATATGTATGTTCTATTGATAAATGCTGTCAAATGTCATTCAGGATTAATGACAACTGTTTAGCCGTAGGAAGAATAATTGAGGCAATGAGCTATTAGTCCTTTTACAATAGGTACAACAGTGCATACATCAGAATTCCAGTTCCTTCACAAAGGTATGGTTGATCTGATTCAGATCACCAGTTGCTTCCCCCCACCCCAAAAAAAAGTAGATTAAAAAAATAAGCTCAGAATAATGAGAAAATACTATAATTCAGCACAAGTGTAAAGAATAAGATGCAAAGTAGAAAACAATCAGTCTCATTGACATTTCCCCCTCTTTTTCAGACTTTACAAGTAACTTGAATCACTATCGATACTGGCTCTCCAAATGTCTGGACAGCCTCACTGTGATATTATTTCTGTATCTTAATACAGAAGACTTGGTTGGTATGGCTCCACTGCCTGAGCAAGATGAAGGGATGTGTGAGGATTACAGCTGCCCACCCAAGCAGCATGGAGAGCAACTGAAGTCAAAGGTGTATCCCTGCGCAGATCCTGTCACTAGTACCAGTCTGGAATCCTGAGCTGTGCACCAACGTGGAGGACAGTTTTCTTCCCTCCCTGCCCTGCTAGATCACCTCCACAGCACTGCAGAAATGACTGTATTTAGCAACAGTAGCAGCTGGCCTTTAGAGGACAGCCTAGGTTGACTCTCACTGAACTTCTTGAACAGGAATTAATTAAACAAAGTGCTACAGGCCTGTGGCATGTGGGCAGACTAGAGGTGCTTTTTGTTTATAGCCTGTGGAAGAATAATAGTGAATACCAATGAAAACAACAGAAAAAAACACAGAAGGATAGGAAGCACAGCATGGTGGAAAGACCTCTTCCTGCTCCCATTGCATGAAAAGCTTCAAGTTTAATCAATGTTCCCATTTTAAGAAGTCACTGTTCAAAATCTTAAGCAGTATGGAACCACTTCCTAAACTTGCCTTGGTGATAACTCCTGTTTACAACCATATAGCACACTGCCAAATTCTCGTTAACAAGATTTTAATGAAGTAAATGGATGTCATACAGGTTCTGTATCATTTTAGTCTCAGCAAAAAGCCTGTGTTGTAATGACAAACACCTTAGAGAAACTCAAGCATACTATATCATCATAATTGTATTTATCAGCCACTCTTGCAATCAGTTGGAGTATTTTTCCCCATAAACTTATGTATATTAACTTCAATTATATAATAGTATTCGGATTTTGTTTTTTTTTTTTTGATGGAGATCTCTGCCCCTTTATCAGAAATTGGTACAACATTGTCTTAAAGCTTTCTGGAAGTTCTCCACTGCCCCAATTCCTAGCAAAATTCACCATTAACCTTCCAGACAGCCCTAAGGCCCTAAGTGCCTCAAGAAAGACTTGTGTGGAATTGAAGCATCCAAACAAAGAACACAGGTCTCTCTCTCTCTTTCCCTGAGTTTTATTTAATGACTATCTAACAACAGAGGCACATATTCTTACCTGGCAATTCTATCTTTGACCACTCTAAGCACTTCTGAACAGACCCCAGTGTCAGAACTTTGTGCCCATCTTTCCTAAGCCTGTTCAGAATCTCAGCACTAGGAATAAAGTAAAAAAATGCAGTTAAGTGCCCAGTGAGCAAGACAGTCACTTTGTTCCTGTTATCAGTCTTCCGTAGTTGTCTACGTTCTCTTTTCCTTAAGAGCAACTTCCTCTCCCTTCAGTTTGTTCTACCTATGTATCCATATATACTTGTGTCACACAATACTATTATTGGGTTTTTTAAACCACTGTGGCCTTATTTCTGCATTACAGCACTTTGATTTTTTGGACTCGTGGTAAAATATTCCAAAACACTTAGATATCTTCAACCACAGACAGAGATTCTGAGGAAACTTGCTATCTGAATTTTTCACATCTAGACACACCACTGCCAGAGAAAAAGAAGGAGAATAACTTGTATCTTTCATGGCGCAAAATACTGCCTTTTGTGGCCATGCAGTTTAAGAAGGCCTCTTGGGAAAATCTTGCATGCAGTATATTTAAAACAACTTCTGGAGCTTTAGGAGAATATTAACATAAAGTGTAGAAAAAGAGGGAAGTTTTGGTCCAAAGAACTTCTACTTCTAATTCTGTGCTATGTGACCAGTGGTCAAAGCCATCATTCAAAGACAATGGTTACAGTTTTACCGTTATTTCCCCAAGAGTCAGATCTTGGTGTTAAAGCCAGATGTTGAGATCCTGTGATGGTGCACTCCCTGTGCATAGAAAAATGCAACATTAGGAGGATGAAGAAGGAGCCTGCTCGTGCAACACAGCCCCCAAAAGAAGACGTGGTCTGCTATGCGGGAGGCACACAGTGGTTACCAGGTATAATGCAGCCCCAGATGAACCATCTCTTCCTGTAACCGTGCATGGGCTAGAGATGCGGCCAGCGCAGCTTCTTTTCTCCAAAAGAAGAACAGAGTTCCAGCCTCAAGGATTCATGTTGAAAACCACTTAATGTCATAGGCAAGCAAGGTGGCTGGACAGATACGAAGGGTCCTAGAGCAAATCTCAGTATTACTGCTCAGAGTCAAGCAGACTCCGAGTCCTATGGACAGGCTTTTTTGTAACTGCTTAATAGCTGGCAGCTTGTTGGCAGCTCACAAAGGCGTCCCACTGTAGTCATAAATGCTGCCAGCGTCTCTGCTCTCATACTGGCAGACTCATCCCCATCCTTTCAGTTCTTTCAGGCTACTCAGAAACATGACTGTATAAAACACATCAATACAATAATAGCTTGTTCTTACTCCACGCACAATTCTAATCACACATTACAAAAATGTCTTACTATTTTGTGGTTCTCCTGCTTTCTTCCTGGTGGCCGAGACATGTTGCTTGTGTAACACCTGATGTACTCGACTGTCAGTTTATGTCTTTTCTTCCTCAAGCAGCATGGTTTTCTCTCAGTCACTGTATTTCCTCTTCCCCTTCTCCAAAGTTTTCTCCTTTCTGCCCTTCTGCCTTTTGCATGAGATGTGTTTGCTGCAATCTGTAATGCTGCTGATGCTCCTCCTATTCTCTACGTGTACCAAGCCCTTTGGGAGGAATTTGACTGGCAACAGATCTGCCCCTGTACAACATAAATAACAGCTCCATCTATAAGAATTATTTGTAATCAAATACACAGCAAACAGCCACAGGAAGTCAAAATGGGCAGCCCCGAGAGATTCACAGGTTTCACGCTTTTAGGGACAGCAAATTCGTTCTGTTGTTTGTGTCAGGGTTTGGTGTCTGGAGAATTAACAAAAGCTTCCTCTCTGAAGAATAAAAACACAATTGCAAGATACGGCTGCACAAGATAATTACAAATTTATCATCTTCAACTTAAAGGAGCTGTAGTCTTCTGTCAGCTTGAGTGCTTCAGTCTGGTGAGTAACTGTCTGCCTGGGCAGGAGCAGTATGGGTTACAAGGCACCGCCACCACCACGTTCCTGCAAAGCTTGCAGGGCAGATCTAGAGCCCCCAGACTCCCAGAGGAACAAACTGTGTACCTGCTGCAGCTGCCAGCTTGTGCAAATGGCACTTTCATTAACGAAGTTTCTAGGGGATCTTATATCCTTCTTAACGTATTATAAACCCTATTTGTAAACATCTTTGCTATGAACATCCGGAAGGTTCGGCATACTTTGTCTATTTACTCTGACACAAATTTGGCCTATTCTGTTAGTTTATATTTGCAATAAATTTAGCCTATAGTCACTAGTGAATTTAGAAACTAATCAGGTAGATGTTTTTCCTTAGGGGACTTATCTCCAGATGTACTCCCACTGAATCCTCTCAGGAAAGGAAGTGAAAATGCATGGCCTCATCTGAATGCCATGCTGTAATTAAATTTCAATCACTTGACAGATTCAGTGCTAGCGTAAAATTACAGGTATTCACTACTCCAGATACACAGAAAGCAGCAGATCTCATTCATTTGGGATAAGAAGGATTCATTTACTGTAAAAAATGGTAGTTTAAAATTATGACACAATTCAATCACAAAAATTAGAACAGATAAAAGGATTTTCAACTTTTTCGGTGGAAAACAGTCATCCTAACAGCTTTCATTTCACACAGAATGAGTTGGTGTTGGCAACTTTACAATACAATAACAAGCCTCTTCCATTTTTTCTTGGCACTTTTCTGACCCTGTAAAATTCGCCTCCATTTTATAAGTGAAACTATTGTAGGTACTTCCCATATCTAAGTTTAAATAAATCATAAAAGCCAGTCATTACAGTTCTTCAGATAGCTACTTGCATTTCTAAATTGAGTCTAAGATGGGTTTGTTTCTCAGATTGCCTCCAACTGGCAACAAGCACCAAATACGTCTTTCATTGCAAGAGACATCCCATATTCCATAAGAAAGTGTACTGCATTGCATTTTAAAAAATAGCTCTAAAAGATTATCATTAGCATAATCTAAGTGCAGTGAAACCATCACAAAGCACTTAAGGCTACCCATAAACGAGCACCATTTTATTTATCCAGTTCTGAATATAAGGACTAATTACTTCAGCCTGCATTATTAATACTACAATCATGGAGGAACACTGTGGACCAGAGTGCGCAAGGCGTGGTAAGAACACATCAACACTGTTTGGAAAATACGCGCACACGTGCATACATGTAAATTCACACGTATCATATGATGCCTTAGGTAGAATGTACTACATTTTGAAAGGTTTGCATATGATTGAGAAAATGAAGCTGAAATGGTGTGTCCAAATAAACTGGGGATTCAATCGCTCCAGTGAGGGAAACAAGTCAATAGCGGATGGGATCCACACCTTCAGGACCAGAACAAAACCACCTTCTTAGTTTTAACCGTCATCTGACTTGCAGCCCTGTGAAAAGAGTAGAGCTTGGCACATATCTGGCACCTGTTTTAAACCTTAACATAGACTTCTCAGAAATAATTCAAAGCAATCTCAATAGTGAGGAAGTTAGCATCGCACTCCACCTCCCTTTCTGTCATGTTTGTCAGGAGAAGATTTTAGCCTTGAGCACCACGATGGTTCGTCTGGCACACCACTTGAGCATTAGACTACACCAGTTCTCTTCATTCCCATTAAACTGAAAAAAAAAAATACACAAAATATCTCCTGAAGTTCAAAAGTATACATAAAAGTGTGCACCAGCACTCTGTCTCTTACAGTGAACTGGCTATTATGGGAAAGCTGAAACCTGTGGAGCTAAGCATGTGACCTCTTTAGTAGTCCAGTATCTAAGGATTCTCCCAAACATTAATATCTCAGAGCAGAGTGCAATATAAAGGTCAATAATGAATTAGGCATCAAACGTCTACAAATATACCTAAAAAAATTTGTTTGAGCCAAAACAAGAACACACTTGCCACAAAAGATGGGTGTCCAAATTAGTACCATACAGGATCAGGCTTTTGTTTGCTCTCTGTCTCCAGCTCAATAGATCTTGTGTTAAGTATTTCACTCACAGAAAATTGAATTTTCAGATTGCAAGAAGGTAGGTGATGGAGGTTTGATGCTACATGAAAAAACGTCCTTGAACGCAGGCTTCCCACATCACCAATGAGTGCTTTTACTCAAAGCCCAGTGTGGCTGCTGCTTTGGCCGTGTTTCAGAATACAGCAGTGCTGTTGCTGCCACCTTGCCTGGAGTGCCCTGCCTGGGAAGTGTTCTCAGCGTGACTTGCTGAACCTTCCTTGGTTAGGTCAAGCATCCCAGAAAATGTTTTCAAGAGGGTGTTTTTGAATTTGGGTGCCTACTTTCTGCTGAAATTCACTGCAGGCACCTAAAATCTCATCTAAATTTGCCTATAAAGCACAGCTGAATTCTGAAGCAAAAGATTTAAGTTGAAAAAAACCATTAACAGGTTTCTAGTCTTCCCTTAACATAAACCTTATTGATGATTTTCTCATCAATTCTAGTACTGGTTAGGGGGAGAGGAACTTCTCCCTTAACCAGGCCAAAGAGACTATGACAATAACTTGGTAGCCTGAAGCCAACCTGCGAGCAGGCAGAAGGCAAGCAGGACATGGGCAGTGCTCCCCTACACTCCCACGGGAAATCTGTCATACAGGTACTTTCACAGCATGCTTTCTAACATGCACAGGCAGGCTTGACATCCATGCAAAATATAACTCAAAATATAACTCAAAATGCAGCTAGAGGAGGCACAGAACATCAGCCTTTTGACTGCTAACTCAGTGATAAAAATACTTGTGCAGGACTGGAGAGACCAGGGTTCAGTCTCCTCCTCCAAACTTTACAGGCAGCAACATTCAGACAGAAAACAGAAGAACACTTCCCTTTGTCTCTCTACCTTTTCCTGGCCACTGGATAACAAAATCCTAATCTTCTTCTGATCCAATAAATATCAAAATCCTCTCTGCGGGGCAACTAAGTGCAACTGGTAGAATGATGGCAGGAAAGCTGGAGAACACAGCTTTTTCCCACCACAGTCACACCACATCACTAATAATAACTGACCTCTTGGAAGAAAGAGCTGAGTGAGTGACTTTTGACTAGGTCACTTGGAAAAGGGAACTGAAACCAATCTCTCCCTTCTGCCATGGCTGCTTTACTTCAACAAAAAACAATCAAGAGAATAAAAAATGTCTGCTTGTGTATGGGAGCACAGGAACATGTAATATGTTATTAATAACCACATTTTAAAAGAAAATGACAAACCATTCTCAGTTCTTAAAAAAAAAAAAATCACTTACTCTCATAAGTGAGGTTCCTGGTAGTGAATTCAAGCTGGCAGAGCCCTGCAAAATGACAAGCAAAACCATGGCTAAGGTTTGCCCATGTATCCTGTTTGCCTCAGACACCAGCTATGAGCATCTCTTTGCCTCAGAGGCGAGCTGGCTGTCACCTCAGGTAGTGGTGTTTTGGATTGCTTCAGTCCTTACTCTTCCTGGGCATCAGATAAAGAGCCTAGACGTCTACCTCAGGACTCCAGGCTCCTCTGCAAAGGCGAGTACTTAAAGGTTTGATGTGAAGCCCAAGCTCTTAATTGGATCCAACCCTGTAATTTGTTCCATAATAGGATGACCCAGCAGGATTATTTACAGCACACCATGAAAGCAAATCCCGAAGAAGTGACAATGCAGCAGTACAAAGCTGTTGTATTGATTGTATAAATTGCCTCATTCAACAGCATTAGGCGGGCTATAAATATTTCAGTTTTGTACCTCTCTCCAATTTCACATCTGATGTTTTTTGAGGAAACAAGTGATGCTTGGGAGAGCCTTCCTCCATTATAAACAAAATAATACATAGGTTCCCACAGAAAGCTCAGCAGCAATCAATCGGAGATTTTTAAACGAACTGAGGCGTAATGGAAGACTCTTACAAAACACATCTTCAAAATAATTCTGTAATAGCCTGATGGGTTTATTCCACTAAATTTAAAGCAGGTAATTTTTTTCAAAATATAATGCCACTAGTACAAAAAAAAAATTATTGAAAATCCTGTGATACTGAAAGAAAATGAAGCTTCAAAATGGCAGCGTTCAGACAGCACTGGCATTTTGTTGTGCTACTACTCCGTCCACCCAACCAACAACTTAAAAACAGGTTCCAGAAAAGCTGTGGCAAAGTGCTGCTGGGTATTTCAGCATGTTTTTTTGTCGCTTTTAGTTTTGTGTCATGGCGTCACATAGTTTTGAGAGCCAATTACCAGCAAGGACCTCATTTGCAGATTGTGACTGGGATAAGACAAGCAGGTGTCCACCCTGACAGCGCACTGGAAGAACAAGGTCTTGCCTAGTAAACAGGCAAGACGTGTATAACATGCCATCCATGTGCATAACAGCAGTGAGAGTGTCTCTGCCACCCAAGCAGATACCATGGGTGCTAAAACAACTTTTTGAGCTGAAAGTTATTCTTAGCAACTCTCTCTGCAAGTGGAGAGAAGAGGCTGTGCAGTCAGACACTACTGTATCCTGTGACCAAGTCCGCACATGCTGGAGATAGCTATCTGTAACAGGAAGACAATTTTCCTCGTAGACTTTTTGGCTAATTTTTTTCTGTTCTTGGTAAAAATGTCTATATTACAGGCAGTTAGACCTCTCAGAACTTAAACACAAATATTTGCATATTCACATCAGCCTAGGGTATGCAATGTACAGAACTACTGGATAACATGACCACAGACAAAGTGTGACTCAAAGAAAATCATCGGGAGTAAAATGTTTTAAATTAACCTCTGTTTAAGGCTTGATTTGTGAGAGATGCTGAAAGCCCAGATCACACATCCCAATATTCAGAAACCAGCTCTGGAAATGTTTAAGTGAAAAGTTTCTACCTACCTCTGCCCACAGAATGGAATGAACGACACATACAAAAAATCTTCCAACTCTGGAGCACAAGCATGCTATATAAATGTCAGCTATTATCATTAGCGTGTCTGAAGCCGGCTTGACACCGTGTGAAGTGAATAGCAGATCACACCTCACTAAAAACAAACCTTACAAAGGAAACCTTCAACACTGTCGGTAAAAGAGACATGCTAGCTTCTTGCCACCTACAGGTGAAACACTAAAATCCTCATGATCCAGCAGCTAACTACATCTCAGATTCCAGTGTTTGGAGAGCAAACTGCCTCAGATCCAGAACTGACATTAAATACGAACAGAATTAGGATTACAAACTTTGTGCAACTTATGGAATGTTTTCTGGTTTTATTTTAATGTTGAAGCATTTCAAATTTTAAATACTCCATTTTTTATAATCACTCCACTTGACAAGGCTTTGATTGGTTGTTTCTTTATGAAGAACAGCTGAAAGATCTCCTTTTTTCTTTTTTTTTCCCTAGTCCCACACTGTGCTTCTGCTAATTACCATTGATTAGCAAACAGCTTGCCAATTAACCCCCGACAGGGCAGTAATTAGTTTGATAGTATTACATGTCATCCAAAAGGCAGTGAGAATTTATTGTTTGTTTCAGACAATTAGCAAGGGGCTGGCAGAGCTGATAATTGCCTAAAAGCTAAATGTTCCAGAACCGCTGAGATAAAACACATGATTGGATGTCTGTAAGTATATTTAAAGCTAGGAAACAAGCTTCTAGCTGTTCTGGAGGAGAATTAAAATTAGTGGGAGAAGAAAGACCAGCAGGGTTTTTTGGGGGGTTTGTTTGTGGGTTTATTCAGGTTTGGGGTTTTTTTTAAGCTGTTAGAGTTTGTTCTGTTCTAGTCTGCCATTAATATTAGTTAAATATAATTAAAAGCTAGAATTGACTTCAAGCAAAAGCATCTGGTAAAGAGTAAGATCTAAAATGACTTTCCTTCCAAAGTGGTTAACCTTTCTAAAAGGCAAAGAGGTTGTTATTGCTAATGCTGTAATTGCAATATTGACAATTGGTGGGCAGCAACTCTTCTCTTTTTTTACATTCAACTGTCCCTGTCATGCTGGGCAGAACCTTGTCTATGGGCTGGCTTTCCTAGGAGTTCCTGCACTGATCCTTTTGGTTGTTGGCTATGCCCTGAACAACCAGACTTGGAGGCTGGTTACAGGCAAAAGGTCTCCTCTTCAGGAAGTGACTCCACCGCACCGGTTACTGCAATGCAAGCTGATCTGCTTTGTCTTGTGCAGCATTACTGGGAGAGCACTGGTTGCTCCAGTAACGTGGCTAGCTGTTACCCTGATAAATGGCTCATATTATGTCTGTGCCATGAGTGAGTATGTCTCCGTGCATTATTATGGAGCTAATCCTAACATTACTACTAGCGAACACAGGAGGATATCGGCTGTGTTTCCGTGCAGTCAGTTAGTTCCTCCAGAGCTGACCCGGGCAAGAGATGAAGTGATTCTCCTACTCCGATACCAGTCACAAGTGAGTAACCCATTGCTTCTGTTGCCTGTGGATTTACTGATGAGAACTAGAGTTAATTCAGCAGGCAAAGCGTTAGGATAAAACAGGATCAGCATCTTCTGCCTTGAGTGCCAAATCTCTGTGTGTTTCAAAGCCTGCTTTGTTCCTGTAAACGAATTGAACTTTAAGTACAGAATTCATTACGTCTGGTTGTCCATTTTGTTACCTGCTACTGGAAGATATATTCCTCCTCCTGTATTACCTTGAAAAGTTACACCAAGTAACGCAAATGGAAGTTCAAGAGCCAGACAGGGTATTAAGCTTCTTGATTCAGACACAAGAAACGTCTTTCTGAAAGGGCCCAGGCTGCAAGAGCTCCCCCTGAACTAAATAAAAATCTTGGTTTTTTTGATCAGACTCAATTCTAAAAGCTTACATACTGGGTAAATAATAGGGGGGATGTTAAGTTGCCACTTCAAAGAAAATCAGTTTTAAGCAGGCTAGAAGTTAACATGGACTAGTAATTTGATGGCTTCTCTGCCATAGACTCACAACAATAGCTGTGGAGGCAAAATTCTTAATAAATTATCCAACAGAACTTCCTTGAACTTGACAGAAAGAAGCGACTTTACTACATGGCTACCTGCAGTAGGCAGTTTGGGTTTGACAACAGACCCTTACCAGGCTTATACCTTATTAACCTTAGTATTCAGGAAAAGCAAGTAAAGATCATCTTACAGATTTTCTGATGCTCAGAAGTTACCACTGTGAGTGTTTTCAGCTGTAACAGCTCCCCCCCCCTTCTTTTTCTTTGTAAGGTGGCTGGCTGGCTTCTGATTGCTGTGGTAGTCATCACTGTCTTCCTGTCTTACTGCCTGGCAAGCTGTTTCTCCCCACTCAGCTACCTACATTTCAGATACTGGAGCAGCTATGTCCACAATGAGCAGGAGCTCTTTGATGAAGCGACAGACCAGCACTCCAGGCTCTATGCCATGCAGCATGTAAGGAAGTTCTTTGGCTTTGCCCCAGGGAGTGAAAACGTGAAGGAAATCCGTATCCCGTCTCTCAGAGAGTGGCAAGCCATTTCCGGACTGGCCTTTCTGAAACGAGTGGATAAGGAGCATTACGACTACAGCCTCCTCCATGACTGGGCACTCAAAGAGTCTGCAGATGGAAGATACCTGAAGACTGATGAAGATCCTGTGATCAGAATATAGCTCTGAGGGTCCAAGCCCCCACCAACACCTTGGGGAAAAGCAGGAACTTGTCTAGTTCCACATCAGACCTGAGCTGCTCTGGACCTTTCCAATGTCTTATTACATTGATATATGAAGTACGTGAGCAAGTGCATCCTGTTAATGTAGCCCGCTAGCCTTTCTTGATGGTGTCTGACTCCTGTGGGATGTGATATTTTATGTCTATATTGGAGTGGGCTGCGTCAAGATGCACCTCTCTGCCTTCTAATACTTGTGGTAAAAGGATAAGTATGTACTGGGAAACTTACTCCCAAATGCTTTTCCTTTCCTCTCATTAAAAAAATCTTTAAAAATTAATAGCTAGACTTTGAATCTTCCGAGTCAGTGCATTCTGTGCAAAGCAAAAGCAGACAGCCTGCTTTGTCTTAGCAACCCCTAGCACAAATGCCTTATTTCTGCTTTTCCACACCCTTCTTGTATTACGTGAATAAAATACACTGAGCTAACCACAAGCTAAGTCTGTGGCTACAGCAGCACAGAATAAACATGGGGAAACTTTAGAACAAAGGCTGGGTGTAGGTGTAGTGATGTGAGAACTTTCAATTCTGGTAAGGAGATACAATGCTCACTGAGACGCACAGGATGGGGGGGTGCAGCTGTATGAACAAATGCTTTATATGTGGAAATTTCAATTCAAATGTATTCTGGCTGAAAGAAATAGCAAGGTCAGTTTCCTATTCCTTTTAGATATACAACTCCAAGTTGTTTGTGTGCTTGTCTACTGTACAAATAGCAAATCAGGATGGGGAAACAAATACCACTCTGTGCAGTAAGGTTTGCTTTGCCTGTGAAAAACTTACAATTTAGTCATATTTCCGTACCCATAAATATTACTGTGATTAAAACCTTCTGAATTTAGGGAAAGTAGGCTTAATGATATTTTTATGTTGTGTGGTATGATGTGACGTTACTGCATCTCATCTCCCCTCCAACTCCCTGTGCTGATGGTTCTACCTCTAAGGGGGAGGGAAATGCATGCCATAGCTTCTCCTGACGCTTTCCTGTATTGCCTTGCCATGTACATGTCTACATGTGTGTGCTACAAAGTCCTATGCTAGACTATAGGATAATATCTGTTAATAAATGAACCAAGAGTGCTGAAGTGGAAAAAATATATTTAGTACATCTTACTAGAAAATGCAGGAGTCAGAAGCAAGTTCAACTGCAGATCTTAGTAAATGTGTTTGGTATTGAAGATTTAAACTTCCAAACGCAAGCACGTTAGGAAATGAAAATGATGCATGTGCTGAATAACTGGAGCATAATTTTACATCACTAAACAAATTCTTACAAATTCCCACACCTGAATCCTCAACTTTCAGGTAGTAAAACTGCACTGTTTATACGAACTCCTTCAGAAGAAAAGTATGACTGTTAGTAAACACAATCTCTAATTTCACTTTTTAAATTGTTGTGGTTTTTATTTAAGATGGAACGCTGTGTAATCTGGAACACATGCAACTAATTTGTGCATCCGCAAACTCTATGCTGATTTTGTCCAAATGACAAAAATCTTACTGCTGTCTTTATTCTATGTTGGTTCTCTCCCCTTCTTCCCTTGTGTTACAGTACCACTATAAAATGATGCAGTATTTGCAGCTAAGAGTGAGCTGTCAAATTCTCTTAACTTCTTGCTAAACTAACTTTTAAATTAATGTTTTCCATTTTTGTCCCTATTACTACTTACCCTGTATTTTTTGCATAGTTTGTAATTTAAAATACTGAATGGAAGTACTAGCTGTATCTATCATTGTGAAGTCAGTCTGCTGATATACGAATAGACTATCACCCTGTTACATATAATAATCCATAGTATTAAATACAGCTGTAGTACTACAAGTGATTTGGTGTACTTCCCTTTGCTCCTCTGCTCCCTGTGAAGGCACAGCTTTCAAAAGAATTTATGATTACAGAAAAATCAATGAGTTGGTACTGAACAGTCTTAACCGTGCCTGCTAAAACCTGAGTCATCTTAATCAAAACGAATTTAGAATTGCAGTTTGCTCACTTGAAGTGAAAATTATTCTCTTTATGTCCATGGCAAAAGTCTTCTGGAAACTGTGGGCTTGTAAAATGCACCTCAGGGAAAAGTGCTGGCTGCAAACCCAGGAAACTGATGCAACTTAAAGCTGCTCTGTTTGTACCAAGCTCCCACCGGGATCTGCTGCTGTTTAATCCCCAGCAGTCTTAAATTCATCCTTGCAGGTAACCCTGAACCATGGGGGCTCCCAGCATTGCTATGCTTGACGACTCCTGTTCAGCACTTACACAATGACATCACCTATGCGATGGGACTTCTGAAATCACTGCGAATGCTTCCTGGAAAGTCTGCAGGTGCTTTTCACCTCCAAGTTGTACCAACTGATTTTCCCAGCTGCATCAAATGAACTTCTAATTTCAGCCTGAAATGGCCTTCAGCTGCCCCCACGGCACCCACATGTTATTCCGAGAGCAACAGTTTTGAATCCGCTTCAGTTCGCTGGTCTCTTTTAACTTTTCGGTGAAAGGATGACAAACGGTGAACACGAGCCTAACAGCACCGCGCTGTCTGTAGCAGCTCTGAAGCCTCCGCCTCTCTAGGCGGAAGCCCGCAGACCCTCGGCACCCTACACCACAGGGCCTGCCTGCCTCACCCACTCCCGACGCCTCCCTGGCCGCGTTCGAGGCCGGGCCGGACGGGGCTCGGAGCCGCCTGCTCCGGCAGAAGGCGGCCCTGCCCACGGCAGCGCGGCTGGAACTCTGCGGCCTGCGAGGTCCCTCCCAGCCCAAGCCACCCCGTGACTCCAGCAGGGGCGGGGAAGCCAGAGCAGGCGCGGCACTGATGGCGGCGACGGGATTTTTCCAGCAGGTCAGGTACCAGCAAGCGAACGCACCCGGCCCGCTCCGCCCAGAGCCGAACGCCAAGCAGCAAGGGCTGGAAACAACCAGCCAGCGGGCACCGCACCTCACCGCCCCCCGCCACGGCAACGGCAGCCACCGAGGCCGCCCGGCCGCCCCCTCACGGCCCGCCCCCCAGCCCAAAGGCGTCCACCGCCGATCGAGGGCGGGGACGGCGCCAGGCATGCCTAGCCGATGCCGGAGGGGAGCGCGCACGCGCGGGCGGGCGGGGGTGGGTTGGCGGTGCGCGCGGCCCATGGCCGTTGGCGGCGGTGGAGGATGACGGACTACAGCGAGGAGCAGCGCAACGAGCTGGAGGCCTTGGAGTCCATCTACCCGGACTCCTTCACGGGTGAGCCGCGGCGGGGCCCGCGCCGAGCCGGTGCGGGGGGAGGAGCGGGAGGCCGCGCCGGGCGGCAGCCGGCCCCTGCGCCGTACCTGCCCGGGCCGCGGCGGGGGCGGCTCCCTGGTAGCCGCGCGGGGGTTTCCCGGCTTTTCCGTGACTTTTCAGTAGGCGGGAAAGCCAGAGCCCTCCTGGCGCCTCAGGCCGGGGCCGGGCCGTCAGGCCGTGGCGCCGCCGTTCCGGTGTCCGAGCCCCAGTTGCGGCTGGCGGGAAGATGCGGTTTGGAGGAGCCTTCCGATAGACGCGGCCCTAGGTGGGCACGGGGGCTGGCTGGCCTGCCGGCCGGCTCCCCTTGCCGGTAGCGGCCTCTCGCAGCCCCGAAGCACGGGCCGGCCTGGGGCTGCCCGAAGGCGCTGGCTGCCCTGTAAGTGCGTTGCCAGTATCTGCCTTAGCCCGTTGCAGACCTGTGGTGCAGCAAAGGCAAGCTTTAATTCCCAGGTGTGCTATGTTGCTGAAACTGTCATTCGGTGGATATGTTGGCTTGCTAGATTTTCAGGACTTCCTAATCCAACAATTAGGAGTATCTGTCGTGCTGGCTAATCCAAGGTGATTTATGGTACTCGTTATCCAAATAATGTTAATAATGAAAAAAATTTGCATTTTCTGTTTTCTTCCTGCACAGTATCTGTTGTGTCTGAGGTCCCACTGTATGTTACTTGCTAGTAACTTTGTCATATGGATGTTTACCTGGTGCATTTGCCCATTGCTTTAATCTGAAAACTTTTTAGGTTCTTCAGTTTTGTGGTAAAGGTATATGAACTGATCTCTGCTAGCTGAGGATGCTGAATCACTTATTGTAATATACTTTCATATAGCCTCTATTCTGATGCTTGCTGTGAGTCATCTTTCATTCATATAATGCTCTTATGCATTGAAGAAAAGCAAGGAAAAAAGGTTCTAGTAGTACATTAGCAACTGGGCAAAATTCAGTTAGTACTGCAAGAGCATATATACTAGACTTGACATAGGTTATAACAGTGATAGAGGGCAGTCCTTTTTTGAGGATATGGTCTGCAAGCCACAATTGTGCGATGGGGTTTGTAGTCTGTGAAAGTTTAGATCACGGGGCTTGCATTTGTGCATCTCTATAGAGTTGCTTGTTGTCTGTCTTCTAGCTGCCCTGTTCATGCAGTTTCATTCTAGCCCATCAATTGCATGGTACGTTCTTGGAGGAAAGCGCTATGTATTCCTTTTTTGTTTTAAGAAGCATTTGTTACATTAAGCTGTCCGAAATACAGAAACAGGTGCAGATAAACTGTATAAATAGTCCAGGGTCAAGAGTGCACTGGATGCTTATCACACATATCTAGCACAGTGAAGAAAATTAGCTTTGGGAGCTTTCTGCACGCATTCAGTGCGGTAACCTAAGTCATTTGATGGTAGGTAAGTTTGCACTTTTTGAGAAAGTGAAACTGCCAAAAGATAAAACTTTCCAAAAGAAATACTCTTTGATATTGTTGATGTTATATGCTTTCATTCAAAGAGCACTCCAAACATCACATCATATGGAAAATAGCTGTTAATTGAAAACTTGTTATTAATAGGGTAAAAGGGCCCTTAACACTGTATCGAGAGCTTGCTTGCTTCATTAGTCCTTGAGAAGTTCAGTTTTAATGGGGTGGAGAAGTAGATGTCTGATTTAAGGAATCTCTCTCTGTCTCTTTTTTTTTTTTTTTATTTGAACAGTATTGTCAGAAAAGCCAACGACTTTCACAATCACTGTGACATCTGAAGCAGGAGAAAACGATGAAAGTAAGTTGATCATCTCTTTAACATATGTAGGAGAAGTTTCTGTGTAAGCCTAAGTCTGTCGCCCACAACTAGGTATACCTCCGCTTAAGTCCTCTTAGGGCCCTGATCCAGCAGGCATTCCTCAGAAAATTTAGTTCAAAAGTTCTGGTGTTCTGTGTTTGGTTTACAGAAATGTTGCGCACTCTCACTATGGCTACTTTCGGACATGCGAAATCTCAAAAGCTTTGCAGCGTAGCTTCAAAAAGAATGGGTTGTCATCATCCCTGTAGAAGCTTACAGCCATATTGTGAGGTGATTTTTTTTTTTTCTAGCAACTGTATGTATACCAGCCAGATGGGAGAGTTAAGTCTGTGTATTGCAGCCCTTAAGGAGCAGTTCCGGAGCAAAGAGCTGTGGGTCCGAAGTCCCTGTGTATTTGCTGGGTATCAGTGGTTGCATGGGCTTGTGGTAAGCAAGCCTTGCTCCAAGTAAGTTTGAGAGCTGTGCTTCTGGGTTACTGTATCAGAAGGAAGAAACTGCTGCTGTATCCTTCAGTTTTAAAGGAGCAAGTCCTGCTCAGAGCAGGTGTTTGTGCTGAAGAGACTTCTGGGCTGCCAGAACTGTGAGTCTTGAGGAACTGAAATAAGGTTTCTGCCGGGTATTCTGGTAGGATGTGTGAAAGGAACTTCATTCTCTTTTGCCTTGTTGTTATCCTAGCTCTTGGTGGCTTCAGGCTGAATGCGTTCTCCTTAGGCAGTTTTCTGCTTAATAACTTTTACTGGACTTTGTGTCCGTGTCATATGATTTATGTGGAGTCCTGGTGCCCAACATGGAGCTTGATACTCCAGCCAGGCACACAGAATTCAAAGCGTTAGTATGACGACATTCTCTCTAGATCTGTTGTTAGGACTCTCCCTCATTTTCTCCAGCTTCAAGCGGAATATGAAGGAAAAGACATTACTGCTTCAGTACTCACAGTACCACAGAAGGTTTTCCAGTGTTTCTAAAGACCTTTCAGACATTAATAGCCTGTAATAGTTTATGTAAGGGTAAACTTCATAATCTTAATTTCTCAGAACTCTTGCATTATATTTAAATCTGTTCATTTAGTTTTAACATCTGTGTAAGATGACCATTCCTTTAAGACAGGAATATTTTATATTTTAAAATATTTAGGCTGCTGACACAAAAGAAAAATATACAATTAAAGTTATGTAGAGGGATCACCATAAGAATATGTTTTTTTTTTTTGTCTTGTAGCTGTCCAAACAACCCTTAAATTTACCTATAGAGAAAAATATCCTGATGAAGCGCCACTTTATGAAATTGTCTCACAAGAGAATCTTGACGATAATGATGTCACGGACATAATAAAACTACTAGAACAACAGGTGAGGAAAATGGGGTATCTCCATTCAGCTTGATACCACTTCACACTCGAGCCAGAATTTCTCTCTCAAATCAGTTGTTTTCTGAGGTATGTGCTACTGATTCTGTACTGTAGGGACTGGCTTTGAGATTTGAGTTTGTTAAATGACATCGAGGTAGATAGTGTTAATGGCATAAAATATGGGGGTAATTCAATATGCACAAGTACAGTCAGGACATGGAATTGCTCTAGGGCTTCCTCTCATTTTCAGTTCTATCTTAAGGTGAATTGTTTAACTGTACATATAGTATTTGTGTAAATAAGTCACTTTAATTTTATTTGGAAAGATTACAAAAATGCTACATTAATTCTTGATTCTTTTTAATAACATAACTATTGGGGTGGGTGGATCTCTTTGACCTTTGGGATCAGTGAGAGTGCACTGTGAAAGAATGAGAAAAAACCACTTCTTTGGTTTCAGGAATTCTTGACAAGTCCTCCCTGCCTTAAAATGGCCATAACGTGTTCAGTAGGCATTCTTTCTTTTCAGTTTGCTTCATATAACGTTCCTTCCATCAACTGATGTTTTTTGGTTTTCCTGAGAAACTGTCCCACTTCAAAGGGGCATGTGTCCATCACACATTATTAAGGAATAAGCCATTTCAGGAGAGGTTCTGAGTGACTGTTGTCTCTTATGGTTTACGATATTCAAATCTTGGGAGTTGTATTTCTACTGTAGGTTTTAGTTTATTAATGAAAAAGCCTTCCAGATGTCTATAATATGTTGATAACCTGAACGCACTTGTTCATCATTGGCCGTTTGCTGTACACCTGTTTTGGGGGGTAACTTTAACTGGACTATCTGGCCAGTTGACTGGAATTTTATAGCAAGCTTTTGAGACTGGTGCAGAGTACCTGCTGTTTTACCTGCCTTTGCACAGCGTACTGCTTTCTGAACATGCATGTACATTCAGCCGCTGAAGGTTTGAGGTTCTTCTGTTTCAAGTTGCCTTCTTTGTGTTGTAGGCAGAAGAAAATTTAGGAATGGTAATGATCTTCACTCTAGTCTCAGCAGTACAGGAGAAATTAAATGAAATAGTGGATCAAATAAAAACACGAAGAGAAGAGGAAAAGAAACAGAAAGAAAGAGAAGCAGAAGAAGAAGAGAAAGTATGTAAAATGAAGTTTTCATATAGAAATTTTCCACTTTTTTAAAATGTATGGGTTTGATGCAGGAGCAATTCTTGGTTGCAGTGGGAAAGGAAAATGTATCTCAAAGTTGATATAATTAAAACTTAAGGACTAGGAGATTCTTAGTGCACTTGAGTGGTTTCCCCTGCTACACCCCGTGTTCTAAAGCAGTCTTTTCAGGGCCATATTGCGTGTTCACAGTGCCTTCTAGCACTGCTTCCTAAGGTATTTTTCCCAAATGAAATCAAAGTTATTGTAGTCATTTTTTTGCTTGAAAAGGCAAAAGGGGATGGGGAGCAAAAAGGGCTAGCATGCGGCATGCTACACACAGGCTGTGCGGTCTGAGGAAGTCTGTCTTCCTTGGCAGACTGAGTGGTTAGGGTGGAAGCAGTAGGACCAGTCTTCTTGTCCTCCATGCATGTCTCCTTTCTACCAGCCACTGTGGAATAATTTTTCCATTTGTGGAATGTGCTGTGAAAAGTATAACTACTGAGTGTTTGCTTTCTTCCTCAGAAATAGCTAGAGGGCGATGGGATTTGGAAGAGTCAGTATTTCTGAAAATGGCAGAAAAATAGCTGGAAAAGAAGAATAACTTTTTTTCTGTCTGAACAAGATATAAGACCTGTTGTATTTTAATGGAAGATATTTCGGTGTACATTACACTGAAGAGCTGATAAGAAGTGCTGCCTATTTGGGGATAACCTGTATTAGTGGTGTGTTGCTAACTGTTGCACAGTAGGCCCAGAAGTAGTACGCGGGGTTTTTCCATAAGAATTTCCACCTTGGTACAAGCTCTCTGAAGGGAGAGTCCCATGACAAGAAACAGTACAAATGTGTTCTTTGTATACTCTCAGGGTTAGGATTAATTTCTCAGAATACTTCACACCAAGCAGTGCTTTTGAAATGTTGTAATTTAAATAATTAAGAGAATGCTCATCTTCACTTGTAGCTTTGTGAGTTGTGTTTGCAGTCTTGTTTTCTGTTCTTTCAGCAACGTTTTCATGGCACTCCTGTTACCATTGAGAATTTCCTGAATTGGAAAGCGAAGTTCGATGCAGAACTCCTAGAAATAAAAAGGAAAAAAATGAAAGAAGAAGAGCAAGCAGGAAAAAATAAATTAAGCGGTATGACTGAAAACTTGTCCTGAAGTTTTTGCAGTGTTACTGGACGACAGTAATGACAAGCCTAAAAGTAATTTTTACACTGAAAGATTATGGTAGTAAATAAACTCTTCATGCAGTGTTTGATTATTGTCCTCCATGCTGCATGAAGTCTTTCTGAGTGATGATTTTGGGCTAACTACAAAGCTAATATATTCAGGATTTCTGCTGAAGTCATTAAGGTTCCCAAGCTGTGTGGTTTAAGCTTCTTTGGTGTTGTGCCAGACAGTGTACCACTTGCAGCTGCTACTGACAAGCATTGTTCTGACGGAAATAGTTGGGATTTGTTAAGCAACAGAAAGAATCTACATCAGTCCGTTTATTGGTTTGGCCTCCATTGAACTGGATTGTACAGTGACTTCAGATTATTCAAGCAAATGTAGGAGTCTGGGATGCTACTGCTGGACTGAAGCAACACAGAGGCTGGCTGCTTGCATGTGACAAGCTTATAATGACTAGTGAGAATGACTGATATTTTGGGGAAGAGCTTGTCATAGCAGCGGTTTCGGGCTCTGTGTTTTGCAGATCACAGTTTGTCCAGCAGAAAGCAAACTCTGCATCCAGTGGGGAAAAATGTGGAGGAAACTACTTTTCTTATAAGAACCTGTAGGTAAGAATTAAATCTTGGGCATCCTACTCCACACTCACCACAGCTTAGCTTTGAACTGGTTCTCCTGTGATGTTGAATCTACTTTTTAAGCTGATTACCTGAGAAAACATGACCAGTGTGGTCGTACTGTATCACTGTTATCTTTTTTCCTCCCTTCTGAAGGCTTTTGAAACTTTTGGCTAGTTTTGATGAAATTTGACAGAGATGGAAATTGTAATGGTACTAAGTTTCATGAAAAGCTGTGCAGGGCAGGGGACATGCTGGATCCCCCTTTGAAGGGAATGCATTTGGGAATCTGCAAAGACGAGAGAGCAGAAATCAGGCTGCTTCTAGTTTTACTGTTCTTAAAATTGTTAGCATTCTGTGTCTATTTTCCTCTATACAAATCTAGTTTATAGAAGCTCCCCTTTACAAAACTAAAACCAGGCTTATTCTCAGATATCATGAATGTAACCTCAGTACAAGTAAAAGATGTCTTAAATGTTTTGCCATGAACACCAGCTAGTCTCGTTGGCAGAAGGTTGCATGAGCAACGCAAATATAGATGGAAGATGGGTAGTTTATGTGGAAAGAGTCCTGAGCTTTTCTCCCCCGTCTCCCAGTTTGAAAGGCTTTGCTTTGCCTTGTGTGATGTTTCCTTCACAGATGTGTGTGTAGGAGCTGGTGACTTGCATGTAAGCGCAAGTTGCCTTTTGAATGGCAAGGATATATGGAAAAAGATGGAGGGGGCAGCTCATTTTCTTCCCAGTTCTCACAGGATTTTTTGTGGAATGCAAGATGAGGACTAAAGCAATAAGGACTGAGCAAAGGCTGTGGGGCAGTACAGTGCAATTTTTCCCACCCCCCATTATTAAAGCCTTAGTAACATTACAGTGACTCTAAGAAACAGTGACCCATTTCACATGTAAGAGGAGGAAGCCTGCTGATGTGGAAGAATCGCGGATGAATAGTCAAAAAATCAGAAGGGGGAACTTTATGGAAATGAGCAGCTTAAAACAAACAAACAAACAATAAACAACAAACAAAGAATCTGCTCAAATTGGTTAAATTGAAAAGCCTTAGGCTTTTTTTTAGGCAAAACGTGCTAACTATTGTTGTCTTAGGTTGATAGTTACTTCAGAATTCTACTTGCTTATATTTTTAAAATTTTTTTATTACTAGGTAAACAGCTATTTGAAATGGATCACAACCTTGACACTTCTGACATCCAGTTCTTGGAGGAAGGTAAATTTCTTTTTGTTTCCACAGCTGAAAGACAGTGGCTTAAAATAGGTCAAAACTCCTAAACGAAATCTGTATTATATTTCTGACTTAACATTTTACCTCAATGTCACTTTTACATTGGAAGAACTTTCTAAGAAGTACTGTTTTGCAGATTGAACGGAAGTGGGTTTAGCTGTTTTTGAAACAAACAAAACATTTTCAAAATGCTAACGTGTATTGGTAATTTTGAGCTTGAGTTGATCTTATTTCTGTTGCTTCTATTCAAGTGTTTGGACTTGGGGGAAAAAAACAAAACAAAACAAAACCCCACAATCAAACTCTGCTTTTTCATTTTTTTCTAATAACCAACCCTCTTATCCCTGATCTAAAGCACAGATCTTGAATTTGTCTCCTGCTTTCTGAAACTCAACAGCAACACCAAACATCTTGCAGGACAAATTAAATGCTATTTGCCTCTGCAACCCAGTAGTTCTTCATGGTTTTGTGCTGATTTGTCTATTATCTTACCGCAAATATCTGACCTGGTGCCAGCTGAAAATTTTGTAAACCTGTGCCAGAAGATGTTAAACTTGGAAAATCTGTTGGGGAGAAATCAAATAAATCTACTCACAATTGCATATCTATTTAATATTCTGTACTGCTTTAGTATCCTAGTTTAAAAGACTGATCTCTGAGTTAAGTCAGTTCTTTAATGTGGCTGCATTATCTACTGGTATTGCAAAACACATATGCAGAAGAGTCAAGAATTTTCTCTGCAAGTAATAAATTTAAAAAAAGTAGTTTATGTACATCAGTGTGTATAAACTTGAAATGGTGATAGTGGGGGCATTGAGTCTTTTAGCTAGAGGGCATAATTTAACCTTGTCTTCCTCCAAAATGCCTAAAGCGAAGACGGGTTGTTAGTTAATGGAACGTGTGGCTGTCTCAGGGGAGGAACAGTCATCTGTATTTGGTCTCTGTGCCCAAATGACTTGGGATTAATGTATTAACTTTTAATCCTGTTGCTATCAGTGATTACAAACTCCTGTGCTTATTGCTGTTTGCATTCTATCATAAATGCAACAGGTTACTAACTTAAATTTAGTATTACAGTACCGTGTAATAAGTAATACTAGTTTTCACAGCTTCAATGGGATAATGGCATTATCCTTTACAAAGGTGCTTTCAAAGCCAGTGGCAGAGCAGAGCCTTGTTCCGTGGTCGGAAGATGTCGCTGTTGATACACACAAATAAAATCACAGGGGTCCCAAGTTATATCCTTAGGTCAGCATTGTCTTTTTCAGAAGAAAATGTGAAAGTATGCAGAGCTTCATCTTCCTTGTAAAACTTACATGCATACATTTGCTTTCAGATTTAAATGGTGCGTGTGGGGTTTTTTTTTTTAGAAACTCTGTGTGTTTCTGTAGCTATGGCAGCTGTAACTATTTTGGCTGTGGGGTCCTGAGCTCCTGCTTTGGCAGTACCTGGGAGAAAGGATCTCTGCTTCTGGGAACTGTAAATGTTAATTTCATTCTCCTAGTGGATTCTGAGGTCCTGTGTGACACTGCTCTTGACTGAGTTTTGGTATGAGGGGAAAAAAAATCTTCACTTTAGCTGTAAAAAGATAGAATGTGGCGTTTCCTTTTCTGTATCTATCTGATATATAAAAAGCCAAGTAACTTAGAAGCTACTTACATTGAAGATTAAATGTGAAATAGTGTTGTATATTTTGTTGTTCAAGTACTGTTTTCCTACTTGTGTGAAAATAAATTATTTTTCTGTTCTTTGCAGCTGGAAACAGTGTGGAGGTTGATGAATCTTTATTCCAAGAAATGGATGATTTAGAGTTGGAGGATGAAGAGGATGACCCTGACTACAACCCTGTTAATTTAGATAGTGATTAGACTTTTTTGAACTGGCTTTGTCATTAGTATGGACATATGTAAGGAGAGAGGGGCAGGTAGGAAAGCCACAGCATCTGTGGTTTTAATCATATGTATTGGTTTTCTTTTTTGTCTTTTTCCAAAGAACAAAACCAAAAGATTTTAAATCCAGGAGAATGGTCTTCTGATGACTTTCATTATAAATAAATTTACTTTAATATTTCAAATGAAAAATTTAAGGAATATTGATCAGTCTGAAAATGCTATTCTGTTTTCTCTTGTTTTTTCCTTCTGTAATTGTCCTTTGAAGAGATGTGATGACAAGCAAGATGGAAAGATGTTACAGCAAGTGCTAAACACACCTGCATCTGAAGGCTGAGCAGCTATTCTGCTGTCTTCCACCTGGGATGTACATGGGCAGCTTTGGTGAATAAAAGGGATCACATACTATGCAGATATTTTTTAATTTCTGTTTTCCTTCTGTGAAATTTTATGACGCTTCAGGTCTGTTCTGGTGTCCCAACCAATCAGCTGTAGATAGGCAGCACTAGTCACCTTTCAATAAGGCATAGCCTCATTAAAGTGTAATGGAAACTATTTCCATACTACTGGAGTAAAATCTTTTGCTGTAGTTGAGAATAACAGTTTCAAAACGACTAGTTCAAGTCTGTAGGAAAAAAATCAGAGTAAGATGAAGTCCTCTAAAAGTGTGATTAATTTGTTCAGAGAGGGATTTTTGTTGTGTTGGGGTTTTTTTGAACTTGTGCATCAATGAATGTCCGGGGGGGTTGAGGGTGGGAAACACCCTAGGAAAATTAGTTTGCTTTTGACAACAGACTATGTTGAAACTCTCAGTGGAGTGCTTATTACAGTACCAGGATTTATAGAGTGCATACAGGTCTGAATATAATGGGTGTTGTTTTAGAAGCATTTTCTTGGCAGCCAAACAGGTTAATACAACATACAATAAATCTACACATCAACTCCTGGATGTTAACCATCTTGCAGCATTGTTTATGGAGCTAACAGCTTGATGTTAGACTCCTCCCTTTCTACTTCCAAAAAACCCCAAACCACTGCGAGAACTGTTTAACTTAATGTATTTAACATGCTGTGTTTGAGACTGCATCAGCTAGAAGCATGACGGTGTGGATGGAGGTTTCAAAAGACAGCTCTCCAAATAGAGAACCACCGGGCACCTCGATAAGTAAACACTGTGTGCTGAATTTTAAAATACTGTTAGTAGGCTGCCTTAACTGCACCATCTTCAACCTTTGAAGAGGGTTGCAGTAAAGTATCACAGTGCTTAGAGGAATAATAAGTTTATGAACTTTAATATTTGGAAATTCCGTATTCAAAATGAGAAATTCCGGGAATAATTTAGTGGTGTATAAGATTCTCTGGTCATATTGCTAGAGAACATCTGTCTAGGATGATGTCCTTTAGCATGTTTCAGTAGACTTTTCTTTTTGTATTCAAGATGAATGAGTTTCTGGTAGACAGAAATAAATGTTCAAGTACCCTGTAAATATTTTTATAAATTAACCATGTGCCTTTGTTCCTACTGTCCTCTATTTGATCTTTTTGATTTTGGCTACTAAGAGCTCTAGACAAGCACCTAGATTCAATGATAATGTTGTATGTTTCAAAGCAATAAGCAGGATCTATGTTCCAGCAGAGTTACCAAATACATTAAAAAATTGTGAGCTAATGTGGTATTAAATCTGACTTTTCCAAAGAAGTGGTTGGATTGAAAACTTCATAGTGACTGCATCCAGCTTCCTGTGTAATTGCTAGTATGCTTTAAAATATGCTTCGGCACTGAACTTAATTTACTTCTATTATGTCTCAATTCAGCTGCATAAAAAACATTTAACTCTGAAGGCAGCTTTCCATTTTCAGCTATGTATGTTTAAAACTAGTGTTTTTTTTCATAAAAGGAGTAAATAAGTTCTCTTTAAATCTGAACTGAATCCAAGAATGCTGTGCAGTCTGTGCAAAATGTGGTAATCTGAGAAAGTTTTCCGTGTGCACCACCAACAAGAAACATCTACGTATGAAAAAAATTTCTCAATAATGGTATTTCTAGATTGATGAGATCTTTCTAGTCTGTTTTCACACTAACATATTTATTGGTTTTACTGCAGAGGATGTATAGCTTAAAAATGTTAAAACAGTGTCAAGTTAAAATATGAAAATGTTTTCACTGTTACATCTTATATTTCAAAGCAGAGGAAATAATAAGGGTTGAAGTGACAAAAAATTGTGTAAAGTCTGTTCCTCCAAGTCGTTGGAGCAAGTTTCAGTGACTCAATCTGAACTTCAGATTTGTTTAGCTTTGTTAGCAATTAACACCTGTGAAATAAAAGGGAATTTGCCGGAGAGTAAGCTTGGCTACGTTTGTGTGTTTTAGTTCGTTGGAATGGACTGAGGTAAGGTTTTTGTGGTGGAAGAAGTTTAGGCAGGATATTTAAAATTTACTTACGCACTTTGGATTAGATTGAAGCCTAATTCATATTGATCTGATAAAATTCCATCAGTAAACTTAGATGGAATTTTAGGAATTCAAAATCATGGTGCTGAGAACTTTGCTTGTGTTTTGCTTTTAACTGTTAAATCCAAATTGTACGCTGTAATGCGTGTAGGGAGATTATTACAACTTGCAACACTGCACTACAACTACAGCTGATTAAGTTTTGATCATGCTGAACGTTTTAACAGTTGGTGCCTGATGTCTACTAACATTCAGAGGATGGCGCCCACCACATCAGGATGCTGTAGGAGTACAATCTCGGGCATGCTGCAAAGCCTAGGATTTTGCATCCAAATTATGATTGCATTAAGATCTGCTTAAAAGTAAACAAAACCTAGTGGTGGTATGTCTCTCTCTCTTTCCTTTTCTTCCTCCCTCCCTGAAAAACTGGGGAGCTTGAAGTACATTTCCTCCAGGGAGAATCAACTTCAGTCTTACTCCTAGGAGACTTATAACCATCAGGCTGCCTCCAGTTTCGAAACTGGGTGGTTGCTGAAAGAAATTAAAAGTTTGTTTGACTAGACAGTAGGCTGTGCCTGGATCCAAGATGCTGATATGCTAGATCCCGAGAGGAGGATCTGTCACGTGAGTGCTTTCTCTCGTGTTGCAAAATCACACATGGCCTGAAATACTACTTTTTTTTTTTTTTTTTTTTTTTTCAATTAACCTTTCAGTGCCTTGGAACTTGGCTCGGAATAAGAGGGGGAGGGAAGAGGCTTTTCGGGTTCAATTTTTTGACGTATTTGTTGCCGTGAACTTGATTTTACTTTGTGCACTGCCTGTTCGTGAACTCTGAGTGGGCTGATACCATTGGGCTACGGCATACAGCATAGTGTGAGGTTTATGTGGCTTTTGTTACTATGCTGGGACTTCTGTCATTGGAAAAAGAGCAGAGATCAAGGTCCAGCGTGTAATCAGGAGCAGTATTTGTACTTGCGGCAAACTCAGCAAAAGGCCTGCGTTAGGCTTCTGACTTTGAACTGGTTTTACCTTTTCTGTGGATGGGGGAAATATGTACAAGTGGAAAAGGTCACTGGTCCCTTGTGAAAAGTTCAGTCCCAGAGGTCAGGGGATGCTGTGGTTACATAAGGCGGGGTTTAGTAACTTGTTTTCTTGGTACCTGGGATGCAAAGTTCCAGAAGGGAAGATGGTCCAGCTATACTGTTGAAGGACATGGAAATACTCTTGTGGGCTAATTATGTGAGGTCGCCTTTGCCCAATAGCAGCTAGTAGAGGGCTGTGCATGGAGTAATTCTGTTCAGGAAAAAAGCAGGTACAATTTATCAGAAGGCTAAAATGGATGGATTGAAAATGAGACGAAAGAGATGGTCCCTTGGGACCGGTGATAGAAGTAAACAGCATGTGAATTGGAACAATTTTTTACATTTTTCAAACAGTTTATGGGAAAGTTGAGGTTAGATGTTCTTTTCAAATAATCATTTTGATCTGACAATTTTTTTGAAAATAGAAGTTATATCCTGCAGTGGCTGCTTGGCGGGACAATGATTCAGTAGCAACCAAAAGCAGTTGCTGCAGTTTGACCGTGTGTAGACATCGTAGCAGAAGCAGGGATGAGGGTTCAAAACTTGCCTTCCCCACCAGAGAAGTGCAGTTGGTGTGTGGAAAAAAAAGTTGGAGTAAAATGTTTTCTCCTCGGATCATGTCCTTTTCCTCTGCCCTCCTAACTGAGGCTGTGCTGAAAGGAATGGAAAATTATTGGAGGGAAAAAACAATGCTAGGGGTGTATCAGCAACTTAACAGTGTTTACATGGGGAGGAGAGCTCTAGTTTGCGAGTAGTTGCAATGGATAGAGTCGAGAAATACGCAGGAATTGGACCTCCCCTTGGTAAACAACATAAGTCATTACTGTCTACAAAGATGAGTATATCATAGGCCAGCTGCATGTCAGGAGTAGAGTTACTGAATTTGCAGATATTTTTGAGTTGTTGATAGAATAAAATCGAGATACATCTCTGTACTTATCTTCTCAGGGGAAGCCCATGAGCAACCCGCTGCATGGAGTTGAACCATGGCAGCGAGTCAATGAATATATGAGGAAGGACATAGTCATAGATAGCTGGTGGTTTGTCACATCAGTGTCTCTAGCAAATCATCAGGAACGATAGAGGGGGCATTCACTTGAAAAACTTCTATGACTATGGCTTGGGTTTTTTTCTCAATATTTCAGTAGCAAATGGTCAGACGTGACCTCGAGAACCATGACAGATGGTGCAATGAAGTGTTTCAGTCAATAAGCAACACCAGAGAATACAGCACAAAGGTCACTTTAATAGCAAACTGTTGAGTATCAGTGTCTGCCAAGGAAACAGGAACTCAGACATAGCAAAGCATTAACCATACGTCAGTCTTGCTTCCAGTCTGGACATTGAATGTTCTACCAAAAGAAGCCTCACAAAATGCACAAGTGAAACTTTTTTCAGAAAGTTTTTAACAACACCAAGCTATCCGCAGTTGGTTGTCTATAACTCTGATATTATTAAAGCCAATGAAAGATAAAGCCAGCGTGAAGAAAGGAAGTCTGTTTACTAAGGAAGTTAATTAAAATACCTTGTGAAATTACGGATGGGAAACTGGTGGAATTGAATAGCTTCCTCAGACAACTCACATTTTGTGACTGAGTTGTCATCATTGTTTTATAACATAGCTGAAAATGGATGTATTTTATTCTTCTAGAACTTCAGATATGTCCATCCAGTATAAACACCAAAGGATGATGAAACGCAAAACCAGCCTACATGTTGTTAATATCCCAGGTGAATTTGATGGGCAGGGTCTTCATTTTCTCTGTAAGAACTTTGTCAAACCTTTCGTTCTGTGCCACTGTCATCGTGTTCTTCCAGTCTCCAACAGTGCCTGAGGAAAGAGGCAGCAAAGGGAAGTGGAGAGCAGAACCTGCACCAGTCTGAAGCCCCCTGCAAACAGTGAGTGCTGGTCTTGGGAAGCAATTCCTGGCTTTCTCAGCGTCTCCCTGTGCTGGCCTGCCGAGTGAGGCGCTCTGTGCTCTTTTGAGGACGTGCTTCCAATCTAGGTGCTGTGAATAAAACACATCCTAGACCTATAATCCTGACTCCTCATAAAGTTACTCACCTCATTTGTTCTGGTGTTTTACTGATTCCTTTGAGATCAAAGAGGAAATTATTAAAAGCAACACCTTGTTTTCCTCTCAGTGCACCATTCTCTCTTTAATCCCCGGAGGTCTCCCCCTACACTAAGTGTTAAGACATCCTAGCAATGCCCGGGAGCCCAGGGATGCCATCTATGAACTCAAAGGATGGTTGGTCAAGAAGGTCTATGCTCACAAAATTAAGGTGACTCTTGTCTTGAAAAGTAAGAAACAGTAAAAAAAAGTTACTCTGTTACCCCTGGCTTGGTATAACCCTTAAATCCTTTCCTATATCTGACAGGTCTGTTACAACTCGCTTTACAATCAGTGAAATGTTACTGGTTTTTTATCCTTAGGAAAGTATGGTAAAATCACTGATACCACAGCAATAAAACTGCTGTTAGAAATTTAATTTGCCGCTAACCTGAACTCTCCCTCTGAAAATGGGGCATTCCAGCTGAGACCAGAAACCCTAGGTTCATCTCGCACCAAGAAGAGTGGGATTAAACAGCTGTTGCATTGAACGGCTTCCACTTTACCTTTTCGTAGAAAGCTACCCTTATTTTTCTCGGCCAAGTTTTCTGGCAGGTTCTCATAGTTTGCCCTGGGATCTTTTCTCATGTTCTCGAATGTAGCCTGTCTCACCACACTGTCCAATTCTTCTTCGCTCAGCTTCTTGCCTAGGAAGTTGCAGATCTTCAGCACAGCACTTCTGAGATCCTGCAAGAATGTTACTTTGAGGAGGCTTGATGATGCAAAGAACTAAATGCACACAGTAACGGAATGCTGGATATTAAAGGACATATATTTGGGTGCAAAACTGACTGTTGTTTTTATGTAAGCATAGCCTCGCTTGCATCAGTTGAGTACTGGCGAGCAGTGATGCTGTAGCTCACTGCAGCAGCGTGCCCTTGGAGATCGGGAATTCTGCGTTCTGCTCCCCATGCTGCAAACTCTGCGTCTTGTGTTAGATGCCCTGGCAAAGCCACCCCTAGAGTCATGCCTGTCACTGCGAAGGCCCGTGACAACCCTTGGGGGTTTTGTCAGTTGCCTTGTCCTAGCGATGAACTCGGCCTGAGCAGCCCCAGGCTCCAAAGGCTGAGGCACCAGTGCAGTGGCACGTGGTGTGGGTTGCACTGCCGTGGCTGGGGCGCTCCGGGGCTTGCCCACGAAGAGGAGGGAAGCCACCTCAGAGAAACGAGCAGTCGCATGAAGGCGTGGGCAGCCACTGAGCAGGAAACTTCTGGTCAGTGATTTGAGAGCTCCTCAAGGACTTTAAAGCATGGCTCTTAAGCGCTTCTTTCCTTTAATGGCACTGTCCTCATGAGCACAACATTCCTGTTGAGGATACGTGGAAAAGTCTTGTTCTGTACTCTTTCAGAAAGGGGTTTTGGGGGTGGCAGTGAAGATAACTTCTGACATACCAGGAAGTCTTTTACCTAATAATTATCTAGTAATTGATAAGACCTTGAACCAATGAGACAAATGACTTCATCGTCTCAGAAGTCTCAGTTTGAATCTACTCCACAACGGATTAAGCACTTTCTAATATAAAGCGTAAATATAAAGAGCTGTCTGAAAATACACTTGATATAGCAAGAGAGTATCTCAAATACAGTGATACTAATTGACCTCACCTTTTTCATTTCTTCATAGGTAAGGAACAATATATTGAAATCCTCTGCATGACTGTACCAGCCTTCAACATGATCCAGCCACGAACTGGCAAGTACTTAGCAAGGGAAATTATTAAAACAAAAAAAAAAACCATAAATACTGTTAACAGCTAGCAGTAAACCAGTAAAATTATCAGTCATTTAGGTCTTTGAAAGAGATTTTTAAAATATTTTTTGATAATTTGAGGGATGCATGCTCACAGTCTTTATGACAATTCTCCAAGCTAACATTGCAAATCCCCTTTTGTTTCTAGTAATCTAAACTAGTACTGGCAGAAGCAAAGACTGCTGCTCAATCTTTGCTGTGCAGTGTCTGTTCTTATGGGTTCAGCTCCACTAACCAAGTGCAGAAAGTGTTACAAGATTTTCAGTCATAATGGTTATATGTTGGATCAGCATACAATAAAATCAGATAAAATAAGCAGCTTGTGTGTTCTCAAGGAGCAGCAAAGCCATGTATGCTACCAGCTTTCATCAGAAAATGGTGTCAAGCTCACACAGCTTCTGCAGCTTTGGATTCAGGTTACAGCTTAGCTGAAGGTTCTGGTAAGTGATATTTATTGATATCATTAATCACTCTTCAATCTTAGGTCATGGAATAGGATTTGGGCTCCTTAATAAAAAAGATACCCTACCTTTGCCAGCTAAAAATCTCTCCATAAAAATGTTAAAATCTGGTACTTCCTCTAGTGTGCATATGAATTTCGAGAAGTGGTAGTAAGAAACCATAACATCCTTAGGGTTCCTGGTAACATAAATAACCTGCAAAACAATAAGAAGGCTAGTCTCAGAGGTTTTAAAGGACTCCATTACCATGACCATCAGCGCATTTTTCCATACAGGTCCCACTAAAAATGATTTGAAACAGTTTGAAGGTGGCAGTCACATGAGATAAATTCTGGATAACATAGTGGTGTCAATTTGTTTATAGGTGGTGGTATCTCTGCAGTTGCAGTTGTTCAGTGCCTGTGGGCTAACTCTCTTCACGGGATCAGTGTTGCAGGCTTCGGTGATACTGTTCCCTTGTACAAGGCAGTCGGGTTACAATGACAACACTACAAAATCACTAGGTTGATTTGGCTTCACATTTATATGTATAGTCATGATGAAATGAAAAAGAATTTTTTTTGTAAATCCCGGCTTTGGTGGTGTTGACAGCATCAGTACTCTGTGTGACCTCAACTCCTGGCCTGTGGTGCTGGTGCCAGAGGTGGCATGCAGGCAGATTTTGAATGACGTGTAAGAGGGAGCCCTGGTGTCTTAAAAGAAGGAGCTGTGACAGGCAAGGGTTATTTTGGCTCCTGCTGACTCCTGACCACCCGAGAGCTGCTGCCTCAGGCACAGACCAGCCACCACCAGTGAGATGGGCAGCCTTCTGCCTCTTGACTGACAGCATGTGCCAGCTTCCACTAAGTTTCTGCTCTTTAACACTTAGTGTCTAATTAGGGAGAGAAAATAGAGCCTGGCATGTCGCTTTTATGAAGTTGCAAATGTTTGCAGGGAGAGACAGAAGAATCATGCTCTCAGACTGCCTTTCTAACTGAGTAAAATGACTACTTTTGATTCCTGCTTAACTGAAAATTTATCTGACTGTCTTTAGCAAAACCAAAACCATTATTTCCAATAAAATATTGGAATATATAGTATATAAAATAACGATTCCTAAACGCATTGCAGAAAAACTTGATAAACACCTAGTTCAAAAGCTCTGACCTGAAATCACAGAAGTTATTCTGTGGTTTAATACAGAATATGAACAACCTGAGTGACATATTCAAGCAGAGGTGGAAAAGATGCCCCCCACAAGCAATATTCTCCTGAAGTCACAACAAGTTTCGTATTTTGTGACGTGTGCTCTGTGCGATTTTGGGGCAATTTTCTCATTCTTTGTTGGGCATCATTTGGATTTCAGATCTTCTGCATGTGAGCTTTCTCTTCCAAACTTCACCGGTGTTGTGAAGAAAATGGTGAGCCCATTGTAGTTTCTCACTGCACCTGTGTCTGTGAAGAAGGTAGCAGCAGCACTAAGAGCTTGCCCCCATCGCCCCTGTGGGCAGAGCTCTGCCACAGCTCTTCGCTCTCTCAGCCATGGGAAGCCCTACAGCAGAAATAAGGATGGAAGGGACAGAAGTCATGGGGGCCACTGTAAGAAAGACTAGCAGAAGTATGAGATCCTTTGCCAGGGAGCAAAGTAACAGTTTGCTGTAAGGCGGCTAAGGCAGTTCTCGGTGTGCTGTTAGAAGTATACATCTCGGGTACATCTGCAGACTTGCCCGTGTGTCCGTGTTCTGTCAGTGAGCCTTAGGGTAGTGGCCTGCTTACACCTATCTCTAAGGAGGCATTTTCCACGGGAGACAGGCCGTGAGCTGTAGCACAGTTCGTGACAGACAGTCCTATTCAGAAACTCACAGCACTGGTGAGCAAGAAAAGGCAGTTCTTGCATTCACTTTCTACCTATTATCATCCCGTCCGACTCAGATTTTCAGTGTGGGAAACTTTTTTCAGACTCATAACTTTGCTGGAATCGGACGTTTTCACAAGGGGAGAATCAGTGCCAGTGTTTGGCTGTGGCAGATCCTCCTGAGATGCACTACCCCTCTCTCTAACAGTGTCCAGGCAGAGAGATTTCACAAAATGAAACAGAAGAAACTGGCTTTAGAAGGTCCCTGATCTCCCCACAGGGACAAAGCAAGTGATATTTATACCAAGACATGGGGAACTGAAAGAGGAAATGGGTAGGATTTGAATCAATTCACTAAGGCAAATTGGCATGATTGGTTTTAAGGAAATTGTAAAAATAACATAACTTACACGTGCTCTCTTGTTTCTCAGGTCTCTTGGAACTAAGTAGTAAGGCAGGTGGGTGGCAAAAACACGAGGCGAAGGAAGATTTGCATAAGCCGCATTTTTTATATTGTATTCCAGCCATGGGATTCTGTCCAGGGTCTCCATATTTTCTGTTCCATTACGGTGGCCTTCATGAATTATTAAGCTCAAAATGTTCTGAGTCCACACAGTTCCTGAGAAGAAAACTTTTTTATTTGCACCTTGCTTGTTTTTGTTTTTTTTAAATTAAAGATAGTATGTTGTCATAAACAGAGCCTCTGCACAGCCATAATGAGTTTCACTTTGTGAATATAAATACAACCTCACATACTGAAGAAAGCAAACGTTGTCTTGGTGACTGTTGAGTGCGGAAGGGAAGCATTTTTTTGTTTTGTCCCTGCCGGAGAGCCATGGCCAGTAACTTACCCTTCAGTTCCTTCACCCAGTATTCTCAACTTCCACGCAAATCACCGTAGAATCATAGAGTCATAGAATCATAGAACACCAGGTTGGAAGGGAACTCAAGGATCTTTTGGTCCAACCTTTCTTGACAAAAGCACGGTCTAGGCAAGATGGCCCAGCAATCTGTCCAGCTGAATTTTAACAGTGTCCAATGTTGTGGCATCCACCACTTCCCTGGGGAGATTATTCTAATGGTTGAAACTGATAACACTATATTTGTAAAGCACAAATGAGCCCCACAAAGCAAATGCTTTTGGGAACAGGCTCTCTAAAGTTCTTTGGGGAAGGTCCGACTCCTGGGTCATAGCTGCTCGTAAGGATGATCTAGAAAGGCAGGACCCTGGAGGTGGCTGACTGCTGTGCCAGTATGTGTTCATGTGCCGGTGGGTAATGGTGGGAGGCAAATTCTGAATGATTAGCCCAGCTGGGCAATGAGCAGAACTGTTTAGCTCCACAGCCTTTGACCTTCTCAGCACTACACTAGTGCTGGTTCCTTTTCCCATTTTTACCATAGACCAGTAAAGATGGACACTTGAGAGGATTCAAATCAATGCAGAAGAGCATTGAATTATTGCTGCAGGTTACGCTGAACAAGCACAGAGTAAGAAACACATCTGAAACTGAAGCCTAGTTGTTAAGACCTCACCTGGAAAGGAAGATCTGGGTTCTGGAGATTAGACTGTGTGCATGCTGTAGATTTAAAGTCCCTGGGCAAGAAAAAGAAATAGCCCTAGGATTCAAAGGAACAATACTCAGTGATTTCACAGCTGTGTTGAGTGTCCTGCTCTGCTCAGCATAATCAACCTGGACAATTTTTCTGTGCAGAGGTAGAGATTGATCAGGAGGATTGGAGGGTGCCTTAGACTGATAACTGGTAGCCCATCACTTTGCAACACAAAATTCCTACTTCCAAAGACGTGCCCATCTCAGTGCTGTAACATCTTTACCCCTTGAATACTTCCTTCTCATCCTCCCTCTCTGTCTTACTGGGACAGCTCACCCTGGTGCTGCATGGTGATGAGCTCGCATCGCCTGGACTCTGTGTCCCCTTGCTCTGTCACCCACAACCCGTCCACAGGCTTCTCATACAACATCTACCTTCACCACAACCACAGCTGATGCTGCCTGCCACTCCTCCTGGGCTCTGCTCAAGGATGTCTTTCTGTCTCAGGTATTTCACGGAGTATCTGAGGGAATAGTGAATTCCAGCAAGATGTTCAGTGACCACAGGAAAAGGACATATGCTAACAAAACACTGGTTATGTTATCCAAAGGCTGGCTGCATCTCGAAGGCTGCTGAGGAAAACCAAAGGATAATGGCAAAGGTTCCAAAGAGCACAAACAGAAGAGGATAGCAGAGGCCTTTAAAGTTAAAGCACAGATTGATAGCAGATGTCAAAGCTTTAGTCATAAATCGCTGCTTAATGCATGATCACGTCATTAATGACTAATCACCAAAGAAATGCAGTCTTGAAAAAATGGGTAGACCAGTTTTAGAGGATAAAGTGAACCTGTATGGAAACATATAGGCCTAGGCATATCAAGGCTTTAGATTTCATGTAAGATGGCAGTGAAGCCAGGTGGTTGCTCAGTTGCATTTGCTTCAGAAATAGGAATGCAGAATTCATCACACTAATGTCCTGTATTGCTGTGTAAGTAAATAATACTTCATTATCCTTTAAAGGAGGTATCATTGACTCACATTTGCTTTGATCGCCTGCTTTGTTGTAATTTGGATGCAGCAACCCCCAAATCACCTTCCATGTCAGCCCACAAGTCATTCCAGATATCCCACGATCGTCTCCAACACTCATGCACCCAGCCCTACCAAAACTACGTATGTCTTTTGTGAGGCGCAGGAGGTCAGTCTGGTTTGCGTGTAGCGTGTTCTGAGTACACCTACAAGACTGAGTCTGAGACCAAGTTAGACCAATTTGGCTGGCCACGAGCAGGAACCTTGTGTCTGGCTGTTCAGGCCATGGCTATGCAGGGTTTGTACTTAATGCTACACTGCATATACTCAGAGATGTTTTGGGTCTAAAAGCAAAGCTAACAACCCTAGGTACTTCTGCAGTTAGATGGATGAGTAAAGGCAGATTTTTCACTCCTTTAGAAACAATTGCATTCTTACCTGATTTTGGGTAAGTAGCTATAAATATGTCACTATCTTTGATTTCAAAGTCCTCCAGGGAATCTAAGTACTCAGGTGAAGTTTCTAAACTAAAATAAAAACCTTTGTATTTGAATAAATAGTCTTTTGATGGTTCCATTGTTAATCTGTTGTCCTTATCTGCGAATAACCTGCAATAAGAAAATATAAGGTTGTATCTTTTTCTTTGGTTGTTATCTCACAGAAACAAATAAACAAACAAGCGAGTAATTCACACAGAGAATCCAGTGCTGACAAATTTTAGCAAAATGCATTTCAGCAAAATTCTGGAAACAATACACTGAATTCAGTTTTCAGATTTTTACAAGACCGTCGCTCAGGATACATTTCTAGTGGAAAAAGATAAGATGTATAGCAATGCCCTTTAATCTGAGTGACTGCAGAGTTTTCTTTGGGATGTCAGTAGCTCTTGGACAGAGCTAGCTTCACTACCAAGGTTTCATTCTGAGTTTTATGACTGAAACTGTTCAAACTGTCTTAATACAATTTCTGTCTCCTCCTACTTATTCTCTGTATCATTACTAATGTGTGTCCCATAGTAAGCAAAATTTCTGTGAACTGGAATGGATAAGGATGAATGTGTGTTAATTTCTTAAACACGCTTACTGGTTTTATGAGATGATTGTTGCCTTGTGTCTTATTAACACCATGGTCGTATATTTGCCAGAAAAAGACGTTAGTCATCATCATTGTGGTGACCAGGGAAGAGCAAACTTTTGGGGAGATACAGGAAGAGTGAGACGGACTTTTGTAGCTGAGCCAGAGACAGATGGAGCATCTAGGTTTGCAGGTTTTGGTCTGTCTCTGCTGCAGACTTTGAGCAGAGCGGTACATCCATGGACGTGAGCAAGCTTAACATCCTGGTCACTCCCTCCCTGCTCAGTCGATGAACCATTTATTAATATCATCAGAAAACATACAAGACTTGGCAGAAGTGGCATAATCAAAGTGAGTTAAAATCTGTTTAGAAGGAGAGACTTCCTTATCCGGATTTTTCTCCAGGTTTCTGTCCCCTGCCTTCCCCTTGCAAAGCAACCATTCCCACGCCCTCCTGGGTGGCTGCGTTTGCCATTCCTCCACCACCGGGACACCGCCATTGCTCCACCATGGGGATGTCCCCGTTGCTCAGGTTTGTCCAGTCAGCCGATCACGCAAGACGTACCAGCCCAGCAAGCCGAATTCACCGCAACAGGCAGCACTTGCAAGCCAGGCCACTGGTCCCACCTGCTGTCGCTAGCGGCTTCGCTCCAGCCCATGCTCCGCTCCCTCGTTGCCTTCCTGCTCCATGAGCTCACCAGGCCGGGCGCTTTCTCCGTGCCCAGCCCAGTGCCGCCGCGGCCATGCCCTCCCGCGTAGGCGCCTCGGGAGCACCCGGGGATCGCTGCAGCCGCGGCCACCGGGGCTGGGTGGCAGGGGAGGGGATGGGGCTGTGACGGGGACACCCGCGGTGTGGCCTGCCGGGGCAGACGCGGCTGGGCAACCTCCAGCCGCTGCAGGAGGATGCACAGACGTCCCTCAGAAGCAGCGAAGGCTGCGGCGGGCCCTGGTCTAAACAACCCCTCGCGTAAAGCACTGCTGAGATTTAGGACAAACATGTGCCTTGGTTTCGTGAGACTAATAAAATTTAATTTCTCCTATTAACACCGTCACTTGGTGTCATTAGACAACAAAGACTGGTTTGCTGCCGGGGATCCACGAGCTCGGTTCCGCTGCCAAAGGCCCCGTGGGCAGAGGTTGTGCCTCTCCTTCCTGGGCGTAACGACCCCTGTGCTTGCGCTGCCCTCCCGCCAGCTGTGCCAGTGGCACGGGCCGTGGCCGGGGCAGCCAGGGCAGCGAGGGCGGTGGTGGCAGCGATGGCAGGGAAGGCAGGGAGGGGAGCTGCCGCTGCTCGCGGTGAGGGGCTGCCTGCCTCACCCGACGGCTGCCCACGCCAAAGCCTGCGAGGTGCTTCGGCCTGACGGCGAAGGCTGCGTGTCGCTGACTGGAACAGCCCCCGGTGAATCGGAGCTCTAAATGGAGGAGACCCCGTGTTTAGAAATCGAGGGATTGGCACACTTTGAAATTCAAGTTGTGATAACAAAGCTGGGGAAGTCCTAAGAATGCAAAGCTGTGGAGAATGAGTGAAAAATGTTACTGATAAAGAGCAAGGAATTTGCGGGAAACAAAAAGGGGCCACATTCAGTGCACAGAATACAGAAACCTTGAGCTTGTCCTGTTGAAAACATGAGTTTTTATATCACTTTGGGACAAAGGTTATTGCACTGCTTGTTTCTTACAGATGTATGAATATACCATGAAAAAATATACCACGGGAAAAGAAGCCTAGCCCCATTTTCTGGAAAGCCTATTCATGATCTGGTGTATATGATGGGACAAAAAAAACCGCAAACCATTCAGGTGTGCTTGTACCAGCCAGCTACGCATCTCAAAAAGGCATCAGAAAACTCTGTCTCCACATGCAGACACAAAGGCGTCTGCCGATTCTTCTCCTGTATCCACAGTGACTGCACACTTCTACTCTGCTTAGTTAATTACCTCACAACTACGACTCTGATGTCTTTGTTGAGTGATACAGAAAAGCCCATGTGGGACCCCAGTTTCCACACCAGCGCTGAGATAACCCTGCTCTGGGCAGCCGTCCTCCACTCAAGTACAGATCAGCTCTAGCCCCCAGTTCTCTGCAACTCTTTCTGGCAGTAAGTGCCGAAATGGTATACAGAAGAGGTCTAAGTACAATTATTATTATTTTACTGAGAGGGTAATAGAGCGTCATTTAACTCACAGATCTAATGTTCCAATAACTTCAGGCGTACTTACCTCCTCTGCTCTCTGTTTGGTGCCGACGGAGACGTGTGCTATTACTTCCCAGCTCGGTGAATGCAAGTAATTCTAGAGCTATGTGAGCTGTCCCGTTTCCTTTTTAACTGAGATGTGAACCCGTGGATGCTGTGCTGATTGGCTTCCTTTCAATATTTGCTTATCTTTAACACAGACAGAGATTAAAGAACTAACACAACTCGAGAAAAAGTGAAAGGCATTCAGAAAGATTTCTGAAATTATTTAAATGCTCATTTTGATTTCTGTTCCTCTTTTTTTTTTGTCAACGGCATTGTTGAGGAAGATTGGAGAGGAGTAGAAGTGAATAAAATCTTTTGCTTTTTGCTAGTTTTTGGAGTTTTTTGCTCAGCTTTCACTAAACATTTGCCCAAATTGTTTTTTATCTCCAAGCTATGTGTGATAGTAGTCCCAAAGAATAGCCTGAATCCATTACTCCACCAAAGTGGTTGATCAGACCAGTCCGACCTGGTCTCAGCCACAAGCGTGGAATTAGCTACTTGGGTTAATCACGTGTATGTCCTCATGTTAAGTTTTTCTGTGAGGTATTGTGTAAGTGAAATAAAATAATGCCTAAGACATTTCTCGCTGAAACCTGCACTCCAACAACATCACAAAGAAGAACATTTTGTTCCCTGTTTTGTTCTGTGTTGTGTTTTACACAGGATTACTTTTTAACCTGGATCAGTTCCCCGTGTAGTCCCCAAACTTGCACAACAGAGAGGTCACATTGGTCAGCTTGTGAGTGAGCCAGAAAGAGGAGCAGGCCTTTAGTTTTTTCCACCACGGAGGAAACACAGTGAAAGATTAAGCCCATTCTGCTTTGCTTTCTGCTCCAATCAGGCACGCCTCTAGTATTTTGTAACTGTAACATGTATTCTATAAGTGTTTAATAATAACGAAAGACAACATCTACTGATCCCAAAACTAGATGGAAAGGTGCTCCACCAGATGTTCCAGCCCCTGGCATATTGATCTGCAGAATCCAAACAGTAACAGCTATGGTCCCACATCAGCTTTGTCGACTAGCTGGAGAGCCAACAAGGTGAGAGTTAAGGCAAGAAGTGATATCTCCCAATGACAAGAAATAGTGTGTAAAACCACTTGGTCTTTGGACAGATAATGAGTGAGGAAAGCATATGAATCCTAAGGATACTGTAAAACATCAGCATCTTAAGCTAGGATTTGTCCCTGCTTGTCAGTAACGGAATCACAGAGTGTTCGGGGTTGGAAGGGACCTCTGTGCGTCATCCAGTCCAACCGCCCCTGCCGAAGCAGGATCACCTACAGCAGGCTGCACAGGATGTTGTCCAGGCGGGTCTTGAATATCTCCAGAGAAGGAGACTCCACAACCTCCCTGGGCAACCTGTTCCAGGGCTCCGTCACCCTCAGAGGGAAGAAGATCTTCCTCATGTTCAGATGGAACTTCCTGTGCTTCAGGTTGTGCGCATTGCCCCTTGTCCTGTCGCTGGGCACCACTGAAAAGAGCTTGGCCCCATCCTCCTGACACCCACCCTTCAGATATTTATAAGCATTTATAAGTTCCCCTCTCAGCCTTCTCTTCTTCAGGCTGAACAAGCCCAGCCCCCTCAGCCTTTCCTCATAGGACAGATGCTCCAGTACCCTCACCATTCTTGTAGCCCTCCGCTGGACTCTCTCCAGTAGCTCCTCATCTTTCTTGAAGTGGGGAGCCCAGAACTGGACAGAGTACTCCAGATGGGGGCTCACTAGGGCAGTGTAGAGGGGAAGGAGAACCTCCCTCGACCTGCTGGCCACACTTCTCTTAAGGCATCCCAGGATCTCATTGGCCGCCTTGGCAATCAGGGCGCACTGCTGGCTCATGGTTAACCTGTCGTCCACCAGCACACCCAGGTCCCTCTCCACAGAGCTGCTCTCGAGCAGGTCTGCGCCGAGACTGTACTGGTGCATGGGGTTGTTCCTCCTCAGGTGCAGGACCCTGCATTTGCCCTTGTTGAACTTCATCAGGTTCCTCTCTGCCCAACTCTCCAGCCTGTCCAGGTCTCGCTGAATGGCAGCACAGCCTTCTGGTGTATCCACCACTCCTCCCAGTTTTGTGTCATCAGCAAATTTTCTGAGGGTCCACTCTAACTCTTCATCCAGGTCATTGATGAAGAAGTTGAACAAGACTGAGCCCAGTACTGACCCCTGGGGGACACCACTAGTTACAGGCCTCCAACTAGACTCAGCACTGCTGATGAGAACCCTCTGAGCTCTGCCATTCAGCCAGTTCTCAATCCACTTCACCGACTACTCGTCCAACCCACACTTCCTGAGCTTACTTATGAGGATATTTTGGGAGACAGTGTTGAAAGCCTTGCTGAAGTCGAGGCAGAAAACATCCGCTGCTCTCCCCTCATCTACAGTCTGTCTGCAGTGAACTGAACATAGGTTTCAGGTATATTACCTTTTTTCAGGATAAATAGTCCATTGCAATATTAATAATTAATCTTGGATTCCAAATACCTAATATATTGTAGGTGCAGCTGCACAAGTTCAGTGTGCGACTGGGAAAGGAAATGTATGTTTTATTGAATAATTTAAACATAATCAACATTCTCATGGCTATTAACATCTTATGTCCTTCTCTGGTCGTTTCCTCTGGTACTTCACACCAACACATTTCTGTACATACTAATCGTAGTTCTTTCACAAGTCTCTACAGTGACAGCAAACTGGTGTAGCGCTGTGGTTCCCTGTACAGTCAATAGACAGGTCTCCTGCCTACTTATACTGTAAAATTAAAATGTAAAGTAAATGTAAATGTAAAGTAAATTAGGCACATGGAATCCCACAATAACTTTCATATAAGCTACTGCAAAAGACATTCAATGTGTCATAGCAAAAAAGGTCAAAACAAATTAGACCACTTCGACACTCGTTCTAGGAATCTCCACAGGAAGAGATTGTTGCCCACAGAGCTAAAAAAAACAAATAAAAAGTTGTGAGACGTTCACAGAATCACAGAATCACAGAATGTTCGGGATTGGAAGGGACCTCTGTGGGTCATCTAGTCCAACCCCCCTGCCAAAGCAGGGGCACCTAGAACAGGCTGCACAGGACCGTGTCCAGGTGGGTCTTGAATATCTCCAGAGAAGGAGACTCCACAACCTCCCTGGGCAGCCTGTTCCAGTGCTCCGCCACCCTCAGAGGGAAGAAGTTCTTCCTCATGTCAAGGTGGAACTTCCCATGCTTCAGTTTGGGCCCATTGCCCTCTGCCCTCTGTCCTTTATTTTAGACATACCCCAGGTATTATTACATAGCAATAACATCTAGTATTGGCTCTTATTGCACAAAATCCATGCCAACTATACATGATCCCTGAGTTACTAGAGAAGCTTCTCAGAAGTTAGCATTACCTAAGGGCCACAGTCAGTGTAGAAGGCTAAACAGAGCTATTTCGCATGAATACAGTGTCTGCTCTCTCCTACCAGATTTCTGTCACTGGCATACTCTGTCTCCCTCTTTCTTTCACTCCTGTAATTCACAACTGAATGTTGTTTACCTGCATCTTGTATCCAGGTTCCGAAGTTCAGCAAAGTGATGTTAGGTTGCCACAGCAATTCTGAAACACCATGAAACAGATTTGTCTTGGAAGGATGAGGTGTTTGGACAGTTTTCTGTGTGTGTAGTCCCACTAATGCACCAGTGCAGGATGCCAGAAGAGATGCGTAAACTAGTGCCATTAATTTGGGGATAGATTTTTGCTTTCTTTGAGAGACAGTCTTCTCTCCGATAGCCGTTAGTTAGTGTTTTGTCGCCAAAGTTTTCTAGCTAGAAAGAGGGAAGAGTTCGGTGCCTTTTACGCTGCAGAAAAATGAACAGGGTGAAACAGAGGCCTGAGAAGTTTTTGAAAGAGTTATAAGGGCAGTGTCAAAGCCAAACAACCCCAAACGTATATGCTGCACAGTGGGAATAACATGCTTTCACATAACGTGGGTGGTGTGTGAAAAGGAGATGTTACTAGGGCAAAATCGATAGGCAGTCAGAAGAAGGATTGGGCTAATTTTCCTCAGCAAATTACATGGAATGGTAAACCAAATAGGTTTACCATGTGGTAAAATGAATTCTGAATTTTCTACTATTATGTGTATTATTTGCATGTTTTAACTTGCATTTGTTACTTTTCTTCTGGGAAAGCAAAGTAATTAATATAAGGCTTAGCTGTGGGCTAGCTGGGAGTGCTTGCTCCTTGACCTATACGCTCCAGAGGGTATAGCAGTAAATATGAATTTCCATGCTGTTTTTAAATTGATCCAAAAAACCTGGAAAACAAGCTAGTCCAGCTAAAAAAAATATGTTTGATCATCCAAATATTTTTCAATCTTTAGCTACAAAGTCATTTTACAAAGTTAAGCTAATAGCGAATGAGATGAATCTTGAATAACATCTTGATAAGGGAAGTGTAAGAACCAGAACAGGAACTAGTCTAGAAAATATAAATTTTATTATAAATTTTTTACTAGAGCCTGATCTCCCTGCTTCAGTACATTACTAGTTGATGAAGGTCAGAGTTTTCAAAATTGAAGGATAATATCATCTATTTAAGCAAAGCAGGCTAACAGTCTGAGCATGGGATTCCTCTGTTCTAGTTTCAAAGACAGTGTCTTCCTTTTGAGAATGAGGATTTGACTAATGATGCATTATAATCCATTTTTCATAGGTTCTGCTTTTCCTGGGAGATCAAAGTCATAACCAAACTGAACGATGAATGATTTACAGGATTGTGTTAAATTTTGAATGGATAATCTGAGAACATTATGCCCATAAAAGCAAATGTTGACTGGAAGACAGCTTTTTAAAAATTATAATGAATTTTTTCAAAAATTTAAAATAACAAAATTCACTAGGGTAAGAGGAAACTGAGAGGAATGTTAAAAAATATAAGCATTAAAGGTTGCAAAATATGTCTGGCCTAAGAAATGTGACAAAACCAATGATATGACAGTAAGATCACCTTTGAATTAGGCTTAAAACTCTCTTTTAACAAAGCCTACCCACTTACTTCAGCTAGAGCTGAGCACTGAACTCTCCATTTCACACAGCAATGTTGAGCCATCTCCTTGCATTTCCTACCTTACAGTAAAATATACCTGTGGTCACAGTTGCCTCTGTATTTAATTCACATTTGTGTGTGTGCGCATTTTAAAAGACATTTAAAAAATCAAAGATTCAAAAGGCCAGGAACTGAAGAACATGGTTTTCTTTTCTCTCAGCTGAAGACCTCAAATCCTTCCAATTGCTTTCTATGACCAGTAGCTGAAAAGCATTACACCATCTATGCAATTTTCCTGTATGCAAAGCAAAAATTATCAAATAGGAATCTTATTACTTCTGTCTTGACTATTCACATCTAAAATTGCCATATCTTCTCCACAAGCCTCCACCTTCTCAAGAACTATTTGAAGTGTTGCTGGGTTATGTGGCTGTAATGTTGTTTGCTTAACCCTGTTACACTTTCTCATATTCAAGGTATTTACAAGCACTTTTCTTTTATGGATCTGCTTTTCTGCCTTTAGGCTCATTCAACTTCTGATATCTCAGCTTGACAGTCTTGTTTGCCATTAGAATAAAAACCTTTCTCCTTCAATCTGTTTGGAAAGATCTCATAGTTTGCCTTGGGATCATTTTTTGTATCTTCAGATGTAACCTGTTCCCACAACAGTCTCTGGTTCCTCTTTCATTCAGGTATCTTTCTTCAGAGCTGTAGATTTTCAACACAACGTATCTCAGATCCTGCAAAGGGAGGAGCAGACAGGAGCTGGAGGAGTATATCATCAAATATCCCATTATACTCTGTTTAAGACCAGGTTTATCAAGGTGCTTTGACATTTTACCTCTCAGTGCCACTTTGAACATGGTTAAGTGCCAAAAGCTGTATTTTGGAAAAAGGAACTCTTGATGCCTCTGGATTGGAACCAATTAATGGAACAATCTTTATTTGCTTAGTCTGTCTACTTTGAGACTATTCTTCTCCAAATGAAGTGATGGGCTAATGCTAATTTGGGTCTTTAAAATCTTCAGGGTTTTTTCACAAAAATCTACAGACTCTCTAGTTTGTTAAACCACTGCACAGGACACGGGCTTTTTTCTGTGGAATTTAAGCTAGGATTCTACAAACTGTACTATAGGTGACACAACACATGAAAACCAGAGCTGTAATCTTGTGACCACTAGCTGTCCAAAGAGGAATGAAAATATTACCCCATGTTAAACTGATGAATGTCTAAGAATGAGGACATGACTCTGCATGTTTTCCACTAATAAGTCTTGCACATTATGATCCCACTTAGAATATGATTTGTTCTATGTTATCATGTAGCCAACAATCCAGATAAAGTTGCAGCTCGTTGCCTACATTGCACTGCAAAGATAAATGAGAAGAAAGCTGTAGGGAAAACATGATACGAAATTATATCCCTGCAAGGAAAATTATTGCCTGAGAAGTGCACGCAAAACAAAACTGCAAACTGCAGAGAGTAGAATTCACTCCACAGCCCTGCTTCTGAGGATAGCAAGGGAAGAGATTGGAAAGGTGACAAAAATCCTCACTTGTTTGCTTGTTTTTTTTGTGTGTCACCATCATGCAAATATTTTTGTAAATTGTAGCTTATTTAATTATTCTTCTGTTACAGATAATTGATGTCTTTTAATGAATATATTCCCTCATCAATACTGCCCAGATCATGGATATAAAATCATAGAATCAGAGAATAGTGTGGGTTGGAAGGGATCTTTAGAGGTCATCTAGCCCAACCCCCCTGCAGTGAGCAGGGACATCCTCAGCTAGACCAGGTTGCTCAGAGCCCCGTCTGGCCTGATCTTGAACCGTGGATCTGAGGCTGATAAAGCCACAGATATGACTTCAAATATCCTTTTCCTCACCCACTAGGAACTAACAAGTGAAAACCAATGAATGTCACTGCACTTAACATATACCTATTTTTAATTTGCTCACGCAACATAGTGTACAAGAGACTGAAACACATGAAACTCTAGAGTAAGTAAGAGTTATTGATCTGATTTGCATAAAGTCTGGGTTTTTCAAAGTTTTTGGAAAAAAAGAAAGTTTATGCTGGGAACATGTGTGTTATGGGTTTGCATGGCAAGGTTTTGGTAGTGAGGGGTCTATAGGGGTGGCTTCTGAGAGGTGTGAGAAGCTGCAAGAAGCTTCCCCCATGTCTGATGAAGCCTTGGCCAGCCAGCTCTAAGATGGACCCGCCGCTGGCCAAGGCCAAGCCCATCAGCGACGGTGGTAGCACCTCTGTGACAACATATTTAAGAAAGGGAAGAAAAAAAACCTGCAGTGAGACAGCAATAGAGACAGGAGTGAGATGATGTGAGAGAAACAACACTGCAGACACCAAGGTCAGTGAAGAAGGAGGGGGGAGGAGGTGCTCGAGATGTCAGAGCAGAGAGCCTTCCCTTGCAACTTGTGATGAAGACCATGGTGAGGCAGGTTGACCCCTGCAGTCCATGGAGGTCCACGATGGAGCAGATATCCACCTGTACCCCATGGAAGGGACCCCACGCTGGAGTAGGTGGATGCCTGAAGGAAGCTGTGACCCCGTGGGGAGACTGCGCTGGAGCAGGCTCCTGCCAGGACCTGCGGACCAGTGGAGAGAGGAGCCCACGCTGGAGCAGGTTTGCTGGCAGGGCTTGTGACTCCGTGGGGACCCACGCTGGAGCAGCCTTTTCCTGAAGGACTGCACCCCGTGGGAAGGACCCATGCTGGGGCAGTTCGTGAAGAGCTGCAACCCGTGGGAAGGACTCATGTTGGAGAAGTTTGTGGAGAACTGTCTCCCATGAGAGGAATCTTCACGCTGGAGCAGGGGAAGAGTGTGAGGAGTCCTGCCCCTGAGGAGGAAGGAGCGGCAGAGACAACGTGTGATGAACTGACCATAACCCCCATTCCCCGTCCCCCTGCACTGCTTGGGGGAGGAGGGAGAGAAACGGGAGTGAAGTTGAGCCTGGGAAGAAGGGAGGGCTGAGGCGAAGGTGTTTTAAGACCTGGATTTATTTCTCACTATCCTACTCTGATTTGATTGGTGATGAATTAAACTCCCTTTTCTCTCCAAGTTCAGTCTGTTTTGTCCGTGACGGTAACTGGTGAGTGATCTCTCCCTGCCCTTATCTCGACCCTCGAGCCTTTCATCGTATTTCCTCTTCACTGTCCAGTTGAGGAGGGGGAGTGATAGAGCAGTTTTAGTGGGCACTGGCATTTATCCAGGCCAAACCAAAACAATGTGTTAAGGACAAGGGCTGATAATGCATCACCTCTAAACAAGTTGCAGAAATAACATTCTCTCCTACCTCTCTGCTCTTTCCTTTCCTGAAGCTAAATGGTAAAGCAAGCACATAGCAAACAAATCAGGTGATGGTCCACGTTATTTAAAACAACCCCCTGCCATAGACCCTTAGCCCTTATTTCCATGCCTCCTCTTCAGAAAATACAAAACTCAAAATATTCTGAGCCCACATAGTCTCTTGAAAGAAAATAAAGGCCCCTGCAGACTATTTTATGATTGTATTATTTATTTAGGTGCAATAGTACCTCATAAACACACCTCTTCACAGTTTCAGATCATCTAAGTCAAACTGCAGGTTTTAAGGTAGAAAAGTGATAAACTCTTGGAATTCATCTGTGCAGCTGGAAAGCATTATATTTCGATAAACTACGATAGCACTGCAGATCAGCCATGGCCTCACCCATCATCTGACAAGCATCGCCCACGACAGGGCAAGAGTGACAGAGCGCTGAGTTTTGTCCCTGATTCCTCTGTCTGCAGAGATATTCCTGTACATAGTACATGGAACAGGTCACCAATACATATGATACCTTCTGTTCTAAAGCATTTGAAAATACTATTGGATTTAAAAAAGCATGGAACAGGTCACCAATACATATATCTTCTGTTTTGAAGCATTTGAAAATACTATTGGATTTAAAGGAGCCTGAAAAATGTTGTGGACTGCTGTGGACCAGCTGGTATGATTATGTAGGCAGAGCTCAGCACAGCCCTTGAGACATCTAAGGCAGATGAAGGATTGTATCTAGAGGATGCTACTGCCACATTGTGTTCCTCCCAGTGCTTACCCAAAGGTTGAACCCTTGTAAAAGATTGAAAACTACACTAGTTCTTTAGGAATAAGTTGAATTCAAAACTCAACAGAGGATGTAATACTTTTTTCCATAACTCCTCTGATTTCTTCCTAGTAGAAACTGATGTGTTGGTAAGAGAACACACAAATCTGGAACACCACTATTTATAAAATCCTCATGGAGGAAGAGGGAAAATAAAACGATCTTTACTTTTCGTGGAAAGCTCAGCTCCGCCTTGTTGTGGCCTTGTGAGAGGAGCCTGTGTGCTTAGGGATGGCAGCTGCTGATAATGTCCCTGCCCACCGCCCTCCCATCTCCTGCGAAGAAGCCATCAGATGCCAGAGGCCGGGCTCTCAAAACAAGCGTTGCGTTGTAGTACCAAGATGGCTCTGGAGGGCAGAGGCAGGGGCAGTAGGAGCCTTCGCTGGCTGTACGTACTGTACGCAAGCAGAGCAAATCACAACAGGCTGCGAGCAGCTTGATCCCCCTCACAGGTGCTGTTTTCGGTGGTGGGAGAGATGGGACCTTGATGAATGGTCCTCCCTCCTTCTGTGAGGGGGCTGCCGCAGCATGTCATTCGACCTACACAGTGACTCCTTTTGCCATCTACAGACACATATTAGGCCTTATCAGAATAGTTATTTTTGGCAAGACAATGAAATCATCCTAGTGTCAGGTCACTTTGTCCCAGTTCCGTATCAAAGCGCTCCTATCAGCAGTAGTGTCATTTCAACAAGCTAGCAATATAGTTACAGGTCCTACGTATCAGCAAAAGAACCCCCACGGCTGCAATCACCAGCAGAAGAAAATTTTGTAAGCGTACACCGAGCACAGGTAAGCGATGAAGAAGTCTCCACATCTGGCTATGTTATTGCACAGGACTGCGCTGGCCTAAGCGAGCCGGTGGGAAGGCCTGTAGCAGCGTACGGCTGTTTCTGCTTTAAGCTTTGGGATGAACCTGGCTGGGACTAACAGTGTTTTTCTACTGCCTCTGGTGTCCAGAGCGATTAACTCTGCCAAAGGGATGCACTTCTCTGGGAGCGGCATGGGGGAACGCAGCTACAGTCATCCACATTTTAATCACAGGGTCCTTTAATTTGGGGAAGCAGGTTCCTTTGCATCTAGTGTTGGGCTTTACCAGAAACCATCTCAGAAAACTACTTTAAAAAAAATATTCACTGTTCTTTGAGGGCTTACTGCTGCTCACCTTTCATACAAGCATTGTGACTGTTATTACCTTGTTGTTGTCCTGGGAAATGACGAGAATGTCAAATTCGTTCTTGTGCACATACCAGCCCTTTAAACGGTCAAACCAAGAGCTTCCCACCACTGCTTACAAAACGAGATGCCAAACTATGCTAATTGGCCATCCTGGTAGCTTGTACAATTATTTCCCCTGTGTTTTTACTAAACTACCAGAGGTTGTGCGTGGTTGAATGAAAGCCAAGCGACAGTTTAGCTCAGTTGTTCCGAGACTGACTCCATACAGTCAATGGAAAGGGTAAGAACTTCTATGTCATACCATACATTATGTTATAATAACAAGGTCCAAAAGATGAGCTTAGTGGCAACAGCAGTTTGAACACATCAGTGAAGAGCTGGGGCTGAGCTGCAATTCCTGCTTCTTCAGCTCGCATCTCTGGGCACAGCGTCACACGGGTCAAGAACATGCTCGGCCTGGGATTAGCAGAGCGTTAGGTAGGAACAGACTCAGCCCTGGTTGCAGGGAAGGCAAATCACTAGTTCTTATTGCCAGAGCATATTAAACATGAGAGAAACAGATTAATGGTAAAAATCCTACACCTAGGTGTCAACATGCAAGAGTCTAAATGAAAGGGAAGTATCTAAATTCTCATTACAGTAAATGGCTGCCATGGCATGATTCAGTTGCTTAAACAAAGGCATCAAGCGCTATTTGTGACGCACTCAACCACCCCCCCAGCCTCCAGCCATCCTGCTGGAGAGGCATGACTCTCACACGCAGCTGGAGACAGCAGGGTGCCTCCAACACCCAGGGCACTTGTCTCAGCAGACAGCTCCGGTGTCTTCAATCCCACTAACCCTGCATGATACAGCCCCTCATCAACGGTCAGTTCCAATGTCCTTTTGAGATGCCTCCAAGACCCAGGGGTTATACATTATAAAACATATGCAGAAAAATGGAAACAAAAAAAACAGATGAAACAGAGATGAAATAAACACTATTAAAAAATATTTATTTTATTTATTCACAGTTCAAAATAAAAATTTTCATCCTATACCCCGCTGGATTGTCTTGCGCAGTGCCTGGAGCACAGGCAGCCCATGTTGGACACAACTACCTTAGATCTCACCACCAACGCTAACACTGATCCACCTCGTGAGCACACAGGTTCATTTTTAAAAGTGATACATCTAGGGAAGCCAGCTAACTGAAAAGAAGGTCAGTAGTAAACTAATCCCTGGTGGAACAGTCTGTATCACGTGAAATCACTGAACTGTCTCTGTACTTTGCAAACAGCTGCAGGAGAATTTGCTGAGGCATAACAGATTATTTGTTGATGAAATTTGGTAAGAAATAGAACACTGGCCACAGAGTCAGCATACATATATTTACAGAGGCACTCCAATAAAGTAGTTCCATAGTATATTTATTCACTGCTTATTGACAGTTTACGATGGTACATAGTTTGCTACGGGATGGTTGGTGTTGCTTGGTAGTGTAAGCAACTAAGAAAACAGCAAATTTTCTAGTAAGACAAGAACTGTAATACTTCAGTTACAGATTCATCAGGAGGGCAAAGTTTTGACTGAAGACCAAAACTTCAGGTTTAATCTAGTATTGTGCTTCTCCAGAGCCCCCAAAACATTTATGGAGACATAGTTTAAGTCTAGAAATTGTTCAGCTCGGTCACAGTCCAGAATAATATTTTGTATCCAGCAGATTCCAAAAGAAGTAGCAAAGGCATCCTTTAAGGAATCTTCTCTGATGTTAAGACCCGAGAAGCATGACAGCGAGCCTAAAAAAAGGCAGGGAGAAGGGAAAGACAATAATTTAAGGAACAAAACTTTAAAGAGCATTTTCCAGATTAGTAGTTCAGTAAGCTTAATGAGTATAAGGGGTTGTATTTCACCTTAAATAGAAGCTTTCAAGACAAAATTCTATATAATTGATATTTGAAAGTATAAGCCAAATCTTTGAAAAGAGGAAAACACCCCAAATGAAAGAAAACACTCCACACAAATCCCATACAATACTCTTTCCTTTTACTGTGTCCTGAATTGTAAAGCTTTTGCCAGCAGAAGGCAGAGAGGTTGCCTGTGTTTCACTGCTATTTCTGACACGTTCAGGGCCAGAAAACACTTCAAAACCACCTCATTTCAATATACAGCTGTTAAATACAGTTGAGCAGCTGACTCAGTCACCAGTTATTCCACAGTTTAAATAACAGCCTGTCCTGAAGCTTGAACATACTGAACAGTGCTAGTAAGACACCACAGAATCAGAAGCACATGGTTCCTCAGAATCAATTTGTTAGCGCACGAAAGAGAAAGCTTAAGAAACAAAAATTACATCTGATATCCAGCCGAAAACTTCTCAGGTCTTAAAAAGTTATAATGGCCAAAGTGAAAGATGTGGATAGGATTTATAAAAACGCTGACAGCTCAAACTTTTACGTTGCTCAGAGCTGTGTTTTGACTATATGAATTTCTAAGGACTTTCAGAAAGCACTAGTCCTAGTGTCCAAGCTGAAGAGACACGGGATGGTTAGGCTTCAGTATCTGGGCACCTTGTTCTTCAGCTCTCAAAGGCTGATAGATACCACATAGCTTTACAAAGCTGCAATAAAAACCCCTGAACATAATTTTGGACTATAAGTGCTTTGTAAATACCTTCTATGCCCAAAATAAGTTATTTAGGAGAAAATATTGTAAGAAAATGAAAAGAAGAAAAAAGACTAATTTACATCTGCTGACAGCTGCAAGCTACATCAAACACTTGGAAGTTGTCAGTTACATCAAGGTGGCATGCATTTATGTGCAAAACCTTTTTGGTTTTGATATCCGATTACTCAATTCGCAGAGAACAAGCAAAAAGTAGCAAAGTAGAAGAACGAGGAAAACAAACAGATGAAGATTCTCTTAAATTTTCTGAGACAGAAACTTTTTTCTGAAACACTTACAGCTTTCTCTTCCAATGAGAGTACACCATCTACAGCCACTATCTGGTATTGCTTTTCTTTTAAGCTGCCCACAAATTTCCGAAGTAGTTTGAGACTAGTACCATCACTGGTTTGTTTTAGCAGTTTCTGCATTTCTTGGGAAGAACATCCCGGATCAAACAGTAGCAAACATAAGGTTTTATTCTTCTTCTCTTCTATTCCAACAACAGTACGACTATGACCTAATTTCAAAATAGAGTTTCAGTATTTTAAAAACACATAAATCCCTTTTACTTCCTCACAGCATAGTACTTATTTTCAGATAAAGAAAGACATTACTTGAAATTTATATAGTAGTTATAAGCAAACAGTAGATGTCAAAAAGTTGAGATCCCAATCACATCCAGCTCTTCCATACAATAAAAATACAAACTTTAATGATGCTCTTACTAAACAAAAAGTGACAGGAAATAAAGCCATGCTAAAAAGCTCTCTGAATTGCAGTACATAGAAAGCAAGACGGAGAACAGTAAGAAACCAGCACGTTGCGATACTGACCTTGATGTTGCAAGTAGATAGGTGGTTTGGAAGTACAGACTACCTTTGCACCACCTTCATTATCTGTAGAATAGTAACGCAAAACCCACTCGAATAAACGAGGGTGTGTACCCACAGGGCCAGTCGGTTTGTGAAAGTCAATGATTTGACACCTACAGAACATTTAAAATGAAAGCAACAGTAACATTTCAAGCACTTTGGTTGTTAAAACAATTTTTTCATCTCTCAGTCCCTTCCTCCTGCACCATAAATGTTCTGTAAATGCAGCAATTCCAGGTGTGAAGTGGTAGTTACCACTTTTTTTTTTTTTCCTTTCTTCAATACAGGAATAGGGGACACATAATTACAAAGCAATGTAATATATACTGTTCAAAACTAGCATATTTGTTCCATAACAAAGAAACACTCTAGTCTAACCAGAACTTGTGAAGCTTTCAAAAATTAACTTGTTTGATTTTTTGTATGTGATACATGTACACTAGAGAATCCAATTAACAGCTTTCAGAATTATGCACAGGAATAGCTGAAATTCAGATTCTTCTTAAGAAACTTCTAGAGAAATCAAGTTTTTAATCAATGTTTTATTTTATGCATATGTGGCATAATTCTTCACCAAGTCTCAATGATCTCAGTAGTTACTCAGTTTATGTACCTGCATAAGTAGTTACACAGCTTTATGCTGCGCTAAATCAGATCTGTTTATAGGTTGGTTAAATTTAAAGCCACTAAGGTGGCTTTGTCATCACACAGTTGACAACTCCAACCTTTAAAGGTACAGCACTCAAAAATAACAATAACAAAAAAAGCGCAATATTTACTTTATCCTGAGACTGGTTAACAGTGAATAAATTTCACATGCTCCTATCCATGCTTTGGAACCATGTAATCTGTTATTGAAGTGAGATGCCCCATGAGGATCAAAGCCTTCTCTCCAGGCATCTTCAATCATGGACTGAATCTTTGGTATACTAGGAATTAGTGTAGTACCTGGAACAGAAAAGCTTTTGAATTGTGGTTACAGTTACTGAAACAGTCTATCAAAAATATTCTTCTTCTCTAAGAGGCAGCTGATATTACAAAGACGCACCAAAAAAAAATAAAGCTAAAACTTCAACCACATCATGCCTTGGCAGTATTCACCTCTGATTATTTCCACAGGAAGTTCCAGTGGTATAACAAGCATTTAATAGGTATCATTGACCATGTAAGCCTTGCTGTGTAAATGAAAAGGCAAAACATCAATCAGCAGGTTGTCCTCCAACACACGTGGAACAAATAGGCAGCATTTTGTTTAATACCTCTCAAGCAGTCATTATACAAGCTGTTTTGCAACAGTGAGGAAACGAGCATTTGGAAATTCCTGTAACCACAACCCCAGCCTCTGTCGCCCAGAGATGAGTGGAAGTGATCTACTCCTCTTGAAAGCCATACATGCCTCACATCTTTGTTCTCGTTCTGGTAGTACTTGCACAATGCTTCGATGACTCCTAAAAGATGACCAAATATAAAGTTTATCTATAAAATGACCTAACAGATTTTCCAGAAAAATATTCTTTCCCCAACTTGGAATGGACACAGATTAAGACAATTTCTTTTAAAACTTCTAAGGGATCCTACGTTACATCTAGAACCCAAATCACAAAAGCAGTGGTCGTTGCACCTATTTCATTTCGATGGTCTTTGATGAATTTATGTACTATAAAACTTTCAAAATTCAAGCTGCTTTTTCACTGCTGCTACACAACGAATATTTTAAACTAAACAGCTTGGACTACATTATAAACTGTGATATGCATAGGAACCATTACTTTTCCTATTTCATTGTAATGTCACCAATAAAGCATTCCTATGCCACGGCCACCTCCAGTACAACAGCCCCTTAGAAATACGGGAATACTTCTGCATACTATCTTTTTATTTTTTATTTTATTTTTTATTTTTTTATTTTACTTTTTATTCACCCCAAATTATTTTTCCTGGAGAACCTAAGACAAGAAAACAAATGGCAGAGAATTTGAGAATTACTGTAAATATTTTTTAAAAAAATACACTTGCAGGATATTCCAAATCCTCCTTTGTTACACAAAAGATTATGCTTGGGAATGCTCTTTCCAATTAGTATATGTAAATTCTCAAAGGCTCTCTATTGCCATGCTATTGTGAAGACAATCATTCCACAGCCATCACAGACCATTTTCTCAATTCTTCTCTGAAGTCTAAATCATTACCAAGAATGAAAACTTTAAACGTATTATTTCCACTCGATACATTTTATAGAGAAAGTTTATTTTACCTGTCAAGAACCAAATGGATATTTTGTAAGCTAGAGCCACTAGAAATAAGCTAAAATTTAGACCTTTGAACTGTTAGTTATTTAAAGTTTTTTTTAGTTGATTGACAACTGGTGCAGAAATACAGTGCCAATACATTTCAATAGGTTTCTGCACCAATTATAAAACACTTCCAAGAAGATATATCAGGTCGATGCCTACCCCTCCCAGTCCTCTCTTGGACTTTGTAATCAGGTGAACACTGTGCTTACCTGGGACCAGCTTACATGATAATACAACTAACTGAAAGACAAGATAAAAAGCTACTGTAAATTTTAACAGCTACACTAGGTTAGGAACCAATGAGTACTAAGTAGTAAACAAGCATACACTCAAGGACAACCAACTTGTAACAAGACATTTGCATCTTTTGACACATATTGTACTTGGGCCCTTAATCAGACAACTTGGTTCCAAGGTTCCATAGAAAAAAAGGGGGGGGAAAAAAAGCAGGAAAAAAAAAAGTCTTCGGGTTAGAATAAAGGTTAGAAACATACCAAGCTCTAATTTCCTTATTATTTTAGGACTAAAATGGTACAGATTGATCTAGAAAGTAAGGATTACAATTAGGATGCAACTAATATTAGACACCCAATTATATGCCTTGTTAAAAACAGGTTTGGTCACTACAACCTAGGTCTAGAAAGTACAGTCTTAGTTGTATAATTTCAGCATTTTTACCTGAGGTCTTTGTTTTCCCATCATCTATACCAAAAGCTAAACATTCCATCAAGTCAGCTTTTCTCTTGTGATATTCAAAAGGCTGCATCCTTCCTCTATCAACTTCCCTTTCCATATTCTTTAGGAATTGCTGCCTGTAGCCTCCAGAATTATCCAAGCCATACTGTCTCTGTTAGGGATGGAATGCGCATGATTTAAATCACATTTTTTCAAAATTCACGTTTAGCGACTTCGAGAAGGTGCATGCACTATCAGTAACTTCGAAAAATAGTGAACTGCAAGACACAAAAACTTCACATTTATGATATTTTAGAGCTGAAGGACAAACTCCACACACATCCCTCTGCTCCCTCGTGGGCAGCCAGCCGTAGGCACAGAGGCAGTCAATGGCCAGGAGGCAGCGAGCGCTGGAAAAGAGCTATCAGGGCTGTCAGGTGGGAGGGAGAGGGAAGCAGGACCTAGCAGGGGAGCAGTCACTGGAGCCAGGTGATGGTATCCAGGAAGAGGACAGCCAGGATGCCCAGGGCCTTGGGCACTCTGCCAGCAAATAGGCTGCAGGCTGAGCTGCAAGGCAGAGCACCGAAGCTGGGAGGAGCACAGTGCGAGGCAGCAGGCATGCCAGGGCCCCCTCTGAGAGCAGTGTGGGCACAGGGAGCACCCAGCTCCATCCTGAGCCAGAACCGCTCAAAGTGGCAAAGCCAAGAAGCTCAAGGCAGGCGTGCCCAGCACCCGTGCCAGGATCAGGGCTGCTGAGAGCTTGCGTTTGCTTGGAACCCCACTCCTGCACCACCACCTCAGCACAGCCTGTCTGACGGCACCGCTCTCATCTGGCATGGCCGTTCCAGGTCACGACAGTTCTGAGATACTCAGCTTCTAATGGCACGACTGTTCAAAAATTTACTGTTTAGAAATATTACTGTACCTGCAGCTTTTTAAATTCTTCCCTCTCTTGCTTCTCTTCTTCTTCTCTCTGCCATTTATCTTCTTCGATTTGGAGCCATTGAGCCAGTTCTAGATCTCTTACGTTTCCGCCTACCCAGGAATAACATTCCAAAGAGAGAGGACTTGATCAGGAGGTTAACAATGCTTTGATGGATCATTTATTTAATTTTTAAAGATTCTTTTCGAAGCAGACGTACATAAACACAACTAGGCATTAATTTTAGGAGACGCATCCCACATTATTTTGGGCTATTAGCAACAAACACTAAACAGGGGTGACTGCATCCAGTCTACCAAGACTCAGACTCTTGACCTGGACAAAGTTTATGCAGTTACACGAGCAATTACTTTGTAAATAATGCATATACCTCTATTACTAACAAAACAGTTTTTGTTTACTATGCTTCACTTCATTGTTAGCAACAAGTCCCAGTTTCTTGAATACCACACACTTACGCGCTTCTAGGATCACTGCCAGCAGTCTCGTAACAAAGTGACAAAAACAAACATAGCATCAGAGAACTGGACAGGGAATCTCTAGGCTTTTATTAGCCATGGTAACAAATAAAATTAATTTTGACTCCTTTATCTCTATGACTAATGTATCAGCATGAGCATTTAGAGAAAAGAATTGAGCAAAAAAATTGAAGTTTTCATAAGCTATAGATTTTCAGCTCATCACACTGGAATGTGCCACTCCATGTATGTAAGCCTTCTATAGAGCTGGGGGGGAAAGACTGTCTTCCCTCTAAGTTTTAGCTTTGGCTAACATACACTGCATTTACTTAACAAAGATGCATTGACAAATATTTCTTTTAGCATGTGTAATTAGGTAGAGCACTTGGGCAAGTAACAGGACTTGCTATTAACTATGTTAACTTCATTGTGTATATGTCCAGTTCTCTTTTAATACTTGTAAATGCTTTTAAGTATTATCAAGTCTGTATCCTTTTACGTACCTTCCGAAAAGCTATGTTCCTCTAAATGCAAATCCACATGTTCTTCAAGAATCTGAATGTTTGTACAGGTAAGACTGCACATTGGACACTCATATAGCTGTTCGCCACCTTCTGTGTCTGAAAAAGAAATGCAGTTTCTTGATTAATGCAGTTCCTGGTTTTTGTGAGAATCACCCCCCTAACTGATATACAGTCTAAGATAAATACACAGGAATGAATTTTGCGTTGCCACTGAAATTGCCCAGTGAAATGCAGCAAATTCTAAACAGCTGTTACTCTCTCAACCATTTAAGCTTTTGTATCTAAATACCTGGCAATTTTATGATATAGTCTCCCTCTTTCTATTAATCAAGTTTTGCCCCATTTAACTTATACATCACATTTTGCTGTAGTATTTGTATTAAGAAATGCTTAGTCTGAAATATCAAACTGTTAATGAAAAGATCTGTCCTGCCAAGAGAAAAACAATTGCTTACAAAACTTCAATATTTGTGTTCTAACACAGCAGCTGGTGAGCAGAAAGAATAAAGTGAAACATGCTGCCATTCATACTTTGTTGGTCTTCCTGCATCTCCTCGAATAAATACTCTTTCTGCAGTTTCAGTATTATTACTGAAGAGTACCCTACAGAATAGGTAAGATTCAAAAGGACTTCTGGAGACCCTCTAGTCAAATTAAACATATTTCTAATCACAGACTACACAGTGTGACTGATTATACCCCACTTTCTGCATCCTAATGATCGTTTGTTTTTCTTGTCAGTATACATCGCTCGTTACATCAAGAACGCTAGTCTGCTAAGGGAATTGTGACCAGAAGAGATGCCACTGCCAGGTTTCCAGCAGCTACCAATCACTTCGGACTGCTAGCCAGAATAAAATCTTGACCTCCCTTAAAACCAAACCCAGTATCCAAATAAATAGCTCTTTTCCTTACTCCAGCTTTACCCCCCAAAACATCCTCGCGGTCTTCATGCCAGCCTTCGGTACCTCGGAACACGCCCCTGCCCCTGCCCCTCCCCTGCCGCGCACCGCCACCGCTCCGCACGACCGCGCGGCCGCCCCCGCACACCGGCGGGGCCCAGGCCTCCCCCGCCGCCGCTCACCCGCGCCCGGCGCACCCAGCAGCTGCCCGTGCCGCGCCCCGACGTGCGCCTCCAGCTCCCGCCCCGCCGCCTCCCCGCAGAACGGGCACTCGGGCAGCCCCGAGGCGAGCGCGGGGCGGCGGGGGCCCGGCGGCCCCGGCTCCGGGTGGGCCGCCTCGCCGCGCCGGCGGAGCTCCGCACAGCCCAGGGGCGGGCGCCGCGGGTGTTGGTGCCGCCACGCCGCCGCCTCCGGGGACAGCGCCTGCCCACAGGCACCGCACGCCGGCATCGCGCCGCCAATGGCCACAACCCCCGGCTACGGCCGGTCGTCACGTCCCGCCGGTGACGTCACGTCCCGCCCGCCCCCGCTGCCTGCTGGGAAGTGTCGTTTCCTTGCCCGGGGCGGGTGGCCGCGCGCGCAGAGCCTGCTGGGAGCGGAGGGGCCCGCCCCCCCGGCCGGTGCGGCGCGCGGCGGGGCGGCGTCCGCCATCTTGAAGTGGCGATCGGGTGCCGCGCTCCGGAGGGGAGCGGAGCGGGGATCTCTGGCTCGGCGGGCGTCTCCGCTTCCATGGGTAAGGGCGGGAGAGCGCGTCCCTCCGGCGCCCCTTGCTGTGAGGGAGGCTCCCCGGCGCAGGCCGGTCTCCTGCTTGCTCGGGGGTGGCTGGCGGCAGCGGGGCGTCGCCGCGCACGGCAGCTTGGTTCCCGCCGGGCGGTGCTGGGACGGGGCCTTCCGCGCTGTCCTCCGCTGCTTCCTCAGTGAGAGGCGCTGCCGTTGTCCCGCTCCCCTGCCCGGCCGGAGGCGGCTGCTCCGCCCCCTGTCCATGGGACGCGGGCGCGGAGCTGCGCTCGTCGCTCTTCGCGGCCGGCGCCGGTGTCCTCTCGGCCGGGCAGCCGGCAAGGGGACTTGCGGTGCGGGCCGGCCCTGCGCCGGGTTCTCGGCCGGTGCGAAGCCTGGGCAGGCTCTGGGGGCCCGTTGGGGCTGGGGAGGGGGCGGTGGTGCAGGGGGCGCGGTGTGTAGGGAGCCTGACGTAGCCAGGGAGAAAAAAAACCCCAGACTGTTAGTAGGGTAGGCCTTAGTCTGGACACAACAAGTGGGCGAGGTGCAGGATGTGGTGGGTGGAAGGATTTAGTGTTAAAACGAGTGTAGTTTGGCAGAGCAGACATGCAGGCTTCTTTGGAACTCGATGCAGAAGTCGTGAAGCCTGAATAGATGGGGACTGCCAGTCTTTTTACCCTTATGGTGTCTGTACCAAAACCCTTGTGGGGGGAATGAAGCTATAATTCATAAGCTTGTCTTTTTGAAAACAGCTTTGGTGAGAGCTTCCTCCCAGTTGTGCTGGTGTAACTATTGAGCTGGTGACCTGAACTGGGTTACTTTGAATGCACACCGCACTGGTTTGGTTCATTGCTTGGCCTGACAGTTTTATTGGCAGAACTAAATTAGCAAGGTGTGAGTGATTAAGAAGCGATGATGTTCTAGGACTAGTTTAAGCCAGTATTATTGCTGGAAAAATGATCTTCTTAAACATGCCTCAAAAGTTACATGACAATTACTAGAAAATTACTTAACACGGTGGCACACTTAGCAGTCTGGTCCAGAGATGGCAGTAGTTTACTGAGGCTGTAAAACAAATGTGTTAGGGTGAAACAGGCTCCTGAGTCCTCAGAGTGTCTTGTTGATGTCAGCCTAAGTCTGTGGGCTGTTTTCCTCTCGGAGCTTGTGTTTATTGCTCAGCAGTATTGGCACTGCTGATACAAAAAAAAAAAAAAAAAAGTGGCTCCAGTGTGGAATTTGGTAGGAAATTGTGCACAACTCAAGAGTAGTTCAGATATTCTTATGTATGTTCTCTAGATGTGGAAGAATTTCAGAGAAGTGAGAATTCATGTAGAGTCTTAAATCATAGTTTTGATGCTTATTTTTCAGATGAAGGCTACAGTTTTAGCTTTAAAAACTAGAACCATGCTATTCACAACTTTTTTTTCAGTCAGTTTGATCATTTTAGTGACAGAATCATGTTTTATCATGTTTTTCTTCTCACAACTAATATGCCTAAAATGACAGGCAGATTCTAATCCTCTGATCCATCAGAAGAGCTGTTAATTAGAATGGGTCAATCATTCTGTTATTTTAAAATAGAAAAGAGTATACCCATCTTGGTGTTACTGACCCCTAATTTGTTTTTCTGCATAGTTTGGAAGGAAATGCAGCATAACCTTTAGATCCTGTATGATGTTTGCGACATAGCCACCTTAAAACAAACAAACAAAAAAAACCAAGAATGCAGTCAGGTATTAAATAAAGCAGTAATTACTGAAGGTTTTCTTCTTGGATTTGTCCTTATTTTTTAATACATTTAATGTCTACTTTATGACAGGAGGAAGCAAATTCCTGTACTTGCTGACAGAATGAAAATTTAGCAATGTAATGTTCTTGCTTTTTGTGTCTTAGTTTACTCATAAGACCCATAACTTCTTTTTGCAGTCGCTTGTGCCCTTTAATGAAGCTTCTGATGCCTGAGATGATCTGCAGTTTAGAAATGTTTGTCTACGCAAAGATTTTTCTCTGATTTCTGTCACAGAGATTTTTGCTGGTAAACTGGGTATTGCGAGCAGCTACAGGAATATGTAGCTGCTGCTGTAGATATTTTTGTAGTACAAGAGGTGGCATGTCTGGCATTTTGGAGTAATTTTTCTTCTTTTGGTAGACAACATGGCAAGCCCAGGTAAAGATAACTTCAGAATGAAAAGCTACAAGAATAATGCACTTAATCCTCAAGAAATGCGCAGACGAAGAGAGGAGGAGGGAATCCAACTTCGGAAACAGAAGAGGGAAGAGCAGGTAAGTATCTTGGTGAGCTGTTAAGTGCTGGTGAAGCTAAATTCAGATATGTGAAAGGACTTGAGCAGAATCCAGAGCGCCAGCTTGAATGTCTGTTTTCTGTGCAGTCGTGGGGAGCAGCAGGCACTTCTCAACAGCATCATAAAACAGATCAGTGAACAGAAGCCCTCTGAAGTCACTAGGGCACACAGAGGAGGAGACCTGTGTCTGAAGTTTAATCCTGAGTCTAAGTTTAAACATGTAAGACTGGGCTGAAAGGATACTCTTATTTCCAATAAGGATTAGAAACCTTGCGTTTTCTTCTGGAGTTTGGGTGAAAGTTGTCCTACTAGGAGTGAGAGGGTTATTTTCATCTGTGAAGCCTTACTTTAAGTTGCCCAAGAGCTTCTCTATGGTAACTTAGTAAAGTGGCTACCAATTTGTGATCCCTGAACTATTATATGTTACATTTACAGTTGTGCTCATTGAATTTTTAGTGATCAGAGTACATGGAGTGTTGTATAATACAGTGGTTTGTGGTAGTTCCTTTTTTCGAAATGTTTTAGTAGTTTCTTGCCAGGAAAGTAAGGAATGTAGTTTGTTTTTCTGCTTGGTCTAAAGTGGCTGAATTTGTCTCCCACAACCTAGAGGGTGTCCCAGGCACTGATCTACTGTCTTCTCTGAGGTGGGAATGCTTACCCTTCTCGTGGGAAAGTGGTGCTACTGCATGGAAAAAGAATTTAAATTAGTTGGGCCAGAGAGGTGAGAGTAAGAAGTAGTATGATACTGGAGCATTTACCAGTGAATGGGTAACTGCATTGCCGTTCTTGCTGAAAGTTTTGTTTGTGTATTTTGTAGTAAGTACTCTCTAGATGAATTATGACAATAATGGGTGTTTCCTCTCCAATGCTGATGGTTGTAACAATGAGAATACTGTTATGTTCTCCTTGATCTTGATTTGTTGGACTGGTGTTCTTGAACTAGGGAGAACAAGTTTATGTGGGGAGATGAGACTGCTTTTGCTCCAGAAGAAATTATAACTGGCAGATAGACCACGATCCTAAGCAAAGAAGTTTATACATTTCAAGCAAGAGCTTCTGTGGTCTTGTTGAGTGCTAGAAAGAATGACTGGTCTTCCAACAGAGGAATGTTGTTTCTTCTTTGTATGTGGGTTTAAATTGAATTAAATGTTGTTCATGTCAAAGATTCTGCAACAATTGTTTTGTGTGCAGGATTGTGTGCAATCCAGAAGTGTGCTGGACAAGGGAGAAAAAGCCTTGTTTTAGGTTCCGGTTTGAAACACGAGTAGATGTAAATATGGAGTTGCTTCTACAGTTTTGGACATGTACAATAGCAGAAACCTAGGTGTCTATAGACACCTAGAGGACAAAACCTCCAGGATTTAGTAGGAGGTTTCACTGTTATGCTTACAGGTGAAATCTTAGTCAGTGGACTAAGATTTCACCTGTAAATTCTAACATTTATTTTATAGGTACCAATGTAATATTCTTACAATAGTAGTTGTAAGTGTAGTGCTGGATTAAAGATACAAATTTAGATTTGGTTTCTGGAAGAAAAGAGGCTGATGTAAATGTTTGGTTTGCACGCCAGAAAATGAAGAGGCACTCAGTAAGCATAGCTTGTTAAATACTACAGTGCAGGTGTGTATTTTTAGCGTAGACAGTGCATGCAGCCAGTTTTTAAACGATTTTTGGTCATAGAGAATGTTTAATGTTACGTAATTTGAAAGTTTACCTTGAAGCTACGCTATTTTTTCTCCAACTGTATTAAAATAATGTTTCTGTTGTAATCTTTCTGCAACTGTATATTGAATATAGATGCTGTTTAATTGTCATGCAAACTAAGTACATAGATCTTAGACCTACTGTTGAAGAGAGGACTGCAGTGTGCTGAAACACAAACATTGGCTCTGTGTTGATTTTAGTCTGTAAACTAAAATAGGAGAAAGCAGCTTGTAGAATACAGTTTCCTGCTTAAAAGTAAATACTCTTTATGAGGGATAAAGGAGTGAAAGTAATAAGGTCTGTATCTTCTGTCTGTAGAAGTTATATTCTATCATACATGTGGAAAAATTTATGGATCTTTGCTAATTAAAAAGAACTTCATTTTTTAAGTGTTTGTCTGAAGTGTTGCAGTGCAGTTTATCAAGATACAGATATAGCAGTGTTTTTCTGCTTTATGTTCTTTAAACTTTCATGTACCATTCCCTTTGCGTGGATGAGTAGGAAGGTGAGTAGTCGACATACTTTCACTAGTGTTGGTGAAAGCATTTCTTCAAGTGTATGTCATCAGTACTCATTCTGTAGTAAGTTCTAATGTCTCCCTAAAATTTCTTTGTTTAGCTGTTTAAACGTCGAAATGTTTCTCTCCCGGGAAATGAAGAATCTATGGTAGAAAGTCCAATTCAGGATCCTGATGTCAGCTCTACTGTACCTATTCCAGAGGTAATTACTTCAGAGTGTGTTTAGAATTTTATCTGTTAATATGCGTAGTACCAGACATAAGAAATCCTGCTTTCATTTTTAGGAAGAAGTTATTACAGTAGATATGGTGCAGATGATTTTCTCAGATGATCCTGATCAGCAGCTCACAGCAACTCAGAAATTCAGAAAATTGCTATCTAAAGGTACATAAATGTTGCCTGATTTTTTTGTTCCTTCTGTGTTGTTACTATGAATTTTAGTCGTAGAGAGTCAGTTAACCTTCTGTTTTGTTTTACTTTAAAATAGAGCTTGCTGAAACTTCTGGCCCTGTTTATAGAGAGACCATGCCAAAACTATTCCGACCTAATGGCTAAATACAGAAAGCTTCATTATTCTGATGTGAAGTCTTTCAGACAAAGTAACAAAAGCAAGGACATCTTGATGGAAGTGTCCAGGGCAGTAACTAACTGGACACTAACACATTACTTGGAATACTCGTTGCAGTGATTCAATTTGTGATTCTTGTTCTGTATTTGAGGGGAGAAAAATTACATGGCTTCCAAGGAACAGCTGCAAGTCGTTTTTGTTGAGACTATAAGACGTGCAGTCTTGAATTAATGCTGGTATTTGTATAGCATGATAGCTGAAGGTATGCTTGGTTATTTAAAATACTATTTAAGCAAAATTGCTCTTCCACTGACCTGAGCAACTGATCGAGGCAACAGTGTTTTGTAATTAGTTACTAACATGCCAGTGGATATTAGTTTGCATGTTAGTATGTGTTACTATTTGAATTTAGTATGTATGAATTTACTATTATTATACATAATAGGGTGTTTACTGAACTGTAGCACTTTATGGAGATGATCCTGCAGTCTTCTAAAGTCAAAAGTTTAGCTCCTTCATTTGAGGTTAAAATGACTGAACGCTAAAAATTATGGTAAGAACTGAGAATTATATTAATGTTTTGTGTCATACTGAAAAAGTAATTTATTTGGTCTTTTTTGTTAGACTTACCCAAATATGTTTGTTTTTATCCCTTAGAGCCAAATCCACCTATAGATGAAGTCATACAAAAACCAGGAGTAGTACAGAGATTTGTGAAATTTCTAGAGAGGAATGAGAATTACACTCTGCAAGTGAGTTTGGCTGGTACTGATGGGGGGTTTGGAATGGGATTAGAAACCTCCCAAAACAGCTTTGAAAGCATGTGGTGGTGGTTTGTGTTTTGTTTTGTTTTTTTTTTAAATAACAAAACTTAATTATTTTTAATAATTACACCAAAGCCGTAAATTTTAGTTGTCTAAAATGTCAGTTATTGCCACTGAAATTGTGACTTGACTCTTGTGAATTTCATAGTAGTCCTTAGGATTATGTTTTCAGCTGGTCACGTACTTGGGTGTTGAAAGCAGAATGTGTTAAACCTGTGAGCAGAATCTGCTTTGTTTGTGTTGAGTATGTTGTAGTAATTTTCAGTTGAAATCTTAGAAAAGAAGAAAAAAAAATACAGAAAACTGAAAGGCTTGTGTGAAAACCTTTCAGAAAATCTTTGGAAGATATACAACCAGTGAATGGTACAAGTAACTACTTCTGTCTCCTTGTGGTTGCCCATGGAATGGCATTTAGGCCTCGCGTACATTCATACTAGAATAATTAAAATATAGAGTAAACAGAAGGGGGTTTTACTAGTTAATAGAGATGTTAAGTCTTCCTTATACTTAGTGCTGCAAGCCGAAACCAAAAAATAATTTAGATACTGAAGGAGCTTATTAAATAGAGATTTTGTCAATGCCAATTTTTTTGTTGTATAGAAAGTATAATAATAATTACATTTCAGGGGAAAGTAAAAATTTGGAGAATTAACCTTCGCAACTCTCATGTCAAACTGTTTTCCGTGAATTTAAGCTTTCCTGCTGAGTGGTTTAATGTGGTCTTTGTGCTCCTCAACAGTTTGAAGCAGCCTGGGCTTTGACAAACATAGCATCTGGAACTTTTCTACACACCAAAGTTGTAATTGAAACTGGAGCTGTTCCAATTTTTATTAAGTTGCTTAGTTCAGAACATGAAGATGTACAGGAGCAGGTAACTGTTTTCTTGGGGTGTTTTATAACTACTCAGAATTAATTTATGAATATCTTTTTTGGTGTGTGTAGTCTTAGAGAAGTTTTGAGCCCCATTTGACTACTAACCCATTGATCTGGCTCCAGGAAGATAAAAATTTACTTTAGGTGCTTTTTGCCCTTACGTTTATTTTCCTCTAATTCTCTCAGGTGTCTTTGAACCTGTTCTTTTTTTATTTCATGTTGAGTAATGTGAAGAAAGCACCTAATTTCTGTTGTGGCACTTACAGGTGGATAGGATCTAAAACACCATAATAGAAATAATTTAGAAGAAAACAATGTGGATTTTTTTCTTCCTGAGTATTCTTGCAGCTTTATTTCCTATATTTTTCTGCTCTTTCATCTTACTATGTTACAGTCTTCCTGAACATTTTCCTGAACTTTGTTTTTTTGCTTAGGCTGTAATTTACTGGCTTTTATGTATCATGTTTGGAAGATCATATAGTGAAAGTTAATGATTTAACTTTTTTATTCCTCATACATTGTGTGCAACTTTGAGCCAGTTTTATTGAATCTGTTACACATAGTGAGCAAATGTAACTATTGAAAAGAGTGCATGTATCCTTTTTATTGAAAAGCACATGTATAAATATATTTTCACAACAGAAGACTTTCTTTCCTTGAAAGGATGACTTCAGGTGTAGGTAATTGCATTTTTTGTGAACTCACAAAGTCAATATAGAAATATTTGCTGTAAAAAAAATATGTAGATGATCTGTAAAAGTTGGTTTGCAAGCATATATAAATTCACTTGGATGCTTTGCTTTTTAAGGCAGTGTGGGCTCTCGGTAACATTGCTGGTGATAATGCAGAATGCAGAGACTTTGTTTTAAACTGTGGAATATTACCACCCCTCTTGGAGTAAGTATTTTAAATTAATGCTGTAACTATAGTATAGAGACACAGAAAACAGTGAACTTCAAATTATAATTTATTTGAAAAGAATATAAGCTTTTTGCTAAATTGAGAATGTTTCTGTTTTTATTACATTGCTATGAATCTAATATTTTGGATTACCTGAGCCTCATGCATATCTTTAATTAGTCCATGACTGGAAGCTTTCCAATATTTGCAAAAGGAGAGAAGTGTTATTTCACAGGTACAAAATTTTTGTATTATGCAGAACTCTGTTGCCAGAGTTCTGGATACATAGGGTGGGAGAGATGATTCACGCTTGCATTTGTGTGATTCCAACTGGCTGGGTAGTAGGTTGGTTTCCCTACCTTTGTCCAGTAGCTCCAGCTTCCGGTCTTGCTATCTATCCATTTGCTTGTTGAGATGAGCTGGCAGAGTAGTTGTTACATGAGCTGTGTTCCCCCAGAGGATTTCTCTTCACTGCGAATGTCATTCCAGCATTTACTATGTACTTACAATAGGATGTAAGGTAGCTTCCCTCAGTAAGTTTGCAGATGACACCGAGTTGGGCAGGAGTGTCGATCTGCTTGAGGGTAGGAAGGCTCAGCAGAGGGATCTGGACAGGCTGGATCGATGGGCTGAGGTCAACTGTATGAGGTTCAACAAGACCAAGTGCCGGGTCCTGGACTTTGGTCACAACAACCCCATACAACGCTACAGGCCTGGGGAGGAGTGGCTGGAAAGCTGCCCGGCAGAAAAGGGCCTTGGGATGTTGGTCAGCAGCCAGCTGACGATGAGCCAGCAGTGTGCCCAGGTGGCCAAGAAGGCCAACAGCATCCTGGCTTGTGTCAGGAGTAGCATGGCCAGCAGGAGTAGGGAAGTGATCATGCTCCTGTACTCGGCGCTAGTGAGGCCACACCTTGAGTACTGTGTTCAGTTTTGGGCCCCTCACTACAAGAAGGACATTGAGGTACTGGAGTGTGTCGAGAGAAGGGCAATGAGGCTGGTGAGGGGTCTGGAGAACAAGTCTTGTGAGGAGTGGCTGAGGGAGCTGGGGCTATTTGGTCTGGAGAAGAGGAGGCTGAGGTGGGACCTTATTGCTCTCTACAGCTACCTGAAAAGAGGTTGTAGTAGGTACCTAGGTAGTAGGTAGGTGTTGGTCTCTTCTCCCAGGTAACTAGTGATAGGATGAGAGGAAATGGCCTCGAGTTGCATCAGAGGAGATTTAGATTGGATATTAGAAAAAATGTCTTTACTGAAAGAGTGGTCAGGCATTGGAACAGGCAGCCCAGGGAAATGGTGGAGTCGGCATCCCTGGAGGTGTTCAAAAAACATGTAGAGGTGGCACTTTGGGATATGGTTTAGGCATGGTGTTGTTGGGTTGATTGTTAGACTTCATGATCTTGGAGGTCTTTTCCAACCTTAATGATTCTGTGATTCATCACAGGAAAAAAATTTACACAATACAAATTTTGCTCAATTTATAATTGCTAAAAATAATAAAATCCTTTAAAACATTTGTAAAATAGCTTAAAATAATAGAGGAGAATGTGATTACTTTCCTCAAGGATTTAATGGATTAACAGTTTTAGACATTTTGGTATGGATCTGAAAGTGAAACTGATTTTTCAGGTATTGAATCTTTCTGTTCAGCAAAACCAGTAAAGCGTTCATTTTTTTTAGAAGATCTTCCAAGTTGTAAGTTTTTATAGAACTATTTTTCTTACTGATAATTGCATTCTCTGAGTGAAAACATCAGAGGTAATTGAAGAGAAGGTTGCATCTCTCAGCCCCATCTGAAGACCCTCAGAAAAGATTAGTTGAAGGATTTTTCATATGAGGAGTGGTTTACTTTATATGCATGTATACTTGATTTGTGAATGACATGTCCACGCAAAATAATCTGTTCAGTTTCTGTTGGTTCTGAGAAAATATTTGCGGCATGTAACCTATGAAGAGAAATTGAAACTAATGCCCAGTAATAGGATTTCTTTTCCTGATTCGAGGTACTGTTGGTAATAAAAGACATAAAAAGACTTACCTTTTCAGTGAGAAATGATTATTTTTTTTACTGTTGTCTCTCTGACAGACTGTTAACAAATTCAAATCGTCTTACAACAACTAGAAATGCAGTCTGGGCTCTGTCAAATCTCTGTAGAGGAAAGAACCCACCTCCAGACTTCAGTAAGGTATAATAAAGTATTGATTTTGAGAAATCAGAAAGCTAAAGAAGACTTATGTTTGTAGTATGTTATAACACACAGAATCTTTGTATCTGGAAATAGACTTAATTTTATCTTTTTTAGTGTAATCAGTCTTGTCCATCTGTTGTATCTGCACAAAATAGTCTAATTTGACACCTATCAGCAATACAATTAAATTACTTGAGATTGTAGTTAGTCAGATACAAACAGTCATTCACTACAAATAGTCATTCACTGATATGAAATGATGGACAAATAACACATTCAACACTAAACCCCTTGGGACTGTATTTTCTTCAGATGTGTTTTAGAAGATGTGAGTTATGATTGAAGATTTTTAAAAAATTATTTGTTTTAAATTTTTATTTTATGATTGCAAGCGCATGCTGCAGGAATAAAATGCTGAGTTTTATGCTCTCTCAGATGCAGTTAAATTAGACTGTGATGACAGAGGTGATTTGCCTATATGCTCTCTCCTTCACTTCCTACTCTCTCCATTTCGCGGCTATGATGACAATAAGACTCTAGAGGCTAGTAGGAGTATTAGCTCCTTATTGTCAGTATGAAATTATTTTCTGGTAAAGTTAATGACATTAAAAGATGGAACTGAACATTGGATATTCTAGTAGAAGAGACTGAGGTTAAATTATCTTTAAAGATCACCTGGAGAGAATTTACATGTGTCGAAATTACTACTCCTCATGGAGTAGTAATTACTGTCATTGCTACTTCTTAATATCTCTCCAAGAATTATTAAAAAGGGGGGATTTCTCATGTCAGTTAATCCATCACCTCACAGTTTTGTTCTGCCTAAGTTATATCCTTCAGTAGTGTTTTGTTCTGGTAGTAAAACAACAAGATTTCTTGCTGCTTAAACGCTTTTAACTTCAATGGAAGAGGATGTCCTGTAGGCAGCTGCTGATAAGAATAGGTCCTTTGCTTTTTGCCCTTTGTAGTAGCACAGTTAGATGCATAAAGGAGGCTGAATTGCACAACTGCTGCAAGATAAAGAATTAAGTTCTACAAAGAATATGAAATTCCCAAGCCGTACAGCTGAAACCCGTCAGGTTCCAAGTGGTGTTAAGGTGGTCTAGCTCATTTGGTGCTCTCTGTGTGGAATTTGCTTGTAAATATCTTCAGGGTGGGTGTCAAGAGGATGGGGCCAGACTCTTTTCAGTGGTGCCCAGCGACAGGACAAGGGGCAATGGGCACAAACTGAAGCATGGGAAGTTCCATCTGAACATGAGGAAGAACTTCTTCACTCTGAGGGTGACGGAGCCCTGGAACAGGCTGCCCAGGGAGGTTGTGGAGTCTCCTTCTCTGGAGATATTCAAGACCCGCCTGGACACGGTCCTGTGCAGCCTACTCTAGGTGACCCTGCTTTGACAGGGGGGTTGGACTGGATGATCCCCAGAGGTCCTTTATGACCCCAACCATTCTGTGATTAAAGCCAGAGACTACAGTTGCAGTGAGAACTGAAGTCAGCCCGTTGCTTGTTTGGTGTGGTTCAGTGAACGTTAAGTCCTCTGTGAATTACTCTGAATTTCTTTGTGGTAAAGCAATTGCAAATTGTTTTTACAAATAACCTCCAGTATTTCTATAGAGACAACAATATAAAAAAATGTTATTACTTTGAAATTCTGTTCCCTAAGTGATTCAAAAAAGCATCCATAATTCCTGATCATCTGGTTACCTGTAAAAGCAGATGGTTTTTGTTTAACCTGAACAATTACATACCTACTATAGTATCTCTAAATAAATAGGCTGTAAATCAGAATTTATTCAGTTTGCCAGTTTGAATTGAATATCTAGTTTGGTCAGGAAGAGTTCCACCCAGGTCCTGATTCATTAATGAGCTCATGCGCTATGGCAGAAAATAGTTTTGTACCTTTAATGCCTTTGCAGAATGTTCTCTGAAACTTGAGAAATACGAAACACTTAATTTTATGCATTATTTTGCTTCAACCTAGGTTGCTCCTTGCTTAAATGTTTTGTCAAGACTGTTGTTTAGCAGTGACCCGGATGTATTAGCCGATGCTTGCTGGGCCCTCTCTTACCTTTCGGATGGTCCCAATGATAAAATTCAAGCTGTTATTGATTCTGGAGTGTGTCGAAGATTGGTAGAGCTGCTGATGTAAGTTTCTCTTCACCAAATAAATGTACTCCATTACTGTTAATATTCATGAATGGAAACTCAGGGGTTTTTTTCTCACCTCAAGTCTGAATTTATTTTGTGAGAAGTGATGAACATGAATTCAGTCTAAAAACTTGCCAGTTGCTTGCTGGCTTGCTTGGCTTCTGGGATTTTTCCTGAGATTGACAGTGAAAAAAGTTTTCCCAAAGTATTCGTTTATATTCTTAAAAATTTAATGTAGGATTTTGTTTACGTGGAGGAATAGAAACGTGAAGACTGAAGACCAAGCATGAGTTGCAAATTAATTTCCCAGCTTTTTTTTTTTGTACTTACAGTTTTGTGGTTTGTTTTCTTACTTTTCTAGCAGATGTAGTTGCAGTAGACAGTTCTTGGGCTCACAAAGTCCAGAGGCAGGCTTGTGCCACTTTTGAACTATTCCAGTATGTTTGTTTTATGGTTCATTATTTTCTTAGAAAGGGAGACTAAATCCATGTGTTCACATGGTGACTGCGGAGTAGGTCAGGCATAGCAGCTCCCAGCACTGACAGCTCAGCACAGTTACCTGTGAAAAGCTCATTTGTGTAGCTGTCAGGAAAGGGTGAGGTTGCTTTTTCTATAGATGCTTGAGGACAACTGAGTAGATTTCCTTCTCAGCACCTCAGACTGTTGAATATAGGCTTCATGTACTGGCTTCCAGGGTTATTGATTTACAAAAGGGGAAAGCTGTCTTACAAAGAAGGGCTGTGAAGTTGTAGTCTACAGCTAATAACACCTCCTTTGTTTCTGTGACTGTATTGCATAATGCAGGTTCCAACATTGTATTTAGCAATACTTGAGCTGGGTGAAATGAATCTGCTGGGCAGATAGATTGGTCTAAGTTGCGTTGTTCTATAGAGATGCCCTTTCCTTGATTCAGCATTTCAGTTATGGGCTTGCAGTTGTCGAATTTGGCTAAACAGGGGGGAGGTGTAAGAAGTAATGCAGTGTTTTCTATAGTTAAAAATGTTAACACCTGAAGTAGACCATTGTTCACTAAAAATGCAAAATCTAACACTCGGTAGTAACAAGCAATTTAATATTTGTCTCCAGGCATAATGATTACAAGGTAGTGTCCCCTGCATTAAGAGCAGTTGGAAATATTGTTACTGGGGATGATATACAAACACAGGTAAGACTAGTTGATTTTCAAAAAATGAATTGGCAGGTAGAAAGACACAGAATTTTGTAAAAATTGTGACAAAATACATGCCTAGAGTACAGGTATCTGCATATTGCAGTGAAGGAGGCTCTGTACAAATCTATATCATTATTTTGACAGTCAGTTTACACTGCAATTTTAAACATTAAATTACTGCAAGAACTAACATTTTTCTTACAGCACTTTATGTAGTGGATTGCTTTATTTTTCTGTGGTACATTGAATGTTGCTTCCCATTCACAATGAAAGTAACTCCCTGCCCCCCCCTCCCTCCCCCTTAGTGGAGGTTCAATTATTTATTATCGTTCCCTGTTTTTGTAAGTCTTCAAATGGAGTCAAAGCTTTCACTTGTAAGCAACGGTCATACCTGATTTGTCCATGAATTTGTATGTGATAATCTTACTGATGGAATTTATTTCAAAGATTTATCTTTTAATTTTGGGAAATGGAATTGAGTTTGAAGCAGTGCAGGACGTACTAAGACAGGTCCTGCTTTAAAGAAAATTGTCTCTAAAAGGAGAACTAGCATAAAGGGAAAATAAGGAAATAAGTTAATTACATAATTTGTTGTGAGCTCTATAGGAGAGGATTTCACTAAGGAATTAAATAGAAAACATCTGTCTCTTCAACAACAAATGAACAAATAGCTATGATTTACACTTCTCAGTAATTCCAATTCTAGCCTTAAGCAACCTTAAGCAATCTGATTTAGTGTTGCCGTCTTTAATCTTCTTGTCTTAACTTAATTCAGGGCAGATTCTTTCCAGTTGGAGTGTCAGTGAAGAGACAATCCATCAGCATTGAACACTTCAGTTTTGCACGAAGTTACCTGTGATATTTTTGTATAATATAAATGTGATGCAAAGTCCACTTCTTTTGAAGTTATGTGTAAAGTGCTTTTGTACATACATGTGTATATTGCACAAGCCAATATGTAGATAAATGTATATTGTACAACCCAACTTTCAATTCTCAAATTATTTTAGGTAATTTTAAACTGCTCTGCATTACCCTGTCTCTTGCACTTGCTTAGTAGTCCCAAGGAATCTATTCGAAAGGAAGCGTGCTGGACTGTTTCTAACATTACTGCAGGAAACAGAGCTCAGATTCAGGTAAAGCCTGTATATTTGTTATTTGGTTGGTTTTCTTTTCATTTTACTAGTTCACTTGATTTTCCTTCACAAGGAGAAATAAGTAGATACGACATTGACGCTGATTATTTGTTTTAATCCTAACTGTCTATAATTTTACGTAACTGAAATGTTTTCTTCTAAATTTTGAAAAAATATTATTTTATGAAGTTATTTGTAATAATCTGAAAATGGCTTTTACGATTTGTACTAGAGAAATTGATTCATTTCTCTCAAAGGGATTTGGTTGGTGCTTAGAAAACAAATGAAAGGATACTTAAAATATGCTCTTAGACCTGATATCAACAGTTGTTATCTTTCCCTGTGGGAGCATCATCTACTGGTATATTCTCTTTAATTTTTTTCTGCATTGCAATATACCTGTTAAAGTAATAAGCCATTTTTATCTTCTTAAAAGTTGAAACAAAACATCTTGCACAAATTAGTGCAGTGAAAAGTGGACAGTTCTACCAGTTTTGAAATGGTGAACTTGGATAAAAAAACCTGCCATGATGTCGTGAATACTGAGTTGTATTCTTCTGGAAATTACTAAATTGTGACTATTGCGCCAGGTGTCTGGAGTTACCTGAGAAAAGGTTCTGTTTGACAAAAATAAGAATTCTGAATCAGAGTACATGTTTCAACACGATTTTTTCCCCCATGTACTTCAGTCAGGGATGAAAATGTTACTTATTGATGTCATTTGAAATATATAATATCGTTTGCAGTTATAGGCATAGTGTTTCTGTGGAGACTGCAAACCTGAATAAAGTGCACAAAGTGAAGTTTTGTTCTGAGGCTTGATCTCCAGTACAGGTTTAGTGCTTACGTCATATGATTTTTAAATGGGCCTATCCAGTGAGCAGTAGTCTGTCCACTACAGACAGAGAAATCACAAAGAAGTTGTTCTGGTGGCTGCTGCTGTGCAATGTTGGAATAGTTCCGAATTTCAGTTTAGTGGTTCTAGTTGGTGTGGTGCCTTTGTTTGCTTTGAGATCAGCGGGCATCACTGACTCGTACAGTGAAGGGTATTAATGTTCTTTGTGTATACTAAATCATTTTTAATTACCATAAAATATTACAATTACATCTCTTAGGCTGTTATAGATGCAAATATTTTTCCAATATTGATTGACATTCTTCAAAAAGCTGAATTTCGCACCAGAAAAGAAGCGGCATGGGCCATAACTAATGCAACATCAGGAGGAACCCCTGAACAGATTAGGTAAGTCTGTATATGTTACTGTTTTCTCTGCCTAGTTATCTTCTCTAAGGCATTTTTATTTCTGCATTTGAATCCTGACAAACGTAGCCACAAAATCCTAAACACAACTGTGATTCCTTAAAACTCTGTCTATACAGGGATTAAACATGTAGAAATTCAGAAAAATGAGTGAAATATATGCAGTAGACTTAATAACAAATTCACTGATGTTTCAGTCATATTACACCTAAAGCTTTCACAGGGTTGTCTTCCAGAGTTGATGTTAGATTGTCAGGCACAGGTGGAACAGTTAATGAATAGTTTCAGTATTGGAAAATGGAAAACTTTGTGAGAGTTGTTTAGAAAACTTGTGCAATGGGATTGTATGTCTTTGTGGAGAGGATTCAGGAATTTTAGTGGTTTCTTCACGTATTTTAAATTCACTATCAGTATTATTTTAAAGCAGATGTTGAAGCTCCTTTTTCAAAATCGAGTTTGATTAAAATTTACTGTCGGCAGCTATTTATATGCTGCAAAGATTGGACTTCTTGAATGACCAGAATAAAATACCCGGTTTCTCTGAATGCTATCAGCATAGCGATCAGTTTGAACCAGTAGTTGATGAATGAATGTAAAAATGACAGTGTATTATTTGGAAGCCAGAACTGAAAGGGATGTGATAACTCTTCTAGCGCATTTGGAAGATGTGTTGCAATAAGTGCATGCTGATTTATTTAAAATGTAAACAATCCTGGTTTTCTTATAACCACTAAGTGTTGTCAGAGGTAAGGAAAGTTCGTTGGTGTTTTTTTGCTGTAACTTTGATTGCTTGCATAACATCTTAAAATTTAGCATATTTTAAATAAATTTTAATTCAGGATCTTCAAATAGTAAATGTGCATGTACTACCATAAAAGTAGCTTCTCATCACAAAATATAGATCTATTACCTATATAATGAATTTTTAGCCCTTTAACATCGGCAAGGTACTACTGTCTAATAGCAGGATAATTTAAAACCACTAAATAAACTGTATTTAAGCAACCTTTTGATTCTGGCAAATGTTACTGTCTTTATTTTAGTTGCACACTAGAAACAAGGACACAGGTTCTGACTTCCAAAGTTCCTATACAATTTTGTGCAAAATTGGAAAAGGAATAGGATACTGAGAATCCCAATATCTTTTTTGTATTTACAGTTATGTCCTTTCTTTTGTGGTAGGTAATGCTAATATCTTAGTGGGCTGCTGGTGTGGACTATGTTAGTATAGAGCGGTGCCCAGTTGGGAATATGCACATTAAATTTTCTCAGTAGGCTAGATTAGAATATTTATTCAGTCTCAGACTAAGATGATCTTTGTGTTTTAGAAACTTTTTGTTTCAGCCACTTACTTTAGCAAAATTAAGGCTCTATAGTGGTAAATGGGCGTGTCAGAATAAATGTTCTGGATTATCAGTCCTTCTTTTTCTCCCACCCTCCTCTGTTTTTCTGCTGTTATAAAGGTATTTGGTAGCACTAGGTTGTACCAAGCCTCTTTGTGACCTCCTGACTGTGATGGATTCAAAAATAGTACAGGTGGCTTTAAATGGACTTGAAAATATTCTGCGTCTTGGAGAACAAGAGTCTAAGCAAAACGGAATGGGCATTAATCCTTATTGTGCCCTTATAGAGGAAGCATATGGTAAGAAATTACTTCTTGTAAAAGTACGTACTTGAACTCCCTTGTTTCGGGCTATAAAAACAAAACCATTTGTAGGTTAAGTTTAATACTGGAATTTTTACTTCAAGCGTAAGTGGACATGGAAGCATGATAAATAATGTAACATGGTAGGAAAAGCAGAAAACCTGTGGATGTTTTTGTCTGTGGTCAGTTTATGAAATGTGCCTCTAGAGAAACAGTCTCAGAAATATTTAACACACAGATGTCCTAGTCTGTTGGAGCCATGGTTTGCCCAAGTTTATCAGCCAATCCTAAAGATCGTTTTATTACTTCAATACATAGTCCTGGCTGGTACAGTTTCATTACCAACAGGCATGTGAGATCAGAGGCTTTTTTACTTATTCCCAAAATCAGTCACTTTTTAGCAAATACCAGTAATAGCAAAATCAACGTCAGATCATAAAATTAAGTAAGTTTGTACTTCTTTGTGATTGTATTTTGTTCTGTTTCTTCTTTTAAGACGTTGAATTAAACCGCATTTTAAAGGCAGAGTATCAAAACTAAAATGGCATTTGTGGACTTCCATGACTGGATGCTTTTGATTTAACAAAATTAATGTTAAAACTGGCTCATAATGAATCAGGCGTTATTTATGGAGACTTACCTTTTTGTAGTTTCTGACAAAACAAAATTGGCAGATGTTTGTGCTCCAGAAACTGCTAATAACAATTCTGATTGACCACACTATATCTGACTAGATGATGCTAACTTTTCTGTAAAGCAGCCTTGAAAACAGACTTCCCTGTTAGAGTTGCATTTCTAAAATCAAGTACATACTTAGATTGCAAAAGTACGTTCTCCAACATGTAAAAGGAATAAATACTGAATACTTCAGTGGAATTTATTCTGTTCCAAATTTTGAGTCTGTTCACAACTTCAGCTATTGAATGTCTAGGTTCATTTTGCCTTGACCAGTTAAGCATAGGCTGCTGAAGCTGTGGAGTAGAAGTTCAGTAGGGGAAACAGCTGATTATATCACTCTCATTCTTTAGCCTCTGTAGTCACCAGAAGGGTTCATATGAGCTCTTCCTAATCCAACTTAAATGAAAACTGAATTATCTTAAATAGTTAAAAAGGAGTTTTGAATCAGCCTGACTGACTGCCAAGCACTTATTCTGCCAGCAGAGCAGAGGTCATGTCCTCTAGCTTTCAAATGGTAAGCCTTTGGAAAGCTAGCATCTTCAAATCTTGAATTTAAAACTTTGAAAAAATGTACCAGACTGTGCCCAGTGACAACTCTGTAATAGGGGATAGAGTTTAGAGTTAGGGAAGACTGAAAGAGTAAAAGGAAAGAAACAGGGATATTGGAAATTGCTGTAGCAAACAGATTTATGCTATCCTGCTTTTATACAGATTAAATTTCCTTGTAGGCATGGCATGTTTCTTTGTAGATAACACATCCTCTTCCTCCTCCTTAGTTTTATTGATATTCTTTTAGCATAGTTTTAAAATCAGTTTGGACAGCAGAAGATGCTGCAGAAAATGAAGACTAGAAATACATGGGTTAGGAAATGAAGAATTAAGAAATTAAGAATCAGTGATATTGAAAGAATGATTTGGGGTTGCATTTTTTTTATCTAAGTGCCACCACTGTTTTTTTCATACTGTGAGCTGTTTTTGTTTGAATTTGTTGTTCTTCTAAGCAACTAAATTTTGAAAATGTTTGTTTTGAATTTAGGACTTGATAAAATTGAATTTCTTCAGAGGCATGAAAACCAAGAGATCTACCAGAAGGCTTTTGAACTCATAGAACATTACTTCGGTGTTGAAGAGGAGGACTCTAGTATTGCACCTCAGGTGGATGAAAGTCAGCAGCAGTTTGTGTTTCAACAGCAGGAGGCTCCAATGGAGGGGTTTCAGCTGTAAACTGTTAAAGTGAAGATGAGCATAAAGTGTAAACACTTGTAGGGTTTTGGTTCCCCCACCCCCTGACGTCTTTTCTTTATGGCCAAAGTTAGAGGAAAAGTTGAGTATGTTTTGCAGAAATAGATGATGAAGCAGCTCATGCACTTTTATAATATTGTGTTAGTTACAACTGTTCTTTGTTTTGTATTTGTCTTTTTCATTATCTCATATGTACAGAAAACAACTGTGGGTAATCATGTCTAAAGTAAAGCATTAAACGTGATCTAACATGAACTGTTAAGCTAAGACTTGGTAGGATTTTAGGTAGTGGTTCTGAATTTTTCACGTAGTCTCAAACTGCATATCAGCAATACAGTTACTGACAGTTGAATTTTTGGCAGTAGGCTTGACTTGCCCAGTCTCTATCAAATCTACCTCTTGTATTGAAGCAAAAACATTGCTTCAGAACTAAGGCATGAAATAAAGATGAGCTTGTAAGAAGCTGAATTGGAATGTGAAAAATATTTATTTAAATTGTGAAACTTTTATGCATTACGTACTTTACAATACACTGTTGGAATTTATTTATAAAATGTATTTAAAGACATAATAGATATACATATATAGTGCTGATTACCTAATATAATATTGAACATACGAAAAAGTTTTTTCGGAATTGTGTGGGAAGCAGACTGTTTTAGAGGCTTTCAAATTGAAATCAGCAGAGAGCTTGCTGGTCATTTGATGTTTGCTCTGTAATTAAAGCTGCTAAATGGCATTAAAAGTCAGCCACAAACACAGTACTTTGCTGTGGAAGCAGTTGCTGTAGTTACCACAAGAATGCTGTGATATGAATGACAGAGATGGTGATTTGCACAAATCGCCAAGCAGATGGTTTACAGCTGTCTCCAGTCAAAGTGTGGTAACACCACTTTATTTTGAGAAACATTGCAATGTTTGCCTTTCTAGTACAGTAGCTGCTTAGAAGTTTTGATAGCAGGGGGTGTTTTTTGACCAAATATGCTATCGCCACTTGAATTGTTCTTTAACTAACTCGGTTTTCTTTTGGTAAGAGAATAGGAATACTGCAGTGAAGAATACAAAGCAAATCACTCCTTTCCGGTTGAAGGAAAAGTTTGTTGTACTGTAAGTAGCATTAAGTGTGTGGACATCAAAACTAATTAGAGGTTACTATCATCTAAATATTTAGGCTCTACAATATACAGTGTTTGCTGTTAAACACTAAAAGAAATAGGGTTCTAATATTTACATTAACAATTTTGAATACTGAAAAATTTATGCTCTGCTTGGACTTGCATATAAGTAGCGTTTCTGGCATATTAGTAGTATATCTTATTTGGATAAATTTATACTTTGGGTTAACTCTAAAGTATGAGGGGGGTTGTATTTATATTTTTTTTTACCTGTAATTCATGAATTAGCATCAAACTCCTGGGTTAAGTGAAATCCTGGACATGAGAGCATTTCATTCTTCATAAAAAGCTGCAATTTAAACTTCACATTACTTACCCCATGGCACTGTGCTTGTCACTAAACAATATTTTAATGCACTGAAAAATACAGGTTAAAGGTGGTATCATTTACAGTACCATTTTATATTTAGAAATTTTCTTACATGCAAGTTAAGATTCTAAGATGTTTCACTTTGATGTTACAGCAATATATACTATATTGTAATTGAATGTGGGACTTGAAGTGGATTTTCTAAGATTAATGGTCAGTTTTGACTAAGATGTAACTGAGAGGGAAGAAACCTCTTTTTGAAGTCTTTGTAGTGGAAGATAGAAGTATAAGAAGTGTATATAGGAGTGCTGTTACTTTATGAACTCTGACTAACGAGATATTTTAGCAAATGACACTTTAAACCTAGATTTGTACAGCATACAGCAGTTTTGAATAGTGTGATAATACTGAGTACAGCTGCCAAATTTTCATATAATGTTACATGATTGTATTTGTGCCCTTTTTACTGTCATAGTTTTAGGTTTTCATATACTGACCTTCCTTCCTTCCTTTCCTCCCCGCATCTGTTCTAAGTACAGGGTAACAGTCATGGAAACCTACCAGGATTATCAGTAAATGCTGAATTTCAGTGTTCTTCTAGTGTAAGAAAATTATTCAGGTAACAGGGTATTCCATTGTATCGAACAACCTTGTTTTGATAATATTACATAACCAGCTGTGCCTGCTTTTTTATTTGGAGAACCCTGTAAAAACTGCATTTATAAGCCTCTCCAAACCAAATCTGAACTATAAAAATACCAATTAAAAGACTTGAAAATTAAGAAAATAGGGGACATTTAAAGTATTATATTTGTTTTGAAAGAATGTTTTCAGTTTTGTGGATATATTCTGTATGTGTGAATGGTTAGTAACTGCACTTTACACATCTAGATAAACTATATTTCATGCCTCTGATACATTTAAATGTAACAGTTTAAAAGGGAACTAAAATTGATGGTCTTTGGCTAACGAAAACATTATTTAAACTCAACATTTGGTTTACCCTAAAATTCTTAACAATGAAAATTCTTCTTTAAAGAAGAAAACATACGGGATGGCCTCTCCTGTTGTATCACTGGGTTTACATCACACTTTAAAAGCACATAAATGAACAATATAAAACCACAGATGGTGACTTTAAAGTCGGCTTTGGCGTAGTCATTTGCAGGTAGGGGCATGAATATGATGTTGGCTAAACAGATGAAACCAGTGTGGATTAAAAAATGAGAGAAGAAAATCTCTTTTTGAGTTTGGCATTTTATATGGAATCTGAAGTGCCCCATCAATTGTTAAGCTGTTAAAAAATACAGGGTTTTGTGGTTTTGGTTTTTATTAAAAGGGTACCATTTGTTTTGCTTAAATGTGAATACTAACTAGCTAATCTATGCAACTATGCAAAGCATAAGATTTTTTTTTTAGTTCCCTGCTGTTGATACACTGAATCATATCTAATTTTTTTCATCATTGCACTTTTGTCTGAGGACTGGTTCATACAGCTTTTTCATTTTCTAGTATTTGCTTTAAACACTGTTGCTAGCAGCAATCAGAAAATAGTAATAATGTTGGCACAGAAATAAGTTAGCTGTAGGGCAAGTTTGCAACTGGAAAATATTGTTGGGTCTGTCTTTAAAAAAAAAAAAAAATAGAAAAGATGCACTATTGTCTTTCCTCCACGGTTAGTTCTCAGTTGGCTTAAATTTATAAAATTGTACACTGAGGATTTTTGTAATAGGTCTGCCAGTTGATCTGTGAAGCTTAACTGTGACCTCAAGAGTTCACTGAGATCTGGAATGAGAAATTTCAGTTACTTACGACACAATATCTTCATATAATGTGTGGAAGCTAAAATACCTATACTAAGTTCAGATAGTAATAGTGCATCTTTAAATCCAGGCCAAAGGCCCTTTACTGTAACAGATCACATATGAGTAGTATGCAATATTATGGAATGTTAAATCTCCAAATACCATACAGAAACCAATAAAACCTATTTTACAGACGTTTATTGTACTCATTTAGTGTTTTGATAAGTGTGGCTTCTTAAGCTAGAAAACAAATCCTGTTTTGAATACAGCATTGAGGCAAGTGAATTCCAACTGGCTGATTTGTGCGTCATCAAACCAGGCACTGTCATGAGACAGAAAACTTTGGTTTTAAACATGTTTTGTGAGTATCTAGCCAGACGTATACGGATATGATGATCACAGTCCTGTCTCTGCCCACTTCTTTGGGAATTCCCACAAAGTTTATAAGGACTTGAGAATTTGGGGAATTATTGGGCCATCTCCTCTCCCCTCACTTCTGCAAACCTTCTCGGGGATTAAGATTTGTAATATTCTGGCTGATTGCAGTTTGTTCTTTATTTAGAATTGCAGAAGTGAGTTGCACAAGCCTCCTTATTTTTGCAGGTTTCGTACCTTCACTACTGCTTAGTCCTTGCTGCATTTAACCTTTCATTGAAAAACGCAGCTAGCTTTTCTGTAAGGAACTCTTATCTGTGTAACAGCTCAAGGTAAGCCTGAAAGAAAATTTTTAAGGCAGACAGTGGAAACTTGGCTCCCCCCACACCTGACATTCTTAGGCAACTCTCTCCTTTGAAATTAATTACTACTTTTAATCATGTGCAGAACATTCTAATTTTAGCAATTTGCAACAAGTACATCAAGTACCTCTCTAATAAGAGACCTTCCATTTCTTTCTGCAATCCTGCAGCCTTGTTGGCTCCAGCCTGTGCAATACTACAGTTATCCATTTATTGGTGAAAATCACCAGTCGCTCCCAGCAACAGTTAATTTTGCTCCTACAAGGCCATTTGGCATTTCATACTAAGTTACTTTGTCTTCGACTCCGCTGCCAGCGCGGCCTCTTCCCGCCACTTGGCCTTCTTCGCCAGGTTCCAGCTTGTTAAGGACTCGTGGCGTGCAGCAGCCTGCGGAAGTAAAACAGCGATGTAAGAGCTGTGTAGCAGGAGCAGCGACGCACCCCGGGGAAAGCTGCCCCATCACGGCAACAGCCAGCAACTACTCGCACGTCGTCGGCGGTGGAGACAGCAGCAACGCGGGTTAGAAAACTGGGTGCAAGCCACTGCTGCTGAGGTTTGTCCGCTTTTCGCAGAATTGCATCATTTTTAAGCAGGGTGCGGACTGGCTGGCTAGCGGTGTACTCACCTTTTTAGCCGAGGCAATCACTGCAAAACAGGCAACAACGGAGAGTCCGATCATGATGTAACAAGCTTTAACTCGAGCTTTGTTTCTTGCCCTGTCTAGCATCTCCGGCCTGCAATTAGAGGGATTGAATTGAATCATTACAAAACTGTCAAGTACATCTTCTTCAAAGCATTGCGGACATAACATCGCCACTGAAAAACAAAAACAGAATTAGCTCTCAAATGGGCATCTTCAGCTTGCTGATTGGTTATGTACCACCCAAGAACTTTGTGTCCATTTCCAGTGGAGAAACAGCATTTAATGGACTGAAGCTGATCTCTTTTTTTTTTAAGCTGGAAAAAAAGATTGCTCATGCAATAACTATTTGCATTTAAATGAGTGGAGTAAACACACCAGAAGTCATACCTGAAGCTCTACTTAAGCACAGTGAACATTAAGGGGGTTTATCAATTTTAAACAGCTGGAGTCACAGTGTGGTGTCAACCAGATGTGGTGAAAGCAAGTTCCTTTTATTCGAAATGAACTCCAGAAATTGACTACTCCCGTATCTAACCTGTTTAGATGGCATCCCGTATACTGCAGGGGAGGGGCTTTACCTGCTTGGGTGGGTGGTTAAAACAGAGTTTGTCCTGCTACGAGCTAGAGTTTTAGTTCTTTGGAAGAGCAGTGGCTTTAAATAAAGTGGGCAGCGGAGGTCAGCCTTCTCACCGCTGCAGGAACGCACTCCTGAACAACAACAATCTACGTGATTGTTTTTGCTGGTCATCAAAGGCAAAAGTAGTGAAAACTTGTGCCTGGCGTTTGGCAGGAGCTGCTGCAAGGGGCACCGTGAGGCCCGGCAAACTGCACTGGTCCGGCTCCCGCTGCCCCGTCCTGCGCCGGGAGCAGGCTGCGTTACCCTTGAGGGGCAGCCCTGCAGGAAATCTCCGTGTTGCCAAAATCGTCCCAAAACTTTCAGCTAAGTCTGCTGCTGAGCCAGGCGCTATGCTTGGGAGTGCAGTTTTTAAGATGCCCGTTCATTACAAGGCTGGCTGCGTGCTGTTTTCGTTTCATAAACCACATGGGAATGCTTTATGTGTATAAAGATACATATTCATAAGAAACAGAATATAAATATACACAGCATGTAGTTATTGTTTTATACATAGTCAGAGAAGGACTTGGGGGTGCTGGTGGATGAGAAGCTCAACACAAGCTGGCAACGTGCACTTGCAGCTCAGAAAGCCAACCATATCCTGGGCTGCACCAAGAGAAGCGTGGCCAGCAGGTCAAGGGAGGTGATTCTGCCTCTTTGCTCTGGTGAGACCCCACCTGGAGTCCTGCATCGAGCTCTGGAGCCCCCAACAGAAGAAGAACACGGATGTGTTACAGCGGATCCAGAGGAGGGCCACAAAGATGATCAGAGGGCTGGAGCACCTCTCCTACAAAGACAGGCTGAGGGAGTTGGGGCTGTTCAGCCTGAAGAAGAGGAGGCTCCGGGGTGACCTTAGAGCAGCCTTCCAGTACCTATAGGGGGCCTACAGGAAGGATGGAGAGGGACTTTTCACAAGGGTGTGTAGTGATAGAACAAGGAGTAACGGCTTTAAACTAAAAGAGGGCAGATTTAGACCAGACATTAGGAAGAAATTCTTCACCATGAGGGTGGTGAGGCACTGGAACAGGTTGCCCAGAGAAGCTGTGGCTGCTCCCTCTCTGGAAGTCTTTGAGGCCGGGTTGGACAGGACTTTGAGCAACCTGGTCTAGTGGAGGGTGTCCCTGCTCAGGCAGGGGGGTTGGAACCAGATGATCTTGAAGGTCCCTTCCAACCCAAACCGTTCTATGATCCTATGATTCTATATGTAAAAGGACAGTTGCATAAAGGATTGATTTTATGTTGTGAGTAAAGATCTTGCACTGGTCCCTTTCCCCCCAGGCACTGTTAGCTTCGCTCTAAAGAGGGCGAGTGCTGGAGTCTTTCTGGTGGCAGTTCTGCCCGTGGAAGCATGGGCCGAGGCAGAGCACTGCGGTGCTGCTCTCGAAGGTGTAACGCGACTGACGAGGGGACGTCCGAGGTGCTGCTGGGCCATGCCGCCCCCTCCCCTGCCAGCGCACCGGCCTGCCACGTTTCCTGGGGTGACGGACGGCACCCGCAGTTCTGAGGAGCTGCTTTTGTTGTGTGCCGCGGTAAACAAACATCAGCTTTAACGCAAACCGCACGCCAGACTAGCACATAAAATCATTAACCCACTAATCCATTTGTAGCAGCAAAAGCAAAACCATAAATGTCATTAGTCTGGCTTATTAGCCTCATTGTATTTCACAGTGCACTAACTGAGACTCTCCTGAAGCGGACTGTCACCTCCTCCCCGCTTTCTGCCTCCGCTTTACAAAAAGCAGACCTGATTGTGTGCCCCCCTAATTGCACATTAGGGCCTTTGCTACTCAATTCTTAATCAAGACTCTGGTTAAACCTCTGCTGGGGTCAGTTACAGCTGGGGTTTTTTTTAAAAAAAACACAAACCAACCTTGAAGGAGGACTGCAGGTTTGACTCTCAGTACGAACTATCTTCAGCAGCTGGACTGTGCTCACGGGTAACAGCATCTTGCAATTCTTTAATAAGTTAAAGCAGTGACACAATTCAGCTTCAATGTCTCACAATTAGCTGCTTCTAGTATATTACTATCTATGATCTTACAGTTCTAAAAAGACTTTGCTCACCCAGAAAGCACAAAGTGGCGACGCGAACTTGGCAGGCCGGCTACGGCACCGAAGTGAGCCGCGTGTGTGCGTGTATGCGCGTGGACACGCGTGTCTTCACCAGCACCTCCCATGGACCTGAACAGCTTCCAGAGCTTCCGAGACCTGTCGGAGCCTTCCTCTAGGGGAAGATGGTGGGACTAACACAGCGCACGAGAGGTGGGACAGCAGAAAGCCACTGTCCAGCCCGGCAAACACCGGTGAAACTGTAGGGAGCCAACAGGAACAGGCAGGGGCAGAACGCTAACTAATGCTGCATGTGTCTGACTGCCCATCCGTATGTATCTGCTTAATTCTGAGACAGACCCCATCCATAGGCTTCTTGCAAGTAAAGCACATTCATTGCTTCTGAAGATAAACAGAGGAGCGGTTCCTTTCGGTCAACAAGTTACAGACTATTTTTGGACTAGAATGTTGTTGCTTACAATCCCTCTGCTGTATCTGTGAGACTTGCTAATGACTGTGGTGCCTGCACTTGTAAACAGTCTCAAATCACTGTACATTCCCACCTGAAAAGAGTCTGTGAATAAGTCTGCTCATTCATGTAGGTGACCCTGCTTCGGCAGGGGGGTTGGACTAGATGACCCACAGAGGTCCCTTCCAACCCCGAACATTCTGTGATTCTGTGATTCTGTGATTCTGTGCCTGTTGCTTGACACAGCTCGGCACGCCGCTTACGCTCAACGGACCGCCCGAGACCGGGGCACGCTGTGATGACAAAGCATGGTGTCCTGGAGAGAGACATGGTGGCCAGCAGGGCGAGGGAGGGGATTCTGCCCCTTTACTCCGCTCTCAGGAGACCCCACCTGGAGTCCTGCGTCCAGCTCTGGAGTCCCCAACATAAGAAGGACATGGATGTGTTGGAGCGGGTCCAGAGGAGGGCCACGAAGATGATCAGAGGGCTGGAGCACCGCTCCTATGAGGAAAGGCTGAGGGAGTTGGGGCTGTTCAGCCTGGAGAAGAGAAGGCTCCGGGGAGACCTTATAGCAGCCTTCCAGTACCTGAAGGGGGCCTACAGGAAGGATGGAGAGCAACTTTTTACAAGGGTGTGCAGTGATATGACAAGGGGTAATGGCTTTAAACTAAAAGAGGGCAGATTTAGATAAGACATTAGGAAGAAATTCTTCACCATGAGGGTGGTGAGGCACTGGCACAGGTTGCCCAGAGAAGCTGTGGCTGCCCCCTCCCTGGCAGTGTCCAAGGCCAGGTTGGATGGAGCTCTGAGCAGACTGGTCTAGTGGAAGATGTCCCTGCTCATGGCAGGGGGGTTGGAGCCAGATGATCTTGACCCTTCCAACCCAAACCATTCAGTGATTCTATGAGTCTATGATCCAACGCACCATCGAGCACCCTAAGGAATAGGCAGCAGCTGGCATTGGAGGGGTGTTGCGTGCTCGGTGACTGCCTTGGGGGACACAGCTTCCAGCAAATCGCAGAACCACGGAATCAGCACAGTTTGGGTGGGAAAGGACCTTCACAGATCATCTAGTCCAGCAGGTCAACAAGACCAGGAGACTAAGGCTATGTCAAGTACTTGGTTTTCCTCGGTGGGACATGTTTCTCTCATAACCCCCTTCTCTCCTTTTCCTCAAAGTCTATAATAAATCGTAATTTGTTGGATGTAATCGTTCAGTGACTGTCAGCTTCCTTAGAACTGTCTGTGGGAGCTACAAACAAAAAATATTGTTTACCAATAACATCCTGCACATTAGGAATAAGCAAAATAAACAACCCAGTATACAGATGTAACTGAAGCTATCTGCTGAGATGGATCCAGTTCTCAGTCCCGGGCTCTGGGGACTCCATCAGGAACATTTTTTCATCTTAACCTCTAACCAGGACAGGAAATCCTTTTGCCCTCGAATTTGTTCCCAAGTTTTCCGCGCTGAAAAACGGGACCGCGCCAACCCCTGCGGAAAAGCCTTAGATGGGGGTCACGGCACCCCGCTCCCTCCAGCTCCACGTCCCCCTCGGACAAGGGCAGCACACTTACGGGATCCGCGGGGGAATCTCTTCTTCCGCCTTGAAACGCCCGGTCCACAGGAGGATTTTTCTGTCAAACTTCGAGGGTTTGTAGCTCGCGGCCACCTTGTGAGCCTGCTGGGCTGAAACGCGAGGGGAGACCCGCTCCGTCAGTCGGACCGCGCCGACGGCGGGAGGGGAAAGCACCCGCCCGTCCCACTGGCTGGAAGGGCAGCGGCGGATCGAAACCCCCGGAGTGGCCTCCCCGCAGCCCCCCGAATCCCCCCGCACGCAACCGCAGCCCCCGCCGCCCCGCTCCGCCCTCCCCGCAGCCCGCGGGTGCCCACCCCGGCGGCAGAACCGATCCGCTCCGCCGCCCCCGCCCCCGCCGGGCAGCGCCAGCCCGGCCCCGCCGCTCACCGCGGGTGCCGCCCGGGGGGCTGCGGGCGGGCTCCCCGCCGCCGGCGGCTCCCCGCGGCCCGGGCGGGCGGCGCGGCGCGGCGGGCAGGAGCCGGCCCGGGCGGAGCCGCGCCGGCAGCATGGCGAGGCGGCACGGCCGGACCCTCTGCCGCGGCGGGAGCGGCCGCCGTCCCGCTCCCGCTCCCGGTCCCCGCCCCGCCGAGCCCCCCCAGCCGCGCCCGGAGGCGGGGCGGGCGGCGGGGGGGGGCCGGTCCCGCTGAGGTCTCAGCTTCTCCCGAAGGCAAATCGTTCAGCAGAGGAATCAGACCTTTGTCACCGGAGTGAGTTCCAGCGCCCTCGGTATTAAAAGGGTTTTTAACTGCTGTTTGGAGAGCGTTTCGTTCTGGAAAGATACTCAGAAAAAGCACTTTCTTTTCAGTGAGTAGTCCCAGGTTGATGTTTTCTTATTCACACGTGTACACTTTCCACTCCAAAATCATTACAGTAGCATAATGTCCTTATTATTGGTAAAACAGCCATTCCGATCCATTTAACTCAAACTTAACTCCAACTTAAAAAAAAAAAAATCTAAGAATGCGTCGTTCCACATCCTATTTCAGAACGAAATTTCCATTTGCGAATGAGCCGTTCACTGAGCAGAAGGACCCAGCTCCCTGAACCGAAGCTCCGCACCGCCTTTCTCCACGTCCTTCTGAAAATGACAGAAAAGAAGAGCCCGCAGCTCTTCGCGCGCAGCACACCCCCCGAGTAGCTCTGCCCCGCTCCGGAACGTCGCTGGGGAGATGCAGACCCACCGATGGACGGGCCCGCAGCCCCTTCGCCCCCATCCCGCTCAGAGCGAGCGGCTCGGTGTGGGGCAGACCCAGCTGGCCAGGGCAGGAGGGGTCAGCGTGGCCGGGCCGGGCTGCCCAGCACCCTGCGTTACGGAGCAGCGTCCCAAACACTGCTCTTCGCTGCTGCTCTGCGCGGAACCCACGCGTTTAGGGTGGTGGTGGCTCCGGTGGCCGTCGGCAGAGCTGCTGGGAGGGAGCCTGGAGCTAGCATAAATAGTTCCCAGCGCTCGCCGAAGAGCTGCTCGAAAGATTGTGGGTGGCTGAAAGGCGTCTGCACGGCTCGAGCTACCGAAATCTTGAGAGAGTTATGCCCTGGAGGAGGGGACTTGAAAAATTTGGCAGACTTCACAGTCCTCGTTCTCCCTGAAGATATTGTACACTGTGTGACAGTGGCTTCAGAATGCGTCGTTTAGCATCATTAACGAGGAATGACATAAAACCCCGGAAAGTGAAATAGCCGTTACATCCGGAGCAGCCTCCCGCTGACCCCAACAAACGGCATCTTCACACCTGACTTCTCTGTGGGCAGCACTGTATTTGGGGATCTTGTGTCCTCTGTTGCTCCTGGAAGCTGAAAGCTTGCAGGTGGGCGCGTACGGGTGTCAGCATTCCGAGCAGTGGGGTCGGAGTCTTTCCAAAGCGAGCGAGCAGAGCGTGCGCTGAGCTGGGAAGACGAGCCGACCCCCGCAGCCCCGCACGGTCCGACCTACGGGCTGTGGCTCCAGGGCAGCCACGCCGTGACTTCGCTGTGACTCGGTGAAGGCGATTTCTGTTCTGAGCTCTGGTGAGGTAAATCTGTTTCAGGCTCATTTAAGGTCCCTGTGCCTGGTAACAGGAACGGTCAGATTGCTGGGACACTTACTGTTCCGGGCACGGAAATGTGTGCAAGTGCTCCCTTTAACATCACGAACCCCAATTTTCAGCTTTGTTAATCCTCTGTGTAGGGTAGCACAATCCCTTGTGTTCTACCTACATACGATCACCTGCTTCTTGCAGACAAGGCATTTAACAACGTAAGTAACACAGCTTGGTGTTTCTTTTTTCTTTTTTCTGCCAAGTCTAGCTAGCAAATCTGTGACACCCTCTCAGCTCCACCACTGCCTGTACGCCGTGAAAAAGACCTGAGTACCTCCAGAGGCAGACAGGGCATTGAGGACTCCTTTGAAATTCTGTGATGTCTTTCCTTAGAGACACCTCCACAGAGACCTTCATATCGCTGTCATTGTGCCCTGTTCCCCAAGACATTTTCCTCATTGTCCCGTAGGGGGAATGCCCCACCATACTTCGCTTTCAACCTAAAGGACGTTTGTAAGGAGCAGATGGAGATCTCCGGAGTGGAAACACCGCACAGGTGCATACACTGCTGCTCTTCAAGGCCAAACAAAGTTCATGGGGAAATGTAATGAAACTAAGTAAGCAAACTCAATTTTAAACAACAATATGGCTTTAATTATCCCCTTTCCTTAAATCCTCAAGGCACAACATGCTCAACGCTTTTCTTCCCACCTGGACAAGGTCCTGTGCAGCCTGCTGTAGGTGACCCTGCTTCGGCAGGAGGGTTGGACTAGATGACCCACAGAGGTCCCTTCCAACCCCTACCGTTCTGTGATTCTGTGATTCTGTGAAAACGATAAATACAGGTACAACGTTCAAGACAAATTCACTTGTTTAACCAGCTTAGTGCTGACATTCATGCAATGTAAGCTTTGCTTCTTTCTTTTGGGGAGAGAGTTTGCTGCGTTGGCAGCCAAATCGCAAGAATTTTAACATTGTTGTAGATAATTTCGTATTCAGAACAGTATTCATAACTGCTGATGTATGAACAGCATTCATCGTATAAACACATATGCATAAACCTTCATTCTTCCAATCAGCTACAGAACTTACATAATTACTCAAATATGTATGTAAATCACAGCCTTGTCATCCAAATTACTTTAAATATAGCTTCACAGATATGTATTACATATATAGTCTACATATCAAAGTAATTTTGTTGCCTGTGTCCATTGCTGAAATGTGATCTATAGCTATTTTTAACAAAATATGAGTAGAAAAATCGTGTAGATATGGGTTACAACATATAAATAGAACTGATAGAAAAATAGACATATTTTACATAATAATAATACAAGGTGTCTATGAACTACCAAATCTCCTGAATTTTAGTTTGACTTGCCACAACATCCAATTATTCCATATCCAAACAAGAAGCATGGAAAAAACTCAAGGAATTTAGTGTTATTTCAGGGTAACACAGCACAGAAGTTTCTACGGTCCAGATCATGGGCTTTATGGATGTGGAAAAATATGCTTCACAGTCCTGGACTGGCAACATAGCTCTGCTGTTTAGGGATTGAAGAAGCTCTGTGGTACTGTTGTCCCAACAGGAAGATTTCTTCTTCTCTGAACATGCCGTTTGCCTCTGGGACAGCAGGCACGGTGTAGCTGTGTTCATGGAGCTCCAGAGCAGAGACTCATCCAGTGCAGCTCATGTCAGTCCATTCCTGTGCTATTTCTACGTGTTGGCATGGTGCCTTCTCATCTTCTTGTTGAAAATCAGATTTTTAAAATACGTATCAAAAAAGCTAAAATTCCCAGGGTGTGCTCACACTGATCCTGGTCTTTACATTATTTAGGATGACGAGAGGAATCGATTAGCGTTTGTAAGTTTTGACATTAGACATTGACATTGCATCTTCAATTAAGCAGATAACTGGGGACAGATCCTCTCTCCTCGTGCATCAGAGGAGGTACAGAAGGTGGATCAGTGTATTTCCTCAGACTATGGGGCAAAAAAGTAGATGGACATACGTATAACTGCAGAGCTCCAGAGAAATTCTTTAATTTTCATATAGAACTGTCTCTAGTTCATTATTATCCTGGTAAATACAAGGAACTTTAAAAGTGACTGCAGCACTTGTCTGGAATAAGGTGTGCAATTTTGGGGAGTTTAAAAAAAAAGGATTCACTCATATCAGGTGAAAAAGGTAACTTTTGGATGTTCAGGAGAATGGAAAGCTTATCTTAAAAGCGGAGACTAAAGGACGGGCTTGTTTACCCTGTCAAACAAAAGCTGGGAGAGGGCTCCGTCTGAGCTGTAAAGCGGACCCAGCTGGGAAGAAGAGTGCCTGAAACAACTGAGTCTCAAAGATGCAAAAAAAGTGAGGTAAACCCATATGTTCCCACCTACAAGTCTGTGAGAAATAATAATTTCCTGATGCTTCTGCCTCGCTCGGAGGAGTGAGATGGCGGAAGAGGTTCCCGCAGGTCTGCGGGCGCGGGCCGGGGAAGGCAGGGAGCTGCTGAAGGGGTCTGCACCTCACGGCGCGCGCAGGAGCTGGGGCTGGGCTCCGCGAGCAAGGAGAGCCTTGCACATCTGGCCATGGGTAACTGCTTAAGCACCGGAGGAGAAGGCATTTCGGGTGGCCTCCTCGCTTTGGGGATGCCAAGAAGGAAGAAACCCGAAAGAGAAATGGCTCCCTAAGATGGCTTTCTGTCTTCTAGTACTTTAATGCTACCCAGTCATATGCTGGAGAGTCTTTTCCTGGCCATAGTCCTTGCCGTATTTTTAGGAAGAACTTTCCCTTTTATCACTCTCTGCCCAGGCACTTGGAAATGGCAGTTTCCATTCACAGAGTTTTTCTCACACTTACACAAGTCTGAGAGAGCAGCTCGGGAGCCGGAAGATTTTGAATCTGAAGAAATCTGACTAACAGCAACGCTGCTTGCGCTCTTGGAGGAATAAGTGTAAATCATTTTGAGAAAGGCAGATTTTGTATTCGTTTCTTGCTTGTAAATGATGACGTAGCACTTTGGAAGAAAAGTGCAGCAGAGGATTCCATAATTGGATATTAAAACAACGATGATTTCCACTGCTGGCAGGTATTTGCCGAATGTGGTTGCATAGACAGGGATAAATACAATCCACGCTATGAAGTAAATTAGCATGCCAAAGGTGATGAATTTAGCTTCGTTGTAGTTCTCTGGCAACTTCCTGCCTTTAAAGGCAAATATGAAACAAATGAAGGCTAAGGCAGCGATGTAGCCCAACATAATCCCGAAAGCCACAATAGAGCCCTCGTTGCACTCTAGAATTATTGCTTTTGCGATTGAGAAATTTTGCTTTACAAAAGGTGTCCTAAATATTAGCCAGAAGGTGCAAATGATAACTTGAATTCCAGTGCAGGTGACCACAGTGGGAACAGGTTTATATATGCATTTCAGGAAATTCTGCAGCTTGGGATCAAAGCTGAAGGCTAGTAAAATTTTCAGTGACTTCACTAAAATACATGAAATGCAGAGTGCAAAACTTATGCCAAAGAGGGCTTGCCTAGTTTTACACTTGAATTCTGTGGGTTCATCTATGAAGAAGATGGTGCTTAAAAAAATCAAGAAGTGGCTGAAGAGAATGATGTAGCAGACGGTTAGACCTCCAGACGCCTTTACAACCGGCGTGCTCAAGTTTTTAGTAAATATTATACTAATCAACAAAACCAGTAGAACCCCAAAAGCGGAGAGCAGGAGGAGGAAAATCGCAAACCAGTCAGTCCAGGCAAGGAAATGGATCGTCTTTCTGTAGCACGTGGTGCTGTTGATGGGAGCCCAGTAGGTTTTGTTGCTGCATCGGTAGCAGTAATCCATATCTGAAAGCAGAAAAAAGGGAGATAGCTTAGAAACCCGAAGCAAACAAACTGCGAAGTGGATTATGGAGGCTGGAGATACAAGCGGGATGTGGGAAGGGGTGCGGCGGGGATGGCCAGGGCTGACTGCTTCCCAATGTTGCTGTCGCCGTCCGGGCGGGGGAGCTGCAGGGCTTCGGTGACAGCGGTGGCCGCAGCGGTGTCAGAGGTGGCAGTGGTGGCTGCGGTGGCGGTGGTGACAGAGGTGACAGAGATGGCAGCGGTGGCAGAGGTGGCAGTGGTGGCTGCAGCGGCAATGGTGACAGAGGTGGCAGTAATGGTTGTGGTGACAGAGGTGACAGAGATGGGAGCAGTGGCAGAGGTGGCAGTAGTGGTTGTGGTGGCAGTGGTGACAGCAGTAGCTGCAGTGGCAGTGGTGGTTGCAGTGGCAGTAGTAGTTGTGGTGACAGCGGTGGCACCAGTGGCAGAGGTGGCAGTGGTGGCAGTGGTGACAGAGGTGGCAGCGGTGGCAGTGGTGGCTGCGGTGGTAGCGGCAGAAGGAGCAAAGGGAGAGTGCCTGCCAGCTGGGAGCAGGGGCTGCCTGCAGCCAGGGGCAGGGAGGGGACAGGGAGAATGACCAAGGTCCTAAAACTGTCTTGGTCAGCTGACTGGCAATGCATCAGCTGGCCAGAGCTCTGCACAGGCAAACTTTAACTGAAACCCGAACAATGACTTGAGATTAAAAGTCAATTGTCTTACAGAAATTGGAGCTATGTTTCTTTCATTTACCGATTTCAACTAGAAAAAAAACCCCTCTTTCTCTTTACAGATAGTTTTTGAACTACAACAGCAAGAATAAACATTGCTTTAGATTATACTCTGAAAGGTTACTTTTGTTGTAAAATTACTATTGTCTGACATGAAGAAGTTTCACAATTATTTGAATTAAAAAGATAAAATTAAATTTCCTTCTGCTCTCAGGATATTAAAAGTTCATTGTACCCCAAATTTCTTTATTTCATCTGTCTCCTCCATATTTAATTTTCCCTTTTAAAAAACTTTGCTCAAACCTACAAATGAACCAGTGGTAAAGTACACATCAGATTTGATACTAGAAAATATTATTGTACAGTTATGTCAAACTCCACAGTACTCCTTGGTAAGAAAAAAACAATGTTGGTAATCAAATACGTAAGCCTTGAATTTCATAAACTCACAGAATGGTTTGGGCTGGAAGGGACCTTAAAGATCACCTGGTTCCAACCCCCCTGCCATAGGCAGGGACACCTTCTAGTAGGCCAGGCTGCTCAAAGCCCCATCCAACCTGGCCTTGAACGCTGCCAGGGAAGGGGCAGCCACAGATTCTCTGGGCAACCTGTGCCAGTGCCTCACCACCCTCAGAGTGAAGAATTTCATCCTCATCGCCTGGGTGTACCACAGACAGACTGCAAGCAAAGCTCTGTTCTAAGGAGAGTCGGTCTCACTGACAAATCAGACAGACTTTCCATCCTAACACAGAATAACGCTAGTCAACTGGAAAATCTAACTGCTCTACATTTGGTCTTATAAAAAGCATTTAAATCAAGTTTTATAGGCCAAACACTTGCATTTGGGAAACTGAGCATAAACAAATATTTGAATCCCATGCCAAAGTCATACCCAAGGCTGCCAAAGTATGACACCCAACCAGAACAATTGTATTGATCTCTAAATAAGCCTTTATTGGGATCCCAGTTCCTTACCTGTTTGATTACTGTAGTGGTTTTCCGGACAGTAAACACACTCGTAGCAGCATGTGTGTGGACTTGCCGTAACCTTTTTCATCTGTCCCGGCCTGCAGTGCTGTGAACATGTTGACTGAACCTTCTGCAGTGTGCAGAGAACAGGAAAAAAAAAGCTCAGGCACAACTAACTCCTGAGAAACACTGAAAATAAACCTCCAGTAATTCTGTAGTTTAGACTTTTTCCATATGATGTATTTTAAGGGAATCTGAAAATGATGCTGAAAAAAGGCATTGTAGGCTCCATGTTTCTTGCATTTTCCCCACAGAGTCAGCAAGTGACAGGATGGGGCATTATTTACCTGATAATTTTATTTTTTGGTCCTGAGTGCCAATCAGTGGAACTGTCTGTACCTTTAAAATCCAGATCAAAGGGTCTCACCCAGCTTGGAACCTGGGATTTAGACTGCTGAGGATCAGATCCAAAGCCATCCCAGAAGCATCTGGCTGGGGCTTTAAGTGGACTGCTTCACAAGTAGGATCCTGAAACCCCGCTTGGCTGCTCTGAGCCTGGTGGAGACAGCTTAGGGGGACACATTCCTGACCCTCGGCAGCTCACCCCAGAGTCATGAAGCACCACTTGGGTGTGTGATCAGGGCTTTCTCTCGAGGTCTGAGTTCAGGTCCTCCTTGCAATGGAGAAGCAGTCCTGAGGGACATGGCTATTTCTTCTCCCTCCAAGACTGTGCTCACAAGCAGGTGGAGACATTTCCTTGCCATCCTGGGCAGCGCCATAAAGAGGGGCAAGATTTGAAGCTTTCTTCTGTCCTCAGCCTTTTCCATCAGCTGAGTCCACACGCTGAGACTCAAATTCAGCCCACCTAGCAAGCAGCCTCTCCCCGCCCCATTAGTGGTGAATGCTTTGCAGCATGGAGCTGCACAGTGAACCGAGACTTCCACCCATGCACAGATGACAGATGATCCAGCTAGAACTGGCCCAGGCCACCCACTAGTCCTGTCTACACCAGTGCCAGGGCTCCAGGTGGTGCCACCTGCCTCAGAGTCCTGCAGTCGTGCTGACCCCAGGTCTAACAGGAGCAAATAATCAACAAAACTTTTCTTTCTTTTTTATTTTTTTGTTTTTTTAAACAGTAAAGTCAACAGATCTGAGTCTTCATGTACAAAATAAATGATGGTGGTACCTAAGAGAGGGGGCTTCTATACACAGTCATTTTTTATATTAAAACCCCTTTACAAGATTCTGGAATAGCACCCTTAGGACAGACATAACTTCTGATTTACTCATCTTAGGAAATTTTCCAGGAGCATGCTGGAGAAATAACTCAATTTCAAATCACTGAGGCTGCTTACAGGCTAACTTGCTTCTCAAGGTGCCTGAAGGTGGTCGAATAAACCCAGAGAGGATTCTTTGCTCTAAAAGGGGAACATGAAACCACAAGAAAGATTTCTAGCTGACATATGCTTCAGTTGTAAATACTGGAGGGAGAAGAAAACATATGAAGCAAATTTCACATGTTCTGTCAACAAATTAAAAGTTACCTTTAAATCCAGAAATTCATTTTTTTTCTCCTCATCCTCAAAGATAAAGTCACCTTTCTCTGGGTCATATTCCGCCATAGTGGTGATTTCCATGTGGCCATCAATTTCTTTCCAAAGAAGTACATCGTAATTGGTGCTCATATCTCCGTTGGAGTCAAACTTGATTTCTTTATCATCATCAATTACTGTAACTTTTTTCAGTTCTTCAAGGAGCTGAACATAAGTGTAAAGAATGATAACATGCATCAGTATCATGTCAGTATGATAAACTCTATAGTATAATATCTGTATGATAACTTTTTAGCAGTAAAAGAAATCTTAAAATTAAAAGATATCTTTATAACTGTTTAATTTGATGTCCTACACAGAATTACGTTGTTCAGACAATCCTCTTGACCTTGAAGATCTATTAATAAAATAATCATAATTTTGTAACTCTGTGCAATGTGTACAAATACTCATGTTAGTATTTTTTTCCAGCCTTGGAAATTTTGGTACTGTGACTGCAAAGAAAATATTTCTGCTTGCAAGAACTAATCACCTTTTGGAACTCCCCTTCTTGTAAAGAATGACTGTGAGTGATGCTCCTGTTGTTACTTTACTGTCACCAGAGCTGATCTGGGCAACATTTGCTTCCAGAGTAACCTCCCCCCATAGTGTCAGGAAATATCTACTGCAACGTCGTTTTCAGCTGTGCCACTGACTGACACTGTTTATTGCAAGGTGAGACTTCACCATTAAATGAACAATAAGTTCCAGCTTGCTCAGATGAAGTGATCAATGGCACAAGGGCGACAAACAGCAAGGCCATATTTTTTGGCAACAGGGATTAATTAACAAGAAAAAGCCTCCAGGTTTTGGTGAAAGGCTGAATTTAAGTGCCCTTTGAAAAGTAAACTGTTACCTGGATCCTTTTGTGATATTTGTAGTATTTAAAAAACATACTGACAAGTATATTATTTCAATATGCTCTGGCAGATATATATGTATGTAATGTATCTGGTGCATATAACATGTAATTTTTTCATGTACAGCATAATTTTTTGAGAGTTTGTGTACTCTCACTGCATCTCTTCTAATTTATGAAGAACCAAAGTGTGCTTCTAACCAATATTTCATCTGAGTTGGATGTTGCATAGTCATGTGGGACTGAACAGAAATTTTGTATTCTGTATCCTCAGACGAGTCATTTAAGCTTTCTTTTCTACATTTTTCCAATTTTTCTAATAATATGGGAACAACAGAGATTTTTTAATACATCTTGGTCTTCAGACAGAAAGGGCTGATATTTAGCAACATTTTGATTTAATCGATGGCCATTTTTGCAAAGTCTGTAACACCAGTAACTCTGTCTTTTCTCTCTATGAGGAGAGGTGTGATATGGATTAGTTGCATCCTAAGCCTTATATATACCCTTATATATATATATTCTGGAGGGTTGAATTTAGTATAGAGGAAATGTATTATGAAAAGAGCACAGGGGGAGTAACTGTCTCTTTCAGTTTTCTTCATGAGTTCTCAGCCTCTTAACAGGACTTTAGATTTGGATTTTCTGGGATTTAATTCAGCGATGCTGTAAATGCAGCTCCATAAAGTTGCATTCCCTGTAGAGCAGTCCTGAATTTGTCCCATTTGCATTTACAAATTCATGTAAGAGTCTGATTGTTACTGTTTTGTGGTTTTTTTTTCAAATCCTCTATCTTGGTTTGACCTGCCCTGACCTAGGGTAAGAGGTCAGAGCAAGTCAGAGTGCTTCAGTGGTTGTTTGACTTTTAAATGAACTTTGTTTAATCCTCTGAGTAAAAGTGTGTAAAAGTGAATACTGCTGAGCAGATTCTTGGGTAAAAGGTCAGGCCAGGTTTACTTGTCTGATTTTTCCTCTTCTTTTCCCACCCAGCAGAGCCTGATAACAAGTATGTCACCCATCTTAAAGACTGTGTGTAATTTTCCTACCAGTCACTTCAGTACAAACCAAGATCAGACAGAGGAACAGTCTGTTGCATCTTCACTTTCAAGTAAAGATTCATTATAGAGGAAAATACTTGAATTCAGACAAAACAGAGGCAATGCTTAAAGAGAAAGAGAGAGGGAAACTGAAACATTCTGGTGAATGCTCCTCTCCTGTAACACCTCCAAGAGCACTCATTGCTATGTATTGCAGTGGTTTGCAGCAACAGGAGCAACCATTAATAGCTGAGTAGCTGATAAATCAACTGTAGATTGACTATAGATTTTTATTCTACCTCACATGAGTAGCTAGCAAGACGTTCCAGCAAGGAGCCCAGAGACTGGAGCCTTCATCCAAGCTGCTGCCAACTCTGTGTGCTCTTTGAAGGTGATGGGGCGAGTGTTTGGGTAGCTAATGAAGCCCAGCTGCTAAAGACCCCTTCTGCACCTGTGGAGCCACACGTTGACAGCCATTGCTATTGTATCCATGAAGGAGGAGATGGTGGGTATGCAGTTACTGGCCATCAGTTAGCTATCTATATGTGAAACGCAATTCTGCATTCTCTACCTACAGCAGAACACAGCCATGGCTTAGCACCAGGAGCTACTGCACCTACACGGGCCAAAAAAAGGGAGACAAACCTGGAGTCTAGTTCTCATCACTGCAGCCATTAGATTCTGCTGCTCTAGCACATAGTCTTGATTTCATTTGGTGAAGCAAAGCAGGAACAGGAGTGAAAAGTCATTTAGTAAAACGACCAAGCTAGTAAATCCAGGAATGTGGGAGTAAAAATGAGATGAAAGTTATGCAGAGAGAATGAGACCTGAAAGAATTAACATCATACCTCCCAGGGAGCGAAGGCAGAGGGATCCTTGCAGTTTCTGTCTTTGCACTGCCCTTTAATGGAGTGAGCAATGGCATAGACTGCAAGTATGGTACTGTGGATAAATCCTGATTCAATGTTAGCACTCAAAAAGTCATCTCTCCATATCTGATGTTTATTCTCAACATTTTGCAGTAGATCATCCTGGGACTGGTTTGAAATGCATGTTTGAAAATCATGATATTCCAGGTGTGCACAGACTGACAAAAGCATAATATATTCACGCAAAAACTTGTTGTTGTCAGTGGGCTTTTCATGAAGGTTTCTCAGAAAGTCTTGGAATGTGGAGATGTCTCCGCTTTTAAATCCAAATCCCACAATGGTTCCCAGCTGTCTGATATTGGGAATCGTACTGATTTTGACTGCAGCCGACCAGTTATCACTTGCAATCCAGATTTTATTTACGTTCCTCTCAATTGCCTTCTTAAATAGTTCGAGCACATGGAACTGTCTCATAAAGACAACAATAACATTTACTCCGGTTTCCCTGACAATCTTCTTAACTGCCTGATCAACTTTGGTGTGAAAGGTGTTGTCAGAGAGATAGGCAGGCAGCATTTCTTTAAAAGCTATGCAAACGTTGTTTGCCACGGCCTGGACCCCAAAGCTCTCCAGAGCGAACCGCCCGTTGTCATCGTCAGTGGCTATTACTCCAATCCAGTTCCACCCAGACTCACCGATCAAGCGGGCCATTGCTCTTGTCTGATGAAAATCACTGGGGATAGTCCTGAAGAAAGAAGGAAACCGGACTTTGTCACTGAGGATTTCAGCTGATGATGCAGGACTGACCTAGGGAGAGCAAACCATTCAGTTACAGAGACCGTCTCCTCCAAAGGACACCAAGAGATCCAGAGCTGCCGTGATTGCTCTCTCACCCAGACTGACCCAGGCTCTGTAATCCTGTGAGGGAGCATCAACAAGATGAAGACAAATGGGGCAGGTTCCCTCACCCTGCCATTCAGACGCAGGCTCATGCCCAGTACCAGTTCCACTGTTTTCATCCCCGCCCACATAATTACTTCAGTGACGACAGAGAATAAAACCTTTTAAAATGGATATGACAGCTATGCTGGTATAAGGATTTTGGTTTACTCCATTCAGATACCATCAACATGCTATTCAAAACAGTATTTAAAACATTGGAAGCATTAAATATTGTTTGAGTCGTTATTCAAATTGCTAGTACCCTTACGTTTTCCAGTATTTTTTATCACTGATTATGTTAGTATGGTTCGCTCACATATATATTTTCTCTCCAAGATTTAATTAGTATATTTTAAAGGTATCATTAAGTTTATTAGAAGAAAAAGTTCCAGAAAAACAAATAGTAACAAAAACTACAGAATGCTGTAATTCTTTCATATAACAGATTTACTACCTTTTTCTTGCGAATGTAGCTAGAAAAAAAATAAAGGGAATGTTGTTATTTATATGTCTCTAGTTTTAATCCTTTTCTATTTGTTTGTAGGAGCTTTTTTTTACTACACTTGTATTTCCTACATTGCTTGGGAGTTCTTCTTGAAGACCTTCTTCCTCTGAGGGTGATGGAGCACTGGAACAGGCTGCCCAGGGAGGTTGTGGAGTCTCCTTCTCTGGAGATATTCAAGACCCGCCTGGACAAGGTCCTGTGCAGCCTGCTGTAGGTGACCCTGCTTCGGCAGGGGGTTGGACTGGGTGACCCACAGAGGTCCCTTCCAACCCCTACCATTCTGTGATTCTGTGCGATTCTTAAAAAATAAGTCTAAGCTTTCCAAAATGAGAGTCACCTGTCCAGAGGGCATACCAGATCTTACTGATGTCAGAAGATTACAGATGCTATTGATGAGAAAAATCTGCTGTGTCACCTTTTCCATCTCTTCGTCCCAGTGCAGATTTGTTTCATCACTTGCCTTTTGATTATGTTCAAGTGTAGTATTTTAATTTTCATACTTGCTATGGCTCTTGTGTGGAGCTGGAGCTCATAATTACTTCCTACCATTGCAGAGGAGAAGATTCAGTCAGAAGGTATGTTTTGTGAAGTTTTTATGTCTTTGCTGCCTGTTTGGTCACTATGTTGCTACTTTGCAGTGAGGTGATTTATGTCAAATTGCCAAACCCAACCTGCAATGCAGGATGGTGTGGAAGTGGGTCTCCTTTTTCCTTGTTGGTCCTGGTCTTGATCCCAACTCTTTTACAATGGTGAAAACAGAAATGTAAGCACCGGCCTAAGAGCAAAAAAAAGAAGTGTGGGACTGTACTAGTCCTAGGGAGGTTAGAAATAGACACAGATGTTTTGAGAAGTACCAGGGTGGATCTAGAGAGTTGTATTCCCTCTTTTCTACAGCTTCTTGAGGAGTAACAGGAGTAAAATTGTGGTTTAGAGCAATATTCCTCATTCCTCACTTCCCAGTCCGTAGTTATAACAGACTCGAAATCTAATCTCTCTCAGGCAAGAGAGAATTTCCAAATTTCTGACCAAATTTGTTTGGTCTTTTTTTTTTTTTCAGCTCGAGATGGGGTATTGTCATATTCACCACCAGCCAGACTAGACATGGCGGGTGTAGCTTGGTTGCCTGAAGAAAGTCCTGAGTGTCATCCAAGGTACGCTGGAGTAACTGGCACAGCCGTGCAGGACTGACTGATGGCGCTGCCAGGCTGCCAAGAGCCCAGCACCATCCTGCAACAGCACTCGGAGGCATGTGCCTCGTGCATATAAAATATCCCTTACTGCCTCAGTTTAGGCAAGGGAATCAAGCCCTCTATTTGGAGTTCAGACCCACCCCTCCTGACATCCTTAGGTTGAGCCATATCCTGCCCTGTGGCAAACAGGTGGCTTTTGAAACCCCTTTGATCAGGGCCACATCTTTACGCTAAGCATGGTAAATTTGACCCTCGGTCCAAAACGAATTAATTCCCTCAAACCCACCTGTGGGATTAGTTGCAGAGCCAACAGCCTTGAAACTGCCATCGACACCTCCGAGTAGCTGGCTCCAGTGACTGCCTTAATTCTCGGGACGTAGTCTGAGTAGTTACACTTGAACTCTACAACATCCTCCGAGGAATTGAATTTAGACAGAAACCTCAGAGCGGACGCCATGGCTTTTGTAACTTCGGCACATGTGTCATAGATTTCGTAGCCCAGAGTAACTCCAGATAACAATGTTGAATTGTTGATCATTTCAATAGCATGTATCATTGCAAGTGTCTGAAGAAAAATTTGAATTTCAAAGCTGTCAGGAAACACAGAAGTTTCGTTTTAGAAAAACATTGCTGGGAACAAGGCCAAAGCAGTCTGTTTTGAGCATATCCCTTAGAACTTGACAGCTACTGAAAACAAATGATGGATAGTACATTTTGTGTGGTTTGCTTGCGTTTTAGTGTACAAAAGATTAGAAATCATACATTTTTGTCTCACCGAAGTGGAAGATTAAGCAAAATAAACACAAAATATAAAATACATCTGAATAAAAATTATTTTCTGAAAAAACAGAATTTTCATGGTACATGAAAAACTGCAAGTGAGATCTTCAGGAAGCATCTGTCAAAGTTAGTGGGGCTGTTCCAGTTTACTCCATACACCCAATAAACTTTTTAAAAATAGATTTACTTTCACCAAAAGCATGAAAGAGAGAAAATAAAGGACTAAATATTTTAGAATAGAAGAAAATATTTCAGAGGTTGAGGTCTTCTGGAGGTTGCATCGATTTTCCTAAAAGCCTCTCTAAACCTGATGAAGTTAGTACAGCTATTCCCCTTATCTCCAGTGAGTATAATAACAGATGCTTAATCAGAACTGTGCTAGCACAAAATGTCTGCAATGCAACCAACCCTCCTCTCAGGCCAGCTTCTCTAAAGTTTACAGATCTTGCAAACTAATTAAATTTCAAATAGACCTGAGACAATTCATGACTCCATAGAAAAATAATGGAAGACTGAAAAAATTATCATTATCAATTATCAACTTTGACATCATTTTGAAATAAATCCAGATGGATAATCCAACCGATTATTAGATTCAGGTGTGGAATTAAGTTGTGTGTAACATTCAATTAAATTTGAGGATTTGCACCTGTATTAAAATTAAATAAAATGCGTATTTGGAATTCCTAGGCTTAGAAAAGTGTTAGTATATAGTTAAAGCAAAGTTCTTCACCATGTTTCATTTGCATCCTTTCCAGAAAAATCAATCTTTCAGGCACAGTAGGATTTGGAGCCAACAAAAATAATATTCTAACGCACAGTCTGAACCTGAATGCATACATGACATAGTGTCTATGTAGTCTGTCCTATAACATAATGCCACAATTATAATACAAAGTCCAATAGTTGTAGTAATTATATTAATAATTACAAGACAATCAGGAAGGTACTATCATACATTACAACTGATCTGCCCTGTGAGGTCGGGGACATACTTTAATATGTGCTTAGGTAAAATGGAACAGTCTGCCTGTGTTCAAATCATCCAGATTCAACTTCATATCAAATAAAGAACAACCACATGCAGAGAACTTCTGACATATAGCAGCAAATTAGAATTTATGTGGAAATTAAATGATTGTTCAGCCCAAACCTCCAGGACTATTTGCTTCTATATGAAGGTTGAAATAAGATCAAACACTCATTCCATTCCTCAGGCAGCCACAGTATTTTTTACTGTAACTTTGCCATACTTTGTCCTCCTGTATCAACTTATGGGCAATTTGTGTGATGTCCAAGGTATTTTTAAAGACTAAGAAATGCGAGAGAACCAGATTTTGCTGATCTTCTTTTATAAGAGGTAAATGCCCAACATCAACGATCTCTTCTTTGCTGTATATATAATCTCCAGTATTACTCACCCAGCGCAATTCTGAATTACTGGCTTGATGGGATATTCTTCTGGATGCAGCATTTCACTATGAACTGCAAATAAGCCTCCAATAACAATGTCCCCTGGAGAACTGGCGCCCACGAAGTCGTCAGTATTCTGGCAAGAGAAAGCAAGATCAGCGCTGATCACAAAGCAGGGGATCAAAAAGCTAACGAATGCCATGTTTCTGTTTCACTTGCTCACTACCAGCTTGAAGTCAATTCAGGGAGCTGCAGGGCCACCAAGGGCTCCCATGTCATCTGTAAACAGCAGCAAAGCAAAAGGGCTGTGCTCAGAAGTTAGTCACACCTCATAAGGTGCTTATGTTTGCTTGACTGGCGGAGGCTATTTTGTTGAAGGTACTAAAGCAACGCTGTCACATAAAATATGAGGGTGCAGGCGTGTGAGAGTGAAGAGGGAGGGAGAAAGATAAATGAGATTTAAAGGAAATGTTGCACATAAAGTCTGTTCTGCTGTGTTCAAAGTTTATTATACCTTATCTGAAACACATGGCAAATATTTTGGTATAAACTTGGGCTTGTCTTGAATACCTTCCAACTAAGTGCAGGGTGAGAAGAAATCATGTAATATGGTAGTGATATTGCTGTGACCATGTTTTAAGGATCTGATCCAAACAGCACTGAAAAATGACCCCCTTGCCACAGTATGCTTTAGGTCAGACTCTGGTAAAAAAAAATCACTCCCAAACTATCAAAAGACTGCTTTTCTCTCAACTCTTTTCTTATAATTTTGAAAATCTTTGTATAAAAATCATTTGGATAAGGTATATTCACGGTTCTGTTGCACACACAGCTCCTGGTGACTTCATTGTGCTTTGGATTAGGTTCTGCACTTACAAGCCAGGCCATGTGTGCTGCTGGTTAATCTGATAAACACAGAACAGTGGGAAAACAAAATACTAGTCCTATTTTTTTGACAGGAGGGAAGCATGCTCTCCTCCCCCTCTGACAGAGGACACCAGCACACGAGCAGCAGCTCCCGTGCTGAGGGAGGACTGGGAAGAACCTGTTCTCGGTGCCACCATTCCCCTCAGATTTGCAGGAATCGGGTGCTGTGCCAGAAGGCAACTGGGATAAAAGAAGCAGGGGCTGGACTCTCATCTTTCAGAAACTCCAACCATAAACACCAAAGCGAACCTCTTTAGGACAGAAACACGACTGATGCTACTAAACAATACCAGTTTATGTAAGACACCCAGATTTGACAATAGTCTTGTTTCTGTTCTCGACATTGTCTTGTTTCTCTGCTTTCTTATGATGGCTTCTTCAGATTTTGCTTCTTTTGGTAGTATGCCAAAACACTCTCAGAAGAATAGGGTCAGTCATAGTGTTTATTGACTATGATTATACTATTAAAAATGCTGGCTTTTACACAGCAAATTTGAACCAAGGATTGTTTTCTAGCAAGCAAAAAAGAGAAATTGGATGTCTGTTACATATTGTTTCTGATAAGCATAATGCATACCATATAAATTATTTGGATTATTATACTTTGCTTTTTTTCTCATTAGTGTCTTTGTAGTTAGGGTATACGCTTACAACAGAGATATTTCTTGCAAATACAAATGCAGTAGACATATTACTCATAAATGCAAATATTAGTCCCCAATTAAGCCACCATTCAGCCTCTTCTTTGTTATAATGTAACAGTTTGTGTTTCTTTCATCTGCCTTCTTTCTATCCATGTGGTATTCTCACTGCTGGGTCAGCTCATATATTAAACAGCTGCCTGCATTTTCTTTAATGCATCTGGTAATAAGCAGTTTATTCTGCTTCTACACTGGCTTGGAAAAGTTCCAGTTATTCCAAAGGTTTTCCTCTTGACTTACAGCAGTGTAAATGTAGCCAGACTCCGGCCCCGAGTTATGAGAAATTCATTTGCAAATGTTCATGTACCCATTCCTTTCCATCCAAGCAATGTACCTTAAAGCCTGGCTCCACATACTCTGGTGTTTCGTTCTCCCTGACTTCGCACATAACTTACTTTGCATATAAATCTCCTGCCAAATTATATTTACATTGTTAAAGCGTAAGACTGGAACTAGTCATTTTCTTAAGCAAGTCATAAGAATATTCAGCCATATGCCTCTAATATAAAATGAAACTTTTAAGGACCTAAAACTAAGTATTGCATTAAGGATTCAATGGAAATACAGTACTGATAATTTGAAACTTCAGATTTGTTAAAATTTATGATTAGAAGCAGCAAAGAAACTTTACTCTGGCCAGTCTCTAAAACCCTATTAGTTTCTGTAGAAAAGGATTTTGCCTACAAACTAAAATCCCTACTTGGTCACGTTGGAAAGTGGAAGTAGACAAAATAAACATCACATATTATTGGTGCATAATTTCATGTTATTTATAAAAACATCACAAAATGAGGTGTGCTTCATATTCAACTACATTGAGTTCACGTCACAGTGTACAGTATTTTCACAGGGAGGGGTTTTTATCGTTATTGTTTGTTTTCAAGACCTATATCTCATAATTACTGCCAGTGATGAGAAGTACTTAGAAGCATTAGGAGATAGCTCAGCCTAACCTAGTACTGAAGAATCAACTGTGTTTGCAAATACCCTTATTCATTGACACTTCAATACCAATAGAAATAAGTGTCTAGTACAAAATCTTCTTTGCTTAAAATTTAGCGATGTATTATTGTAACATCATTACACTTTTACAGTTATCTGCACAGGAGTATTTTCTAGCAGGTAGAATCAAGCATAAGATTCAGGGGAAGTCTTGAAATAGCATCATCTCTAGAAAGCAGCCTTTGATGGACTGAGCAAAGGCAGAAAACAGGATCTACCAAACCCAGAGCTACTCTGAGAGCCACAGACGAATTCTAAGAGGCTTTGGAGGATCTGGTGGGAGACAAAGATGCCCTGTTAGTATCTCTGTACGCCTCGAAGTTACCTGCTGCCATGCTAAAATGGCTGCTCTTCCACCTGGACTTCTGCTTCCCTTTAAGAAGGACCAGAATAGGTGGGTTCTGGAAGACAGCCCTGTCAAGCTCAGCACTAAACCTGCAGGTGATTTCTTTGAAATCTACACTTAATAAATTTTTGGCAACAGTGCCACACCTATTAAAAAGCTCGACAATCCAAAATGTGCAAGAGAAGCCAGGGGGACTTGAGTATGAGGCCAACCGAGTGTGCCCTCAGAGCAGTGGATATCTGTAAACAGACCACCTGCCTCTCCTGTCTTTCCAGCCTCTAAACCTGGACAGGTTATGGCTTTTGTGCAGAAGGAAGTTTTGCAACTGTCAGTAGCTTGGACAAGCAAAGAGAGACTACACTGTGCAGGAAACAAACATCAAGATTCTGGCGAATTTCTTTGTCCTAGCTGTTGTTTTTCATGGAGAAGTTAATCGGTTAGATTCCAACTGGAATATCTCTTCTCTGAAGCCCAAACAGTCAGATAACGTTGAAGATATTTTTCATCAATTTCTATTTTAAGCTACATTTAATCGTGCTCTTCCCAAACCAACATACAGCACAGAGCTAAATTCTCTGCTAGTATACACAAAAGGAAAGGAAAGAAAGAATAAAGCTGGATATTCTCACTGTTGTTCAAAACAGTGCGACAACCCTCCTCATGCAGGACAGGACCTGCCCTAGCACAAGGGAGACTGCCCTGTTTGGGGAACCCAGCAGGATTCAAATAAAATCCTGTCATTTGTAGGGAAGCTGATGCTTGTGTAAGTCAAGAGTGACCACTCCTCCTCAGGTTGTTCCTGTGGAAGATGTGAGCCACGAAGGAAGATGAGTCAGAAATTTGAGCTGGGGGGTTTGTTCACAGTTCTACCAATGACTTCTTGTGCCTGATCTGCACAGACTTCTGCCATGACTTTCCAACCCTAGTTGGGAATATTACTCAATTACCCAATATTACCTTCTGATTCAGATCATAAGCTCTTTAGAATAACTACTGTCCTTCACTTATGATGATCCTCCACATTATATAGGCTATATTGATACAAGTAATAAATGACATAATAACCAGGCAAGAGAAAACAAGCTAAACTAAGCCAAGTCCAAGTATAAATCAGTGCTGCAATAGAGGAACATAACTTGTATGAGGTGTCTATTTAAAAAAGAATTACTTTTCACATAATTCTAATTGAGCCCGGCAGTGCTATAAATCATAGAATCACAGAAGTGTAGAATGGTTTGGGCTGGAAGGGACCTTAAAGATCATCTAGTTCCAACACCCTCCCCCTGCCATGAGCAGGGACACCTTTCACTGGACCAGGTTGCTCAAAGCCCTGTCCAACCTGGCCTTGAACACTTCCAGGGAGGGGGCACCCACGGCTTCTCTGGGCAACCTGTGCCAGTTCCTCATCACCCTCAGAGTGAAGGTTTCCCTTCTTATATCTAATCTAAATCTACCCTCTTTCAGTTTAAAGCCATTACCCCTCGTCTTCTCACTACATGCTCTTGTAAAAAGTCCCTCCTTGGCTCTCTTGTAGGCGCCCTTCAGGTACTGGAAGGCTGCTGTAAGATCTCCCCAGCGACTGTGGTTTTGTGGCGTGGTTGCTGTGGTTGCAGAAGCCTTAACTCATCAAAGAGCTGTTCAGTAGAAACGCCTGTGTCTGCTGCAGTCTCCCTTCTGCTCAAGAGTCGATACCGTACCCCACTGCTTTGGCCGGCAAGCCAAATGCTTGGAAGGCTCCCGGGTAGCCCAGCTGCTCCCTCATCATCTTACTGCAGTTCATGGGAGCTGCTGTGCCTCACAATCAAGGCTGAAAGGCCAGCTAAAGGCTAATCTACTGAAAAGCAAACCATGGAGTAGAAGTGTGAAGCTCAATATATATTGACTACGAGCAGTTTGGGAACACTTCAAAAACCAGAAATATCAAGGAAAACACATGTGGAACTGCTCTCTAAAATCATGACTAAAAACCCCTGTGCAATTGGAGGCAACCATTGTTTCCAGCTGCGAAGCCATTACAAATAAGTATGCTAACATCTTCCAGGCCAGCCAGAAGGAATTGTCCCTTGTGAAACCATTTTATCTTCCATGTAATCAGTTTAAGGAGCCATTTCCTTTCAGTAAGACAGACTGCATCTATACTAACAAAGACAGTAGATAGTGCTAAGGTCAAAATATTAAGAAGAGTAAATATTGGCCACGATTGCCAGCTTTCTAGACCAATAGAACCATTGTCTTTAACCCAATTATTCTGGATTACTCAGTTTCTTCTAAGGAAGTTTAAACAACGGAGGAAAAATAGAAGGAGGTATTGCATTACTTAATTTTAATTATCTTTTTAAAAACTCTTCTATTTAATGAGACGCTACATAGCTTAATACTAAATATTAAAATTAAAGAATAGGAAGGAGAATACCCATTATTGTGATTTTAAACAGTATTTATTGTGGTTTTAAAACTTAAAAATTAAAAACACACCAACAGTGAAATGGAATTTGGATGGAAGTCAAGCAGTTACATTAATACCTGAAAAACAAGCTAACTTAATTTTCAGGTTCATTGGGTTTGTCCTCCAGAGCATGTCAGCTGAGCTGCACGATGGGGAGGACGAGTCTTTCTTTTCTCTGTCAAGTCACAATATTATAATGTGCCTCCTGATGTTCTCTGAAAGTTGAATTTGGCCCTGATGCGAATGGCCTTGTTGGAGTACTTCTGGGGGAAAACCGAGATGCCAGAAAGTCTGCCTAGAGGAGGGCTGTGACAGTGCCTGCAGCCTCCTGCCCAGACTGTCAAGGCAGTTCTGGGCAACCCCACAGTAATTTCTTTTTCAGAAAGTGTTTAAGTCAATAATCAGTGTTGCGCATATTCAGTGCACCTCTGCTGTTTATGCTACAACAGAGCTAGAAGAAATTAAAGCAGAGTTTTGAAGGGGGGAATGCAAATAACTTCTACAATTCTTTTGAGTTCAGAGCAAAGATTTTTGTTTCATTTTTCTTCTCTAGTATTTTAATATACTTAGATTAAGATTGAAGTCAAATATAATTTTGAAATGAAAGATCGAATGAATTCGACTTTTCTGATGTTGAGGACAAGTATTTTTAGCCATCCCAAAATTGAATTTCTGTGTAAATGAACTGGTTTATTTTGGTTTTGTTTGGTTTTTTTTTCAAATAATCCAGTGAGGCTATTCCTATCCCACCCAGCCAAGCAGATAGTCAGCTATCAGGATAGAGTCAGGATGGATGCAGGATAAGTTTTCGTAGAAGCCAGAATGGCATGCATGACCCAGTTGATCACAATGTCATTTTCAGAGTTGTTCATCAGGTTTCATTTCTCTCCTTTATTCCATCTCCTCTTCTCTCAATTGCAAAACAAGTAAGCAAAGATGTCATTCATCTATTGACAATGCAAACACTTGGGCCCAACCTGTAGTAAAAGGGCCACCCAGAGAGAAAGAAAGCCTTTAGCCTGGATATTTGGGCTTTCTCCTGTGAGGCTGCAGGCTGGGGGTCCAGCCCTTCTGCCAATGACTGCTCATGATCCTATAGTGAGGCCTTTGCTACATAAAGGAGGGCACTCAAGTGTTTCTGCTCCCAGTGCCTTCTACTCATTGGAGTGTCATTGATTATTTGTTTAGGAAAGCTCTTCCAGCCTGAGTATTAGGAACCCTCCCCAGAGAGTCAGTATATTCAGAAACTGCCGGGGATGTATTGCCTGCTATATTTGGTGTGTTCTGGAAATGCCTACCTGTAAGAAAGTCAGGCTGGAGATCATCTCACATGAAAATATTGATGCCAAGCAGGTATGAAGTTGATGCCAAACCTCTCAACATTATTCATACTGAACACACATTCAAATAGAATTAGGCTTACAGTGATTATGAATTTAAAAATATAAGTGGTCACAGTTTTAGACATCTCTAATTGACTGTGGACGATCTAAGGATCTTGGTTTTGGATATAGACTGTTAAAGGGACAGCTAGCTACCTAAATCCAAACAGCTGTCTTGGTGACCTTGTGCTTATTCTCACTGAATCACTTTTGTAAATAACAGTTAGTGATTTTTTAACTCTTACAGTACTTGTCTCATGTAAATTCCTTTAAAAACATGAGCACTTTGCTTCAGTCATTTTGGAGCTGAAACAGAAATGATACTATTAAACAGTTATGAGAATAAGAGAAATGGGAAAAGGTTCTGTTTTTTGAGCAGAGACTGAAAATCAGGTGGACCCTACTTTTAAGGGAATGACTTTATCACTAAAATATTTTACGGAAATACTTGATCTCTCTCTGGCCCAAGCCTTCAAATACTCTGTGCAGATATCAGCATAGGAAAGAATGAGAACTCATCTGCTTCCCTTCATCAGTGTACTTTTTCAAGAGCACTTCTAGAAAACATGGGTTTAAACCTCTTCAGATAAAAGAGAAAATCAAGTCTGTGTCTCCTAAATGCGCTGGCTGATGTGATCTAGAACAGAACAGGGAAAAGGCTAGTTTTCAGCTGCTCTGATTTCATATGAGTCCCTGTGTTGTCACTGTTTTGAAACCACATCTCTGACCAAGTACCTATATGTTTACCTTATTACTGAACCATGAGTTATTTGACACAGAGAAAGATAATTTGGGGTTGGACTAGCTGCTCTCCAGAGGTCCCTTCCAACCTCAACTATTGTGTGATTCTGTGATAATGTTGCTTGCAGCGGTGTTTTGGGGGAAGGGCTGGTGTCCATAGGTGCCAAGCTGTAGAAGATCTGAGTGGAATTTGAGGCTCTTTTCAGTACTGGCCACTGTAGCCAGCCCTGAGCTCAGCCAGCTCGTCTTGGCGGGACTCTGTTCTGGGGAACCTAAATCTCATTCAGCTCGTACAGGAGGTAAGCTATTATGAGCTTCTTACTCAGCTTTGAGGAACTTTGCAGGCAAGGGCCACGGTTCCTGAAGGTAGATAGGTTTTATGCCTTGGTTAACTCAGTTCAGATTTGATGCTTAAATACGTTTAACATCATTGAGTCTAAAACTTTTTCAACACTAGGACTCCAGCTCTCAACTTACTTTGTCATTTTTTTTTGAGAATTGATTCAAGGTTGTCATTGTCACCCTTATTCTACACTTTAAAAATTTATTTTGGTTTTCTTTGAGAAAGAAAACCTCAGCTCACCTTACAAGGTTTAACTGATTGTGTTATAAAAGTAAACATACATCTGCAAAGAAAGTACAAGCAGAACAGGTGACACTCGTAAAAATTCCTTTCAGATAAGGAAAAGAACCCCAAACAGCAATCTTCAGAGTTGAAGACTGAGGACAAAAAAAAGTTCCACAAATTAAAACCATTGGCAATGGTTCCTGCTAAAATGTTCACTCTTAAAATCTCATAGAACAAGATATCACTCTATAAACTTCCTACAGAATATTGTGCACTGTTGGCTAAGGAGAGCTTACATACACAAAAGTACTGCACTGAAAATAGGAAACTAGGTTGGACTAGATGACCCACAGAGGTCCCTTCCAACCCCTAATATTCTGTGATTCTGTGATTCTGTGATTCTGTGATTTCATAACCAATGGTTGCCAAAGTTGTACAATGAACTAATGATAACTTTAATACTCAAACTTGTTAAAATCCTTCATCTACCTCAAATAAACTGAAATGCAGATATTACTTTCTCCAAAACTATAGAATAAATGTTCTCATTTACATGGATGCAGAATTCTTTAACATACACTTGTCTAAGAAGTTGTAAGTGGACAGCAGATTCTTAAACTCATAGAAAGGTTTGGGTTGGAATGGACCTCATAGATCACCTACTCCCACATCTCCACCCCCCGCCCCCACTGCCATGGGCAGGGACACCTTCCACTAGACCAAAGCCCCATCCAACCTGGCCTTGAACACTTCCAGGGAGCGGGCATCCACAGCTTCCCCAGGTGACCTGTTCTCGAGCCTCATCACCCTCATAGTAAAGAATTTCTTCCTTATTTCCCTTGTCCTGTCACTACAGGTCTGGTAAAAAGACTTTCTCTGTCTTTCCTATAAGCCCAATTTATATACTGAAAGGTTGCAAAATTGTTCTATTTGTTCTTGCGACAATGTTTTTTTTTAAAAAGGTAATGTCATTATTTCCACATACAAGCATTCATAAATCATCAGCCAGGCATAATAAAATATGATGATGATGATGGTAGGTAGCATTTCCATTAGTTCTTCTTAGAGTCTGTGAATAGGTTAATCTATAGGTTAATGAAATGTGATTCATAATTACATGATTCCAAGAAGTAAGGTAGTAAGAAAGGTCTCTGCACAGTTACCACATCTAGTCTTATCTCATTAGTAAGAAATTAGGAAACAGAAGACTAAATTATTTTCTGAATCACACCGGAGTAATTCACAGCTCAATTCTGCAGAGGTGTTTTGGCTACACTAGACTGATCTGTACCCTCCAGGACTGAATCAGGACAGATCTCCAGATTAACTGTGGGACTATCATGTTTAGGAATGCACTAACATACATTCAAATTTAAAACACAAAGCCATCTGTTAACTACCAAGAGCTTTGAAGATAGCATTTTTAATATATGGCAATGTAACATATGCATTGTATTATAAAGATATAAATGTTCACAGAAGAATGAAAGAAAAGAAATGAAAATGGAAATAGCTCATCTGCAAGAAATGCTAGCTTTGTATATGTATCCAAGCAGCAAGCAAAAGCAAGCAGCTAGAACAAGGAAAACTATTGCAAAATTATTTTGCCATGACTGTCTCTTATGTTACAGTATTCCTGACACATCATGTACGTCAAACAGTTCCTTACGCCTCCCATCCTCTGTCCTTGCACAGATCACGCATTTTGATCACAGACTAATCTTCAGTGCTCACGGGTGGACTGATTTAAAATATGAAGTAGTAGAGCAGTAGACAATGAGATGTCAAGTTTGAATGCCAGTGAAAGACTACCTTGTTGTATTTAAATATTCCAAGACTACGATGGCACCATTATTGTTTCTCATGCACAAAAATACCAAACCCAAAACAACAGAAAAATTCAACCATAATTGCAAATGAATCTTCTTAGTAGCAATTCTTACACGGCTTTTATTTTGATACCTAAATAACAAGTCCACTGGTAAACAACCGGCAAAACAAATCCTCTTCCTTACCAGTACTGACAAGAAGTGCTTTAAGAATTAAATGGACTTGTTAATGGTGGAACTCTTTCATATAGTGCAGTCTCTGAAGGGGAAGGCAGAATGAAGAGATGGATGAATGTGTGAACTAGATCAAATTTTTTCCTAGTGCCCAACATGACACCAGATATCACTGCACCAGACAATGATTGTTGTGTCACTTTGCCCACCTCTTATGAACAACAGCAATCCCCCTTTATAACAGAAAAAGAGGTGCTCATTCTGGGCCCGTTCACCTCTAGACAGTGATCTACACCAAGAAGAGTGAAATCCTCTATAGCAGTTTTGCGCAGAAAATCCCAAACTCTGGTCCCCGGAGATTGCCCATAGTTATGCTTCTTTAGAGTTGGAGTTCAAAATTGAAGTAGAGGGGTTCTATTCAAACAAATACTCACTTTAGAAATAATTTTGTTCTGTGAGATAGATAAGTAAAGAGGATAAAAGGAAAACATCTCTGGTTCATGTTCACTAACTGGAAACTTAGTTTCAGAGGATTTAACACAGATGCACTATCTCTGGCAAACTCTCTTTTAATCCCTTTTGCACATAAGTACATAGCTTCCTCTATGCCCACATTACAGATATTATTCTTGTTTGAAGACTACCTTTGGCAGAGAAATTTAAAAGTATTTCTTCAAACTGCCTTTCCAGGACTACATTAAGAGAGAATCTGAGGAAGTTGCTGCTGTTTCAGTAGTTATTAATATGCCTGTTGTGAGCTATATAAAATACCAGAGAAAGAAAAAAATTCATTCTTAAATGCATATGTAGGTGTTCAACAAAAGTTTCATATATGAATTTTAGGGTCAGAAATGTTTAATCCCACCAGTCCAAAGCAAAATATTTTGAAGAATCATAATCTCCGGAGTTTCTCATCATCAATTCCATTCCCTTGAGAGCCTTCCTGCTCTCACCAGGTCTAGCCCTTATTCAGCCTGTTTTATTTATGTTATTTCCCATTTGTAAACAGTGCATGTTTAAGTGCCTTGTTTTTAATGAAGTGTAGCAGTAGCATTTGATTGGAATTTAGATAAACGAGCAGATAAATCTATGTCTGTTTATATGCATATATATGAAAAATTAAAAATGTAGATAAAGACCAAAGGCTGGTCTTTGTTACCACATCTTACCATTTTTCACCCCAAAACAGAAAGTATTATGGAATCAACAAAGCTCTTAATGGGATTCTCTTACTGTTGAAATATAAGTATTATGACATAATCTTTTGTGGAGTCCTTATAAAGAATAACAGGAGGGTTGCATGGAAAAGTCAGAAAAAAAAATGTTTGTAAAAATTTAAGAACTTCTTTGTCCTGTGCAAGATAATTGTTGTAGCCCTTTTCACAAATATCAGCATATACTATTACTTGTAATATTTCAGTAGTTTGAGGCTATAGCATACTAGGCACTACACATAATAAGAAACAGTTCTTCTCCCAAAAGGTTTACAAGCTAACTGAACCCAAGGAACCATTTAATTTTATTTTACAGCTAGAACAGGTGACTTTTCCAAGGACAAATCAGAGATGCTGGAAGCAAGCAGTAAGACTTGCCTCTTATAGCACCCTTTACCAAGTACTATCATAATAAGCCACCCATCACTTCAGCACGCCACTAACTTGAGCACACATTAGTTCAGATTGCAGTGGGATCTGCTGCTAAATACTGCACGAATGTTCCATTCGCTTAATCTGTTGATAAGAGACACAGCAAAGACCTTTCTGATGTTTTCAAAACACGTAGCAGGTTGAACAGGTGGTGTTGAAGGTGTTCTGGGTGAAGGAAAGGACTAGCTGAGGCTGGCTGGGGTTGGGGAGATACTCACCCTTCTCTGGCTCAGTGTGTTAAGCAGAGTAGGAGATAAGCAAGTTTGCTTGTTTGAAGTTAGCAGTTTGGAAAGTGCCCTGCCCATGAGGAACCTGACCATTGCTGAGTGTATCTAGCATCCCTTCATGAAGCAACCCATATCAACGCTGACCTCTCAACCCCCTGCGGCGTGTGAGGCTTCGTGCTATGCCCTCCCCAGGGGACAGGGCACAGCTGGTTTTCTGTCCACTGTCCCAGGTACCCCAAGGACCTTGTCTTTGGCCAGTACTTAAGCTCTGAAAGGAACGTGACCACTTTGTGGTCAAAGATCTTTGACAGCAAGCAACGTTGCTTCTCTGACATAAGCATCAGAGTCCGTTTTCCTCCTGAGCAGATTCCAGAATCTGTCACCAGCAAGAACCTATGGTTTTACTTAGAGCACAATACTTCTGTGGCTGTGTACATGCGACAAGCTGAAATTTTGTCTGTTGTTTACTTAGCAAACAAGGACCTAATCAAGAGCCCATTGAGGGCAGTGAGAAGAACACTATTGCCTCTGGATCATGCATTGAATTGCTCTGCCATTGTCTGTCATTAAGTATAATATCTATAAAAAATGCTTTTAAAAATAATGTTCAAATGCACTATGTAGAAAAACACAATAATTTTTTCTTCTGTCTGAGAATTTAAAAATAACTGGCTATAACATATCCATTTCTGGCAGGCACCATTGTGTCGGAGACAACAGGGGACAGGTGACTGCAAACACTTGGTTCCTAACCTTAGAAAACTCTTGCTGCAATTATTGTAACATAGAGACTAGCGAATGCATGAATCTCTCTCTGTCCAGGAAACTGAGATTCAGAGCCTGACTCCAGCATCTCAATTCAGACCAAATGCTACAAATGGAAATATGCAAAAGGACAAGCAGTAGTTTTTTTTCCAGAGTAATTGAGGGCCTGAGCAACTCCCAGGCAAAGGCATTGTCTATCCCTGAGGCTTTCTGTAGACTATGGTTAACCATTCTCAATAATTAAAGATTTTTCTGGGGTGAAAAAGCAGAATTATTCAAAGCAACGGAACACCGGACTCAGATACACCCTGACATAGCACTTAGTAGATTCCTAGTGCAAAGCGCTTCTGTTCATGCCTAGCAGGAAGAACATTGATAATGTTCTATAAAAAATGGAAAGTAAAGCCCTGGGATTAAAAAACAACAACAAAAAAAAAAAAAAAAAAAAAAAAAGAAAGGAAAAAAGGAAGAGGTTAGTTATACGTTACAGAACTGTAATGTTCCACAGTATCTGTGTGAGATCATTTATTTAACGAAGGCTGTATAAATCTAATAAGCATCTTTTGCCAGATGCATATCACCCATGACAACTATGAATAGGTCTGTGGTTCCACCAGATCTGACAGCTTATGGCTGCAGGACTGAGGAGATCTTTTTCTCCCCTCCACTCTCACACCTCCCCTCCCTCCTCTGTCCTGCCCCATCCTCCTTCCCTTTCCCTCAGTCCCAAGTGCACTGTCCCACCCATATTCTGGCTCTTATCACACTCCCTGGCTGATTTATCTCATTGAAATGTCAGAAAGCTGTTCATTGTCTCCTCCTGGTCTTGTTTTCTGTTATTTCAGTGAATTAAACCATCTCACAGACCTTTCTGACAAGTGCTGCAGCTGGCATGAGGTTAGCAGTGGGAGCGCGTGGCCAGGAGCAGAGTGGACAGAGAGATACACAGAAGGGGAAAGCAACCTGTTTTCAGCAGTGGTGAGCTGTCTGTGAATACAGCACTTCAGGGAGCTGTACCCAACTGCCAGGAGGGCCTTTAGGACTTGGCTTTCCATAAAAAGAATAGTCCATTGACTTTAATGGTTTGCTTCTGTTAACACCTATTTAGCAGTTATTTGCACACAGGCTAGGTATACAAGAACAAGTGTTGCTAACAGAGCTGCTTGGAGTATCTGCAGGAACTCTCAAACCCACTGCTTTAAGGGCAAACACAGTCTCTGAACTCAGCTCTATTATTGGATCATTCACAGGGAAACTGGAGATGTTTATATAGCTGCCCAGTGGAAAACTCGGCTGGCACCCTTACTTTTCTTTTCCTGGTTGCTGCCCACCAAAGCACAGTGCAAATACGTGAATAGTGAAGTGGCTGTTCAGTCTGCAAGCTTGTAGAAGCAGGTACTTGTACGAATACATACATTTTCTCCCAATTTGGCAAAGGAAAAAGGAATACATACTGAAAAATGGTGCTTTAAAATCAAGATAAGCAAGCTGAGATAACTGTCTGACATCGGCTCGAGAGAGAGAGGCAAGCACAGGAAATTTTTACATCCATGTAGCTACATAAGGTCAGACTACGAAGTCCCCACCCGCCGTTCACCTCGGCTGCCTACAGTGTGTAGAGTCTCCCTGCGTTGGTAGAGGATGGAGACACGTGAACTGTAAAGAGGTTAGTGTAACACAAATACAGAACGATAGCTTATTCATTTTGAAGATTGCTCTTTAGAGAGAAAAACAGAAGCGTCCACTTCTATACAAAACAGAATGGGTTTTCATTCAAAGATCGTAAGAGCGGGAAATAAGTACAATATCCATATGTAGACAGACAGACAGACATGTCTGGCTTTATCAGCTGGAGACAGAGCAGGAAATACATTATTAAACATCACCATCTACTGGATGCTGGCATTTGTTCCTTACAAAGGGAACGCTAAGCGTCTGCACTGAATTAACCTGTCAGACAAGGCTCTGCTATCGCAGATCTGACACTGCTCATATAGTTACTGGGAGGCCAATGTTTGCGCACCTTTTCAGCATCAGGTTGGGAAAAGGTTTTCAGCATTACAAAAACAAACTCAAAATGCTCAGGGTGATACAACACAGGCTGTGAAATTGTTAATAGTCCACAATGGGAACTTAAAAAAAGGAGATGGGGGTAGTTAGGCATGGGGACAACAGCATCCTTTGAGTAATCAGGGTTTTTATTTGTGGTATGTTTGTAAACGCACGCTAACACGTGCACAGCCCGGGGCTGCACGGCTGTGCCCCTGGGTAGCTCGTGCTGACTGCAGTCCCATGGTTTTAGTTGGCTGCACAGATAAAGTCCAACCGTATTTGTGTGATTTTACAGCATCAGGACCAGCAGCGAGGCTCACAGAGCTTGCTGAGGGCCAAAGGCAGCGGTACGGGTTGCAGTCCCCTGCTGCTGCTGCTGGCTGGCCCTGCCGGGCAGCCAAGGGTGCCCCGTCCCTTCCCCACTGGGGACAGGTCATAGAACCATAGAATCATGGAATGCTTGGGTTGGAAGGGACCTTTAGAGGTCATCTAGGCCAACTCCCCTGCAGTGAGCAGTGACATCTTCAACTAAATCAGGTTGCTCAGAGCCCCATCCAACCTGGCCTTGAATGTTTCCAGGGATAGGGCCTCCACTGCCTCTCTGGGCAACCTGTTCCAGTGTTTCACCACCCTCATAGTAAAAAATATCTTCCTTCTATCCAGTCTATATCTACCCTCCCTTAGTTTAAAGCCATTACTCCTTGTCCTGTCACAACCAGCCCTGCTGAAAATACTATCCCCATCTTTCCTATAGGCCCCTTCAGGCACTGGAAGGCTGCTATAAGGTCTCCCTAGATGTCCCTGGGCTTTTGTTTAAGGATGGCCCTTCCCTTGCCCGATGCCTGCTCCTTGTGCGTCTCTCCCCACCTCTTCTTTTCTTCAAGCTTCAGAGAAGCCACAGCACTATGTGGCAGCAAGGGGTGACACAAGTATCCTCCACTGTGGGAGAAGAGAGATCTAATGGAGAAGTCCTAAAACTCTGCAGGCCCTCCTGTTTCCCTTCCCTTTCTCTAAGGCTTCGTTTGGTTGCATTCACACAGCCACCGACCGAAGCCACCATCACTAAACAAATTCTTTAGAGAAATTATTTAGAAAGATTTGCTGAGGCAGAAGAAAAATTTCATGAGGTATCAGCACCTTGGGAGTGGCTCAGGCAAAAAAGCTGCAGGAAACACGCAAAGGCAATTATAGTAAGCCACGATCTAAAGCCATCATTGTGACTAGTTAACAGAAGGAATGTTTGGATAATTATTGGAAACAATAAGCCTAAGATTATGGAGGATACTTCAATGCTTTGACTCTTTAATTTGTAGACAGATATTTCTCTAAAGAAATTTGTGTGATTAAAAAACTGATTCCTCGTTATATCTTTTCAAAAGGCTTCCCAGTGACAGGACTCAAAAGTAATCACTGATGTGTTGAAAGGACCAAAACAAAATGGGAAAGCTATCTTGTTTGAATTGTTGGTAGTTAAAACTGTTCCTTGTAATGAGTCACAGGAAATTAGAAATGGAGCTTCAGAAAGAGCTAGACTCATGCTACATCGATGCAGAGAGAATGACAAACACTGATGATAACAAGAAATTACTTTATTATTTCCTTGTGAAATACTGGTATGTACCATAACGTACTCTCAGCATATTTGGAAAGAAATAGGAGTCTGCCAAATAGTCTGCCAACATCGACACTGTATCGGAGCTTCTGTGTAGTTCATTTGTCTGGGGAGGATATGAGGTGAAACAGTTTCCAACACTTATGTAAATATCATGAAGTTACACAGGAACAGATCAATAACAAATTGGAGTTCTATTGAAGCATTTATCTTCCAAACCTTTTTCAGTTCAACACACAGCATCCCTCAAGTAGATTGTTGTTACTGACAAGTCACACTGATATAAATAATGTTGAAAACATTTTGCTTCACTGTGCTGCGTTGGCAACACGAAAGAGGAACATTGCAGCAAGATGAAATGGTGCAATACCTGAGTGCTGATATTAAAGACATTTAACATGTAAATTACTGAAAAGTAATTCTACTGTGCTGCAGAGTACGTGTATCTGAGCATTTACTCCAGGCTGTATAACAGAATCTGTTGAATTTTGGTGGGATTACATCACTGCAAAATTCACCTAGAAATAAGCAAGACTTCCTAGGCTTTCAGTATAGACAAGGAAGAGTAATAGATTTGCTAGAGGATGATTTGTTCCAGTGGGTAATGTGCCTGGTACAAATTGTCCCTGGGAGACACCATTTTTTCTCCACTGACTATAAAGGGAGACTGAGGTGACCAGATTAGAGTCAGAAAACTAACTCTGAGACAAAGTTAGACAAAAGGTATCCCACACTTCAGGGATCGCCATGAAATATATATGTATACATATATATATATATGTATATACACACACACATACAAGTGCAATTCTGGAATAGGCAAATAATAAAGAAACAGATATATGTGGCTATATGTTTTAACAGTTCTACTTCACAATTTAGATTTCACTCAGTAATGAGCAATACTGATAGGGTCACAGTTCTCGATGGACACACCACAAAGTGATCAGAATTCCCAGGCACCAGCAATGCTGTAATGCCGGTGGTACTTCTGGCTCCAGCTAGCCCAGCTCTTCATCTGCCCCCTCCCTTCTGGCTCCGAAAGGCTGTGATCACACATCTTGGGTGGACTGTCCCCTCCAGAAGCAGGGAGCTTAAAGGTGGGGTAGGATTGCCCACCTGCTGTAGCTTTTGGTGTCCCTTCTTTGCTCCAGCAAAGAGCTGGAGCACCTAGAGTTGCCGCTCAGAGGGGCTTTGTAGATCTCAAAAGAGGATTTGGTGAAGAAGCAGTGTTGTGCTGGGATAGTCAGTCTCTTAACCCCGGAAACGGGAGAAGAGGGCAAGGAGGTCCCAGTGCCCTCTGATTCACTTTATTCTGCAGCCTGTGCCAAACAAAAAAGTCACCAAGAGCTCAAATGCAGAGATAACGATAGAAAAAGCAAATGCTATCCCAGGCCAACATGAACCGCCCTGAGCCTCCCTGGCCTCATGTCCAAACAGTTCAGCAGTGCTCGGTACTGTTTGCTCCTGGTGTCCTGAAACGTTGGAACAGGGATTCCCAGCCCCATGCCTAGGGCACTGCCTAGCAGAAACCAACGTCCTGACTCACACAGGGTGGGAGCCGTGTCCCCGGCTTCCTGGGACACTTGAAACCCAACTCTTCTCAGCTGTGGCAGCAAGTGTTCGAAACAGACAAGAATCACATTCAGCCTTTGGGAAAGGCTCTTCTTATGACATTACTAGCCTAAACATCTTTTTTTTTAGGCAGAATATGAGATACCATGCTTTAAAATTACTGCTTCTTTGACTCTTCAGACACCTATATAATGTCTACCTGTAGTCAACTGAAGTATGGGGATATTCTCCCCACCTGCTGCAGCATTTGTCAGATGCCGCTCTGCTGATTCCCACACAGTGCGGGGAGAAAAGCAGTCCCTGCTGCAGGAGGGTCAGTCCAAGAGTCTGTTCTTCTAAGCACACCAAGGCTATAGATGGAGAATAGCTTAAAACTTGAGTTAGATCCTGAAGATTTGTTTCTAGCATCAAACCCATTTTGAAAATGTTGGCTTTGCAGCTCAGAGATGCTTGCTAGAAAGGACTCGAAGTACTTTTCTAGCCATGATACTAGCCTTGGAAGAGAGTACAAGCATAAGAACGCTAAGCAATCATGAAAGCAGTATGTTTTGTTTATATGAAATATGACCTTTCCATCAGAATGAATGCTTTTGAGATTACATCAAACAAAAGAAAAATATGAATTAACTCCTTGAGGTAAAAAGAGTGTGGTAGTTATTTTGTAAGAGATCTTTTCAGTTGCCTCAAATCAACACCTTCAGTAGGCAGGTGTGAGAACTTCTCACCTTTAAGGTCTGGTAAACAGAAGATGGACTCCTGATGATTTGCTTATGCTGGAATAGGTACTTCAGAATGCATTAGTGAGGCAAAGGCTCCAGGGAAGTCGAGTAAATAAAAATCATAGCAAAGGTGTCACTGAAGGCAGAGTTGAAGTCTGGCTCAACAGATTGGTAAGTGGACATGAAAATGGAAGCAACGTGGTACAAAGAGAATGGCAGGAACTGGATGGAAGCAGGAACAGTACGAGAGAGTTTTGGGAATCACATAGGTAAACAATACACGTCTGTAATCCTGCCTTGTTCCCACTGGAAGCGATGGGATGGACAAGATGATCTCTGTCAGTCCATTAAGTATTTCAGCACTGTAGTCCATGACTGTGAAAATGAGTCTGAATGAGAGAATAAGCAAAGATTTCAGGAACATCAGCAGGAATAAATGGCAGAGGACAAGACACTCAACTTGGAGACTGTATGTCCACATCGCCAAGCACACCTACAGCACTAGTATCAACGGGAGGAACAGGCCCATAACAGCAGGAGTCATAGGCTGGCTCAGCTGAGCAGCAGCCTCTGTAACTTGTAAACAGACACGGCACCAACATCCAACAGAGAAATATTTTCTATAAAGTAAAATGATTTGTCTGTTCTATTGCTGCATTAGTGAACAGTTCAAACACCACAATTTCCCTTTGCTTGCCAGGATTGATATTTCCATCCTATACATTTCTTTAATTGCCAAGGATTTCATACAGCACCTTTTAAAAACAATTTGAGTTTATTAAAGAGCACTGTCTGTTCCCTGTCACAGGAAAATATTTTATATTTAATTCATTATATGTTACTTGTTAAAAAAATCCCTTATTTCTATTAATTAGAGTAGGTATGTTTGCTCACATATTGGCACTGAATAACGTACCCGTTCTCGTGCATGCATGCTTTAAACATTATGTGTTTACTTAGGAGCACTGGCCGATCCGATCCACTTTTCTTTCTTTACTACAGCAAACATGAGCTTAGTTTTGTACAAAGCTGGTAACACCACACAACTACCTGTCACTGGCTTTGAAACAACAAGCAGGGGATGGTTTATGTGAGCCAGAAAAGGTTACTAGGTCCAAAGAGAACTTCTGTTTATTGAAAAAGCTCTTAAAATCATCATCAGTTTTAGAAAAAGCTAATTAAATCAGTGCCTGGCTCTCAGAAGGCACAAGAAAGGACTACAAATGGTTGTTGCCCTAAGGTGGAAACTAGGTGGTCCCTGGACCAGACCCCTCACTCTGTTAATCCCTGCTAGAATTCATTAGCATCACGAGGACATTCTGACATCACGGCAGAGGAGAATCCTGCTTTTATGCAACAAATAACTACATTTAGCTCCATATTACCAAAAAGACAGTGGCACACTGGATATTGCCGACGAAAGATTCAGCACACCAATAGCTGGGAGGTTTTATTATACCACAGAAATACTGGTCGTTGTGGGCCAAACTCTGAAGTACTTGGGTCAGCCAAAAGTCACAGGCAAGTCAGAAGGTCAAATGCAGTTTTACTGTGACCTCAAAACAAAGACACTGAAACCAGAAGCTGAACTGTGATGCACTGACAGAGTCATGTATGGACATAGGCACGTGGACGAAGCCATGTATAGCATCACATATGAAGTAAGATGGGAACAAGGGAACAGTGAAGAAATGTTTCAAGAGAGCAACCAGTAAGGAAGGGAGTATATTGTGCACAGTGAAGAGGTGTAAGAAGCAGAAGCAGGAAATTCAGGCTAAATGACGTTTTTGACTCTGGGACTCTCTCACAGGTCTTCCTCGCTTCTGCAGTCCACCATTCACGTTTACGATGCAGCTTAGGGCCTTTTGGCAGACACGGGCACACCTGGGGTTTTGTAAAATATGGGTGCGACAGCTGACAGCTGCTCCGGTAAGGCACCTGTGCGGGAGTGGAAGTGGTAACATTCTGCTGTCTGGTACCGCTGGTGGGATCGGTGGCCTGAGGCACGATGGACAACTGGAAGAGAGCAGCAGGAAGAACAGCTTCACCAGCTTCGTGCCAGTGTCAGCCCAGCACTGCTCGGTGCCTGGAAGAACGCCTCTGCATTCACCGGACACCGCCTTCAAGGGCTGCCTGCCACCACAGTGCTACAATTTCCCAGCCCTTACCTGTGAGGAGCACAGCGCCCAAGGCTTTGCTTTGACGAGGACATACTAAAAAAGTGGGTGCAGACAGTGCTGGTTTTACATCCCGTTGACCCCTTTGCCCTCCAGGAGGGCAAGGACCCTCTTTCTGTGATGGTCCCCCACCTTCTCTCTCAGCAGCACGCCGAGATGGAGTCGAGCGAAGACACGTACCTCAGAAACACGATGCATCAGTACAGGCTTGGGGTGGACCTGATGGAGAGCAGCTCTGCGGAGAGGGACCTGGGTGTCCTGGTGGGCAACAGGTTAACCATGAGCCAGCAGTGTGCCCTGGCTGCCAAGAAGGCCAATGGCATTCTGGGGTGCATTAGGAGGAGTGTGGCCAGGAGGTCGAGGGAGGGTCTCCTTCCCCTCTACTCAGCCCTAGTGAGGCCTCATCTGGAGTACTGTGTCCAGTTCTGGGCTCCCCAGTTCAAGAAAGATGAAGAGCTACTGCAGAGAGTCCAGCGGAGGGCTACAAGGATGGTGAGGGGACTGGAACATCTCTCCTATGAGGAGAGGCTGAGGGAGCTGGGCTTGTTCAGCCTGAAGAAGAGAAGGCTCCGAGGGGACCTAATATATACTTACAAATACCTGAAGGGTGGGTGTCAGGAGGATGGGGCCAAGCTCTTTTCAGTGGTGCCCAGCGACAGGACAAGGGGCAATGGGCACAAACTGAAGCATAGGAAGTTCCGTGTGAACATGAGGAAGAACTTCTTCCCTCTGAGGGTGATGGAGCACTGGAACAGGCTGCCCAGGGACGTTGTGGAGTCTCCTTCTCTGGAGATATTCAAGACCCGCCTGGACAAGGTCTTCTACAGCCTGCTGTAGGTGACCCTGCTTCAGCAGGGGGGTTGGACTGGATGACCCACAGAGGTCCCTTCCAACCCCTACCATTCTGTGATTCTGTGATTCTGTATTTGTACAAAACCACGTTTTGTTCCAACGCCCACAAAGCCACACCGTGAAACAATGTCAGAGGTGCAGCCGCCCGCGGGCCGCCCCTCGCCCGCACCTCGGGCCCCGCGACCGCCCCCTGCCCCCGCCGCGGTGGGCCCGGAGCTGCGATGGCCATCGCCGCCGGGAGTTAATCATTAAGCCCCCGGCAGATCCGCTCCCGACCGGCTCCCCGGAACCTCCGGCCGAGCCCCGACCCCTCCCGGCCAGGCGCGACCGTGGAGGCCTGGGGGGGGGGGGGGGCGGGAGGCAGGGACGGGGGAGCCCGACAGCGAGCTCCGGGCCCCCCTCCAAGGCGGAGCTCCCTCGGCGGGCGCGGGGGAGCTGCCATGAGGAGGGAGTGGCGCCCGCCGGCCCGGCCGCTCCCGCCCGCCCGGGAGCCACGCAGCCTCCCTGCAAGGCGCCGTAGGGCACGCACCTGTCCCCGCCGCCGCCGCGTCGCCTCCCCTCCCCTCGGCTGACACCGTCTCCCGCCGAAGTGCCAGAGCCCCGCACAGCGGTCCCGTCCCGTCCCGTCCCGCCGCCTCCCGCCGCCCATGGGGCACAGCAGGCGCCGGTGAGGAGCATGGCCAAGGGGCCCGAGCCGGAGGACGCCTTCCTGCCCCTCCCGGCCGCGCAGGCAGCGCCCGCCGCCGCGCAGGAGGGCCGCTACGCGGGCTCGGTGGGGCGAGGCTTGCTGCCCTGCGCCGCGGCGGGCGCCGAGAGGGAGCTCCCGGGGGCGGCGCTGCCCGCCGGCATCAAGGCAGGTGAGAGGCGGGGTGCCGGCGGCGTCCCCTTGGCACCGCGCGGCCCGGGCCGCTGCGGGCGGCCGATCCGGCGGGGACGCGAGGTGCGGCGGGTGCGGCTGCCCGGCGGGCTCGGGGCGGCCGGGCTCGTCCCCTCGGGCGGCGGCGGGCAGGGCGGCCGCTTCAACGGGCGCCCGCGGGGCCGCAGCCGCCCCGGGGAGCAAGGCGGCGGCTCGCTGCCCGACCGTAACGATGCCCGTGGGTCTCTCTCCTTGTCCCCCCGCCGGCGCCCAGAAACGCGGTTCGGCGGCGAAGCCCTCTCCTCGGAGGAAGAGGGCGCGGATGGTCGCGACGGCGCACTGAGAACGGCGGAGCAGAGCCCGTCTGCGAAGAGGAGCATCGCGCAGATGATGAAGGACAAGAAGAAGCAGACGCAGCTCACCCTGCAATGGTAGGGCTCCGGCGGTCAGCCCCGGGGCGGCCGGGCCGCGGGGGCCGGCGGCGAAGCCCCCTCAGGGCCGCGGGCAGGGCCGCTGGGCGGGGGCGGCCGCGCCTTCCCCGAGAAGCCGGGCCGGCGCGGAGGGCTACGAGTCACGGCTCTGCCAGCGATATTTCTGGCTTGCGGTGTGTCTGGTTAGCCGGGTTAGGTGTTTTTTTTTTGGTTTGGATAAGCCTTGTCTACCAACAAGGCCACCCCCCTCCAAATTCCTGATTTTTCAAGCGAGCGGAGGTTTGTCACCTGGCAGAAATCTCCGTCGGATTCTCACAGGGCGCGGCTGCTGGGGAAATGTACTGAAAAAATGTAGAAATGAAACATTTCTTAAGAGTTACTTTTGCGAACGAGTGTTTTAGTTATTTATATATTTTAGTTATTTATATATTTAGATTTTCACTGTCTTGTAATGTATTTTCTTTACATTATATTCTAACCCATGGAAGCCCTAACGTTACTTCGTTTTATCTGGGCAAAAATTAACGAAAAAAGAGGCGAAATTCTGCAGACGTTGATTGATAAATGTTTCTACTACAGCACACTTGAAATTAGGGAGGAGCGCTGTTGAATTAAATGAGAACTAACAAATGCGGACCCTAAATCTATATTTTTTTTTCCTTCTAACTGAAAAATGAGAGTAATCCAAATTACCCAGCTTCTTAGTCTAGTTTACAGCTGTCTTCTGAGCGTAATTGGTAAGGATTTGAGTCTGATGAGTCAGTGCAAAATTACTCAGTATGCAGCGTTTAACACACGGTGTTTTCTTACAGATTTCTGTAATTTGAGAAGTAAATTTATTGCACATCATCCCAGAAGAGCGAACAATGCAGACTGATAAAGAAAAGAAACAGGACAACAGTGAACTATCCCGCTGATGCCAAGAGTTCAGTTCAAGCGAAGACAGCCAGATTTTTACTTCAGTTTTTAAAATTTTGATTGAATGACCATCAGTAGGCACTTGTATTCTGTAAACTGATTGGAAAGCCACACAAAAATGCATCCCCTTCAGAAAAAGCCAGTTCTTTGCTTCTTAGTATGGTTTGGTCAAGAAATAGTGTCAGGTCCAGCGTGGAAATTAAAAAGCAAAACTGGGAAGAAAATAGACGTTAGCCCAGGTGTTAAAGATATGGTGGGACGAAAGATGCAAGTTCAAGCCCCTGCTCTATTCAAAGGGCAGACTTAAATCTGAATCTTTCATAGTCTAGCTAGTGCTCTTATTTTCAGAGCAAGGCTGGGTCTTAGGAGATGATAATTTATTTACTTATATAAAGCAAAATAGTCCAGACATCGAAAAAGACTTGTTAAGAAAAGGGACCTGGCCCCAGGTTTTCCATGTTCTGCAGCTAACTTAAGCACCAAGTGTGGAGTCAGTCTGTAGTGTCTTTCTTGCTCAGGAGAAAGTAATCTGTGTGATCTCATGGAATTCTGCAGTAAAAATAATAAAAAACAGAGGACAATACCAAAAACCAGAAGGAAAATAAAATCGAGAGACATGGCGTGTTGCTTCTTACTCTGGCTGTTTCTTTCTCTGTACAGGTTGGAAGAAAACTACATTGTCTGTGAAGGAGTTTGTTTACCAAGGTGTATCCTTTATGCACATTATTTAGACTTCTGCAGAAAAGAGAAGCTGGAACCTGCCTGTGCTGCAACTTTTGGGAAGGTAAAGACTAAATGCCGTCATAATTTGTTAGATTTATTCTTTGATGGAATTACACTTTAGTACACCAGTGTCAAAATTCCTCTCAAGTTCATGTGTTTTCTACTGCTAATGTACATGGAATCAGACTGACTACACTGTTCCATATGAAAGGGTTTCATGACATCAGCTTTAGGAGAAAGAAACTGAACTTCTCTTTGATTTATTGTTATTTCATACAAAACAAGGCATTCTCTCCAAGGGCTTTTTTTTTTCCCCTTTTTGATGATGACATTAATAGAGTTCTTTGCACAAAACCAGATCTGACATGCAAGACACTTTTAATTATACTAAAGGCATTGTAAAGTGAGATGTGACACAAGAAGCAATACAAGAAGGGGAATAAAAATTAATAACACAAAGAGCTCCTGAATGAAAAATTGTTGATTCATCCTGTTTTCTACCCTTCCCTACAATTAATCCTGAAATCATTTAATGAAAGGGAGATGTGAGCTCTCCGTATTAAATCCTGAGTATTTAGTGAAACAGGAAACCAAAAATGCTTGAAGGATCATCTTTTTTTAAACACTACTGATCTAGTCATTGTTCATACATAGCAAAATGCATTAATTTAATTAAATAATAATAATGGATTTAAAATCCTGTTCATGAAATGTTCAATTACTAATTTTTTCCTCTTGAACTGGAGACACTAAGAAAGTGTATGTCTAAGTTTCATTACCCGGTTTCAGTATAAAAGAGGAAGACAATGTATTTCTATTTAAACATTGTTTTGACATCAATCTATTAGATGTATCTATTAGCTCTACCTCTATTACTGAATTGCCTTTTCACGTAATAAACCTTTTGCCTTAAGCATCCTTCTTCATAGGAAAAGTAGGATGTGTTCAGGGCACTAATCTCAATCTCAGGAAACCAGTGACAGAATGTTTTACTTGACTTGGGTTAGATCACTAACATAAATTCTTTATGCACAAGATAGAGCTAACAGAAACTTTCGTAGGGTTTCAGTGAGCGTAAATATGTTTAAGAGTGTCCAGCACTTTGGTAGTGGAGGACGCAGAAATATCCATGAGGCAAACATTTCATTTCTTTAACCTGCAGATCACACTTTTCAAAACAAAAATCAGTTTATTTTCAGTTATATGTACTTGAAAACAGAATAGCTAGAGGCCAGAACTTTCCCTGGTTCTGTTTGGATCTGTGAAGCAAAAGATACAGTTGTACTTTGGGGACCTGAATGGGAAGGGACTCTGGAGAAGAAAACTAAATTTTATGTTGTACAAGTGAAAATGGAAAAGAAGAACAGGTGTGAAGGAGCTGATGATTTTGGGAAGTCTGGAGGTACACAGTGGGATGGACGAGGACCGAAGGACCCATGCAGTATAAAACATGCTTAAGAGTTTATTTTCTGATACAAGCGTCATAAATATTTATTCACGGACTGCATTAGACCACTAATTTGCCCTACTGTTTTTGCCATGAACAGACTGCTAAGAAAGTATACTAGTGTTAGAAATTAATACAGTTACTTTCTCTTTAGACCATTCGCCAGAAATTCCCTCTCCTTACCACAAGGCGGCTTGGAACACGGGGCCATTCAAAGTAAGGCACAATTACCTGTGTTTCCTCTTACAGAGCGCGTTCTAGGAATGACACGTATTTCCCTGCCTGCATAATATAGACTAATTGGCAGGAGGGGGGGTTATTAAGATGATAAGCTGCAAGTGATAACTTTCATGTACGTGATGAAACTAATACAGAGTTTGAGTTTGAAAACATTACTGCAGGCATGATTTCTAAAATTAAACCGATTAAGCTTCTAAAACTTGTCATTATTTTTATAAAGCCATGCATTTGTTGAAAATATATGTAAAAATTTTATATATAAAATCATTATATAATACATATATCTTTGTTACAGCTGTTCATCTTTCTATAAGTAGTGTGCAATTTAACTACGCTTTTATTTGCCTTTTGCAAATCTAACAACTTTCGTTGTGTTCTCTACGTAACTATGAATTAGTTTAAAGACACTAGAAAAAAGCATTGTCTTTAGTTGAAAAGAAGGTATATATCTGCTCTTTGTTTTGACTAATTTGTAAAAACTCTGGGAAGTACACAACCTATAGTGCAGTCATTTCATAAATAATGTATCCATTTAATTTGTATATTTGGTCTGCGGAATATTAGGCTGTGGGAATAGATCACAGATAATTATGCGTCATCTGTGGTGAAATTTTTATTAATTCTGTTTCTGGCATTATGCTTTTGACCATGATAAAGTTGTTGCAAAACTGTTGTCAACAGTGGTAGCAACATATTCCCTCCACATCCACCCTGCCTCCTGTGTCCCGATATTAAGACTGCTGAGTAAGGACTGATGAATTGTCCCCAGTATGATTTTTTTTTTTTTTTTAATAGGGGAATGCTGCTTCTTAAGGAAGTGAAAAACTGTGTGGTGTATTGATGTAAGGAATGTAGAGAAGTCAAAATAATGCGTGAGGGTATTGCTAGTGTCAAGGTGTGCGTTGGGTAGTGCTAGGAAGCATCTGTCCCTGTTTGGGTAGTCACAAATACCAGGGTTCTCTGTACTGCCTGAAACCAGGACTGGCTTTCAGCTTTTCTGAGTGTTGTGCTTTTAATTGTTATTTCAGTGTTTATCAGTCTCCTGTTTTCAAAAATATTTAAACCTAAATACTGTGCCCATACCATTCTTCATAAAATAAGACTAGTTAAATAATTTTATTCTTTTAAAATAACTCTTCAAAAACTTACTGTTTTTTAATCCAAAATCATATTTAGACCAGATCCTTATCTGTATATTTCTATTGACTTCAAAACAGGTTTTCCTAAAAATAAGACATTGCTATGAGGAGAAAATTTGGATAGATATTGTGTCCAGCTTTATGTGTATATACAGAAATGAAACACTTATTATGAGTGCCTGTATTTTAGGAGATGCGTGCCTTTAAATATGACAGTATCCCTAGGATTTTTCTCATGCTTAAAATTACAAGTGTGTTTATGTATGTACTGAATAATATTTATCAAACTGTGCTTGACTTATAGAAGAAAGCACAAAGAATTGATGGTTTACAGAAGCAAAACTAAAACCTAGAAAATTAACAAAGAAACATTTTACTAATGAATAAGATAGAAAACCAGAATACTGGTAGTAACAGAAGAAACTCAAACATTCTCCTTGTTTGGGAAAATCTTTATTGTGAACGACTTAGCCTTGAAAGACAAAGTTACTCTTGTCTTTCAGTAATCTTTAAGAAAACTAAAAATGAAAGAGGACTGAAAAGGAAAAAAACTACAAGACTGTGGTTTTCCTAAGTGCTTGGCAACATATTAGGAATGTCTGAAAGGTGCATTGTGTACTTCTATAACTCTGGGAGGTTGTTTCATGTTGTTATACTTGGTTTTCTTCCTGCCTTAGAAATATAAGAAATAACCAGTCAATTCCACCTTAGTTTGGCTGCAGAATACATCAGAGATGTCATCTGTGAATTTTAGGTTTTGTTGCAGTATAAACGAAGGTGGGGAAGAATTTCAATTCCAAATTTTTACAAAGACATTTTATTATGTCTGAAGTATTTATTTTAAGTAATCATTAATAAAAATAAAATTCAAAAGAAGAAAAGCCTCCATAGAATGTTTTTCAATTTTTTAACAGAGGACAGTTCTTGCACAGTTTCTGTCACAGTCTTACAAATTCGTAATCCATTGATTTTTTCAGGAGAGGGTAGACAATCTGTATTGTGTAGAGGAAAACTGGAACTGAAGTTCATTTCTCTTTTTGTAGGTGACCTGTAGATGCTGAATAGAGGGTTTTTGAAGAGACTTACTGTTAGGAAGGTTATTTATAGGGAAAAAGAGAGATTTCATATATTGTCTGTCGTGGTGAAGTTCAGCTGCGGTTACACATATGAGCTCATGTAGACTTCACTTTGCAAATGGACATTTGCTGCTAGTCTCATGTTTAAGATTTTAGGAGATTTGTCATTCACAATCTATGTAGGAATATTTGACAACCTACTAATTCATCAATGCCTTGGTAAAGTCTTAGATTCGTAACCCAACACATCTGGAGAACTACTTTCATGATATTATGAATGAGATAATACAAAGGGAAAAAATCTCCCAAATGCTCATTATATTTTAGATCTGACATATCTAAGGAATTGATAAACAAGATCTAATCAAGATACAAACTTCCAAAATGTGTCATGTGTCTGCATAATTTAAAGCACAGTGAGTCAATATCTATTAAGTAAAGGAGTATGTTTCAAATCAAGTTTTTGACATGAGAATCTAGCTACAGAATTAACTGTGTTGGGACACGCGTTGCTATATTCCCCTTTTATCTAAGACATTTAACAGTACTAGCACAGAAACACCTCATGCCTAGTATTTCTTCGGCAGATCCCATATCCCTACTGACCTTGGTGGTATTATGTGCCATATTTTCATATGGATTAACTGTTCTTGAACAATTTCCTCAAAGGGATGAAGCATCAGCAGACTTTGTCTGAACATATGGCATTTGTTTCTCCTTATTTTTTTTATCTCAGTTTTTCTCAGAGACTTTTCCTCTGCAATTCTCATTTCCACTAAGATACATTTACATTGTTCTTACTGTGCAAAAAAGGACCTCACAAAAGGCACAAGTGACAATATCTCCAGTTCAGAGGCTGAATACAGCAGCAAGCAGTGATAGAGAAGTGACAGTATAAATAATAATCTCTGACTGACTACCTGCCTACCTACCTACCTACCTACCTACCTACCTACCTACCTACCTACCTCTGATGTTGTAGACCATATTCCCCTCAGAACCACAGACTCACTGAGTAGCAGATTAATTTCTGCTTTCACCAGGGAGCAGTTAGTCACACAAATATCATTTACAGAAGTATTTCCATTAGATTAATAAACACATTAATGGACTGTTCATCAGTTTCGGCTAATGACTAGTTGCCCTCTGCTTCTACGTCAGCATGGACTCTAAATGTTGTAACCTTTTTCTGTGTGGAACAAAGCTGGGTTACTGGGACTGGTAAGAGACACTTACTAGCAATTAAACCCTATTTCTTTAGAGCATGCTAACGTAGTGACACTGTTTTATTATTGTTGTTGATATCGTTGTTTCGATATAAGGTTAGTAGGAGTAATAACACTACTAACTGTTCCTGACAGTGATGTTTCGTATGGCGGTATTGCCTAGGATCTCTGATCATTGTGCAGGACTCTGTTGAACCAGATGCTGCAAAAGCATGAAAAGAAAAAGACAGTTCCTCTCCAATGGATTAATTGTTCTTACGTTGCAAAGAAAGGCTTACTTCCCTGCAATGAAGTGCCTCACTGGACACTGCATGCATACACAGTAATGTATCAATAGAGCCTGGCAGCGGTCAGAAGAAAGCAAAGAAAATCTGTTCCCTTTTCCATCATGTTCAAGATGACAGAAATTGTTTTTCTCCCACACTGAAACAAGGCCAAGGTCTTTCTAGCATCCTCATGAACATGAACTGGATTTGAGAAAGATCTGCTGCTCTAAGGTGTGAGATAGATACACAAATGTTAGTTCATCCTCTGATTCCAAGCAGCATTTGTCATCTCCAGTTCTGGGCAAAGGAAAGAGTTAAAAATGGGTCTCACACATCCTGAAACTTTGATCCTCAGAATCAGAGTGTCTCACTGTGTGTTCACATCCAACAACCTATTTGTAGAAAAGTGTCAATTCTTAAATACTCATTTAAACATTTGGTCAAGAAGGTACAACACATTGGACACAATCTTGTTAACAAAGTTCATTCATCTCTCATGCCCATGATAATCATTCCAGATTGCTGAATGTAGGGGAAGTTTTCTATATCCCTGCTGAGTGGGAGGAGATACAGCACAATAAATACTACAAACTGCTCTTAAATTAGTATTTCATAAGCAACAGTTGTCTGTGCAGCAGGTTCTGACTCCACCTTTTTGCATAGGTAATGTTAAACATACTGTAGTCACTGCTAGAATTCAGTTATAATCTTCACAGTACATGAATTACCTGGAGCAGCTACTTTGGAAAATGTACACACTGCTCCGACCATAGGCACAGAAGACTGTTTGAGCTCAAGTTACAATTTAATTTCTTTGTAGACTTTGATCGATGATGAATCTTAGCTTTTATCCATCATGTCTGAAAACTATTATCTTATTTATTAGGAGTGATTTAGTGGGTTAATAAAACTGATATGGCAGCTGGCCCTGTGATAACAAGTTATTGCAAGTCCCTGAACAGCTTAAGCCTATCATTTCCTTATCAGCTATCATTTGTGTCAGTGTATGCTAAAATCAGGGCTACTACTTGCCCTAGAACATATGTTACAACAAACCACTGAAATTAAAAGAGGAAAGCAGCTCAGTTTGTTTTTTCAAAGGCTGGTTAAGAAAATTGAGAATATGTTCTTTATGACAACTGGTTTCATGTCATTAATTACACAATAGAAATATAGTAAAATACTTATATACTGTACATACAGATAGAAATAGGCATATGAAGAGACAGAAAGAGGGTACTTGTAGTTGTGGGTTAACGATGTTATCGGTGTGTTTGGGATGGGTATATTGCACTCAACAGGAGAGTCCAAAATAACCTATTTAGCTAATGACTTCGACTTGTAAGAGAACTGAAAGTTTTATACCTTATTACTGTATAAAGTATTCCAGATAGAGTTTGAAAAGTATGGATTATAATTTTTTTTAATTGCTTCTGTGTCATGACTGGAAAGCTGTATTTTTTAGAACTAAAAATTCAACTACATGAATTATTGAATGAAGTTAGAATGATTACTGCTATGCCCTTAAGACACACTGAAGAGATACAGAAGATATCTATTCTTCATATAACAAAATGTGACGATTGTAAATTCTGGTATCTTGGGTCATTCCAGAGCAGGGACAAGTATTCTTGCCTACCACCGGAAACCCAGGAACCCAACTCATATAAGAATTTCCATTTCTAGCCCATATATGTCAATATTGAATGAGGTGTTGAATAAACTAGATATTGAATTCAAATTTTGCAAAGAAGTAATGCTTTTCCTTGGCCTCTGGCCCACTCCAACTTTAGCAGGAGAAAATTCCAAATTTGTGGTGAAAGTGTGATGTTTTGTTTTTAGAATTTTAAAAATGGCATGTGATTGAAACTGGGAGATTTAGGGTGTTGGAATGAGAACTAGGCAACTGCTTGCTTACGTGGCCAGTGACGAATGTGCAGATAACATTGTTAAAGAAGCAGTCACAGCTCTATTTTATTTTTCATCCTGTTCAATGCACAACCTTTGCAATGTCAAGACTAAGTAAATGCTGCTATTTCAAAGAATCCATACATGTATATTTTCAATAGCTCTTGTGTCACATCTAAAATTACTTCATTTTCATGAAAGAAGTAAAAATGTCCATGCCTTTAGCATTTGTATCAGAACTTTGTCAAATTCTACGAATTTCCAGATCCAGGTCTTTGGCCCAAGTCTGTCTGTTTAATACTCCTAAACCAAAAGGAGTGGTTGAAAACCTTCAGGACTTTCATTTACAACATAGGTGACACAGTACTGTATGTGAAATGGAGGACAACCGTCTAGTGTTAGGACATCTAATGAAAGGTCCCATTGGCATCCTAAACCACCTCTTTGCAATGTCACTTTGCTTTGATTAACCAGCTCTGACATTAATGGATAAAAATGGAACAGTTATGAGCAGATAATGCCTATGTCTGAACGTCTGAGTATTTACAGGTATTTAAAAATGGTCAGTTCACCACATCACCATCCCTCAGAAAAATACACTTATGAGGCAAGAAAACTAACAGTAAAGAAAAAAGTGAGAAACTTGGCCTTTCTGTGGGTCGCCAGGTACCACTGCGATCTAGTGGTGTTACATAGACTCATCAGTTTCAGACAAAGAGTAAAAGCTATGATGTTTAACAGCAGCCACCTTCTGTCACATTTCTTGCCTGTAAAATCCCGAATGCACACAACAGGCTGTCCAGAAAGAGAATGACTAATTCAGCTGAGATTTTCAAAGCTACCTAGGCTAAGCAAATATATCACCTTAATGAATATTTTCTCAAGTATAGTCTGTGTCTAATGCCTTTGGACAGCTTTGTAGATATAAGACATGAAGGTTTTGCTCATATCTGTGACTGTTCCATACAAGAATACACAGCAAGACTGTGATTTTTTTTTTTAACAGGCATCACCAGGAACAGCAGATATAAGCTGAAAACTTTTGTTTATGTGTTCTATGTACTATTTGCTGGGAGCTTTGTGTCTTGAGAGTGCATTTCTTCCAGCTTTTAGGAAGTTTCAGTAAAATTGATGCGATATGTTGCAAAGTGTTACCTCTGTGTTAGTCTGGGTTTACACGCAATGCTCTCGAAGTACAAGTGTTACTGTGAAGCAGTTGGGTTAAACCAGCTACTGTGCTGTTTTCAGGCTAACTTTAGTAAAGAACAAATGAACCTGAGTATGCTGTCCATAACATTCTTAGACAAATTTGGTTTAACACAATCAGTTTTAAAATCTATTGAGTGGAATTTATAAGACAGGGCCTATCACCTTTGACAGATGAACTGAAGCAAACTTTGCTATGACCAATAAAGAAATAGCTGCCCCCAGCTTGCTCTCCTGCCCTTCTCCTGAAGGTTACTGCTTTTGTAGCAATATCAGTGGAAAGCAGTAAGTATCTACTGCACAGCCTGTTAGCACTAACCCACCCTCTTTAGCGTCTTTGGTTAAGGTGTTGGGGTCAGCACTGCAGAGGCTGAGCAACTGGCACACTTCCTTGTTCGAGATCTATTTGGGAGCAGTAATCTCCAGGAGAGCAGCAAGGGAAACAAACGTGTATGAGAACTTCTTAAGCAGCTAAATAATTCAGCAAAGTCAGTCAGCCTACAACCTAAGAGAAGAATGAGTGAATGACCTGTTAGCATTTTTAGTCATAGGAGGGCGAACACTAATTATAGGGTACACTGGCGAGGTATTTTCAACTGGAGTGCTCTGTGGGACTGTCTAAATATAAGAGTGGTAGGCCTGATAAAATAAACCTGCTAGATCAAACCCAGCACCCTTTCAACAAACAAAGTAAAATGAAAGAGAACGTACATTAAGGAAAAGAGATGTAACATGTTGCTAGGAGATTTGCTGTTTCAGCTACATTCTTGTAAGAGCGAAAGTGTTCTAAGTTTAAAGAAGATAACAGCCTTGAATTTTGGATCAAATCATGACAATGCTGTTTTCTGTGAGACTGGATTTTGTTCCATGTCAGTGAAAGGAATTGGTAGACACTGTTAAGAAAAGTTTTCGGAAAGCATTGAAAATCAATTTGACAGTTTGCTTTACTTGACACATCACTCATAAACACTCCTCTTTTTTCTCCACAGGTATCACTATTATGGAATTGGCATTAAAGAAAGCAGTGCATACTACCACTCTGTGTATTCTGGAAAGGGCTTAACCAGGTACAATAACATAATTTCTGAGACTTAGTCAGTGAAGGTCTAAATTTAACCCTCCCTTAGGAAGGTATTTGTAGGACACTGATTTTTATTGATACCAGAACTAGTATTGCTGCTTATCTCAGTGTCAGGCATTCGTAGATTTGAGTAGCACTTTGCTCTCGAACGATACCAATTTTATTTTAAGAAGTTGATCTAGATCTTTTGTAAGTGTCTCCCAGTATGGCCCCATTGCAGTCAGTGTAGTGCTGCACCAACTTATATCAGAATTTGTTCAAGTTTGTGCAAGGCAGCGAAACACCGTTTCCAGAACACTTGTCTCATTTTGCTTGCTTGTTTATCACCGTCCGAGTTCTTTCCTCAGGACAGCTTCCCATTATGAAACATCTGGAGAATGGTGTGAAGCTGGCACCTGTGGGCAAGAGGGAGGGGTCAGTGTAGATTAATATTTACAGGTCCTTTGACTGGCTAATATCAGTTCAAACCTAACCCAGGAAGCTCTAATTATATTTATTTTAGGGACAGCTAGCAGGATCAATATGTTACAATAGCTGCCTGTTGGTTTGCCAAAGATTAATAGTTCGTAAAACAAATGTCTCTGTTCACATATGGCTTGAATGACGGCTTTCATTGTCTACAGCAGTATACCTGTATGAGTGAGGACTCTGAGAAAAGAAAGGAATAAATGAGTTTATAATCACACACAGAAAATTCAGCTGCTGGCAGATTTAGGTTATATCCAAAGAGACTTTTTCCAAACAATAGAAGTATAAAAATTGAGGGTAATGTTGCTAATGATGCTTAAAGGGAAGGATCTCTCCACTGCAGGATGTAAGGCGTAATAGACTGGAATATGCCATTTCTTTGTCCAGTATTTATCCAGAGTTGCGAAGGTGTTGCTGGCACACAGCGAGATGAGGTTCTTTCGTAAGACAGAATTATCTTGAACAAATTGCTCATTTAATTGACTAAAAGACGGTTATTTTCATTTAAGGGAGTATAGTCACTTAGTCCTCAGCTTTATGTCAGCCAGTGCCCTTTTCATGTAAAGCTCTGTCCTTGCACTATCTAACAGCAATGAATGCAAAGAAAGTAGAGGTTTGCAAAATTCTCTATGGCTGGATTTCCAGTGGTATATGCTCACATAAAGATGGCATAGATACTCTCTAAGATTTGAAGGAGTACTCACTATATCCGCTAGTTAGGAACCTTTCCTTTGTGTTAGGACTTGTGGTCTCTTATAAGAGATGTTGAATTTTCAGGGTCCAGCAGTCAAATTGCTTTCCTAGCTGATTTAGAACAAAAGCTTAAATGGTCATTTTTCACAATCTGCGCCATCACTGTGGTTGCATTTGTCGACATGAACAGAATCATGCGGTAGCCTGGGTTTGCGAACAAGCTTCTGAGTGAGGAAAGAGTCAGGCAATGTAGGGATTCAGAACTGAGAGTGAATCTCCCAGTTGCTGGCTGCTGCATATAATGATCCATCATAAAACCTGTTGTTTGTCTGATGTCTGTGCTGGTAGGTGAGCTATAAAAAATGGTTCATGGATCAAGCTTGAGGCAGAAATAGGCAGGGAAAATATATGGGTTTATAATAGTATCAGATCACAACATGTCCGTGCACAAATATAGGCATGTGGAGGCCTTTACCACAAGGCTTGCGTTTCGATGGCAGCTTGTCAAAAGATTAGAAGGGGCAATGGGCCTCAGTTTAGTTGCCCAAGTATAGGCCTCTACTGCCATTTCAAACTTAACTGGCATTCATGTATTAGTATTTAAGTAATTGAGCTGAGTACAATAGTCCTTAAATGCAGGGTTGCAGGTGCCTGAATCCTTAAATTTCACAGTAAATTTGACCTTTATATATTAAGCCTTGCACTGTGGAAAGAGCATCCCTAACACCAGAAATTGTTAGTATGCACAGCTTTGACTAGCAATTAAGGCTCTCGAAGAGCAGTGCTAGCAGATGCTGCCTCCTGTTTTTGTACACATTCTGTGTACATTTTGCTGCACATGTAGAAATCCACAGTCCATAACAAATACATCCAGCTATGAAGCTAATGAGCTTTATGTTGTAATCATCTGAATGATGCCTTCTTTCATACTTAATCTGTCAATAACCGGAGGAACTCTGTAGGTAACAGATGCTGGATCATCATGTGATGGGAACTGTCAGGCCCCCGTGCCCGGCCTGAGCAGGAGGAATTCCACAACCACTCAGCCTCTGGTTTTCTTTCCTGCCAGCAGAGCATCTCAACAGCATGAAATCCCAATATTGCCACTAATAATTATAATATAACTTCATATTGCCACAGTATCTTATCAGCTGGCAGCTAGCAGAACAGGAAATAACAATAATCGAATGATATTTATCATTATACTGATCAATTAGAATCTCTATCATTACACATTCCCTAGTTTAGTAGTTATAATTTAAAATGTGTGCTTTCTAATTTTTGCACTGAAAAGTTGCCTGATAGTCCAATGATTTCATTGTGCATCTCTCAGTTGGATTCATTATAGGACATTCACTACATTGCAACACATTTTTGACAGCTGATGAATCTTTGATCTCAGAAATGCATTTCACCTTCATCAAAATAATACTGTGGTGAAAAACAATGGAAAACAGCTATGATTTCTTAGTTTTCCTGAGAAGTGTAAATTCTAGATATATTTTTTCTACTCTGAATTTACTCAGCTGTATCAAAAACTTTATGTATGTCCTAGTAAAGACCTTAAGGATTTGCATCTATTCTGCCCTTTTGATGTTTGTGAAGTTGTAAAGATCCAAATAAAAAGCTGAAACTGGGTTTTATACTTTACTGTTTGGTCAATGATCTGAATCTTCGTGTTTTAGAACCCATTTCAGTGGGTTTCCTGATATCCTCAGGCACTTGCAAACCAATGGAAGAAGTTAGTAAAAAAGCATAATTTTTATTATAATCAAATTTGGAGAAATATGATCATTTTTCTAATGGATTTATTTTATGTATCTGTTTTAGATGTGTATACATATACAAACTCTAAAAACGTTCTGCTTATGAAAAAATAATCAAATATGTTTATTTTCAAAGGTTCTCTGGAAGCAAGTTAAAGAATGAGGTAAGTGATGTAGTCTTTCCTTTCACTTCTGTTATAATCCAGATATTATTTGACCTGTGGGTTTTTTCATGTTAATTTCTTTGAAAATTACAGCAATATTTTTCATAAAAGATTAAGACTGCATACCTTTTTTCATGAAGTTGAGTATGTACTCCTGTAAATATTCAAAGGAAAATAAGATTGGAAGGCATCTTCTGGAGTTCCTGTTCCAATCCAGCTCCCCATAACTACAGAGGTTCACAGTAGGCCCTCTTAGACGAAGGGTCAAGCTCTAGCTTAATTTTTTTGCATCCATTGCTTTTGCAGGAGGGCTTTTTCAGAATCTCGTTTTTCTGAATGGAAGCCAAAAGATTTTTTTTTTTTAATAAACTGAGCTTTATACCTCCTGGTCAGGATTGTGTCTCTGTTTTTTGCTCTTCATGACACTTTTTTGTGATATGTCTTTTCGCTGCTTCTGCTAGCTAGATGGAAAAAGCAGCAGCTTTTAGTCACTTCTGATCAGCCTTACAGCCTTTCACTGTAGTTGTTCCGATTTGAATTTCTTTCTAGAAAAAAGATCATGAAGTCTTGTGAATGTCATGTCTCAAATTCCTGTTTGAAATATCTCTTCTGATGAGCCCTAGAACTGCATTTTGGTTTTGTTTGGTTTTGGTTTTTTTCCCATAAGTCACTTACATTTTCGCTACTGTATACTATGGTATAATCACTGTCATTCTGTTCATAATTGTACTAGAAGATTATGTACATTAAAGATTAAGGATTGCTTCCACAATTGTTTTTTGGTACTGAATGCTTGCGTCCATATTATTAAACTCTTGAACCTGCAAAACAGCATAGACACGTCTCTGCCACATTGCCAGGGAGAAAAGTCCCTAGCATGCAGTAACTGTTGAAGCATGACGGGGAATTGTTTGTGAGACTGCTAACTGGCATGGGCCAAAAGAATTCCAGGGACTGTTCTGGTGTTCCAGTATTGCCTGGGAAAGTTTCCTGACACCATTTAATTTACCAGACTAAATATACTCCCTGTGATCAACTGGTACACAGCAAGTCTTTCTCCTTTTTCATTTCCAGATAAGCAGCTCCTAGCTGATAGCAGAAATTCTTACTGGTCCCTGAGAGAGTAGCTTTGCTCTATTGATTTTCATGCCCTTTATTGCCATTATCTCCAAGCCATCCAGATCTTTCTACATGACCTCTTGGTCTTCCTCTTTACTGATGATTTCATTAGCTCATGTCAGCCAATTTAATCTATGAAATGTTCAATGAGATCAGCCCCAAGTCTAATCTTCCGGAATCTTCACTTCAATCTCTTTTCAACCCAGCAGTTTCCCTGTCAACACAACTTGTTAGCATTTCATCTTGAGTCAGTTTCTTAAACGTTTTACATTCTTGTACTAATCCCTGTTCTCACCAGCATAACTAATCATTTCCCATGGTGACACCACGTCAAGTACTTTAGTGAGGTTCAGATAGATTAGATCTGCTGCATTTTCCCTGTTCAGATAATCAGCTATCTTATAAAAAAAAAAAAAAATGTAGTGCTGTGCCATGGGATATCCCCAGCATATTCAAGGATTCATGAGCACTACTACAGCCTTCATTCTTTCAGAGTTTTGGGATGGAAAATTTCTGGTTTCCTTGGCAGAAACAAATGCATATTTACTTCTATCTCTGATGTGGCATTCCTAGTCTGCTTGGGAATTGACAGTCCCATAAACCTGTCTTGTTTCTGCCCCAAAGTTCAATACCTTGGTGGTCCTAGAAAAAGAATCACAGTGATGTTAGTGGAAATAAGTGAGAAAGGGCACATCAGTATGAGTTTTTAATTGTCTAGCTCTGTGTTGTCTGGAATTATTCAGTGAGGTCTTAAAAGAAAAAAATGGCTTGTGTGGTGAAAACTGAATTTTAACAATCTCAGCATACTGAAAATTTGGCAACATACTTTCCTTTAAAGTGAACAGGTGATATATCCTTATTCAGTTGCTTGAAAGTACATGCAGTTAGGTATTCCAGAAATATTTACAATGGCTGCAGAAGATGTAATTCTCAGTAGGAACATAAAGACATTGAAAAGATGTTAAAGAACTGATTGTCTAAATATACTGAGTAAATGGTATTTGAATGAACACTTATTGAGTGCCAGGGACACTGTTTACTTCTGGTATGTTTTATCACATTTTCTAGTATTCTCTCTGTAGGGGGAGATATCAGCAAATTCTTTTATCTAAACCAGTTAGTACACCATTAGAGTCTGCATGGTTAATTAGGCAGATAATATTACTGTCATTATCTTAATGTTAAATGGCCATTAGAAACAGATGGCATTAAATTGAAAGCGCAAGTGGCAGCGCATTAAAATATTAAGTCTAGAACTGAGGCACAGTCATATAACTCCATTAGCAAGGTAAAAAACGTTGCAGATTATCTTCTCTTAAACCTCCCACCACCGTCACTGCCTTCTTTTAAATGAACTAATCCCTTTTAATCAAAGTTTTTAATATATTTCATGGGTAATTGCATGATAAAATAATTGAGATTACTTCTGTTACTAAAAAAAAAACAAACCTCCTGATACTGATAGGCAATTATAAAACTGAAAAAGTATTGATATGAAGAAGCAATAATGTTTTAAAATTTCTATAATTTCTTCGACTAGAGCTTTATATGTGTTTGAATAGTAGATAGCACAGTCAAAGTGCGTTTACATAATGTATGCCTTCATTCCTTGCTATCTGTTTTGGCAGACATATCACCCGATAAAAATAGGGATGTATATGTGGTGAATAAGTTAGTTACAGCTATAGTTTTCCGAATTCAATATTTGAGAGAATTTCATTTGAAACTGGCCTCCGATTGGTGAGTCAACATATATAGGAAAATACTCCCTTTTGCACACTCTTACACTGTATATTACATTATTATTATTACTGTTCCCACTTCAGTGAGATCTGACTGTATGCAAAGGGACGGGAAAAAGCCACTTCAAGTACAGTTCAAATGCTTAGTGCATGGTCATAAATTCCATCGATTACAAAGGGAATCTGCACAGAAGTAATGGATTTACTGCAGGAGCATGCAGAAGACCTGCTCAAGGCTCTGTACACTGCCTTCACATAAGGACTGGGTGGGCTGAAATGGAACAAAAGGTTTCAGCCAAATAGTCTTCTCTAGGTCTGAATGCAGTCCTGTGAGAATAAGTACACTTCAGTCAGTAAGGGCAGAAACATAATACAGATTTTATTGCTTCTCTTGAGGATGAGGATTTCATCTTAATTATGTAATTTGAAAGCTTAATAAGCATAATGTTATGTGCATTATAAATATGAGCATAGTAATATTATGTCACTACAGGATGTTACTGCTCACCTTTAACGAGAAGTAGACTAAACCAGATTTTGTGACAGTACTAGGCTAGGAGTCTAAACAAAGTTTGATTTACCATGTATTGCTTCATGGTCAGTATCCACACATACGAGGCTACTTGTTGTTTCATCCTTCAATCCCATCTCTCCAAAGTCTAGCATCTAATAATTATTTAAGATCTTTTCTCAGTCTGTAACTAGCACAAGATGTGTCTACGATATTTCAGATGTCACATGCTAAAGAGGCTTAAGAACTCTAAGAACTGCAAGGAACTCTCAGATCAGCAGAATTTAGTATAAATCAGGAAGAATTTATCTTGTCTCCAGGTCAGCATTGACTGTGTCTCAACAAAGTAACTGGAGAACACTAAATGGCTGGGAAAATCATTCTCATGGAGATATGAAACCGTGATCATATTAACAGATGTCTTTTTTATTTCCCTTTTTATGTTGCAAAAAAGTTAGCAAGAGAAAAATCATTTATTCCCTTCCTATAAGGCCCTTTGAAACTGCATTTCCTCTTTCCAAGCTCAGTCTGTGATCCCAGACTTAGGACTTAGGGACTGAGCTTCTGTACAGGATTTTTTATATTGTGTAGACCTGTGGCTGTGCGTGCCTGGGCTACCCAGCATAGTTTTACTCTTCCCTTACAGACTAAAGCAAAATGCTTCAAAAATATTCACAGAACCAAGTCTAGTCTCTCTGAGGTGAATGGCCAAACTCTCAGCCATTTCAACAGAGCAGGAGGAAGCCAGCTAAAATCGGTGTCATGCCCCAGGAGGCCATGCAGCTTAGTATTCTTCCTTTTTTTATACAAAGTTCATAGTACCTGTGTTTATGTACATATTTGTTTTAATACAATAGGACACAGGACTAGAAGGTATTTTCTGACCCTTTATGTCAAGTCCGCCAAAATCACAGAGAGCTGTATAATAAATACATAGTTCAGAAGTGTCCATAGACCCTACAAACCAAGACATCCATAATGCTATAAAATATCATCAAACTTTATGATAAACTAAAATAGTGATTACCATACTAAACCGGCAGAAATCAGTATTGCCATGCTATCAGAACTGGAGGAGAGCAACGGAGAACAATAGCATCACCAGTACTTTAGATCCTTGCAGTAGAAAGATACACATTAATTAAGTAAAACTTAGAGTCTCCTTGAGGATGTGACAGTCCATACTGTAGAGGGGAGCTACAGACTGTGTTCTCCTTTAGATTTTAAACATAGATTAAATTCCAAGCTCGTAGAATTCCATGAAGTAATGTAGTTCAAAGGCTGCATGATTCTGAAAACTGTATTTGGTGGAGTTTAGATCTAGGTGCATATTTCATCACCTTCCCAAGTTGGAATCCAAATTTGGATAAACATCAATGTTTTGGAAGGATTTTCTGAATGTAAATATTCTGGAACTTTGAGAGACTCATGAGATAACATACAAGTTTAGCATGAATTGTTGGTTTCAGTTGAACCTGTTAGCTATTTAAACGTTCTTGTTTTTTCCCTTCCATTTCAGGGTGGTTTCACTCGTAAATATTCTCTGAGTTCCAAAACTGGAACTCTCCTTCCAGAGTTTCCAAGTGCTCAACACCTTTTGCTTCAAGAGTGCATTTCTAAAGACAAGGTAAAACATGAGCTACTTCTCTTCCGACTTACACATCAAAAATTGCCACAGAATGTTTCTTCATATCTTAGCCTTTGAGGTATTGACATGAAAGAGCCAGAAATGTCCATAATCAAACAGAGGTGACTGATTTATAGAGGGGGCAAACCTTTACTAACACCGATTAACTGGCTTTCCACTGGAAAGGTGGTTGAATTATTTACCTATTAACTGACCTAGTATTTTACAAACTGACGGTATGTAAGATGAGGAGAGCAAAACAAACAAATAACTGAGAGTTGTATTCATTCCAAATGCCTTTGGATTTAAGGTAAATTTTGTTCTGATTAGATCGGAAGAAATAATTCACAACAAATAATTCACAACAAATAATTAGATGATCTTTACTCTGTCTTATTAATTGTTGGAAAAGAGACTGAGAATCTGAGCATGTGTTTTCTTTTTAAATTAGTAAAATCGTATCCCTCAAATCAATACTCAGTACTGCTCATCCTAAGGGTAGCTGGCATATGTTTTATGTCTTTGATTGCTTGCCTGTGTGTTACGTCTGTGTTTCTGGTCATGTTACAGGCTGCTACATCCCTAAACTGTGCTAGAAACCTTTTGGTACACATTGTGAACTCTCCAGTTTAGCCTTTGGTATGGGTCATGATGGTAGCTGTCTGGAGATAAGTTGATTTAAAGCTTTTTGATTTATGAGCCCTTCCTCTGAAGTTTGTTCTGTGAAAGTACTAAATCCTAGGATTCCTGTTTTGTTTAGGATTCCTAAACAAAAGGAGCCATCTGTATTACAGAGATCTTAGCTGGAAGTCTTACAGTTCCTGAAGAAAGTCTGAGAGCTGGTGTACTCAGCAGTGTGCACCACCTGCTGCTGTAGTCTCCATCAGTGAATTAACATCTCTTATATATCCAGCATTCTCATAACCTTTAAATCTGAAGAGCATTTGAGGTTCCTTGCAGACCCAGCACAGCAGCGTAAGCAAAACCAAATTTTACCACTCCAACAATGAACAAAAAGATGCAACTCATTTTCTCTTCATTATTGGGTCAGCAGCAATTGGTCTGATGTTGAGACCAGATGATGGGAGGACCCAGGAGGGCTTTACATGTGACCCTGTCTGGGGACAGACTCATGGAGTTATGAGAAGACTGTGGGAAGAAAGATGAATTTCTGTGTGTCTCCCTTGCTCTTTTTCCTTGCTGCTCTTTCCTCATTTCCTTGTTATTTCCTGTTTTCTTTCCTTACTGTCTTTCCCCTTCTTCAGATTATCTGACCAAGGGTTACTGAACCTAAGATATTTAGGTACTCTGTTGAAGAGAGCCCATGCATAAAGTTTGACTCCTGCATTAAACTCCTAAGAAACTGCATGCAACTGAAATCTCTGGAGAGTCCATAAATGTAGCAGTCTGCACCAAAACAGAATGAAAATTTCTGCATTTTGTGTTTCTGAAGAAAATTTACCCAAACTTTAGAGTTCCATGAACCCCTTCCAAAAAAACTCTTGTAAATGTTCTTGAATCTTACCCTTTGCCATTGTTTTTCAAAGATATATAGTTACAGAAACAGCTCTGAAAGTCAGCAAGGTCCATTTTCGAAGAAACCTGCATGCTAAACCTGTTGAAACAAGGTGGTACGATGTTCTTTTGAAACCTGATATTGGTTTGCCGGAGAAGTTCACAAGCTACAACAAACTTTCTGTAATTCTGGACCAGAAGAATGGTTTTGCTAGTATTTTTCTTTGCTTAAAATACTTTACAAATTTCTTGTTTTATAATTTCCTACAAATCTAAAAATTTACTACCATTTTTTACAAGCTCTTGTAATGACTCTGCACAGTTATTAAAATAAGGGAACACTCCACTCAGATAAATTAGCCTGATGAGATGAAAGGGAGTTCTGCTTTTTAAAGTTCAGTTCGTGTAAGGCAGTGATTAAACTTTGACCAAATGACTGGCAGCTATTTTCTCATTTATCCAACTAGATGATGTTTCAGAACAGTCATAGACGCCTATAGTAGCCTAATGATTAACTTGCACTACTCTTTGAGATTAATCTTAGCTTCAGAAAGGTGAATTTACCATCTGCCTGGCTAATCTAGCTATTGCCTTGCTTTGATATCCACATTTTCACAGTGTATACAGATTTGGATGCTGCATTTCTGACAATGGCATTGAGGCTTAAAGATGTCGATAAAACTAAAGATGAGTGACCTCCTCATCACTTCTGGATATACAGCTGCCTATTTGTAAATATGCATTGTAAAACAGTTTATATTCTATATTTAAATGCTAGCTACAGAAAGAAGAATCCTAGATCACTACTGCAAATAAAGGAGAGAACTAAGAAACTCTTTTTAATCTTTCTTTCTTCCAAAACAGGTAGATACTCTTATCATGATGTACAAAACACACTGTCAGTGTGTCCTTGACAATGCAATTAATGGGAACTTTGAAGAGGTAAGGTTGTTTGAACACACATTCTTGGTATATATGCACAGGGAGCCAAGAAAGCATTATTTATGTCCATGAATCTGGTTCCTACCCCTTTAGATTCAGCATTTCTTATTACATTTTTGGCAAGGAATGCCAGACCATCTTCTTCCCCTGCTTGAAAATCCCATCATCGTTGACATCTTCTGTGTTTGTGACTCAATACTGTATAAGGTAAGTTAAACATTTAGCTACATGGATAATCTCAGCCATGTTGCAGCTTTTGCTTGTGTAAAAACAGCGTTGAAGTTAGAATAACATGATGCTGTGACTGCTTTCTGCCTTGTACCTGTGCAAATCAGCAAGAATTCCATTGAAATCAAGAACGTAAAACTGACATATGTGAGAGCTGGACTCCAGTCTCAGCTCTGCTGCCCACTTGGTACATGACTACAGACAGCACAATACTGGTGAAATCTTGACTTGCTTGAATGTAGCTAAAAGAAATGCTTGTGTGCTTCACTGACAAGGCTGTGTTAAGTCTGGATGAAAAATGAAGCCTTGTTTTTACTGAAAAGATTATTGCAGTTTCTACCAGCAAAGAATTTGTGGCAGATCCATGAGGTGATTCCACATGTGTATTTGCTACTCACCGGTTATGTCAGGTCATGGTTTTGTGTTACAGAGCTGGAACAATGCTAGGTTAAGATATTGTTGCTTCTCTTGCCCGCTACACTTCTTTCTGTTCCTATGCTGCTGGATGTACCAGCAAAACTGCTGCATTCAGAACTAGTTTGCATTTGGAAAAAAATGTAAGGAACATTTGTTTTGTAGAGTTTTTGTGCCATATGAGTTCTTTGATGTAGTTCACAGCATGATCATACAAATAGTTGAAACTAAGTGAAACTAAGGAGTATTGCAAGGTTAGGATTAAGCAATAGAGCACTGGGGAAAAAATGAAGTAATTCCACCAAAAGTTTCCTGAATTTTTAATTTGGAAAATCAGATCAGAACATTAATTAACAGCTGCCAGGTACTTTAAGTTCCTCTAATAGGACATGCCATTTAAATACAAAAGTATTGTCTTGCTCTAACCATTTCACAACCACATATGGGAAGAAACACCTATCAGCATTAACAAGAAACACCAAGCAGTCAAAGCAAGAGACTTGGGGCTGTTTAGCACTGAGTGCCTTGTTGTTACCTATTTGTCATTCCTTACTGTACAAAAATATGGGGAAAAATCCAGAAAAGATGCAAATACGTGTTTCCTAGAAGCATATCCAGCTGTAAAGTAAGAACAGGTGTTTTAGTTAGCGGAGTGAAGTAAAGGTGATTAGCATCAAAGATCATAATTACTACCCTGGAGATGACACATTAAGTCTCATTTACTTGTAGAGGCTGTATTGTACCTTGAGTTTATGAGTTTTTCCCTGCTCTACATGTGCTGTCCCAATAGATTCAGTATTAACTTTCTTGTAATTAATATTTAATGTAAGAAGAAATACTACAGAAGCACTAAACTAGAAATCGAATAAGGTAGAATTTCTCAAAAGTTCATAAATTTACTATTGTGTCTCTTTGTCTTTCATCATTCCTCATTTATAATCATGTTAGATACTCTTGACATCACAGCTGCCAGAAAGAAGGAGGAATGTTACTGCGTTGTTATCAAACCATTTACATTAGTAGTGGAAACAGTTTATTGGGATATAGGCTAACAACTCTGTCCTCTGCAATAACATTCCCCAGAAGGCATGCCAGATGTTTTTTGCCGAAACATCGCATTTAGCTATAGGGGATTTGTCCTAAACTCTGAACATCTTCAGTGCTACACGCAGCGTGGCAGAAAAAAGAGTCACGTGACTAAGAGCAGTGGAAGACTTGTGAGACGCTTAAGTATCTGCTTTACTGAGACTCACAGTGATGCTAGAAAAGACGAAGTGTTTATACATCTCACTTCTACTGATTTCCCTACTTTAAGACATGAGTGATAGCACTTTCTTTATTTACTGGCATGCTGGCATACATTAAGAATGGGAGCTATCTAAGTATATAAATATCTCATATTTTCCTATCTGATAGTGATGGGAGAAGTCTAGGTATATAAATATCTGGACAATAGGTTGAATAGCTTTATTCTGTATAAATTTCCTGTCCTTATCACTTTGCAATCTAAGTACACAAGACAGACATGAGTGAATAAATGGCCACTGGAAGCTTAATACCATTTTCTGTTACCTTTTTGAAGGTTCTTACAGATGTGCTCATCCCTGCAACAATGCAAGAAATGCCGGAAAGGTAGATATCTGACACTTCATAATAATGCTACATTCTGTTTGTTAGGCATATTCCAGGTAAATAGCAGAAATTCTATATCCTAGAGAAATTTTCTAATAGTATTTATGCTCATTATTAGAACAGTAGAGTATGTATTGCAAAATACTGTCAGCTCTGAAGACAGCTATAGATCAGCCTTAAAATATTACACAGTATTTTAATGTCCCATTTTACTGGCTTATTGGACATTTTGAAATACATTTCTTCTGCACTAAAGCTCTAGAAGATGAAAAAATAAACAAATGCACTTATATTATGTAAGGACAATTAATTGTTACCTTTTTTTCAGAATACTTTTCAGGATTGTTTCCCATGCATCACCATAATATCTAAGCATTTTCTCAACAAGACGTTAATAAGAGGACTATTATAATTTACCTGTAAATCTTCCTATCTTTCCTTTCTCTTGAAGGGCATATTGTTTGGGGTTTTATGTCTGAGTAAGGCCTTCAGCTTCAGATAATCTCCAATGGTTCTTGGATTTCTTATGGTTCATTCATAAAGCTAGTGTTTTTCAACCTACTTCAATCGGCAGATGGCTTACAATTTTTCTCAGCGGAGGTACAGATCAATATATAGTCAATTTTAGCCTTTTGATGATTGGTCATTTCCTGTTTCCTTTTGGTGACATCTGAGAAGTAGTTCATGGATATGTCCAGGAGTCTGTTAATCGCAGATCGAAACCCAACTATTTAAACTAATGAAAGACAATTTTTACTGTTGTTTCTCTAAATCACATTTTTTTCCTGTAGTTTACTGGCAGATATAAGAAATTTTGCAAAAAACTGGGAGCAGTGGGTTGTTTCCTCTTTGGAAAATCTACCAGAAAACCTGACAGATAAGAAACTGCCTATTGCACGAAGATTTGTTTCCTCCCTGAAACGACAGACGTCATTCCTACACCTAGCACAGGTAAGCAGAATAAGACTGTACATCCAAAAAATTGTCAACTATATGCAGTGCACCTTGCTGGCTATGAGAAAGAGTGCATTATTTTTTCAAGGTTAAACTTCAGCCATGGAAGACTTAAACCTTGTAGTTTTAACCATGCAAGAAGGAAGCAGCCATAAAGCTGACCAAAACTTCAGACTTTTGTAGTAGAAAAGGGAGAAAAGACCATGGTTATAATGAACTGCTATCATGGGAACTTTTGACAGTCAAATGATGAAGTGGAATATATGGGTATTTGTTTTAGTTCCAAATTGGAAAATATCAGATGATCCTTGTTGCCTAGCAAAGGCTCACTGTCTTGTCCATGATGTCCTTTGGTAAGCTTATTTCTCTTTGAGTTTTGACTGAAAGGAGAACATGTGAGTGACAAGTAGCTGAGGGCTCCAAGGCTGTGTTGGCAGGATACACATATCTTCAATTAGGAGACATGTCCATGCAATGGTTTGATAGGTTGTACAAAAGGACACAATGCCTTTTGGGGAACTTAAGTGCTAACAGCTTGGGCTTTGAGGTGATAGTCCTCGTTAATAACTGTAGATGCACCATATATTCATATTGACTTAGTTTTCTCTTTCACAAATATTAACACAGAAGTAGCACATGGGTGACATCGTGAAGATGATCTGATAGGAAGGGAAGAGCATGAGAGTCTAGTGGAAGGGAAGGGAAACATTGTCTCGTCTGATCTACAAAAAACCCAGCCATGATAAGAAAATTAAACAGAATAGGATTCTTCTCTGAGGAGTTATTCAGGTGATCCCCAAGTGTGGGTCTGTGTTGGTTTTGGCTGGGTTAGTCTTCTTCATGGTGGCTAGTATGGGGCTATGTTTTGGATTTGTGCTGGAAACAGTGTTGATAATACAGGGATGTTGTAGGTATTGCTGAGCAATGCTTACACAGAGTCAAGGCCTTTTCTGCTTCTCACACTGCCCCACCAGCGAGTAGGTAGAAGGTGCATGAAATATTGGGAGGGGACACAGCTGGGACAGCTGACCCCATCTGACCAAAGGGATATTCCATACCACCAGATGTCATGCTCAGCAACAAAACTAGGGAGGAGGTTGGCGGGGGGGGGGCACTGCCTGGGCACTGGCTGTGCAGTTGGGTTGATGGTGAGCAATTGTTTACATTTGCATCATTTGTCTTTCTTGGGTTGTATTTTTCTCTCAGTTTTTCTTTTCCCTTTTCCTTACATTTTTTTTTAAATTATTCAACTGTTTTTATCTCAGCCCACAAGTTCTCTTACTTTTACACTTCTCATTCTCTCCCCATCCCACCAGAGGCTGGGGACTGAGTGAGTAGCTGTGTGATGCTCAGTTGCCAGCTGGAGTTAAATCGTGACAGGGTCTCAGCATTTTGCCTTGCCTTCTCTTACAGATTGCCCGGCCAGCGCTCTTTGATCAGCATGTAGTGAATTCCATGGTGTCAGATATTGAAAAAGTTGATTTGAATAGTATTGGCTCTCAGGCACTCCTTGCAGTCTCAGGGAGCACAGACTCTGATGGGGAGGTCTACAGTGAATGTAAGTCCATAGTGAAATATGTGTATCATTAGAAGTAATTCACTCTTTCATTCCATGCCACACTAGTCTACTTGGAGATGGACTGAGAAAAGGCACATGTAGACACTTGCATTCTCTAATGCAGCTCAGTGTTAACCTCAGTAGCTTTAAGAAAACCAACTAGTTGCACCAGCATGTCCTACGAGAACAGAAGCTTGTGCTGGGAAGTCATTCCAGCTAGATGACTTTAAATGACTACTGAAAAAATAATTTACATGTCAGTTGCTAAATGTAATAAAATCTCTTTTGAAGTTTTTCCCTAATCATATGGGGATATTAGCACGGATCAATTCTTGAATGATGTCTCAAAAATTCCATGTCATTATGGCTTAATTTAATGGATATTTGAGCTAGATTACTTTTTTTTTGGCATGAATAGGGTTTTTTTTTTCTGAAAGTTGCTCTTTAAAAAAAACATAATTTTCTATAAAGTGTAACAGCTATTTTTGTACACAGAATAGAGTGGAGTAAAGTAAAAATTTTGAGGTTGTTAATTTTCATATACATATGTATTGCTGAAGAAAGATATAGCCATTTTCTCTATTAAAAAGACAGCTTTTGTCATAGGAATCATGCTGATCAGACTTTGGAAAGCTGAAAGGAGAGCAATAGCAATATCTTGTCTTCTAAATATTGTTACTTTGATCACGAAAGTTTATTGTCTTTAATGATTTACAATCCTATTCACATTTTCATTTGAGTTGCCCATTTCCTACTTCTTGTGTAATTTTTTTCTGTTTTTTTCTTTGTCTTCTTTCACACTGGTTAAAAACAGAAAAGGAGAAGAGAAATAAATAGTCATTCAGGCACTTTTTTGAAAATCGGAATTCAGGAAGTTAGCTTTACATTATATTGTGAGAAACTTGTAAAATATAAGGGAAACGTAAAACAGTGTACAAGTCTGCCACATTACAGATAAAGCTTTATTACTCAACTTAGTAATAGAAAGGTATGCAAGGCTGAATCTTAAAATGAATGGAAAATAGAAGAATTTTTTTGCTTTTATTTTCTTGTAAAACTTCATTGTCTTACAACCTGTATAATTGTAATGCTTAAGTAATTATAATACATACGTCTGATAGATGTGTGTCTGCTTGCTTTGCTGGGAAATTGCTCATTTCTTCACTGCTCTAATTCTTTGCTCTTCCTTTCCATGCTACAATACTGTCATATGGCTGGTGAGTGGCTTTTTCTCACATTCAGAATAGCAAGCAATGATATGTTCTCCTTTTTACGTGCTAGATGACTCTGTTGCAGTGTTCCAAGGACTGAAGGACCTTCTAAAGAAGAATGCCACTGTGGAATCATTTATTGAATGGTTGGATACTGTGGTTGAGCAAAGGGTTATCAAGGTACCTTTCAAATGTTCTGCCTGACTCAAGACCAAATCCTACTCCCCTTACTCCTTACACAGTCCCTTACTTATGCAGTCCCATTGGTTTCCCACATGGGATTCTCATCCCTGCTCTCCTTATGGTAACAGGGGAGATCTTCATTTGATGTGAAAGGTTCCAGTGCCTGTAGTTCTAATTAATCATGTTGAGTGCGGTTGAGCAGTCTTATGAGTGTGACAAACTAAGAAGCATCTTAACTAAAACATTAGAGTCAGCACTGTCCGAAATTGTACGTGAAAGGAACCCATCCACCTTATCTGTGCATGCAGAATCTCAGGGGTATTGCCCGATGAGTAGCGTGAACAAAAGTTGTTCCTTAGCGAAGCAATTCTTTCTTTCATGGTATTCAGATGGTACTGTATGTGGTAGAAGTATGTAGCAGATCGATTCAGAAATAGCGAACTTGCAGAAGGATTTCTACAGACCAGGATGGAAGATAGAGTTTGTAGCTTTATAAGGTGCTTAACTCGGTAATTGTGGGTTATGGTGGGATTTTTTTTCCCCTGAATTACAAGATGCTTTATAATTCTAAGTATTTCATATGCATGTAGTTATACAGGAATGGTTACACTATAGTTCAGAACAAAATAATAGAGTTCTGAGTTATAGCTCAAGTAAGAGGTGTTCACCCAATATGTGACTTGCATGTAAGCTAGCAGAATAAAATGTTACACGTTGCTTGCTAGTAGCTAAACACTGGTCTGCTCATCAGGTCATGTTCTATCTGGAAATGCAATATCTTATCCAGCATTTTAGGGATCATCTTGATACGAATGGGTGCAAGAGCAGGAGACCGTTCATTTAGCTTTGGCTGGCTTACAGAAGAGTGACTGCCACTTATAAAATAACCATGGGCATGTCATTTTTCCTTTCTTCACCTGTTTGAAAAAATTTCAATGGAAACAGCAAGAATTTATCTTTTTTTTAAAGCACTCCGAGTTTCCTAGCATTTGCTGTCGTATGTGAGCAGCACTGTGAAGACCTTTGGATAATTCAGGGCAGCAGAGCCAAAGCAAGTCCTCGTACACGCTCACCTAGACACAAAAACTCCCACTGAAGCTGAGAAATCACAACTTATTTTAGAACTGAATGATTATGGTCGAAAATTGATTCCACAATTTCAAAAGACAATGCCTGATAAACAAGCCAGGCAGAAAAGGTGAAGCACTCTCCCATTCAGAATCTACTGATGTGATACTCTGTTATTAAAGTTAACAGGTTCCTAGCATTGTTGTCTTGTGGTTAGGGGTAAAAAATACCTACAAGTCCTGATAAGTGGCTAGGTCAACTAAGCAGAAGCTAATAATTTACAAAGCATGTAATCCTTCTATTGCTGTCTGCCTTCTGTTCATGCTAAAATGTGGTTACTGTCACACTAAAGTAACAGATTCTTTCTGCTTGCTGTTTGAGAAAGCAACCGGGCATACGTTACCACAGGACCAAGTCACTGCCAGAGCAAAATGACAGTATGAAATAAGCAGCATTAAAAGCGTCAGTGTTATGATAGTGAACATACCATTTTGTAAGAGAAAGTCTGGCCAGTATTATACAGGTTGTATTAAAGTACAAAGACTAATTTGTGTTCCCTGTTTGTGTGGAATCACATAGTGCCAGAGGGTGGCTTTTTTATTTTCTGCCCTGTACACCTGTATATTCGCAGAACAATTTGGCACCTTTAATACTAGAATATGAGCTAATTTATTCAGGGCACAGCAGAGCCCAAGCAGTAAGCAGTTTGCTTTATCTAACATTGTCAGAGCTCTACTCTGGTTGCACTGAAAAGAGTGAATGCTGCTCTTCTTTATCACTTTCAGACACACATTATGAAGACAGGTTGAAGGAGGCAGAGTGATCCACCCTGCCACATCAGCTTGAGTCAAGAACTCCTTGAACTCTCAATGATACTCAGTTTTCCTTTCTTTTCTCCTGTGTTCAGAAAGTACGTTAGCATTCTTAATAGTATTTTACTGTTCTCTTTCAGGCAAGCAAGCAAAATGGGAGGTCATTAAAGAAGAGAGCTCAAGACTTCCTTCTCAAATGGAGTTTTTTCGGTGCTCGAGTGATGCATAACCTAACTCTGAATAATGCATCAAGTTTTGGTACCTGGGCTTTGTAGAAACACTCCTGTTTTGTACATATGTGCTAGCACTTACCAGCTTTCCACCATTTCCTCAGCAGAGGAACCTGCCCTAGTCTGGAGATACTTTGATCAAAGCCACAAATGCTGTGTAACTTGTTTTTCAAACTAACATTTCACAGTAAATGCTAGCAATGTTTTGTTGGTGACCTGTGTCACATGTTCATTTTTGAAAGGTATTTTTCTTTTGAATTGCTGTTTTGTACTGCTTTGCCATTGAAGAGCTAGAGGCTCTCTATTTGTTTTGTTATGACAATGGAAGTTTAACTGCGTATCTCAGTATAGGAGACAGAAGATTTAAATTATTAGTTCTGCATGTGGATTATTTTGGGTAAGAGTTACTGCTGTATAGAAGTTCTTGTGCATAGTATATTTTCATAAAAGCAAAAGGAATTTGGCCAATTATCACTCATTTAATCCTGGGATCAGCAGACAGCTGATTCAACAGTGTTTGTGGCTTTTAAAATTATGGTCCATATGTTCATCTCTAGAAATGTTTACATTTTGGGGGACTCTCAGAAACAACCTTTTATAAAATAGAAGATAGCAGAGCAAGTGAAACTCACTTTAAATCTAGTACATAATTTCCTAAGTTTAGTTGTAGGTACATTGTTATCTAAAATTCAGAGGGTATTTGAAATGGCTGTAAGAAGACACACATTTTTAATGTAATATATCCTTGAAATAAGGTCAAAGACTTCACCAGTTATTGTCTGGTTATTTAGCACAAGGCAAACAGAAATAGAGCAGAGGCATTCTAGCAGACTTCAGCCTTATCTAGCTCCACTGTGTGCCCTCTTCAAGTATAAAGCATGTCTCACTTTCATCAGTATTTTTCTTTGATGTAATTAGCGGTCAAATAGCCACAGGACAGTAAACAATTGAGCTAGGTGGGCCAGTGCAAAGAGAGATTAGAGCTAGAAGTCAGGCACTATTCCTTGTTGGTCTTGCCAGGTCATTTAAAGTCCACAATTATTTGTTTGTTTCACTCGCTTCTTGTAGAGTGGTGAGAGATGGTCACAGAGATAACTCAGCTACTCTCTCTCTTTCTCCCGCAAAAGGTTCTTTTCATTTGATCCGCATGCTACTAGATGAGTACATCCTGCTCGCCATGGAGACACAGTTCAACAATGACAAAGAACAAGAACTCCAGAATCTGCTGGACAAATACATGAAGAATTTAGGTAACTAGAGCTTGGTTCTTTTGAATGTACTGTATTTTTAGAAATGGACATATTTGTTTAAGCAGAAGCAGGCTTACTGTCTTCTTCTGAAAGTGTAGTTATAAGCAACATTGTCTAATTTACCTGAAAATCATGTAACCATTCACTCAGCAATTCATTCCCACCTTCCTACCATAGTTCACAACATTTTGTGGGAATGTGAATATGCTGGATCACTGAAATGATGTTTGGATGCAACAAATACTTCTAGGTACATCTAAAGGGCCACAAGCTGCAGTGTGGTATGAGGTCTAAGTAGCAGAAAGGGCAGGAATTCCTAATCCAGTTTTCCTGCCACAAGTTGCACCTTGAACTAGGAATAAGTTAAAAGTTACCAAAATGCAAATATCCCTGAAAGAGTTGTGCTGAATTATTTTTTATTAACAGTAGCACTAGCAATCAGTTTTTAACTTTTTGGTTGTTATTACTCTAAATCTTCACTTTGCTGCAAGAAACTTGCATAGAATTTGTCTGAAAGTAGATGCTATGCTTTTTCTTTTAATTCAGCTTTCAGGAAAAAGACTTGTGCTATGTAGCACTTTCCTTATCCTTGGATACTTAGGTGAAGTACTTGAAACCATAAGGTAAAGTCATGGTTTCCACTGAAGAATAACAGAACTTCCACTGACTGTATTGATAGTCTGCAGAAAACTGAAGAACTGCTGAGTATAACAAATATTTTTCTCTACATATCAATATGAAAATAGAGTTCAAGCATTCTAAATTTCTCATTATTAATTCTTTAGGATGAAGTGTCATTTA